>NC_139730.1:5000-1205000 GCF_964211835.1 Anser anser | reverse complement strand
ATAATAAAAAAGTAGTGTGCAGGGCTCGGAATACTTCAAAGTCCACACGTTCGGCGCCTGGCTGATAACGTAAATGGAAATCGGAGAGACTGTGCCTGGCTTCAACACCTTCTCCGTCAGCACTTTTGGAAAGGTTGCAGTCAAACCAAATTAACTGCAAAGGGCAACGGTTTGCCGGGAACTGCTGAGAGCCGCTCAGTCGCCCGAAGGGGCAGCACCGGGTGCCCCCAGGCCGGGCCAAACCCTTCCAGTGCCGTGCGCTGGGCTCTCCAAAACCTGACAACAAAGGAGTTCTTGCAATTTTTATCTTTTAATGGTCCCCTGTGCAAGCCCCTCATTCCATCCAGCTTAAAATCAGCTTTAAATGCACTCATAACCATTTACCGCCGTACATTATCGGAAGCCCGAGCAGTTAGAGTGCTGCTCCTGCTTTTTATTTCTCCCTCGCAGCAGGCTCTGTCATGTTCAATACATCACGGGGCAGAGCCCTGCAGGACCGTGCGTGTGTCCTTGCTCAAGGAAAGCGCTTTGTCTGCCGGGGCACCCGGGCTGGCAGCAGAGGAATGCAGGACGTTGGCGTCGGGCAATTTCGGAGCACGCGGGAGCCCCCGGCCCCACACAGCAGCAGTGGCACCGTCCCCAGGGAGAATCCCCATCGGGCCGCGGGTCCTTGCTGCGGGCTCCTGACGGCGAAAACAAAGCAGCAGGCGATGGCTTCAGGCTCGTTTTGAGAAGAAAAAAGCAAGGACGGGGTCGGGGTGAGCTTTGTGGTCCCCCCGGAGAGGTGGGGACGCCCGCACAGGAGGCAGCGGAGCCCCCACGCAGCATCCTTGGGGCACGGCGGCAACCGAAAGCATCCACAGGAGGAAAAAGAGGAGTCGAGCGCCGGGGCCGGAGTCCAGCCGCTCCCACGCAGCGCAGCTCGCGGTCCCAGCCCACTTCCACGGGCGGTCGCGTCCCGCAGCACCCCGAGGCTGCCGAGAGGGGTAGGGCCCTCCTGGCGAGGGGGGGGTTCTGCACCCTGGCCCCCCCATGCAGGAACAACAGCCTCTCCCCGTGCTTGCTTGCGTTTATTACCAACTCAGTGCGGGTTTTCAGAGGTCGAACCGTTTATAGACACTTTGCCTCCCTTTGAGCTTCATTACATTTACTTTTTATTCTTTTTTCTCCCCCTTTTTTTTTTCACAAAAAGACCAGTTGTAGTTATTAACAGCTGTACACATCCTGCTACATCCTTTGGTGTGACGCTGAGAAGTCTGACTCGGCCGCCCTCCACCATGCGCAGTTCCTCGCTGGCGGGGGGCTCGTGGGGGGGAACGAAGCGTCGATTGCACGCGGCGAGCAGGCAGGAGGGCAGCCGGCAGTGCCCTCAGGGCAGGGGGCAGCTGCTATCGAGGTTTTTCCGGAGCCACTGACCCTTTTCCCGAGGCTGCAGACCAGGGGATGCTCCCGGAGGCTGTACCAGGGCTGGGGGCACAGGCGGGGGGACGCAGCTGGTGGAGCCCCACAGCATCACCGAGCCCGAGAGCGCACGGGGCTGGTGGGAAGGGGCTTTTTCAGTCCTTTTTCTCGGCCAAACCGCCCTTAGAGCCACCTTCCTTAAATGCAGTTTTAAAGAGCTTTTTTTTCCTCCGTTCCTTGCCGGGTAATTAGCGCACGAGATCAATCCCATCTCCTGTGGCCGGGCGCAGCGAGCACTAATGAGCCGCGCGGGGCGGGCACGCGCTGCCTGGGACGTCTCCCTCGGTTTGGAACAGAAAAAAGGGCAAAAATCTCAGAAACGCCGTCCTGAAGGGGAAAAGATCCATTTTCCACGAAATCTCCTTTCCACCCCAACTCCTCTCCCCCCAGAGCAGCCACGATGGCCGGAGGGAGGCGATGCTGGAGGCGCATCCGAAGCTCACGGCCGGCCGCCGGCCGCTCTACGGCACCCACGGGCCACCCGTCCCCAACGGGCAGCTCTCACCTCGACCCTAAGTGGGCTTTGACCAGGTTAAGATCAAAAAACTAAAAAATAATCCATAAAAACGTAGTATAAAAATTCTCTTCCATATGCTACAATACAGGGTGAGCACTTCTGCTACACAAATACTTTTATTTCCCGTTATTTCTTTTTTTTTTTCTTTTCTTTTTTTTTTTTTTTTTACCCTTTAGTACAAAATGCTGAAATGCAGGCCTGTGCGGGGATGGGTTTTGCTTCATCGGAACCTATATACCAGAAGACACAAGACCATATAGCCACAGGACCCTACCAAAGCCAGCCCCTTCCCCCCACCACACACAAACCCTACTTGTTAGTAAACTTTGCTTTAAAAAACTGTATTTTAAAGGTTATCAATTCTAATTCTTTACTTTCATTTGAATACAAAACACATAAGTTGCTATTATCTTTCATGGCTCCCTGAGCTGAATTTACTATGCTTTCTTTGAAATCACTCCTCATTGCTTATGTCCGAAGACCAAGAAGGGCTTGAGCAGATGATTCCCGGATCATGGGCTTCCCCTTTTCTTCAAACATAACGAGCACAAAAATCCATATAAAAACGTGATTGTTTTGCTGATGTCCCGTCAGTAGCTGAGGATCCGACCGACTTCACCGCAGTCCGTACAGCGTCCGAACACGACTAACACACCGAACAACGCACGTGTACGACAGTAGGAACAACTTTCACCAGTGGACATCTTTGCTCAGTCTGGTTACACGCTGCATGTCCAGGTCGCGTCCCAAACGGACGCTCCGGGGGGGGCGGGGAGGGGGTAAGGAAAAAAAAAAAAATTGCCACCACCAAAACCATCAGTGGAATACAATTACAGCAGACGAAAAATACACACCTAGTGTACCGGGAGGGGTCCCCCACCCTTCCAATGCTATTTACTAGTCCGGTATTTACATTTTTCACAAGTCTTATGCAGGATGCACAAAAAAAAAAAGTCACAATAAAAAATAAGTCCTGTATAGTGCCACCAAAGCGCAGACGGAAAGAACCAGAAAACCAAAAAAAAAAAAAAAAAAAGGAAAAAAAAGAGAAAAAAAAAACCCTAAAACCAAACCAAAAAATTCGTTTAGGGCTTCAATGTGTGCCATATTTGCAGACCTCCAAATAAATCCGTGTGTAATCCCAGGCCGCCCGTCGGTGGCCGAGCCCCCGGCCGCTGCCTCCGTGCGCCGAGCCCTGCCACCGCCCGGCTGCAGCACGGCTCGCGGCGCCGCCAGCCCCGCTCCGCTCCGCGGCTAGTAGATGACCTCGTAGACCGTGGCCTTCTTGTCACCAGAGCCCGTTACGATGTACTTGTCATCCGCTGAAATGTCGCAACTTAAGACAGACGAGGATTCCTTGGACTGGAAGGAGCGGGGAATGGGAAAAAAAAACAAAAACCAGAAAATGGGTCAGCGTGGCGGCACTGAACCTGGAAGCCCCCAGGACAGTCCAGGTGCTGTCCACCCCCCCGTGCCCTCCCCAAAAAGCATCCACGTACCTGGAAGATGCTCGCTCCGTAGGGCGTCCTCCAGGCGTTGAGCAGGTTGTCCTTCCCCGTGCTCACGAACCATTTACCTGCGGCCGGACAGGACGGCGTCAGCGGGGGCGAGCTGCCCACCCCGGCCCCAAAGCCACCGGCCAGACCCGGTTGGCCGCCCCTCTCCCGGCCCCCCAACAGGTCACTCTTGGGAAAGGGAAGGTTTGGGAAAAATTGGAAAATGGGGGAGTTTTTGGACGCCCACCCCAGCACTGCGTCACCTTCACACGCCGCCAGCCTGCGGCTCGCCCTCCCCGCGTCGTGGCGGCTCAGGACCACGAGCGGGTGGAGCAGCAGGATTGTTCCGCGGCACCCTCACCGGGATGCATCCTGCCTGCGGCCTCCAAGCTCGGCCCGCCCAGCACCAAAAACTCGTGCACGGCCCCAGCCCTCCCCGAGGCACCCACGGGAGCGCGGCGCCCGCTGCCCCGCGACTCACCGCAGTAGGCGAACTTGAGGGAGAGGACGCAGCTCTCGTGGAGGTGCAGCTGGTACTTGTCGGGCTTGGTGTGGTGCAGCACCTCCACGTTGCTGCTCTCCATGCCCACCGCCAGCCACTCGCCCGTGGGGCAGTACCCCAGCGAGAAGATCTGTGGGGGCAGACGGGTGCTCTCAGCGGGGTTTGCGTCCCTCCGGCTTTCGCCGGAGACGCCGGGGGGACAGCACCAGGCGCGCCGCGCCGCAGCTCCCCCGGTTCTGCCCGCCCCGCTCTGTTCTTTCTTCTTCTCTGGTCGATTTTAGCATGGTTTTGCTCACAGAGCTGACAGCAAGGCCAGCGGTTCAGAAGAGAAACGGGCTGGAAGGGACGGAGCCCCGTCCTCCTAAATCACCACGCGCCCCAGAGCTGGAACGGGGCTTGGCAAAGCCGGGAGCTGCAGGAAGGCAGCGCGAGCGCGGGCCCTGCTGCGGGTCTGGACGAGGCACCCAGCAGCATCCTGCAGGTACAGCGCTCCCGCCAGGGCCCTGATGTCTTTGGACAAAAAGTGTCTGTCTGGCATGTCCAGAACAGAAAGCCTCAGCGTGGACGGCAGCACGGCCACGTCAGCTGCGAGTCCTGGCTCCCAGGGTTCGGAGAAGCACAGATGCGCATTCAGGGGTCTGGAGGCATGCAAAGCTCTGGGGGTGCCAGCCCCATGGGATGGACACGTTTGCTAAGGGGACGTGAGGTCCCAGGTATTTTTTTATTTTTATTTTTGGAGAAGGGCTCTGGGAGGGTCTCCAGGAGGACACAGGTGCCCGTGCCCTGCTCCCACCCCACGCACTGGGCTCCTCCAGCCGTCCTGCAAGGCCTGCCAGCATCCCGGGGCAAGCACTGCTTTCTTTACGACAGCTCAGTCTTGCAGCAAGTGAAAAAGCAACAAAAAAGGGAATATAATGAGAGCCAGGGTAGCCCTACAGCTCTCACTGCCTCGAACGCTCCCGCATTACACCCAGGACACGCAGGCACCCAGCGAGCCAGGGCTGCGCAGAGCACGTGCCCAGCAGGAAGAGCTTCCTTCCATCGCCACGGAGGCACCAGCCACTTCTGGGGCCATCCAGAGCAGGCAGGCCCAGTTTTCACGGACAGAAAACCCCTGCGCGAGGGCTCCACGGGGCCAGGACCTTCCCCCTCTGTAGCCCAAGGGCTCCCCGGCTCACCTGGGAGGTGAAGTCGTGCTGCTGGAGCTGCCGCCCTTCCCGCAGGTCCCAGGAGCGCACCGTGTTGTCCAGCCCCCCCGTCCACAACTTCGTACCGTCATGCGAGATGTCTATGCAGCTGGCGCCGTCCGTGTGGCCTTGGAATTGCCTGGGAGAAAAAAAAAATCAAGCCTTGAAGGGGGAACGCATGGCACAACCCACGGAGGTCGCTTCAAGGGAGCTGGGGAAGCTGCGGGATGCGGGTTTGCTCGCGGCAGGGGAGCATCGCCGTGCGCACCGACACCTGGGCTGCACCTCCAGGGCCGTCCCCGCACTGAACGCGCTGGAAACCCACGCAGGGGGCCCGCGGCAGGGCTTGGCTCACCTGACGAGCGTCTGGTTGTGCAGGTCCCACACGGCGATGTTGCCGTCGCTGCAGCAGGAGAAGCAGACTTTGGCGTCGGGGCTGATGGCCAGCGCGTAGCAGGCGGGGGCGGAGGAGGTGAGCTCGGCCTTGATGCGGGGCGTGGGGGAGGCCAGGTCCCAGATGGTGAGCGTGCTGGCCTCCCCGCCCACGATCAGCGTGCGGCCGTCGGGGAGCAGCTTGCAGGAGCGGATGTAGTTATCTCTGTTCTGGAGGAGGCAGAGGCGCGGAGCTGCTGTTAGCACGAGGGTGGGGGACCGCGCGCCGCGCCGGCGGCGCGGGGAGGCGGGGGGACGCTCCCGGGGAGGACCCCCGGCCCCTTACCAGGCAGTCGAGCTGGGAGATAGGGCTCTTGCTGCCCGGCTGGCTGATGTCCCAGATCTTCACGCAGCCCTTGCCGCCGGTGTAGACGTGCCGGGTGGGGTTGCTGATGGTGACGGCGCACACCACCTCCCCGTGGCTCAGCGTGTTGATCTGCCGGGCATGCCGCGGGATGCCGGGGCCGGCCAGGGCGTCGTGGGGAAAGGGGACCGGCTGCATCTGCCCGTCGGCGCTGACGTGGAACGAGTAGGCTCTGAAGAAATTGGGGGGGACACACGCGGGGTCAGCCCCAGGAAATAGGCTTGCCGAAACGCAGCACAGCCTTTCTAGGGGCACCACCGAGTGGGGTGCCACCGGCGCTTGACCCAGCCCAAGCGGCACGCTGCGGTCCCCCCGCGGCGAAACCCCGCACCCGACCCCGCGGCGAACCCAGAGGTGCTTACGGCTTCCCGCCGGGGATGGACGCCAGGCTCGTGGGCAGGCCGGGGGCTCGCATGGGCGGGTGTGGATCGAAGCCGACCTGCCGAGAGACGCGCGGTGAGGCGGGCACGAGCCGGGCACGGTGCACGTCAGCCTCCCAGCCCCATCCCCGCGCCCGGCACACGGACACGCAGCCCCGTGGCTCCCCCTTTGCTAAGCACCTTATTGCAATTTTACCCCCCAGGCCACCAGAAAGGGGAAGGATTTGGGGAGTTAACCAAAGATTTTAGGCCCTCAAGGAGCAGCATGGGACTTTCCCACCCTCTCCAAGCCATTCCCAAGTCCCTGGGGATGGGAGCAGGCAAGCTGTGCCCCGGTGCTGCAGAAACCCCAAACTCTGCATTAATGGCAGTGGTTTAATTCTCATTCTGACTGTGTTTGGGCCTTAAAACACACAATGAGGCTTTAGCAGTATTAGTCATAGAATCATAGAACATCCCGAGGTGGAAGGGACCCATAAGGATCATCAGCTCCTGGCTCCACACGGGTCTACCCAAAAATTCAGACCACGAGGGTCTGAATGAAGGGGAAGGTGGCTGTGCAGCGGGTTTTCCCATGGACAGAGGTCAGGATATCCCATTGCAGAGGGACACACAGCACCCAAAGATGCGCACCCCGAACTCCATGCCCAGCGCCCCTCGCCAGCAGCCAACCCAAACCACGACTAGCAAGGTGCCCCCACTCCCCCATCCAACACAGGGGAGCCCCCCCCCACATCCCCAGCCCCTCCCGCGCCCACCGTGAGCGAGAAAAGGAGCTAAAAGTGCTACGTACAGCTCCAAAGCTCACCATTGGCGACCGGCCATAGGCGGCGGCGGCGGCGGCAGCGGCGCTCATCTGCGGGGGGATGTTGTGCAGGCCGGCGTAGGCGCCGGGGCTGGTGAGCGAGCCGTTCATCTCGTGGTGCCCCATCATGGCGAAGGGAGCCGCGTACGAGCCCGCGATGGAGATGGGCGTCCGCAGGGCTGAGGCTGGGGGGGGTCAGGGATACGGTCAGGGGGATGTGGCGCGATGGGTGCGCCACCCCCTGCTGGCCCCCATCCCCACGCAAACTGCTCGCAGCTTGTGCCGAGCTGGGTTGGGTCCCCGATAACCCCCCCCCCACCTCCCCAAGGCTGCTGCGGCCCCAGGGGAGCCCCGGTGGTACCCACCCAGCGGGTCCATGCCGCTCGGCTTGCCGGGCATCGGCCGCAGCCCCGGGGTGCTGCTCGTCCCCGGGGTGGGAGCGTCGTTCCTCGGCGTCGGAGTGTTCGACTTGAGCCCGGGCGTTGATGATTTATCATTCTGGATGGAGAAGGGACCAAAAAAAAAAAAAAAATCATATAAAGGATGAGGTTCAACCACCAGCACCCATGGGAGAGCATCCCCTGCTCGGGAAGCCCAGGACCCTGCAGGCAGGGCAGGGCAGGGCAGGGGACAGGGCAGGGGGCAGGGGACAGGGCAGGGGGCAGGGCACGGCACGTACGTGGCCCAGGTCCTTAGTCTTGGAGGAGGGAGTGCTGCTGGAGGAGGCGACCGAGGCCGGGCTGTTCGGCGCGTCCCCCTTCTTCAGCCCACGGGCTTTGTCGATGCCGTTCTCCGGGGGGGAGTGGGCCGGGCTGACCCGGGGGGTGGCGGGGTCCTGCAGGACGGGAGACAGCGCTCGCACCCCAGCATCGCCCCCTCGGACCCCGGCCCAGCAGGCAGACCTGCCGAACACCCCTCCACTCACCTCGTTGGAGACGTCGACGACCAGGTCGTCGCTCTTGTCACCATCGCTGTCCTGCAACACAGCGGGAGTCAGCGCCCCGAAACGCCGGAGCAGCCCCCGCAGAGCCAAACCCCCCCCGGCAGCACCAGGCAGGGCGCATCCACCCCGCGTTCGCCACGTTTTGCCCAAACCCAGCTTTCTTTTACCCGAAGCCCTGCCCGAATGAGCGCTGCCCGCCCCTGCTGCTATCCGACTCACATATCGGCTCATGCTGTCCTTCTCCTCCGCTTTCCGCTTCTTGGAGTCGATGCTGTAGTCTGTGGAGCTCCGGTGCTTCTCGCTGGCTCTCAGGCTTTCCGAGGGCGAGACGGAGTTATTCTGCAAAAAAACAGCAGGCACGGCTGAGTCGCGAGCACAAAGAGACGGGGTTTCATGAGCGGCAGCCCGAAGGGCACAGCACGCAGCCTCCGGCCAGCACCGAGCCCAGAACCCAGCCCCAGAGCCCAAAATCCCAGGGCCCCCCCCCGCGCGCCTCCTGGCTCCGGCATCGCCTCCAGCCCCTCGCGGCCGCTCCTGGGCACCCGAGCCCGCCTGCCACAAAAGCAGGGAGAAGGGAGGAGCTGTTTGGTGTTACCTTCCCGGGAGGTAAATAGGGACACCAAACCACAGCCCTGGGCCAGGCTCGGCACAAGGGCAGGCGCCCTCGAGAGCCCGGCCCCAGGGGAGCCCGCGGCCACTTTCTCCTCGGTGGCAGCAGAGCCAGGACCTCGTCCCCGGCTTTTATTAGGGGAGCAAAGGGCAGAGCGGGGCCCGGCGGCCGGGGAGCTGCTTTATCTCAGCCCCGGCTAAGCCGCAGCAGCAGCCGAGCTCCGCCAAGCCAAAGGGCGTTGAAAAAATGTTTGGAAAAACACCCGGCAACAGGAGCCTGGAGGCGGCGAAGCCAAGCTCGCCGGGCTTTTGTGCAGGAGCCCCGGGTGCATCCGAGCCCGTGGCCCCCCCGGGACCTTCCTCGCCCACCAGTTCTGGGTTTGGAGCAGAAACAGCAGCGGGGAAGCGATGCCGGGGCTGGCAAAACCCCGGCAGCCCGGCCCCACGGCACAGCGATGGCCCCGCGCAGATGGGATTCAATTAGGTTTCTCCGAGCTGCAGGAGAAATCGCCGGCATTTCGTGTCTCGTAGCAGAGCCCGCCACCCCTGCTAAGCAGAAATGTTTCTAAGCCCCTCCGCCTGCCTTTCTTTTCCTTCTGAAAGGGAGAACTAAAGCAGTTCATGTTTCTCCTCGGTACCCAATAAGCAGCTTTGGATAACACCGGGGTCTTTCTTCTCAGGCAGTCATGCTGAAAAACCTCGGAGCTACCAGAGAATCATGTCAAGCATTTAGAGGCATCGATCCATTCAGCCTTCTGCTGGCGCGCCGCCAAGAAACTAAATATTTTTTATTGCTCAGGCAAGGCTAGGAAAATATGAATGACTAACTCTGATTATCGTGCGCATTAAACCTCCCCGGGGAATGCCCCGTGTTTTATTTTATAGATCGGGAACATTCCCATCTTTCACGGCCCCCTCCCCGCCCCTGCGAGCAGGCAGGTTAATGATGCCCGATTCCCCTCTCCCCCCCTTAAATAGCACTTTTCTTCCCATCCGCCCTCGGCTCTCCAAGGGCCCCTCCGCAGCGAGGGGCCGGGGCGTGCATGGATGGCAGGAAATCGCTGCAAAGCCGCGGCTCAGCCGGGCTTTGTGCTGGCAAGCTCGGCTGCGGGACGCAGGCAGCAGGCACCCAGGGTGGGGGGCACGGGTTGAAACAACCCCCCCCTCCTCCAGAGGGTCCCCCCCTGCCTGTTTGAGCCCCCCTTGTGCCGCAAAGCAGCGCCCGGCCGTAGCGAGAGCCAAACCCCGCTGCCATTAACGCAGCCGCATCAGGGCCAAAAATAAAAAATAAAAAAAATAAAAACAAAATCAGCGCTGGAGGTGGCAGTTGCCCTCGACCGCGGTTATTTAGCTGGTTAGTTAACTGCTTGACCTCCCAAGTCCTACTTAACACGGCGTAATAGCCCCAACCAGCCCGGCAGACTAGATGACCCAAGATAATAGGAGAGTGATCAGGAATAAAATAGCTTTCCTAATCGCCCAAGGATTTTTTTTTTTGTATCCGCGCGGACCTGACCGCGCTCGCTCGCGGAGCTCCGGCACTGGGGAGCGCGCCGCCAGGGGGGTCCGAGCCCAACGGAGCGACCGCATCCCTTAACGGGGCGGGGATTTTGCCTGGTTTTTTCCCTTTTCTTTTTCGTAAGACCCATCGGAAAGGCGTCCCCCGAGCTGACGCCCGGGAGCCCGCTCTTTAAAGCGAGAGGTGGAGCAAAACCGCGCAGCCATCGGAAAGCCAGAGTGGGGAGACAAAGGGGGGGGGACTGGACTCACCGCGCTCGAGTCGCGCTCTTTTAGGAGAAGCCGGAGTCAGAGGCGAGGTCGCAGCCAAACAAAAAAAAGAAGACACAAAACCGGCAGCGGTTAGAATAAGGCTCAGAACAGAGAAAACAAACCCAGAAGCTCCTCGCTGCAGTCCCCTGCCTGAACTCAAATCCACCCTGCAAACGGCCGTGACGGGGGAAAGGCCAGGCCTTGTGTGGCAGCGCGGGGCTGCGGGGAAAACCTTCACTGCTTGTGGTTCGCGGCTGAACCCGTGCGCTGTTTTTTTCTCCCAAAAAGACTGATTTATTGCTAATAATAAAAAAAAAAACAAAACCATGCATGATAGCGAACATCACTGGTTTCCAGGCCATCAAAGCCTCTGAGCAGAGCTCTGAGGGTGACGGAGGATGCAGGAGGAGGAGGAGGAGGATGAGGAGGAGGAGGGGTGCTCAGCCATCGCTGCACGGCTCAACGGGGCCGCAGGACTCGCGTCCAGGCCCCATCGGTGCCTGCAGGGACTCAGCCCCGCGGGCGAGCTCAGGGCCACAGGAGCAAATCAGCCCGACAGAGGTCAACCTGCCGGTGCCAATTCCCGGGCAATTTGCATTCCCTGTCCTAAACGGGCAAAAAAAGGAGCAATCTGGAGCCAGCCCCCCCTGTTTCCCGATGACACCTCCCAAACCCCACCAGCCCCAGGCTGCTCTGACCCACCGGGCGCCCCAGCGGGCGCACAAAGCAGGAGCAGCTCTGGGGCGGCCTGGAGGCAGCGACACCCCACGCCGGGGGCTCCCGGCGCCGCTCGGGGACCACCCCGCACCCCAAGCAGCGCCAGGCTGGGCTCTCATACCTCTGTGGTCCAGGTCGTGGTGGTTCTTCTCGTCCTTGACGGCCAGGTGGGCCTGGCTGCCCAGGGCGCCGAGCGCCAGCAGCCCCGAGCTGCTGCCGGTGACGGGCGGGATGCCGGGGGGCTGCAAGCCCGAGGGGTGCGGCGGCAGCTGGACCGGGGGCCCGTGGGCGGCGTGGGAGAGGTGCTGAGCCTGGAGCTGCTGCTGCTGCAATGAGACCACCAGTGAGCCGGGGAGGGACGGAGGGAGGGGGCAGCGGGACGGGGGCGGTTTTGGGCCGCCCGGCAGGATCTGGAGGCGCGCGAGCGGCCGGCTGCAAGGAGAAGCCCCGTTAGCAGGAGGGACCCCCGGGGGGGGGACGGGACGGGGACCCCGGGGGTGGTCCCAGCCACGGCACGGGACGCATCCTTAACGCGAGGCGACCTGCGTCGTCGCCGCAGACCTGGTTTTGCTCTCCGACAGCCGTAAGCAAAAGCATCAGCGTAACGCAGGCTGCAGAGAGCAGCTCTGGACGGAGCAGCCGCCGCTCAGCCAGGCCAGAGGGACAAAACCAGAGCGCCCAGGGGCCGGCTGAGCTGCAGGTGACCCTTCTGCCCCACCGCAACCCGGCCAGCACCCACGGGCCCGGCCACCCCATGGCGTGCCCGGGGCCAGCCGAGCTGCAGCTCTGGGGAGAGGAAGGTGCAGAAGGAGCCGCGTTCCTCACGCCTCTGGGTCAGACACAAACTCGCTTGGAGAAAGCGTGCTGAGACCTGAGTTAGCGGGTTACTGCTCCAAGCCTGGCTCAGAGCGCTCGTTTCCAAGCGCCACGTTTCATTGCCACAGCTCCTGCTCCAGCTCCCCACGCCGCAGGCTGGCCAGGATGCCCTCCGGTGCTGGCATTTCCACCCCTCCTGTCTCTGCTGCACCAACCACAGGAACGAAGGGCTGGGGGGGACCAGCAGAGCCCCCACCTCTCCCCTGCCAGCCTGCGCTGGCACCAGCCACGTCGTCTCCCTCCCCGGTGCCACCAAACGCGGCACAAACGGTCGCCGAGGGGGCAAGCTGGGGATGCAGGGCCCGCGGCACGGCGAGCAGCCGCACCACCAGCCTGCGCACCCGCATGTGCACCCTGATGGGGGCACGCACAGAGCGGGCAGGGGTCCTTCGTGCAAGCTCCAGAGGGGCTTTGGCCGCAGCACGGAGCGAGGGGGTGGCAGCAGGCAGGGGCCATCCCGCATCCCGACACCAGGGCCTCTGTGCACCGCGATGCCCAGGGAGCACGGGGCTCCCGCCAGCACCATCACGGCATGGTTCGGTTTAATCCACGGGAACAAGGCACAAACACCACACAGGGCCCTTCAGGGGGATCCTACGCTTCCAGCAGGGGCGCTTCCAGCACCCAGCTCATCTCCCCAGCGCTGCAAGGGGATGCGCCCCACGCCAGCACGCGCTCTGCAGCCCCATGGGGCAGCACAGAGGTCGCAGCCCAAAGCTCACAAAAGGTACCGGGAAAGCACAGAGTGGGGGGATCAGCCCGAGAGGTGTTGGGGTCTGTGTTCAGGGCACTGGGTCCAGGTCACGCGTGTAAAAGGCGCCTGGAAGTACCCCAGATAGCAGCGCTTTGAGCCCCGACAGCTCCAAAGGAGCCTTTTGAACCCGCTGTGTCAGCAGCGGGGGGAAAGGGCTCCCAAAGAGAAGGGCGGCCGCAGCTGCTGAGGTTGTAATGTTTTCCTCCCCACCACGGGGCTCCCAGCCTTGGGCACTGACGGAGCCCTCCCTCCAGCCCGCAGCCTCCACGTGGCCATGGCACAGAAGCAGAGCAGCTGCACGGCCACGCACACCCGGCACCTTGCACACCCGGCACCTTGCACACCCGGCACCTTGCACACCCGGCACCTTGCACACCCGGCACCTTGCACACCCGGCACCTTGCACACCCCTCGGGGCACGCCGCGAACGCCCAGCAGCCCCTGCAGTCCCACTTTTTGGGACAGGGCCCCAAGAATTCCTGGGGGAAAGCAGCGGATCCACCTGCCCCCTGAGCTGCCACGTGCCCGCGGGGACGGAGCTGCCCCCCCCTGCCCGGGCAGAGCCGGGGTGGGCAGCCCACGTCTGCCCGCACCTCGCAGCTGGCCCGGGTTTCTAAACCTCATGCGAGGCAAGAGGGAAATCCCCACCCAGCACACGACCCGGGGTCAGATTGGAAAGTAAGCAGTTGCAGTTTCAGGCAGAGGAGATGCGTTATCTCCAAGCGCAGCTTCTTCCGGGCAGTGCAAAGGTCTCGGCTGTGGCAGGAGCCAAATCCAGAAGGCAATCAGGCATCTGCAGCGCCGGTGGAGAAAAAGCACGAATCGTTTCATCCTCAAAAGCAGGAGCTCTGGACTTCTGCTGGGCTGCTCCATCCATGGTGCAGAGAGGGGGAGGCATCCTCAGGCCCTCCGAAAGCCCACAGACATCCTCAGTCCAGCGTGCACGAGGCAGCAGCGCAAGGAGCCCACGCTGGCAGGACCGGGGGGCCACCACGGCTCCCGAGGGGGTCCCCAGCCCCACGGCTCCGCCAGCGGTGCCAGCATCCCGAGATCGATCCTTCCCATCTCCAAGGGAGAGGAACAGAGCCTGGCCTCGTGCGGAAATCAATGCGCCCTTCGCAGTCCCAGCCCCACGTGATTTCCACCCGTTTCAGCAGGGCTGAGGCAGGGCTGGCCGTGGGACCGCAGCGTTCCCCGGACACTTTTCCAGCCCCAAAATCCAATGCTTTCTCCTCGTCTCTCCACGGTGGGCAGAAGCCAACTCCACGTGGCAGCAGCAGCAGCCCTGGAGGAAGGGGACGGTGCCCTGGGCGCCCTGCTGCACGGGCAGATCCTGCGTGGTGCTGAGGGCGCAGCCTTGGCACGGCCCAGGGACGCGGCACAGCCCCACCGGGCCCAGCAGCACCCAGGCGGGGCAGAGCGAGGCAGGCAGGACGGCTCGGCCCCCTGAGCCTCTCCCTCCAGTGGAGCAGAAAAACGGTGTTTTCTTCCTTTTTTTCTTTTCTTCTTTTCTTTTTTTTAAGCTGCTGGCAAACACGTCCATCCAACGGTTCGCTGAGCTGCGTGGGACCGGCCCCATGGGGTACGAGCCACCCAGCGAAGGTGTGGAAATGAGCACCAAGCCACAACGTCCCGCCACAGCTCGAAATGATGTTTCGGAGTCGTTTTCCTTCCCTTTGGCAGGCAGGAACCGGTGAGCAGGAGGAAGGCACCTTGGGAGCTCCCTCGCTGGCTCCTGGGAGGCTGCAGCCCCTCGCCCCCAGCGTGGCAGGAAGGTGACGAAGGGACGACGAGCCCAGGGTGCCCACTCTTCGCTCCCAGCTCCCGTCCTTCCAGGGTGCTTTGCTCTGCCACATCCACGCAGGCGAGCCCTCGGAGCTGTGGGCACACATCCCACCGGGAATCCCGTCCCGGAGACCCCGCAGCAGGGGGGACCCTGCCCAGGTGTCGGCGGAGCAGAGGGATGCAGCGGAGTTCAGCGACGCTCCTCGCTTTGTGCCTGCTCTGCCAAAAAGCACCACCCCTCCCCACCTCCATTCCTTCCCAGAAAAAGGCAGTTTCCAAACCCCACATCACCGGGGGGGGTTCATCGGCAAGCAGCCCCGTGGGTGAAGCTTCAAGCTGGGGGCTGACGGGGTGCAGGAGCTCTTCGGCCACCTCCACCACCCCAAAACCATCCCATGCTCAGCCCTCGCCCCGGGTCCCGGCCAAGCGAGAGGAGGCGGCGAGGGATGCGCAGGCGCAGAGCCCTTTTCCTCCTGGGGTCTACCCGGCGTGTGCCAGACAAATATGGTTAAGATATGAAGAGGTTACGGTTTACGAGAAAGGCTGGCAAGGAATATCTCGTATGTAGAGTGTTTTTAATTGGATTATGTACATCATGCTTCATGCCTTTGTTAACCGATTTAATGGTTCACCACTTAAGTTCACCACTTGCGTTAAATTTAGTAAAGTAGTCTAATCATTTCCAGAGCTATAACCAAATCAAGGGCTCAATTTCACAGAAGCCTGAAGCAGAGGAACTGTGAGACAATGGCCTAGATGCATAAAATTAACAGTTCTTGACCTCAAAAGGGGCGAAAAAAGGTTTTAATGGTTTGGTGCATTTTTTGCGCCGGTCGGTTTTGTTTTGGGCACCTGCACCGAGGCGCTGGCGCGGTTACAAACAGAGCCACCTCCTCTGGCCGCGAGGCCCCGCAGGGACAGCGGAGCCACCCTGTCCCCGCTGTCCCCACCCTGTCCCCAGGGGACACGGGGTGCAGGGGCCGTGCACGCCCCACGGGCTGCTCTCTTCCAGCCCAGAAGCACGGCCACGCGTGAGCGACCCGCCCCACGCCAAAACCCTACAACAACAAAGCGGTGTGCGAGCACACGGGGGAGAAATTCTCCCTGGCGAAGGACAAAAAGCTGTGGTTTTGGGGACGGGATGACCAAAGCCCCCCTGGCACCAGGCAGCAGCGCCCGCTCCCCAGGGACGCCGGGCGGCCCCGTGCTCTCCTCTGCCCGTAATTCCTGCCTCGTGCACGTCTGTCAGGCAAAGCCATTAAATGGCTGGCTGCTTAATGGTGGGACGACACTCGCCTTAGCTCTGCTCTGAGGAAGCAATTACCTTGAAAATGGGGGTCACAGGCCCCGCTCGTTTACCTTAATTGAATTCCAATATCTGCCTCTAGCTGCCTGCCACCTGGCTAGGGCTACGAGCGGCGAAGCAGCGCCGAGCGGCTCCCCAGCCCCTGCCCGGGCTGCGGGGCCGGCCGCCTGGCCTGGAGCTGCCCGTTAAAAGGGAAAAGCCACGGCCACGGCCTGCACGTTTCCCAGGGCGGGCAGGATGCAGGGAGAGCTCCACGCTCCCCCGTTGCAGCAGCAAGAAGCTTCCCTGCCCCTGCTTCCGTGCAGCAGCGGGAGAACGAGAGCGGGTGAAACGCAAACAGCCGAGGAGTTCCCTCGTACCGTTACGGCAGAAGAGCGAACAGCGCTCCAAAAAATTAAATGTTCCATAGAAAAACCAAAAGCAGTGCTCCAAAAAATTAAATGTTCTCCAGAAAACCAAGAGCTAGACCCAAAAGAGCTCTCGGGCCGGGACGCTCCTCGGGGACCGCGCTGCCCCATGTGGGGGAGCTCCGACAGGAGCAGGTTTCCTGCAGGACCGAGACCTTTACATCAATTAAAGAGACAATTAAACTCGTTAGTCTTAAAAACGCTCGAGGATCCACGCGACAGACCCCGGCGACACCGAAGCGGGTAAGTCAATGCATGGAACAACTCCGGCAAGCTTACAGCACATTTCACATCAACAGTACAGGCAGAGGCAAGCCTGGGCTCGGGGGGCTGGGGGGGACCTGGGCCCTGCTCGGCTCCCCTCAGACGCCTCCCAGCCTCGGGGACGAGCAGCATTTGGCCGGCGGGGGCCCCTGGTGCTGCCCGGTGCCGGGGGGGGGTAATTTGGCTGTGACCCCACCTCGCCCAGTGCCGGATTGGGGGGGGCTGGGACGGCCGCGGTGCCGCGAGCTGCCCTTCCCTAACGCCGCCCGAGCGCAGGATTGCCTCTGGTTATGGTAAATGATAGGAATAAAAGGGGTATACACACGGTGAGAGGCAGATTGGGAAGTCCACGTACCCCGATGATAGCATTCAACTCCGTCATTGTCACTTGCTTGGCACGTTCAACAGCCTGTGCAACTTGCTGTTGGTGCTGCGGGGACAAAGGCTGGGTCAGGGCAGGACACGCGGCACCGAGCCGGGACCCCCCCCATGCCCCGGGGCCACCCTGATCCCCGCCTTCTGTTTTTTTTTTTAAATTTATTATTTTTTTAATTTTTTTTTTTTTATACTGGGGGCTGGTTTTGCGTTGCCAGCTCGGTCAGGGCAGGGCAGAGCCCACGAAGCC
Source organism: Anser anser (assembly GCF_964211835.1). NCBI lineage: Eukaryota > Metazoa > Chordata > Aves > Anseriformes > Anatidae > Anser > Anser anser. The sequence goes on along the minus strand of NC_139730.1, from coordinate 1,187,800 downwards.
TCTCCCGGGGTCCCGCTCTCCCCCACCAAAGGTTTTACAGCACCCAAGGGGGGCCGAGCCCCGCTTCCCTCAAACCAACCCCAGCCCCCTCAAAAAGCTGCTCTGGCGGGGGCGGGTTTCCTAGGGAAGTCCAGCCCCCATCCGGGGCGCGGAAACGTCCTTACCTCTTGTGACAGAAAAGGCATGATCTGCGCTAAAATCGTATTCAGCCTTTTAGCAATTTCTGTCTGAAAAAAGGGAAGGAGAAAAGGCACGGGTTAGCACGAAGCTGCCTTCTGCAGACTGCGCCGGGCTTCCCAGCAGCAGCGATTTGCATCCCCTCCCCTCCCCTCCCGTCCCCCCCCCCCCCCGCCGTGCAGGAGGAGGCGACTCCCCGGAGCGCAGCGGGAGCACGCGGGGCGCACGGTGCCCGCCGCGCGGGGCAGGGGCTGCTCCCCCCCTTCTGACATCTTGGTCCCGCTCACCGAGCGGTTTGCCAACAGCGATTTTGGCCGGTGCCGTACGCAGCCGATGGTTTTTCCCTGATCCCAGCTGCGCCGGGCTCCTTCCCCACCCTAACCGAAGCCCGTTCGAGTTACTTCTGCCACCCTCACGTCACACCCCAGATATTCAACCCGCAACCGTTCGCACCTGTCGGCTTGGCCACATTATTTAGGAGTTTAATAATAACAGCCTATGCTGTCAAACTGCGGTTTCTGCGACGTCTCCATTAGCCGGGAATAACGTTTTCCTTGAGCAAAAACCCTGCCGCGCGTTTCAGGCGAGCCAGCAGCTTGCGTCTCACACCCCGGTGCCGGGGGCTGCCGCCGTGCCCGCACCGCGCGCCCCGAGGATGCTCCCACCCCGCAGGGCGAAGGCACCCGAGACACGGATAAAGGCTTGGAGAGGGGCCTCATCCCCACCGGGGGCACCTCCACGGGGGAACCCGGTGCCCAGCAGGGTCCGAGCTCTGCGGGAGCAGGGGACGGAGAGCGGCGGCCGGCCCGGGGCAGAGCATGCCCCGGATCCCAAGAGTTAACGCCGGCCGCTTCGCTGGCCGCGGCAGCTGTTAAAACAGCTTCTGGTCCAACTCAAACAATTCCTGAGCAGCCGTAAGGATTCAGCACCGCAACAATGGTCGGAGCAGAGCCCTGGAGCACAATCAAACGCCGAGGAATTCCTCCCGCCGGCCCCGAGCAGCTCAGTTACCAGCAGGGCAGGAGCGGTTACCTGGTCTCGCTCCCATCGGCCGGCACCAGCTCAGAGCCCCCCGCCCCGCGTGCCCCCCAGAGCCCCCCGCTGTGCCCAGCTGCAGCCACAGCCCTCGTGGGTGCCGCCCGGAGAGGGGCTCACCCCCACCCGCTCCCCAAACACTGCGCTAAAAGCGAGAAATCCAAACGTGATCGTTTACAGGGGAGGGAAAAAAAAACACAACAGAATCTCAACACCGCTTTGAGGAACGGAGCAGAGGCAGGGGAACAACCAACAGGAAAACCAAGGGGCGGCAATGCGCAAGGAGGACCCCAAACCCTCCTGATAAACCCTCGCAAACACCCAGCGGCGAGGCGGCACCTGCACCGGGCACTGCCCGCTCCGACTTCAAAGCGACGGCGGTATTTCTGGAGGCCGGCTTTTCAGAAAGCACCGCGGCGATCGGATGACACCTGATGCTTTTATTAGCCCTTTCGGAGGTCATGGGAATCGGCTGGTGCTCTGTTTCAAGCAGGAGGCATCTCCGAGCTCCTGCCTTGGAGACCCAGGTGCATTAGCCGCAGCTACGCGAGCGCCGCGGCACCATAATGGACCTGAAAGCAGGGGCGAAGGCGCTCGCCTCGCGCTCGGAGCACTTAGGATGCTCCTTCCTCCCAGCAGGGCTGCGGCCAGCGGGAGCCTCTCAGGGCCTGCCAGCGTCCAGTGCCTCCCAGGCAGCAGCACCTTCGTCCTCACGCCAAATCCACGCGAGATAAAGCCCCAAAAACCCCACCGAGCCCCGCGCGGGGCTGCTTCGGAGCGGCAGTGCCACGGCAAAGCACCCCGGGGCCCGCACCACCCGCTGCTCGGCGATAGGTAAACCTCTCCCAAGGCCTTTTCGGCACTGACAGATCGATTGGGTTCTATATAAACTGCAGCCCCGTTAAATATTTATTCCTTCTGATGAAGCCGATTGGATTCTGGATGCCACGAGCGCTCTGTACCGCTCCTCCAGCGCGACTGCTCTCCGTGAGGAGATGCGTGAGCCCCTTCCTGCTGGCTCCTGACAGGTTCCAGAACAATTTCGGCCCTAATTCGAACGGAGAACCCCGGTGCCAGCAAGAGCAGCCCCTCGGGCTGAGCGTCGGGCAGGTCGTTTGGGTGCAGAGGGAAGAATCCTGCAGCCCAACAGGCTGCGGGGAGCCCAGGGAGAAGCTGGGTCTTCCCTGGGCGCTGCCGAGCACTGACACCACCCAGACACACAAACTGCACCGAGAACAGCCACTCAAGCCCAGCTTTGCCCACATTTCCAACAAAGATTTGAAGAAAAGCTTCGTCCCCTACAAAAAGGCCTCCTACGTGGGATTCAGCAAGCAAGAATGTATTAATGTCCAAAATCCTACAACTGCCACGTTTCCTGTTAGCAGGAGACTCGATAATCTATAAATGTTTGATCACTTTAATTTTTCCAATTCCCCAGCACGTCACACTCCAGTTGAGAGGAGGCAGAAGTTTAACTGGCAGCACAAAGGGACGCTGTGGCACTGCGGGAACAGGGCCGGATCAACACCCGACACCTTCCCCATGCCAGGGCCCGTTCGTTGTGCCCTGCGGAGCCCCCCCAGCCCCAGCGGGCAGCTCCAGCCGTGAAAAATCCCTATTTGTGGCACGGGGTTGCCATGGCGATGGCTGGCCCCGCATCCCCGCGGCACGCACCGTGTGCTTTGTCCACGGCAGAGGATGGAGAGCCGGGAGCCGTGCCCGGGGAGGGGGGCGGTGGCAGCACTGACACCCACCGGAGCACCCCGAGGGATGCTCAGCCCCGGCAGGGATGCCCACGGCAGATAAAAAGGGCGAGGAAAACCCCAAATCCCGATTAATCCCGCTCTGCCCCCAGCCCTGCCAGGAATCCGACCTGCTGCTGCGCCAGAAATGCTCCTGGCTCGGCGTTCTGTGAGCGTTTTTTGTGATTTTTGTCATTTTTTGATCAGACGCCTGCGGTGCCCGCATCAGCCCCAGCGCCCAGAGCGCTTAAGGGCAGGGATAAGGGCAGGGACAGCCACGTCAAGGGACATCAGTGGGCACCAGCCTGCTGTTAAATAGCTGCGGGTGGCCCCCCGGCCCCTCGTCCTCTGCCATTACACCTGGGCACGGCAGGGGGGGGGACCTTAAACATTGCGCCGCTGGCCGCAGGGCACGCAGCAGAGAGCTGCGAGGAGCGGCCTCGAGCCTTGAATGGAGCAGCATTACGCCAGGACAGAGGCAGGCAGGCGAGCACAGCGGAGCGAGCCTCGTGCCCCCAGTGCCACTTCCGAAGGGATTTCGGGCCGCACCAGGCTGAGCCCCAACCCGCCCCGGCGTGCCGACTTAACCAGGCGGGACAGCGCCGGAGAGGAAGGGCCAAGCACGAGGCACAAGGCGGCCCCAGCCCTCCGTCCCCTCCACAAAGCGCCCCACAACAGCTTTAAGAGCCCCGCTGCGAGCCCCCAGCACCCCGGCTCACGGGGGACAGGGCGAGGAGCCCCCCGCAGCCCCCCCGGGCTCGCCCCAGCTCCGCACCCGGCGCTGCCCCAGCCCGGCGCGGGAGGAGGACGAGGAGTAAATCACACCAGCCGTGAAGCACCAGAAGCGTTTGTTGAAGCCAGGATATTGTCTCTTTAAGCACATGAAAATCAGGCCCTTGAGCAGTGTGGTTCTCACTCCGGCACACAATTATGGGTACTTTCAGCTGTCTACCACTATTTCAAGTGCTCTCTCCAACCAGGCTGTCAATGGCATGTTGAAAGCTATTTGTGGCTGCTATCGTTATTAGCAAAGTGGAGAGCTTCGCTGATGAGAATTAAATTCGGGGAGGGGGCGCGGCGGGGCGGGCACCCCCCCCCTCATTACGGCATTGCCAGAGGCCGGGCTGGGGTGGGGGGCAGAGCCCCCAGCACCGGGGAGCGCCCGGCCGGGGGCACCCGCAGCTCCAACGGGCTGGCACGGGCCCGCTCCTACCTTGAGACCTGAAAGCATCACCCTAGCAAATTACTTGGCTTCCGAAGAATTTAGCAAATTATTACCTGGCACTCCTCGCTAACGAGCACGACAGAAAGTATATTGTGTTCCTGGAATATTCTAGAGAAGGGGAAAAAAAAAAAGTAAGCCTCTCTTCCCAGGGAAGTGTCAGGAGGGTTTAGGTTTGTTCCAAAGCATTAAGTGTTTAAGCACGAAAACAAGAAGTGCTTATGTGGAGAGTTCTCAGCCATAAAAAAAAAAAAAAAAAAAAAAAGCACGCGGCACAAAGGTTCCCCCTCGGAGGTGTCCTGTTTCCCAACGCAAAATTAGTTTTTCTTTTGGAATCGTTACTCCCTCAGATGGCATCTGGCGATTATCTGCAGAGATCTGAACAAAAACAATGCAGAAACAACACGGGAAAGAAGGGCTCTTTGTGAAGATCAATTAACCTTAAAGAGAGTTTCGCTGGGGTTTAGGAAGGGAAGCCCTGAGCAGCCTCACGTTGGGGAAGCCGAGCGGGGTAACAGAGCGCTTCATTCACCGCGAGACCGATGTAAGGAGCGATTGACTGCCTGACATGCAACAAAGTGGGTAGTCACTTCCTAAATATTTCCTTGCATATGGAGTTGTTTATGAAACTGCATTTTTCTCCTAACAAGAAACAAAACGAGAAGAAAGGGGGGAAACAAAAAAAAAAAAACAAAAAACGCACACCCGGGCGCATATGCACGTGCTTAATATTCAGCGTAGAAGAGATAATCTGTTATATAAGCCCACAGACAGACAATCCCCTTTTGCTTAAAGATGAAGTATCCATCAATGTTTGTCTCAAGCAGATGTAATCACAAGCAGTCAAGTCTGGAGGGCAGGACACCGCATGAATAATTCAGGCACTTCAGCCTACTTGATTGTGCGCGGATAAACACGAGTCAACCGCTAAACAGGTCAGCCGATAAAACTTGTTTGCTCCGACCCGCCATGGCCACGCCGGGCTCGGGTGGGCACGGGCTGCCCGCCGTGGGCACGCGGCAGCCCAGGAGGGGCTCAGCCCCTCCGGGGTCCTGGCTCCCGGCCCCATCCCCGTGCCCGTTCCCACCCCGTTTTGGCCTGGAAGCGCGCCGGGCTCGCCGCTTTGTTTTCCTCCGGCACCACGCACGCCGCTGTCAATCGAAGCAGGAGACGCCTTTGCCTCCCCAAAAACACTCAGCGAGCGCGAGGCGCGCAGCATATGGCACCGGGAGCAACGCGCGCGGGCGGGGATGCGCGGCGCGGGCTGGGGGCACCCCGGGAACGCTCGCCCGCTGCGGTTCGCGCCGACGGGGGAGCCCCCGGCACGTCTCGGGGTCCCCAGCGCCAGGGTGCTGACGCCGGCCCTCGCTGCCATCCTGCAGCACCCAGGCGGGAGATGGAGAGGGCAACCCCTGCCTCCCTGCCAAAAAGCACCCGTGGGTGCAGCGGGGCTCCTCCGTTACCTCCGAAACCGCCCCAGACCTGAGGCCAACGGGGAAGGCGCGACGCACGGCTACACGTCATGGCACGGAAGGAGCGGAGCATCCCATCAACGCACCACGAAGCCAAGGCCAGCGACCAGCCCCCGTCCGGCAGCGCAACCCCTCCCGGAGCAGGGCTTTGTAGGCAGCCATCCCCGGCGCAAGACACCCCGCGCGTCTCAGAGAGCGGCAGCTGCTTTCCAAAGCTCCCATCAGCAAAAAGAGCGATGTTTCAACACCTGCGTGGGGCCGAGCCATCACGGCACCAAGCGAGCAGGCGACAAAACGCACCGCCCCTCCAGAGCAAGGCTGGCAGAGCTCTCCAAGGGCAGCAGGCACCGATCCTGCACGCGGGGGCATCCCGGGCCGCACCGCGACCCAAGGCACCCGAGGCGGCGCGGCCTCGCACGGACACCTCTGGCCGGGCAGGAGCGACAGAGAAAAGGGAGTTGGGATAATCTGCGTGGAAGAAGACATTAAAAAAAAACCAACACCCAACAACAACCAAAAAACCCAAGCCAAACAAAAGCACAACAAAAAGCCCTGACGGCTAAGCAGTAATTATTTGTGCTACTCTGTGACTACACACCAAAAAGCCGAAGGGAACCGTGTGTGAAGGAGAGGCAGACTCACAGACACGCTGCTTTGAATTTAATCATCTGCTAACGACACTTCCATAGGCAGGACCGCGATGCTGCTATTAAGCAAAACCACTTTGGAGCTGAACGGGCTGATCTGTGAGTTGCGAAGTTGATGTCAACTTGTATCTGCCTTCGGTTCTTAATTAGAGCTGCTTCTAAAACCAGTAAGCAGCAGCAGCACAAATAATCAGGTCTAATCTCAATAATAACTTTATTCCTTTAAGTTTTACCATCATGTGCCCAGCCTTTAGGCTCTTTAACTATAATCTTATCAAGGCAGCACACCGCATTCCGCTCTGGCCTTCCATATTTTTCCTTCAGGCAAGTTACATATTAGAGGAGACCCAAGGAAAAAAAAAAAAAGCACCAAACGTTGCTTCATTTTCCAGATGCAAAGACAAATCCGTGCCATTGAGCAACACGCCACTAGCTATCGGTGTCCCGAAGATAATTCCCTGCAAGCCTCACGCCACGGCGCTGCGAGGGTCGGGGTTCGGCCTCAGAGCGAGGCGCTTTGTGCCGGCAATAAAACCGGAGGCGAACGCAGGCGACGGCAGCACTTCCCGGGCGCCCGGCACGCACGGCTCCAGGTACGCGCCGCCCGGCACCGGGGCCGCTTCCACCTCCCCGCACAAAACGGATTTGCAAAAACCCGAGTTTCTCCCGAGTACACGCACACAATCCCGCCGGCCTGCCAGAAACCCGCCCTTCAAAACAGGAGCTGCCGGGCCCCGAGACCTCCCCCGGAGCCATGTCCCCGGCTTTGCCCTGGTCCCCCCCGCGCTGGGAGAAGGGCGCCGGGAGAGCCTCCGTCCCACCTCCCCCCCCTTCCAGTTACTCACCTGCTTGTGCATTTCAATATTCAAACCGTACGACATCTCATAGTACTGGGGGTGGGGAGGAAGGGAGAGGAGGAAAAAAAGAAAAAAAAAAAGAAAAAGGAGCCAAGGTGAATTTGAATGAATTTACCGTCCGGCGTTTGCATAAGGTCATTACCAGAAAGCATCCTGGTCGGGGCCGCGCTCGGAGCGCGGGCAGCCGAGGAAACGACACCTCGCAGCCAGCAGATGTTGCAGGCTCTGCCCGACACCCCGAGGCCCCCCCGTGTGTCCCCCCCCGGGCACGAAGCGGCGCAGAGCCGGGGGCTGGAGGGCCTGGGGTGGGGGGGGGATAGCAGCCCCCAGCCGGGGTGGAGGGGGGGGCACGCTCCGGGCTGGACCCGGGGGCAGCACCGGGGGTCGAGGGGGGTGCTGCAGGGGGGGGGGACCCCGGTGTTCCCACGCCCCCCCCCCCGCGGTTGGGACCGGGGCGGGGAGGGGGGGGCTCAGCGCTGCCGCCCCGAGCCTCGGCTGCCGCAGGGCGGGATGGGGGGGGGGGCGGTGGCGGACCCCCCCCCCTCTAATTTCTCCCCCCTCCCTCGGCCGGGGGCTCCTCGGCGGGGCCGCCCCCCCCCCCCCGGCCCCCCCCCGCCCGCCCGCCGCTCACCATCACGTAATGGCGCTGCATCTCCGTCTTCTCGTTCGCCAGCTTGTCGTACTCCACTTTCAGGCTGTCGGGGGGGGGGGGGGGGAGCAGAGCACAGCGGCCGGGGGGGGGCCGTCAGCCGCCGCGGGGAGCGGCTCGCCACGGAACAACCCCCCCCGGTCCCGTGTGTCCCCCCCCTCCTCCTCCCCCCGCTCCCAGCTCACCTGTGGTACTGGGCTTGCAGGAACTGGAACTCGTCCTTGATCCGGTCGCAGGATTCGGCCACGGTGAATTTGAAGCCCGGCTGGCCCGGCTGGTGCGGAGCCTGCGGGGAGCGGCGGGGGGGGGGCGCTCAGCGGCTGGGGGGGGGGGTAAGGGGAAGGGGAAGGGGCGGGGGGGGGGAGCCGGGACTCACCGGGTGCCGGCCCTGGGGGTACATGGCCGGGCTGGGGCGCGGTCACTGGAGCCAGCCGCGGCGATCGCGACGTGCGCTGCTGCCCGCCGGCCACGGAGCGCTCCCGGAGAGGCCGAGAACTGGAACAAAGAGACGAGAGGAAAGTCCGTGCGGGGGGCGGAGGAGGGGGGGGGGGGACGGGAGGGGTAAAGGGGGGGGGGGAAGCAGCGGGGCCCGGCCGCCCGGCTCGCCCCCCGCGCAGCCTCCGCACCGCGCGGCTCGGCCGGGGAAGGCGCTGCGCACCCGCGGAGCCCGGCCGGCACCGCCGCTTGCTGCCGCCGCCGCCGCCCGAGCCGCCGGGCTTCCCCCCCCCCCCAAGACACCGAAACCAGGAAAAAAAAAAAATAAAAAAAAAAAAGGAAAAATCGCCCAAAACGATAATAATAATAAAAAAAAAATTCAAAACAAAGCGGTGAGGAAGGAGAATCCCCGAGGTATTCCTGTGCGAGAAAAGGGGGGAAGCAAAGCCAGGAACTAACGCCGGAGCACGACGGCCATGGAGGAGAGGAGGAGGGGGGAGAAGGCCGTACACATCCGACTGCCGCGGGCATGCGACGGGCGAGCGGTGCCTCCGCCGGCCGCTCCGCCTCGGCTCAGCTCCGGACCGGCGGCAGCGTCGGGACTCCTCGGGCCATGCTGCTGCTGCTGCTGCTTCTTGGGCGGGGGGGGGGTCCGGGGCCGGGCTGGGGGCCGCCGCCGCCGCTTTGCTGGGCGCTGGGGTCCCGCTGCTGGGTGCTCGGTGCCGGCTCCCGGTGCTCGGTGCCGCCGCCGCGCGCGGACTGGGGCAGCGCCGGAGCACGCGGCCCGCGCCGCCGCCAGAGCGCTCCGCGAGGGGCGGGGGGGGGGGGGGGGGGGGAACCGGGGAGAGGGGGCGGGACGGACGGACCCGAACCCGGGCGGCCTCGGCGGCGGCGGCCAATGGCGGCGCGGGGAGCCCACGTGGGGCCGGCGAGCGCGGCCGCCGATTGGGCGCCGCCGAGGGGGGACGTCACAATGGCGGCGGGGTGCGGGCTGGGCGCGGGGCAGCCCCGCCGCGGGGGGCGGAGGCGGCAGCGGGCCGGGCCCCGGCACCGCACCGGGACGGCACCGAGCGGGCGGCCCTGGGGCTGCTGCGTTGTGTTGTTCCCCCCTCCCCCCCTTTTAATTTTTATTTTTTTAATTGTTTTTGACGCTGCCCAAAGGTTTAACGGGGGTAAAACGGCACAAAGGCGGAGGGGGGACGGGGAAGGAGCCCCTGCTGCGGCCGGGGAACGGCTGGGAACGGCTGGGAACGGCTGGGAACGGCTGCCCGCCCCGCCGCCGGCCCGGCGAGGATCGGCCCCGCGCCGCGCCCCCCCCCCCCCCCCGGCTCCCCCAGGCCGCGCACAGCCCGCTATGGGGGACCCCAGCCCCCACCGCCCGGCCCCGGGCTCCACCGCCGGCCCCAGCCCCGCAGTGCCCGGGAAGCCCCGGTCCCGTCCCCGTCCCCGTCCCGCTGCCCGTCCCCGGCCGAGCCCCGCGGCCCCGTCCCGGCGGCACAAAATGGCTCCCGCGCCTCGCGTCACCCGGAGCCTCCCCGCCCCACGTGGGGCCGCCGTCCGTCAAAACGCGCTCCGACCAATCAGAAGGGCGCGCGGCCGGCTCCTGCGACGCCATTGGCGGGCGCGGCCCCGGCTGCCACTCGGGCGGCGGAGCTGTCGATCAAAGCCACGCGGGCCGCGGCGCTGACAAATGCCTCTGCTTTTCAGCCTCCCGCTTGCAAATAGTGCCCGGAATGGCTGCTTAATTAGCTCTGAATGGCTTTTCCTCCCAGCTCAAACAATCTGTCACTACCGCGCGGCGAAGGGAGCCATGCATAAAAAAGTAAGCAGAGGCTAAATATCAATTTGATTTTGTGTATCAAAGGAATATTTTATTTTATTTTTTATTTTTTCCTCCCTCGTAATGAAACGGAGCGATTTAAATAAGAAAAGGCGGGGGGGGGGGCGAGTAAAAAAAAAATAAATAAATAAGAAAAATCCCCCAGCCGAAGCCCACCGCCGGCCTGCCCCCCGCCAGCACCCAGCGGCTCCTCTGCCCCCCCCCCTCCCGGGCCGGTACCGGGGGGCTGCGGAGGGCCGGGGACCCCCTGGCGGTGCGGCCCCGGGGGGGTCGGGGGGGGTCCCCGGGGGGGTCCCGAGGGGGTCCCAGGGGGCCGGGGGCCGCCCCTTGCCCCCCCCCCGCCGGTTGCTGCGCGCCCCGTGGCGGGGCCGGGCGCTGCCCGCGCGCCCCCTTCCCATTGGCCGCCGCGCCCGGGGCCGCCGTGCCCCACGTGGGGCCAGGGGGCGCGCCGCAAAACCCGGGCCGGATTCACAAAGCGGAGCCGGAGGCTCCGCGCCTCTGCCCCCCCCCCTCCGCACCCCCCCCCCAGAGGCCTCCCCTGTGCAGATGCCAGCGGCTCCTCGCCTTCCTCTTTCCTGCTACCTTTATAGTCCCCCCCCTTTTATTTTTTTAAATTAATTTATTTTTTTAATTTTATTTATTTATTTAATTTAATTTATTTTTAAATTTTATTTAATTTTATTTTATTCTAATTTTAATTTTTTATTTTATTTTTTAATTATTATTTTTTAAATTTTATGTTATTCTAATTTAACATTTTTATTTTTTATTTATTTTATTTTATTTTATTTTTTATTTTTAATTTATTTTATTTTATTTTTCATTTATTTTATTTTATTTTATTTTTGATTTATTTTGTTTTATTTTATTTTGTTTTATTTTATTTTATTTCATTTTTAAACGTTGCTATTTTTTCACCGCCGGGAGCGGAAGGCGGCTGGCAGCCTATGCGGGCAGGGCTCGGTGCGCCAGGACTCAGCCCTGCCTTCCCCCAGCACCCAGCACCCGCGGCGAACCTTGGCGCACCCCCTGCCCGCGCTGCTTGGAGCCGCCCGCCCGCGGTCCTGCGCTGCTCCTCGGGGTGCTGGCGGCCTCGGGGGCCCCGGGCGGTGAGCCCAGTGCCCACCCCGCAAGGCCCTCCCCGGCAGCCTGCGCCCCTAGGTCCGCCCAAGGCCACGGCCGTTCGCTGGGGAACGCGGCCGGTGCTCAGCTGGGCCGCACGCTCCCTCTGCTCCCAGGGGGCTGCGAAGCCCCGGCAGTCCCACGGCCACGTCCGCCCCGCGGGGAAGGCCCCGGGGAGGAGAAAGCCCCAGCAGCCCCCCCTCGGCCCCCCCTCAGCCCCCCGGCAGCCCCCGTGGCCACCCCATCCCCAGGCTGCCCGGGCTCCCCGCGGGCTGGCCGAGGGCGCAGGGCTGAGCCCCGGCGCTGCCCCTTTGGCCCCGGTGCCTGCCGTGGGTTCGCACGTGGGGGTTACTTTGGCGTGGCTGGGGAAGGCAAACCGAGCCCCCCAGCAGGCCCGAGCGGACCGGGGGGCCCGATGCTGTGCGGTGCTGAGCCCTGCGAGCCCACGCTGCCTGCTGGGCGCTCGGTCGTCCGTCGCTCCTTGCCCTGTGCCGGACAGATCGCGATAAACCACGGCGGCGTTACGGGGCTCCCACGGGGCCGGCCCTGTCCTGGGGGCACAGTGTGGCTCTCGCTGTCATGCCTCCGGCCCCCAAAGAGGAGAAAAGCCCCCCCAAAATGCCCCCAGACGCTGGGGACGGCCCCGTCCCCTGCAGGCTGGGGAGAGGAGCAGCTGGTGGAGCATCCAGGGCCGATCTCCCATGGGTGCTGGGCACCCACCCGCAGGGTCCCCATCCCGGTGCGGTGACCCACGGCCACCCCACACCGTGCGTCACCAGGTGCTGGGACGCCCCGTGCCACCGGCTTCCTGGGCCCCGACGGGGCGGTGGGCAAAGGGGACAGGAAAGGGACCGCGCTCGACGCTGGAAATTCGGTTCCGCTGCTGAAAATAGAAGGCACTAGACGAGCTGCTTCCCTCCCCCAGCGGTATTTACGGACAAATTCTGATTTTTATTTAATGGTTTCCCCGAAAAGGTTGTAATTTTCTTCACATTTCCATCCAGCCAGCGCTGTTGTGGTGAACTCAGACGACCAAGAATGCCTCTCGTTAATTGATATTCCTCACGCTAGGACTGCACTGAAATAGCAGATGTTTTATTTTAGGTTATTAAAGCTCACCTGGTTGAAAAGGAAAAAAAAAAAAAAAAAAGGAAAGAACAATTAGGGGTGAAAGGAAATGTTCTGGTTCATATTGATTTAAAATCTACTTAAACTGATATTTGCACATCCCAATTAGAAACCATGATCTTTTCCCATAAGTTTTTTTTTTTTTTTTTTTCTTTCCCTGAGATTTTGTCGTAACGATCTCAGAGGAAAGCCTTGGCGGGAGAAGTGGCTGCCTCCTCTCGCAGCCCGACGGGCCGCGCTGGAGCTCGAGGCGCGGGGCCACCAGGAGCCGCGTCCCTCCCCTGGGGGCGGCAGGGGAGCCCCAGCCCACTCCCGCCCCTCGTCCTCCACGTGCCCCGAGGGTTGTAGGGCCGAGCACGCCAGAGATGGGCCCAAGCGCAGGAGGCTTTGGGGTCCCCGGGGCGATGCAAGGTCCCCCTGAAGGAGGCCGCTGGTCCCACGCACGGCTTGGCCGAGACGTGCTGCACGCTTGAGGCCACGGCACCCCGCGAGGTCTCGCGGCCGCGGGAAGGGAAGCGGAGATGTCCTCACCCGCCCGGCTCAGGGGGAAAGCTCGGGCACGGCTCCTGAGCGCGGGGTGTTGTGACACCGAGCAGACCCGCCGCGCCGCCGCCCTTTCGGGGAAACTGAGCCGCTCTTCCCCTGTGCAATCGGCCTCCGCGGGGAAGGAGCCGCCGTGCCCCATCCCACGCCGGTCCCCGCTGCGCCTGCTGCTCGCCCTGCCCCAAATCCCCAGCACCCGGCCGCCCGCAGGCTGCCCCCGGCACCGCTGCGGGGCTCAGGGTCCCGCACGGGGCCGCGGTGCCTCCCTGCGGGACACGGGCCCTGAACCAAAACGCGGGGCTTTTCTCCCATATTTTTTTTTTAACCTTCCCCTCGTGCTTCCCCGTGTACCCGTTAATCCTGGGAGAGGCTGAGCGAGGCTTTACTGCGGCTCCATCAGACCACGTTGGTTTGCCATTAGGATGCAGAGGAGGCGGCGGGGGGGAAAAGAGGAGAAACCTGCGCGCACACACACACACACACGCACGCCCCGCCGGTAACTGAGTCGCTTCTGTTCCCATCTCATTTCCTGGACGACATTAATAGATTAACTCGCCAAACATGAAAGCGGCGCTCATTGTGCGCGGCTGTGTGAAGGCAGCCACCCCGCGAGGTGGCTTTATCGCTGACAAGCCGGTCCCGGCCCCAGTCAATAGCGCGTGTTTACATTTAAGGTGACACTATCTGCCCTCCGCGCAGGGCAGGACCCTGCCTGCCAAATTTCCTTTAGCTTTCAAGTTTATCTAAACAAGGATTTCAGAGCTGGAAAGGCACTGAAACGCATACTAATGACCGAGCAAGGAGAGCGAGGAGAGCTATCAGCAAGTTTATTTGGCTTTGTGGGGAAGCTCCGCGGGTTTTATCTGCTCTTGGCAGTGAGGTTTCGCAGCCCCCCCCCAGCGCGAGCGGGCTGGGTCCCGCGGCCGCTCCTGGCACCGGGAGCACCGGGAGCTGCCTGGGGCATTTGGGGCCTTCCCTTTGGGGTGTTTTGAACCCTCGAACCCAGCGGGGGCACCGCCAGCCTCCTGCGGGCCCCCCAGCACTTGCCGGGCTGGGCCACTTTCTCTTCTGCCCTCTTCAGAGCAGGCATCGGGGCCCCTCGCAGGGAAATGCGCACGCAGCAACCTGCGAAACCACGCGGGCCCATCGGCCCCGGTGGCTGGGGCGAGCTTTGGCTGCTGATGCACTCAGACACTTCGTCTCACCCCAGCCTGTAAATGCGGCGCTCTTTACCAAATCCTTCAGCAGAACTTTTGAGCTGTGACCTTCCCGCAGAAACGAAAACCGAAAAAGAACCAAAAATAAAACCAAGGGAAGTGGTGGCAGGACACGGACACCCTCCAAGGAGTGTGTACAAGCGTGGGCAGGGCTGTGCCTGGCAGCCAGGGGCATCCCTCCCCCCCCCCTGCACCCCCCTGCAGCCCCTGCGCCTAAATTCGGGGCGGACGCTCAGCGCCCTGCGAGGGGCCACGGCCTCGCCCGGCGGCCGGAGGAGCGCGTCGGGAGCCGGTGCTGTCACGACAGGCCCCGATTACCCGGTCCTTTCACAAGCAAAGCTCCCGTTGACCTCACCCTCGTCCGCGGGACCTGCTTGGGCAATACCCGTGCCGCCCAGCCCAGGCTCTGGGCTGCGCCGCCGTGGCCGGGGGCTGCCCAGGCAGAGGCGCCCGGCGGGTGGGAAGCTGCTGGGGATGTGCCGCGACCTCGTGCTGGCACGGAACATGGGCCTGAGCCTCAAAAGCCAAGCCTTTCTCCTCCATCCCCCCGAACTTGGGACAGGAGGGGTGAGAGGGGTAACGGGTACGGCCGGCAGCAGAGGCAAGGTTGGTTTGGCATGGGAAGGGGCCGTGGACTTCCCTCGAGGTCCCAGGCAGGTTTCCCACAGAAAATCCCATAACCTCTGAGCTCGCAGATGTGCCCAGGTGCCCACAGCAGGGCAAGCCTCGGGACAGCCCCGTGGCAGCAGGGGCAGCTCAGGGGAGCTGAGCTCAGGCTCGGAGCCGGGTCCCCCTGCCAGGACAGCCCCGGCCCACGCTCGTTGCATCGATCTGGCCGCGAGCTCGGGACTGACACGAGGAGGAGACCCGGGGCTCACTCAGGCCCGGGGCTCCCTAACGGGGCTCAGCCACAGCTCAGACCCAAGCCCAGCAGCTCCATCAGACGCTGCCCTGCAACAAACCCAGGTGGGGAAATGCAGCAGCAGCGACCCGCTGCAGGCAGGGCAGTGGTGCCCCGGCCCCGCCGGCCTCCCCGCGCCCACCGCATCCAGCCCCGGGACCCTTGGATGCACGGAGCCAGGGCTCGTGCAGGGGATGGACGAGGTGCTGGTGGGTGCTGGGGGGTTCTGCAGGGTGCCGGGGGGTGCTGGAGGGTGCGGGGGGTGCTCACCTCCTCCCGAGCCCCCCAGCTCCCCAGCGCCCACCTGCCCTCCCCTGCCGGGGCAGCAGCTCAGCCCCGGCTTTGCTGTGCGCTGTCTAATTATAGATATTATATTGCAAATGGCTTTTGGGCCTGCTAATGGTATTACTGGTGTTATTCTTCTACTTGTTAATTATAACCAATTTGTTTGGGATGCCTTCCCAGTTTTCGGCTGTAATTGCTCTCCCCGTTCCCCGGTGGCTGTGACTCAGCAGAAACCCGGCAGTTTCGCTCCGGGATGCGATGGGATTGGGATGGGGCGGGATTGGGATGGGATGGGATTGGGATGGGATTGGGGTGGGATGGGATTACCGCTGCTCTCCTCCTGCCAGCAGCGGCTGCAGGCGGCTGCGGCCCCGGCCCGGCCGGGGGGCTGCGGGGGGCTGCGGGGGGGGGCCCGCAAAGCCGTCAGAAGGCTCCGGCGGCTGGAAGCCTCCGAGGCTCGGCGTGGCTGAAGGCTCAGCCAAGCAAATAGGGGAATATTAAGCGGATTGTTTTCTTTTTATTATTGCTAAACTCTAAAGAAGTTTGCTCTCCCCTCTCCCCAGCGCTGACTGCAGATAAGTTATTTGGAAAGCGAGTATTTCACCAGAACAGCCATTCAAGTAGCCTAATACACACATTAGAGTCTATTTGCACTTAAAAGAAGTGGGAGGTATTAAATCAGCCTCTGGCCAGATAGTCATTGTATAAACAAGAGCTGTTAACTCCTACTTGATAGCAGCGATAGCAAGAGAAAGGAAAACAGCCCTGCAGTGTCACGACCGACCTGACACAACATGCTTTAGGTCTGGGGAAAGGGAAAAAAAAAAAAAAAAAAAAAAAAAAAAAGAAAGGAAGCGAAGCAAAGCAAAGCAGAGCCCGGAGAGTTCAGCACGGCCCGGGCCCCGCTGCCGCTGCGGGGGGGCTGCCGCTGCTGGGCTCCGCCGGCTCCGGGCAGCGCTGCCGCCCCCGCTGCCCCCCGCCCCGTGCCCCCCACCCGGTGCCCGGTGCCCCCCTCCCGGTGCCCGGAGCCCCCCTCTCGGTGCCCGGAGCCCCCCACCCGATGCCCGGAGCCCCCCACCCGATGCCCGGTGCCCCCTGCCCCTTGTCCCCCGCCCGGTGTCCGGTGCCCGGTGCCCCCCTCCCGGTGTCCGGTGCCCGGAGCCCCCCTCTCGGTGCCCGGAGCCCCCCACCCGATGCCCGGAGCCCCCCACCCGATGCCCGGTGCCCCCTGCCCCTTGTCCCCCGCCCGGTGTCCGGTGCCCGGTGCCCCCCTCCCGGTGTCCGGTGCCCGGAGCCCCCCACCCGGTGCCCGGAGCCCCCCGCCCGGTGTCCGGTGTCCGGTGCCCCCCTCCCGGTGCCCGGAGCCCCCCTCCCGGCACTGGGGCGATGCCGACCCCCGCAGCCGGCGGTGCCCGGACCCCCCTCCCGCAGCCCCGGGGGGCTCCGCGTGGGGCCAGGAGGGCCGGAGGGGCCGGGGGGAGCGGAGAGGGGCCCGGGGGGGGGGTGGCGAGAGGGGCCGGGGGGAGCCCGTGCCGTGCCCTGCCCCGCAGCGCTGCCCGCCCGGCCCCGGCCGCCCCCAGCGCTCAGCACCGCGGCTGCCGCCGAGTGCTCGCTCCCTCGGTCGAGCCCTCTCGAGCCGCTCTCTGTGGCTAATCAAACGTCAAAACAAGCTGCCCCCGTGCTTTGGGGAGCTTTGAAACAGGAAGCCTTTTACCACCGATACACGAGAGCCGCGCGCGTTCGTCTGGGGCTAAGCCCGGGACGGGTTTCGGCGACAGCTCAGCGCCGGTTTCGGTCGCAGCGAGTAGCTCTCGGGCAGGGGCCGTGCCGTGGTCTCCCTTCGGAGGAATAATGACCATTGAAGGCCGCGGCAGCCATCCCACCGCTCGCCCCGAGCCACTGCTGCCGCCTCTCGCGGGGCCGTGGCTCTCCGCTCCCACGGCTGGGCCGGGGTCGCTGCCCCGCGGGTGGGCAGCCCCCCTCCGCCCCAGCACACCCCAGTCCTCGGCTCAATAACCCCCGCTTCCCAGCCCGACCCTGAATCGTGTGCTTTAGGAGCAAAGCAGGGAGCTTTCGGCGCTCACTCGGAGCTGCCCGGCACGCCTGGAGCCGCTGCGAGAGGCACGAGGCAGCTTTGGGTTCCCCACGGGTGCAGCACCCACGGAGCCCCGGTGGGGCAGGGCGGGCTGGTGGCTGCAGAAAAGCTGCAGAAAAGCTGCAGAAGAGGACAGCTCTGACCTCACACCACCCGGCCCATCTCCACGCAGGGCCAGCCTCGTGCGGCTGCTGAGCAGTGACAAAGATTTTCCGTTTTCTTCTTCACCCCCCTGAGCAGAGCAGAGGGAGCCCGAGCCCGTGCCCAGGTGAGGGGCAGGCTCAGGGCCGGCCCTGGCCGGGCTCTGCCTATCCCACACGAACCCAGGCCCTGCCACCGCTTTCCAGCAACCAAAAAACCACATTTCCGTCACCAAAACGGGAGGCAGTGCCCAGCACGGGGCACAGCTTGACGGGTGGCTCTCCAAAGGGCCACGCACAGCCGGGTACCCGCTCCCCCCCAGCCTGCAGCATGCTGGGCTCCGTGCAGGGGGGCAGAGCCCTGGCGGGGGGGGGGGGGAGCTGTCAGCAGGACCCCCAGCCCCCCAGCACGCCCCTGCCCAGCCCCGTACCACACACAGGGCGTGCAAGGAGCCACCGGGGGGGTTCAGGATGCCCCGGCGCGCTGGCGGGGCTCCAGCATTGTTTGGGCTGAGTTACGCTCGCCAGCCTCATGCGAACGCCAGCTGGAGCGCGGGGCTGAGACAAAGGGTTTGCTTTGCCCCGGCAACCCACGGCGCTGGGCTCTCGGCGAAGCCACAAACAATTCCGTGCTGCCTGCGAGAAAATGGGAGGACTTGCATCAAAGCAAGAGGGAAACGGAAGACGGAGAGACCCCCCCGTCGCCTCCCGTCCTCACCACCGCCACCACCTCCCCCGGCGGGATCGGTGCTGGTTTGGAGGTCGATGCCGCCCGGGTGTCCCCTCCTGCAGCGCTCACCGCGGGGGCACTGCCCAGCCCCGGCAGCCAGGACCCGGCTCCAAAGGGCTGCAGGAGCAGCAGCACTCACTGCCCGGCCTTCAGAGCTGTCACTTGTCTCAGCTGAGCGCCAGGCTGCTCGCAGGAGCTGCCGGGCCCGCACCGCGCTCACCCTGCTTTCTGCTCTCCTCCCAGCACATCTCCAACGTCTTTAAAAACAGAAAAAAAAAAAAAAGAAAGAAAATAGAAAACAACCCACAGCTTCCTGAAGGCTCCACAACAGAGAAAGATGCTTCTGTTGCTCAATCTGTTGCTGGTCTGGAGCTGAAGCATCGCACTCAGAAGCACTTCACCAAACACGAAGCATGCACGCCCAGCCGGCAGCCCTAGCAGCAGGCGCTGATGCTGCTCTCAGCTGGGAGCACAGCGGGGCAGCCCCACAGCGCAGCGAGCAGCGCCGAGCCCCCACCGGCTGCAGAGAGAATCCCTGGGGTGCACCGGGGCCGATGTGGGTCATGGGGACGGGGACGTGGTGCTGGGCTGCCGAGGGGCTGCTCCGCCAGGGTTGGAGGGGAGCAGCCAGGCACAGTGACCTCGCAGAGCCCACCTAGAGCATCAGCCTTGCCACCTCCCTACCTTGAAATACACCGAAATTTCAGGTTTCTGGTTTTGCCCAAAGGTCTCCCTTAAAGCTCCCCACCGGGCAGCGCTGGAGGGGCCGGGGCTGTGGCCGTGCTGCCCCACGGGGCCGGGGGGGGCAGCGCCCGGCGCCCCAACGCGCGGGAAGGGCGCTGGGAGCAGACAGGCACAGGCTTTGTTCCAGCCTGAGACAAGGAGAATGCTGTTGGTTTGCTTTTAGACAAATGAATGGATTTCACTGTTTGACCAACACTCATGAGAATGCCAGTCAGTGCAAATTTGGCAGGAGGGCTGACACTTGTCAGCTTTGGTTTATAACCAGAGAAAAGGAGCCAGCTCTCCGGAGGAGAATGACGTGCGCGCGTCGCTCTGCGTGTTTGTTCTCGGAAGAATGTGTGGCAACAGCAGATCAAGCAAATACTTGGGACCGCTACATCACGGAGGACTTTGTCAGCTCGCCGGAAAGTTTTAGAAAGGCTTCGCGCTCGTTCGAGACAGCCAGGGCACTGCTTGGAGCCCAGGCAGAAACGCAGCCGCGTGGGCTCGGTGAATAACAAGCAGCATTGCTGCGGCGTCCCGAGGGAGCAGCAGCCTGGCCAGGAAGGCCCCCGGGGAGCGGTTTCAGCAAGCAGTGGGTCGCCCCCCCCCAGCCTCCCCGAGCTGTTGTGGCTGCTGCCGGCGTTTCCAACCCCCAGAGCTGGGCAGAGCCCCCACAGCTGCCGCAGGATGCGGCCAGGGCCGGGCGCGTCGGCAAAGCAGCGCGAGGAGGGCAGGTGCTGCTCGTGGCCCCCGGGGGGGCGCCGCCAGGATCGCCGCTGGGACGCAGGCAGGGCCCCCAGCCATCGGCAGCCTGCACCGAGCAGGATCTGGCCCCAGATGCTTGCACCCCCCGGGCAGGGTCTCCCTCTGTTTAAAGAAATCTCCTTGGCCACATTTCCTGCGCTAAAGCCCAAGCTGGCAGCGAAGACAAACACATGCAAGTGGCCTCGCTTGGGTTTTTTAAAGGCTCTCCAGCCCGTAAAAGTGATTCGGGGTTTCCTGCCAGCCGGGGAAGCTCACTGCAGCATCTCTTCCAGGAGGTTTTGCTGTGCTGACAGAGCCTTGGGACAGGGTCAATTTGTGCTGGGGATCGTTCCCGCTCCCCCTGACCTCTCTCCCTTGTCCAGGGGGACCCAGGCAGGCCAGGAGACCGCGTGGGTTCAGCCCTGTCCTTGATCTTGCTGGTGACACAGGGACACGGGGGCTTGGGCATGGGAGCTGTGCAGGTCCCATCCGCACGGACCACGCACGCGTATCGGGAGAAACCCCGCTGAGATGGTGCAGCAGGAGCCAAGCCCCGAGCCTGCAAAACGGCCCTGACCAAACAGACCAGGAGAGCCCCGAATGAATCATTGCAGGCGGTGCGGTAAATCACCCCGCTCTCAAAGGGCAGCAGTTGCCTTTCCCTGGCTTGCTTTGGAGCAGGGTTTAAGGAGACGGGGCTCGCCGGCGAGCATCGCCGAGCACCACGACCGGCACGGTGGGAGCTGCGCGCCCGGCCGGAGGGCAGCTCCTTGCTTTTCCCCCGGCAAGAGATTTTCTCCGAGGCACGGCCAAGCTCCGGCTGCGACCTGCGGTGGCGAAGCTCGTCCTGCTTGGCGCTGACAGCTCAGGCTGGTGCCGCAGCCCGGCTTTGCTGTGGTCGGGGTGGCCCTTGAGTACGGGCTTGGTTGGCTCCACCCAGCCCCTAATGAGTGTTTGCCTGCTGCGCCGGGCAATTTGGCACAATGGGCAGCTTCTGCTCGGGAGCTGCCCCAGTCTGGGAGAGATAAGGGTGGTGCAGGGCAGCCGCGAGGCAGGGTGACGGAGCTGTTTGCACGAAGCTCCTCTGATCTGCCCAGCTCTGCTATTACTCCCCGAGCAGCCATTAATAACGCGGGTCATTAGGGGTGCTTTTCCACTCGGAGACTTAACAGCTCCCTCCAGTCAAATGAGCGCGGCGGGAGGTTACGTGCCTTCCCCGCCTTGCACGACGAGGCCGCAGCCGAGCCCGGAGCCAAATGCAGCCCTGAGCCTGGACACGGCCGCTTCACAAGGCTGCACCAGCACGGTGCTCGCTGTCACGGGCTGGGCAAGCTTGTGGGGTGTTCCCGGCACCCCCCCCCCCCAGGTCTCGCCCACCTTTGGGTGCCTCTGACCTGGGCGCAGGGAGCTGCCCGGCCTCCTGCAGCAGGCCCGTGGAGGATGAGGAGGGTCGGGAGCTGCTGATCTCCCGGGTCTGCCTGCCTGAGCAGCCGGGGAGGAAGGAGGAACGGGTGGCTCCCGGCCTCCCAGGGGGTCATGATTTACCCAGTGCAGGGCGAGAGCCCATTGCAGGACCCAGGGGCAGCCCCTGCCTGGCTTTTCCTCCAGCAAAGGGATCTGACCATCAGGCCACCAGCGGCTGAGGGGAGGCAGAGGTGGTCTGGTCGCTCCGGCAGCCGTCACAGCAGCCTCCTGCTCGAAGGGATCACCAGGCCCTAAAATAGCTCGGTATCGTTAGTTACATCTAATTGAAGGTGTTTTGAATGCAACCTCCACAACACACAAACCCAATGGGAAATGACATACCATCAAATTAATGCCCCCAAACCATGATAAATGACTGGTTAGATGATTAATGTTTCTATTTCTTGTATTAAGAGAGAACAATGCCGCTTGGCCCAGCATTTATCTGCGCTGCCTGCAAAAGGTCGCCAGGCGTTCTCGGAATAAATGGGATTCTCACCCCGCTCTTATGCCTGCAGGTACCCCGTGCTCTCATCGCCTCGGCTGTGTCTGGAGGGGAGGCCGTGGCCACCACGGTGCCAGCAGGACAGGGCTGTCCCCTTCCCCGCGTCCCCGCCAGCCCCCTCGCTGCTGACACCCCAGGCCGGTCCCAAAACCTTTCCCTGCCGGTATGTGCGAGGAGGCCAGTTGTCAGAGCCGTGGCGGATTGCACGAGGGTTCTGGCATCTGAGAGGACTCACTGCTACGCCGGCGATTTTATTAAATCATTAAAAGACACTTCTCTAATAGCTCCAGAAACATCAACTTTTCATGTGGCTGGGGCGGCTCGCTGCGCTGCGCCTGGAAACGGCCCCGATTCTCCGCCGGGTTCAAAGCCGTCTGCCTTCTGATACACCGCGTGTAATTAGAGGTAATTGAAGCCAGCGCGTTCAAAGGAGCCCGGGGAGCGGCGGAGCAGAGGCGCTGGCTGCTCCGACCCGCACCGCCGGCCCCTGGGCACCGGCACCGGCTGCGCCCGCACCGCTCATGGCAGACCAGTGGTGCCGTGGGAGCCCCGGTGGTGCCATGGGACCCCCGGTGGTGCCGTGGGACCCCCGGTGGTGCTGTGGGACCCCCGGTGGTGCCGTGGGAGCCCCGGTGGTGCCATGGGACCCCCGGTGGTGCCGTGGGACCCCCGGTGGTGCTGTGGGACCCCCGGTGGTGCCGTGGGACCCCCGGTGGTGCCACAGGAGCACGAGGGGAGCCCGGCACGGGATGGAGCCGGGTGGCAAAGCTGGCACAGCTCCGCACGGTGCAGCCCGCGCATCCTGCAGCTTGTCCCAACAAGACGCTGTTTGTGCACGGAGATTAAAGTCTCTTGTTTAGTAGCAGGGAAATGCAAATGCTGTTGAAACAAACTGTTAATTGTTAAACCGCATTATTTAGGGGTAATAATCACTGGAACACCTTGTACTGCTAGAATGAGGCCAAGAGTTCTCTGGTCATGGGCTCCAAAAGGGGAGGATGTGCCTTGTTTACGAGCTGGGTTTAATGAAAACTATTGGGCAAAGGCATGGGGAATGGGGGAAAAAAGAAGAAGAGAAAAAAAAAAAAGCAGGAAATGACTGAAGTGTGAAAGGAGAGGTCAGAGGGAACAGCTCTGGTGGTGGTGCTTCCCTGTGTGCCTCCTGGGTGGGCGCAGGCACCCGCTGACGGGCGCTGGCTGCCCCCCCACAGCTGGGTTGGGGCAGAAAAGGGGAAAACAAGGATGGAGAAGGAGATGCCAGGGATGGAAAAGGTGATCCCGCTGATGCAAAGGCTGATCCCGCTGGCTCAGCATCAAGGTGTTCGCAGGCGCAGGCACCTCTGCATGAGGACAGGGATTTCCCAGCTGGCTGTCACGGCGGGAGCAGGCGCCCTGTCCTCGCTTAACACCGAGCCCCCTGTGATCCTGCTGCGTTTTGCATTTGTTTGCGAGCGAGCCAGGCCTGCAGGCAGTTGTCACGGCGTGCTCGCCTGCGGGCTGGGTGCGTTCAGAGCCTGGGTGAGCTGGCCTCTCTCCGAGCCCCGGTGGCTTTGCCAAGGCTGGCATCATCCTCGGCAGCTCGAAGCCATGGGAAATTCCAGCGGGAAGGCTGGGGAGCAAAGCTGGCTCTGCCCGGCACTGGGCGGTGGAGCAATGCCCCAGGGCACTGTCCCCAAAACCCAGCGCCCACAGCCCACCCCGTTCCCTGCGGCGGAGGAGCGTGGGCACGCTCGTGCCGCTGTCGGTGCTGTGGGATGCGTGCGCAGGGCTCCCAGACCCACCGCGCGGAGTCGAGAGCTGTGCCAGCCCCAAGCTCCCCAGCTCCCCGCCGGGAGCAGGCGTTGGCAGCCGCTGCTGCGCTCTCCCCGTGCCCTCGTGCCAGGGGCTGAGCTGCTGGAGCTGTTTCCTACCCAGCTGCAGCAGGAGCGAGGGGAGAGGTTGCCCAAGCCAGCCAGAAAGGGAGCCCCAGCCATGCCACGGCACCTCTGCACCGGAGCAGAAATGGTGCAAAGCGCCCCAAGGAGCCACCGTGCAGGGAAACCACCGCAGTGTGGAGCAAATACAGGAGCCTCCGGTTTGGGGGAAGGTGGGCAAACCCCGGGCAGAACGCTGCTCGCCCCAGAGCCAGGGCTTCAGCAGCCAGGGACTGGCGTGCAGTTGGGACTGCCTTCCAGCACGGCTGGGGCCATGTGCGGGACGTAATTTAAGCCCCAGCTCGGAGTCCGAAGGTTCTCCAAGTGTGGAGGTTTTGGCACCGGAGTTTTGGTTCGGTCCCAGCGTTAACGGCAGATTGGATAACCGTGTGAGGGCGAGGCAGGGAGAAAGAGCGAGAGAGAAAAAAAAAAAAACAACACCTCTCAACAGCTCTTCCAACAGTGGGAAGAACCAAAGCACATTTTGGCTCCACGAACTCTGCAAAAGTTATTTCCCTTTAGATCTGGAACAGCCTTTTGAACAACGCTTTTCAATTTAGTTTTTTTATTAAAACAAAGCCGTGCTCTGGCACATCCTCGCCGAGCTGTGGTGTCCGGCAGCAGAGGTCCCCTCTCTTTGTGGGGCACAGAGAGAGGTCCCTGGGCGTGTATTTAAATCACCTACTGCTGTGCTGGCTTTCTGGCCTCGTACATCTCTAATTATTCCCATGTTTATAATTTTGCCGCAGCATGAAGGACTTTTTCCCCTTGAATACCTGTTTTCCCAACAATTAGTCCTGCTGGCTGGAAGAGCGCAGAGGAAGAGCTGGAGACAGAGACGAACCCAGCCGCCAAGCCCAAGCTGCAGCGCCCCGTCCCTGGTGCATTTGGGAGCCCCCCAGCCGAGCGAGGCAGGATCCAGCCCGGTGTGTGGGTTTGGTTTCCCCCAGCCCCTCCAGGAGCGGCAGCGGGGGAATCCCGGGGCTCCCCCCCGCGCTGCCCCGGCCCTGCCGTTTCTCGCTCTGACTCAGGCGCATCCTGCACGGTGCCCGCTGGAAACTCCCGCGGCTCACGCGGGGCCGCCACGTGCCCGGGCACTGCGGGGGGGAAAAGGTCCACGCTGGGGAGGGCGAGGTGCGGGCAGACCCTGTCCCCCGTCCCCAAAACCCCGGCCCCAAATAAAACACTCGGGGCCGAGAGCCCAGCGAGGTGCTGGGGCTGGGGTGCTGTCGGGGCAGCCAGCCCTCATCTCGGCCCCGCCGCGGTTGCCCTGGGCTGTGCCCGCGCTCCCTGCGGCCCCAGCGGGCTCGTGCCGGAGCAGAAATCCTCGGCACCCGAGGAAACCCCGAGCGATGGCCCCAGCCCGGCTGAGTCAGCGGGGATTTACGGGTGTGCAAACAGCCCAGCCCCGGTGGCTGGATGTGCCGGGGACGGGGCACAGGGGAGGTGACCCAGGGCAGGACGGACACAGCAGGGACTTTATGCCACCCCCGTCACCGTCACCCCGCAGGCCCGCTGCCCTCAGCTCAAAGGCGGGACCTGCATCCGAAGAGAGACCCCGCTGCTGGCAGGGGAGTGGGTCAGGTTGCAGGGGCAGGACGAGCATCGTGCCTGGCCCCAAAGGGCAACCGGGGCTCCAAGCACCTGCTGGGGGCCCCACCAACCCAAGCCCCCGAGCCCGTGTCTCACCCCCCGAGGAAGCCGCTTCCCCAGGTGCCCCAGCAGGGCACAGAGCAGGGGCAGGGCCGGGGGCTCAGCACCCCCTCGAAGCCACCCCGCGGTCCCCCCCCATGCTGCCACCCAGCACCTCCCCGAGGCGGGACGGGAGGCTCCTGTTAATCACCTACAACCCATTAAGTCGTCGGCCCGGCTGCTCGCCTGCTACTTTTGCGAGGAATTAGGCCTCCATAAAATCAAACAGCATGAATCTTAAAGATTTACACGGTGCTTTTTTAACAGTTTTCAGTATATTTCAATAGTTAATAAAACTAAATGCTGCTTTGTGTAAAAGGTAATAGATTACAATCGGGTGTATTTTACTAGCACTCAGTGTGTTCATCTAACACCTAATACGTTAAAGTTGGAATCTATGAAAAGCACTTTGTGGAGATTAAAAGCAGATTTATCACAGATGTGCCTCAACATTATGCTTGGCTTGAACCATTAGACTCCTGGAGTTTAAAGGTTAGACTTTAATGACTTCAAGGAAGTCGGTTACTTTTTAAAGCTCTAAATAAGCAGCTAAGATACTAATGCCATTTACAAAACAGGGAGGACTGGTTAAGAGCTGCTCAGAGGATGCCTGAGTTACCACTTCAATGTCTGCTCCCTAACTCGCTTTGAAGCAGATACAGCCCGGCGCAGTAGTTTAACCCCCATGCAAATTAATAATACGTTGCTTGCTAGATGAAAGTGTTTCCTTGAAAACTTCGGGGGCAGAGCTTGGCTTCCACGCCTGCGCTCCGCGGGCCTCGCGGTGACGGAGCGGGGAGCTGGGGGTCAAGCTGCCCGGCTGCTGCTGCAGGACAGGGACATGCTACGTGTCCTCTCCGTGTGCCCTCACTGAGCAAACACCCCTGGCAGGGGAGCAGCAGCTTCAGCTCCTGTGCATGCCCCTTTGCCAGGCTTGGCCCCGCTGCCAGGGCAGGTCCCCAGGCGGGTTCGTGGCACGGCCGTGGCTCCCCGTGCCCTAAAACCTGCTGCTGGAGCCGCGGCGGCAGCAGCGACGCGGCGCAGAGCACGGCCAGGTCGTGCCTCTGCTCCTGCCCCCGAGCCGCTTGCCAGCGTGTCCTCGGGTGGGCGCCCACCAGCTGGTGGCCCGGAGGTGCCCTGGACGTGCTTGTTCATCTACTGGGAGATCGGATGGTGCTGACATGCATTTTGCAGAGCTGCGATGATTAATATCGAGAACGCTGCGGGTGAGATCCCTGCGTGGCGTAAGCCAGCCTGGAAGCGGTGAGCGTCCGACCGGGCAGCACCTGAAGCCCAGCGAAAGGCCGGGGAGAGGCATCCGGCCCCGGCTCCCTTTTTGGTGCTTCCCATGCCTGGCACCGCGACCCCAGCCCTGCGAATGCCCTGCCAAAATCCAGGCAAGCGCATTCGGCACAGCTCCCCGGCAATGCCAACTACAGCTCCGCAGCACTGCCGTGCAGGCCGATTTATTCACACGGCTTTACGTTACGTGACAGCCCAGGGCTGGAGTCGGGCTTTCTTCCTCCCCTGGGAATATCCCGGGCCCCTACATGCAGGGCACACAGGGCACACACACCAGACGCCCGCCCAGCCCACTCGCTGTGCTCCTGAGGTGACTGCACAAACTTATCTTGGTTGTGCCTTAAAACAGCCCCTTTATCGATCTTAATAAATACTTTATCTTTACGCTCTGACAAGGTGTATATTGTCATTCCTTCTGTCCCGAGGGCATTGACTCTAATTAAGCGCTCATAGGGATGCTTAAAATTTAACCCCGGTGACGCTAAGCCTTCAAGGACACGCCGAACACGGCACGTCTGGCAGAGCACTCACAGTGATCGGCGCGTGGATGGTATCGCACAGCCAGCCTGAAGCCCTCCTGTGGCTGCCCTGTGCTCGGAGCAGGGGCACTGAGGCCCCCCCAGGTCTTCGAGGAGCCACAGGGCACACGCGTGCATGTGGGTATTCGGGGGGGGGGGTGGGGGGGGTGGGCAATTTTCAGCTGGGGTGTTTTATGCAATTAGGATGCGCGGATCGATGTTTAAACGAAGTGCTATGCTGCTATCCAAATGTATTTAAAAAGCAAAACAAAACAAAGCACAAAAAACACCCTTCCTATGGGTTAATCTGGATTTCCCCATTCCAGGTGTGACTTCTAATGGCAACGCTGCTCGGTGCCGAGCTGGGGGCTGAGGGCTCAGCACGAGGCCGAGCTGGGGTCAGCAGCGGGAGCGGGTCAGGATTTGGAGCTCAGCACATGGGCATGTGCGTGATCCGCTCCCACCTCCCTGCGCTGGGGTCCTCCCGCAGCCCTGGGTGCCCCCCAGCAGTCCCCCCTCACCATTACTATCTCTATTATTAACTCTCTTAGTCTGAAAAGATAAAAGTAATACAATAGTTAGCAACTTGCAAAGCAGTATCGGGGCCAGCCACTCCTGCTGGGCTCAGCACACCTGGGCGCTGCTTCCCCGGCTCTTTACCAGGTCCTGAGCCTGGGGGGGGGCTGCTGCGCCCCATCCAGCTCCTCGGCAGGGGAGCGGCCAGGTTCAGCACCCAGCAGGCTTTTACGATCCAAGACTTTAAGGGAAAAACCCCAAAACGACCCAGAAGCGAAGCCTGTTCTTCCAATAGCTGTCGACACGTTGTATTTTAGCAATCGCGGTAATTTGTCCGGTATGTTTGTCCTTTTTCATCTTCCTCATTTTCAAAGCGATGTTACACAAAGGCAGGGAGAGGAGTTGCCGTTCCGGGGTGTTGTTTGCAGCCCGGCCCGTGGTCAGTCCTGCTCGGCGGGGAGCTTGGTGGGTGCTCTCGGGCTGATGCAAGTGGAAACAGCCTGACCCGCAGCCGCAGCCCGTGCGGAGCTTTCTGCTCTTTGATGGGATCTTTGAAGTCACCCCGAGATGCTGCAATTAGCAAGAAATAACACGTAGCGCTCAAACTTCGTATTTGAAACTCTTCCCAACCAGAATTAACCAGTTGCTAAAGGTTTTCCATTTTGCAACGACTGCCCGGATTGCAATTGCAAAACGTTAACCTGCTGTAACGCCACAGTTTCAGAAAATAAAGGAAACCATAAGACCTCTTCAGAAACTGAAAAAAAAAAAAAAAAAAAAAAAAAAGAAAAGCAGCACTCTAAAGAGCAGATATTCCAAACGTGAGTGGATTATTCAATTGCCACGTGCATACATGTCACCAAGTCAAGGTCTCCAGCTGCAAAAGGCTGCACATCTCTTCTGAGGTGCTGCTCCTCAGCTCCAGCACGCCGCACGCCACCCGAAAGGCTCGTGCCGTGCGGGGGGACTGGCAGCAGCCAGCAGAAACGGGGCTCAGAAAGGGCACTTGGGCAGCCCCCGGCTGCGAGGGGCTGTGAAACAGCACCACGAGTGGGGCAGATTTGTGGGGCCTCTGTGGGCGTGCATCTCAGTGGTGTTTGGGGTGACACCAGTGTTTGGGGTGACGCCGGTGTTTGGGGTGACACCGGTGTGGGTACATTGTGCTGGTGGTGTCGGTAGCAGAGGCTTTCTGTGGGGCTGAGGTGTGAGCCACCCCCGTTGGTAAGGGCAAGGGGGCTGCTAGCTGTTGGGCTGGGCACGTAGGAGCAGGATTTGGCCCCAACAGCCCTCTGCACGCCAGCCCAGGAGCTGTGCACCCTGAGCTCGCCGCCAGCTTCTCGCTTTGGGAAGCGCGAGCCAAACCTGGGGCTGCGCTGCCGTGCAGGAACTGGGGGGGCGGCGAGACCCACACCTCCCCGTGCCCCACAGCCAGCACTGGGGGGCTTTTTGCTGCCCTGCCCCACACGGCCTGGGTGTCACAACAAATGGGGGCCCAAATTTCTTCCGAACGTAGAGTTTGGGCAGCGGAGAGGAGGCGATGCTGGCAGCACCACCCTGCCCGCTGCGGCGCGCTGGGAACCGGCGCTTTCGCCCAGCTCTGCGGGTGGGAATTTGCATCGGTCCATCATTAGGCGGCAGCTCTTATTTAAGGCAATAAAGGTTCTTAATTTCATAGGGAAAACTTAATGGAGCACTTAGTTCCCATGCACTGCTTCCCCGACATTTTATAGTCTCTGAAAGCATGGCTTACTAATGGCAGAAGCCTGCATCCCCACGTCCTCCTGACCCCCTCAGGAAACAAAATAAAGCCATTTGGAAAAAAAGAGCAGGTGTTGAGGAAAAGTCAGAAGATGCAAATTCTTTCTTCTCATTAATTATTGTATTTATACCATGATTCCACCTGTTTGTGTGACGTCTCTCCCTCACAGAGACTTCTCACAGCAGATTAAAGTGCACTTTTATCATTATTCTGAAAGGCATTTCATGAGGGAACATTAGTTCTCCTACATTATTCTCGCATGTTATAAAAAGTGTCTTTTTAAAATATTAGACAGCAATCGAGATTAATTTAAGCCACATCAAACACGCACGGCTGGCTCGCTGCAGCGCTCGTCCCCACCGCCACCCGCACCTCCGGGTGCCGGCGCTGAGCTCGGGACCCTGAGCTCCGCTTTGGGCATGGCCCCGGCCCTGCTCCGCTCCTGCTGCTGCTGAGCAAGGCTCTGTGGGCTTCGGGGGAGCCACACGGAGAGGTCTTGACCTTGAGGACGAGTGGTAGCCAGGCCCCAGAGGGACCCCAGCCGGGCATCCCCCTGTGGGTGCCGGGATCCCGGCAGCGCTGCGGTCGGATCCAGGGAGGGTCGCTCCTCTGTGACCCACCCCAGGAGGGACAGGATCCCTTTGCTGGCAGGATTGCAGCCCATCCCCACCGCAGGAGATGCTCAGACCTCGCTGGTGGGACTGCAGGAGGCACAGCCCGGTGGGACGGCGCGCACCGGCACCCTGCGCGCACCACGGTGAGTGGAAAACCCCGAGTCGCCACCATTTCCTCGTGGGAACAGAAACTTCCAACCCTCACTCATTTTCGGCCGAAATCATTTCCATGGGAGCAGCAAGTTTACGGCGCTTTTAAACATAAATTGTGCCTTCTTTGTCGGCTTGGCAAACAAGGCGCTGGCACCCAGACACTGTGGGCATTTGGAGCTGTGGCATTTTATCGCCGCACATCAGAGCGCAGCAATCTCCCCTCCTCGCTGCCCGAGGGGCCGGATTCGGCGCTGCCTCGCTTAGCATTCAAGCCACATCCTCCTCTTGGAGGACCTATCAGCCAGATACCTGAAAACACATTTTCAACTCCAGCGAGCAATTGACTTTCAAAGCTTGTGATGCTTGTCAGCGTGTCTCCTAGGGCAACAAACAAACTCCGGAGAGCAGAGCGAGCTGCGCTTCCTGCAGAAGAAAAAGAGCACGGAGGTAGAAGAAGATTCTGGTTGTATTTTAATGCTATTTATGGACTGCACAGTGCTCGGAGAAGAAAGAAATGCAAGAAGTTTGGTCTGTTTTGCTAGGTGATGCCTTGTCGTGTTACATCTTCCTGCCCGTGCGCCTGTGGGTACCAGGGCGGTGCCGGCACCCCCACCTGGGCTGTGCAGGATCAGTCCTCGCACGGGACCCCACACAAATCCAACATGTGGAAGGAAATCTGGCCCGATCCGGAGGGACACGGGATGCTCTGGGGCCTGTCTCCAGCTTTGCGAGCACACGTGCGAGGTGCACAGCGTGGAGGGGCCCAGCACACGGGGGCACACGGGAGCGGGGCAGCTCTCAGGGCTCTGCGTGTAGCAGCGATGCTGGGGGGCAAAACCCTCACAAACCTCACCTGGAGATATTTATCTCAAGAGCAAAAAAACGTGATTTGGGTCTGCCTCCGTGCGTTTCTTCCTGAAGCCAAAACCCATCCATGAATGGGCTGTCCCTGGAGCAGTGCCTCGACCCTTGGGTTTTGGGAGCACCTGGTCCCACAGACCCGGGACACGGGGGTCCCAGCCTGGCTGATGGCCTGGCCCACCAGGTGCCAGGTCGCTGGCACCATGCACAGGGAAGGGATGGGGAAGGCAGGGGAGGTGACACCAATCCCAGCTGCCCGTGGGGTTCCCCAACCCCATGGGATTCCCAAACCCCGCGGGATTCCCCCTCACCCTCTCCGCTTCCATTTATAAGAAGTATCGGAGCGCCTTATTCCCAACGTCAAGCGCGGGCTGAGCGCGCCTGTTTGCCACGAGTTTTGTTAGCTCGTTGAGACATCAAACAGGCACCTAAAGGCACCGCAGCTCGCACCGCCTCCCCGATCGGAGCAGGGGAGTGGCGGGGGCACCAGCTGGGAAGCCCCCTCCCGTGCCCAGCCGGGCAGGAGGAGCAGCTCCCACGCTCTCCACGCAACGGCTGCGATCTCCCGTGCCTAATGACGACCATTTATATGTCAGCGCTATTACACGACTCATCGCCGGGTGACACGGAGTCTCGGCAAAGTTCCTGTTATTACGGAGATCTCTATTACCGGGCTACCCAGGCATGAATCAGCCATCGACTCGGGAGCGCTGGGTGGAGAGCAGGAGCCGCGTGTCTCGGATGGGTTTTGCAGGATGGACGTGTCGTGCCGAGTCCTCGCTTGCCGTGGGATGGGGGACGCAGAGGGGTCCCAGCCCCGGGGGCTTGGGGAGCCGTGGGGTGAGCCAGTGGGGGCGGCCGGTGCTGGCGAAACGCTGCGCTGAAACACTCAACTCACTGGTTATAAAAAAACAAGGGGGGGGGGGGTGTGGGGGGGGGCAGACAATTGAAAAAAAAAAAAGCCGAGGTTTGCCTTTGCGATGCTGCCTGGAAGTGCTGACAAAGCTGCTCCTGACAAAGCCCCAGCAGGAGGGGGGGAGCTGTCTCTTTGCTCTGCCTGTCTCCCGCTGAACAAGGATCACTTTTAATGGGCTGAATACATACAACATGCAGCTGACAACAAAGATGTTAGACTAACCTAACAAGAGAGTGAAACAGAAACAGCACACAGCGAGTAATTAGAATCTAATTAATTTGCATTTCACAAGAGAGTCAGAGATGTCAGAGGGAGAGAAAAAAAAAATTTCCCCAAGATTAAAGGGCTCGTGGAGAAGGGAGAGGGGGCGAGTGGAAACACTCGGAGCAGCCGGGACGGACACGCAGCGACCCGCGGAGTCAGCCGGGACGAGCAGAATTAAACAGGAGCGGGTGTGAAAACGACAGGCCCGGGAGCAGCGGCGAGCAAAGGTGCCTGCGGGTCAGCAAAATGAGGACGGAAATAGCCAAGCAGTGACTCTGTCGAACGGCGTCCCTCACTTCGCGGTGTTCTCCCCCCTGTTGCTCGACGGCTGTGCCGAGGGATGAGAAGGAGAAAGGGGGAGACGTGGGGGGCGCACCCAGCTCGCGGAGCTGGCGGAAGGCGCAGCCGGCACCGCGCAGGTGCTGAGCCGCTGGCAGCACCGCCGACTGCAGCCCTCGTCGCGAAGGCAGCTCCTTCCCAAAATTAGTGCTCGCAATACGTTAATCTTTATGTTCGACACCCTATTTCCTAACGCTGGCTGTTCCCGTGAGGCAAGCGATGCAGGATCTACATAACATCAAGGGAAGATTTAGAGCTTGTTTCCATAATGATGACACCAGGCAGAAGATTATGCTGTCAGAGATGCCGGCGCATCCACACGAGCCCTAGGGAAGAAAAACAACCGTCACCCCCCGGTGCTACGTGATTGCCAGCGCCGCTATCGACAGCCCCGTGCCCGGCCCCCCCGGAGCCCCGCGGATGCTGGGGTGGGATGGGGGGCTCGGGATGGGCGGCGGGGGGAGCGCTCGTGGCCACCCTCAGCAGCACCAACCCGGGCTCTTGCCAAAGAGGTTTTGGGGTGAGCCCCAGTGGGATGCCCCTCTGGATCGGGGGCAGGAGGTGCTGGGGCAGGCCGACAGGCCGGGGAGGGCACAAAGCGAGACAGCCGGGAACAAACGGCAAATCCTGAACCTTGCTGGGGTACAGGGGCTGGGGGCAGCCTGGGGATGGGGCACGGGGCGCAGAGGGAGGAGACGGACCCCCCAGTCCAGCTCAGCACCCATCAAGCTGGGCCCCAAAGAAACTGCAAGGAGAGTTTCAGCTTGGGAGGTGGCTGAGTTCTCTTCTCTTCTCTTCTCTTCTCTTCTCTTCTCTTCTCTTCTCTTCTCTTCTCTTCTCTTCTCTTCTCTTCTCTTCTCTTCTCTTCTCTTCTCTTCTCTTCTCTTCTCTTCTCTTCTCTTCTCTTCTCTTCTCTTCTCTTCTCTTCTCTTCTCTTCTCTTCTCTCTTCCCGAAATACCTTGTTCTCCCATTTAGGCTTGTGTTTGCAATACCAAATCAGCGCTATAAACATGCCGACGGGGTATTTATTTTTCTTGAAAGCAAAATAACCAAACAGAACATCAGAAGGGAGGCATTTAACTCAGTCGGCTCCTTTCTTTTGCTGAGAATCAAAGTGATGATTATTTGAGTGGGTTTATTCCAGACAACCCACCACCGTGGCAGAAAATGTGCTGCAAGCCTTGCTCCGGTTGCATCAGCAAGCAGAGAGCAGGATTTGGGGCAGCGGTGTTTGGGACACGCAGCGGGGCAGGGGAGCATCTCCTGTTCCCAATTCCAGACCCACAGCCTGCTGGGGCTGCCGAGAGCTGTGCGGGGGCACTGTGTCAGAACAACCAGCACAGGTCGAGATAAGGATGCGCGTCCTCTGCCAAGGCTCCCGAGGGACCCGGAGCAGGGCATCTCCACAATCCCGGCCCCTTCCATTTGGGAAGCTCCCTCCTTTCTTTCCTCCACAGAAAAATAAATAAATAAATAAAACAAAATAACAACCCTCCCGGTGAAGTCAAAGCCCTTCAGAAAACAAACAGGCACCCTGCTATATCTGAAGTCACCGGGCAGCCAGCCACAGCCGGGGCGGCAGGATCTAGCCCATAATTTGTAGTGCGAGTGCTATAGCAGTGTTGCCACAATATGATGAGGTCATGAGTCATCTAACCACTGAAACCATCTAACCAGTCCCTGTATAACTCACGGGCTGGGAAGGGAACACACATGCGCTTAGGTCTGGGGCAGCTCTTCCCCGTGCTGCCCGGGGAGGCGAGCGGCGCCGCCGCCGGGGTGCCCGGTGCTGGGGAGGGAGGCAGCCGAGAGCAGCAGGGGCATCCCCCGCCCTGCAGCCGCTTTTGGAGGCAATAGGGGGTGATGGGGATGATGTCTTTTTGGGAAGCAGCCCCGCAGCATCACCTTCGGCGGGGAGCAGCGTGGACCTGGTGGCGATGCTGTGCCGGTGTGCTGCTCCCGAGGGAGGGGCTGAGCCCAAAAAAAACCCCGGTGCTGCCCAGGAGCTGCGGGGGAGCCGTGATGGAGCAGGGCACCACGGAGCAGCCGGGTGCTGCTTCCATCCTGCTCCAGCTCCCCAGAAAACCACCTGAGAGGCAGCTGGGGAAGACGGCAGAGAAATCCCGCTGCCAATTCCGCCGGCCCAATTACAGCCCCGTCCTTCAGGGACGTTTGCAAACAAAACAAAGAAGATGGAAGATTAATGCACCGCTACCCTGACAGCCACGAGTTAGGCGGTGATACATCTCTACCTCTGGGACGTGTGGCAGATCCTATTCATTGTTCCCTTCTCACTTGTCACTGTGCAGATCTCGAGCAGTCGGGGCTGGAAACCAGGGGAAGTTCACAACTTTCCGCCGCGACTCGCCTGCAGATTTGTCAGTTGACTAAAGACCCAAATTACACACAGTCGCCGAGCCCAATCCACTGTTAAAACCTGCATGCGTTGCTGCCGAGATTAGAGATTCACTGTGGTAATTATGTTAATGTTGATGTGTAGACGGATAACTGGCAGCAAGGAGTTGCTCTGAAACGTCTATTTATAGTTCGGGGAAAAAAAAATAAACCTCGCCATCTCCAGGCAAACATATGGGCTACCAGAGCAGACAAATTAAGTGGGAGATGAAAGGCGAGGAAGAAAAAGAAGCTGGAGGCACGCAAGCTTGGGAGCCGGTGGCACCGAGCTGCTTCCCGTGGGGCGGTGGCACCTTGGTGGCACACCGCAGGTCCTGTGCCACCATCCCGGGCCTCCTGTCCCCTGGGGGCTGCTGGACCAAGCCCACGCTGCCAGACAGCCCGGTTCTGCCCCAAAATCGCTCCCTGGGCTGCAGGAAGGCACCTGGGTGCCCACAGGGCCCCACGGCAGCCGTGCCCCGTGCCCAGCACCACCAAGCCCACTGAGGGCACCGCTGGCACCGGGCAGAGCTCCTGGCCTGGGGGTGGCCCACGGGTGGGCATCCAGGCCTCTCCTTCACCCAGGGGTCTGGCTGCGGGGTAGGCACCTCCCAAAACATAATCCTGGCACCTGCATCCCGCGGCGCGGCGCTGAGCGCGGCACAGATGATGCTATATTCCTCAGCTCTCGGCAGGATGTACGATTTAAATTTTTTAGCTGTGTGCTAAATTACATGGGCCGTCAGTCAACTCTTTGAGATGTTTTGAGTAGACAGATTTATACAAACACTCAAAGCTCAGTAGACCCAGCGCAGTATCTTTTACACCAGGCGAGGAGGAAATAAATCATGGCTTCCCTTCCCCCGCTTCCACCGCGCTGAAATTTCTCCCCGACATCTTTCAAGCAGGATCACAGAAATTTTTATTTACCGTGGAAACAACCCAAACCCCCAGAGCACCGGGGGATTGTGCCTGCCCGTGACTGACAGGCCACCCAGCCTCAGCGAGGGGAGCGAGCCTGCTGCCACAGGCAGCCCTCGCCCCGCACCACGGCGCCCTGCCCGGGACCCTCCAAATCCCCACGGGGCGCAGTGGGGGCACCCCCAGGCCCCCCCATCCCGCACAGCCCCTGGGACGTGGCGGGGATGGGAGCGGGGCTCAGGGCGTTGAGCGGTTTGGGAGCAAAAAAAAAAAAAATGTCACTGCAGAGGCTCTGACACCTGAAAATGATGTGATTTTTTTTTTTTTAACCGCTGCTCTTTTAAATTCCTGGTTGCAGGCTGGCCCAGTGCGCTCTTCCAGGCACAGTGCTATAACATGCCATTAGAAAAACAAAGCGCTTTCTCCACTTGATAGCTGGCCTTTTATTTTTGGAACTGATACATGCAATCACAGTAGCATGGCCCCAGCAATTAGGAAGAAAAGTACTTTTCTTCTCCAGGCCCAATTACCCATCCTGTAATTGACATAATTATTATCTTTCAGTTTTCTAATAATATTTATTGAACACTACAAATTCTCATTCTCAGTGAAGCTGCTCCTGGAGCACAGCAATTTCCAAGCCCTCGTGGGGTTGGCGCTGGGAGGAGAGATCAATACGGCCTCGCAGAGCTCCCGGCAGGGGAGGGCAGGGGCTCGCCTCCCCCCCCAGCCGGCTCCTAGGGCTGGAGCCCAGCTCAGGACCCCCCCGAGCCCCTTCTCCAGCAAAAGAGCCCCCAGGTCACCAGGGACGTTTACACCCAGGGAGCAAACCGCATCCTCCTCCTGCTAACAACTGGTTCCTCACTGGCCATATACACAACCAAATACACCTATTTTAGCTCGGTGCAGTCCTACATAGGGGACGTATATAATGGACAGCAGTCCAGCTACAAGCCCTAAAGGTCTTGGCAAGAGGAGGGAGGCAGGGAGAATAGCTATTCCTAGCTGCAATGAAACCATGCATATTCATTTAAAACAGGAGTAAAAAAAAAATATAAATTAATTTTATTTCGTCTGCCTCAGGGCGACTGTACCATATGCACGGACAAGTTGTGCAGAATTCCTGCACAACGCATTTGCTGCGTGCGTGTCCCAAACGCATTTGCTGGTGCACCCGTGCTCATCACGGCCACCAGGGCTCTGCCGGGCTCTTCCCACCCCTCCTGCCCACAGCCCCGTCCTGGCTTCCTGGGGTTCAGCAAGAGGGGAGAGGTCCTGGAGAGACACAGAGAACCCTCCCTCGCCCACCACGAGCCTGCAGACGGACACCCCTCCACCCGTCTCTTTTCACAAGTTCTGGTAAATCCCAACACAAAGCAGCCCCGCTGAGCCTCAGCCACGGGCACAGCAGGGACAAAACCAAGCCCCCAGGGCCCGTGTCCTCGGCCGGCGCTTTATCCTCCCACCCACCCACCTCCCCAAACCACTGCTCCCAGCCACATCCCGAAGCCAAAGGCCTCTTCCAGCCTCCTGAATCCTACACACCAGAACACCTTACCCTAACCACAGTTTTTCTTGCATAATCCGGGTTACTTACGGCAAGGATCTCCTAATTGTCCCCGTTATCTGATAAGTGGGTGCAGGGGAAGGGTGGGTC
Source organism: Anser anser (assembly GCF_964211835.1). Lineage (NCBI taxonomy): Eukaryota > Metazoa > Chordata > Aves > Anseriformes > Anatidae > Anser > Anser anser. Next base: position 1,150,304 of record NC_139730.1, on the reverse strand, counting down.
AGAGCAGCTCTTGGCAGAGCACAGCTGTGTTGGGCATCAGGTGCTGCTTTTTGAGCGTCCTCCCAGCTGGAGACGATAACGCCCGATGCTCCAGCCCTGGAGGAGGCCGGGGAGGCCGAGGGGACCACGAACAGCCTCGAATTCACTGCAGAAAAAATGAACGTCTCTCACAGAGAGATTGCTAAAATCTATCCAATGCATGAAGCAAGTTCTTCCATTATCCCCCAATAGACTGTTATCATGTAGAACTGAACAAGCATGGAAAAAATACAGCCTTCATCTTCTCCCAACCTTCCTCTTCGTCCCGAAGCCGCTGGTCGTGCCCGTGCCACCCGGGATCACCCAGGCAGCTTCAGCAACTCCCCCCGCCAGCAAAGCCAGGGCTGTTTTGAGGAGCAGCCTCACGTTTCCTGCTCCAGCCGGCGTCTTTGCTGAAGTCACAGGGGATCGAGGCCAGGAAGAGCGCGGAGCATCCGCCGGGGAGGCACGGAGGGGGCCGGGGGGGTCGGCCCGGGGCTGGCACCGCGTGGTGGCCGTGCCTCGCCGAGCTGCCCGGCACGGCCGGCTGGAGGACCCTGCTCGCATTGCCAGGGCAGACAATGCACTCATTGTATTTGTATCTGATTCATTTCATCTACAGGATAAAATTAGAAAATCAACCTAATTCCCAGGAGCCTTGTTAAATCAATACAACATACATCAAGCAGGAGAGGCACAATGCAAGGCTGAGATAAAATTAGAATGAGTCCCCCTGGGTGGGTTGATATCAGCTCTACATTTCAAAATTGGCAGGCACTTTTGCATAATTTATCAATTACAAACAATTTAATTCATCCAGAATAATGAGTTGCAGGGCAGCTTTTGACGAGTTAAGCGGCGCGGAGGCCGATGGCCCTAACGGACCGGAGGAAACGCCCGCAGTGATGTGGGGCAGGAAAACTGGCCCGTGCCAGGGGGCTGCTCTGCTCGGGGACCCCGCATTCCCCGGGGTGCTGGGGGGGACCCAGCCCTGCCGGGCACCGTCCCAAGGGTGCCAAGAAGCAGGAGAGGGCTGCGCAGCAGAGCCAGGCCTCGGAAGATGCTGATGCCGAAGGGGAGATGTCTCCACTGCAGCTACGAGAGAAATGGGACACGAAGTCAGGAACTAAACCGAACGCCTCCCCGCCACCAGCCTGGAGCCAGGAGCCGCAGGCACTCGCAGCACTATCTTGCTGTCCCAGAAAGGGAAACACAAAAGGTTAAGGGTAGGTTATTTGAAAGAACAGAAGTGATAAAAATCAAAAGCATTTCTTCTGCTGAGACCGAGTCTTTAGAAGGTTATGAAGCATTTCCTTCCTGCAGCCCTCTTTTGTTCCTCTGCCTATTGCCCCGGCTGGGCTGAGGGCTGAGGCTCCGTCGCCGAGCTGCACGCGGTTCTCCCAGCGAACAATAGCAATTTGTTTGGGAGAGGGAAGGTTTAAGTGCAGGGGAGGCGTAACAACCCCCTCTTGGAAATGACTCCTTCCCTGGATATTTCCCCCACCACCGAGCACCAAAATCCTGCTCTCTTGTTTCAACGCTGGCTCACGCAGCTATTAAAGCCAAGAAGTTAAGTGGTGCGTAATTATGGCATTGTGCTTGCTAATTATAATCCCACAATGAAATCAGTGCTTTGCAATGAAGGCCGCAAAGGCCTGATGGCTTGTAGCAGGCTTATTCCCAACTCCCCCGAATTTCTCGCCGTGGCAAGGAGAACTTGCAGGGAGGATTTGGGGAAAGGGTGAGGCAAACGCCGGCACCCCTCGGCCCCGGCGGCGTGCCCAGGACCCGGCGGCACGGCACGCTTGGCTCCGCGGCTGCTCTCAGCAGAGCAGACAGCCAGGGTCCCTCTCCCCGCCATCCCAGCCTGGATCCATACCTATCCGTTACTCTCCCTCTCTGCAGCAGCCTAATAACACTGTCCGCTTTATATCCTCGGTGCTTGATTTATTAGGTAATTTGTTTCCTCTCCGTGGTGCTGGCCTGCTTGTCATCCATGTAATGGGATGATGGAAGCGCAAGCTATAGACACCAGGCATTAAAAGCTAGGCAAATATGACCCATCTAAACTTGACGTCCAAAAATCGATTCGTAGCAATTTTTGTGCTTTTGGCTTGCCTGAGAGGGGGAGAAAAACATTAAAAAAAAAAAATTACAGTGATTCACAGGGGTCTGGCTCCTGTAAGGAGCTGGGAGGGTGGAAGTCGCTGGGGTAATGCTGAGCTGGGTGCTCCCGGGTGGGCACCGCGGGCAGGGGGCCCAGCCCAGCCCTCCCCAGACCCCTCTGCCTGCAGCCAGCCCCCTGGGAGAGCCGGGGACTGCTGCCTCCTGCGGGGCTCGGCCCAGGGCTGACGGCTTCTCTCCCCACGTCGCTGACCTCCTGCGCCGTGGTGGAGCTCAGCACCCACATCCCTCAGCTGGGGGAGCAGGGAGCGGCGCTTCCCCTTGCTCAGAGCAGAGCGGTGGAAATCCCAGCCATCTCCCCAAGTGTCTGCAGCGGGTTGCTCCGGAGTAAATGGGGCGCTCATTAAAGCCCAGGCTAGAAACCACAGCGTGCTCTAATGCACGCTGTAATTTATATTTATTAATGTAATTAACCCGCTCAGGTAGCTGTACTGGCGAGCAGCGTGAATCACTGCACCGGGGAGCAGACCCAGGGCCAGGTGTCTGCAGTGCGCCAGGGCTGGCCCCGCGCAGGCTGTGAGCACGGCCGGCCCCAAGCCCTGGCACCGGTGTACCAGAGGACCCCATTGGGGCTCCTGTGTCCCCGGGGTGGGATGGGGCCCGAACTGGCCCCGTGGGTGGCCCGGAGGAGGCCACTGCCCACGGTGGGGCTGGCAGCACGGCACCACGATGCGTGGGATCCGTCAGCGGCTCCTGGTTGGCACCCGCGTCCCCGCTGCTGGGTGTGGGGTCTCGGTGCCGTGCTCTGCCACCAGCTCGGTGCTCTGCAGAGGAGAAATGAGAAATCCGGCGGGTGGTGAGCTCCTGAGCTCCGGCACTGCTCTCCCAGCTGGCTGCGGCATCCCGGAGCCCGGCAGGAGAGGGCTCGCAGCCGCCGCCTCACCTTAGCCAGAGCAATCGAGATGCGAGGCAGATTGGGAACCTCAGGCACGGCCGGGGCGTCGAGCTGCGCCCAGGATCTCCCACACTGATAACCATCGGCTGTCGAGGGCGTGGACGACATTAGCAACTCAAAGGGACGGGGAGGGATGTGCCGCTGGGTACCGGGAGAAGCGCGGCGCTCACCCGGCGCTGGCCCCGGCGCTGGCAGGCCGGTTTGGTTTGGGGTAGGCTCGCCGATAAGGATCGTCCCGCAGCCCTCGGCGAGGCACCGGCACGCCTGCCGGGAACGGCCCCACACCGCCGTTCTCAGCTCCTGTGGCCGAGGCACCGCCGGCGGCATCGCCGCGGCCTCGCCGCAGCACCCGCAGCATCGCCAAAGCCCCGGGGCTGCCCCGACCACCACCCCCAGACCACAGCCAGAGACCCCTGCGTTGGATGCTCCAAGCACGAGGGCAGCAGCAGCTTGGCGTGCATGGAAATAAAATTAAAAAAAAAAAAAAAAAAAAAAAAAGAAGAAACTAATGAAGCCAACTCAAAGTTAATGAGCACGCTGGAAGTCATCAGCCAAAACCTGTTTTGGCTCGGGGTTGCCGCCCCGACGTGCCAGACGGGGCCGGGAGCTCCGGGGGAGGAAGCTGCTGCCCCGAGGGCGCTTTGGAGATGAAACAGCATTTTGGAAACACGGCGTCGCTGCCCAGCCTGCGAGGGGCCGCGCTGCGACGGGGCAGCCGGGAGGTCGCAGCCGCTCCCAGCGCCTCGCCCCTGCCGCGCTGCTCTGCCCGGCCTGGGAAACACAGGGCCAGCAAAAGGGAAAGTAACATCTGATTTCAGCACTTTCTACTGCTTTTTTATTTTTTTTTTCCTTGTTATTATTTTTATTAGCCTCTCTGCCTTGGCTGCGGGGCCTCTCCGAGAGAATGGAGTGCCGTGTGGGTGTTACCGGCTGCTGGCGCTTACCCGGCTTCAGAAAGCAACGCCAATTACTAATTTCATGGAGATAAGCCCTTCTGAAGGAGGAGGGGGGAAAAAAAAATCTTCCAGCTTTGAAATGCGAAAGGCGCCTTTATTTATGTATTTCCATGAGAGCTAGCAGCCGCAGCGATGGCTCCCTGCCGGCCCTGCGCGGAGGGCTGGGGGCAGCACCAGGAGGGCCCCACCAGCATGCCCAGCCCAGGGAGCCCCTGTGCCCACTCGCTCGCCAAAATGTGTGACCCTGCTGGGGCCTGGCAGCCCCCAGGGAGCCCCCATTGGGGCTGGAGCCCCCCTGGGGCTGGAGGGGCCGTGGTTTCAGCCCCCCCGGCTCCCGCCTGCCCCACGCGATGCCCGGGCAGGCTCCTGCCCCCAGCCGGCTCCCACAGCCCCGTGAGCACCCAGGGCATGGGCTGGGGAGGGAAAATCATGGTGCACGGAATTAATCTGGGTGTAGTTTGCATTTTTATTGCTCTAGCCTCAGATTCCAGCCTACAGAAAAGGTTTCAAAAAGGATTAGATGCCATAAAACCTTTAATAATCCTCCCACATCTTACGTTTAATTATTGTTTTTACACATGCGGAGCCAACATGCCTGTAGCGAGCAATCAAGTCTCGCACGCCACTCCTCCTGCATTTCTTCTCCCCTGCGTGGCTCCGGCGGTGCTCAGCCAGCACCCGGTTTTCCACGGCCCCACCGCCCAGCAGGGCTCACCCCTGCGGTGACTCGCAGCCCTCCTCCCTGCCGGCCCCCTCTCCTCCCCAAAACCGCAGCCCTATATAAGCGCATCCCGCGGGAGCGCGCGGGCGCGGGGATGCTGGGGAGACGCTCGCCATCCTCAGCAGAGAGGCTGAAATCACACTTGGCTGGGAATTAAAAATAAAAAATAAAAAATCCTCGTCTCCAATTATAAGCCGCCTGTTTGGAAGGAACATTTTGTCGCTCGTTTGGTGCCATCAGAACTGTTACAGTTTCTTCAGGAAGAAAGAATCAGACCTTTTAATCATTTTTTTTTTCACCTCAACAGCTTTTCCTTAAGCCGAACAGGCCTGGGAGGGTTTCATCTGTAAGGAAAGGTTAAGAGTAAAACGCATCCCGGTCACATTTTGGGTACAATTTCAGAGGTTCCATTACTCCTTAAAGCATTTTAAAGCAGCCCAGGAGCACCCGCGGCCACACCAAGAGTGAGCTCCTGCTGCTGCCACCGCCGGGGCCACCCGGTTTTGTGCCCTGAGCCGTGGGGACATGGGGACCTGGGGCACGGGGAGGCACTAATGGTGTGTGCCTGGCGCTGCACGGGGCTGTGGTGTCCCCAGCTCTGCCCCAGGCCCTGGGCACAGGGACGGCAGCATTGGAGGGGGCAGGCACCTCCATCAGGCTCCCTGTGAACGGCTTTATTATTATTATTATTATTATTATTATTATTATTATTATTATTATTATTATTAATTATCACTATTACCTTAAGTGCTGCTTCCCCAGTTGCCTGCAGCACAGTCTTACTGGGGGAGCGATTTTCTTGGCTGGGGGAACCGGCCAGGGCTAGAGCAGCTCCTCTGTCCCCACGCCTGGCTCTGCCGCTGCTCCCCTGGGGCATGTCGGGTTTTTGGAGCAAAACCCCGTTTCTGTAGCAAGTTTCCCCATTTTGAACACAGACCAGAGGTGAGCTGGGATGGCCCCAGGGCCCCCTTCCAGAGGGGCTGGGTGCGGGCAGCAGCAGCTGATGAGTGAAAGCCCCAACCAGCGCTGCCTGAGCAGGCGTTGAAGCTCCCTCTGAGTCTGTGCTGTTTGCACCCAGGGACACATCACACAGGGAGGGGATGGGGCAAACTTCCTCAGCTTGCCATGAGATGGATTAAATTAAAAAAAAAGGGAAAGGAAAAAGCAACGCCCAGGCTGAGGGGTAGGGAAGCCCACCCATCATGGGACAAGCGCTCAGCCTGGTTTTGGGGACCAGTCCCTCCTGGGGGTCACAGCGCCATGTGGCACCGCGGCACTTCCATCGCACTGCCGGGACGTGAGCCCCGAGGTCGGTCTCTTTGTCCCGGGCAGTGGCAGACGCAGTCCGGGCCACCCAGCCCAACAGAGCCCAGCTCAGCTTTCAGCTCAGCCATCCCCAGGGCTCCGGGCACAGCAGGCAGGAGGCTGCTGCCTGAGCCGCTCCGACCCCCTTATCCTCCGAGACATCAGAAACATCAGAAGTTTCAATTATTCTGCCTGTGACTCATTTCTGATGAAGACTTTTTTTTTTTTTTTTTTTTTCAGCAGAAAATAAGTAGGTGGGATGGGCCGGCACCCACAGAGCCGGCGGCGATGTGCAGCACCAGCAGAGGCAGCTCGCCTCGGCCTCGCTGGGGAGGAAACGCAGCGGCACCGGGCGCACAAGGAGTTAAGGGGCCCGGCTGGGCTGGTGCAGGAGGAAGCCACCCTCTGCGGGGAAGGAAGGGACAGAACAATTAGTCATTTATTTTGGTCGGAGGCAGCGTCCCATTAAAACGTTGCTGCCCAAGCTGTGTGCACATGGCAAGAACCAGAGCACCCGGCTAGCAGCGAGACAAAGGCAGCCTGTGCTCCCGAGATGTTTTATTCATGCGCAGCCTGGGAGCACCAACAAGCCCGGCCGCTGGGATGGGGACAGCAGCGAGGGGCTGTGCTTACCGCCATGGGCTGGGTCAGCACCAGGATTTGCAGTTTCTTTCCCAATTTTGCCACCTTGTTGCGCTCATTTGCCCGTGCTGCGCAGGAGTCGTGGTCCTGGCACCGCTGCTGGAGCTCCGTGCCCCTGGCGAGGACACGGGGACGGTGCCTGCTCCCACCCCAGCTGCCCGTGGCGAGGAAAGGCCACCTGCAAACAAAGAAATAATGGAGGAGCCGGCCTCAGTCTTACCCTGATCATTTCTAATTGAATATTAATACCATCTTGATCTTGTTTTAATGCTCCATTTAATCTGAATGTTTGTCTTATTTTCGTTTCAGGCGGAGGATTAGCTATCCTGCACGCACGTGATGTTGGGCCGCTGCTTCTGCAAGCAGAGCTCGAGAGCCTTCCCACCTGGAAGTAACTGCAAATTCAGCTGTCGTAAGCATTAGAAATGAAGTTAACACACAGAGGCCGACGGCTCCAGGTGCTCGCGGCAGGCAGGGTCTGTGTGCCCACGGTGGCACCACCCCACCCCAGGCGGCGTGGCATGAAGCAGAGCCGCATTTCGGGGCTTGGGCAATTGCCTGTGCCCAAGCACATGCCCGAGGGAGGGAACCGTGTGGGTTCGGGACAGAGGTTGCACAGCTCCCAGAGGAAAAGACGCCTCTTCCGTCACAATGAGAGGCGGAGGCGGAGGCGGCACTGTCCCACCCAGCCCAGCCCTGACACTGCGCTGGGTGGGCTGTGAGGGCTGTCGAAGCTGTGGGCGTCCCGTCCCGGGGGTGGGTTTCCCCCTGAATGACTGCTGAGAGCACCATTAAATAAAACACCCTTCACGGTGGCCATCCCCAGTGCCAGGACACAAGCCAGGAGCCGTGCGGGTGCTCACAAGGGTTCCCATCCCTGCTGGGGCACAGGGGACGGCGTGGGGCTGGCAGCGGGCACGGTGCCCCTGGGGAGCCCAGGGCAGCCTCTGAGAATCCCCTCGGGAAGCTGCAGGGGCTCAGCCAGGCTCCACAAGGCAAACTGGACAAGGGTTGGAGTCACCGCCCATCTCCATCCCCATCTCTGTCCCTGTCCCCGGCTGACACCCGGCCAGGATTGTGTGGGGAGAGACTGCGGCGGTGGGGAAGACCCCACTGGCCACAACACAAAGTAAACCCAGGATCCAAGGGCAGGCCAAAACCAACGCTCCTGTCCACGTGCAGCTTCATTTCCCTGCTCTAGCCCTCGTTTTTCAGAACTCACAACACATTTGGTAAGACTTAGGTAATGGGCCAGCTCAGTCCTTTCCAAAATCAAGATAACCCCGCTGAAGGATGTGCCCATCCAGGAACACGTTAGCATGGAAGGAGTGCAGCAAGCAGTACTGCTGCCAGAAATACCAGAGGAATTAGCAAATTGGGTTGCAGCTCTCAAGTGAAACCATTTATTTAGGATGGACTGTTTCTTCTTGTAATCCTCTGTCATCAGCACTCGCTGCGAAAATTTAACTGTGTCAGACTAAGCCGGTGTGGTAAGCCTCAGGGCTAGCTCTGTGGGCAGAGAGACTCACTGGTTGCCCAACGCTATTTGCAAGTCAAGTGCATTTCTTTCTCCATGTTGTAATAGCTGCAGACTGCAAATGCCTTACTAAGCAGAGAGGCGGCGGGGCCGTCTGGTGCCAAGGGGGCCGAGCACGGCCCTGGCTCTTGCCGACCCCATCCGCTGGCTGCCCTTCTCCAGCGGGCCCTGGGGACGAGGGAGAAACAAGCCTGCTGTCCACCCTGCCTGGCACCAGGAGGGATGCTTGTCTGTGGGGCTTTAACACGGACTGTGCAGTGCTTAGAGTGTGTAAGGCGTCTGGTGGCACTGCCCGCAGAGATGGGAACTCCTAATGGCCTTTCCAGTGCTCACGAAGGTAACATTTTGACGTGAAAGGGATAAATGAAAAAGCGGGCTGCAACTAATTCCCCTCTCCTGCCCCCACTGAGCTCCCTGTTATTTAGTGGGGAACAAAACTGGCGGAGAAGGAAGCTTAGAAAGAAGATGTAGTAACTCCCAGGTGCGTGGTGCTTTGGTCTCCAAACCCAAGAGCTCTACGGGTTCACCCGGGGTTATGTCAGACCTGGTGACACAGAAAGCTTTTCCCTTCAGTGCTCGAGCTTGCGTGCCAAAATATTGCTTTGGCTGCCGAACTGCATCGCATCCCGGCCTTGTCTTCAGGATATCGCCCATCTCTTCCTCCAACCGCTGCTAGATGTGCAGCTCTTTGGAAATTAGTTGCCCTTCTCTTTGGGCTTTTGATGTACCCCAGGAGGAGGGTGCGTGGTAAGCGTTGCTTCACTGCTGTTTGTGCAACCTCGCTGCAGATCCCTCATTATTCACGATGGTATCTTGCCACTTGATATGCATAATAGCTCAAAGGTACCGTTGACTACATTTTTCCAGTGCTTTGATGTGCTAGCGATAACTTGTTTCTGTTTCGCAGCCATTAAGTTAGGTGGAAATCATTACACTACATTAAATGTGGGGTTTGTTCTTTAATCAGTGTTGTTCTGGTTCCAGGCTCGGTGTTGCAATCTGTCATACATGGAAAATATCCTCTTAACCCAGGTAACAATTCCGAAGGAAGTGAGCACAGCTCAGCAGGGTTTCGCCGAGGTCAGGAGCCGAGGGCCTCGTCCTGGTGGAGCTGAGGGCATCCCATGGCAGCGCCGTGCTGCTGCGCCCTGCAGAGCCCCCGCGGCGCGCACCCTGCTCCCCCTGCTGCGGGCACGCGGGTGTGTGCTCAGGGCTCCCGGACGGACCCGACACATCCCTGCAGACAGCATTTGCTCGAAGCGTTGATGCTGTGTTTGTGAAACCAGATGAAGTGGGCCGCTCTGTAGGTCAGGCTCGAGCTGTCAGAGGGCGTAATGCTGGGGCCAGCCTGGTGCTGCGGGAGCTGGAAGCTGACACGCGTGCACCTCTGCCACCAGCGAGGAGCAGAGCACCCTGCATTTCACCCTGAGAGCACTCTGCTGGCCTGTAACAACCACACGCCAACTCTGATGATGAGTTTCTCTGGGAAGACTGATCAGAAGCAGAGAATCAGCAGCAGAGTCTGGGGAGCTCACCAACACCCCCCCCACCCCTCCCCAGGGTCCCACTGGGGGTGCAGGGGCTGCTGCCGCTGGCACCACTGGATTTTAGGAAGCGGCTCCCTGCGATGCTGAGCCTGCCAGGTGGGCGAAGCAGCTGCTTCAGTCCAAACCCTGCTCTGTGTCCTTCTCGGTGGCACTGGCTGGGCACCAGCCGCAGGTTGTTGGAGACACGTGGTGCTTGCCTGCGGGACTGCTGCCGGATCTGCAGGGTCCACATAAATGCTCCTGGTGTGCATCTTCTGGGCTAGGAGGCCGTTCTGCTCATCACCCGGCAGGGACATGAGGCTGCAAGGGGTGAGAAGGGCCCTGGTTGCTGCAGGAGCCATGGAAATGTGATGGGCAGAAGCAGCAGGGCAAAGAGGTGGGGTGGGAACCTGCACCCTGGGTGTGCGACCCCGGTGAGGGGCAGGGGCAAGGCTCCGGGCAGCAGGCAGGGCGGCACAGATGGTGAAAAGAGGGGAGAGGGGGCTCACCCCGGCACAGGGGTGCTGGGAAAGAGGGGAAGAGTGTGGGTGAGGCTCCCCGAAAAAAGAAACCCGGCAGCTGGCCGGGGAGGTTGGTGAGGCGCCGGGTGCTGCTGTGCGCAGAGCCCCTCGAAAGCCAGTGCGGTTTTCAAATGAAGGCTATATTTGCTTTGCAAAACCTCAAACCAACCCTCCCAGGAGTGCATGAGAGAGACAAGTGAAAAGGGGAAAATCGCAGCCCATTAACCCCTTGGAGCCGGGGCTGGGAGGGAAGGGGAGCACCCCACTGAGGACAGGGCCGGCACAGCCCAGCTCCGCCGCCCGCCCGGCAGCGGCCGCCCCGGTTAAATTCGCCCTCCGCTCGCTCGGTGGCTTTGGCAGCGACGGCTCAGTTTCATTTCCTGCTTTCTTGCAGCCTCGGCATGTTTAGCTTGGCCTCCTGCGTTTTGCAACATGAAAGCCTCGGCTATAAATACACGGCCCCGTGCCTCCGAAGCCTTTGTAGCATTTTCCTGCCGGCTCCTCGTCCCCTGGGGAAGGTCGGGTGCGGAAGCCGGGAGGAACGCGGGGCTGGTCCCGGTGATGTCCCGGGGTGGCTCCCCCGGCACACGCTCCCGGCACAAGGCCTCGGTCATGCCACAGCCCCTGGCCTTCCCGAGGAGGCTGTGCCGGCCTCTTTGCATCCCGGGGCCGTCCCCGGGGCCCCCGCCTTGCCCCGCCGATGCTCCCGTGCCGGCCCGGGCAGCACCAAGCGCCCACGCCGGGGCCAGCAGAGTAAACATGTGTACGGTAGCAGCCCAATAATTACAGCCCTAATTCAGCAGAGCATCACCACTTGTAAGGCATCTAAGCGTGTGCTTAAAGTTAATTACATGCCTAAGGATCTTTCCTGAATAAGCAAGGATTTAAGGCCCTGTTTGGTATCTCCTGCACTTAGCTGTGATTCAGCTGCACACCTGCCCTACCTCCGCAGTCCTAATAACCCCAAACCTTCACGAAGTGATCTCAGAGCCCAGCTCCAGCACTAGAAACCAAACATCTCTGCACCTCTCTCTGCAGGCTTACTGTAGAGGTAGGAAAATAAATATCCTCTTGATTCTTACTGCTTTGTTTCCCTGCTAGCACTTCCCTCCATGCAAACAAGCTGGCAGATTAAAGTCTGATTAAGAATTGACTCTTCAGAGGCCTCATGAAATGGCTTCTCTGACAGAATCAGACGCTTTGGGGAAAAAAAAAAAAAGAGAGAGAGAGAGACAGAGAGAGAAAACACCTCGTTAGAAACTGCCCCGCTGCAAGAAGGCAAAACCCAACCGGCCCCTTTGCACAGAGTCAGTTTTTCCATTGCATTTGCATATCTGTTCTGTTTTCACGCAGCCTGCGCCCGGCTGCCTTTTCCTCCGCGCCGTTTCTGTTCAACAGTCGCGTGTGAACCGAAGCCGCGGCTGCCTTGTGGCTTTCTCCCGGCAGAGGTGCACCGCTGCGGCGGGGCCGGCGGCGGCAGCCAGCCCTCCGGCCACCCAGCCCGGCCTCGCCGCCTGCTGGGGCTGTGGCCACGACAGGGACGGGTCCGGGGCCAGCAGCAGGACCCTGTGCCGGAGACCGGGGCAGGGGTCAGACACAGCCACCAGCAAAAAAAATTACAGGCGCAGTCGGTAAATGATGAGGCAGGAGGGATGGAACAAGCTGCCCCCGGGACGGCTTCCTCTTTTACCATTATTTCTTTAACAAATCAGAGCAAGAGTTTTCAAGAGAAGAGGACTTCGAAGCAAGCGGTTTGGGGGTTTTGCTGCTCAAGTTCCCCAGGGAAACCTTCCCCAGGGCTGCGCCTGGACCCAGAAAGCACGGCCCAGGTGTCCGGGTGTTTCGTGGTGAGGGCAGCAGGGCCACAGGCAGCCCCCAGCCCTGGTCACAGGACCACAGGATCGCAGGATGGCCAAGGGTGGAAGGGACCTCTGGAGATCACCTAGTCCAACCCCCCTGCCTAGCAGGGTCACCCAGAGCACGTTGCACGGGATGGATTTTGAATATCTCCAGAGAAGGAGGCCCCACAGCCTCCCTGGGCGTCCTGCTCCGGTGCTCTGTCACCCTCCCAGTAAAGAAATGGTTTCTCATAGTCAGCCGGAACCTCCTGTCGCTTTATTCCGCAATGGAAACTCTCTGAGAGTTTTTTTCAGTCGAGTTTCGGGTACAAGAGGCACGTGGCAGCGTGCGTCATTGTAAAGCACGGCTTGGAAATGGCACGCAGCTCGTTCGTGGGGGCTCTTTCTGTGCTGGAGGCAGCCCCGGGCCAGGGGAGGATGCTGGCAGCCAGGTCCTGCCGTCACTCCTCCGCCTGACGGCGATTCCTCCGTAGCCCACCATCCACCCAGCATCTCTCCATCCGCACGTGGAGGTTGCCTTGTGCACGTGGCGGTGTCACATCCCGCTAATTGTGTACGGTGGCAATTAGCAGCCGGACGTGTCCCCGTGTCAGCGCCCAGGCGGGCAGGCTGTGCCACGACGCTGCTCCTCCTGGCGCTGAGGAGGAGCCGAATCCAAAGCCGGGGGCAGCGGGGGGCCGACGTGGGTCTGTCGTGCGAGCGTGTGCGACACGCACTCACCTGGTGCGAGCGAGCAGGAGCCTCTCAGAGCTGCAGATAAAGTTATCATTAGCATCTATTAGCAATAACAAACAATATCTGCTTCGTTCATTGTTGTAGGCTGGATTATTAGTGCTGGAAAAACAGCTCCCCTAACACCCTGGGAGCCAGCCGAGATTCATCTGTGTCTAATTAGCGGTGGCTTCCTTCTTTGTTTGTTCGGTTAAAATTAACTCTCCTCCTGGAAAAAAAAAAAAAAAAAAAGAGAGAGAGAGAGAGAGGAAAAAAAAAAAAAAACAGAGAAAAAGCCCTCACTGATGAAGGCCCTGGGCCCCAAGGAGCTCCTGGGTGGCTCCAGGACCTGCACCCGCTGCCCGCTGCCCGTCCCGGGTGCTGTGCGGTGCTGGGTGCCCGTCCCCACGGCTGAGCACCCTCCTGGTGCTGGCACAGCCCAGCCATGGAGGATGCACCACAGGGCACCAACACCAGGCCAGGGCCCGGGGGACCAAGGTAGGATGGGGCTTTCCCGAGCCGGCTGCACAAACCCAGGGATTTTTGTGTTTGCGTTCACGTCTACTTAACCCCATGGACTGGTTAATGCTTTTGTAAAATTACATCTGTTATTCGTCAGGCTCAACATTTGTATTCGGTTGCCAAAGCCGCTCGGATATTTATAAAACAAGCCAAAAAGAACCCAAAACCCCAGGGCCCAAACATTTCGGGTTTGTTAATCACAAAGAATCAAAAATAACTCGAGGCCGCGGTGGCGGACCTGCGCGGCACCTGCAGCAGGGGGACTCTCACGGGGCAGCACGAGCCTCGTGGGGAAACCACGGCCCTGACCCAAACCCCAACATGTGCCAACATCGCCCGAGCGCTGGGCTTGGTGCGGGACAAACCAGCAGGGCCGTGATGAGCTGCCTGGTTTGGGGGGCACCGTGGGTGCCCGCTGGGTGCGTGCCCTCTGCCTGTGACCGCTTCATCCCCAGCAAGGGGAAAGCGTCGTTAGGTCAGGGCTGAGGAGATGCTGAGCAGGGGGAAAAAAGGTGCTTAACCACTCGATATCACAAGCAAGAGCTTTTCTATGAGAAAAGTGAAAAAAGCTGTACTAAGGAAGATAAGGGGGAAAAAAAAAAAAAAAGCCATGCATTGTGGTGCAGGAGCCTGACCCCAGCATCACCGGGGCTGGGTGAGGACGAGACTGATGCGCTGTGGTCAGCAGCAGTTCTGCTGCAAAACCCAAAACTCCTCGACGCAACGGGGCCGATAACCAAACCCAGCGCGGCCCTGCTCGGCCTCCCAGCCGAGTGACAAAAGCAATTGGTCCCGCTGGGAAGTTAAAAACCAGAAAATCGTCGCTCTGGGGCAAGGCTGTCCAACCGGGGGCATGGCTCAGCCAGGTGGAAGGGGCAATGCCCAGGTCGGGGCTGGCACCGCTTGGGGCACGGGGGCTTGCAAGGGGCCAGCAGGGGCTCTGAATGGTCCCCACCGTGAGCACGGGGTGACAGAGCTCTGAAGAGAGCCGAAATAAAGCATTTTTCTTTCTGTGCTTGTTGGGAAAGCAGAAGTCCTGGGCTAAAGGGGACGGGCTGCACCGCTTTGCCGTATTATTTAGCTCTGCTGGAAATGAAGGATGAAGGTGATAAAGGGTTTATTTTAGCAGGCAGCAGCCACTAACTGCTCCGTAATGCACCGGGGAAGAGCTCAGCTCCACGAGCCCGTTTCCCATTCCAGTCACGTGCCCCCAAAATTGCAAATGGAGATTTGTTACATTTCATTTGTTCCCATCCCTGGGAAGCCATTTGCGATGAGTTCATGTCTCCCAGGAGGCTGTATTCCAATCAAAGTGAAAAGAGAGGAGAAAAAAAGCCGCGCTACGCCGAATGACAATGATATCTCACTGCCGATCGCCGGGCCCGGGCCGGCACTACACGTTTTAATAACAGGCAGCCCGTGTGCCGGCGCGGCGCGGGGGCACGGCTCCCAGCTCCCAGCTCCCAGCACTGATAAATGTCCTCCAAGCCCGGGCTGCCGCCTTGCCTCTCCTCCAGCTGCTCGCGAGCTTGAGGTGCTGCCGGCGCCAAAATCCTTCAAGGCTTCGTGTCCCCTGGTCCTCTTCCCCGAGCCAGGGCACGCGGGGAGGACGGGGCTCAGCGCCTGGTGCAGGCCAGGCAGTTTCGTGTTGTGTTCGCCCGTGCCTTGCAAACTCTCCTTAACCAAGAGCACGCGCTCACGGAAACTGAAAGTGGAGGTGGCTGGGGAGCACTCGCTCTTTTTTTTTTATTTTTTTTAGTTCCCCCTTTTAAAAAAAAAAAAATTGTTTTCACTTCAGAGCAGTTCTGTGGGCTGTGGTCCGGTGTTATTGATCCGCGCATGCTGCTCTCAGGCAGGAAGCTGTCTGACGTACTGCCTGCCTGCTGCTCGACTGAAATCTCCTAATCTTTTCAATCCTTTTAAGCACCGGCAAATGAAAAGGCAGCACATTGAGGGAAATCTCTGCTCAAGGGGAACCCAGGCAAGACCTGCCCGAGCGAGAGCCGGAGCTGCCGGGGCTCAGCAGGAGCAGCTTTGCACCACGCAGGGACGCCTCCCTCGGTGGTAGCAGGAGGGCTAAAATTGGGTGCAGGAGCACTTCGCTCTGGCACCAACACGACCTGGGGGTGCTGCCCCGGCACCCACAATGCTGCCAGTGCTGGGGTCGCTCAGCACCAGTGGGTTTGGGGTGGTCTCTGAGGTAAACCCTGAGGTGCTGAGCTCTCGGGGCACGAGGCTCCTGGCACCTTCCTGCAGTGCTCCCATGGGTGCGGCGGCACCGCTCAGGTCCCTCTGGTTCCAGGAGGTGCAGACAGTGGCACGCTCCTGCCCCTTTTATTGCTTTTAGCCCACAGCTGGGATATTTAGCAATTTTTGCTAGGGCAGATCAGTAATTTGAATTTTTACAAATTCGTGCTGGGTTGTTGCTGACTGACAGCCAACTGCACCTTTTGCATCGGGGAGATAAATGCACAGGCACAAAAGGCCAATTTACATTGTGACAGTCTTAGAAGAGCAATGCATCCATAACTTCACAAGAAATTAAGGGCACCGTAGAGCTAAAACCTCAAGAAATCTGCGGTTGGTCTCTAAATCTTGCTCTCAGCCTGTACAAGGCCGTCCCCATACCCCGCACAGAAGCACTCCCTGCCAGGGAAGGGATGCTCAAAGCCACCCGAATTCCTGGCCCATGTGTGGCAGGGTGGGGACGGCACCGTGCCCAGGACGCCTTGGCCCACACGTATTTTTAGAGCGTGATGTTGGGAAAAGGAGACCGTGCTCATTAACCTGCACAGCCAGGAATAACAATTGCCTTCCATCAGGACCTCATGAATAAGTCGCACCATCTGATTTAGTTATTTATATCCTTCCTGTTGGTAAATTAATTAATGTTTCATTTGCAGCACAGGCAGCCCGTAAAACTGCTTCTCCCAGCTCTGGAAGTGGGCACGTTGCAATGTCAGCTCTCCAAGAGGTGCTTCCCCCAGGGGATGGCTGCTGGGCACCGCCGCGGGGTGCGGGTGCAACACCGAGGGGGCTTCTTGCTCTGCCCGCTGGGTCTTCAGCAACGCTCTGGGGGCATTCCCATGGGCAGGGAGGTGGGAAGGTGCCCGTCCTTCCGTGCTGCTGATGGCACCAGCGTTGTGGCTGTGGAGAGCTCAGCAGCCACAGCAAGGACCCAGGCAGAGGCACGGGACTCCCATGTCCCTTGGGATGAAGATAAGCAGCTGGGCAAACAAACTGGACCCCAAGGCAGCGGAGGCACTTGGGGATGGTTCCCCCTCCGCTTCCCAAGCACCGTGCACAATTGTTTGGAGGCTTTATAATGCAGCGTTTAATGCAAAATAGTTTTGCCAGATGAACTGGCTGGAACGCCAGCGTCGCCTCCCCCGTGGCTGCCCCAAGTGGCACGGAGATGTCCCCATCGTCCCCTCTGCATGTGTCACTGCCAGGCCCTGTCCCCGCGCACCCAGGAGCGTGTCCCCGTGCAGGGAGAAGGGCGGGCAGCTGCCTGCAGCCTGCCTCTGCTTTGATTATTTGCTTATGGCATCCTAATACGCCCAATTATTTTTCAGTGCAGACAGTTGCGGTTCATTTGCTTCGCCATCAGGCAGGGGCTTGCAGGAAGTATTCTAATGCTGCCCACGTTTTAATTTCCTCAGAGAACGGCACATTTTACGTGTGCTAGGTACAGATGAGCTGGGATCCAGCTCCAGGACCCCAGCAGGTCCCCACCATCCCCTGGGAGGAGGTGCCCCAAGGCGGCTCTGCACACCACTGTCCCCTCCAACCTTCCTCAGCACTGTCCCCATCTTACAAATCCCTCTGTAGGTGACCTCAAGCTTCGTGTGCTTCCAAAGACAGTTGCAACATGCTGATGTGGGTTGTTTGTTTTATTTTCAGTGATTACCCATGGTTTTTCCATGTCTTATCCGTGGGATTCCCATCCCCAGAAGTGTCACGGCAGGGGCCGTGGGCTTGAAGTGGGGCAGGCTGGATGTCACCAGAAACCCCTTGGCAGACGAACCTCTCCGAGGGCATGGAGTGGTCGTCACAGATGGTTTTGAAGAGCTGGGAACCTGCTATAATGGCACCAGGAGCACTGGTCCTGCCTCTCGAGGGGAGCCGTGAAACCAGCAGCAAACCCAGACCTGAAGGATACAGGTGAGAAGCAGAACTGCAAGTCCCAAGTCCTGATTTTTCTTTTTTTTCACCCCAAGCCCCCTTATTTGGGATGCCAAGCCTGAGCCAAGAAGAAGCCCACGCTACAAGCTGGAGCTCTGCTCTCTAAGGCAGTGGTGCCAGTCCGCGGTGGGTTTTCCCTTGCCCCTCATTTTTGGGATGCTCCAAAGAAAGTGATGAGCACCATCTATGCCTCCTCGATACGTACTCAGTTTAACCAACAAAAAGAAAAGGAAGGAATTCCTCCTTAGGCCCCTTTTTCACCCAAACCCTCTCCTTCTGAACCAGGCCGGTCCCAGCCCCTCCCCTCCCAAATCTGGGCACATCCAATTTCGGGCGTTTTCTTGTTTGGACGATGTTGTCCGGGGGTGTCCACGTGCATGGACGTGCACGCCGCAGCTCGCCCTGCTCGTAGCCCCCGTAAACCGTGGTAATAAAGCATGTGCTAGAGAGATGTCACCGGCAGGATTGTTAATGCGTGAGCCTAATGAATATGAATGGTCTCTTCATAAGTGTAGCTTTGTGTCATTAAATTCCTTCACACCTCACTGGTCATGGAAAGGTTACTCAGAATTAAATGTAAATCACATATTTACTGGTACGAAACAGATCAGCGTGTCGTTTTTAAAAAACATATAATTTAATAATGGTGCAATCTTCCCCCAGCCAGGCTTGCGTGATGGATTCGTGGCACTCTATCGCTTGGGGTTTTCACTGGAAGGTGATACAGATCTCACATTATGGGCAATTTACACCGTTTTCTTTCCAAAACAGTAGACCTCAGTTCTTAATCATGTCAGTGGCCCAGAAATGAAAGGAGTTATTTCACCCATGTCACTCCATATAATTAAAAGATTAAGGAATGTCTTCCATTGTGCTATAAATTAATGGGCTGGGGGCTGGCAGAGCACGGGGAGAGCTGGGTCGGGGAGAGGAGCAGGGCTGCTGAGCACCGCAGGACCAAGGCATCCCTCCGTGGGTTTTGCTGCAAAAGCACAGCGCTGTGTGCTTGTTCCACGCCGTGCCTGGTCCTACACCTCATGGTGGGGTGGTTTGGGGCATTTCGGGGGCTTTTTGGGGGTGCAGCTGCAGCTCATCCTGCGCCAGCACAGACGGCTCAGCGCGGATCAGGCCAAGCAGGGCATTTTTAAGAAGCTCTAAGGAGCCGTCCCAGCTGCCCGCCAGCAAAGCCCCCTAACAGACTGCTTTAAACAGCACTAGCACGTCTTAGCTTGTAAGGGAGAGCTGATTAGTAATTAAATGGCTTTTAAAAATAAAACCATTAAGACTAATCCCATCAAATTTGGCGCTTCATCCAGGCAGCTCTTATCAGTTATTGTCCCACCTTGCAATTTCCAAAGGGCGGGCCGCTGGCAGCTGGGGGAATAAATACACGGATTTTATGCAGGTGTCTCTGCTGGGGCGGGCTCCTGCTGTTCCCTTGTCCATGGTAGCCCAAAGGGGGACACATCCCGTCCCTCCTGGCATGCACCATGGCGGTGCCACCAGTGCCACGTCTGCTGCTCCCACGGGGCCGTGCCACCGGCCGGGGACCAGCACGGGGCAGCCGCAGGCACTGGTGCTGGCGGTGGAGACCCGAGCAGGTTCGGTGAGGGGCGGCAGCAGCCGGGCCCTGGCTAATCCTGCTGAAGTCGCCAGCCGCTCCGTAGCAGAGGGAACCGCAGGTTTCAGCCGCAGCACGTCATTATTTCCCTCCAAGTATCAATAATTTCAGGGTTAAAGAAACAAAAGCTTTTTTGCTTGTTTGTATTTTTCCCCTCATCAATACTGGGGCCAGGCAGGCCACTTCCAGACAGTCCCCGGGGCCTACTCAGCTATTAAAGATAGAAATTATATCTTCATAACCCAGGATATTGCTGCTCGCTTATTTATGACTTGCTCCATTTCAAGAATATTTATTCTAGACAGGGAGCCTGATAATTTTCATCCAATCTACTTCTCATAGCTCAGGGCAAAAGAATGGAACAGCTCAATTGAAAGAGCACTTTCCCATTATTGCCAGGTAAGGGCAGAGCAAGCTGATCTCATTTCTGCCCTGAACTCGCTAGCACCACTGGATTCAGCTCCTTTTTTTTTTTCCTTTCTTTTCTCTCTCTTTTTGCTTTTTTTTTTTTTTTTTTCTTTTTAATTCATCGAGGAATGGCAGCCCACACAACCACTTAAAGGAAGTACTGCATAAATCCCAGTGCAGTAATTACCCATTTGGAAACATGACGCTTTATAGGAGAAACGGCATCGTGCCAGGATGCTCAGCACGCTACTCCTACTCCAGCTGAAATCCTCCCAGGGCTTGTAGGCAACAGTTAGCGTCTGCAGTCGCAGCCTAATAAAACTAAGCCATTGCAGCTGGGGCAGGAGAGCTGCAGCAGAAAGCTGCCTAGGTGTGGAAAAGCCCTTTACGGTCACGGACCAGAGGAGGAACCGAAGGACCTGCAGCCATGTGGGGGACACATGGGCTTGGCTCGGCTCAGCTTGGCTCAGTGGCCAACGCCGGCTGCAGCCCCCACAGGCACTGCCCGTCCCCGGGCCTGCACCAAGACCTGTGTGGGGTTGGGCTGGCTGTGGCCCTGGGTTTAGCATGGGGCCACGGAGAGACAGAGCCAGCCCTGAGTGATGCCCCATAAGGTTCAATACCCCATAAAATCTGCCAAAGCCCCATAAGGTGGAGTGATGCACCGTAAGACAGATCGATGCCCCGTAAGATGGGTCAATACCCCATAAAATCTGTCAATGCCCCACGAGGTGGATTGATGTGCCATAAGACAGATCAATGCCCCATAAGATGGGTTGGTGCCCTGTGATCCCCATTAGGTGGATCGATGTTCCATAAGACAGCTCAATGCCCTAAAAGACGGGTCAATGCCCCATAAAGTGGATCCATGCCCCATAAGCCAGTAGCTTCAGGCCTTATGGGGAGTGTTGGATTTGCTCCAGCAGTGAGCCCGTCCCCACGTCCCCACGGGGCTGGCGCTGCCCTGGCAGCAGGACCTTCTGCCCATGTCCCACAGCACCACGCACCCCTTGCTCCGACAGCACTGCTCACACAGACCCAAAACCTGTCAGCCAGGCAGGCAGAGCTAAGAGAGGGGGCGACGAAGCGTTGCAGTTGTGTTTTCCCCCCAGCTGCACGGGGAGCGGGCACCCAGCTGGCACAGGGGCCTGATCCGTCCCAGGGGCAGCCCCCACGGCAGCGCCACGAGGCCGGGGAGCGCCGTCCCCCTCCTGCCGCGTGCCTTAAATGTCAAAGCCAATGAAGTGTTGAAGAGGCTTTATTGCTTTTTGTGAAGCCGATTAGGAATATCTTCTGCTAGGTAAAGAGTAATATTGCAATATGAAGGATCGGGGAAGTTGGAGGCAGCACTGTGTGAATTCCCTGCAGAAACCTCTGTTCTCGCAGCCAGAACAGTTATCAAAAAGACAATTTAAGCAGCATTGCGCTCTAACTAGCTGGAGGACACGGGAGCCGGTCCTGTATAGCAATGTTTCAGCCTGTAGTAAATGAAATTGCAAAAAAATCAGCTTTCCTTCCTGATCTGCAGGGGGTGAAAGTGCCAGAAGGGCTGGGTTTTTTATAACCATGAGCTCAGCCCGCGCTCCCTGCCAACGTGCGAGCTGCCCCTCGGAAGCCGTGCCGGGCGCTGTCCCCCGAGCAAGACGCTCCATTCCTCCCAGCCGTGGTGCATCCCAAGCCCTGCACGCCGAGGAGGAGGATGGAGCAAGCCCAGGGCTTTTCAGCTCCCCTTGTGTGCACGCAGACAGCTCCTGCCATCCCCAGCCACCAGCAAGGCACCAAAATTAAACGAGATGCAGAGTGGAGAACCTCGCTAAACTAAGAGAGCCGGCTCCTGCAGTCGCTAGACACTAGATGTGATGTCCTGCAGGAGTGATGTCCGGCAGGCTTTGCACAAATTGCTGTGTTTCTACGAGCAGCAGTTTTGGAAAGGCACCAGGCAGCCCGGCAGGACCCCGGCAGCTCCACGGGCAGAGCCCCTTTGCAAATCCCCGCTGCTCGGGGGGAGAAGCGCGGCTGCTCCCGCTGCACCCGGGACCCGGCGGAGCTGTCCCTGCATCGTGAGCCCTGAGCATCGCTGCCAGCCCCGCAGGGCCCTGGTTATCCCTCAGCTTCTTCGGCTGCTCTCCTCGGGGTGCGATCCTGTCTGAAGAGCAGTGCTGGAAAAGCAGCACCAGGTTAATAGCCCTGGCAGCCAGGGAGGACCCGGGGAGGCCTGTGCCAGTCCTCGCTGTCAATGAGCATTATTTACGGAGCACCCTGAGCTCACCCTGTGTTTTGGAACAACACCACGACGGTCAAATCCAGCCCCCGGTGAGGTCTGCGGGAAGCAGAAAGCCATTTCCACCGGCTTTGATGGGAGCTGGACCGAGCCCCGAGGCTCTGATGACATGGATTTACAGCAAACATTGCCATTAGAGAAATGATAGCTTCCCGGCTGGAAATTACTTACAGACACATCGAGGGGAAAACTCCCTCTATTTATTCCCTGGTCAGGCAAAACCGCAAAGCCTGCAGCTGAAGCCCCGTTGGCATCCCCGGGGCACAGCCTGTCAGTGGGTCCCGTGCCCCCCACGCGCTTCCCTTTTTTGCAAGGAAAACCCACAGGGAAAGTACAAAGCGGCCGTGGTGATGGACGGGGAGCACGTTTTCTTGGTTTTTGCAAACTTCCAGCAAATGAATGCTGCTGTCTCTGTGCCACCGGTGGAGGAAGGGGAAGCGGTCTGTGGGGTTTTGGTGACGTTGCAGGTTCCCAGCCCCTCCTGGGATGAGCCATGGCTGCGGGCAGGTGCTGGCGGGCTGCTCCTCCTCACCGTGCTGCCGTGGCTGTGCGTGCCCGTGCGCCCGGCTTGTCCCACTGGCTTCCAGGCGTGCTACAGATCCCAGCCCCCAAAACCCAAAGCCTTGCTCATCCCCAAGGTACACCAGCACAGCAGTGACCCTGACAGTGGCAGACGGTCTGCACCAAAGAAAGGATCCTCCCAGTGTCCCAGGACAGCTCCTCCAGGACAGCTGGAGGTCAGGCTGGAAGCATCCCCTAAAAGCAGTGGGGACTGCATCGTTGGCACTTCTTTAAGGAAGGCTGGAAGAGGCTGTTTGTTTTCCCAGCAGCAGGCACGAAGCTTTGCCTCTGCTTGCTCCCTGCTCCCGCAGCTTTCCCAGGAAAGCCCAGCCCTCGCTGGCGCTGCTGGGCAGTTTCGGAGCCCGGTCCGTGGACTCACTCACACCTCCTCTAAAGGGAAAGCTCATTAAATTGTTGATCCAGGGATGCTTTATCCAGAATCTCAAATTCTTATTAGAGGCGTTAATTAAAACAATGGCAGATCAAAGCACAGCCAATTTCGAGTGATCCCTCCTCCTTTGCTTGGCACCGCCTTTGTTCTCCTGGCTCTGAGGCCATCGCATCGCTCCTTCCCCAGGCGAAAAGGAGCCCGCAGGAGCGGCCGATCGCCTCCTCTGGCTGCAGGAGCCTAGCACAAGGGCACCAGGGTGACCTCTTGGTGTGCAGGCAAAGAAAAATCCCAAGATTTCCACCTCCAGGCAGGTGAATTTTTCTCTGAGGCAGCCAGGACCGAGCGGCCTTTTCTCCCCCCCTCCAGGCACTCGTGCGGAGACAAACTGCTAAATCTGCTCGCTGCAGCCCGGAGCACAGCGAAGCGCCTCGTCCTGCATGGCCGGTTTAATAACAGCCCTGATAGACTGCGTGTTCGTCCTTGACCAGCAATTAGCAAGTGCCTGGTGCGATGAGCATCTCCGCTGAACTCCTCTCCCTGCTCTTCCAGCTGCTGCTTATTAATGTTTGTGAGCGCAGCTAAAGCAGAGGGCAGCCCGACCCAGGGAAACGGGCAAGCTTTTATTAGCGCTGCAGATAATTACATTTAATAAGGACACTAGCTTTTCCCACACCAGATAGCTGAACCATCAATCTTCCCTTTAATAATAAAACCCTCTCCAACTCATCTGCATTCGCTGTTCCTTCCGCAACGCCCCATTACACACGTGTTATCACCCCAGCTCCCGGGGCGCAGCGTGCCCGTCCCGGTGCCCTGCGCCCGGGGCTCGCAGCCACCCAGGCACACGTCGTGCACAGCTCTGGGGTAACTCGGTGGCTTTGTGGGCTCCAGAAGAATTACCCACCGGGTGTTAACTCACACCAACAGGACTGCATCTTCGCAGGACAGCGTTTGCATGAGGACACAGAGGAATGCTTACCAGCGTGGACTTTTAAGGAAGAGCGGATGGGATTTTTAGAAATAGAAATAAACTCGCTGTGTGTGTATGTTGGGAAGCACAGGGCCTCTCAGCAGAAAGGAAAAATAATGTATAAACGAATAACAGTGCAGCAAACGTTCGTCTTTAAAGCTGAAACCGGGGAGTAAAGCTGAGGGTACTGCAATTCCCTGTAGAAAGGAAGAGGTCGGAGCTGGCACTCGCAGCCCCAGCCTGTGCCCTGCGCTGGGACCACGTGGAGCCGCCTTTTGCTGACACAGCCACCCTTCTGCTGGGCCAAACGCTTCCGTTTTGCAGCCCCACGCTGTGGGTTTCTTCTCTTTGTGTAGGAAAGCAGGGGTGCCCCTGTTCTCGCAGGAGGGTTGTGGCCACAAGCCCCGTACGCTGCAGCTCTGGGTGCCAGGATGGGTGCTCCCACGGCAGGCATCCCTCCCAGATCCCTCCCCGTGGCTGCCCCCAGCTGGCTCTAACCTGTGCGAGGGCCAAACGCCGGTGCTGGGAGCAGGGTGGGCTTTCACCCACCCCGGGGCACAGGGAGGCTGCTGCTGGCAGGAGGGCTCAGTGCAGCGGGACCAGCGGCGGCGCGGAAACCACAGTGGTGTGAAAACAAAATGATTAAGAGGTGAGAGACCGGGCTGTGCCGGCCAGGCAGCGGGCTGCTTGCATAACTGAGCCGTGTTTCACGGGCCTGGGGATCAGCCCAGAGAGCCGGCAGCCAGCAGCCAGGCTCAGCGGTGCTCTGCAGCAAGGCAGCACCGCGCACGGCCAGCCTGGATGAGAGCTGGGGCCAGCGGGCAGCTGGGGAAATGAGAGCAATGCAGGCCAGCAGGGCTCACGCAGAGGGCCAAAGCAGGGATTTTTTTTACTGGGAAGTGATTTTTTTCACCCACATCAGCAAATTGCAACTTTACAAGTGGATCAGGTTGAAGTTGCGGAGGAAAAAACAAACATTCGTTGCTCTCTTGCTTGCGTTTGGTCGCACCTCCAGCTCCAAGCCTTGCTGCGCCCTGCAGGCCCCCCTGCAAGGTCTGGTGCTCCCCGGGCCTGGGGAAAACGAGATTTTCTGCACAGTCATCTGCATGGTGCTCGTAAAACTGCCTGTTCCAGCACTGCCTCCTCCCCAAGAGGATAAACCAAACTGAAAGCCTGCCAGGGGGCCCCTCTCCCCAGGCTGGCCCCGTCTGCGCCTCCTCGCCCACCACCCCACGCCGCAAACGCCTCCCCAGCCCCTCCACGGCCCAGCTGCCTCACAAGCCCCCCAAAAAGCCCCGTGGACCCCGCTGGGTGCAGGACCCGAGTGCACATCCGCACTTGTCCCCTCGCGAGTTCCCACGCCCGAGCCCCGCGCACATCTGGCGGCGCGCTGCGGGTCCCGGGAAGCCGTCGGTCTTTCCACGCGGCGCAGCGAATGTCATCGGAGGCGTAAGTGCTTCCAGATTCAAAGCTGCAGCACGCAGGATCGGCCTCCCCCTTGTCATGTTTGCAGTCAGGTTTTACATATGGGTATCCACAGTTAGTTTTTTTTTTTTCTTTTCCCCCCTTCTGAGACGACTTCCAAAGCAAGTGATTGCACCATATGTTTCTAACTCTCGTATCGAATCCTGTCCTTTAATGAGAATAAGTGTAGAGCGAGAGGAGTCACCTTCTTGTTAGCTTCAGGACACAGGAAAAGCAGAAATTGTCTTGCAATAGCTCCTCTGTAATAAAAAGGAAAAAAAAAATAAAAATAAAAAAGCAGAAATCCATGTGCTGGAATTCATTTATTTCTTTTTATCTACTGTGAGAAATGATAAAACACAACTTGGCAGAAGTCACCCCTGACACATTATCTCTGCAGTTCTCTACCCGATAATCCCCGCCGAGGCTCCGTGCCGCCCCCGGCTCGGGACCCCGCTGGCCGGCCCCAGCCCCCCCGAGCACGGCCACGAGCCTTTCTGCTGGCCCTGTGGCCACCACCTCGTAAATATTTGTGCAACAGCTCCTCCCCCAACCCTGCTGACGTGACGGTTTCTGCAGCATAGCAGGCAACTTTTTTCAAACTTTCTAATTCCGTTCATTAATCATTTAGAGAAATGTGCAATTACTCGAGTCCAATTACAGAAAATGTGCAACTACTTGAGGCCCATTATAAGCCGGGATGAAATGCCAAGAACTTGATTAGAGCGAAACCACCGCCAGCCCCATATACTTTAAAAGAAAATATTGTGTGTTGTCCTGGAGGGTGAAAAGAAATCACAATTTATTTACACACAAATGTGTCTAACCATTGCTGACAATATGGGAAATCTTCCCTATCGGCCCTAACGTGATTTCGGCGTTCCCTTGAGGAAGAGATGTCTCTCCCTTAATTAAAACAATGCCTGAACTTACTGTAACCTCCTGATTTCATAGTGAGAATCTGCTCTGATTTTTCCAGCGGGTTTATAATTACCCCACGAGCCGACGTCTGGCCCGGCTCGGCTCTGCTCGCTCTCCAGCAGCACGTTTTACTGCTCGCCGGGGCCGCGATGCTCGGGCAGGGGCTGCGCCTCCCCTTCCCCGGCCAGGATTTCTGCACGGCTGCAACCTCGGGACCTGACGGACCGCGCTTTGTTTTCCGGCTGCGAGGATGAAAACAGGAATAAGAAATGATGTGTGGCTCTCTTACGGCTCCTGCGGGACCTGGCCTCTCTAATCTTTGCAACCAATTGGCTTTATTCAGTAATCCGTAATTACACAAACTGTCTCCTATGCAAATCATAAATGTCTCAATCAATCAGCGGTAACAGCCCGTCAGATGTTAGGGCTGCGCACAAAGGGCGAGCTCGCATGAGGCAGCACGGATTTATGCCACATGTGGCTTCTAAACTCGTGTTATTTAGGTCAGCATCTCCCGTGTGTTGTCTGGGGGAGTGAGAGGTAT
The DNA here is from genome assembly GCF_964211835.1 of Anser anser. NCBI lineage: Eukaryota > Metazoa > Chordata > Aves > Anseriformes > Anatidae > Anser > Anser anser. Next base: position 1,123,561 of record NC_139730.1, on the reverse strand, counting down.
TACTGCTTATTAGGGATTAAGCCAAGATTTACGGGCCCTTCTTAGCGTGCGTGTGTGGATGCTCGGACGCTCCCCACCACGAAAGTCTGAGGTTTTCGAGGAGAATCGTGAGCTAAGGGGCTTAGGGAGGTGAATTAATTCACTGGCCCTCTGTAGCTCATCCAGAATAAAAATCCCTTATAAAAGTATAATTTTCTTCTTGTTATTCATGATTACAAAATAATAAGATTGTTTAAAAATCCAATAGAATGGATGTCAATATTGGCAGGAGATGTAATTGCGAAGCGCGCGCCAGCCTTCCGTGGCTTTTCTTAATTTTAATTAGGATAAAATTTACTAATCTTACAGGGTTTACAGAGGTAGGTTTGCCAAGAGGCCATCAATTGATCTGAATGATATTGGCTTCCTTTTAAGAGCCCCTTGCTAACTGCTATGTAAAGACTGGGCTTTTAGCTCCTTTCTCAGATCATCTCTGCAGCTTTTTTGGCATGTCAAAAGGCCAGATGTTTTTTATTTGAGAGCAAATTGACACGTTAAATTACATTGTGCAAACAGTAAAGCCAGCCATGAGTAAACAGGCGACGAGGATTCATTGAATTTTATGGGTCGCAATAATGTTTATGTAATTTAACAAATTTATGCTTCGTGTCAGCTTTACCACAAGAGTTATTCATTCCAAAAGGAAAAACAACTTACATTACAGCCCCCATATTATTCTGCCTTGGAGCCAATCAAAAGCAAAACAAGCTTTAACATGACAATTGCATAGGGGCATGTGTATGCGTGCACACGATAATGTATATCATGTAAGTTAAACACAGTCTGTGGATATTGCTCGATTCATGTTTTTTTAATTCTAATTTGATTACTTTTCTATCATCCAGCCAGAATACAAACAATGGGGAGGATTTCTGCCGAGCCAAGTATCGCTCCAGTGTTAGTAATACAGATATATGCTCCGTGCGGTGCTTTCAGAAGGTCATGTTGATTTTTACCATAATGCATTTTCCAGGTCCCTGGGAACCCACAGCAGATTTAGCAGGAATCCTCTATGAATCAGGCTGTCTTCACTCTCCAGTGAAGTGTATACCTAGCCTGAATTTCACTGGCAATGAACCATGCCTTAATATTACAAACTCTTCTGGCTATTTAAATGCAAAATCACATCAGACTTCAGGGCAAGGCAGCGAAGTCAAGCAGGCCGGCTCGGTGCTGGCAGGGTTTATAACATCACTCTCATTAATGCACTTTAACACCTTGTGGGCTCTGGGACGGGCCCGCAGCGGGCGATGCTCCCGGGGGAGCCGGGGCTGCCGTGCCCAGCGCAGCGCGGGTTAACAGAAGAAAGTTCTCATTTTGGAGCAATGAGGCGTGCTAAGCTAATCAGACCTCTAAACTGGCATCAATAATAAATGGCTTTCCACCAGCACAGAGCAATTATCAATAGCAGCCGCTGCTGGAGGGGCTGGATGCGGCCAGGCTCTCGCGCAGGCGGCAGAGCGCGCAGCGGTGCTCGCTGGCAGCCCCAGGAGAAGCCCCGGGGAGCAATGCAAGGCATCTTCCCACACTCACACGGCACTCGGCCACGGCCTTGCTGGAGCCCTCCCAGCAGTGAGGGCCACCGGGGAAGGGCTTGGGGGCAGCACGAGCCCGGGGGCACCGCTGCCTGCACCCCTTGGTGATGCAGCCCCCCGGCATGGCTGGGGGACGGGGAGCGCTTGGGGGGCCGAGGCCAGCAGGTCCTGGAAATGCAAAGCTCGGATTTACCCCATGGACTCCTCTAAGCTGAGACCGCGAGGAGGTCCAGGGCTCCTCGCCAAGAGGATGGAGAGGTCTCCAGCTCGCCCTGCTCGTAACGCTGCCTTCGGCGCAGTGAAACTGGAGCAGGCCAGCTCTGGGCTAGACTCGGGCCCCATCAGCCAAGCAGGAAAAGCTTCCTCAAAGGCTTTCTCACCCTGCTAAGTACTGACCCACTTCTGACTAAAAATGGTGAGAAGCCACCAGCGGGACGGAGGCGCTGCGGGGCAGGGGGACACCTCTCCTGGTGCCCTTCCATGCAGGCAGGACCCGGTTGGACTCCGTGCGCTGCCAAGTCTCTGCCTGGCGCAGCGCCTGCGCTTCCCCATGGCGAGGTGATGGCCCCCAGCCCTCCTTGCTTCACGTCCCCGAGATGGTCCCAGTGGAAGCACGCGATGGCCCGAGGCTGCCCTCCCTGCTTCCCTCGCATCGACCCGTTAGATGAGGCTGTGGCACACCCAGGGGCACTGAGAGCCGCCCCTGTAGCTGGCAGGAGTTACGGGGGAAGGAAGCCAATAAACGGCAACGAGTCATGAAAACGTCACCTCTGCCTCCTTGTCAGCACTCGCCAGCTCCTCATGGCTGTCTGCAGCCTTGGAGCAGCCCAAAACCCCGGGAGGGGATGCCGAAGGAACCTCACTCTCTGTAGGTTTAACAGCAGAAGCACCAGCCCCCAGGTTGGCGCTCTTCGTGGTGCAGGTTTTCCTGGTCGGTCCCTCTCCGTTTGGGCCCCGGGGACGATGTCGGCAAGGAACTGGGCCAAAACCCATCTCTGTATCTCAATGGCATTCGATACAGTCTTGAAGGAGAACTGTTATGCAGGATGTGAAGAGGGAACTAAGGGTTATTGCTGTCAATATAATTAATTTCAAGCTAATTTGAGCATCTGATTAAGTTTAGCATTACCATAAAAACTAAACTGCTATTTAAAACCAGAGAAGGGTTTATTAAATAAGTGCTGGAATGCAACAGAAAGCAAGATGAAGGTAATAAAGTCACTTAAAGTAATAAAATTAAGTGAATGCTAGAGATATCCTTTGATGGATCTTTCCTTTACCCTTCCCCAGGAACAGAGATCTTTCTTCCTCGGCTATATTTTCTACACCGACCTCCAAAATTCTTGTGGGTCTTTCCAAATCTTTACATGAACAAAATACATGGAAAAAAAAAAAAAAGGAACCTGGTCAATAGAAAGATTTTCTTCTGAAACAGAGGAGAGGACTCCAGGGAGGAGAGCCGCATCTCCGAGCTGGGGCTGGGTGCCTGCACAAGGTCACGCATGGCTCCGGGCGCTCCTGGCTCACATCCCCTGGGAACGCCGCCCGTGGCCCGGGGAAGGGACGGCGGTGGGGTCACCCTCAGCCTGTTCCTTTGGGATGCCTCCTGCATCACGCTCCTGTGTGTAATAAAGCACGAGCCCAGCGAGAAAACGGGTGGTGAAAACCCCATGGGGGTTTCTCCTGCTGTGCCAGAGCTGCCCAAGCCAGCTTACCCTTCTCCTCTAGGTTCGCGTCATCCCGAGGAAAACACTTATTTACTCTGAAGGCCACAGAAGCCTTAAAATGCAAAGCCTGAGATAACGCTGATAGGATCACACAGACATCCAAATTAATTTATACTCCTGTCCTAAGCAGAAGTGACTCACCGATAGCAGAGGAACGCCGGCCCTCGGTCAAACGAGGCCCGTGCCAGGATGCCGAGCGCTGGGTCGCAGCCGAGGGTGAGCTGGTGCTTGCCGGCCCTTCTCAGTCCCTGCTCCTCCGCTGGGAGCCCCGGCACTGCCCCAGGACAGAGGAAAGCGAAGGAGGCGAGTGCCACGGTGCCGGAGAGCAGCCGGGACCCTGGTGGATGCTCTGAGCTGGAGCTGGGAGAGGAGGGTGGGAACTGCCCTGGGAGCGCAGGGGGAAGGTCCCGTGGGTGGCCTCGCGCCCCCAGGGCTTCCTCCTGCATCTGCAGAGGGATCTGCAGCAGGGAGGGTGTCCTGGCAGGCCAGCGGCAGCTCTCTAGCTCAGCAGAGACGTCCTGGACACCCCCCTTCACCCACATCAAGCCCATAAAGGCATCGGGATGCAGGGCAAATAATGACACGATAACTCATGGTGGGGCTGCGGGCACCCCGACCACACCGCCCTGCTTTTCATCAAGGCATCTTGTACGAGACTTCTCCAAAGTCCACGAGGTCCAGCAAGGCTTGTCCCACTGTTGCAGCAGGCAGTGGGGCCCCACTGCTCCCCTCTGCCCCCCAGTTTTCTCCCCAGGCTCCAGGAGGAGAGCAGACGGAGGAGATTGCACTGACAGCTGTCACGGTTTTATGTAGTTCAAGCAAATGCTGAATTCCGTTTTGAGCCCCAACCTCCTCTCCTAAGGTTTCCATTTGGCACCGGGGTTTGCTGGTAACTTCCATCGCAAGGCTGAGCACAATTTAGTTTATAAAACATCACTGCGGGCTGTTCCCTTAATTGATTTCTTTTGTTTCATTCTATTCCTCGAAGATTTGTCAACATTAATTTTTATACGCTTAACGCTTTGCAAATACTGGCCAACTTTTTAAAATTAATGAGTTGAGATGGAGATTGAGTACCTTCCCTTCCGCACAACTGCAGCAGGGAACTAACACGGGACGATAGTAAAACGTTATCAGCATTTAATTTGTAAAATTGGAGTTATTAAAAAGTGAATCTGCCAGCAGCCATTGGCGGACGTATTAATGCTGGTGACTGTTATTCTTACGATTATTCTAGATGAGGTCTTCCTGTTTGCATTTCATAAACCGAAAAGCACCACATTTCCCACAATAATGTGATTTCATCTGAAGTTAGAAGATTCGTGGGTTTCCCAGGGTTCAAGTCAACAAACCAGCAACAAATCACATTCGTAGTAAATTCCTGGGAAGCAGTCAGTTTTTAAAGGCTGCGAGCTCCGAGCGGCTGTGCCCTTTAACTGCGTACGGCGTGTCAGCCGTGATAAAGCATCAGTAACTAAAACTAACAGAGCCGGTGCCAAGTCCTAGCGAGAGCCTCCTCCCAAGGAACACGGCGTTTTGATGCTGGGAGCATATCGTGTGTTTATAAGACCCGCTCTGAAAATACATTTTTGAGATAGCTTATATTAAAGTGCAATTACAGGTTAAGTAACGAATTGGCTTGCTGCCTAATACGGAGAAACACACTGTGACAATCAGATAATGCTGGAATTAAACAAGATGGCAACAGCTACTGCAAAAGGAAATGCAGCGAGCAGCCCGCTGCTCCGGGTGATGACTTCATCCCGGCAGGGACGCGGGGCTCCGGCCGGCGCTGCCGCTGCGGCTGGGAACAACGGGGACCTTTGAAAGCGTGCACCGGGTGACACAGCCTAATTCCCAGGAAAAAAAAAAGAAAAAAAAAAGGCTCCTCTCCACCAGCCGAGCCCCGGCTCTCTCGTGCAGCGGAGAGATGCCGGCTGTCGCCAAGGAAACCGCAGATTGCTGGAGAGATCTCCAGCGCTGGCTGCCTGCTTCTCCCTCGAGGGAAGGGGATGTTAGCAGTCGAGTGGCACTCCACCGGCCGCCATGCGCGCTCCTTGAGACAGGGACACCACTCCATCCCGGCGCAGGAGGACACTCGCGGAGAGGCTCCTCCGCGGCCGCTTCCCACCTCTGTTTCCACCTCAATTCCGCGCGGGGATGGGGCTCGAGGCGCGGCCGCCGCGGCGCCGGAGCTCCCCGTGCAGACGTCTCACAGCCGGGCACTGCGTCCTCCCCGGTCCCTCCTGCACCCAGGGCAACTGGAGAAGGTGCAGAGGAGGCGAGGTGGTGCCTGGGGGGACATCAGGCCCCTGGGGTGGCTGAGACAAAAGCTGCGGCAGCAGCAGGACATCCCGGTGGGAAAGGAAGGATGGAGGGGACATGGGGGAGGGCTGTGAAGCTCTGGGTGCGTGGAGGCGGTGAGTGGGGCTCGGCGATTCACCCGTGATGGCACACGGGGACATCCTTCCACCTCATCCCGAAGGTTTAATTCTACTTCTTCACCCATAAGGTGGAAACTCTTAGAATGGCTGGCACAGGTAGCGCCCGCCGCCGTGCTTCACCTGTTCCTGGGGGTTTGAAGAACGCCGGGACCACCTACCCAAAAATGCAGAGCCGGACAGGTCCCGTGGTGGCTTTGCCACCACTAAGGAGCAGCGGCACAGCCCAGTCCAGCCTTGCATGCTTCAGGACAAGACCTTCCTGCAGGATTTACCCCCCGTGGCACAGAAAACCTCTCGTTTCTCCACTGCCAGAAGTGGTTTGGACAGCTGACGACAGGAGAGGCTCGCGAAGCCTTCGCAGGCTCGGCTCAGGAGGTTTTCTCAGTGCTTCAGTCCCCATCTAGATCAAAATCTGCAGAACAGCTCCTCGCGGGGCTGGCCCAGGCGGGGTGTGAGGAGCAGCTGACGGCTCCGCGCATCCTTCCTCCACCAGCCTGATACCAACGTGCAGCTCCCAACATTCGCTCGTGACATAATTGCATTTATCCGCTTCCATTTTTGAAACAACGGGGAAGTTAGCAAAAGCAGAATACTTAAGCACAGCTAGTTCTCAGCGATATAATTCTCTTTAATCTTTTAAGCATTTGACAGTATTTGCTTGAAAGAAGGAGCAACAAGTACATAATTATTGCACTAATTAAGCTGCCAAAACACAAGCATGCTGCAAGAGCACCTTTGAAACAGTGAGCTCTCGATTCATTAGCATCTGCTGTAAGCTTATTAATCACCTAACAGGCAATTAGCAAGCTGTTACTGTTTGAGACTAGTATGTAAATAAATTCTTGGGTTAATTTCTTCCTCTGATAATAAAGAAAACATTATGAAAATTAGCTAAGCGACAATGTAAATGATCTTGACTGTTAATTATATGATGGTGTTACATATGCGGCCGCCGTACACGAGATAAGGGATGCACCTCTCACTTTGCGTACTGGTTTAAAAATAAAATTGTTGACATAGGTAATAGGAAGGCTTTCTGCATTAGAGTCACAGATGTTTGCCTTTAGCTAACCAAAATGAACTGCCGAACGACTGACACTGCAAAATTAGCAGCCGGGTTTATTTGCAGCCAGCGCCAGCCGGCGCCGCTGCGCAGAGCCCGGCGTGCGGATCCCCGGTGGTGTCGCAGGGATGGGATTACAGGGGTGCAGGGGGTAAAAGGGGGTGCAGGGGGGTGCAGGGGTGGGTACAGGGGCGGATGCAGGGGTGGATGCAGGGGGTGCATCGTGCACAGGCACTAAGACCACCTTTTGATCAGTGTCTGGGCATCCAGACCTCCACGGGGATGAAATTGAATAAAATTACTGTGCAATCTGAAGCAGAGCCCTGCCGGCACAACGCCAGCCAGCATTTCAGACCCGAGGAGAACAGACCCTTTTTCTCCCTGGAAAAGCAGGAGGAGGGCGTTGTTTTGTGGCCCGGATGCGATGATTTACCTGCGTAGCCACTGATTATCCCTGCCAACCCAGGCTGATTGCTTTGACCTGTTATTTATTATTTACCCGGGCACCAAACTGTAAGGCCTTCCTGCCATGTGGCACCATGCGCAGTACCGCCGGTGCAGCAGTACTCACTCAGCCACCAAAAAAATACCACATAGCAGGGAGCTGTGAAACGGGGCGATTCCTGAGGTGCCGGTGGCACTGCTCAGGCTGGGAGCAGCGGCACCAAACCCAGCCTGCCCCAGGACAGCCCCCAGGACGCAGGGCACAGCCCCGTGCCGATGTCCCACGCCGGTGACCCGGCAGGGCAGGGCTGTCCCTCGCTCTGTGCCAGGGCACAGTCCCCAGGCCACGCTGCCAGCACCGTCTTTGCCCCCGTTGCTGCTCTGCCAGAGACCGAAGCCCCCAGCCACGCCGTGCCGTGAGGGCCGGGGGCATGTCCCCGGCTGTCACCTCCCACTGACAAAAACCTCTCTCATTACGAGCTCAGCTTTGCCGCGTTCTCTCCCCAAAAACCTCCCAGCTCCTTTAAGCATGCTCCAGCGAAGCAGAAAACTAATTACAGTGAGCTGCGCGTCTGCTCGAGTGAGGAATTACCAGCAGCAGAGGTTACTTAATAATCTTATTAATTTAAACTATTTTATCACCATCTTTTGCCCCACAATTACGCATACAAAACACACACAGAATATTTCACAATTAAAAGCTTGAAACAAAAAATGAAGATTAAGGGCGAGGATGAGGTGCTTTCAAGCAGCTCCAGCATCCCTGGGCAGGGCAGTGCCAAGCCCTGGGCAGCGCGGGTGCTTCTGCTTGCTCCCTGCCTGCTCCCTGCCCGCTCACCGGGCTCTGGTGCCACCAGGGAGCCATGCACCCACACCCAAATGTGCTTCCCCCTCTGCAAAGAGACTGTGCCTGGCTGCTGTGCCTTGCTGGGCAACAAAAAAAACATGCAATCACAAAAAATCCTGCAGCCCTCCCCGAGAGGAGGCATTGGGAGCCCCAGGGACACGGGCAGCGCTGCCGTCAGGGCTCGCAGGCAGGCAGTTGCTCCGCCAGGTCTTTGAGCCTCCCACCAGGTCCCAAGCACCCTGAGGCTGCTGCACCTACTGCAAAGGAAACCATTTCTTACTCCCTATGATTATTTTTGTCTGTGGCTGCTGTGAAAGAAGGCAGGATACCCGAGCAGCAGAGCAAACCCCAGCTCTTTTACAGGGAATTGCAGCCGTGACAGAACTGAGCTTCCCCGGACTGGCCCCTGCAAGAGGGAGCATCAGGAGCTGCTGTGTTAAATTGTGGTCATGCATCTGCTGCAGCAGGGGGCGAGGAGACGGCAGAGCCTCGGTGCAAGGCCCCGGGGCTGTTTTACGCCACAGAGCAGGGCCTGGGGATCTGCTCCCGGCACTGTGGTCCGGAGCCTTCCCCTCCATCTCTGGCTGCTGGCCCCAAGCCTTTCCTTGGCCAGCCTGCCAGTATTTCTTCAGCAGTTGGATCTTGGAGAAGAAAATAATCCAAATATATTGATTTCCTAGCTTGATTTAACTTGAAAACAAAAGCAATAAGCCGTTTGGTTCCAAAATACCATTTTCCATTTCCAGAAGTGAGCACTGGAGCTTTAGAACAACGGCGTGAAACCAAGAAGACAGGGAGGGAATGGCTTGTAAATGGCTTTTTAGTACAAACAGTGTTTCAGTTTTATGGTCGACGGCTGGAGATCCCTTTAGAGCGATGTGCTAAGAGGTTATTTTGGATCCAGCTTAGAGAATGCAGCCGTTTGGCCCATTAAAAAGTAAATTTTTCATGTCAAGAAACAATCTCTTGCAGATGGAGTGCTCATCTGTGAAAAGGAGGAAAAAAAAAAAACTAGGTCAGGAAAGCAGCGCGGCTGCTTGGCGTGTTCGCAGTGCTTCCCCAAAAGAGGTTCCTCATCAGCTGGCTTTGCTCGCCCCCGGTGCCCTCCCACCTCTCCCGGTACGGAGGCAAGCGGCTCCGGAGCCGCACGGGGACGAGCTTCGGAGCCAGCCCCCGGCCAGCAGCAGCTCCCGGCAGCCCGGCCGCGGCTCGCAGCCCGCCGCCACTGCAAACCATTTGTGGTTACTCAGCCTGGAGCATGCGAGGGCCTCGGTCTCCCACCAGCAATTTAGCTAGCTGGATGCTACTTCTGCGTTAGAGACCAGATGTTTGCAAAGGGGCCCGGTGACAGATGTGCCTTCAACTCCGACTGAAACCAAAAAAAGTTGCTGTTTCCCTTCAGAAACCTCGGCCTTCCTGTGATTCGCTCGATTATGCATGCAGCGCCTTGTTTTGATTTGATCTAAGACAGCTCCTCTCCTGCCATTTGTTAGTTTTTCCCTCTGTTCAAACACAGATAATGGCCCCTGTGTGCTCTGAGCGGGGGCTAGCAGGATGCCGCACAGCATCCTTGTACATCACCTCACTTCTGGATTAAAGAGATAGAGCCCGTGGCAGAAAAAGATGCTTGCTTTGAATTCACCTGAACTGAAATAACACATTTAAATAAAAAAAGCCCTCGCAACCCCAGCATTGTGTTTTAAAACCATTGCTAACACTTTGATTCCAGCCAGCACCAGGGAAGAGCCATGCCCACGGCAGGCACCGAGGGCTGCAGCACGCCCGGGGATGCTCATGCTCCTGCCAGCACCCGCCGGTGTTCGGGGCTCGGCAGGGTGCTCAAGACCCCAGGCACCTTCTCTGCCTTCACCCAGCTGCAAAACACAGCACAGAAACTGAGAAAATATTCACAGCAAATCAAAAGACTGATGTGTGAGCGGAAAAGAGGAAGTCTTTGGCTGGGACGTGCAGTTCCTGAAGGATGTGTGGAGATCTCGGGAAGGCAAAATTCTCCTGCCAGGGAAAACTCTTTGGGACACACCAAGCTGTCCCAAAGCCTCCGAGGGAGCCCCTGCCATGCCTCCATGGCCTTGGGGTCCCCAGTGCTGAGGTTCCCCCCCACACACACACCCGGTGGGCGATGACCCACGTGGGTTTTGTCTGGGCTGGAGACCGAGGGCAGCAAGATGCAGCAGCACGAGGGCAGCCCCAGTCCAGCCCCACGCTGCCACGATGGTTGGGGATGCTCGGACAGAGGGAAATGAAGGCAGGGACGCTTTACTTTCCTTGGGGAACCCAGCGAGCCCTGAGGACGGGACAGACGTGCTGCAGAGCACGGTGACTCAGCAGCACCGGCGAGCTGCGTGCCCTGCTGCTCGGGAGAGAAAGGCGTTTTCCAGAATGAGAATTTCTTTTTTGTCTACTTTTTGGAATAAAATCCCCTTTGGTAGCATGCTCCGAAAGGAGTCCAAAGCCGTCAAACAGCCTGGGTGTGATTGTGTTCCTAATGAAGGCTGTAGCACAGCGCAGCTGAGCAGCTGAGCACTTCTGCGGCTGGTGCCTCAGTCGCCGTGCGTTATAAATCAGGCGCACAAGGGAACATTCACCATCAAATGCAATTTAAAGTTCTTCACGTGCGGAACTCGGATTCCAGAAGCTTCAGGGTTCAGTGAATACAAACCCTGGGCCCAAATTTCCACCAGCAACGCTACACAAAAAGTCAGGGCTTGTTCTTCTGGCACGTTATCGTCATTTATTATTATTATCTCATAGTATCTCTTCAGCTTAAGTAAATGTGAAGTCAAAGTTACAGTGAAATGTCCTCATTAACCTGAAATGAATTTGAGGGGGACAGAAAATGGCAACGCTTGGAGCTTTGTTTTACAATATTATGAACTGGGTTACATCCAGGGCTGCGTATCTTTGCTTCCTGCCCTGCTCTGACGGACATTCCCCACGCACAGCTTCCCAGCAATGCTTCCCACAGGCAGCCACAGTGCTCTGCCGGGAGAACACCAGGCCACCATGGCCCTTTCTGCTTTTTTTTCCTCCTGGAGGCATTTTTGTCTCGAACTCTCCAGGGCGCCTGCAGAAAAGCAGACTTTATAGGCTCTGAATCAGTCTCTGAACAACCTATTGTAACCAGCGCAAGAGGGTATCAGCGTTACACAACCGCCCCCTAAACGAAAGAGCCGCGTATCGATGCTCCCGTTAGCTCGCAGCCAGCAGCGCGGAGGCGTTAGCCACGGGGGGATCGATCCGTTAAACACGCCGCTGACGAGTCAGGAGGGGGGCAGCCAAGCCAAAATGCGTGCCCGGCCTGGAGGAGGCATTGCCCTGGCACCACGCCACAGGTGAGCCGGGTTCTTCCATGGCAGCACCGAGGCTTCGCCCCGCGCCCGCTCGACGGCAGCGGGCACCCGGGTCGCTGGCGGGCGGACGGCGCCGTTGCTGCCGCCGGCCTTGACCGCGGCCGTGCCCAGCGAGGCAAAGGTCGGCCCGAGCAAACGGCCCCGGGGCTCGGCTGGGCCCGCAGCCGTCCCCCACGAGGGCCCCGGAGCTCCGCGGCCCCGCTCGGCCGCCGCCGAGGCCTCTCCCACCCCCGTGTGGCCGCGCCGCTGCAGCGGGCCCGGCCCCAGGCCCCGCGGCTGGGCCCTGCCGGGAGGCCGCGGCCCTCGAGGGCACGAAGCCGCCGGTGTGTGACATGGAGGCCGCTGTCCTCCGGCCGCTGAAGGAGCCCCTGCCATGCCTCCGTGGCCTCGGGGTCCGCGGTGCTGAGGCTCCCCGCGCACACCCATGCACCCGGTGGGCGATGACCCGCGCGGGTTTTGTCTGGGCTGGAGACCGAGGGCAGCAGGAGTTTGCAGGGAAACGGCAGCCCCGGTCCAGCCCCACACTGCCGCGATGGTTGGGGCCACCGCGGTGCCTTTCTGTCAGCCTCAGCCTCAGCATTGCCCAGGTTTTTGTGCTGCTTCAGATCTGGCTGACTGGCAGTCCAAAACAAGCCTTTGGGGGAGTCAGTGCCATGCCATTTGTAGGACTGGCTTTCTTCCAGCTCTGGGAAAAAGTCAGAAATATCAGGTTAGCTAGATGCTACGTGCTGATACGCATACAAGAGCCCACCTTGTTGGCTTTAGAAATCCATCAGTCTTCGGCGAGATAACGAGGACCGGTCTCTGACATTTTTTCCAAGATCTAGTGATATTCTGAGCTGCTCTAACCCCCAGTTTTGATATTTCAGGCAGGCAGCTGAGGACTTCAAAGGCACAAGTCCTTGTCTGTTAGAAAATATCTCCGAATACCTGAAAGCATTTGGCCTGGCGCGGCAGTGTGGCTGATGAGCCTGGGCTCGGCAGGGTGGGACAGGAGACAGGTCTGTGTCCGTGCTGCGAGGCACCCTGTCCCCGTCCCAGCTCAGCACCAGGCAGAGACACGGGGCACATCGGTGGTTTTCAAAAGAGATGAAACATTAAGTTAGGATCTTAACAACCTTCCCAAGCTGTTACGCTTCCAGGTCTCTCACCAGCAGAGGCGGAGGGTTTGCAGTGATTTCCCAGTTGCTGCGGGTTTTTGCAGCTGGTCTCAAATTCCTGCTGGGCCTTCCCCTGGGCAGAGCGGGTGCTCCCAGCCATGAGACGCTGCGGTGCCGCGCCGTGCCTGCCTTGGGAACAGCAAACAGCCATGGTGACCCAAAATATGCCGTGTGGGGACCCAAAATATTCTGCATGGGGACCGCAGTGTAGCTGCTATTTGTCAGCATGGTCTCACATCTGCACAAACCTCAGAAGTAGGGGCTCCTCTCGTGTGCTCCCCTGCTCTTCCTGCTCTTTTTTCTCTCCTTACTCTCTGATTGTGACCCCGAGCCTTTGATGCAGCTCCCGTGCCCAGGATCACAGCTGAAACACGTCCACGTGGCTCAAAGACAAGCAGGTACATTCTGTGCATGACACTACAGGCAGCACACAGCCCTTCTGCAAGTGGCACTGCCCCGAGCCGGAGCCACGCCGAGAGCTGTGCCCTGAGCACTGCCCTGCACTGCTCGGGCTTTGTGGCTTCGCACGGCGCCTTCTGCGATGTCCTTTGGTCGGGCGGTGCAGGCGATGCAGGCACGAACGCTTCCTGGGCAGCTGCTCCCCTGAGTATTTCGGGGTGAAATGTTCTACAACTGCTACAGAAATAAACACTTTGCCCCTTACACAGAGTGTTTCAACAGAACCGGAGCTCTTCTGAAGCCTACCCTGGGGCGGGGGCGCCGGCTCCCATGCACAGAGCCTCTCCGTGCTGCTCGGCGTGCTCGTGTGTTCTCCAGCACAATGCAAAGAAGAAAGAAAAGCTCTGTCATGCTGGCTCCTCAGAGATTTTACCTCGGATGCCCCAAACGGAGCACGGTTTGCTGATTGAAGCGCTGCATGGAGATGGAGTGCAGGAACACAGATTACGCTACATAACTGGAGAGGGACTGAACGTTTTCAGCAAATTACCTCTGTTATGAGCCTGGCCATAAAAATCACCTCGCAAGTGAATTTAGCTTTTCTTCTCTCCATGCCCAATCAATTAGCACATGAGTAATACCAGGCCCATTAGGGCAAACCGATGCCGGGGGAGTTATGTCATCTGCCATAGAAATGATTGCTTAATATACCAGTTGGCTCAAAGGAACTCTTACCCATCACACAACCCTCTAAAATCGATAGCAACAGTCAAACTATATTGTTTCAAACAAGAATACTGCTGGCTAGCTAAGTAAGCTCAATATCAGTGTTTGTGATCTCAGACACTTACCGGGCTATAAATAATACAGAGGAACAACAACAATGGAGAACATTCCTAACCAGGAGACAGGGCTGGCTCCAGCCGTCGCAGGGAGGCAGCGCGTGCCGTGCACGGGGAGCAGGAGGGGAAGGGCTCAAGGCCAGGCTTCCCCACAGCCCCGGCGTCCCTGCGACCGCGCCGCAGCACAGCGAGCCCGGCTGCTGCCCTCAGCCCTGCTGCCGCAGAGCTCATGGCCAGGGAGAGGAGCAGCACGGGCACCGTGCGGGCAGCAGGTGCGTGCCCACACATCCGTGCACGCAGCCGTGCCTGCACGTGCAGTGCTCCCACGTACCGGGGGTACTCAGCTCCGTGGGCACTGCTGCGGCTGCAGGGCACGGCTGCAGGGCCACCGCCGCCGCTCCTCGTCCTCTCGGGAGCTGGAAGGAAACCTTGCAGCAGGGAGGTGCTGCCTTATTTCACCCTGCGATTGCAGTGCTTCTGCTGGAAGAGAAAGACGCAATTTCCATTGCTTTCAAATGTACTTAATGAACTAGAAAGGAGCACGCTGCAGTTACTAAATCTGAGCTAGAGCACCTGGACCTGGTGTCAGTGTGGGACCGTTATAGCCAGGCTCTACCTGGTTTCCTTCACCTTTAGAGAAACACCTTGCTACTTGTAGGGAAATGCCCAAAAGCAGGAGGAGAAAAGCTCCTCTGCCTCGCCCTGGGGAAGGGGGTTCACATCATAAGCACAGGACAAAGCACTCTTGATATTAGGTCTGCCAGAGGATTTGAATAGGATTGGCCTGGGCTAACAAACTGTGATCAAAGCTAATCTCTGATTAGCTATACTGAGGAGATTTAATTTAGTTTAAAGCCTTACCTGAAATGCAGAACTGGGTATTATTGCATATCTGACCGAGACTGCTGTTGTACAGCTGAAGTATTTATAGTAGAATTAAAACCTCTCTGAAAGCAATCATCCAAGAAGCGGCAAAATTGATTGCAGCGTTACTGCTTCCAAACATTTGAAAATCATGAGTCGGTCTCCAAAATGTCACAAGATTTTAAAATGTAATATATTTTGTCTTATTTTTATTTAGTTTGCGAGACTAGTGTTCAGATTTTCGAGGCACAAAGGTTGAAACCTGACTCTCTGCTGAGGAAATGGAGATTTGTGCCCAGCACGATTCCGGGAGCCAGGGGTTTAACAAAAGGCACCGGTCACTGTGCTGGGGGACGAGGTGCAGGGCTGGGAGCAGGGCAGATGCCTGGGACAATCGTCAGGTCTGCCCCAAAATCCTTCTGCCCCATGCATCAGTGGGTGAAAGAGAGCGCCGTGTCCCCGAGGAGCCGGCGAGGACACCGAGGTGTCACACCAAGCACCGTTACCTTCCCTTGGAGCGGCTCCACAGCACCGCCACGCTGCCGGCTGCACTGCAGGATGTGTTCCCCTTCACCCACACCTGCACCGACCCTGTGCACCACGGCGCCAGCCTGCACGGGGCTCAGCAGCATCAACAGCTGCGGGTTCGCCTCGGTTTGTAGGCTTGCGGTGTGATCTATGCTCCCGTGCTGCGAGCTCCTGTCTCGCCAGCTGCAATTCGAAGAGGTTCCTGCGGGGCAAAACGGCATCGTAACGGAGCAGGAGCTGGTCTGGTTTGGCACGTGCCAAAACATCTTCCCATAAGCAGCACCTTTGGGGTCAGCTCATTGAAGGGCTGCCTTCACGGGGAGCACGATGGGGGAGAGTGGGGTGTCCATGGGGCTGTCCGTGGGGCTGTCTGTGGGTCAGGGGCTGCCACCTGGGTGGAGGATGGCTGCTGGAGACCCAACCTCCGCAAGCACCAATTCCTTGGGAAATCAGAGTACAGGGGAGGAAAAAAGTAACCTAACTAATTCCTATTAGAAACAAGCTGCTTGCTCTCTCCTCATCTCCTGCGAGTGCTCTTGATTAGCTAATAAATGATTAATCGTGCCGAGAAAAGCCAGCTCCTTCGTCTCCTGCTTTCATCCACCGGCTGCCTCCGGGGGATTTCAAATGTCACAGGCAGACAAAACGGCCTCGCCGGGCCGCAGGGAGCCCTCCCCACGCCAGGCTGTGCCCCAGAGGGCACGCAGCAGCCCCGCAGCCCTGCAAACGAAGCTTCCCCCTGCCCACCCTGCTCTGCCCTCGCTGTGTTCCCCCAGCACCAGCCCCTTGGGCAGCCCGCCCACCCCTCTGTGCCTTCATCCTGCACCTGAAAGCACCGCGCTGCCCGCCTCCGAGCACATCCTCTGCCTGCTCTAAATGCTCTGTAATTTACCTAAGAGGAAATCGCATGCATTGATGCCACAGAAAGCAGCAGGCATGTCTCTGGAAGCCGTCGCTCCTGACAAGTGCTCTATTTTAATGCTCCTAACAGCAATTTCTATTCTAGCAGTATGTGGAGGCACTTAGATTTCTATGCAGTTTTTACTTTTTAATCTCATATACTTCTTGCTGGTGTCAAAGTGTCACCATTTAATAGTCTTACTGGAAAAAAAGAGTGTTTCAGATCTTGTTCTATAGTCCACATTGTGAATACATTAGAGAACCACTGAATGATTTAAGAGGAATTTTTATACCTCTGAACACGAAGGCAAGGCTAGCATGCAAGCGAATTAGGGGCCCAGCCTCCCGGCAAGCTGCTAAAGAGCTGGGCAGTGTTTATTTTCTGCTCCAGGCCCTCCCAGAGCAGCAGGAGGGGAGGCACTGCTGAAACCCCTTCCTCCCGAAGTGGCCAGAGCCACCCGCGGTGCCCGCGGCCCCAGTCCCCGTGCAGGGTGCAGGACAGTCGCTCCCTCAGCGATTCCTCCCCAGGTGAGTGCTCCATCGTGCGGGCACCCAGCACCAGGAAATCCCAGCCCCATGTGTCTGTAGCGATGGGATCGTCCTGACCACCCCATCCACGCGTACGTGGCTCCACCAGTTCCTCCCAGTTAGCTCCCTAATCCCTGCCCGCCCAGGCACCAACAGCGGGGATGCAGGAACGCCGACCAGGAGCATCGGTCCAGGGGTTGCAGCAGGATAGCAGCAGGGACATTCAGTAATAAATTTAATAATAACAATAATAATAACAATAATAATAATAACAATAAGAAGAAGAAGAAGAAGAAGAAGAAGAAGAAGAAGAAGAACAACAACAACAACAACAACAACAACAACAACAACAATAACAATAATAATAACAATAATGATGATGATGATGAGGATGATGACGATGATGACGACGACAATAATAATAATAATAATAATAATAATAATACTTTGAGGTATCAGTACAAATCGTTTGCGGCCTGCCTATTCCCCCGAGCAGGACTTGTGGACGCCGTGGGTGCCAGGCACGGCGGCGCTGCCGGTGAGGTTTGCAGACGTGGCCCAGGGAAGGAAGAGGCGGCGCAGAGCAGGGTGCCTGCCCTGGGCCTGCAGCACTAATTGTGGAGAGCAAGGGGAGGCGGAATACAGCCCGTTTCTTTAGCCAGGGGATTTACCAGGCATCATTTGCTACAGGTTAGCGTTGGCTGCCATAATGATCCAGCTCCTGAGATTACCTGTCAAGCCTCTGTGAATTTTAAATAAAAGGTAAAAGGGTTTAACTCGAACACGACACCTCTGTGCATACAGAAATAGCTCAGCTGCTGCTTTCCTACAGAGGCAGGTACGCTCCAGACCCTGGATCAACAGCGAGCAAAGCTACAAATCAAGGGCCAGACATGATTGCAAACATATTCTTCACTCTTTCCTTTCTTCTGCTACAAAGGAGATTGGAGGCACACATGGGCTTTGCTTACATCTCATTTCAAACAAAATATACAAGCATAAATAACGCTGGCTGACAGCTGGAAGGCTTTCTGATCACGCCGCGGAGGAGGACGACTGATGAGCAGCCCTGCTGCAGCGACAGCCGCTCCGGGGGCACGGCGAGCGCGCAGCCCCCAGCCCCCAGCCAGCCCCGGCGCCCCCACGGGCGCCCACCCCCGGCTTGCGGGGGGAGCTGAAGAGCGGCTTCAGGGACGTTTCCATCTCAAATCCCACTGGGAAACTCTGGGCCTGTGTTTTTACATGCAGCGTGCAGAAATCTGCGGAACCTGCAGCCAAGGGCGCGTGCAAGATGTCTGGGTAAAAAAGCCGATTATCGTCCGGACGCAGGGAGCGGGCGGTTTGTTGCTCACGCTCTTCCATCACCGAAACTCGGCAATTTCGCTGAAAACCGGTGGCACTTTCAAAAAAAACGCCCAGGCAGAATGTCACAGTCAGGTGGTGGCACAACTGACGCAGACGGAAAAATGCTCAACAGCCACTACATGAAAAAACTGCGATAAAAAAATCCCAAATGAAGAGCGTGAAGCAGCCGCAGAGCGCGAAGCTGTCCTGCAGCGCTCGGCCAGCCGCGCCTTCACACCGGGGCTGTCCCTGGGGTTTATTTCATCCTCTTCCAGAAGCCGTTGTTATCTCCCCCATACCTCGGTGGTCTCCGAGTAGGGAAGGCGGTGAGCACAGCTTCCACATCGTGGCAGGTTTCGATGGAATTAATTTCTTCTTGGCTAGAATGGCCGAGGGCCCGAGGGGTTTCCACGCCACCAGGACCCGAGGCACGTCCCAGCAGCGCATCCCCTGCAGGAGCTGTCCTGCCAAGAGCGGGGCCTGGAGAGGCTCTGAGGAGCTACCGCAAACACTGCTGCTATTTTGCTGTTTTTCAAAGGCAAAGCGAAGGCTCTTTTTTTTTTTTTCCCTCTAAACACACTCGAGGAAATGGATATATTATTTCAGCTGGAGTTCCCCAAAAACTTAAACAAGTTCAGCCCAAGGTGAGCTTTCAGCCTACACCATCCGAATTTGCTGAAGAAATAATAAACGGGAGGCAGGGGCTAGCTGGAAAGCGCACAGCAAATCTCTGCGTGGGTGCTGCAGCTCCCGCCACCAGCAGCCCAGCCCCGTGGCCCTGCCTCAAGCACAAGGCATTACGTTGAGTTTTGCCATGAGAGCCTCTGAACCCAAACCCGCTCCTGGCGCTGTAATATTTGGGGGTAATACAAATATTACCCCAAATGGGGCAGGAGTGGGCTGCCAGGCCCTCTGCAGAGCGATGCTCACGTCAGGGTGGGGAAGCGCATTTGCATTTCCCTGTATTAATGCAGGCATCCAGCTGGAAGATGGAGATGTCTTTTTAATGCACCTACATTTGAAGCCTGAATACATAATCTCCCTATTACATGTATACTTTATATATATGCGGCCATATAGCAGCGGTGATTTATGCGGGCGCGTTACACATGCAGAGGTTTGGGATCCCGGTGCACAGTGGGCAATGATTCTGCTTTTCCGTAGCTATTTATTTGCATAGCAGCGGCTGCGGATGATGAATACAGAGCGCTGCGGTCAGGGCGAGACCACTGCTGAAATACAGCCCGGCTTCCCAAAGCCGCCGTGGCATTAATTATTAACTCCGTACAGGAGATTTGCCACTCTCCCAGCACCAGACACTAAAATAGTTTCATACATAAAAGAGCATTAAGTGAAAGCTCGGGTAAAGCCGATCGCTCTGCAAAGAGACGTCCCGCTTTCAAGACCTATTGCTCGGCAGGAAAATTTACAATCCTTTAATTCCATTTACAACGCGGCAACACAAAAGGGAGCTGGAGACGGAGCCTGCAAGCGGAGAGACCGAAGGGGAAGAATAAAATAAACAGGACTCCGAGGGAGCCGGGATCGGGCCCGCACTCCGACATTCAGCTGCTCGTTAAATTCCAGCCGGGATTAGAGGCAGGAAAGTGCTGGGCACCGACCTCGCCGGTGCACAAAGGGAGGTATATTAAGTTATACGGGTTCCATCTTGTCCCTGTTCATGACTAGCTGTGTTGTATGTATCAGAGCAGCTCCCCGTAATTTGCTTATAAATAATTGACTTCTTCACTATTAAAATCTCTGGAGGGTCTCTCGGTTTATTCACAACAAGCCGCCTCGGCCTGCCGTGCAAATTAGCCCTTTCAAACCCGTCTCATCTCCAACAGAAACGTTATGAAGAGTGATTTTTTTATCCCCTGTAATAACCTTCAACTAACCTTTAAACTGAAGTGAATAATTTAAATCTTATTTTCATATCAATGGGGGAGTCAAGCCAAGCAATTATCTTTTATCTGTATACTCTGTCGTCAGCGAAGGCATAATAAAGTTTTCCCAAGTGGGCAGAGCGAAACAGGGAGAGAAAGAGAGAAAGAGAGAGAGATGGTATCTGAAGGCATTAACGCAACAATGAATTATTCAATAATGAGTACAAGATCTGCCATACCAGCGGCGCTCGCGCCTGCCCGGCGTTGGGTCGCAGCGCCCGGCCGGCGGCAGAGGCAGCGAGGGGTGCGCGGGGCTGGCACTGCCCGCGGGGTGCTGGGGAAAAAAGGGGAGGAAAAAGGAAAAATCCCCAAGCAGGGGGCTGGGGCAGGGGGGAGCGGGGCTGCAATTCCCCGCAGTGCTCATTAACATTCTGCCGAGCACTTTTCTCCCTGCGTCCCGCCGGACTGTCCATGATCTTTTTTTATTAATTCATAAAATATCGCACCCGTGATTGAGGCCGCTGATTACGGGAGCAGACAAACACGAGGGCTGGTGAAATATCGCATGTTTCATAACAAGCCTCGCCAAGTAGAAACACGGCCGTGGCATGAAATATTAATCCTTTCCCTCGGCCGTGGGCAGGGAGGAGAGGCACGGGCAGCCGGCGTCGGCAGAGCGGGGCTGGGGAGAAGCCTCCACCGGGAGAAGAAAACACCACAAAGCTCCTGCATCAGGCGTCCTTGCTAAAGTGCCCGAAGCCAGGGTCCCTCTTCCCATCGCTGGCTCGGAGCATCCTGCTCGGCCTGGGGTGGCTGCATCCCAAGCAGCGTCCTCAGGACGTGGAGCGGCAGGGGCGAGGGCTTTGCTGCCGCTCGGTTTTGCCACCCGGCACCAGCAGAGGCTGGGAATCCGCCGGCTGCCGAGGAAATCCCACCGGGCTGGAGCCCGTTTGTGCTCGCTGCACCAAACCGGCGAGGAGCTGGAATAATGCAAAGCGATCCAGCAGAGCGCTGGATTAGATGCCGGGGCAGCTCTGCCACCAAGCATTAAATATCTTCTTGTAATCTTTCCACTTAAACCAATGATTAAACAGATTTAGCAGATGATTAAACAAATAAAGATTAATGGAACAAGCAAAGTAATCAAATCTTTATGGGGGAATAAATGCATGATTCAAAACAATATTAGGACAAATTGTCTAAAACTAACAGCGAATGTGTTGCTTTTGTCTAAACAGCGTTTGTTGTGTTCTCGCTTAGTTGCAATCAAAATATTTGCTCAAACCGGGACGGAGCTGAAAAACCTAAAATGCTATCACTGAGCTAACGGCAAGCAGCAGCTCTGCGGGACGCCCCGTGCCGGGGCCAGCACCAGCCCCTGTCCTGGGTGCGGACGGTGCTCAGCACCCTGCAGCGGCCTCAGGCCGCAGGAGGCATGGGACAGCCCCAGGGCATCCAGAGCACGGCCAAGGGGTGCTCGCAGGGCCCCCAGCCCCGCAGCAGCTCGTGCCAGCTCCCTCCTATGAGCTGTGTGGGAACTCACGGATTTGCTTTTATATATAAGCAGCGGCGCTGGGTTTTAGAGCTGTAAGCCTTTTTCTTTCATCAATTTTGCATATGGAAAGATCGTGTTTGCTCTAAATACTTTTGTTTTTAAAGCATCTTAAATTTTTGAGATGAAAATAACGAGGGGGGAGACATTTCCAGACAAACTGTCACAAGGCTGCAACCGCCAAGCGAACAGAAGCAAAGCTCCACCACCACAGCAGTTAATTAAGAGGGGAAGGAAACAAGGTGCCTAACGCAGAGATAATTGCGTATGTTCCACCACGGCACACGCGTGCCCGCACGCATGCACGCCCCCAGGACAGCCAGCACGTTTCCACCCGCGGCCGTCAGCGCTCTGCGGGGCCGTGGGGCTGCGGACTTGGGGTTCCCCGCACGCGCTGCCCAGATTTTGCCTTTTTATTCCGATGATGCTCTCAAATAAAGCCATAAACTTGACTCAGCGTCACAGGATGGAGCCAAATTGTTCGGTGCCACCGCCCCGGCACCGCTGCGAGAGCCACGGCGCCGCTGCAGGGGGCTGTGCACGGCCAGCTGCACCGGGAGCAGCTCCGGGGCGCAGCCCCCAAACCCGTGCGGAGCAGAAGACAGCCCTTCTCTCCAGGCCAGGGAAGCGCAGCAGCAGATCCAAGGTGCATGCTTCCAGGCCCGGAGAGCTCAGGGTGTGAATGCCATTTTGGAAAGCTTGGGGCCAAAAGCCATTTTTTGGGCCTCCCCCCCTCCCATGGGAGAAGAAGCCACCAGGAGCCCCAGGCCCACTCCAGCTCCCACAGCCCCAGGCACAGCTGTGTTCGGACGCCCACCTGAAGCAATTGTTCTCCAAGGAGAAGCCCTGGTCCAGGGGGGTGCCAGCCCCTGTCCCCACCTCAACCTCTTCGTGCTGCCCTTCCCTGGCCCCTCAGTGTCTCCTCCTTGTTGTGCTCAGCTCCAGTGCGGCCCCCACACCCCCTGCGTGGCTCCTGCCTTCCCCAGCTGGCCTGTGCAATGCGCACGGCTCCCCCAAGCTCGTTAGTGCCACCCTTATTAGTGTCAGAGCCTTGCCGGGAGCCGCATTCTGCTGCGAAAAGCCCGGCACTATCACGGCCGTCACGCACACTCCTGGGATGGCGCTGGAAACGAGGCTGCAATAAAGGAGTTTATTATTGCTGTTAAATCGGAAAATAAACATCTCGCCCAGCTCACAACATGTTCTCTTTCTCACGCCTGACGTTAACGGTAACATCAGAGCCACCCACCGCGGCACGGGTGCGAGCAGGGCGCAGCTGGGGGCCGCTCCCGGCTCCCGTCCTCCCCTCGGGGAGGTCCGAGCCTCCGACGGGACGCAGCTGAGCCGAGCCGAGGGGGGACGTGACTTTTCCAGGCTCGCAGCGAGAACCGGGGCTCAGCTCGGAGCTTCATATGCAATTATTATTGCATCTGAGAGATCAGGAGAGAGCAGCTGGCCATCCACCACGTGTCGGACGCGTGCGGTGCCCGCCGGGGCTGCTCCCGGACCGGCGTGTCGGTGCCAGCCAGGGGCCCCCCGGCAGCACCCCGGGCATCCTGGGGGTCCCTCTGCAAGGAAGCCGCAGCCCAGGGGGTCTCGGCCACGCCGCTGCATGCCTGCCCCTCCCTGAGCCCATGGGCGATGTGCTCCTGGAGCACAGCGAGCGTTACTGGTGTGTTGGCAAAGCGCTGGCCTCACCACGCCTGGCCAAAGCCCCGGCTTCTCTTTTATTCCATCTGCAGCTGCAAACCAAGTCAAGAAGCCCCCAGGGGAGCAGAGCTCGCACTCCACAGGCAGTGGCTCCTTGCAGTCACACCAGCAGCACCTGCCCGGGCTGGGAACACGGGGCTGGAAGCAAAGGGCTGGAGGGGGGACACAGGGGTGGCAGTGGGGCAGCTTGGCCCAGCATCACATGCGGTGCGTCACATCGTGCCACATCGTGTCGCATCGCGTCACATTGCATCTCTGGGGGGGGCTCCTTCCATCCCCCCCCCAAAAAAAAGCCTGGGCACTGCCTGCCCTGACCACGCTGCGAGCAGCCCCAGCTGCTGCCAGACCCCATCCCCGCTCCCCCGGGGCCCCCCAGCCAGGATGGAGAAATCCCAGCGCGACCTGCTCAGCACCTCCTGCCTGGACCCTTCCAGCTGGGGATATTCTGTGATTCTCTGATTCCGTGATCCCCTACAGCAGGGTGAGGGCAGGACGGGCTGCTGGGCAGCTTCGTTACAGCGGGGACGTAACGAGCCGGGCGTCACGCCGCATCCCTCAGCACCCATCGCCACCACGCACCCGGTGCCCGCAGCGCTGCGTCGGGGCCGCGCTGCCCTCGCCCCCCCATCCCGTGCCGCCCTGCCGCGGCACCAAGGGCAGATTTACAACCAGGAGCTGCGGCAGGAGAATCCAGCGAGTCCATGACATGAATTACGAGTCTCCCTCCCGCGAGGAAGCCGCTCGGAGCCGGCTCAGCCATTGCTCCCATCTCTCCTCTCTTTTTTTTTTTTTTTTTTTTTGGAGACTCATTACTATATTGTGGATATTCTCCACTAAAGGGCATCTCTTTGAATGCATTTGCTTTTTTATTAATGTGTGCTAAGACAAGTCAAGCCTGATTATCATGAAGACAATTGCTGAATTCCCTCCTGGAGAAATCTCATCTAGACTGTGTAGGCGTTTTAATTTCAGAGACCCATTAATTGGCACAATTGCTTAAGCAGCTGCTTTCCGTGTCATTTTAGGACCACTTTATGAAAAACAGAGCTTAAAAAAAAAAAAAAAGAAGAAGAAAAAAAAAAGTGTGTGACAGGCCAGAGCTTTCTACATGGTAACATAATTAATGCACGGCGCTTCCTGCGGGCGGCCGAGCCACACGGAGCCCCCCCGGGGGCCCTGCTCCCCCTGCGCCCTGGATCTGGGCAGGGTGCTCAGCTCCCGCACCGCACGGATCCCACTGTCCCTGCGCTTCCTGGAAAACAGAAAATAAATAAAAGGGAAGAGGAAGCGGCAGCCAGCAGGGTCCTGCCGAGTGCGTTTCCCACGGTGCGAAGCCGTGCTCCGAGCACAGCTCGGGATGCTGAGCGGGTGCAGGGGTCCCTGCACGGGCACGGGGCACGGTGCCACGTCCCCCGGCCCCACATCCGTGTCCCCCTGCACTGGGGAGGCCCCGGCGTGTCCCCAACCCGTACCGTCCCTGTCCCCACATGCTGACCTCCCCAGCGGCCACGCGAGCGTGCGCCCTGCCTCGCACCCGGCACACACGGGCTTCCCAGAATTAGGTTAATTATTGAATTACTGACGAACAAATCCTTCACTCTGGGAGAGGCGGCCAGAGGGAGCCGTGCGCCGTTCTTTGCTATAGGCAAAAATATACATTCCCGTTTATTAATAAATAAAGCCATATCAATGCCCTAAATTATCAGCGGAATATATTTGCTAACCTGAAGCAATAGTAGGAACAATTACTTATTAATAAAGCAATAGCTAAATCTAATTACATCCCCATCAGATCCTGCAAGTAATAAAACCACAGTTGCCTCGCAGAGCCAGGGGACCTCCTGACCCCAAATCAAAGTTTAAACCATCCATCAGCTTCCAATACATTCCCAGCACATCCAGCAATTACCATCACCTCCGCTCCGCTCCCTGGCAGGGGCAGGGGTCACCCCATGCACTGCATGGCTGTAAGCTAGAACAGAGCCTTAGAAATCTCATTATCCTGTTAACCATACATTTATCTGACAAGATAAAAGAGACTAGGTGACCAAGCTATCATTAAAGATTAATAGAAAGTATAAAAAATTCAGCTGCAACCAGCATTACTGTTTAGTGCCTGTGATAGGCCTGACAGGATTATTAATCAGGCAGCCAAAAAGATTTAGGTCTTTGCTCTTGGTTTTTCATTTTAAGTCTTTAGTTTCCCTCACGCCATAGAAACCACAGGTCAGAGACGACTCTTGCTAATTGGTTCTGCAGGGTTTGAATAGTAACGACTCAGACCAATTATAAAATCACCGGGAGCCGAGGTGACAATGCTGCAAAGGGCCCCGCTGGAGCGGGGACGCTCCGAATTAGGGCTCGAGCTGTTTATCACGGCAGCCCCTCTCCTGGCGCTGGGCTATTAATAAATTGTACAGATCAATGCCAGTATTAATTTTAATAGAGGGCTACAAGGATCACGCTAGTCCCAGGGTGATTTTCCCCTCATTCTTAATTCCATTTAAGTTTAACATGAAAGATTCCCAGGTAACACCTACACAGGAAGAAACGAGATTTCCCTGTTTTTAAGTCTTAAGTATTCTTTTTATTCTGCTTTGCTTTTTCCCTTTTGATCATAAATCAATGTCCTTTCACAAGTTTCCCTGGAAGCCACGTTTGCAAGCAGGCTGCGCGGCGCTGCCCTTGATTTTTCCACCCGTGAGAAAGAAAAACCAATAAATTAGGAAAGGCGCTTTCAGCAATCCTGTGCCGGGAAGGAGAGCCCCCCCTTCCCCTGGCACAGGGGTCCCGGAGCCCCCGGCCACGCAGGCTCCGCACCCGTCCTCGCCCTCGTCCCCGTCCCCATCCCACCACCACCACCGGTTTTGCCTTTCCCCCAACCATTCTTGTGTTCCTCCAAGCGCTAACGCATTTTTTAAATAAAAAATATTGCTGAAAACATTTTCAGCCTTTGTTGGGACACCTCCAGAAGCCACTCGAATCCTTCTGAAAGGATTTCTCACAAGGAAATATTGCAGCAGGAGCTCAGGATGGCGAAAGCCAGCAGAGGAATACCCATCCTTTTCCAGGAAAATGGAACAAACCAGAGAGACACACTGTGAGCTTTCCATAAGGAAAATTTGCCTTAAACAAAAAAAACATTGCTCGTTTCAAAAAAAGTGCAAACCAATCCGCTAGGGCTCTGTGTGCCCCCCCGGCTGAGCATCACCTCCTGCACGCGGCTTTGCACCCCCGCGTGCTGAACCACGCTCACCCCAGAAGTGCCTTGTGCACCTGGAAAGGACCCGAGCAAGAGGCAAATGCAGCAGGGAAGGACGGAGGTGTCTGAAGCACGGCCCAGAGCCCAGGCTGGGAACGCTCTCTGCATAACCACGTTGTTTTACATCCCCAGTGTCACATGCAATCCTCCACGAGGAGCCTTATCTGCTGCTAGATCACGTTTAAAAGCGTTCCCTCCCCCCCAACAAATTATCACACTTCCAATCAGTTCAGTGCATTGTTTAAGATCCTGCAGTTGGGCGGTTAATCATCGAACGTAATTGGAATTATGCAGCCAACAAGCTGGTGCCGCAGAGATGCTGGCGGGGGCTCGCTGGCGAGGGACGTGGGTGCTGGTGACCCGTGGGGACGGGACCGTCCCCTGCACAGAGCTGCACATTGCTGCTGGGAGCAGAAACCCTGTGCTGGAGGAAACCTCTCTCCAGAGGGATGTCGGGTGGCCGTGGACGTCTCCCCAGCCACCAGAAAGCCAGCGGTGCAGGGGACTGTGCCAGCTGGAATGAAGAAGGACAGGGAGGGAACCCCAGCTGCCCCTGTGACC
Source organism: Anser anser (assembly GCF_964211835.1). Lineage (NCBI taxonomy): Eukaryota > Metazoa > Chordata > Aves > Anseriformes > Anatidae > Anser > Anser anser. Next base: position 1,096,555 of record NC_139730.1, on the reverse strand, counting down.
CCCCCTCCCTGCCAAGCTGCAGCTAAGCGGCCCCCCCCGTGCACTCCCTTGCAGCACTGCAGCAAGGTCCCGCTTCTCCAGGGGTGCAGAAACTCTGTAAATTCATTCTCAACCTTTTAAACGCAAGGAAGGAAGGAAGTGATTTTGCCCTTTCTGAAGCAGGTTGGGAGTAGGGTGAAGGGAAACCCATGGCAGCTGCAGAGGGGCAGGAGCGCGTCCTCCAGCAGAGGCAGGGGGAGGCCTGGGGGGCTCCTGGTGCCTCCAGCCCCAGCCGAGTGGCACAGCAGGGGCACGGCCCCAGGCTCTGAACCACACAGAGCCCAGCGACCTGGCAGAGGACACCACGGAGAAGAGAAGCCGGGACGTGCACGTGCAGCTGCACCCAGCATCTTCCACCCGTTCGTGCTGGTTAAACAGAGCAGGCTTTTGGCCTGAGCCATACGGCTGGGCACCCAACTCCAAATGCACACAGACACCAAAATAACCCCGAGGGAAGCAAAGCAAAGCAGTACGTCCGGCAACGCTGCGATAACGTGAGCAGATGTGTCTCGGTTTTCGTGGCTGAAAATAAATTTAATAGATGCTTCAACACTTCACTGCTGCTATTCTGGGCACGGCGCTTGGAGTCGACGCGCAGCCCGCTAATTGACAGATCGGGCTTGTGATCCAAAAAACAAGAGGGTTGTCGTTGCGTGAAGACGCGGATTCCTCTTGCTTATCTGCCACATCTGGATGGCACAACCCTCACGGTGCCGTCCCGTGCTCCCGCAGCAGCCCCTGAGGATGCCCCTGTGGTCCCCCCACCACCCTGGGCAGGGAGGAACAGCCCCAGCAGGACCCCAGCGCCCCGAGCAGCAGCGTGCCCCAGCCCGTCTCCTCCTGCAGGGAGCTCCCCGATGCCGGCCTCGATGGCACGCCAGCGCAGGAGCGCACCGGGGATGTTTTCGGGTGCTTTCTCGTGGGGCGACGCTTGCAAACCGCTCCGCTTCCTGCCTGCAAGAACAGGCCACGTAAGCAAATGGGTAAAACGGTTTTTATTTGCATAAGGTTCTGCTGTCAAAAGCAAAAGATGGTCGCGTTGGCCTTGCAAAGGGTTTCCTAAGAGCCAGCATGCTAAAAAGACTCTGAGGAGCCTGGTTTTGCATCCATCCAGGAACTGCAGCCGTTACTGCTGCAACCAGAATAAATCAATTCCAGTTCTACAGGATGAGCACGGGAAGCACCAGCCGCTTCGTTCCCATCTGCAGCAGGTAGAGCTTGGCTGCACGTTGTCTTTGAAGCCTGCAAGGTTGAGATAAAAAAGAAATGCTAAAACTTCATGAAAGCGAGCAGAACTTGGATGGTGGGAAAGCTGGCCGCGAGGCGAGCGGTGCTGCCCGCGTGCTCCACGTCTGTCTGTCTGTCTGCCTGCCTGTCTGTCTGCCTGCCTGACGTCTTCCATGGCCACAGTGAGCAAGCACGAGGTGAAAGCAGAGTCTCCAACAAGGGGCACTTCACCTGTGCTTTACCAGGCAAAATAACAAAAGTCTCCCAAAGCCGATGCCGCATTGGCTCAGCCACGTTTGCACAGGTTTCAGAACAATTTGGGGCAAAAAGATGCAAGTCTTTGAAATAAAATTTCACGTTTGTAACAGAGCGTGAAGCCGGGCGAGACTCACACGAGCCTGAAGGGTTCAGCAAGGGAATGTCATCCCACAGGAGAAAAGCAAATCCAGATTGATCGAAAGTTCAATTCATCTCAGAGGGGTCCAAACCACAAGGAAACGGATCTAAATTTCAAACATTCCCGGGGTTTTGTGGTATTCCTATCCAGAGGGCTGGGTGGACCCATTACGCAGATGAAAACCAGGTGCAAAAATCTGTCATGAGGTGGGCTTGGACTCTGGGCTCAAAGCCTGTGGGTTTCCAGATTGAGGGTTTCGTTTCAGGGACATCTAATTCTAAGTAAATACACGTGATTCTTGCTTAAAATATTCCACCACATCCTATGGAGCCGGGTTTGCCATTTATCCCTATCTGGATGGGATCGAGATGTTGCGGCTGCCATTAACACATCAACACTTACCATATTATTTTCCCCGGCCTCGCCATGATGTTCTGTAGATGCACTTGGAAGTCAGCTGCCTTCAATTACCGCAGTAAATTTAGCTGCTGCCGAAGGTGCCATCCAACCCCCAGCTTCTCTGGCCACGGGGGTTTACAGATCGTGTTTGGTGCTTTGGGTTTTTTGCCTGCGGGGCGTTTCGTGAGCTGCCACTAGCTGAGTGTCTGCTTCGTGAAGCTCCAGCTTTCTGCAGAGATCACGCAGCTCCCCGGGACCAAGGTGCCTCTGCTCCCTGGCTTCCACCAACACCGAGAGCTAAAAAAAAGCCATTTTTCGGATAATACTAAAAAAAATGGAGCTGCCACTCACTGCGGAGGCTCAGAGCACTTGGCAGAAACTCTTTGCATGGTGGTAACTGGAAACATTTGGAAGGAAAATCCATCCCTTTTCGAGGGAGGGAATGTCCGGAGTAGATAGAAGATAAGGTAGAATTAATTATTTACCCACATTAGCTGATGCAAAGCTTCTCTGGGAGCCCACTGAGACCAGCGGGCTCCGATCTTGTGTCTGTTCAGCAGGCTGGGATGGAAGAGGAGGATGGGGAAAGAAAGAGCTTAATGACGGTGTCTGTTGATCATCAACGCGAGAAAAATGAATCGCTTCCCTGAACCTGAAAAATATCAAACTGCATAAATAAATCTATTTAAATTATTAATAAACGAATTTACATTTGGAGCCTGAGCATGAGAATTAATTTCATTTCTTATGCTAAACTGGTCAGTACGGCTGATGACTCAAGAATTAAAAGATGCAGAAATGAAGAAAAAAAAAAAAAGGTAGGCCAGTTTCGTAAGAAAATAGATGCAGAGTGGAAATTCTCGGGCCCAAACAAAGCTGTAAAACAAAAATGAGAGGAACAAAAATGGTCTGTGAGCCTGAAGCTGGGCTGAGGACCATCTCCTCTGCCCGCACACCCCCATGGACCTGCCAGCATTTGAAATGATGCCGGCTCCTGGCTGCCCAGGTCGGGATTTTTATGAGGGGCAGTGGACGCTCACAGTTACTAAGAAATCAAACCTAAGTGAACCCCTGAATTGAAATGTCCCTCCCAGAAAACACCAGCACAGAAGGGGCCCGGGCCACATTCTGCACGCCCGCCTGTATGCAGAACCTCATCAGCTGGTTGCTCCCAGGGAAGTTAATTTGAAGGTGCAGGTTTGGGGTAAAACATCGAGCTACAATGGAGGCAGGGTTGAAGTCCTTGCAATCTGCTGCCCTTTTGGGGTATTTGTGCTGGATACGATGTCACAAAGCAGGCAGTCGGTGGCTGCCACAGACGGGAGGCTCTGGGTGGAAACACCAGGGTTTTGGGGCACTTCCCAGACCCCCAGCACTGCTGGGACACAGGCAGGTGTCCCTGTCCCTCTGTCCGGATCCCTCCTGCTGCCCTCTTGGGGCTGCCCCGTTCCTTGCCCCCTTCCGCAGCCACGCTCCCAGCCCCTTGCATCCCCCCAGGACCCCGTGTGCCCAGCAGGATCCGTCCCTTTCCCCCGGTGGGGCTCAGGCACATCCCGAATAGCACAGGTCCCTGCGCTTATCCCGATCTGCTGGGATCTGGCGTCAGTGATGGGCGCGTGTAAATCCTCCTCAGAAACAGCCCTCTCCTCAGCTGCCCCCTCACTGGAGCCCGCTTGCAGTCTCTTCTCCAGGATGTATTGTTAGTTCATGTGATGAGACATTCCAGAAAATGAAATAAAATAAAAATAGACATTTGGAGGGGTTTTTGTTTTGCTTTTTCACAGCTCCCCCCCCCCCCCCAGTTTGACTCCTGTGAACACACTTGTCGAGTTGATTTGCTCACGCTGCCTCCTAAGCATGTCCTTGTACCAGAGACACTGCTCTTTTAAATTCAGTTTCTCAGAATTAGAAGAAAAACTTGGCAAAGCAACAATAGGGGAAAAAAAAAATATGAATAATCTCAGAACAGAAGTTGCATTATGTGATGTGGTTGCCATGTGGTTAAGCCTGAGAGAGGATCATGCGAGCGCGTTGTGGGAAAAACGATAACAGGCTGAACAATCCGGAGGAACGCCGAGGGTTCGGCGATGGGAGGTTATAGCGCGCACCGTGAGACGCCGCGCGGCGGCTCCACGCCAAGGGATTTGTGAGAAGGAGCACGGGGCTGGGCGAGGCGGGGGCACGGCGCCGTGCCCAGCTCGTGGAGGTGGCGACGGCTGCGGCTGCGCCGTACCCAAAAGGAGCTCACTCCTGCTCACGGCCGCGGTCCGTTCCCTGAGTGTGCCCCAAAATCTCCCTTGGTGTTGGATAGGTCTGTGCCGCAGACGGAGCTGCGTTGGACGTCTCAGCGGCCACCGAACTGCAGCCGCCAGCCAGAGCCATGCCCATCCAGCCCCGGTGCCATGTCCGCATACCAGGGCTCTGCGCCCCCAAAGTGGGCTCAGCGCGGCCACGGGGCCGCTGGCCGTCACCGTTCACAACCTGCTCCTACCGGGGGTGTCCCCAAAGCATCATCTCTGGGGCACTGGCTGGGGAGAAAAGCCAGATTTCTGGTAAATTTGGATTCAGATGGTTTGGGGGAAGTATTTGTGAGCTATAAAAAAAGCATATTTTGTTCCCCTCGCCGTGTGAGCTGCGTCGGGGAGCTGCTGTCGGGACCAAACCCAGCCGTCCCCCGCGCGCTCGCGCTGCCTTGCCACGAGCGTTTGAGTGGGAGGGAAGTCAGCGCAGTCAGCTGGGCTCCAGGAAGCTCAGAGAGCGTGGGGAAATGCGTGCACGCAAAAAAAATAAAAAAATAAAAAAAAAGAGGGGGGGTAAATTCTGTGAAATCATATCGGCGATGTGAATTCGGCTCTTTTATTGCGCCGTGGCTGGCTGTCAGCCTGGTCCGGCAGGGCACGGGCGATGCCCACGGCGGATCCCAGCCCCTCTGGGTCCTGTCCCTGCCCACGGCGCCTCGTGAGTGAGGGCAAAGCGCAGAGGGGCGGCGAGGAGAGCACAGGGCTGGGGCAGGACGGTGCTGGGGCTGAGGCTCAGGCAGCGGGGCCCTGCGGGGCCCTGCGGGACGTGAAACCCGCCGAGAGGAACTGGCAAAGCAGCCCGCGCCCTGGCGCCTCGCTTTGTCTCCGAGTAATTTAGCAGACTTTAATGAGAATTCATTCACGTTGTACGGTGAATAGCTGCCTTTATGGGAGACGGGAGGGGATGGAGCAGGGGGAGCGGGGACGGCTGGCACAGATGCTGCGTGCCCCCGTGCCAGGATGGCTGCAGGAGTGCTCAAGGGACATGGAGAGGAGAGGGAGCAGAGGGAAGGGGAACTGCAGGCTCCGTGCTGCGGGGGCAAACCCAGGCCTGCAGCTTGGGGGAAGGTGGCGTTGTCCCAATGTGCTCACCCTGGGCCACCGCAGGGCTCGGCTCTGCCTGGGGGCTGCGGCTCTGCTGGTTCCCCAGGGTGCAGAAGCCCCCAGATGGGCCCCAGCCCCCTGCAGCACCCATGGGCTCCTCCTGGAGAAGGCTGAAAGCACCCAGGGTGCGGGGACGCCGGGGGCCCCGTTCCCAATGCTGCCAGGGGGCCGAGCCCCGGGACAGGCGTGCTTCAGGAGCCGCCGGGTGCGTGCAATTAGGGAGCGATGCGAGGCAGCGGGACTCGAAATCCTAATTTGGCCTGATTAAAGCTTAATGATTCCAGCTTGATGATTAAAGAAATGCCCCAATTTCCTCGTTCCAAAAAGCCCTTGCTGCCAAAACTCAGGTGGAGAGGACACGCAAGGCTCTGCAGATCTGAGAGACAGCATGAAAAAATTAGGATTTCAATGGCCTGGGCACAGAGAGAAGGATTCATGCAAGCAGATGAGCCGGTTATCTAACGAAAGGGAGGAATTAAAGTGTTTTAATGAGGATTTCAGGATGAATAGCAACCTGGTGGCATCTCCACCAGCACAGAGCTGCTGCCTGCAACAATTTGAAGGGAGGCAAAGTCCAGGCTGAACAAGTTCAGCCCCGATTCCTGCCCCGAGGGTGCCCGCTCAGCCTCCTGCCCCACAGCATTGGTCTCCAGCACAGAGCCGGAGCACCCACGCTCACCTCCAGGTTTGCTCGGTGGGAATCAGGCGTACGGGTGTGGATGTGTGACCAACACCGTGCAGGGGAACGCTCTCCTTCTTTCCAAAAAGCCCTGCGAGGCACCGTCCCCGGAGGAGCACATGCAGAAAATAAAACTCCCCATCTGCGCGCAGCTCTGGACCCCATTAAATCGGCCGTCTGCGGGGGGAGAGGGGGCCGGCCTCAATTCACACAAGGTGCTCTCTTCATGAAAGCATCTTTTGATTATGTTATTGCAGCTATCAAAATATTGCAGAGTTCAGAGCATTCCACAGGGATCCCCGAGCTCTTCAAAGACCGGAGGACCACGGCTGGGGAAAAAGAAGCCTTTAATTATGTCGGCTTCCATGCTTGTTTCTGCAGTGGAGTTCCTTAAAAAAAAATAATAAATGTTTTTAATGAGAAGAAACACATATGGCTTCATTGTTCAAACACAGAAAGACACAGCTGATTTTTTTATTTTTTTTTTCCTTTTTAATAGACGGGCAAGTTTCTTTCGGCCCTGTGGTCGCATCCGTGAGCACACGCCGCGGGCTGCAGAGCTGGGCCCTGGAGCAGCCCCGGCGCAGAGCTGCGCTCCCCTCCCCACCTGGGGCAGAGCCTTTTCCCCCAGATCCCAGCCCAGGCCAACATGCCCCTGGTTCTCCATCGCTATCACACACTTCGGCACTGTTTTCCTCCTCCTCAGCTACTTCAAGCCACGCGAAGCCGCATGTGATGGGATTTCAGTAGGGCAGTCTTCCCCGCACACAGTCATTTCATTCAGATGTTCGTCCGAATCCAAATGTAAAGGCTCGTTTTTTCCCCCAGCACAAACAGCAAATAGCGGCGCCGTGTATTGCACAACAGAAAGCACGGGACCACCCCACGCTTTAAAGGACATATTGAGCACATTCTTCTAATGAATTATCCTATCTAGAAAATTTAATTAATGGGCTACAGTGTGTGGCGCAGCCTGCTGAATAAAGTATCTCTATCAGATCTGCAATGCTTTTAGGAGCTTTAAGTATTAATAAAAGAGTGTTTTGTTCGAGAACTCACAGGGAACAATTACAAATAATTGCCAAGAAGGGTGTGTGCCTCATTTAAGTGACTACGTATTAGAAAGGATGAAGGAGGAGTTAAAAAAAAAAAAAAATCATAATTATCCACCCCAGTAGCACTGAGAGGCTTTTACACAGTGATTTCTGCCCTTCTCCCCCCCCCACCCTCCCTGCGGCGGGTGCCCTGCGGGGTGGGCTGCCGCCAGCAGGGACGGTTCTGTCCTGCCCAGGGCACGCACTCTGCTACGGCTGGAGCCAGGGATGTGGACGCTGACATCCCAACGTCTGTCCTGGTGTCTGTCCCGTGCCCAGCACCTGAATTAGTTTGCAGTGAGACGGGAAACCTGCGGAACCCTGACTGCAAAAGGCAGGAGCAGGCGGCATCGGCCGTTGCTGCAACGTGCACTAAGGAGGCCTCAGTGCTCCAGCCTTCGTGTTGTGCTTACAGCACACCAACAGTGCTGCCGCAGGGAAGAGGGGCAGGTTGTTCCCTTTTTTTCCTAAAACTGCCAACCGACGGGCACTGCAGAGCAAGGGCTGCTCCCTCCCAGCAAGGCTCGGTGGGGTTGCAGGCTTCCCAGCCCCAGAGCGGCAGCAACCGCTGCTTGAGGCAACAAGTGGGGACAAGCCAGAGATGTGTGGCTTCAGGAAAAGGAGCTGCAGAGGAAGAAGAGACCCTTCACCAGGTCTCCTGCTCCGTGCTGATGTCAAACCTGTGCCTAACATTTAAGGGAAACGACAGCAGCAGTCTGTGCTGTTAAACTCTGATTTACGGTGCATCCTTTCAGCTTATGCCGTGCACCATCACAGGTATTCATCCATCGGGCCAGAAAGGCTCGAGCTGCAGGAGATGCACCCCATTGTCTCCCCATTTGGGTGGCCAAGTGGGGCAGGACAGCCGCCGATGTGCACCCTGGTCCTCAGCCCTCCCAGACCCTCCACGGATCCCGCAGGGATCAGACAGCAGCAGGTCACCGAGCACAAAACTTGCTCATGATGGAAAAAAGCAAAGCAACCACAAAGCAATCCAAACCAAGAAAACCACGTGAAAAATATCTCACTGTAAACAGGTTTTCCGGGAACGTTTCCCCATTTTTCCACCCCTGAAGTCATAGAGTGGGAGTTTCCCCATCTTTTCCTGGGAATCGGGGTCTCTGTGCAGGGTGTGAGATTCGCAGGGGTCAAATGGTGCACGGTCACTTCCAAACACACGCGGTGCTGTGGGCTTGGGTGCAGGACCCCCATCCGGAGGTGAGCCCAGTGCCCAGGGAGGTGCAGGGCCGGGGATGCGCAGCCGCTGGGTGCAGCCACAGAGAACGCCCCTGGTGAGTTCCTCCCCTGGCGTCTGAGCTCTACAAGCAAATGGGAAATGGTTCGCAGTTTGTGTACTGCTTTCACAGCACTCGATATTAATATAGACCCCTTGGTACCCTGCCAGCGCCTGTCTTAGTGCTTTCAAACAGTAAGTACGGTACCAAGTCAAGTAAAAGAAAAACCTCCTTTAAAATGACTTCTCATGGTAGAAGGGCTTACAAAGAGCAACTTCTTGAAATGTTATACGCTGCAGCATTGGCATTTTAGCTGCCAATTTCTTTACACTGCTTGCTTTACACGACAATAGGAGAAAAGGGAAAAAGTGCAGCGATTCCCTTTCACAGTCAGCAGGACACTGGCGCATAATGCCCAAATTAAAGCTCTGTCAATAACCAGCAGCAGAGATCAGAGAGGTAGCCACCGATGCCAAAAAGCGGCACATTTAAAACCACCATAAAGACATAATTTTGCAATGTTTTCACATGCAAATAACAAGCCAGGAGAGCAGCATCTCTGGCATGGAGAGTAAAGCTGGGTTCAGAGCGGGCTGCGCCAAGTGCCTGGGCGGTCACGTTTAGCTAGAAAAGCTCAGACCTGCGCCCGTAAGCCTCCGCTCTCCGGGCCAGGATCCGACCTCGCTGCATGGGGCTGCCCCAGACACTCCCCCCTGGGACATGGTCCCAGTGCTGGGGACGTGGTCCCAATGCCACGGACCTCGTCCCAGTGCCAGGGATGTGGTCCCAGTGCCGGAGATGTGGTCCCAGTGCCGGGGACGTGCTCCAAGCAGGGACCAGCAACAGGTAGCACGGTGCAAGGCCCCGTGAGCAGGATGCAGCGGCCGGTGCTGCATGGCCGCGAGGATTCCCAGCAGCGTGCTGTCACACTGCGGGACAGACAGCAGTAAATCCCGGCCAGAGGCACGCGGTGCCATGTCCCGTTATTTTCCATCAAATACGCACGCGATGCTTTGGCTGCAAACATCTCGTTTTGATTTCATCGGGAAGGAATGTTGTGAACTCGGGTTTAGAGAACAATTTATTTCTTGCAATTTCTTCCCCTGGTAGAAGCGGCTCGGTTTTCCAAGACATGATTTTCCAAAATAAAATAAGAAGTTAACCATTGAAATGAAGTAATCCGCTTCCACGTTGGTTTCCCTATTGCTGCGTTTCAGAATTTAGATTAAAAATGGAAAGGGGCACCTTTAAAACTTTAATACCATTTAAATGTTCCAGTCTCACTACTGCACCAGATCGTTCAGTAAAGTAGCTAATTAAAAAATGGCTGCTGTGATGACAGACTAGATTAATAGTTTTTGAAGAGCAGCCAGTGCACCAACTGCTCCTGTAGCCATGATGAAAGCTAATAATGTAGAAAATTCTGCCAATTCTTTTAATTCATGAATATTTAAGCCTGTGAAAAATCTGTCAGATTATAGCACTTTTCTGGTGATTTTCTGCTTAAGTACATTTATGGGCAAATGCCAGTTGCTCAAGAAACTTCAGCGGAATGCAGAGACTTTTTATTGTCTGCATCACCGGAGCCCTGTTCCTTCGCACTTGGCGTTTTAGCCCCACGCAGGGACACCCGGTCCGTGCAGCCACGAGCCTGCACCAGGCTTCCAGCTTACACACCAGGAAGCCCTGGGTGATTCACATTTAGGGATTTTTTTTTTTTTTCTGTAGGAGCACGAGTGCCCTGGATTGTCCCCCGCAAGCGGGGACGGGGACGGTGCCCGGCAGCGTGGCCGCGGCGTCCCCTCCAGCTGGCTCCTCGGGGCGAGAGGCTGCTGCGGTCGCAAGTGGTTTATTGGCAGCAAACGCGCTGGCAGCTCCTCGGCTCGCTCCTTGCTGGTGGGCTGTGCTCTGCGGCGGAGCCAGGTGACTCATTTTACAGTTATTTAAAAAATAAAAATAAATATGCCCGGTGGAAATGTAACCAGCTTCTCCTTTCCTCAAAATGCCGAAGGCTGGTGCTCCCCGCAAGCGCAGCGGGAGGCTTCCGCGAGGTTTTTCTCCAGACCACCGCAGCGGGGATGCTCTTTTCCATGAAACTTCCAGTATTTTTTCTATAAAAACTGCCTGCTTCTTGGTGTCGGACCGTAACCCTTTTATGCCAGCTGGAACCCGGGCAGCAGAAAGCCAGCAGCAGCAGCAGCAGCCAGCCCCTGTCCTCTCGGGACAAGCTTTCTCCATGCAGAAAGTCTGCCCGAGAGAGGACACGACGTGGGCAGAGCGGTGAGCATTGCGGTGGGCCTGGCGTTTTGGTCCTGTGCTCCCCGGCTGGGATGCCCCCACAGCATGGGGGGGCTGGGGGGCGAGGGGCTGCAGACCTGCTGCCCCCATACCCACGGCCCGAAGGCTGCCCCTGCCTCCTGGCATCCCAGTGATGGAGCAGAGGTGGGGAGGGGACAGCGACAGGGGGAGGAGGTGAAGACGGGGTGCTCAGCTGCACCCTGTGCTGAACCTCGCTTCGGCAAAGTCCCGAAAGCACAAAGTATTCCTGCAAAACACAAATACGAGGAAACCCCAGCAGCATTCGGAGCGTGTTAGCGGAGCTGAAGGCGCAGTTCCTCATCCCAGCCCGGCTGGCATGGCGGGGAAGGGAAATCCTGCCGTGGAGCCGCATGCTGGGAAGGTCCACGCTTTTAAACCTCTACCTCGAGTCTCCTCCGCGCTGCCAGATTACACGAGCCCTTTAAAACGTTACATAAACATCGCTGTGTAATTAAGTGCTTACAGGATTTGCAGGCTATTTGTTTCACGGTTGGGAATGGCTCCTTTAGAGCTCCGAGCTCAGCGCGTCAGCCCAGCCCGGAGTTCCTTACACCCAGGACCAACACGCGGCGGTGCCCTGCTAATGAAGAATCGGGGTGCACCTGGGGGAAAGGCACTTCCAGACCCATCACCGGGCAGGAGGGCACGGGCAGCACGGTGCTGGCAGGGGCTGGGGCTAGGGGCCAGGCTGGAAACAAGCTCAGGGGCCTGGGGGCCTGCCCCGGTGCCGGGGTCCCTGCTCGGAGCAGCAGCCGAGCCGCCCCTTCCTCTCCTCGCCACCTTCAGCCACTTACAATGTCACTTCAGCCGAGCAGTAAGCAATTATGGTTTAATTACTCCAATGCTCTTCAGCGGAATTTTCTGAATAATAGTAGTGGCTTTTATGGCACCTCATTTATCCTGCTCCTCTTCACTTGCATTTGTTCTGCACGGGAGCGGGTCTCGCGGGGCTGCCGCAGCCCCGGGCGCCGCGGCGGTGCCTCGCCGGTCACCTTGTCCTGGGGACCGTCCCCGTCCTCCCTGCACCCCTCCTGGCTGCGGCACAGCCAGCAGCCCAAATGCACCCACCCTGGAGCCTCCCCGCTCAGGAAGAACGTGACAAGTGCCGCTAATTCATAAATATTTAACACCCAAATCTGCTGCCTCCTGATAGCTCTTTCCAGAGTTTCTATTCTAATACGTATTCCACCCCCTTCTCCTCCCCACCGGCCCTCCTCGTTTTTTTTCCCTTCCTCTTTGCCGGGCACTAATCCAAGTGCTGAGATGACTGTTTCACTTCCCTGCTGTCATCAGTTGTTTTTATCTTATCTGGGCCGTGGATGCCAGTCAGCAACCCGTTGCGGTCTTTCCAGTTGAGTCCTGACCTCCGCAATCAGCCTCAAGATGTCCTGTAACAAGCAGATATGGTTACTCAACTTGTCCATCAGCACTTCTGGAGGAGGGAAAAAAAAAAAAAAAGAAAAAAAAGAAAAAAAAAAACAGAAAATGCTGGCACGAGGCAGGGCTGACACTCGGGGTGGAGCACGGCCGAGCGCGGCGCTGGGCTGGGGACCGGGCTGGGGCTTGGGGGCTGCCTGGGCTCCCCAGGTTCGGATGCTTGCCCACTCCAGGACCCTTCCTCGTCCCTGTCCGGCATGGCAAAACCTCTCCAAACTGGAGCCTCGAGCATCAGCTGTGCACGTCCCTGCGGGGCCAGGGGCCGCATCCAGACCCCGGCACTCAGCATCCCACAACTGCCCTCAGCCCTGCCCACCAGCACCTCCTAGCACCGGCTTCCACAGTTAATTTATCAGTTTAATAACTGCATCATCAAGAAGGGCGAAGCAAGGCGAGCACCGAACGAGACCGACTTTATATACATACCACCCAGAGTAAAAATGTCATGTAAGATTTACTCAACATGCGTTTTATCAAAGCGCTCGAGCGCTGGAGTAAAAGGGCTTTTAGTTACAGCAGGTTGAAGGGGGGCACATGGGGAAGGAGGGAACGGATGGATTTTGGCTCTGCCAGAAGCTCTCGTTGCTTGTGCATCAACGTCTTTATTTTCTAAGAGAGGATTTAAGAACTTGTTGTGTATAAACAACCGAGACTAGAGTAACTTGAACGGTGAGGAACTGTAAAAGGTAGTAATGAAAAATGCTATTAGTCCGCATGAAATAAGGTTCTTCCTGGAAACATGACACTGAACATTTAAGGGAGGGGGAGGAATAGCTGTAAAATGGCTACAGAAAAAGGGTTACAAATTAAATATAATAAAAAGAATCCTTTTGAATGAGATCTTAATTTAACCTCAACATCATGATCATATATTTCAGGAAATTAATCCCTCGGCCTACAATAAATCCTAAGTATAATACAACCACTTATGGTTCAGCAATGAGCCATTAGTATGGGCTACAGATCCTGCAAAACTATTAGACCCATTATTTAGGAATGTGCTGAATTACCCAAGTCTAATGCAGCTCATCAGAGATCGGGGCTGCCGGTTTGCCCACAGCACAGGCAGAGTAAATCACTGCACGGCTGCTGCCGGGGGAGTAAATCCGGGGACAGCTGGGCAGAGCAGAGCGCTCAGCATCCCGGATCAGGTCTGTGTACACCACACCCTACGATGCGCCTCGTAGCACAAGAACCCAGCAAGGACACAAGGAGAAAGTTTTAAAAAGGACACCGAGGAACCCAGTCATGAGAAGCAGCCGTGCAAAGCCCTTCTGCGCGAAGCCTTTGAGCACCTCGGATCTCGGCCAGGGACACACGTATGGAGGTGGAAGAACTCTGCTAAACGGGCAAGATCTTGTTGGCCCGAAGGAATGAAACCCCAAAGCCACGTCCATCAGCTTTGCCTGGCAAGGGAGCCTCGGGTGAGTTTGTGCAAGCCAGAGAGGAAATCAATCTCTCCAACAAAGAGTGCTGCTGGGGAGCTCCGGAGCCAGGCGGAACAACCGCACCCCCGTGCCAGGGGTCTGATGGCTTTCATCACCCCTTGCTCTGTCCCATTCCACACGGTTTCTGAGCAAGCATCCTGCTCTCGTCTGCAGGTCTCGGGGGGGAAGGAAGGCCAGGCGTGGGGGATGTAAGGCTGGGGTACGGCACGTTGCCATCCTGCCAGGGCCACGCGGGGCTCCAAGCCCCTGCTGCGCCAGCCCTGACGCAGGGCACGCCCCGTGCTGCTTTCAAAACAAAATAACTGGGGACAGAAGTGCAAGTGCAAACTTCCTTCGGAGCCTCGCAGAGCCCTCCCTGCTCCACCGCGCACGTTGCCAGCTTGGCATGAGGCTCTTCTACATATGCCCCAAAATGAGAAAAGTAACTTCTAATGAGTCGAGACTGTAACCTTGCTCTGAGAGCAAACATATGCCACCGCAGCTCCCTTGGCAAAAGCACTTGGAGCCGGTTGCTGGCGCTTCAGTAAGAGCTCTTCCCATCCAGGCTGCAGACACTTTGGGGCTCTTGATAAGGAACAAATAGACCAGGTGAAGAGCACTGAAGCTTTGCAAGCTTCAAAGGACCTGCTGGCAAAGCCTGCTGCATCCCTGCTTTATGTCAGCAGCAGCAGGACGTGCGGGCAGCTCGATTCCTCCCAGAGAAACCTCCCTGCACGCCGTTAGGGATGTTGTTGAGCGATTGGCGATTTGGGTGGCAAAAGGCACTGCTACGAACACCAGCCAGCGCCGTGCACCCAGACGAGGCAACGCGATCGGCGGAGCACATGCTGAAGCGGCGAGTGCAGGGCAGAAAAGCGTGATTTTTGCAGGATTGCAAACCCTCGGGCAGGGCCTTCCACCCCAGCAGACCCCTTCCCCATGGCATAGCACATCCCCGCGCCGGCCGGCCCTCGGGGCTGGCAGGAGCCAGGTGATCACCCCAGGCAGAAAGCTTCCTATGTCTGCGGCCAGCCCTCCTACTTGTGGCACCACGAGAGGCTCCCCACCTGCAAAAAGCGCGTGCCGTTGGAGAAGGAGCAAGGTGGGAACGAGGGGCGCTCCGCTTTCTCATCAGCTGCCCAAGTTCTCGTTTGTCGCGCAGCCCTGTTCCCAGATCGCCCGCGCGGTTCGTGCTGAAGCGGATGCTGTGGTTTTCTCGTCTGAAATAAATTGCGCAACAAACCCAGCCCAGCGCTGAGAAGCATTAGCTAAAGCAAAGCAGCTCTAATAGTGCTGGTCCTGTACGTCCCGCTGGGAGACTTTCAATTGATGGAGTTACAGGAGATGAAATATTCAGTAGGATTAAGAATTTGGAGGAGGTGGAAATCAAAGTGAAAAAGAAAACAAGTAAAAACAGCTTAATCTAGCCTTCTAGCACTAATTGTCGTTGGGATTCAGGCTAAAACAAACACAACAAAACGAGCTGCCAATTTGAAAGGGGAAGGAAGAGGGTGAACGCGATTCCCACCGCATCGAAAGCAAACTTTTTTATCTCTCCTCCACCGCAGACAGCGGCACGTGGGGCCGGGGGCCGGGGCTGCCCCGGCCACAGGAGCAGGATCCGTCCCTCCCGACACCAGGCAGGGCTTTAGCAGAGGTGCCACCAGCTGCGGGCACCGAGGATCCAACGCGGCGCTCGTCCCCATGCCCTCGGGGCAGCCCCTTGCCACCGCGGGGAGCCGGGCACAGCGCTGCTGGGGCGAAGGCACCCGCGAGGCAGATTATCTTCCAGCCGGAGCGGAGTTATCCAACACTGCAATTTAAGTTGACAATTACATGGTAACCGACTTGCACACAAAGAGAGGCTCTGGAAGTATTCCCAGAATACAGAAGTCTGACAGTATCCACCCAATTTGTTGCAACAACAAAGAATACTGGAATATGTCCTTTCATTTGGCAGAGTACTGTTTTATTTTTTTAGGCTAGGTGGAGAAATTTAGCCTGCTATTTAAGGAGCTTGTTGTGTCTTGAGAGTGACAAGCCAAGAGTTTCACTAGAAAGCCAAACTCAAACACAAATTGCATCCTGTCACCCATGAAACTAAACTGCATTGAGGAAAGAAATTAGCGGGGCCTCATCTGTTGTTAGGGCCTGCGCTTCACGTCTTACAGAGATAAAACTGGGTTTTTTTTATGGCTCCCTTATACATCCCCCTTCTTCGCACTGGCATCAGGAAAAAACACATTTCGGCAGGCATCTTGGATGGGCTTTATTTTTTTTCAAGCACTGTCCTCGAGGCAAATCCGGATCGCTCACAGGCATTAGTGCCACTGGCACAGACCCAAATCAACGCCGCAGGATGCAGCTGCTCTTACCCACCTGAGGGCTGGGGTCACCACCAGGACCCCTGGCAGCTGGGTCTGTGTGTCCCAGCTAGGGCACAGCCACCTGCTCCAAAAGTGCCCAGAACCGTAACACTCGGCTCGTCTGGGGAGACAGAGAGCCAGGGCGGACAGAAGAAACCACTCGTTAACTTTCTGGTGTTCCCTGGTACTTTTACATCAGCATCTCCTATTAAAATATAAATAAATAAATAAATAAAAGGGGAAGATTTTGTGCATCAGAAGATGATATTTGCCGAGAGCTGGGTCTCCAAAAGTTTTAATGTTGGCCAGAATTGTGTCTTGGTCACGCAGCCCCGCACTCAGGCGTGGGACCGGGGAGCCACCGGGGAAAAAGCACCCGAGCTCTGGATTTGCTCTGCGGCCAGCGGGGAGGAGCAGAGACTGGGCGCCTCCAGCACAGCCATCTCTGGGGACATCGCTTCTCCGACCCGTGCTGCTGGAGCCTCTTTGACCTTAAAAAGATCAGGACGGCAGGCAAGCAGCGAGCCCAAAGACCTGCAGCCCCCCCCCGGGGTTTGTGCACCGGGCACGTCCACGTCACCGAGCCCCTCGGCCTCTTCCAGAAGCCCGTGTCAAAAGGTTAGTGGCACAGCCATTTCTTGGGATTTTTTTTTTTTCTTGCGGCCTCACTTCTGGTGGAAATTAGTCAGCTTTCCAGAGCAGAAACCTCAAGCCATAGCCGCATTTCTGAACCAGCTCATCACTGCCACCATTCCACAAACCACTTCCTGCCCCATTACCGGCAGCCGGTCCCGGTCCCGGGGCGATGAAGGGGCTGGAGCCCGGCCGTGCGCCCACGGGGCCGTGGTGGGCGGTGAGGGGCTGCGTCCCCATGGCACTTGCACGGGGAGCTCCTGCAGGACTTGGGCACAGAGCACGTGGGGAAAGCAGTGGTGGGAGAGACATGAGGTGGTGACAACACGGAGCACGGCAAGCAGCAAGGAAGAAGTGCCAGCCGAGACACAGTGGTGCCCGGGGAGTTTGGTCACATCAGCCCCTCTCCAACACGGGTGCAAGCGCAGACCCCACTCCTGCTTCAGCAGCAGCCCTGGCAGAGCGAGCTCACATCCACCAGCAAGGATGGTGTCAGACTCCAACCAAGGAGGCGATTTTTGGGGCCGGGGATGTGCCTCCACGGCCTTGCAGAGCCACCTGGGCACAAAGGGAAGAGCCCAGGCCTGCACTGCAGAGAGGGGCAGCCCAGGGGGTCGCGGAGCAGGGGCACCGCCGAGCCAGGCAGTGCCGGGTGTGCAGCAGCTCCGACCCCGCGCCGAGCCGCTCGCCGCTGCCCGCTGCCAGCCACGTGCTCCCTGCCAGAGCTGCTGACACCAGCCCAGCACCGCTGCGCTCTCGCTCCTGGTTTTTCCCCCACCAGCTCTGCAGAAGCAAACCCTCCGCTTGCACGAGCAGCAGCTCGAGTGCGGGAAGCGCAGGCGGGTCCGAGGGCCGGTGCCGCCAGGCAGACGTTGCAACCAGCAGCAGCGTTTCACAAAAGCTCCCCGGGTGCCTGCAGCACGGCTCCGTGCCGGCGGTTTGCAAGCTGCCGCCGCTGCCGCTCACCTCCCGTCCCTGCCACCCCCGCGCCTTCCCCGCTCTCGCTATGCAAAACCTCCCTACCTGACACAGGCAAAGCAAAAAAACTGCGGCCACTCCGCCACGGGGGCTTCTCCAAAGCTGGAAAATTTGGAGCGGAGAAAGGGAAAAGGGGAAGAACTCGAGGGGAGCCGTGACACGAGCTCTGTGGCAGTGAGGAAGCAGGGAGCCAGGGCAGCGTGCCCCCGCGGTGCCCAGCTCGCTGCTCCAGCAGTAACCCATGCTGACAAAACCCTCATCAGTTGGTGCTTTGCGTGTGCCAACATGGGCCCGTCTCTTCTGGGCCGGTGTGATTGTGCAGCAAAGCCTTCACAGAGAGACAGGAGGGAAAATGAGACAATTTCACCCCAAAACAACCACTTCCCACCTTGGGAGCCTGCAGCCGCAGCAGTGACAGAGCAGCATCGCCAGTGGCTCCTGCCACACAGGGCAGGATTTATTCATTTCAGGGCAGGATTTATTCATTTTGGGGCAGGATTTATTCATTTCACCATCGGCGGGAGCGAGGCCCCCGGCGCAGTCCCCGAGGCACAGGGCCGTTTTCGCACCGAGAAGTTTCTCAAATGACTCAACAGAAACCAGCCCTGCTCTGGCGAGCCCTCAGAGAGGCCACAGACCAGGTCCCCTCCCACGCTGTGGTTCCCAGGTCCTGGGGAAACAGGACTGCCATCCCCATCTTCATCCCCATCTTCATCCCCATCCTCATCTTCATCCCCATCCCCATCCCATCCCACAGCCCCCTGGCCTGAGCGCGGGGGGGAGGCAGAACCAGGACCTGCTCTTCCCACAGGAGCAGCCCCGACCCGACCGCTTCCACCCCATGTGCGGAGCACCCCCGGGGCTGGGCCAGGCCACAGAGATTTGTTTCCTTTAGAGAAGATCTCAGCTTGAAGGAAAAAAAAAAAAAAAAAAAAGACCCCCAAAAACAGAAAAGGAAAAGAAACCACGGCCACATCCTGCCTTAAACTGTCGCTCACGATGTGTTGTTTGCCGGTGAGGATGCACGGGGAGCGGCGCTGGGGGTGGGAGCTCTCCTCCACTTGCCAAGTAACACTTCAGCTATGAGTCAATCGGCTGAAGCCACAAATCCATTTGCTTACGAGCACGAAACCACAGCAACCCATGCTGCTTCTCAGGACCACGTGTGCCACCACCTGCCTGCCGCTTCGCCGGCCGCGGCGCTGCCTGGGACGGGGCCATCCCCCTCCCGCACGCATGGAGCCACCACGGGCAGGCAGGAGGGCGAAGCAGTGCCTGCTGCTGCCCCCCCCGCCCACCCTTTTAGCCCCAGGACACCCCCGTTTTTCAGGACAGGCTGGGACCCCCCTGTGCCAACCCCCCGAGCCCCGAGGTGCTGCCGTGCGCATCCCGGGGCAGAGCTGGACCATTTACTGCAGGTGCGGGGCTGGGTAGGGTGGAGGCAGCGGCCGGGTAAGGCTCCTGGTATGCAGTGTTTTGAAAGCCCGGTGCTTTTTCCCCTGTGGCTTAATAAACACTCGACGTGGGTGGCTTGTGACTCACGAGCTCCATTTCAGAGCGCTACAGGTGCTGCGAGCGCGGAGAAAGCCAGCAATTAGGCACTGGGAGATGGGAAAGAAAACCCCGAGCAATTAGAGGGCCGTGAGCCGGCTGGGACCCCGCGGGAGGGTGCTGAGCACCAGCTCCCCGTGCTGCGGGCTCCCAGCACGGGGCCTCCCCACTCGCATCCTCCGCGAAACCCCCATGTGGCGGCGAGCGGCCGCAGCATCGCCGCGGGAGGGGGATGCGGGGTGGCAGCGGGGCGCAGGGCTGCGGGGGCTTTGCAAAGAGACCCCTGGGGTGGCCTTTGGGGGCGCACGGCCGTTTTAACTCAGCATCCAAACCACGTCTGCTGCAACCAGGGCTGCAGCATGGGCAGGCTCAGCTGGGGTCCCCGAGGTGAACCATGTGTTGCTGCCTCTCCAGGAGCTCTCCGTGCAGCCGGATGGATTGGGGTGGCCCCAAGAGGGCCAGGGCAACTTCGGGAGGCTCCTCGCTGAGCTTCCCAGCCTGAGCACTGGCAAAGCTAAGCCCAGCATCCTCTTACGAACGCATGGCGGTTGTTAGAAAGGCCCAGGAGACCGCATGAGCACCGCACAACCTCCCACCAGGCTGCACGAGGCAGGCAGTAAAGCCCCAAGTGCTGCCCAGCGACGCAGCCCCAGAGCCCCTGCACGCCCCTGGTCCTTCCCTGCTCCCTGTAGGGGGAGAGCAGCCCCCCAAAACTGGGCCCTGGCCCCGGGCTCCCACACAGCATCGCATCGCTGCAAGCTGGGGTTACGCTCTGCAGCGCAATTAGGAGGAGAAAAACAATTATGCAGTAGGAAAACGTGTGAGAGAAACAGCAGCACGTTTCTGGGGGGAGATGTTATCTGCGAGGTGAAATTGTGCTCTCAGGAGCTCTGAGAGGTTTTGAACGTTTCACTGTGGCACTGCACCGCGGGGGGAAAACCCCTGCGGGCGGCACGGCCCCGTTCAGCGACCGGAGGCCTCCTGCCATAAAGGCAGAGGTGCTCTCACCTTCCTCCCCGGCTCCCTGGAAAAAAAGGGGCTTCTGGAATCACGGGTTCCAGGACTTGGTGACAAACCACCAACAAAATGGCTGGAGAGCTCCCAGCACGTGCCGGTCTTACAGGTGAAACTCACACAAAGCGGCCCCAAAGCTCCCCCCAGACGGAGCCAAGCGAGCAAGGGCGAAGGGAGGGCTTGGCCCAGCCTGCCCAGTGCTCACGGGGCCATTCCCCAGCCGTGCCTGCGGGTCCCAGAGGTGCCCGACCCTGCTCGGGGGCTCCTCGGGACACTCACATCCATCCCCGCCACCCCGCGAAGCAGCGATCTCTGCCCAGACCTACAGCGAGCAAACCCCTTTCAGGCAGGCCACCAAACGCCTGCAGGGCACGAATACTCACCAGCCCTATTTTTATTTTTTCTTATTACAGCAGCACCGCACAGTTTCTGGGAGCAGCCACGTGCACGCCATCCCGGTTCGGTTTTTGCCCTTGGCAGCGGGTAACGACCTGCGCCCCGAGCTGGCTCCGCAGGAGCAGCGCCCGCTTCGAGCAGCAGCACTGCCCCGAGCAGGAGCTGCACAGCCTCTTCCCTCCCCTCCGCCTCCCCGCCTCTGTGTTAACCTTTTTGGCTCCTTTATTAAAGCAACTGAACAGTTTATACTCTTTTTTTTTTTTTTTCCTGTGTGGTTCTCGCTGTAATCTGCCTTGAATATTTGATGTGGAATCCCTTGCGAGAGCAAGAAGTGTTTTTATGGGCGCTAGAGGAAAACTCTTGCAAAGAAGAAGTGGTAATGAGTACCCCTGAGTACCCTCTCGGTTTCACAACTGCCTGTGTTTAAAAATGAGCAGAAATTGGGCAAGTGGTTCTCACCGGGGAGCGCAGCCGCCTCTCGCTCCCAGCAATGCTCTGCGTTGCAGGAGCCCAGCACGGGCGAGCAACACTTGTTTATTCCAATTGAAGCTGACACCAGAAGCAGTCCAGACCAACCAGATGAGCTCATGTGTGTCCTGCTTTATTTCCAACCCAGATTAACAGCATCTCTTTAATTTCTAATGGCCTATTCTGGGATTTGCAGGCAATGTTCAAACAGCACCGAGGGCTGTGTCTCCGCGTGCCCCTCGGCTCGCGTATTCCCTCCGTGCCCGACGTCACAGGTTTGCACAAAGCAAGAGCTCTCATCCCAATTACACGGGATG
The DNA here is from genome assembly GCF_964211835.1 of Anser anser. NCBI lineage: Eukaryota > Metazoa > Chordata > Aves > Anseriformes > Anatidae > Anser > Anser anser. The sequence continues at coordinate 1,075,175 of NC_139730.1, read as the reverse complement.
AACTCGCAGGAAGCTTTTCATCACACGCACACACATCTTTTTCGTACCCAGGCCTCTGAATTTAACACAGCAGACACGATCCCTCTCCTTTTCAAAGAGAAAATATTCCTTTTCATTTCCAGCCCCCTCTCCATCATAACCCAGAGCAAACTCGGCGCAGAGCTGCACAGTGGCTCTGTGGCTCGGCGTCTGAATAAACAGCTTGGAGAAGTCCTGCAGGTGTCGGCTCATCCTGAAAGGAGTTTGCCCTGACGCCTGCACCCGCGGGGAGCTCCTGCTGACGGCGGCTGAGCATCGGGGGCTTTTCAAGGCCGCGGCTCATTCACAGCCAGAAAGCAGGAGGAGAACAAACCCACAGGGCAGGCGGGTCCTCACGGGCATCCTGCCCCTGCCCTCTGTGCCTGGGCTGCCTGCAGGACGAGCTGGCCCCAGGCCTGGGGCAGGCAGGACCAGCTGCCAGGACCAGCGGGCCGTGCCGGAGGTACGGGGCTGGATTATTTCAGCAAGGCTTAACGAGTGCCATTTGGCAGGGCTGGGGGGGTCTCCCGCAGCTGCCCGGGCTTTGTGTCTGAATATCCCGGGCAATTCCTCCTTCCTTTGCCCCTGGGGGAGCCCATACACAACCCCTCACCCGTGCAGGACCAGCAGCCCCAAAACAAGGGCCGCATTATCCGCCTGGTCCCAGCCAGCCCGTCGCTGCCGCCGCACAAAGGCTGCTTGCAGGCTGGCAGGAGGAAGAAGCACCCGCCGAGCCCAGCAGGCTCGCACGTGGTCCCGACGGGTGCTGGGGGCTCAAGGACGGGGAAGAGGCTGCCCTCGGGGCTGCAGGCACAGCATCCCACATCGGCCCGGCTGCAGAAACCTGGGAAACAGATCTGGGTTCCCCCGAGCTTGTGCCCAACCCCACGCTGCTGTGCCGCAGCAGGATCAGAGAACACTATTAAAATAATGTCATGTTGCCTATCAGTAATAAATGACCAGAATAAATTCACTGCTCTGTGCTTAATAACCCTGCTGGATTTCCATTTAAATATCTGCAAAGAAATGGGCCCGCATTCGACGAGCCTTTCAGATGGATGCAAGTGCTGCATTTGCAGAGAGCGCCCAGGAGGAACTCGCCCAACTTTTACTGGGAAAGTGCTTTTCTCCTGCTGCAGGACCAAACAGCAGCAGGGGGAGGAAGAGAAGCTCGGGAGAGATGAGATAAGCCCAATATCAGCGATGTGCTCCTGTTTGGATGCAGCTGAGCATCTCCAGCCCCAGCTCTCAATCTGCTACTTGTGTTCATAATGACCGCTGCTGCAGAGCCCTGGCTCCCTTGCCCAGCAGCATTATCGGCATTTCATGCCCAGGGACAGGACCTGGGGCTGTGGCCAGGAGAAATGCAGCAGAGCAATGCTGAAGCTGTTCTTGGGATGCTCCCAGCTCACAAGAGGCTGTAGCAGAGCCCCCAGGCCAAAGGATGAAATTGTGCCACCAGCCCCCACCCGATGTGCCCAGCGCCAGCAGCAGCGATGCTGGTGGAGCACAGCGCGTCCCGCTGGGCACCGACCCCCGGGGAACCTCGCCACGTCCCAGACCACGCTGTCCTTGGGGATGCTCTGCTCTTCCCAGGCATGTTTTACCTCGGCTGGCTCTGGCCTCTGTACTAACCATGCCTCAGGCCCACAGTGGCTGGGATTTGCAGGTAGCGGCTCCTGAAAGGCGATAGAGCGTGGTCCCTGGGCTGAAAGGCACATCTCAGCCACAGGAGCTGGCCCTACAGCCCAACAAAACCCACATTTCCACCTCTGCAAAGTGGGACGGGAGCAGTTCCCCCTGCAGAGCCCCCGGAAGCCCTTGCACCAGCCCCACCGCCCCCAGCAGGCAGGGGCTGGAGCCCCCAGGGAGCTGCACTGCTGCTCCTTAGTGCAGGGGGAGGCTCCCGCAGGCAGCCAGCAGCCGCCCTGAGCCCCTTGCAGGAGATTGGGCCCAGCAGCCTGAGATTAGCCCCAGACAATCAAACGGGCCCATCGTTTGCAGCGCTTGCTGCTGATGGAAACCCACGTTTGGGAGCAACTTTCTCTCCTCGCTACGTGCCCGAGCAATACAGGAGCACCGCGATCCCTCGGAGCGAATTGTGCTGAGGATGGAGGAGGAGCGCGGCTCCCTCGCTGCTCCTCCTTGCATCCTACCCCCTGCCCTTCCGCAGCCCCCTGCTTTCCGCGCCGTTCGCCCTCCCCAGCCCTCCCACGCAGCCTGGGCACCCGCGCAGCATCGCTGCCCTGCCCTCTGCCCCCGCCCCAGCCCCAGCAGCCCAAAAGCCTGGGGCAGGGAAGGCCAGGCTCAGCCCATCCATCCTGCAGTGGGGCAGACGCAGTCCCTGAGGGCAGCAAAGGGGCACGTCCAGAGCCCGTGCCCCCAGCACCGCGCCCCCAGCACCGCGCTCCGGCCCCATCCGGGTGCCCTCCCGGCCGCGCAGCCCGTGCGGACCCGCGTGTCGGCGGCCTCGTTGCGTGCGTTTCGCTTTGCTTTTCAAACATGCCAAAGCAGACTGCTTCCCTCCCGTCGCCCTCAGATGTGGTTGAGTTGTTTTAGCCAAAACTTCCCAAATACAAAGTTTCAACCTAAAGCAGACGCTGCCCACAGAAAGTTTTTCCCCCCCAAGCTCAGTGCAAAGCCATAAGCAACAAAAACTGGATTTAATAATGGGAAATATTCATTATTCTTGCACACAGGCCTCTGAAGTAAAACCACCCTTGTAGGGGGAGACATCCTTCCCCAGCAAAGCAGGATGGAGTCTGTGCTGGGTGTTCACTGCTTTTCTGACCAAAGCACAAGAAGACTGGGTTTATTTTCCCTTCATGTGGGTACAGTCCTGTGGCAGTGTTCAAACCTCCTTTCTTTATAGTTTTAAAAGCTGCCGAGAGGCTGCTTTGCTGCAGCTGGTTTACAAGAGGTCACCAAGCCAGCCTCCCCCAGAGCCGCCCACCCCAGCTCAGCACCCTACCCGGCACATTGCGGGCACGTTTTTCAGTCAAACCCAGGATCCAAGACGTACACAGGCACCTTAACGTGGCTGCCAAGCGCCGGGAGGCCTTGGGGAGCAGCTCCCGGGCAGCACAGCCCCTCTCCATGGTGCACAGGGGATGCTGTGCAGCCTGCGAGGCGCTGCCTCCGAAGCCGCCGCATCCCTCCCTGCTCGTGGCCGGAGCGAGCCGCCGGCGCAGGCAGAGCGCGTCGTGGCACGGCCAGCCTGCCATCTCCCCAGCGTTTCCCACCCCGAGCAAAGTTTTAATTTGCAGCGGTTCCTCAGCGCCTCAGAGCTCTTTGTTCTTCCAATCTGGAAACTAATTAAACCTGACCGAGGAAAGTTTTCAGATTCCTTTTCTGCTTTTATTGGAAATCATGGGAGAAATAGCATCGAGCGTAAAAATACAATACAGCCTCAACAGCAGCGTGAGCGTGGTGAGGCAGGCTTCTCACGACACGCAGCCCAAGACCTGTACTTAACGATCACAACAGCATTGTTTTGGGCTCCTTAATGCAGAGCTGCCAGCAGAGCCCTCGCTGCACCGAGCCCTGGGAGGCACGGGCAGGAAGCGACGTGCTTGGAGCCCGCGGCTCCTGGGGATGTTTTGGGAGCCGTGGTGATTTGTTACGGGACCCTGTGGGTTTAACCTGGGGCGTGGGTATTCCCAGAGGGCTGCGAGCAGCCCCGTGCAGCCCCAGCCTCCTGCAGCCCTATGGAGGGGGGGACAGGCAGTGAGCAGGGGGCTCTGTGGGCACCTGGCTGTCCCCTGCCTCTCCGTGCTACCCAGGCGGTGGAGCTGGGTTTGTCTGGAGTTTCACAGCCAGAGGCCTATCGAGGTGTGTGGAAATGGAAAAAAAAAAAAAAAGAAAGAAAAAAACCACACAAGAATAGAGAGAGGTCCACTTCAATAAAGCGCAGCACGCAGACGGATCTCTCCCAGGATGTAAGCAGACAGGAAAACCCAGGCAGGCTGCAGGTTATTTGCCTTTCCCAGCAGATGAGACAGCAAGAGGAGACCGCATCGCAGCCCCTGCAGTGCTCAGCGCGGCGTTCATGCACCCCGCAGATCGGGAGGGAGGCAGGGAGGACACCAGGCCCCCCTCCAGTGGCACAGGGCCCCAGCCCACAGGCAGGGTGAGCCCCGAGGTGACCCAGGACGGGTGCCCTGCACGGCTCCTTCAGGGCCACCAGCCTGCCTGCCCGCAGCTGCACCCAGGGCCGGATCCAGGGCACGATAACGGCGGCTGCAAGGGGCTCTGACACCTCGCACTGGAGCCGCAGGATGTTTCCCTGTCCCTCCGCTCCCAGCCCAGCTCCATCACAAATTCGGGACTGTATCAGCAGCTCGCCTGGCCCGCTTAGAGCCTCTGCCTCTCTCCCCTGTGCCCGTGGGCCACGGAGCAACGAGACCCAGGGGGGCAGCTGCTGGAGGAGCTGAAGGGGACAGAGGGTGCGGGCCCTTGCCCCGCACACAGCCGGTCAGGGGAGGCATCACGAGGTGCGAGGCTGAGCCGTGCTGGCACGATGCTGCTCACAGCCCCAGGCTGCAGGAACCTGCCGGGAGCCCCCTGAAGACACCCGGGTTGTGACCCCAGCTCCCAAGAACACGCTCAGCCAAGAACAAGGCAAGAGGTGGGAGGCGCTCGGCCTGGCACAGGGACAGCCTCGCACCCTGCTTCCTCTGGGAGGCTGCACGTGCCCAGGCGAGGCGAGGAGGAGCAGGCGTCTGGCGGGGACAGGAGAGAAAATCCGGGAAGCCGCAGCTCCCAGGAACATCTCATCCCTCTTTCGGCACACGCCGAGCACACACGCCCTGCACTGCAGCGACAGGTGCCTGGGGGAAGGTCAGGCTCCGTAACCTAACATCAAGGCACCTCCCAGGCGGGGGAGTTTACTGTTCTGTCTGATAAGCTGTGATCCCTTAAAGAGACTCCTCTGTATCCTCCCATCTCGCACAGCTCCGAGATGCTGCCACCAGGTTAGCGGAGGATCACACGGAGCTGGGGCGCAGGCGGCTGTTGGGGAGCGACAAGCCTCCCGTTTCCCCAGGAGGTTGTGCAAAGCACGAGCCTCCGAGCAAAGCTCCTCTTCCCAGAAAGGGAAGGGAAGGAAAAGAGCAACGCTTCAAAAAATCAGATCTTCCTTTACGTGGATTAAAGAGGAAAAACATGTAAAACACCCCACAAATCCCCATCCCTCTGAGGAGGCCAGGCACAGCCGCGGCTCGAGGCAGTGCAGCAGCGGCGAGCGCGCAGCCGTCTGACAAGGGCACGGCGCGGCCCCCCCGCCATCGCGACGCCTCCTCCCCGGAGACTTTAGATCAATTCGTTTCAGTGCTGGAGACAGAGATCATTTGTCAGCTTTAAGCAGGACGCCGTCCTCACCCGCTGTCAAGCCACGGCGAAGGCAGGCGGCTTCCTTTGACAAGCCGGCGCTGCCCTGGGTTTGCCGGCAGCGCGCAGAGCGGGGGCTGCGAGGGGTGGGGACGGGGGGGCCCTGCCCTTCACACAGCACGGAGGGGCCGGGTGGGCGCGGAACAGGCCCACACCTCCAGCAGCCCTTGAGCCCACGGCCGTGCACTGCCCTGTGCGCAGCTTCCACCCCCGTCACGTCAAGGGCGATTTTAGGGGTGGGCAAAACAGAAGCCAAGCCACGCAGCCCAGCCGCCCGCGGTAACGGGCAGCACATTTTGCCCATCGCGGAGTTATTCGTCTGAAGGACTGGACGAATGCACACAGAGAAGGAAAATATTTGTATAAATCAAGAAATCAAGCCCGTGAATAATATGTCAATCAATGATCTCTTCTCTTGGACTCAACAAGCACTATTTGAAGTGCTCAGAAAAACATGATTCATCTCTAGTGTTATTGTTAAAATCCATGCCAATTTGTTTTTAATAGGTAGCAAGCGCTCTGATGAACAGCATCAGGAATAAAGTATTTAAAAATATTAATCTGTCTCTCTTTCTAGAGTAAGCTGATTTATTATGCTTTAAGCCTGAAAAAAAAAAAAAAGATTCAGAAAGCCTTCCACGTCTCTCCCCGTGGGAGGTGCGATATCTCATCGAGCTGCACGAGCGGCTTCTATCGCACGCCGTCGCGCCCTCCCTGCTGGCAGGGCGTCTCCACCCCGGGTGGCCGTTCCCAGCCGAGCCTTCTGTGCCCCCACCTGCGGAGCTGAACATCTCACCCCGTGAGCCTGTTACGGGCACAGCGCTCCCGCGTGAGGCCGGAGCCTGCAGGAGATGCACAGGCACCGTCAGCGGGCTGCAACGCCGAGGGGTGGGCTGCCTCTGGAGACAGAGCGGGTCCAGGAGGGCGCGCAGCAAGGAGGAGACCCACCGGGGAGGCACACAATCTGCACGTGCCATTAACAACGGTTTTTGCAAGTTCCTGCTCTGCTTAATGGGATGGGACCATCCTCAGAGGCAGAAACAGAGCCATAGGGGATGGAGTCAGCCCCAGGCCCTGGGGATGGTGCAGGTGGTACCTGAGAGGCGCAAGCACGGCGGGGGCGGAAGGCATGGAGAACTCAATTAACCACCCATACATACCCTGGGCATCCATTGCCGAAGCTTAATTTAATTGCAGAGAGAGCGATAAACCTTGCTGGCCTTGTAGTGCAGGCATTCAGTTCTCATTACAGTCAGCGCCACCAGCCTGACTGCTGTCCATGTGAAAAGCAAGAAGGAAAACCAGCAAGAAACAGATGACTGGCAGGAAGGCGCGCTCGCGAGCCACCGCTAACGAGCTTGCCCGTGACTCCCCGGCAGCCCCGGCGTGCTCTGTTTGCACGGCTCGTCAGCTGCTGACCCCCAGCAGCAGGAGGCTTGCGGGTGCTGAGCTCCCCGTAGTGCCCCGTAAGCAAGCGGGCAATCACCGCGTCGTTAGGCGCAGGTTGAAGGCTGGGCACCAACATCAGAGAGTTTGTAATTAAAAGGCCCAACAGTTCGGGGAGAACTGAGGTTAAGGTGATGCCAAGGTGACGTATGGAGAGGATGCCAACGCCTCTATTGAAGGCCTGCGAGGTGACCAGAACAAACAGACCCAGCCCTGCAGAACGGGGCAGGGCGCAGCGGTGCTCAGCACTGCCAGAAGCGCACCGCGAGCCGGTGCCCAGGAGAGCAGTAGGCAAGGTCCCCGAGCACTGCCACGCAAGTCGCCGCTGCTTGTTGCCCAACGTGAGACCAAAAGACGAGCTGAGCTATTACTCACTCATAAGCTCGTGGGTGTGAGGCAAGGCTGAGAGTGCTGACCCTGGTCCTGCTCCCTGACTTCACCTGCAAGAAGCAGTGGAGGGGGAAGCCAGCACCCTCTATCACAATATTTGCCTCCAGGCCACTAGGGAGCGAACACCAGAACAGCTGTGCCCGATGAACAGGCTCCAGCACTTGCCCTGCTGCGCAAGGCGGGCAAGGAGGGCAAGGAGCCGAGGTTTGCACCCCGAGGGGAAGCGTGCTGCACGTGCTGAGGGCCAGCACGGCACGGCACGGCACGGCACAGCACGGCACACCAGGACAGCGGATACCCGGGGCCAGGGAGCCAGGCTCCTGAGAACCGTGGGAAGTCTTTATTGACCTCGCCTGTGATCCTCAGGGCATCTGACAGCAAAACAGCTTGCCCGTGTTTGTGTGCAAAGAGGGACCCTCAGGGCGGAGGCTGCATTTTAGGGCAGCAATCTAGATTTTTGCCATCTTCCCTCCCCTCTTGCTCTCCCTCCTTAAATGGGCAGCACCGAGCGTTAATGCAGATGCCGAAACTGTGTAAAATGCTTGCTGAATTCTGGGGAATTAGGAAATTTCCATTTCAATTCAAATACAAATTAAACTCAAAGTTGTCATCAAAGAAAAGAAGAAGATGAGGATCAAAGTGATGCAACACTCTGGGAAAGGAAAAGATTAAAGAAAGTAAATTGAACAAGATTTTAAAGAGATATTAAAAGGTGTTAATGCAAGCTAATGCAGCTAATGAAGAGAAAGGGAGGCTATTCAATTAACATTTGCAGCGAGGAGAGGAGAGCTTTCTACACCTCCGCTATAACATCAAAGGGTGGATGCTACCTCTTATTAAAAGGGAACATAGAATATTTAAAAGGCAGAATAGATTAAAATAGATTTCAGATAATTATGTCTACCTCCATAATAGCAACAGTTTATCATTATATTCCAAAAACAAATCTAATAATACGTGCCACATACTGCGGTTAGAAACATTCTTTGAAGTGTTGCAGAAAAGCAGCAATTAAACCAAAGTACAGACGGGTCTGTGGTTTGTCTGGGTGAGGGGAAGCTGGGAAGGCCCAGCTGAGGCTGGGAGCTTCGCCCTGCCGCCCTCCCGGGCAGCCCCGGCGGGGCGAAGGGAGGCTGCTCCGCGCCGCTGTGCACGGAGCAAGCTGAGATGCGAGACGTGGAGCAGCGGCCTCGGCGCGCCGTTAACGCGAGGTGACGGCCGCATGCTGGCAGCCAGAGCGAGCGTGCGCTCCCGGGAGCCTTCAAGTGAGATTACGGGCCGCCTGCTGTGGCCACGAGGTCCGAGCGCTCAGCTCCAACCCCGGATCGCCAGCCCCTGCTGTCCCCCGCTGCCCAGGGCTCACCGCCGCCGTGCTGTCGCGGCAGCGCCTTCCTCAAGCTTTACCGAAAGGGGACGGCGAGGGGAAACCCCAGCAGAGCAGACAGACAGCCAAAGCAGCCTGACAACCCACGGGAGTAATCGCCCCTCCAGGGCCCTGCTCCCGCTGCCAGCCTGGATGCTCTGCGCTTCGGCTGAGCCGCGCGCCCAGCACGGCGGGGTTTATGCACGCGGGGGATGTTGTCTGTTTGGTTTTGAGCAATAATTAAAGATAATTCTAGTGTTTGCAAACACCTCAGAACTAAGCAATGAGGAGCAAGCACAGTAACAGCTCCCTGGATCTCGGTGGATGCTATGCAGGTTGATGTGTTCTACCAGCAGGGATTGCTTGGGGAGCAATGTGCTGGTGCAGGGATTTCATTGTCACAAGACAAAAGCAGAAAATGCAGTGGAAACCTGTGCCCTGGGTCGTGGTGCTCCCACTGTGCCAGGGAGCACCCAGACCTGGTGCAGGCGCCACCAGGGCAAGGCTGTAAAGCACAGCTGGGAAATGGTATTTTTCTGTGCTTACCGCATTTGTTAGCTCCAAACTGGAATCTCAGAGCGTTTTTGCGCAGAAGGCAGGTGCTGAATGGCCTGAAGCGATGCCCGTGCCACAGCTCCTTGTTCCCCACAGCCCACCAGGGTCAGGCAGGGCTGGATGGAGGGCTTGGCTCTGGCCAGTGTAGCCCGCGGGAGCACCCCCAGGGCCGGATCCCCTCCAGCTCTCAGGACAGCCTGAAAGATCTCGGCAGCCTGGTGCCTCCCGCTGGCACAGCGCACCCGTCCCTCCAGCACCCTGCCTCGGCGGAGATGCTAACAAGGCTGAAGCAAACACCAAAGCTTTTTGGAAGTTATTTTCTTTCTGGTTGAGGGGGAAAAAGCAGAAACTGTGCTAACCCCCGGGCAAGATGTCTGAGAATTAGAATCAATGCATTTTTAATTTCCTCCCAAGGGACAGAGCACCGCCCCTGGGCCTGGGAGCTGCCGAGCTGCCTGTTTGCGCAGCCCTGGGAGCAGAGATGCCCAAAGCACCCAAACCAGCCTGGATTTGGGTGTTTCGGGAGATTTGGGCAAGTCTGTCAACTGCTTCTGCGGCTGCTGGAGCCTTTCCTTAGTGCCTTCAGAGACTTGTGGCATTTTCTCAAATTTGTCCGTAAGGACACGTAGGCAGCAGGGAAGATTCCTCTTTCGTTTTGTTTGTTTTTGCTCCATTTGACACAGATAACAGAACAGAGGCGTACGTCAAAGTGGAGGTGTGAGGACAGAGGCCACCTGGAGCTGGTGGTTTTAGGTGCTTTATCCAGTGTAAATCTTGCTCTCGCGCCATCTCCCTGCTAACATTCAGCGGCAGTTCTGCTCACGCCAGGAAGCAGCCCCCTGGCAGCGCTGCGGCTGCAGAAGCACATCACCGCATGGAGAGGTTAGATGTGAGGAAGCAAGACGTGGCCTTGTGCCCACGGACCAGTGATGAACCAGCTCATGCTGGTGGCCATCAGCACGGTGCTGTCACATCCTCACCCCTCCCCGCCCCAAGCCGTACCCGGAGCTGCCCGGCCCCGACTCTGCCGGAGGCACCGTGGCTGTCAGTCCGCAGGAGTCCCTTCGCTGAGAGCATCCTCAAACATTTCCAGTTCATCGATCTTGCCACCGAGATGATCTGCTTGCTCAACATCTCCTTTAGCCAGCTTGTGCAGCACTCCTGTCCTGCAGCTTCCGCCTGACTTTGAGCTGCCCCCGTCCAACACGGAGGAGGAAAAGATGGGTTTGTGGTCCAGACGTTGCACCCTCTCGGTGTCTGGCCGCAGACACTGCCCCGAACAAGAGCAAAGCCTGCCCTGTGTCAGGAGGAAGCCTCACCACTAACACAGGTCTGGTGAAGCGGGTGAGAAATCCTCTCCGGTGCATTTGATTTTCCGCTCCCGTCTCCCTTCCTCCCCTGGAATGGCCACAGAGGTGCTGCAGGAGGGGTGTTCCTCCCCTGCACGAGTGGGTGCTTCTGCAGATTGGGCTCTCCAGCAAAGCAAACCTTTACTTTGCAGTAATTGAGCGTTTTCTTTGAACAGAATTAGCGAAACCCGCAGGTTTCAGGATGGGCCGCTTAGCCTGATGAGCAGATGGAAGGCAGGATCTCGCCATTTAAGCAAGGGCATACAAACCACACGGAATTATCAGCGCTCATTATTTCAAGTGCCAGAGGATTTTGCTGAAGAGATGCAGCAGCTTAATAGCACGGCATTAGGCTGGTGACCCGCTCACCTTCGCCAAAGGAGCGCCGAAGCCTCTCCTCCTCCGCTCCGTGCGGCAGCGGCGGCGCGGGTGGTTAACGACACACCGGGGGCCTCCCCTCCTGCCCGCGCTAACGAGCAGAGCATCTGGGCAGCCCGGCGCTGCCTCTTCAAACGCCCAGCGCAGGAAAACCTCCTCACCCCTGCTCGGAGAAAAAAAACCCCGTTTTGGGATTCTTTCGCAGGCAAATGTCAGCTCCAATGAAACATCTGAATTTTCCCATGGGAGATGTCTAAACAAAACATTAACATTTTGACTTAAAATGTCATTTCACTCTGGTTCTGCAATTAAAAACAAAATGACATTTCAAGTCAAAACGTCAATTCGAAACTGATTTTTTTTTTGTTTTATTTTAGAAACCAAAATTATATTTCAAGTCGGGAAGACAAGAGAAGGGCTTGTTCTGGAGAGCTGCTTTCTTGTAGGTTAGATGAGCAAACTCCTCAGGAAACCCAAATTCTGCGAACAGGCATTTCTAAGAAAGACGTTTCATTCAAAACTTCTCTGCCAGGAAAATGCTGGCTCCCAGGAGGTGCCTCGGAGGGCTCGGTGCCTGCTCCTGTGGTCCTGGAAGCTTTTCCTTCCCGACCCTGCCCCAGAGCAGGAGCGTGGCCTGGCGAGCAAGGCAAACAAGGCTGAGATGAAAAGCTGCAGCCGAGGGGTTCGTGGTCTCTCCGCCAGGTCTGTGCCGCGCAGAGATGCCGTGCAGGAGCAGAGCGGTGTCCCGGGGTGCGATCACGGTGCGGGTGCTGTTCTGGGACATGTCCCCTGCTCCCCCTGCCCCGCGGGGCCATGGCACGCAGCAGCGCCTGGGCACCTTCAGCTGCGTTCGCTTCTGTTGGAAAACACTGCTTGACAAATCCGAAACCCGTTGCAGGGACGTACTTGTCCGGATGAACCACAGAGGTGGGCTCAGCCTGAGGCCGAAGCTCTGAACAAAAACCATTTAAAACCCCAGACATCCTCTGCCGGACAGGAGCGCTGCTTTCCAACAGCCTGCTCGTCTCCAGTCCCCTGGCGATGACTCCGCAGGGCTCAGCCCGGCCCTGGGCACGCGGCCACGCAGCCTGCACCCAGCGCCCAGCACCCAGCCCCAGCCCTGGGCTGGATTTCGCCCTCGGGCTGCTGGTGACCCTGGGCAGCCCTGGCTCTTCCTCGAGGTGTTTGCTTGGCGCTCAGCGCCGCGATCGTGGTCAGAAGATTTCCCCTCCAGTAGAAACAGAGCCGAACAAAAATTCCCTGAGCAATTTGCTGGAGGAGTTTAACGTCTTTGCCTTGCCTGTTTTGTTCCATATATATAAAATATTATTTTATACACTACAAAAATACTTTGAAACCGATTTATCCTTAAGCGCTACAAGGCCCTTCTCTTCCAGCTGCAAAAATCTCGGAACAGGTTGAACTTTTCCCCCGAGAGGGCTGTGGCAGCGCTGCGCTGCACCTCGTGGCAAGCGTATAAAGCAAGAGGAAGATTGCAGGCTGCGTTACGGTGTCGGAGGGAGTATCCCTTGCTGTAATTTAAATACCGAATAAGCAGTTACCAGAACAAGTAACTATATGTTAGAACCTGGTGAAGTGTTCACAATAAACTTAAAAAACACACAAAATTCACGGGGTTTTGGCCCTCAGACCAGACGTCGGTCTTCAGGTTATATCCATCCTGGGATGCGCGAGGGCCAGCTGCCGAGCGCGCCCAGGCTGCTGCTTCCTTTGTTGTACGAAGTTCATGGGAAATTTCTCTTTGCAGAGTTTTCACGTGAAATTCAGCCACTACAAGTGAGTTTGCTCGGGGCTTTGGGCTTGCCAGGAACTGGCAAACCCACAGCTGGGCTCCTGCTCCCCACATCCACTTCGCTGGCCGGGCTCACCTCTGCTCAGCGAGGCCTGGCACCAATGCGGGCTGAGGCTGGTTCTAAGAAATTAGGGGACTGGGGAGGGACTCCAGGAGCACCTCTGGCTCCTGCTGGGCCTCCAACACACAGGGCTCAGACATGCTGGGAACGGCAGGTAATGGACATCGTGGTACCTAGGGACCTCTGCTGCCAGAGGCACACATGCCTAACAGATTTTATGGTCCCCTAGGGTTAGATCACACGTGAGCAAGGCCCTAAGTTTCAGTTCTGGATGCTCACAGAAATAGTAAGGCAGTTTTTAGATGCCTAAGTCATTTTGAGATTGAGAATGTGGCTCCACGCAAGATGAGAGCGTCGCTGTGGGTACACGCAGACATGTTTTTGCTGCAGAGAAATCCCTCATAAGGCAAGGCTGGCAAAAGAGTAGAAAAAGTGTCCTGGAGCTGTGGAGAAATTCGCTGGAGGCCACACGGAACCGGTGCCAGCGCAGAGAACAGCATCCAGGTCTGCAGCTCCCACCCCAGGCCCTCACCAACCCAACCACATCCAAGGGCTCCCCGGCGAGGCAGCCAAACCAAACCACAGACCCGGGCAGCGCTCGCAGCTCAGCGGCTGACGCGAACAAAAAGATGGTGAAGGGAAAACCCTCTCCCTCCATTCAGTTGTTCCCCAACCCTTCTGACCGGCAGCGAAGCCGAGCCCAGCACCGTGCCGCGCTCCGGTCGCTGCCTCCGACACCTCTGGAGGCTGCTGGCACCCCAGGTCCCGCGTCCCCGCTGGGACCTCCCGCGCTGATCCGGCACCGCGACCGCCCTCGTTCCTGCATCCCTGGCACTGGGCAGAGCGGGCTGCCTGCTTGCAAGGGCACCGGTGGGAGAGGGGCTCGTGTCCCTCCAACACGGCTGGCGAGGCGGCCAAAGGGCAGCCCAGGCTGACAGGTCCACCCTGCACCTCCTCCACCACCCGCTTCCACCGCCACCACGGGCGCTGGCACGAGGAGCTGTGCAGATTTCCTGCCATTACACCGTGTTCCTTCCCCGTGGAGCGAAGGAACTGTCACTTTGCTCTAATTAGCCAATTAGGTCCCTAATTAGCTGATGTAATTACTCCGAGGAAGCGATTTCATTTAAGACAAACCTCGCTCCCGGAGCAGGCAGAGCCGGCCCACCGGCGGCAGGAGCAGCGCGGGGACGGCACACGGGCTGTGCCGGCCGGGTCGGTGGCAGCGGCGTGGGGAACAAACCCGGCGTCATCCTGCAGCCACATCGGGCCCGCAGAGAGAGCTTCCCATCAACAATTTGTTCTTTAGAAAGAGATCAGATAATCTAATCAGCGCGGCTCCATCTGTCGAAAGGACGAGGGGAAAAAAAAAAAAAATAATACCACTTATTTACATTTTTTCCCCTTTCTTGGTGTAACTTCGAGATCTAATCAGCACCAAGCTGTGCTTTAATTGGAAATATATAGCAGACGCGCATTTCCCTACAGCTCATTTGTTTCTTTATCAGAAAAAAACGTTGGCCGAGCAGACAGGGTGGCGCTCAGCGTCCTGGGAGGGGCCCTCCTGCCCCTGCCGGGGACAGCCCCGTCCCCACGTGGGCCCTCGCTGTGCCCCTCGGGAGGCAGGAATTGGGGTGAGATGCTGCAGGGACCCGGCCGGGTGGATAACCAGGGGCTGGCACCGCGCTCTTCAGGCGGTGTCGCCGTGACTTTGAAGCCACCGACGAGCCCCGTGTTTGGGCTTGGAGTCCGCGCGCCCCACGGCAGAGGAAGGAGCCTGAGAGCGAAGCATCCTCCCCAGAACAAGAACAGCTATTTCTGTGTGACGACGGGAATAGCTGCTCTCTGCCGAATGCGACTCGACAAGCACAATATCTTCCCCAGCCCTCCAGCAGCTTTAGCTGTAAAAGTCTATGCAGATATTGTGACCTTTTAAGAAGGCACAGATCTGCGGGGTTTAAATAGCACGCCACAGAGACTCCCAGGCAGAGCCTTACGCCAGGCAACTCTTACACAAAGCACTCGCAGAAACGATTTCCAGGTCAGCAGACACGAAGGAAGAGGGGTGACCCTCCTCCGGGGGTGATGGGGAGCACGGAGGAGCGCAGCAGCCCCGGGCAGATGGCACCCGGGGTGCAGCAGCCTGGGAGCAGCACGTCGAACAGCGAGTCCAGGGTGTCCGAGCTGCACCAACGGGCACCGTGCAGGTTGTCACCAGTGGTTCTGAGCTACAAATTAGCAGCCAGAAGCTGTTAAGTGCTTGAATTCATCCACATTAATGAGAAAGGGAAGGAGGACAGTGACGAGACACCCAGTCTTCTCCCCAAAGCTCCGTATTAAGGCTGTCAATAATGCATGTGCATGAGCCAGGTCATTAGAGGACAGCGCTGTCTGCACTCCTTTCCCACAGCCCCGCTGGTGGCTGAGCTTGAAAAATCCCCAAGACGGGCAAATGCTAACACACTAAACTGTGGCTTATGTCACCTAGAGCATTTTGCAAAGTCTCAGTGATCTGCAAATAATTAAAGGAGAAAGCAATCAATCTTGTTGTTCAAAACAGCGATTAGCTTGGGAGAACCCGGCATTGTAATGCTGCAGGCACCCGGGGAGAAGATGCTGCATGCATAATGATAGCTGCCAGTCCTCACCAGTTCAAGGACCACGGGGGTGTTCTCCGGTTGCGATGGGAATTTCTTATCGGTCTCCGAGGCTGTGTCATCCTGTGTTTCACAAGCACTTTGCCAAAGGAACAGAGAAACAGCTTTGCCGCTTGTCAGGCACATCCTGGGCCCGGCTGCCAGGAGTGGAAGCGTTTGTAGGCGGCTGCTCCGCGGGGCACGGCCTCGCTGGGAGGCACGAGGGTTGGGAGGCACGGGGGCCAGAGCATCGTGGGCCTCTGGCCAGGCACTGCCCGGGATCTGCTGGCCACTGGGGCAAGGCAGCAGCAGCTCTGCCCTGGACAGACACGACCCCCGGGCAGGCAGCCACCCGGCCTCCAGCCTCAGCCGTCCTTCAGCGCTTCCACGTGCAGTGGGAAACCCGGCAGATCCACGCACCGACACGGCTCCGCTCCTCCCGAATTGCTCTGGGTGACGAAGAGAAAGAAAATCCCTCCACAAGCAGGAGAGACCAGCATACACACATATGTGGGTCTGTGTAGCACTTCCTACCCACCTTCTGTTGTGCATTTGGATGTCAGACTTTGCATCTGTGGCTAAAGCAACCCACAGTGATTTAAAAGTGATTGCACAGCATTTTGTACTGGGTTAGGTGGAGATTTCTATTTAGTGCATCGTTACAGCAAGCAACAGTGGTTTCTCAGGCTTGGATCTAGCCTTACCACAAGGCAAAGAGGAAATTGCAATTATTTGTTGATGGTTTTTCAGAGCCCTCATCCAAGCACAACATACACACAGCTCCCCTGACACCATCACCACACAGCCCATAAACTTTCCAAGAGCTGCCAACAGGAGCTCGTTGTCTCTGCTCCGCCACTGCTCACATCACCACCTACCTGCTTCTCCCCGCACAAGGAAACACCCCTGCCAAGCCAAGTCCCAGGGCTGCTGCGGGAAGACTTGGCTTGAAAAAAAGAAAAAAAAAATGTATTTCTAAACCAAAAAATAGGAAAAAAGCAGAAAGCTTTTCCCTCAGGTCCCTCCACAGCCCAGAGCTGATGCGACGGTGAGGCAGCACCAGCCTGGGGGAAGGAGGACTTCCCAGAGGAGACAAAGATTTCCCTGCTAGACCCAACACCACAGAAATAGGAAGGAATTTTCACCAGCTTTTCGAGGGCAGACACCACACTTCCATCCACCCCCAGCTCTCCAACGTGCTGCCCTGGGGACAGGGCACTAGGTGCTACAGGAGTACATGGAGAACTGCCCAAGTACAGCGCAACCCAGCTGCCCACCACGGGGACGGGGCTGCTAGCACCGAGCCGCGCGGCATCAGACCCAAAAAATGATGTGGGAAACCTCTGAGAGGGCTCCTGCACCGCTCCCTGTTAGCGGAGACCGTGAGTCAGCCCGAGCGGCGCTGGGAAGCTGCGGCACAGCCGCGGAGCTGCTCAGCGCTCAGCCCTGGCAGGCCCGGATCCAAGCAGGACTCTGGCTGCGGAGGTAAGGTGCAGGCACCGGTTGTTACCCCACCGCTGCCTCCGGGCGCGCGGCGAACTTCTCACCAAAGGCAGGCGCCGCTGCGCAGGCACTTTGCAAACGCTCCCAGCCAGGGCGGGCACCCGCTGCCTCGCCGGAGGTGCAGGGAAGGATTTGCAAATGTGGCCGAAACTGCTGGGAGCAGCGCTGCTCTTTCGCACGAGGCGATGAGAGGGGCCGGCCCGGCGAGAAGGGCCCAGTTGCAATTAGGAGGACAATTTTCTGTAATGTTTTTATTGGGAGTGTTTCGCATGCCGATGGTCTCGAGAGGCAAAATTCATGCCTGTGAGGTTTTGCTTCTCAGCCCATCCCTTTGTGTGATACTTAGTTTAAGCGGTATCTGAAAGAATCAGCCTCTCTTATTATCAAAGCCACAAGCCATCTGGTTCCACTTTCCGAGGGAAAGGGAATGAGTGGAAATCTGGTTTCACTTGGGTTTTCCTTCCCTGGGTTATGGTTTGCTCTATGTTTAATGTTGTTACTGCAATATGATATTTGGGCAGTGGGTGGCCTGTTTCCCCCATTTGAAACTAATTTACAGCTTTGTCTGGCAAAATTGTTGCTTCCAATCAATTAGCACTGACACAGAAATTAAACCATCCTGGGGTCTCGACACATAAGGAAGCAGGTCCTCGTTTGCTGGGAGAAATTCTCTGTTCGGGGGGAAGCTGGTGGCTCACCCTCGCTCTGTGCCAGTCTGGATTTTTGCTTTTAAAGATCCAGAGTGCATTTTTAAAAGAGATTTAATAGGCAAGATTGAGATCTATCACGGATCCTATTTTTGTTTTACGGCCGTGACCTCGTTAAGGAGATGGACAAACAAAGCCAAAAACAGAACACTAATAAATACAGCCGGAATCCATCAAATGACAACTACCAGCATCTCGATCGTTTCTTCTCCAAAAGCACGCCGGGGGTTCCCCAGCGCCCTCCTGCACCCCATCTCCTGCCACCCAGTTCCCCCCACCCCTGGCACCAGGCACCCAGGCGCGTTCCTCGGCCCTGGCTCCGTGCTACCTACGGACAGTGCGACGGGACGCACCCTCCAGAGCATGCGAACGTGCGCGCTGAAGGGCCCCCAAAAGACGTCTGTCTGTCCCCTGGCAGCAAGGCTCGGCTCACGCGATGTCTCCAGCTCGGGAGAGGTCTGTCCTGCTGCTGCCTCTGCCTCCTCCCTGCTCCTCGTCTTTCTCTCCAGCAGCACAGCAGAGAAGGGGTTAGCGGCTGTGCTAACAGACCCGCATTTCGTGCCACATCCATGCACTGCACTGCAGCAGGTCGGCCTAAGAGAACACGTCAGTCGCTTCCCAGCCGTGCTGTCAGGACTGGGGTCACTGGCTACCCAAACTAACGGGCTCCTCAAGGTCCATCCGTGTTCTTGGTGAGAAGGCCTGGAGCTCGCAAGGGGAGAGCAGAAAGGCAAAGGAGCAGGGAGCTCGAGGTGCCAGCCGTTTTCTGGCCCCATAAGACCTGGCAGAGGCAGTGAGACACAACAGGAGGCAGAGCAAAAGAAGAAGGAGGGGTGCCAGCATCTGGCCTGCCCTGGAGCACGAAGGATGCCCCTGCTAGAAGAAGTACAGCGATGAACAGGAGACAAGGGAGAGGAGCCTGCAGAGGATGGGAGAGGTTAAGTCAGGCCCTGGCTACTGACAGCCAGGTAACATCTACAGACGTCACGGTGCCAACAGCACCTGCCCCGTGAGCCCTCAGGAGGTCGCAGATGACACATCCCAGAGCCGGAGAAGGCCTCGTGTCAGAAGTGCTGAGCCAGAGCCCAAGCTTGGCTCAAGCTCGCACTTGGAAGGCTTAGCTTGCTTCAAAGGCAGCAATCACAGCGAAGGAGTTTTGGCTCCAGAGATGGAGGAGGCAGAGTCCCTGGAGAACAAACGCTGCCGAGACAGAGGCGAGGCTCCGCAGCACGCCTGGCATCAGCGAGGTTTGGGCTCGGCCTTGGAAGCAGTGAGCCCGGCCTCCTGCGGCGGTGCCACCTCCCAGCGCTCCTGCTGACAGCGCCTGGGTTAACGGGCAGCCAGAAACCCAGCGCGCCCGCGGCCCTGCGGGGCACATCAGGAGCACACCAGGCCCAGGGGAACGGGAGCGTCCGTCCATCGGGGCCCTGTGCACAGGAGCTGAGCCTGTAGAGTGAGCGCCCAGTGCTGAGCACCTCGGGGATGCATCTGCACGTGTTCAGATAGTTCCTGGCACAACGGCACCCCGATCCAAGGCAGGGCACCAGGGGCTATCCCCCTGGTAATGGCAGAGGGTTGATAGTTGGAGCTCACACCCTGCTCAGACACATCTCCCGCCAAGGCTGCCTTTCTGCCGCAGCTGGGAGATGGCACCAACCACTTGCTGCAGCCCTTCCCCGTGGCAGTGTCAGGGCAGCGGGAGGAGAAAAACTTGGCCCTCAGGGCTCTGCTGAACGTCAGCCTTGACTTGAGCCCTCCTGAACCCTCAGCCTCCCCTCCATGCAGGCCAGCACATGAGCTCGTGCACTGCTGCTTTGAGATGCTGCCATATGGCACGAGCCCCGCACAGACAACTCCTGCGAGAGCTCAGCAGCAGCGCCTCTCTCTCCAGACCCAGCAGCTGCTAAAAACTGGAGCTTCTAAACCTTCCTTGAACGCTCGGACCCTCAGCAGTGCTGCAGAAGTGTGCATTGTTTAAAACAAAACAAAAAAGTCTAACCTCTCTCCCAACAGGAAGAAAAATATTTTTTAAAGTACTGAAGTTTTTACAGCTGGTGAGAGACAGCAACGGGGAAGGCTGCAGGGCAGTCCCGGTCAGCAAATTCCAGCCAAAGTAAAAGCACAGGAGCCAGATACGAAGAAGGGAGATGAAGAAGGCGAGATAAAAACAAGACAGCTGACAGCCCAGTGCCCATGGAGAAGGGCACCAGAGCCTTGTAGCTGGAGATGCACCAGCTCTAGCTGTGAAAATTCCCTGGCTTTGAAGCCCAGGTCTTCCTGGAGACAAACAGCTCTAATCCACACTCCTGAGTAATTCTCTCTTTGGCAACACATCATACCAGCATTGATTCAAACCTCAGGGCAGCTGTACTGGCTTTAATCTAGGTTTTATTTTTGTAAACTACAGTTTCAAGGAGAATGCTTGCAAAGTGGATCTGGGGATGGGTGGCAGGGAGCAGAGCCAGAATCACTAATGTCTGCAGTGGAAACACTTGTGCTTCTTCAAGAACAGGGACCAAATGTGAAAAGCTTTGATCCTAAAAAGCTAACAGCCCTGTCAGAGAGAAAAGGGGTCAACCTCTTCCACTTTTGCTAGGGCAGCTCCCTCTGCTGTCTTTGCTCACCAGCTGTTACCCAAAGACACATGTCAGTTCCAGATGGGCTCGCAGCAGTATTTCATCAACATGTGGTCATTAGTCTCCTCTGTAAAGTTATCACCTATGAAGAAACTAGTCTCCACAGAAACCAAACTTGAAAAGGAAAATGCCATCCATGCTACCCCATTCGGGAACCAGCTGGGTAGCCCACAGAACATAAATTACGTCCACAGCCTAGTGCAAAGCCAGATTCAGCCCGTCTCTTAAACCACCATCCCTTTCACACGTTGCCTGATCAGCGAGGAGTCAGCAGAGGAATTTGCACGGTGGGTACACGGGGCAGGGCAGCAGCACTGCCAACAAGCACGTTTTGGTTAGGAAAGCCAGGTTTGCAGGGGCTGGTTGGGCACCGCCAGTGACCAGCTCGCCCAGTGCAGCAGCCGTTTGGTCCCCGCATCCTCCAAGGGTGCTGTCCCCGGCCATCAATAGGAAGAGACCCTGGTCCTGGGGACACTGGAGGAGGAGGATTCACCTCTATCAGAAGAAAAAAACATACATTTTGACTACACAGTCAATGAGACCGTGCTTTGCTGAGCAGGTCCCCCAGTTCCAGTGAGAACGGAGCTCTCGTACCAGGCTGGTGCTCGAAGCAGGCATCTGCTGCGGCAGCACGGACCGGGGACTTCTGTTAGGTCCTGTAGCTGACACCCAGCTCTCACTGACCGCAAGTACTTTCAAACAGGAAAACAAGCAGTCGATCTGAAATCTCTGGAAATTAAGAGACCAAGCATTTCAGCTTTGTGATAGCTATGAATCACGGCAGACACACCACTGCTCCAGACATCCTTGTTTTCTCAGTGAAACGATTTTGCGACAGCCTGCTTGACTGCTCTTAGCTGCAAACTGAGGCAGCTGATGCTACAAAAGGTGTTAAACATTCTCAGATTGAGAGATTCATGAAAATGCCTTTGAGAATATTCAGAACCAGGGGTCATGCTCACGGAACAACTGAAACAACAGACGGGACGGAGCAGCAAGCTGGCATGCAACCTCCGGCACACGAGGCTGGTGGTGGACGAGCACCTCCTTTAGGTATCCTTCTTCACAGGGCGCTTAGTGAGCAAAGCTTTCTGCTTTCCTGGCATCGTCACCTTTTGTTTTGCAGGAAGGGTCCAGGACCAGGCCCCACCAGTGTTGCAGCAAACAATGCATGAGGACCATGAAGCCATAAGGAATTTGTACAAAGCCAGGGCCTTTTCCACATGTCTTGTTTTCAACGCTTCCCCTGCTTCAAAGTAATATTCTCAACCACCTAAAGCAATAGGTTTCTATAACAATCTTTCCCAAACTACAGAATGCTTTTGGTACAGATTTCCTCTCAATTTCCACCAACTTGCCTGTATTATCTTCCTATTACTTCTGTGCTGCTGAGCACAGTATTTCCCTAAATCAGCGTACGGATGAGAGCTGTGCAGCAGCAACCAGCTTGCGTTTGGCCACGTCTCTGGCACCATCTGCAGGCTGCGGTGCCATCCACAGCACGGGGCTCCTGCTCCTCCCCTCCCCAGTGGGGCCACAAGCAAAGGGCACATGGGAAGCAGAAAGATCTTGAAAATTGTTATTTGTATAAGCACGGAACAGCACATGCCTGAGAAGTCAAAGCCCAGCCTGCGTGGAAGGATGCTACAATATGCAACGTAACAGTCTCTCCCATTAACATGAGAATCACTCCATGGAGTTCATTCAGGGAAGCCAAATAATAAGAGTATAATACATATATGAGAAGGGCAGCGTGGTGCTTAGATGTCAGCAGAGAGCTCTCTCTTGGCATTAGCCAGCCCCAATTTCTATTACATTCAGCGTTTCACAAGCCTCTAGTGTGTTTATCCTCCCAAGCTCCTGGAGAGGCACACTGCTGCTTTTATCATCAGTGCACAGATGGAAAGCTGAAGCAAAGAGGGATTTGGCGACCAAACCAAAACCTGCCCTCAGCGAGTCCCAAAAGTTGAGCCTCTCCCAGCTTCTCCACTTACCCCAGAGAGGTCCTTTGCCATAAGAGAACCACGACTGTCCCTACGGACCTTTCAGCACGAGGTAAGTAAATATTTTCAAAGCCCGTGAGCTTAAGATGACTTCCCAGAGCTTTACAGGGCTGCAGATCTGAACCCCCGGGCTGTCAGGCACGAGCCCACCTCCCAGCAGGGTTCACAAGCCCACAACAGCACTTACAAGGCAGGGCTGAAAGATACCCCCAGAGGTTCAGCCAGAACCACAAGGATAGAACACACCGACTTACAAAGCATGAAGTCCCCAAGTCAAGACCAGATTTATTTATTTTTTTGGCCCAATACCACTCTCTAGCATCATGCCTAAATTGCAAGTAAACAGGCTAAGTATTTATACTCCGGATGAAGATGACACCTGGGGGAGCCCATGCCCCCTACAACTCTCCCTTCGCTCAGCACATCAGCCGCACGCCGCACTGCTGAGCCTCCAGGCACAGCACCACCGAGAGCCCCGGGTCCAGCCCACGCTCTCCTGGGCCCCAGTGCAGATGCAAGGCTGAGCACCCCACACGAGGAGGAGACGAGCCCTCCAGCACTGGCTGGAAGCACGTGTCCCTCCCTCCACGAGCTGCCATTTCGCTCACACCATCGCCTGTCACAGCCCCTGCTGACAAGCCGCTTATCGGCGGTTATCAGGTTTTGGCTGGAGGTAAGGGAGCTTATTTCCCATTCTTTGGAGAAGGAATCAGCTGTGATAGTTCTGGGGAAGGAATGGTGGTGAAAAGGAAGCGCTGGCATGTAGATGAAGAATTCAGGAGGTCAGGAGTGCTAGAAACCGTGGTTTGCTCAAGAGAGGTCGGTGCAGCAAGCTGCTCTGATCCAAGGCACCGCCTTGCACAAGCGGTGAAGCAGCCTACGGGTTTCCACATCTGATGGGAAGCGCAGTTCCCAGCTCCCCAGGCTCTGAGCCAAATCCTCTGTGGAAGGCAGATTTTTTATTACAGCAACTTGAACAGGCGTCGGTTCAAGCTCGCACACAACACATTGGGTGGGAGTGGGCAAGGGGAATTCTTCACCGCGCTCTTTGGCATGGCAGCGGCTGGCTTACCTACCAGCTCACTGCCAGTGAAACAGCACCTCCCGTAAGACAAAAACAAACAAGCTGACATGCTTCTAAAGAGCTTTGGCTCCGATTTTATGATGGAATGCATTGAAGATTTAACATTGCTAGTTCTGCTTTTTCTGAACACCTGTAAGTGTTCCCTCAAGTACCTATTCAGCATGCCTTAGTACTGAGGAAATTCCACATCTGAGACCTGCACCAAGACATCCCCTTCAGTCGTCCTAGGTCTCCTTCAGAAAAACAAGCTTTAACAACATTTAAGTTACTATTCTGATCCTGGATACCAGCTTTACAAGAGCCAGAGCCCAGGCAAGGAAATGGAAGAGCATTCATTTTACACCGTATCTCCCGGGAGGTTTTGAAAGTAACATTTCCAGCACAATGAGAAACACTGCAGAACTGGCATATTTCCTTCCTGAAGATTTTGCAAAACATACTTTTTCTGCGGAAAATCAAAGCCAGACTCAGCATCAAATGATTAAAGGTTAACTAAGACTTCAAACAAGCATCATGTGATGGGTCATTCTACGGATTATGGAACACAAACTAGTCCTCCATCTTGATATCTGCATTTAATTATGGCCATGTCTGAAGGTGACGAGCAGAAAAATACAGGCTTTGTTACAGATGTGCGTTTCACCCTGGAAAATCTTCGGAAAGAAAAATTTTGCTGCACCTGTTAAGCACAAAATGCTAATGATTTCTCAGCACTATGGGGCCAAGTGTCCTGAGTTTAGGGTGAAATGAATCTGGAGTTATTTTAAAATAAGCAGAAGATTCCACTAAAATACATGGCCTTTTTATTCTATGGGAAACAAGGTCCACTGGCTTAGGATGTGAGGATGCAAACACAAAACAGGCTAGAAGAAAACTTCATAAAGCAGCGCTGCAGTTGGGTTTCTCCCATAGCTCCTCGAGAAACTTGGCCAGTAGAAGACACGAGCAACTAACGCAGCACAGGGGAAAGCAGCATTCCTCGCCCTGGAAACCAGCATCTGCTTCCAGGCACATCCTCTTCACACATCTCTCCATCCCTCACTAGAGCCTAATCACAGCAGCCTTTTTAATTAAAAGAGGTGGCTCAATGCACCTTTTTCCTATTGATCTGGAGTCAACAAGAAACCATAAACCAAGAAATTAAAATAATAATTTATAGCCTTTGGCCTGGCTGCCTGTTAGCTCTGTTTGCCATATTGTACACAATGGTTTCCTGCCTCTGCCAGTATATAAACTTGATACAAGAGCTCCAAAAAGTGGGAAAAAAAAACCAAACCCCCCACACACAACCCTATAAAGGCTTCCTCTAGAAACCAGCTCTGAGGATGGTTTTCAGTTCACCCTTTGTCTGATCTGGGGCCAACCCTTGGTTCCAATCATAACAGAAAACAGAGAAGATGAAAGGCCAAACTTCATTTTTTTCCAGCTTGAGCCAGGTGTACAGCTGGCATCAGCAGCCTCCGATGGTAACATGTTCCAGTGAAGGCATGTTAAAGCAATAAAAAGAAAATGAGTAACATGTGGCTAAAAACATCTATTCATTTCACTTATTTTCTATAAATGAATTTTCCCAGGGCAGTATTTGGGGGTTTCTTTTTAAGAGTGTTCAGTTCCATAGGCATTACAGGGTTTCCAAGACAGTGTGATCCCTCCGAGAGGTTTGAAATGCCAGCAAGCATGTCTCTTATAAACTAATAGCCTATTATTTACAATTGTGAGTGGCTCAAATAGCTGATTTAAAACCTTCAAATGACAAAAATTCCTCTGAGGCAAGATGCCAAAGTTGAGCAAACAATTTGTACGGTATGTTAAGTGTAGGGGGAAGCCATAGAGCTTGTAATGAAGCCATGTCTTGTGTTTCCAATCACAGGCAGGCAGGACTAAATGCATTATGGCAAGCTACTGAGTGAAACAACAAACCACAGGGGGGGCGAGCGGGTGGGAAGAAGAAGGGGGAAGCAAGGTTGGATTAAAATATAATTTTCTGTGGCTTGTTGAACAACATGACGTAGTTATTCCTTGATGTGCAGAGGATGGGTGCTTGCAAAGAGCACAGAGCCATCTGCTGCTCATCAGATTCCAAAGCAATTACAGAATCTGGGTGTTTTGTTGGTTTTTGTGGGAGGTTTTTTCGTTGCCTTTTTTTTTTTTTTAATCACTTTAATTTGTTGCCCAGTCTACACAGCAAAACCCACAAGTGACAGCATGAGAAAGAGCATTTAAGTTAGGGCAACCCCCACGTGACACTTGGGATCCAGTTTCAAAGAAGGGTTGACGTGATGGAGGTAAATGGGAAGTGGAGTAAAACCTTGCAGAGACCTTCGTCCCCAGCCGACTGCTCAAGGCTACCCCAAGAGGGCTGTCGGTTTTGATTGGGATGGGAGCGGGGGGAGGAATTTTTTTTAGGGTTGTTTGTTTTAAAGTCAGAGCACTGATTCCTGCAACAAAGGACAACAGCAAGGCTCAGCTGTGCTTCCAGAGGCTGTGCCCATGCCCTGTGAACAAGCTAGCTTTGATGGAAGGGGCAGGGTAAAGAACTGGCAGTGTAAAGAACCAGTAAGAGAGGAAAGTGCAGGAAGCAGGCATTAAAGTCGCTGTATCAACTCGCTTCTAGCACACACCTGAGTCCTTCATGGATCGATGCGGGGACCGACACAGGTTAACAGAGAGGGTTGTTAAGAGCACGCTCCAGACACTGAGGAGCTGAAGCTGGGTCGCTGCCAGCACCCAGGGGGAACAAAGTTTCAGGGGCATGGAGAAGCCTCAGCACCCAGCCAGCATCGTGCCAGACGGTATACTGGAGGGCACAGGGGTATACTGGCAGTAAACATCAACAAGGGAAGGTGTCTGTGTCGAGGGACAGTGTCGGTGGGAGACCAAACAGTCACAAAGCCGGCCGTGAACCAGGGCAGAAGCGATGAGCACCAGGGACGTGCAAGCAGCAGGGCTGGGTGGAACAACCTCCACCAGAGAGGCCGAGGAAGGCACCCGACCGCCTGCTGCCACGGAGGTCACCACGCTGCCCAAATCCAGCCCCACCAGGAGCCAGCCAAAGCGACCTGCACCGGCAGGCCTGCTAGGAACAGCTCGCGCAGGCGGCCGCCCACAGGCCTCCCCACGCAGGGGAAGGGCCCATGTGAGGCGTTTGGGTGAAGCAGCGCGTGGAGCAGGCCGGGGAGGCTCCACCAGAGCCTTAAGGAGTTCAGGGAACAAACAGAGCTCGGGCCTGCAGCCTCGAGCTGCTCCCAGCTGCATGGAGGGGCTGCGGGAGGCCAAATCCCAGTCCCGGGGAGCGTGTCAGAGCGTGTACAATTCAGCTGTCAAGTACGTGCCAAACGTTAAAAGCCATGAGTAATCCCAAAGCACTGGGTTTCTCGTAGGCCTGGGCAGCTCTGCTTCTGCTAAGTCGGTGCACAACTACCCCCCCTTTTTCCATGAAATCCAATCGTATCGGGAAAAGACGAGCTACCTTTAAATCAGAATTATTTGCAATGTTTTCCACTAAGCATGATATTCAAGAGTCTTTTTCTCCTGAAATTATTTATGGAAATTCTCATTTTAACAGAAGTTTTAGGACTACGTATTTCTTTTGAAAACACACATCTCCCACTTACCCTCCACCTCTCCTCATGCCACGCAACATTTCCACAGCAAACATCGGAAGGTTTGAAAGAAGTGCCCGCACAAACACTCAGAGAAGAAACACCTCTTCACAATAACTATTGGGCAGCTGTACAGAACATGCCATACAGCAGGCATTTTTCTTCCTATGTAAATGCTTCTGCCCAACAGCATTAATTCATTCATCCTGGACACTGCTAAGTCAGGACATCTCCCACCTTGTTATCTGTGAATGTTTCAGACATTAAACTGTTCCAGGAGCATGAATAAGTCACAGTCCTGCAGACAAGCTGCAGCTGGGCCAAATCCTGGTTTACATGGGGAACGATACTAGGCAGAGTGCTATGCAATTCAAAACCCATCAGTTCCCCCAGGGGATTCCACATTCATGCCCATTAATACATCAAGCATCAGCCCACCTAATAATTAAAGCCCTGTGTCTTGCTGTCCAGCTCCAGACCCTCTGTGGTGTTCATTTCTCCCTCACCTATCCCCCTAGGGCACATTCCCAGGACTACGGGACAGCTATGAGAGTCACAAATATATTCTGTCCTGATGAGGCAAGCCAGCTGGCATAGAGCACACACCTTCTGTAGCCCAAGGAAAACCCATCTGCAGCATTTGTACCTCTCACAGGCATCTCTATTTCAACAGAAACACCAGAGCATCCCCAGACCAAGACAGGAATACACCTGATAACACTTACCCAGGAATGTGCTCCTGTATCAAGGTACAGTCAGAAACCTCTTGCCAACCTTCCCTCCCTGTGATGCTTGCTACAGTTTACGGCTTGCTGTGTTAGTGCAGAGTGTATGCTGTCAATTAGGAAGTCAGCTGGCACAAAAAAAACTCAGAGCCACAGGGCAGAACATCTCTGCCAGAGCCTACAGGCAGAAGCTCTGTAAGCACATTTCAATTAAATACATTTGAAACTAACAGGGGAAGTACGCATCTTTCAGAGACAAATGCAGTAAGAACCTTGGCATGGCAGGCAAGATGCCTTACCTCTCCCACAGCAGCCCAGGGGTCACTGGCTGAAAGAGCAGAAGGTTTGCTAGCCAAGATCTAGAGCCCTTCCTGGTTCCTTGACTTGCCTAGAAAACCACAGAGCCTTCTCCCTCGCTCCCCAGCCTCCTCCTGGCCCCAGGAAGAAGGCTGAGAGGCTAGGTTTTGTTACCATAAGAAAGGCTCATCTGAATAACCATGTGTCTAAGTAGGCTTTTGTCACATCCTCCAGAAAATACTCGACTCAGCAGCACTTTTTCCATGAGCAGCATCGTGGAATAGCACAGCACACCAAATGCACATAACGGGAAACATCACCTCCAAATCTCACTCAGCCTTGAGGGATGAGATCCTCTTCTTTCAAGAGAAGAGGAATAAAACCAGCTTGCAACAGAACAGACACTGATGGGGACCCTCACTGGAGACCCTCTTTTAACACTATTTAAGAGAAATAAATAGTTCAGTTGGAAGAGGCCTTCAACGATCATCTAGTCCAACTGCCTGACCACTTCGGGCTAACCACAAATCAGGCGTGTTACTGAGGGCCTAGTCCAAACGCCTCTTGAGCACTGGCAGGCACGGGGCATCAACCACCTCTCCAGGAAGCCTGTTCCAGTGTTTGACCACCCTCATGGTGAGGAGATTTTTTCCTGACATCCAGTCGGTGCAGCTCTGACATGGGTCACCAGGGAGCAGAGGCCGGCACCCCCTCTCCATTTCCCTCCTCGGGAGGCTGCAGAGAGCAGCGCGGCGCCTCTCGGCCTCCCCTTCTCCAGACCAGGCAGCAGGGCCGTCCTCCGCCTCTCCTCACAGGACGTGCCCTCCAGCCCTTTCAGCAGCTTTGTTGCCCTCCCCTGGAGGATCGCTTTTCAGGTCTGAGGTGTCTGACGCAGGATGAAAACACGCTGTAAGCGTGTAGCCCAGAAGTGCTGACCCAATATAAACTCCCTGAGCCAGTTCAAACACATTCCAGAGGTGCTGGCAGGCACGTTAACTTTGTCCTGACAGGCTCTGTGCCAGATCAGGCAACCTCTGTCCTCAGCCCAGCTTTATCAGATTGCAGAAAAGAGGTTACGGCAGAGCAGGTACCATCTGTTATCCACAGCTGGCACAAAAACCACAGAGCCAGCACGAGCTCAGGACTGCCAGTTCTAGCCAGTCTGACAAATACAATGACAGGATCATGCTCGAGGTAGACAAATTTGTACTGCCAGGTGATCTGATGGAACACAGACAGGTTGTTAATGATCACTAACCCAGCTGAAAGCGCTTGGAACGGGGCCCGCAGTGCAAAGCGATTGCTGTGAGCTCTGCCTAATCCCCAGAGAACATCAATAACGCTCGCCGAACGGAGGAGCTCGCCGCCCCACAGCACGGAGCCTGAGAGGATGGTTAGATTGATAAGGGGAAGGCAGAGCAGGAGACCAAGTCACCCTGAGCAGAACGACACTCGCAGGCTTCTCCTCCTGCCAGGCCAGCAAAGGGCTAACTGCCGAAAGGAGCAGTGAAGGGACAGCGCCGTGCTTGCTGCCGGCCAGGCACACGGCCACGAGCCCTGCGGACGGCGGCAGCGGTGCCAGCTGCTGCCAGAGCTCACAGTCCGGGGTACAACAGACAGCATTTTGCAGGAGAGCTACTTCTATGTCCTTACCCTTGTGGCTGTCTGAGCAGGCTGGCATAGATTAAGAACAGACATCTCCTAAAACACCACCCACATTTTTTTTTTTTTAAGGTCAACTCAATTAGAATGAATACAAATGCCCTTTAAAAAAAAACAGCAGCAGTGCCAGTGTTTTCAAAGGCACAAGTGCTTTAGAAGCAGATTGGTTTATTTGTTCCATGTAATTTACTTTAAAATGCGTCCCTGGATTCCCCATCAATTGCATCTGAGATACTGCAAAGGTGACCTGGGAAGTTTTTAAATCATACACTCTATAGGATGCCACAAGCAAATCAGCCGGAGTTTAGTGAACGGACTGGGGGCACAGGGGCTGTGCTGGCGGGTGTTTAGGGGGGCGGTGTTTAAATAACCTCACTTTGGCTGTCCAAGGTCACTTTTCTGGCAAGGACAACACCAAATGCCTGCACACAGCCTTGACTGAGCTTTAGAGGAAGCATCTATAAAGCAGAACAAGAAAGGCATGCAATCTGAGGCTGGTGATCTGTTGAAGCACCGATAATTTTAAAGCTGTAAATCACTCTTCCTTTATCACCAGCAGAGTTCTTTGCTCTAGAACAGCTCAAGAGAATAAGCAGATTAAACACTCATAACATTTGCTGAGAAATTAATATGCAGCTAAGTGCTCCCATGCAATGTCACATCTTTGTCCTCTCCCCTAGCTCTCCAGTCTGATGCACTGTGACATCCCTCGTGCAGGGGCTCGTGAGCAGCACACAGCTCCCCTCCATCAGGAGCGAGCCATGGCACGGAGCACCTCGCCTCCATGTCACTGGTGAGCCAACACAGCCTCTTCTTGGGATGGCACAGCTTCGATCAGCCATAGCTAAAGAACAGTCCTTTGCTACCAATGCCTCCCATAGCGTTTGGTTTTGGTTTTGCTAAGGAACAAGCACGTGAAAGCTCTTCTGCTGCAGACAGAAAGCTCTCAGCCCTTGAGGCATTTCTGAAGCTCCTGGGAAGGGCCGGCTCCTGCACTGCCTGCCAGGACCCTGCCTCTGGCTCCTGTGTCACCCACCTCTTGCCTCTTAGAGGCAGGCACTCCGGTCCTGCTGCAAGAAACCAGGAGAAACACAGGCAGGGAAGTCCAGTAGGTCCAAGCAACAAGTCTGCATCCACTCACCCAGGATAAATCTCTTAAAGACTCCGAGTGCAGCAAAGTATTCCTTGTCCCTCTCAGAGGGGTGAGCCTTTGTCCATCCTTCCTTCTGTCAGCAGCCCTCTCATCCTTTCCCCATACATACCCAGAAGAATGACCAGGGAAGTCTGAGAGCCCTCCCCAGTCTGCAGAGGAATTGTCCCCTCCTCCCCGCTCAGCTCATTTTACACCTTCATTAAGAACCCTCATTAAGGAAGGAGAAAAAATCTCCTGCCAGGATTCTTCACAGCTGCCCAGATTCATGCATTTTTGTACCTCCCTCGCTCTCCCCAAGCAAACCTGAAACCGTAAGAGGACTGTTACCCTTTTAGGGCCCTGCTCCTCCTGCACCCTAACCGCCTGCAGGGTTTTGCTTTTTACCAAAGAGCTCCCTTTATCGCAGTGAGCATTAGTTAAATGCCCCACTGGTTTTCTTTACATTTTAGCAACAGTAGGACATGCCAGACGCTTTAACTACCCAAGGCTGGAGGAAGCTGCTTGAAAAGGGTTGCCACATTTCTGCCTCAGATTTCTCGTACAAAAATATGCGCGAGTGCCAGAGGTCCCATATTTTCTGAGTGCATCACGCCCACTCCCTGTATGTGTAGATGGTAACACAGCACCTCCAGAGAAAGTCCAACAGCTTGAGAGTGTCAGACTTAAGAGCTGAGATATGTACACACACTTGTCATTTATTTTTTAATTTTTTTTTTTAAGAAACTTGACAACTCTGAGCTTCAGATCAGAGCAAGCCACTAACAGCCCAAGAAGCCTAAATGAAGACAAGGTCAGTTTTGTTTTTTTTTTTTCCTAGGCAGAAGACGACAAATACATCATCACTTGAAAATCCAGGCCCTACTGCAGCCACTGCTGGAACCCCTAGCTCCTGTGAGATCAGCATTTAAGAGCATCTATCAGCTGCACTTCCAAGTCTGCACTTCCACAGCCAAATTCTTCCTGTCACAACCCACTGAAAAAGCTCCAAGTCTCCTGCTCATCCAGCAGCCACCAACTGCTGTTCTAGACACCTGGTCCCTCCAGGGGCATACAAGAGCAGAAAGCAACACGCTTCATGAGTGCACTTTCCCCCCAGTCCCTTTCAAAGTGGGATGACCTCTTCAAACGTCTCTCATTAGAAGCTGAGACACTGCTGCAAGATGCTGCAGACTTGGCCAAAGTGCTCTGAGCTGCTGGCAGAGGGCAGCCCTGTGCTCACCCGGGCACCACAGCCAGTCACAAACACCTCCAAGCAACTCAGCTTGCCAGTTCGTGCCTCGATCAAGTGCCCCGTACTGTTCAGGCTTATTACTTCTGGAGCTGATTGCAATGTGTCAAATGGCAGCATTAGGAAGTACTCACGCATACACCATTTCAGCAGCCTCCTTGGAGCAGAAGCAGTAATCTGGAGTAATTTTCACTTCATATTTGAAATGTAGGAGGTACAAAGCAGAAGTACTACTTTTGCTGAAAGGGATGGAAGAGTTCAGCATTTCTTCATACGTTACGCTGTGAGACTTCGCTGACAATTTCCACGTTTTCCCAGCTTTACCACGCTAGAAGCAACGTTGCCTTTTCCCCATCAGGCAAGCCAGCACTGCGCCCTGCTCCAAGAGATGTAGGATGCCAACTCCTTAAACACTGCTTGACAGGTCTACTGATACCTCCCAACCCAAGCACTACCAACAGAAGTCTGCATCTTCACGGGTTCATCTCAGCTGAGACTGCATGGAAGCAGTCAGAGCAGGAAAGGCCTGCTGCCTTTTAATTCATGCTTGAGCTAAAATTAAAGCTTTTCAAAATGTGATATAAGTCGCAGGAGTCCACCCACAGTCAGCTGCCTTCTCGCTGTAGCTTTCAAGCCTAGAGAACAATGTTCTCGCTGCTTTTAGCCCATGAACTGGTCGCTTTAGTATCACACCTCGCCACCTATTCTGCCGTTTCTTGTACATTCCTGTAACAGCTCCCCTGCTAGAACATTCTCCAGTTTCACAATTTTAAGTCAGGCCCATAGCACTTACTGGGTATTTCTCAACACATTTCTTTTAAAAACCTGTCTGTTGTTCCCACTTGTAGCACCTACCATACTTCTAATTCCTTGGCTTCCTATACAGGCACAGCAGCTTTTCCTGAAGCTCTAGCCATTTTCATATTTGAAAGGGTTTTCATTCTGCTATCCCACAACTGGCATATTTTTCTTAACTTTCCTCTTCCTACTTTTTTCCTAGGGAATTCCTTACCATTGACAAAAAAGATCTATTTTACTTCTCCCTTCTCTCAAAACAATCCTTTATCACTTCTTTCAGAGGAGCTTTCAAGCTGAAATATGTCTGCATGGTCAGAAGATCACCATTTTTCACCAGTGATTTTTAGACTTTTTTTTTTTGAACTCAACAGCATAAGTATTCCTATCATCAAGTGCTAGAATTTCTTGAAAACTAAGAGTTGTGTGTCAAAGTCCCTCATGACCAGATCACATTATAGATTTACTTGATCTACACTAATTGTTTTTAAGTTGGTCCACTGGTAGTTAGGGCAATGCCTTCCAATTCCTAAACTGCAGCAAGTAGTACGGCAAGACAAGACACCAGCTGAAGTGTCCTTGCACCCCAAATAACTCTTATACCACACTTGACTCTCAACACGAGGAAACTTCAAGAGGTCCTCTCTTACTTTGGAATACTCCCACCAGATTACAAAACTCTGGCTTGATGCCCTGCAGAGAATTTTTGAAGTCATCTCTGTTGTATCCTAAGAGCACATAAGCGGGGAAAAAAAAAAAAGAAAAAAAACAGCATTTAATGAAGTGTAAAACTAATTATTATGAAATAAAACTAGCTGTTCACACTGAAAAGAAGTCATATTTTCATGTTCTATTTTCCTTTCAAATGCATTCCTTTCCTGTCATCTAAGATATTTGGTAAATGTAAAAATAAATATTCTTCACAGTAGAGTGCTGGCTTGAAAGCTGAGTCCAACAGTAAAAAGCTTCACAATTTAATATCCCTTAATGCTCAGCATCTTTTTCACTTAATGTAAAATCCATCTGATCTAATAGCTGCAATTGAGTTATATGTATGTTTTTTCTATTAAAAGTTAATTTTCTGAGTTGGCAGAGCAATACACACATTAGATTAAGAAAGCAGTAATCTCTACAAACTTTCCAGGACTCAGACATATTTCCAAGTCAGCTACTTAAAAGTCATATACCCACTTAAAATAGGGCTGCCGAATAATAGCAACATTGTGCCAACAATCAATTATAAGCAGCATTACCTTATAATATTGCTTTCCTGTTTCACGTAACAGATCACCATACATCTCTTGTGAAGCACCCCTGAAACCTCTTCAATGCATTTCATTTACATCTGACATTTTTGTGACCTCCCATTTTCCCCCCTTCATTTATCAGCAATGTTTGTCCATGAAAGCATAAAAATTGAAAGCTTCCTTTACTACACAGGTGATTCCTCATGCTTGATTATACCAAACACATGGATTATCACTGCCATGGGAATTTTGCTGATGAGCAAACACAGCCCAGATTTTACCTTCACCTTCATGATTCAATTGAGCCAAAAACCTCATACACAGCACTGCCAAGAGAGTTGTTCGTTTGGTTTGAGCCCAGAAATCTCCCCATTTGTAAAGTATTTAAACAATCCACGCCTAGTAAACCCCAAAACGTTTAGCTTAGTTTCTTACGTGCTATGACTTTACAGCATCATCAACACCAAGGTAACAAGAGGGTGAGCTGGCAGACTTAGCGAGCAGGCAAAAAAAAGTCTCAGCTAGCAGGAATTACATGCTATGTTGAGTTGCTCTGTTCCCAAGGAAATTGAGATTTAGTTTCTCACTTCTAGGGCACTCTTTGTCTTGCATTTCCCCCACCCCGAAGTAAGAATTTTTCACAGTTAACCACTGCATCCAAACACAAACCTGCTGTTAAGAACAGCTTCATGCCCAGGGTAACGCAACCACAGCTAAGAGCTCCACAGCTGCCTACTGACGCCACGCTGGCGGAAGCTCTGGGTACCGCTCCTCCAGAAGAAAGCAACTTTCTGATGTGCAACTGAGCTGTTACTACATCATTTTAATTTCAGCTCCACTAACTCTTTCGATAATGAACCGAGAAAGGAAAAATAATCCATGCCAAGACAGAAATGCTACTAGAGCAAACAAGGCACAGTTCAACGCATGAAAGCACTTTTCAAAAAATAAATGTTGAACTCCAGCAGATCAAATGGGCTTAGCAAGATGGTTTTGAGGAGGAGAAGGAACAGAGTGCTCTGAAACTCTCCGCACACACAACAGCTAGTGTCAGACAAGCACCCAGATTTCTTAGATCCTATATTCAAGTGATTACAGTGACAAGAAACTACTAATAACCTGCACCAAGCCAAAGTATATCTGTAGGAGCGCTATTGCAACTATTGAGATCAAGATATTCAGGCCTGGCAATTTTTGTTGCGTTTGATTTTGTTTGTTTCCAGACAAGCACCAACTTTTCACCTTTATTTTTCCCCTCTCATAGTAGTATTCCTCTATCTCCAGCTAAAGAAACATTTTTAAACAGACCAAGAAAGTAGGTTCTCTATTCCCTGGTACCAATTCACATTTCATATAAACACAAAACTTATTTATTCTCTCACATACTTTATGTATAGAGTTCCTATATGTACAACAGTGAATTAAGCCAGCAGTCACATTCAGGCTTCTAGTAACGTGACGGGGTTAAAGTTGCTAAATGATCTTGAAGTCACCTAACAGTCAGAAACTTATTTGTGTCACTGCCGGAGCAGCAGTTACAACAATCGAGCCTTCACTCAAGAAGAAACCTGGAAACACTGAGGTTGTACATTTTCAGCATCTGTTCTGGCACAGGTCAAGTTGTGGAAGAACAGTAAGTATTTTCAGCTAGCAGCTTACACTCGACGATGTTTTGAGCTGGTGTTTAAGAGGCATGTTGATCATTTAAAAAGAGATGACAAAAGTAAATTATTTCAGCAGAAGGAAATTACTCTGCTTACTAAAAAAATAAAAGAAGATATGAATACCATTCAAAAAGCTTTTAAATAGTTAGCCTTATTCTGCAGTAAAAAAAAAATAAATGGTTGGAGATTACAAGACCCATATAGTACATCTGAGAGTATATAAAGTTATGAGAAAATTATCAGTGCAAATCACTTCAATGGTACCCTGTACGTTAACTGACTCAGTGAAGTTGACAGAATACATCTACTGGCTAAGGGAATATTTAGACACATCAAATCACAGACACATCAAAAAACAGTTCTACTTCAGTGTCATTTCCTGTTTAGAAGCCCTCAAACATTTATTCTTTTATACACAGAAGCACACACACACTTAAAGGTCAAAGAAGAGACTTACAAGAACCCTGAAGAAAGGCTCTGCTTACTGACTCAGAAAACAAGCAACTCCTGTAAAGCCTTCAAAGGTCCAATGAAGAAATCATTGTTCCAGTCACTGTTTAAATACAGTAAAGTTTCACTTACACTGTTCATACCCTAACAACTGACCACCTTACTCATTTTCACGTCCCACGTGCGAGGATGCACCAAATAACTAAAAATCAAGTTAATTGTAAAATTAGGGAGCCCCTCACTTTCCTTTCATACCAAATGAGCCAACTCGAATAGTGTGGCAAGGAATTACCCTGCAAAGACTGCTTAGCAAGTCATGAAGTCAGGCAGCAACTTAACGTTACGTGAACATGCTTTCATTAAAAGCAGTAGTAAAACTTCACTGCCTCACCCCTAAAACATAGGGACAGGTACAAGAGACAGCATGCCCTGTTTGATGTAGAGGTGGCCAGGGCAGATTTACTCTGAAGAGCTAACTGGTGAAGCTTCATCTTTGATTCTTCATTAATACCACCAGAATTTTATCAACCACAAATTCTGAAAATAGATGAAAAAAAAAACAATCCCAAAAAACACCAATCCCAGCAGACATCTAAAAATAAATGTGTTACCTGGTATTTGAGAGCATTCAAATGAGTTCAATATCCTTCACGACCCACTACTTTGCCAAAACTATTTACATTGCTTTACCTTTTACAGAATTGACCACTACAATAAAAAAAAGAAGAAAATATTTTATTAATAATGTAATATGGGAAAAAATTAGAAAAACATACATAGAACTCCCTCAATAAAGAAACATACAATATCAAAATATGCCAGAGTTAGTATATTAAAACAATTTCTCTCTAATAAGAGTTTCAAGTAATGCAACCATAAAAGAATTTGGCTAAAAGTAATGTAAATATACTGAGATGCTTTCTGTAATAGTCCTCTAAGAAATTAAAGGAAAGCAGCACTAGATCTGTTGTACTACAGACATACTTAGTAAATATATTAAATGTATTTATATAATAAAAACTGTCCTGCACATTTATCACTTTCTGTATCCCCCTCTATGTGCCAGTCATCTCTTCAATTCTATGACATGACTCTGCCCAAAAAGGGACACAAAAGGAAACAAATATAACATCACTGAAGAAAAGAAAGAGACCTAAGCCTGCAAGAGACAGCTTGTTGGGAAGCCCAATTAACGTGAAGCAAAGAATTCAGCACTCTTTCTTAAGTCTTTATTTTTCTGGAACATGGAAAAGGCAGCTTATCTTCTCTGCATCAGGATGCCAGGTTCCTACTTGCTAGTTGTAAGCAAATGCTTTCAGCCAAGTAGCTTGAAGTTAACAGGGCTACCAATAGCATTCACGTTGCTTGCACTATTAAAACACCAACATATGTTATTAGGCTCACTTTTGAATTACTGTCTTCGAATAGTTCCAAATTATTTTCTGTCATAAAACTTACTTATGGGAATATCGTCCTTCAGTTAAAAATGAAGCCCTGCTTTAATAGGTAGATTCCAAGCACATAAATTCTCATTTCATTAATCTTACTATTTGCATCTTTCCCCATAAATAATCAGATTATAGTACATATTTTACAGTTAAGAGGAAAATACCTTAAAATTCCATGAAATAGTGTTTGAAAATCCAGTAACTAAATTATCTAGTGTACAGCTAAATGAGCTGCTCAGTCTACACCCCTATTATGCCTAATGAAGAATGAAATTATACACAAGTAGAACTATTGCATTTATTTCAAAATGCTGCTCTACCAACTATGACACTCCAGTCCTACTACTTTAGCCTACAGTAATCAATATTACAAAGCATTCATGAAAAATCTCTTGGGTCGGGGGATAAACAAAGTTAGTGTTTTGATGGAAAATTTGATTTTTGTGTCTTGTAAAAAGCAAAGGCACTACATCTTAAAGTTTATTTAAATAAAGTCTGTAACTTGGCCAGCCAAGTTACAGCGTATACCTAAATACCCTCCATCTAGCTTTGCAGCTGACTTTCTAAACACATTGTAATAAGTGTCGATCAGCTTAAGTTACAAATAAAATAGTCGCTTTTTTAATTGAAGGAGTTATACAGCTACAATACTTAGCCAAGCTCATTTGAACATAATTTATTTTCAACCACACCATGAGAGTTCAAGTTATAGGACAAACTGGAATTCCTAGGTATAGGCCTTGTTTTAAGAAGTGGTCAATCAGACATTGAAATAATTTAACTACTACGTCATCATTTTGACAGTCAATTTGCATACCAATTTTAAAATATGTTCTACATCTTTTATTAATCTCTTGAAAGAAGTGTCAGCTCTGAAACTTAGCTCTATTTTACTGTTTTGCAAGAAAATATTTCAGTTTTTTAAGTTGTTTCTTATATGAAGTAACTTTCTGGGGTTCTAACTGTAGCTGTGTTATCACAATCACATAAATCTCATGAAGGTTATCACTACCATAATCACAGCATTCCTACAAGCTGCAGCAGCCTTCAAGAACAATGGCACTAAGCACGTCAGCAAACAAGTCCCTGTCTCATTCGAATGATCTGTAGTAAAGCAGCTTGCACATCTTCATCCATGTGACCCTAGAGCAAGCAAACACTTAGTTAAAAAGTAAAATAGAAAAGAGTCCCATAAAATGTCAGCCCTTCATAAGCTCATATTAGGAGATTCTTCAAAATTGCTCAGAAGTCTTAACTCATTGCTGTATTTTTATCATTCTCTAGATAAATCTGAAATGCTTTAGGAACTCTGTTACAGTTTTCCCATGTGAGAAAGAATGGTCTGCCTTTCCGACCCAGTAGAGTCTTGTACGAAAATATGAGTTGGGGGAAAAATATAAGACTGTTCCTGTTCTCTGGAAGCAACAGCCTGCTGCTGTAGCAGTGGTCCTTCTTTTGTACACTTAAGTGTCTGAAGCCACAACACAAGTTAGTTGCTCAGCTCTTCACTCAGTGAGAGCCACTCAACACGCCTGCATTAAAATTTCCAGCTTCTGCTTGACTTCTCTCCCGCATTACCTGGGATATTACCTGGGATAATGCAGAATTAATATGCTCACATCACCAGACATCATCATCCTCAAAGCAGGTTCCTGCTATATATAATCACACCGTAGACAAATGGCCATGAGAACGCAGCATGGCAAGACTACAGTTGTATTGTGCTTTTTTGTGGGATCAGTCCATTCTCTCAACTTCACAATTAAAACTCTCAGCTTCAAAACAGGTTGCTAGTTTTAAGACCTAATTAACAGATGCTAATTTCAAGTTTATTTGACGTCTTCTAGCATGACAGGTGGAAATGTTTTAAGAATCTCTACATCCAGATGACACAGTAAAACAATCTGAACTTGGGACTATCATACCTGTACAGCACTAAGAAGATGTGTCCGATAAACTGAAACTACCTCTTGATGCTGCCTTTTAGCATCCTATAAAAGGAAGACAAGAAAAAGAAATGAAGTCATTAAATCAATACCTATTCTTCCCATTTCCAGCTTTGTTGCCTTGGTTCTGCACACTTGTATACTAGCCAAAGAAGAATTTCAAGGTTAAAGTTAGCTATATCCCCTCCACTAATCAGGGAAAGCCGCTTTTTCACCTTTTTTATTGGTTATTTGCAGTGCAGTAATTTTGCTGAAAGGCTGTCAGAGACAGGCTGACCTAGTGTATCAGCCCAGGTGCTAAAACAGAAAAGCTGTTCACCAACAGCATTAGCCATCTGTTTAAAAAAACAATTCAAGCATGCTTTGGCTTACCTTACAAGGGCGAACCTTGCAAATACTATTGAAGATGCATCCTATTTCTGATCAGATATACTAATACCTGACTTTGCTCACACACTTAGCTTTAATTAAGAGCTTTACTGAAGTCACAGGAGCCAAAAATGCATGCATTTGTGCACAAAACCACAGCACTTACCACGAAGTGTTTCCCTCCATTGTTAGTGCTTAATGGTAAGTAATACACTTCACAACATTTGCAGACAAGAGAACAGAAAATAACCAAATCCATTAAAAAAGGACCACCTTTCTTTCAGAGAGAGAAAATACACGGTTGGTCTTTTTTTTTTTGTAAGAAATATTAACATGGAACTAGCATACAGAAATGGTCCTGGCATGAACTATAGCAGCATCTTTCCATATCTCCTAAGCACAAGTTCTCTGTGCCCATTTCATCTGGAAGAGTTCCTAAACGTTGCAACTCTAGCATGCAGAAAGAAGCAAACAGATTTACAGACAGAAACGGTCAGAGAAAAAAACAAAAGCACATTTATGAATATTCTACTGTTCCGCATAGCCTAAGCACACTGTGCTCTACTGACCACATACTACCAAAGAATTACTGTAAGCAGCGTAATTGTGTGTCGGACAACACCTTGCAGAATTACTTACAGCTAGCTGTTGTTGCAGTGTTTTCACTTGGTTCTGAAGCATTTCAACCTGCTGGTTCTGCCTCTTGGAAGGAATCCCACTGGTGTACGTAAGCTGAGACAAGCCATTAAGAGCTTGTTTTAACCGCTCCACATCATTAAGCAGTTCTGTAATCTTTAAAAGCAGCACATCAAAAAAAAACCT
Organism: Anser anser; assembly: GCF_964211835.1. Classification (NCBI taxonomy): domain Eukaryota; kingdom Metazoa; phylum Chordata; class Aves; order Anseriformes; family Anatidae; genus Anser; species Anser anser. Next base: position 1,034,437 of record NC_139730.1, on the reverse strand, counting down.
CATAAGGATGCCTCATTGAAAAAGCGATATTAACTTAGAAAAAGTCTGGTGAAGATTGGCAACCACTGAAGAGTTGCTGTCCTGGCATGCCATCATACTGGCTAAGAGATGGGGGGGGCGGGGGGGGGGAGTGAGGGGAGAGACATCTTTCGTACAGAGCCAAAGCATATTAACACTTGGAAACCAAAGACAGGAATACTTTTTGTATTTAAAAGACAACTGTAAACATTCAAGTCACCAAACTGATGGAAGAATGAGCTTATACCCCAGGAGTCTGGAACTCAGGTTGGTAGTTTTATAGGGTTGACCACAACATACGATACCAAAAACTAACAAGGAATTAGAAAAACTTAGCGTAATGCTACCAAAGCCAGGGCTTCAGCTTTGCAGATCTGGGCCTCTCCTGCATACCTAATGCCCAATACACCGTCATACTTGAACAGCTACATAACTGCATCTGAAACCTAGTTCTTTGCCACTACACTAAAAGCGTTAGGACCGTTAACTATCTGACAGCCTACCTTGTTATCCTTGGCTTCCACCTGCTTTGCCGACTCCTGTATTCTCTTCTGCAAGTCAATAATTGTCATCAGTGATTTATCACACCTTTCTTTCTGGTCTTTAATTTCTTGCTCAATACTGCAACTCCGTAACTGAAGCAATTCTTTTTCATCTTTTAAAGAAAGCTCGTTCTTTTTAGCTTGCAAAGCCTCTTCACATGCTTCCTCATACTTTTTATTTACACAAGACAAATCTTCAGCTATACTATTAATTTGGGCCTCCAGAGTACTTTTCATGGATTTGTATTCTGACATGTCAATCATTTCTTTGCTCTCCAGGTCTGTTAGAGCTTGTCGATTAAGCTGAATCTCAGCCTGCAACTTCAGGATTTCCTCATTTTTAACTTGGTTTTCACCCTCCTTTTCTTTTAAGCTGTTTTTGGTTGCTTTGATTTCTTGTTCCAGCATTTCCTTCATTTGTGTATATTCTACCAAAGGTATTGAAGATTTTTTTAGATCCAACAGCTCCTGCTGTAGTTCTCCTACTTTTAGTGTCTCTTTGTCATAACATTCCTTCTTACTTCTGAGGGCTTCCTTCAGATCCTCTACAGTGTGACCAAGCGCCTTCTTCAAGGCTTCAATTTGTTCCACTGAAAGGTGCTGACCCTCCATAGGAGCCTGCAGAGGTACGGTCTGCTTGGCACTCTCCTGCAGCTCACTTTTCTCATCTTTGTTGCCTGTATATTTCTGCAGCAATTCTCTCAGTTGCTGATTCAGCTCCTCCATTTTGCTTGCAAACATTTTTTCCAATTCATGGGATTTCTCGGCAAGGATATAGTTTTGTTGCAAGTCATTCTGGATGGACAAAATGCCATTTTTGAGCTTTTCATTCTCCTCTTTGTACTTAATGTTTTCCTCCTCACTTTCTCTGCACTTCTGCGCCTGTTCCTGCAACTGTGCTTTTAATTCTTTCACTGTAGCTTCAAAGCGTTGTTCTCGGTCTTCAAAGGAGGCAACTGGGGCATATCTTGATTTAATGCACTCTTGAATTGTGTCAAGTTCCTTCTTTTGGGCTTCAATTTCTGCATGTAACTGTAAGATTTCTTCTTGACCCCTCTTATATTCTGCCATTATTGCAGCATTGTTTTCCTGAAGTTCTTGCATGCTTTTATTTACAGTAGTCACTTTGGCTTCATGATCTTTTAAGCTTATATACTCAGTTTGTAATTGATTCTGTAAAAGTTTCACCTTATTTTTCAAGGTTCCATTTTCTTCATTTACCCTCATAAATTCTCGCTTTATCTCTTCAGTTTTTTCTTTCAGATCTGACAGCTCCCTATTAGTCTCTTCTAGTGTGTTATTCAAAATTGTTTTAATCTCTTCATGTGTTGTAGCCAAAACATACTGATCCCTGAGAGTCTCTCTTATGACTGTGTTTTCAGACACTAGTTTGCACATTTTTTCTTGTTCATCATCATATTTTTTCTGAAGCTCAGCAAGCTGATTTTCAAGTTCAATACCACTAGATTTTAGAGCTTCCATTTCTTTTCTGTGCTGCTCCGGAGACAGGTACACAGCTTGGAAGTGGCTGATGTTCTCACTTAAGTTGTTCTTCTCCACCAGTAATTTTTCAGCTTCTGCTCTGCTTTCATTGTACTTCTTAGTTATTTCAAAAAGCTTTTTGGTCAGATCACCAACAGTCACATCACTTGTTTTTTTCAATTCTTCGTGAATTTTTAAAGGCACGTTCTGGCTTTTTATTTCAGTTTTTAACACTTGGATTTGTTGCTTAAGCATCTTGTTATCAACCTGAAATCTTTCAAGTTCCTTCTGCAGAGCTTGATTCTTCTGTGATAATTCAGAAATTGTTTTCCCAAGTTCCTCACTTTTTTGCTCAAATCCACTCCTCATTTGTTCATAGTCTTCTGGCTTTATATGCTGAGCAAGTTTAGCTTTCTGACTCTCAGATTCCTTCTTTAAAAGGCGAATCTCTGCCTGCAGTTTTTCATGCTCTCCTTCCATCTCCGCTAACTTCCTTGCTTTCTCATTCACTTCGTTTGATAACACACTCTTCATGTTCTCAAATTTCTCTGAAGTTACAGAGTGGGCTAACTTTGCTGCTGTTTCTTTGAGCCGTCCTTCTAACTCCATGACATTTTTTCCCTTTTTATCTCGCTCCATCTCCAACTTAACAAGTTCCTTCTGCAACCTTTTATTCTCTTCTACCAGCCTTCCTTCATCTCTCTTAAATTCTGCCACTAGCAATTCATTCTGCTTAATCTGGTTCCTTAGTTTACCCACTTCAGCAGAGGCTCCTTCATACTTTGTTTTCATTTCTTTCAACTGATCCTTCAGCTCCTCTGTTAGCTTACTGTTTCCCGAAGCAGCTTCGTTAGTCAAGTGATCTTTCAGAGCAAGAAAGTGGGTCTGCATTTGCTTAACTTTGCCTTCCGAGTCAAACATTCTCTTCTGTACATCTTTTAAAGCATCTTCCAGTTGTTTTATCTGTCCGTCGGATTCCTCCTTGGTTCTTTCACATTCTGATGCCAAAGCTTTACATTCAGATACCTTGTGAGACAGTTCTCTCTGCAATTTGCTTATTTCTTCTTTTGCTGCACCATAGCAGGTCCTCATGTTGTCAAGCTCTTTCTTTAAAGTTTCCTTCTCTGAACTGGATGATTGGTTAGGCAGGGACAGCTCCAGGGGTCTCAGCATAGACCTAGACTGAAGATAAATTGGCACAAAAGTAGATACACACAGATTTCACAAGTCAGGCACGCATGCATTGTCATATTCATAACTACCTTATATCTATGCTGATATGAGCATAAAATTTTCAGAGCTTTTTTTTAAAATAAACTATTGTATTCCTGCCCATACTATAAAACACATATTTCAGCTTTCAACAATAAAAATTGATTATAATTCTAGTTATTTTTTCCCAGTCATCAGACACATTAAAATGCAGGTACAGTACATTAATTTTATTTTCCCTCATTATTCATATTTAATCATACATCTGCTCAAAGAAATTAAATTTAGTAAGCATTCCCTCCCTCAAGCAGATGAAAACAACACTAAAAAGGAATCGGAAGAGACTGAGTATGTCATGGTTAACAGCACCTCCTCTCAGAAATGATTGAAGAAAACAGTCATTTTATTCCCCATCCAGTAAAGGCTATCTAAAAAAGATAAGAACTTTCGCTGTTCTGCTATGAGGTCTTCACTGCCAACCTTCACTTTGCCACCAGGCACGATGGCCATTACATGGCACAGACCTGTTCTGAGGAACTCAGTCGTGCTCCAAGCACTTACCACTTTCAGGTCACTTCCTGACACGATTAGCTTAAAGCCACTTATTTCCTGCTTGGGACAGGGTTTGGGTTTTTGGCTGGGTGATTTTTGAAGGCTGCTAGCTATCAGCAAACAAAATTGCCACGAAATTATTAAGTTGGCAGGAAAATAAAGTCTTATGAATTGTAACTGAATTCAAAGCGGGAAAAAGTTATGGAGATGAAAAACCAATTATATTTGGAAGTGTGACTGCTAACCCAGCAATGTGACGATTCGGTTTTAAAAATGCCCATTACAAACCATTCAGTACTGGTATCTTCACAGTATTTAAAGCTATTTCACATACATAACTCTAGAGGGCACCAGCTGTTAAAAAAACATAGCAAGGCTAGTATATAAAATTTTGTATTCAGAAACAGTTTAATATACATGCATTTATGAGCATATTTAGTATTCCCAAGGGTAACTACCTTAGAGTTTCTCTTAGAAAAAATATTTATTACCTGTGACTCCACAGCAAACACTTGACCTTGCTTAAGTAATAAATCTTCTTTTCCTATATTTTCAAAGAAAATAGCATTTAGTCCTTTTAAAAACAGTAACACAAATCACAAGAGCTATGTTTTTCCTTCCTAATTTTATTCTCGTTAATGCAACTGTGCTATGTGGGTTGGTATTTAAGTATTCGGTATTAAAGTTAAATCACATGGGAAATCTGGACGAACTCCTCTAAAGAAAAGATATATCCCTACCATCCCAGGCCAGCTATCATTTTGCAAGACAGTCACAAGAGCCACCTTGAGCTAGCTGCATGGCTGCTAAAGAGAGCAACAGGGAAAAGCATCCCGTTGCAAGACAAATAAATGACCCAGGCAGACAAACACTTCTCACAACGGCTCATGTCAGTCAGATGAAGCAACATTTTAAGCTACCTAAAAGCAAGACAGGCCTGTAACCGAGTTAGATGTAAAAGACTTCAGTTTCTGGAAATGGAACCCATTTCTAACAGAAGTGTAGGCTGAGGTACTGCGTTTAAAGTTGTGCTCCAACTTGCCTACAGTAAGCCCTGATGATGACCACAGCTTTCTTCCTCAGCAGAAGCAAATCACAGACATGAGCCAGGGTGCTGTTTATGAAGAATGGAAAGACTCCGTTTGGAGCAGAGACCTTGCTCAGCTTGTTTTTCATGCTATTAGAAGACATGCCATAGTTACAACACAGATTTCATGAGACCACAATCACTTGTGAGTAAGAGTGATCAATAATGCCCTAGAACTCAGGTACAAACAGAAGTGGGCCCAGCTGCCTGCCTTCTGAGGTCTGCGGAGTGGAAAACCACATTATGTTTGTCTATAGTTAAAAACAAAAAGGAAAAAAAAACACTTTGTTTTCTAACACTGCATCATGCACAGCAAATTTAAGAACTATACTTACTATTTCCAAAGTTACTTCCAGATGCCACAAAGTCAACCTAAAAGCAAACAGCAGGAAATATAAAAAATAAAGCTTACATCAAATTTTTACCATGTTTAAGCTATGGATCAAAGAGCAGAGAAAGCTTTTCAAATTAGATAACGAACTTAAAATTGTTGAAAGGGTTAAGTGTTTATTACAGTAAATATCAAGTATCTCACTACATTTCAAATCAGTTAACGTACTTCATAATATTTGAGTTTAGCTTTCAGAGCTTCAATAGTTCTTAAGCTTTCTTCCTGCTGTTTTTCCTTGGTAGTTAGGATTTTCTTCAATTCATCTTTCTGAAAGAGAATAAAAAGTGCCAAATAGCCAAAGCCACAGGAATAGACAGATTCATAAAATCTCAAGCAACTTTTAAAAAGTAGTTTAGGGAGAACTTCAACCAAAATTAGCACTGAAAGAATCCTTGAATTCTTCGTTTTAAAGTTCTTCTACAAAACTGCTCATCTACAAGGACAGTCTCGAAGAAAGAGTCAAGGGAACATGTACCAATATCATGTGCAATCGTTCAGTTTATTTGTATTTATTAGCCTTGCATTGATGAAAGTCACTACTTAAACAGATACTTACAACATTAAGTCTGCTTTAGAGGTGAGATAGAAATTAGAATATATTAGTTGTAGTAATACAAATGCTATACAGCTGTATGAACTGAGAACATATCACTAGATATTTTGTTTAGCATTTATATATAGCTTTTCTTTTCTCTGATTTTAAATACCGTTTCTTATATGCAATATACATTTCCCCTATTTCACAGTTCTCTTACACTTTAAGGTGATATAATCATACCTCATTTTCAAGATCATCTGCAAACATTTGCTCCTGCAAAAATAACAAAAATCCCCCCACAAATCATTTTTAAAATAATGTTTTCAAGGGGCTTATACACAGTTCATTAGCTGATGAGTCTACCCCAGTTCCTAATACTACATCCTTCCGATACACTGTTCCCCTCACATTTACCACCTAACCTCTGGCAAGAGAAAAAAATAAGGATGTTTGTCAAAACACTGTCTCTTGACATACGTACTAAGCAAATAGAATACCTTTTCAGTTATCTAGACCATATGCCACTGAGGTAGAAGAGTAGAGTTTTTCAGTTAAAAACTGCTGGTTTTTGAATGTGAATAGTAAACAGGAGGAATGGTTTGGTTGGGGGGGGGGTTGTTTGTTGAGGGGGTGGGAGGGGGCTGGTACGAAATGGGAATTCAAATTTCAGAGAGCAATCCCATATTGAAAACCCCTTCCCCACCCACTTCTGCCAACTGAAGAGTTTTTGCTCATTTTCCACTTAAACTAACAACTGGAAAATAAGCAGTGGCTATAAGTACCTGCACACAACACCTACATTTAAATGGCAGATTAAGTTTACTTTCCAAATTACAATATACCAGAATACCTCATGGTTCCTATTACATTACGAAGTATAGCTATAAATGCTATTGCTCAACTTTATGAGGATCAGTGGACAAAATTGTAATATCTCCTCACATGTTGAGTATTACTACAGACTACAGGCCGCTGCAGAACAAAATGACAGCAACACGTACAGAAATATTTTACAGTAAAGCAGTGAATACTGAGTTTACCTCATTTAACTGTAGTTGTAGCCCACTGATTCTATCCAGCAACATCCTTTGCTCTTCTTGTACTTCTCTCATTCTGTCCTTCAAATCTTGATTTTCTAACTCCAATTCCTTAAAAAAAAAAAAGCAACAAAATAAAGTAATAAATACTCTACTCGCACGGGGAAAACTAATGAATTTTCACCAACAATTTTAACAGCCATTAAAGGACACATCAAGCCTTGCTTAAGTCCCAGTGATACTGAGGCCTCACTTTAGGTCTCCATCATTCTGGAATTTAGAAAAGCACATTTCAAAGTCTTCAAGATTTTTGTTTCTAATAGCTCATTCTGACATAAGTGTACGTAAAGGTTTTGAGAGTATGAGCAGGGTAAGACTACTTTCAGTGCTGACAGCACTAAAGAGGCTGCTTACCTACTGTCTGCTAACATGTAAAAGTAACTAGTACTAAAACAGTTCCTGAAACCCAACCACCGTAGCTAAAGGTGTAATGAAAAAACCTCACTGGCATGAAGTGCAGCAACCTTTAAATGGACAAGTGTTCCAGCAACCCCAAGAGTCACCCTGGTAATGCATATGAATCCAACGCATGAAAACTATCGGTCTTGGGCCTTCAATCCGTCCAGCGTTTACATCCAAACAAAGGCTGTTTAGCCACTGCTAGAGAACCACCTGCGGTAACTACTTTAGCTCAAAGCAGACAAGTTTCATTTAGAGATCCTTACTCTTTTAAGAGAAAGGATTTCAAAATGAAAGCCTCAATTTCTCCATGGTTTGTTCCCCACAGCTTAAAGTGTTACTTACCTTTCTGAAAACTGTATTGACACAGTAAGATGACAAGAAAATGAATACCAGTTAATAGAGCAGTTATGATACACGTTATTTTTAAGGAATACAAGCACAGATCTCCTGAGAACGTTACAACACCTTTCTGTTTTGTGACACTATGATCTTACTGCAGGTGAAAGCAGTAGACACAAGATTAAGAGATGGGAAGGGGTGACGTGAAGATACTCACAAGTATTTATTATATAAACTTTTATTTTCTTGCAGAAGGTTATAGCTTATCTGCATAATTGCCGCTTTACATACTCACACAATTAAGTTTTAAGTAAACAGCAATATCTATGACCTTTCTTAATGGAATTGCTAATGCTTATTTACAATCACATCTTGTCTTTAATATGCCTGGTTCATTATGCATACGGGAACATGTAGTTGTAGAAATCCTTTCTGCTTACCTGAGCATTATGTTCCTTCTGATACAGCCTGACATTCACCTCTTCCTGTGCATGCAGCCGATTCCACTTTTGTGACATATTAGACATCTGTTATTGCAACATTCAAAGTGTTAATTTTTATTCCTGTTGCAGTCTGACAACATCCATTTCTGGGGACAGTAGGCTGCTCTCACAACTCCCATTTCAGCTTCCACTGGGGGGCAATACCACTGAGCGTTCAAACTCTGACAGACCGCTTCTCAATAAGAGCTAGACCACCCACGATCTCGTCCAGACAGAAAACAGGATGCTTGTCAAAGCTCAAACCCCAAATATGCACATAAAATATTTTTCATATAGAAATACAAACACCATCTAATTATAGATGGAATCTTCCATGCTACGAATGAGGTCAACTCAAAAATACTGAATCAGTTTTGCATCACTGTGCAATATTAGCCACTCTCTCAACAGTACCAGCTGTGTGCTGAATTTTGGCAGTCGGGGGCGAACAGCTTACACCTCACCTCTTTTAGTCTCATACAACTGCAACATGTAGAGAGTATGAGTTTCCTAGGGATGGGAAACAAGTACAAATTTCCTAGGGATGGGAAATGGAGAGGGAGGTACTCATCTTTTCTCGCTGGTATGCAGTGACAGGCCTCGTGGTAATGGCTCAAAGCTGTGCTGGGGGAGGTTCAGACTAGACATTAAGAGAAACTTCTTTACCAGGAAAGTAGTTAGACACTGGAACAGGCTTCCTAGAAGCGGTGGCTGATGGCCCACTTGGAAGACTGGTCACAATGATATGTTTTAATATTGGGTCAGCCCCATCTGACAATTGGATCCTGTGATCTGTGTAAGTCCTTACCAACTAAAACTATTATATTCAAGTAGGAGTCCCTTCAAAGCATCCCTGGACTGATTTAACAGACCTTACAGTTCCGCCCTAGACGAAAAGCTGTATTTCAGTGTAGATTTGTTAAAAGAGGCCAGCACACTCAAAACGAGTACAGGAAGCATTGCTTGACCTGCAGCATACACATGTAGCATAGGTCTGAAGTAAGAGGCCTGCTGAGCAGCATTAGGCATTTACGATTACAAATCCTAAAAATTTTGAAGTATTTTGCCTGATTTGATAGAGGACAATGCAATAATTACACTGATGTTTGGAAAAAAAACTACACGTGCACGAGTAGCTTACAACAGACAGTTTTACTCAATCACCTTTACACGCCAGCGAACAAAGCTGATTATTTCATAGTACCAAAGATAAAAAAAATCAGTGAGATTTACACCACAAATCTGCAACCTTTCTGCGATATACACCGAACATTTGAATTAAGAACACCTTGAAAAATGTTGTTGGGTCAGTTAAAGAAACAACTCAATAAGACTTACCTTTTGTTCAGACTGCCCTTTCTTCATGGTATCTCTTCCTAAAAATAAAACGCAACATGAAATAGGAAGGTTAAAAAAAATGTATTTCATTCAGGTTCATGCAAGGCATACCTAGTTAATCTACTTATGTTTCTGTCTTGGAAGGACATTTCAAAAAAGAGTCGTTTTCCCCTTCCTTCCCACCCCACAACCCCACCCTGTTAATCCAAAAAAAGGAAGCAGTTCACAAGTACAAAGCTTGTCCTATAAATAAGGCTAAATAACTCCTATGATCAATACTGCAATACCAGAGTCATCAACACTGATACCCTTTATCTCATGATGTCACAGCATGCATAAACTTTAAGTTTTACTAAACACAAGCAAAGAAACATAACCCTTCTTTACCCTCCTATGCAGGCTGGGTATTACCTTTTGGTTTAAAGGACTACAGCCATCCTACAGCCACACAAGGACATAACTTTGGGAAGACACACAGCCCAAATGAAAGGGTAGTAGCAAGCAGTAACAGCGCGTTCTTCATACCTTTGCCGGAATCCTCAATGGCAGCTTTTATTAAAGTCAAAATGTCAATATTGTCACCGATTCTGGCATAGTAAGCACAGTCATGACCAAGGCCATCAACCAAACTAACATCTGCGCCATTTTTGAGCAAAACTTCTACCGCGTCCTTGCAGCCATATTCACAGCCTAACATTAGGGCAGTCCTGGGGATGGGGAGAAAGATTGCATTCAGAGACGCTGGGTTCGTGTGCTTTCAAAGGAGCACTTACAGATATAATCCTTTGTACACTTATCTCCGATCATGGAAAGCTGAGTGAAGGAATCTTTCCTCTCTCAAGAGAGGAGACTACGCTTTTAAAAGTCATTTAGTCAACATTTAAATATTTGTCAGAAAGCAAAGCAACACTAACAGCAGCACTTTCCTGAAGCCCAGCATAAGCCTGCTGCCTTTGAGAGCACCACCCAGCTGTTTAGAAATCTCGTGCAATTTTTGGCTTACTCTGTTTACATACAAACATCAATAGACACAACACACACAAGACAACATTTAGACAAAGTTTGAGCGAGTGCTTGGGAGCCCTGGCACTGCCTCCCAAACACACACTTGCCAGCTTCACGACATGCAATGCAAGCGCCTGTGCTCTGTCTCACAGCAGCCTCACGTCCACTGACCACCAGGCAGCCGTCCTCCAAGAAATAACGGGCAGAAGGAGCTCAGTTAGAAACTCTCTCCCACCCACTCCTCCATTTATATGGAATCAAACAGTTCCGGGCCTTCAGGTCCCTTGGAAGCCCCAGTGGGACTCAAGTACCACTTCTGTCATGACCCATTTTACATATGGATCCCAAAGAGTGCAAGTTGCAGCAGTGGACACAAATCTTTGGAGCAGCCAACCACCATTTCTCTGCTGGCAGCAGTATGCAACACTTTCCACACAAGCCTACAGGTATTTTAGGTGCAAGAACAAGCAATAAGAAAAGCCAATTTTGTCTGAATTATTGAATTGGAACATTACTTCTGGACTAAGTCCCAGGTCATAGTTTTTTCCTGCTGAATTTAACGTTTGTCTGTAGGCTGAAAGCTAATGGACAGCCTTCTACCCTTTAACTGTGAGCAGGCATTCTGACAACCCTCTGCATGCCTTACCTGTTTTGTTTGTCCCTGGCATTAACGTCTGCTCCTCTGTCTATTAGAAGCTGACAAACCGTGGGACGACACATCTGAGTGGCCAGCACCAGCGGTGTCCTCCCATCCTGAAGAGGGAAAGAGGGAAGGAAATAAGGAAAGGGAGGGGAAGCAAAGAAGGCATAAGAACTCCAGTAGGGCTTGTATGGGAGAGAGGTATACGCAACAACTTACTCCATCTTTTGCATTCACTGAGGCCCCATGATCACACAGGAGCTGTATGCTAGAGGAACAGTCTGACATAGCTTTTGAGAGAAGGAAGAAAGAGCAGGTTATATTGCTGAACAGAGCCTTCATGAAACTCTAAATACTTTGTTGTGTGCACTGGTTTCACAAAAATTCATGCAAGTTAAAGCATGAGGCTATGTGACTTGCTCTCTTACAGCAGTTCCAAAAGCACACATAAACTCAGACACTGCACAGCATAATGAAGATTCAGAAAATCCACAGAGTTATTAAGTTAACTTACTAACATCATCACTCTAGAACACTCTTCATGATACTTAAGATTTTACTAGACAATTCACAGGCATCAGAAGAGAATTATAGACCTATATCCTCTAAGTCTGTTAACAAGCTTGTTATTGAAGGCAAGTGTCATTACAACACATAGCAGTGGAAGTTAAAAATAATTAGGCACAGAGAATTATTATCATTAAAGACTTCATATTACAGTCACCAGAAAAGCAAAACTTTCTACCTGCATCATGAAGAGCAGTTCTTCCTTGAAGATCCACATTTTCTGTTGGACAATTGTACTGTTAAAATAAGGAACTTGGGTTATCAAATAGGCTTCAGATTGCATTTAGAGTATCTCGATTTCAAACCAGTATATTTAAGAGCACCGTCCCCCACACTCCACCCAAAGAATAAAAACCATAACAAAGGGCAAGTTATATCTTTCAGTACCTGCAACAGCTTTTGCAGACACAAAGCATGTCCATATTTCGCAGCTAGGTGCAATGCGTTTCTACCTAAAAAGAAATATCAACATCAATTCGGGATCTATTTTGAACATGCGTTTAGAAATACCACACACACTTGACATACCTATGTTCTATTACTAATCACATAACACTAATTCGTAAGAAATTAACTTGTCCTTCGCTGAAGTTGTTAGGACTGTTTATTTCATCTGAACAAAAGTCTCTGTCTTCTGCCTCCATTATTCCATGTGCCTCATTACTTATCATAATATGCTAGTTAAGACTAGTTCCAGGACAAGAGATAGTTTAGATCAACATCCACATCATTTTAGTTACAGTGATCTCATTTTTTGGGGGGGAGGATGGGGGAAAAATGGCAATCTGTCAATTCTATAACTGTCATCGCTCTTGCATACACTTCACTATTTGCTAAACAGTGGGTTTTATTTATTTTTTTAAGAGAAACTGCAACCAAGAATTCATGAATAGTGAGAAAGGGTATGAGTTTAAAAAAATAAATCTGTCATACGAAAGGAGGCTAGATTATTTCTGTAATGAAGCTGGAAACAAGAGAATATTCATTTACCAAGTTAAATTATGAGATGAACAATCTGAGGCAAAATTAGCACCCATTTTAACTGCCTGTTTCACAACATCTTTGCATAAACTTTCATCTCACATATGCAAACCAAGAAGGTAGCAGAGAGGTGCTCTGAAGTTTTGAGTGCTCAATACAGGTGCGCAAACACCTGCCGTACCATTGAAGTCATATCCTCATTGCGCGCAGTACTTAACAACACTCAGTGAAACACATTTGCTATTTAAATTAACACATTCATTTAAAAACAGTTCTCATACTGTTATTCTCAAGCAGATATAGCTTGGCTGAAATAGACCATACAGTTAAGTATGTTTGTTTTGTTTTGCCAACCACAGGAAACACTAAAGAAAGGAAAGAGATCTACCCTCCAGCTTAGCTTAATCCTAAACCAAAGTGGAAACTGAGCTGAGAACTTCTGCAAGTTGCACTTGCACATTTGATGAGGCATACCTGCAGCATCAGTGGCTATGATATCAACTCCGTGAATAAGGATGGTGTTCAAACAGTCTAGGTTTCCCTTTGACGCTACAACATGGAATCTAAAAACAGAAAAAACTTTAAGCACAACTGTTTCATACACAAAAATAGCGGTATTAACCAGGAAAGTCAAAGCAAATCATTGTATATTCAAAGAATTATACTGTACAAACTCAACTTAGTACAATGTCCAAATCCAGTTCTGCAAATTTCACTTTAAGGAACAATACAACTTTTCTGAGAAGTAGTCAATATTTACCTGGAATCATTCACTCAAGTAGAATACCAATACACTTGCCTTCCCCCCCCCCATTCAGGTTTGAGTATTTAAATATATGCTCTTGCCAAAGTAAAGACTCTTTGTGAGAAATTGACATTTGAGCTATCTGGCATTCCGTGGTGGCTGGGGATGGGTGCAGCACCTCAAAAAAAGCACCTTTCAGAAAATAGCTATGATGAGAGGGGTCAAACCAAACATTTTCAGAAGCACTGTAATCCAGATGGCTATTGAGCTTTTAAGTAACGAAGTAAAAAGGAAAGTTCATCTTCCTTGTACCCGTCATTGCAATCTTTACCTGTCAGTACTCAGAGTCACTCTTAACTTCAAGAAACAGACAAACGTAACACCAAGCTTTGAAACATTTATTTTATGCCAAGCTATCTCTGGATTTAGAAGAGACAAGAATAGATCCCCAGTGCTGAAAATGCAAATAAGCTAAGTCGTCAGCAGTTTGCAAGACATATGCCACCCTGCCAAGTATTCCTATGTGTGTCATTTCAAAATAACTGTCAGAATATTAAACATTTTAGCAGCAAAGATGAGACGAAAGGCAGGTCAGAAGTCAATAGCTTGAGTCTGTTTTACAAAAGCATTAAGGGTAACTAATGTAATATGTTCTAAAGAACCAGGAGCTTGGGAAGGTGAAATTTAGCCTGCCACACAACTCTCATTACATCTGGTAGTTCTAATAACACTTCATTCAAAGCATTTGAATACTACTACAGATCATGGCTGAGTTCATCATCTAGTATATTTATTTATCTTTACTCTTGACTGTGCTTATTTTAGATATTAATCAAGCTAGTCTGTTAAAGAACACTGCCTACAGTAGCCTTCTTGAATTGAGTTTTAATTGCTCAAAAAATATCAACTACAGATTGGCTAAACTTTGTATTTCAGAATGCTTCAAATAAACAAAGTAGGAGTGCTTGGCGATATTTCTTTCTATTAATTGGGGGCAATCCCTGTTGATTTGCATGAGTAAGTCATCTATGCAGAAAAAGATCAGGAATTTAACCATACACCTCTGCCAAAGATGACTAGATTACATACGTCAAGTTCATCTTCACTGCTAGACCTTTGTATTCCCAGGATCAACCCCCAGTTCAGATTTCTGTTCAAAAAGGCTTCCTTTTCTCCATTCTCCACTTCAGCATAGGAGCTATGTAATTTCCTTTGTTCAATTCCTGATTAAAAGCTTATGCAAGACTAGCCTAGATGAGGCTTGAATCTACTAGTGTGTGTCACGTACATTTATATACTTAATAGTTTTCACAGCAGCAGCAAGCCCTGGGAATTGAGCTACTCCCACTAGCTTCCCCACCACCACCACTGCAGAACTGGAAGTTACTTACGCAGACCTCCCTTCGACATCCAGCTTAGTGGGACAGACTCCTTTTTTGGCAAGGATTGATGAAACCTTTTCCACATCGCCCCTTTCAGCTGCTTTCATTAACCTGTCATCATACTTGTTCCAGTCTGTATTCAGCTGTATAAAAGAGAATTAGAAAAGCAGGTCAGCTTGTGGCACAGCATCGATCTGCTAAAGGAACAGCAATAGGAGTCTGAATCTCATATTATCAGTGGGGATGGGGAGGGAATAAGAAAAGATATCTTTGTTTACGTATCAGGTTGTGCTTCTTAAGACCTTTAGTTATTTACAGACAGTAATACTGCAGCATCTCCATCAGGCTGTTAGCACACTGCTCCGAGCCAGCCTGGTTAAGTCACTGGGACCCTTAAAGGAGAACACTGGGGGATAAAACCACTTTGCTTTTCCTCATCCTGCTGGGTTCCATCTAACAGGTCTAAAACTAATGTCACACACAGTAGCTCCTTATACATTTAAAGCAATCTCAAAGTTTTCAGTTGTTCATATTAAGCAGCTTTTAGACACTTCCTTCCATCCTGTTTTATCTGCTGATAGCCATCAGCAGTTCGCCCTGCGAGGCCCTGCACAGGCCAGCTACCTTTTCACCGCATCTCTGCTTTCCCTTCTCTCCTCGCGGATGCTGCTGTTGCGCACCCTCTGGGGAAGACGCATCGCTTCTCTTGTGCCACCAAAGCAATTAACTCCGCTGCCTAATGGAAAACTGGAAGGGTTTCTTGTTCGTCTTTACTGCCAGTCATTTAAGTTGTGATAGTCAAATAAAGCAGCCAACTGTTCCATTTCTGTATAGCTAACACCTGTCTGTGTCTCAGAACTCACAGGTCAATAAACAAGATGCACCACAGAGGAACAGATAAGCCAGGAACTGCAACAGAGCCAGAAATCCTACTGCTAACAGCTTCCAATCTAAGTAACCATCTTCAGCATAAGCTTCTCAGAATTCACGAAAAATGATTTCATAAGGAAGTGGGCAGATAAAACACAGCTGCTACGATTTTTCCCCCCTCTGTCAACCCTTATATAGTAAAGGTAGCATAGAGAACAACAGACGAGTGTAAACTTTGTGGGACACTTGAATAGAACAACAATTACGACACATAATCAACAGCAGACTTCAGCTTTCACGAATTCAGCAACACGCAAAGCACGCACTAAGTTTAGCCCTCTCTCCACCAAGTTCACATTTACCAAAACCTGCACTGGGCAAAAGCGAGCGCTGAGCGCTGCCCACGGGCAACATCCGTGCCTGCAGACACGGGCGCAGAAGTGCCCTCACTGGTGCAACTCACTGCATTTGCCCGCTCTTAAAAATCAGATCTCAGCTAGCTCCGCTGTGTCCCAAACAGCTCCCCGGCTTTAACACCAAACAGACGCACCAAAAACACGCAAGCGGGCTGAGCGTTCTCTGCCTCCCCTGGGTCGTTCGGAGCCGCAGCTTAGCTCAGCATGTGACGTTCCAGCGACGAACGCCCAGGGGGCTGTGCATGAGAAATTCAAAGTGTACAGCTTCAAACTGCCTGCAATTCCCCAAGCTATGCAGCGCGCAAAGGAAGTACCAGTCAGTTATAAATAACCACCACGCAAACCCAGACATCTGTCACCCCCCGCTTATTCCTTGTTTACTTCAAGTTTGGAATTCCAGGCCCCAGGCTAGGATCTGCCCCGCAGCGCTGCGCTGGGGCTGCCCCGTACCAAACCAACCCCTCCGATTGCTTTGCGCTGCTCGGGAAAGTCTGTGACAAGCCTCACAGCCAAGCTGGATGCTGAGGACTCAGCTTTGAAAAAGCTTTTGATAGAAGAAAAAGGGACAGAACCACCCTCTCCTTACAATTGCCTTATTAGCAAAAATCAGGATTTTTCAAGGTTTAATGTCACAGAATCTGGAAGATCCACAGCAGGGAGAGCCAGTGCCAGTTGGCCAGGCCTCTCCCCTTGCATCTAACCCACGTTCACTAGGTAAAGGAGAAAACAGAGATAAAGAACCAAAAAAAAAACAACCACGGCCACTGCTCTGCATCTGTGGAATGGCCTGTATGATGGAGCTGTAACTGCAGTTATCTTTGTTTCCCGTACTGCAATCACATTTATGTTCCGAGAAATCATGAAGTCTCAGCAATAATTTATTCGGTACAATACTTGCTAAGTGACATGAAGTAATAAAGATAGACAGCTGCTGAAGTCACGCCCTGGTGTTTCCTCACCAAAGTGTGCGGTACCGATTGCCAGTCGATTCAAACATCCATTAGTTTAAAAGCCAAGCCAGCCTGGCGTAACAAAGTCACCACAGCGGTGACACTGCTGGTCACGGTAAAAGCTGCAGGCACTGCCAGGGTGAAGAACAGTTGTCCTCGGAGGCCTGGCAAGTTTTCCTCTATAAGCTACTTTATTATCCAAGTTATATGTTTTATTTAAATACCTTAAACTATACATACGTAGCATCAAGCCGAGTCGCCTATAAATTCAAGCATAGCATATTTCACATCCTTAGAGGAAAGCAATGATGCCTTGCATGTCTGCAGCTGGGTTTAGATTTCTGAGTTGCAGACTTACAGCTCATGCCACTAGCACAAGGTCACTCGGATGTATACACAACCCCTTACCATACATTCTTTCTTCCCATTTAATGAGTCTTCTGATTAACCAGACTTTTAATTACTATCATCTCAGTAAAAATACTTTTTCTTTCATTATAACATTTAAATAACATCATAGGATACTGACAAAGTCAAATAGTACCAGCTGGGCATTTTATATTTCAGGAAATTTCCCCGCAGTTAGCGTTGTTAAAGACATAACTCATTAATTAAAAAGGAACGGCTACAAAATTCAGGCTTCTGCATTTCTGCAGCTGTAAACCACAGCCAACGATATGAAATCTAAGAAACCTACCGTGTCTTTAGCTGCACAAGAAAACCAACAAGTCATCATAGACCTCGCGGCTCCTTGCTGCCAAAAGCAACCGATTTATCTCGCATCGAGTTACAAACCGCCGCAGCTCAAAGCAGCGAGCCAGGCGGCTTCCCACTTTCAGGAACGGATTCTCTCCGCCGCCCCAAGCTCATTTTGTTCCGTCATCCTTCTCTTAGCTTGGATCCCCCAGCATGTCTTCTCCGTCTTCAGGATCCTCCTCAGCCTTCATCCCTCAGGAGGACGCGGGTCCCGCCGCCTGCCAGCAAGCCCGCAGCGCTCCACCGGCCGCCCGGCTCACCAGTAAATACTGCCCGGCTCCGGAATATCTTGTAAGCGATACGTAGACAGTCTCATCAGCCCAGATCTATTTTCTGATAATCCACTACTTGATAGCCGGGTGATAGAAAGCAATCGCTATTAATACATTCTCCGCGTGCTCGTGCCGTGAGTAATGTGTTTTGGGCTCAACGTTAACAAACGAGACAAGCACGCACGAAGCTCACTACTGTGTTATGCTTGCAGACACACAAACACTCACTTTAAAATAACAAACATGTTAGTCAAATTAACCGGCAACTGACATCAAGGAAGGCCATACTTATCCCCACTAATAACACAGAAGGACTGAAATACTAGCAGGAGTAATTTTTTCCCATTCCACCACAAAGCCAAAACCAGACCCACGATCAGACTTCAGACAGTTACAACTGCAGAGCAGATGGAATGCGTGATCCTATTTTGACAGAAATGTAACCCATTTTAAATTAGAAAACACACATGCCTGTGCTTTAAAGAAAATCTCCTTTTACAGCGATGGAACCATTCTGAACAGGACCTGGTTTCGGCTTACTGCTGCTGCCAGCCTGTCTCCCGACTTGTTAAACGAGAAGAGTCACAGAGGCTGTCAAAACATTAAATAGACGGCATAATGATTAACAGCGGGGAAGATGCAGAGTCTCCTTTCACAAGTTTTAAATTTAAAAGGAGATCTCCCAAGTGCCGTTTTTAGAGGACTAGGTCAGCATTACAAGCGACGCACTGTTCAGTCTGCAGGAGACAAACACGGTGCATAGCAAGAAAAACCGCACGCGCACACACACCCTGTAGGACACTTGAAAGACTGCAAGCAACTTAAAATAAATGACTCCTCTGAGAAAAGCTGTTACAGGTAAGTCACGTCTATTCATATTTGCACAAATTCACCCCCTCCCAGCAATTTTTAAGCTATTCCATGTTATTTGCTGTGAGCAACAGCCCTTTGCCTTATCGCTCTGACGTGTTTCAAGAGAGCATCCCAAGACTTCTCCGCAATTAGTGTCTGTGTGACAAAAGTGCTCCAAAACCGTTCAGTGACCATCACAACGACCACGTCCTCTCACAAGTTGTCTTCTGACCAGAACCAAGTCTGTCTCCTCGCCTAAAAGTGGCATCTTGGGGGAAAAAAATACACACACTTTACAACTGACAGCAATAGCAAAAAAAAATAAAAAATCTGAAATCAGAGTTTGGTGAGAAACCACGCAGAGGCCTGTGCCTCCCAGGCGAACGTGCTTGTTGCAGGCGTACCCAAGCCAAAGGTTTCTCTGTCTGCCTGCAGACATTCCTGGTGACCTGAGGGCCGTGCCCATCCTGTGGCCCCGTGATGCTGAAGATCATCCCACCAGGGCCTCGTCCACGCCACCTGGGATTGCTGAAGCACATCCTGCTCCGGGGAAGCGCCGCTCGCTTCCACCACGCCACCAGCACCGAGTGGGCCCAGCAAACAGCCCGGCTCCGGACCCGCGCCGACGGGATTCTTATCCAGGGCACCTCCAACTCAGCGAGCTTGAAGGGCAGAAAATAATGAAAATCCAAGTGTGAGGTCAGAGACTACAAAACCACCACACTTAAAGCTTTTAGTTTTCTTGAAGAATTTTACTGAGCAGGGACTGATTCTCAAAACAGTCGCGAGTTTTGCTTCTTCGCTCGTCTTTTATCAATGGCAGTTTGACACAGGAATTTTTTGCTTTTCATTCCTGAAGAGCTTATACAGCAAACAAGCATCTATTACAGTGACAATGCTGCTAATCGTAAAGAAAGACTAAGTCACCTCCGACCACTTAACGAGCACTCACGTTGCGCCCTGTCAGTGTAACCCACGTGTGGTAAGGCAGACCTGGTTTTGCCCTACGAGACACCGGCAGCGCAGGGCTCCAGAGGTGCTGAGCTGCCCCAGCGCACCACCGGGGCCTAGCTGAGGGCGGTGCTGCCGCTGCACACCTGCTCTTCCCAAGCTCCAAGAGCCTGCCAGGAATCCTTCCGACCCCAGGTCCCTGAAGACAAGCCCCACCTGGCTGGGCTCGGCAGCATTTCTTCCTACCGGCTTCTGTCTGCTGTGCCCTCGGTTTGAGGCCTTCACATTGACCCGACTCGTTAGGCGGCAGCACGCACTGTGCATCACACACCGGCAGGCTGGGGAAGAGAGCGAGCACAGAACTTTTCCACAAGCTCCCCCAGCTTTCAGTCAGTGATTCAGGCTTCCTGGGCTAGATTCTCCTTGCCTCATAACTCCCAATTAATTTCTCTATTACTATCCTGTTTTTCCTCAAGTCCAAATCAGCTTTCAGCATCCTCAACAGCCTTTGGTAAGGAATTGCACGACTTCACTGCGTGCTGCATGAACACCCACCGTTCCCTCCGAACCCCGAGCCCCTTATCTCACGGGGCATTCAGCAGCCACTTTCCCTCTCCGCAGCCCCTGTCCCGCAGGCCCTGGACCATCCCACAGCACCACCCCGCACAGCACAGTGCAAAGCACCAGCCCGGACATCGCCTGTCTCCATTATTTACTAAACAGAGCATGAGGCACAGCGCAGAGCCAAAGTCTGTGAGGCCGTAAGACCGTGGCCTTCAGAAACAAGCCCGTCATTACAATTAAGCATTTAAAGATGAGAAAGCAGCGAGAGCCTGAACAACAGCCGCTAGAGGGACTTGTGCCCGGGCACGCCAGGTTCGGTCTGTGCGAAGCCAGGCCGTCCCGTGCTACCGAGGGCAATGGAAATGGCACACGGCTGCTGGCAATGAAAACCACGGGGTACTACCAGCAGTGATGGGCTAAAATACATATATCTGTACACTGTTGTCAACCAGCAAAGTTAATATTTAAGATCTGTTAATTGTAATAGAATCTATATTTATCGTTAAATAAACAGCAGAATACTTAGCAAATACGAGCTTGCTGCTACTGGACATCTCCCTCTTAAGCAAAAAAAAAAAAATAAAAAAATAGCAGGAAGAGGCCCTGAAGCACGCTATTACTTCACCCACTGTCACCCAAGCGACCCCACCGAGGAGGAATCTGGAGCAAAGAAATTGCTTCATTAGTGATCCTGATGCACAAGAGGAAGGAGCAATACTGGGCTATGGGAACCAACAGGACAGACGAGTGAAGATGCCAACGCTGTGAGCTGCGGTCCAGAACAGACACTAACCCCTGCTGGAAAGTGAGGCAGATGCAATACTGCCATCTTCCATTTGTGCATAACACAACATTAGTCTTACCACAAAGCTAACAAATGCACGACAAGTTAACTGGCTGCTGAGACAGCAGTACTGCCCAAGAAACTTCCACCTGAAATGGGAATTGCTCTCCTGAGTCTCCTCTGCCTACGGAGCTGCACAAACAGACTACATAAACGCACAGCTCATTTAAATAGAGCACGCAGACTCCCCAGCAGCCACCTAACCCGCTTCCCAAATACCAGCTGTAACTCACAGCCCTTCTTAAACCTTTCAGCCTGAAAGCTGACATAAACCTATGAAAGCGAACACAGCTCCTCGTCACCACCGAGCTAGGCAGATAATCCTATTAACGAAAAAAAAAGGGGGGGGCACATCCTCCTCTAATGCCATTAGTGCTTGACTTAAGCGCATAACACACCGAGGAGCGAAGAGCTCTGGCAAAACACGGCCACCGCTATTTACAGCCAATGGTCACACGTACACGAATGTTCCTATAAGCTCCCTAGAGAAAATACAGAGATCATGCTTTTATATGAATGGTTATAAAACTGAAACTGCAATTTTTGATGTCTTTGAAGACTGTTTAGAAAGAGTAATTACTGAAAAAGAAAAGTCTAAGAATGATCAGTTTTAGGGCCCTCTGTCGTGAGATAATCACTTCTCCAGTTTAGGCTTTAAGCAGTTTTCCTGCTGGGAAAGGAAGGCGCCCACTGATAAAGGAGAGTTACTCGGAAAATGCACACGCGTCACAGAGCACAGAGGAGAGAAGAGCAGGCGCAGCACGTCTACCAGCTCACACACTTCGTTTTCCTGCTCATTTTACAGAGGTCAGAGTACATTTGTGATTAAAATTAACATTTAAACAGACACACCCTGTGATTTCACATGGCACAAAAGGACTATTGCCTTTGAAGTAATTTGATTTATTTGAAAACCACAGAGCCTAAAAATAGTTTTAATAGCCTAACCTACTCCTCTGCCTTTGACAGGGACGTTCACCAGGTGTAGCTCCCCCCTGCAGCACAGATGCATGTCCGCTACCACCACCCGTGTCGCAGGCTTTGGCTTCATTGCAGCCTCCCAGAAAAAGCTGCAGACACAAGGTTTGGGAACAGATTAGTTCAAATGGAAAACACGGCACTTCATATTTTATAAGCATATCTTGCTTATCAGCATGTGTGTTTTCATATAAAAGCATTCTGGAGTTTAAGACTGCAGGAGTAAGATGTGCTGTTTAGTCTGCATGAGGGAAGGAACAGACCCAGCCTGAACACGGAGCTCTTGTTTCACCCAGCAGGTTCCCACACGCAGCACGTTATGTTATCACCTCATTTACTGCAATTTCTCCATCTACGGAAAAATTATTTAATGCTACAAAGTGGGTGAGGCTTAGTCTAAATAGTGATCAAACCCAGCAGCATTCCCAGTACCACTTCGTTTGCACGCTTCTCTCAAAATGCTCATGTCGAGAACTTTTATTAACAGCCGTGCTGTTGCATGGCTTGTTTAAATATAACTGCATCCTGTAATTAATATAACGAAGTCACCTAACAAAGCAGCTTAAAGGAAAACAAATAGCAACTATCTAAGACCTTAATGTAAACATTTTACCCAATTCTGAAGGCATTTTCGTTCCTACAAGTTAGCATATCCCAGGTATTAAGCGATTATTTGAACCTACTTCTAGCTAGACATGCAACACGTCAAATAGTCCTCTCAAAAACGCCGTAAGGGCTCTAAAGCTGTGCCAGGTACTAGGTCCCTCTCACAGGGAGCGACGTGTACCTAACAGCAGAACCACCTTCTATCATTTCCATGAGTCTTCTGCAGCAGGGGGAAAAACCACCGGCACTGAGCACAGCAGCACGCGAGCTGCAGTGGAAGCATCGAAGGACTCTGCACGCAGCTCCAGAAGGATGCTAAGTCTGCTAAAATAACAGTAAAATAAATATATTATTTTTTTTTATAATGCAACTTCCTGGTGTCTCTTTGCCCAGGACACATAACCTAACATAACTTTGTCAATAAGACACCCTCAGCCTCTCAGCCCCGAGACACAGACCAGCTCGGGCACTGCTAAAAGCGACCAGAACAAGCCAGGGGCTCGGCAGCTGCATCTTAAAACAGTCTGGTAAGAGCAACTCACAGCACAACCGGGCCCTGCCTTCTGTGCTTACATCCAGGAGCGCTGCTCCCCCGGGGCCAAGGAGGGCATCACAGCTGCCCCCAAAAAGGGGACGGGAGCCGGGGAGCCCTGGTGGCCGGGGAGCAGGAGGCTGGGGAGGAGGCTCGTCCCTTCCGAAACAGCAGAGGCCGGGTCAGAGGCCAGCTGGGCAGTGCCTCACACAGCCCTCCTCGGGACTCGCGGCAAAGCCCTGGTTTGGGAGCACAATCCCACCTGTAGCAAAGCATCAGAGAACACCAGGACGATGAAACGCGATGGGGCTGTACATTCGTCCCGCAGGGAAGCGGCCTCCAGCACGGACACGTGGAGAAGGGAAACACCACGTCAGTGACTCGACCCTGTTGGGTCACCACCCGCTGATGGCAGGATGGGATGGTACCGGTCAATCAGGTGCCAGCCTGCTAAAAATTATCAATATTTAAATGCCACTGATGAAGTACTGCATAAGCTCTATCTGAGCAGCAGGTCAGATGAACTTGAAATGGATTCATCAAAAGATGACCTCGGCCCTGTTTGCAGAGTTATTTCTGCGAGTCAGCTAAGGACATTCACGCAGGATCTCCCTGAACCTCCAATTTTTAGATTTTCTTTTTAATTGCTACATTCCAAAGTGATAAAGCACTGACAAACACTCCTTTCTAAAGCAGCCTGAAAATTACAACGCACCTGCACGCAGGCTGCAGCACACAGCTTTTGCTGAACCACAAATTGCCGTTCCTCCCCCTCCTCGTGTTTCTCCACACCGACCGCAAACATCACAGAGGCGAGCACATGGCTCTATTTAACTAAATGCAAATGAAGCACGAAGTTTTTCCAAGGAATGCACACGTTAGCACGAGCCTTAATAAAGCTTCCCGGAACCCAAACATCCCCTAAAGAATAACCACATTCAGCCTAGGATTTGACATTTGAATATTACAGTGCTGTTGATTCTTGGCGGCGTTGCCCGAGGACGGCATTGTAAAGCCGTGCGAGGCTGCACACGGAGGTCAGGGAAGCAGGCGAGCAGGGATGAGTAACTTCGCTCCGGCCAGCAGCGGCCACGCTGGAAAAATTCTGCTGACCGGCCCCAGCACCGCGATCAGCGTGGCTGGCGAGAGCTGCTCCGTCTGTGCACGGGGCAGAGCGGCGACACAAAGCCAGAGTCTTGTTCGTTTTCAAGTCAGCGTGTGCTGCCGTCAGCAGCAGCCACCTTTATTTCAGGTAACAAGTTGAACAGAGAAATCATCATCTTGGCTTGGGTTAAAACCAGGTCCTTTAACACCTCGATTTTTCCCTTCATTCCTCCAGTTATTAGTGCGCATTCCACAGCACCTTGGTGCTGCAAGCTGCTGTTAACGAAGTTTTTCTGCTGTACTCACAGAGCGCTGCCGGTCAGTTAGGAACGGAGGTGAGCTGCAGTTCCACCCCTAGAAGCGCCCAGAGGAGGGCAGGCGGTGGGACCTCACCCCCTCGGGGGCAGAGCGGGGCTCGCTGCGGGCTCAGCCGAGCAGGGACAAGCGGGGTGCCAGCCCTGACACGGAGGACGTCACCCATTTACTTGGCAGCTCCACGGGCACCAAGGCGCTGACACAAACAAGTCCAGCTGTCGGTAACTGCACGAGCTGGTCAGATGTTAATTCACCCATCGGACATCGTCACAGCAGGCAAGCGCTCAGATGCCCACCTTGCTTTTTTCCAAAACAGCTTCCACTAATTACACACTACCTTCAGCTTTTTATGGATATATTTCAAAAAATAAATAAATAAATCACTTCTGGAGGAGAAAGGACTGACAGGAGTTTCTGCGTGGTTTTACACCTGCTCGTTCTCACCACGTGCAGGGCCCCACGCAGCACTGCTGCTACCCGAGGCACGTCCCGGGCACCCATCTCACGCCGTGCCCGAGCGCAGCGCTCCCAGGGGAGCTGCTCGTGGTGTGGTTTCAGCTCCGCAGCCGCCTGCCCTCCCCAGGCGGCCCAAAAGCCCCTTCCCCAGGGCCAGAAAGGCTGTAAACCCCACGTCAGTCAGGCAGTGCGCCTCAAGCCTAGCAGAACCCCTTCGTGGCTATTTCCTAAGTGAATTTAAAAAACTTTAACGAAAGAAGTAGGCAACCCCTCCTCCACAGAGCCCAGCGACGAGAACTCACCAGGGAAAGCTGAGTGGCGAAGGCGTGGGGCAGCAGGAGCTTCCTCGAACAATAACTACATCCTTCGCCAAGCGCCTTCCCTGGGAGACCTCAAGCAGAGCCAGTCTGCAGGCATTTCTAGCGTGCTCCTCGCACATGCAGCTACAGACAGAACCCCTAAGCGCAGTGGAAGAACACGTCCCTAAACACAACCTAGCTCACACACACACGTACAACATTGTCATTTCCCTTGGAAGCTCAGGACGATTAGCAGCACACGCTGCTTCTTCGGTCACCCCAACGCAATCGAGTACACCAGCTGATTTATCCTGTCAGTGCTGGCGAACGTGGCATCACCCCCGACCACGAGCAAGGACCGTGCCCTCAGGCCTTCGCAGGCTTTGTATGGGATCTGCCATAAGCTCCCAGCCCACAATGCTGCCAGCGACAAGCGGCACCTGTGTCACCACGCGGAGCACTGAAGGTGCTGAGCAGGCTGCTCAGATTACTCCCCAGGCACCACCAGCCGGCTGGAGTTGGCACAACCAGGTAGCTCCTTTTCCAAACCTCCCAGCCTGGGTAATGGTGGGACCGGCAATCACTCTCCGCTGCTTTTTACGGCTTTCCTCCATCGCGAGACAGGTAGTAAAGCCTTTCCCAAAAGCTCACCATCCGAAAACCGGAGGGCACGTAATTGTTACCTTAACCTGGAAGAAAGCGTTCAGAAGCATGATGAAGGGATTAAGTTTCTCTCTGCTCCCCAGGAAACAGCCCTGGGTGGGGACAGAGCAGAGGGATGAAGTTCCCAAAACGCGTAACTCTTTCCCCAGAAGTTTCCATCCACCCAGCGCCCCTCGGCAGCGCTCCCACACCCGCCCCCCGGAGCAGCAGCAGGGCCGGGGTCTATCCACGCGCCCCCTCCAGCCTCACCATCCACACCCGCACACGGGGCAGAATTATTTTCCCATTTTGAGTAGCTGGTGGAGCGGTTGTGCAACCGAAATATGTCACGACTAGATAAGCAAAGTACATCATGGGTACAGAATGCAGCTCCTCAAGGACCTCAGCGAAAGCAGCTTCCCCTCGCACATTTTGGGATAATTTCAGATCTTAGAGGCGCTGACTGACCAAACCCACTGCTAACGGCAGGCCTGCCGAGCCCTCACCCGCGACGTGAAACATCTCAGCACCTATTCGAGGCAGATGCTGGATCGCCTCCGCAGGGTCTGCTGCCATCTAATCACCGCGGGCTTACTCTCACCTAACCATCAGTCCTGAAGCACCGGGCGACTAACGAGCAGCAGGAACCAGGAACCCACGCACCCCGAATTATCATAACAGACTTCTGAATCACCCCGCGGCGCTCAGCACGGCGAGGCGAGGCGCCCGGACGCGGAGCTGTCGGGGGAGCCGCCGCCAGGTCACCCCCGAGCACCCCCACGTCTCCAAGCGGGCCGGTACTGCCGAGCCCTGCTGCCAGCTCTGAGACAAATGTGCAGCAGCAGCGTTTCAGGGACGGGCAGCACCTTGAGGGAGAAGGGGCAGAAGCCAGCAGGTCACAGCAGCCCAGCCCTCACGCTACGTCCCCGGCCAGTGCGGGGCTGGGGACCGGGCCCAGGCAGCAACAACCGGGGGTCCCGGTACCCCGGGGGGTCCCGGTGGGTGAAGGACCACGACGCAGGCACCCCACCGCGGAGGTCACCTGCGGGGCTGAGCGAAGGAAAAGCAGAGCCACGAGGCCGCCCGACCCCAGCCTGGGTCTGGGGAGGCGCAGACGCACGGAGGGCGCAAGGGACAGCGTGGGGGGGTAGGGGCTGAGGGTGCCCTGCCCCTGCCCCAGGCATCGCCTTCCGGGAGGGCAAGGCTGGGGGAGGCGAAATAAAATAAAATTAAATGGGGGAAAATTAAATAAAATAGGGGAAAGTAAAATGAAATAATACGAGGGGGAAATGGGAATCATACGGGGGGGGAAATGGGAATAATACGGGGGGGGAAATGGGAATAATACGGGGGGGGAAATGAAATAAAATGGGGAAAATGAAATAAAATGGGGAAAATGAAATAAAATGGGGAAAATGAAATAAAATCGCTAGCCCCGCCGCCGCAGCAGCACCGACCGCAGCCCGTGCCCCCGTGCCCCGCTGCCGGGCTCGGTGCCCCCCGGCGCAGCCCCACGCACCGTGCTGCCCGCGATGACGGCCTCGTGCTTCCTCAGCCGGGACTTGAGGCTCTTCATGGCGCGGCCCCGGCGGGCGGGCGGGCGGGCGGCGACCCCCGGCCCCGGCCCCGGCCCCGGCCCCGCTCCGCGCCCCCGGTCCCGGTCCCGGTCCCGGTCCCGGTCCCGGCCCCTGCCCCCCGCCGCCGCGGCCGGGACAGGATCGCGCCCCCCCCGCCCCCTGCCGCACCACCCCTAGCCCGTGGCCCCGCCCCCCGAGGGCGTCGCGGCCAATCGGCGCCCTCCCGCGCGGGCTCCGCGGCCAATGGGCAGGCGGAGAGGGGGGAGGGACTTCCTCGTTTTAAAGGCGGACGGAGGGGAGGGAGAGGAGGGCAGGGGCGGAGCGGGGCGGAACCGCCTGGCCGCCAGGGGGCGCGCGGCGGGAGCGCCCTGAGGGGGGCCCTGAGGGGGGCCCTGAGGGGGGCCCTGAGGGGGGCTGCCCCCGTCCCGCCGCACGCTTCCAGCTCCCTCACCCTGGAAGCAGCTCCCTCAGTTCGGTCTCAGCTTTTTTCAGCCCGAGCCACGTTTAACGTTTCCTTTTTGTCGCCTCGCTCACAGCCCTGCCGCACAATGGCACGGCGCTGGGGAGTTTAAGGGCTTGCATGTTATTTAATTACAAGTCGTGTTGTGTTTAAACCCTAAAACCTTGCTTGTTGCGGCAGGATTGGAAAAATCCAACCGATACACATCTCCCTCTAATAAATGTGCAAGGTAAATGCCGGCGCTCTTTAATCAATTCTGGCAAACCACATATTTAAACACTTCAGTTTCTTTCTAGGTGGCCTGTGTGGAGGGAAAGATGCTCGATGTCTTTAAATACACGCTGGAGAAGCCCAAAGACTATGGGCTGACTTTGCCCCGCCGAGAGCCCCGCAGCCACACGTGCGTGTCCGTGTCGCTGGGAGGGACCGGCAGGCTCCTCAGCGAAAACCTTCCCCAGCAAGTCACCCCCAGCTCAGCCTCACCTAAAAGGTCCGGGTTTAAACTCTTCAAAGAAAAGGTGTTCGTGTCCCGAATGCTACGCAGCGCTGTCAGGGCTCTCCACCCTGAAGAGCTGCCCTTTGATGCAACCTCCCTCCTGCCAGGAGCCAACTCCCTTATCTGTGACACCTCCAGCCCCACACATTCGGGACAGACTCAAAGAGCAGCTTCCCCTCAGAGAAATTAACACCTTTGGACACCTCTCCGTCATGCAGCCAGACAGTACTCATCCTACTCTGAGGCTTTCAAGTCCCCTTTGAACCCTGGTTCCCACCAGTGCAGCCAGGCCTTGCCCTCCTGTCGCTGCTAGCACAGGTAATCTGATTCTGCCCGGCACAACTCAAAGCGACGTGACTGGTAAAATGACAACAGCAGCTGGAAGCTGGTGAGATCAGGATTCCCCTGTTGTTCCCTACCCGTGGCAATACAAGCAGTGGTTTCCTTCAGTTAGCCAAAAGTACAAAAGCAAATTCCTAGAGGGCACCAAGGCACAGCTCCCCAAAGGGCTGTTTGCATGAGGATTTGAGCAAACATGACCAAGTAACATTCATGTTCACTGACGAATCCAAGCAGAAAGTTAAGCCCCATCACCGGCACCGGTCTAGCCTGGGGCAGATGAACTGGTTTGAGTTCTTCAAACCAGAATCAGTTCTTCAAATCTTCAAGTCTGAGTTGTTGCAGAATATGGTTGGTTGATTAAAAAGACGTTTCTATTACCAAAAGATTCAGCTTTCCAAAATATCCGAGTTTTGGGAGCAAACTAACAGCAGTAGCTTTCTCCTCCTTCCACCAACTTTATGTTGTTTAATGGAAGCTCCTTCAGAATCGCTCCAGTAAGAGGGAAATCAGAATTTTAAAAATAACTCCTTGCTATCATTTCAGTGCCGAGACAGCGCGTAGCAGTTCCAAGTGCCCAGCCGATTCCAAAGCAACTCCCCGTCCACAGATAACCACACACACGCATGAATTTGCACCAACCAGCTGGGTCTCTGCTCTTCTGAAGGCTCAGCAGCTAGGGCATTACGACGGCATCTGCCTTGTCAACCAGCTTCCTCCTGCTGCAGTCAGCCGCGGGTGACGCCTGTCACAGTCACACCGCGTTTCTCGTCGCCAGCGCTGTGCAGGGGAAAGCAGTGAGCCAGAGCAGCCTGAGCAGAGCCTGCCCGTTTTTTTTTTGACTCCTGTCAAAGCAGAAAGCTCCCCACGCGAACACCATCTTTCAGCCCTAGTGCTGCATGTATCAGCACGGGAACAAGATGTTTCATGTCAAATTACTGGGGGCTGACTTGTGCATTTGACTGGCATCCAGGCTGTACCGATTCAGGAGGGCACCCAGCTGATCTCGCTGTCTCAGCAGCACGTACTGCAGCTCTCACTCCGCCTCGCCAGCCCAAGCAGGGCCCTCGCAGTGCCGATGTCCATGCTTTAGCCCTTCCCCTGGCCACGGCGCCAGCACTTTTCCCAGGTTCCGGCCACGTTGACTACGGCCTTTTTCTCACTTTTCTCCCCAAATGAATTCAAGCTGCTGCTGCTAAGATTCTTGGCAGGTAGTTCCCAGTACATCGCCCCTCTCCACGGCCCATCCCTCTCTGCCTATTAGCGAGACGCATCCTCGCTTGTCCTGCAGCGTGCTCTCACCATCACTGTTACTGGTTCTTGGCTCCTGTCGCCTCGTTCCCCACTTGTCTGGCCAGACTTCCTCCCAACTCTCGGCTGTGAGTGAGACAAGCCAACACAAGCCAATCTGCTACAACTTGTATTTGCTTTGCTCGGGCACAAACAGCAGAGCACAACCTGGGGGCGGTGAGATAAGGTCACTTCACTGCTGACAAACGGGGACCAAATGGAAACGTGCAGCTCCTGCTGGGTGTTTGTTCCACTCTCTTCCCAATTCCGTTTCATTTATTTCTTCCTCTAGGACTTCAAACCACAGGTTTCTTTGGAGCAATGGCTGGCGCTGACTGCATGCCTCCTTGTACACCGACGTACGGTTTAGTGGACGTCCTTTAGGTGCTCGTGCATCAGTGATGCTGTGTACACCGCAGCCTTTGTCCCGCCGTGCTGCCAGGGGTGCTCAGCCCTGGGATCGTCAAACTACTGCTGAGCGCGGCAGGACTGCACACACCGATGCACACTTGGTGCCATTTCAGTAACCGTGGCTAAAGTTTGACCTCGGCAAGCTGCTTATGTAGCTCAGAAGCGACCACACTCTGTATCTGTTCAAGTGTTTCATTTTTTTGTGACAATCTCTGCTTCCTGCAGCACAACAAAGGGTATATTTATTCCAGCAATGTTTGTGTGATACGTACGGGGCTAATGGCACACACGAGTTGCTGGCTGGCCTTCTAACAGGCCTGGAATCTAATTAATCTCTGGCAGGTTCCTGTGAAATAGAAGCAGTGTTGGCCTGCACATCTAGCAGTCAAGACGAACTAATTGGAGCCAAGTTGTACAGTGAGAACGGAGGAAGGAATGGCTTCGCCACGGAGGAGGCTTGTCAGGGCGGTACACTGCCAAGGTCTGTTTCTGCTCTATTGGAAGAGCAACATTTGGGCAATGCTCTCAGCCAGAGTTCAGGGGGAAATATTTGAGTCAGTCGCAAACCAGCACACAGCTTGGTGGTCACGCACTCCACAAACATGGGTGATACTGACTTTGGGCTTATGAGCAGGAGAGACCGCCAAGCAGCAGTCCTGCACATGGACCGGGACTCCCGGGCCCCCGCGTGCACCCAGGGATGTCTCCCCCAGGGAGGACCCTCTAAGCAGACCTCTACGTAGCAACGTGTGCCACCAAAAAGCCGCGTCTCAACAAGCTTTGCTTCTCAGGCATTTTCTCAGACAGAAAAACGGATCAGAGTACGTTACACTCCTGCAGGCGTTTGGCTTATCAGTCAGTTTGTTAACGGGACACAGAAATCAAACCCCAACCTGACTGAAAGGGGAGCGCACCCCTCACTATTTCTGTTTGGGTCATTGAAGTACCCAGCCGATGCCTGCACCACTTGCTGCCTTAATCACCCAGATAAATTAACCTCCATGCCAAGCACCCGCATGGAGGAGGATATAATTTTATCCTCCTTTGCTCTCGAGCCCATGAGGAGTCACAGTCTTTGCTAGCAGGATGCAGCGAGCCCTCGCTCTGCGAGCCATTCTTACACCCTGCCCGTGCCCCGGCTGGCAGCCAGGACGCAGCGCGCCTGAGAGGGGCACCCGCTCAGCACCACGCTGCCGCTCCCCTGGGGATGGGGGAGCCACGGCCGCAGGGAAGGCACTGGGAAATCTTGTACAACGCACCGCCAACGTGATGCAGCGTCCGCGCTTTCTGTTTGCTTCACCCTCATTTTGTTTTGGACTCCAAGGTGAAGGGAGGAAGCACGTTTAGGTGGGAACCTCCTTGCAGCCAGGGTTCACACGCTGTGCTCCTGAACCTGCCCGGCACGGTGCCGCGCTTAGGAAAAAAACAAAATGTTTTAGGAAAAAGACAAAATGTGTGCCAGCCTCTGGGGAGCCCACTTTGACAAAAGCTCGGCCGCCAGCCTGGCTGCTCTCACTGCTTCCTCGGGGCTGTGTCAGAGCACCCGGCTGGCCTGGGAGGCAGCGAGCCCGGCCACGAGGCACAGCACCCAGCCCGGCCACGAGGCACAGCACCCAGCCCGGGCACGAGGCACAGCACCCAGCCCGGGCACGAGGCACAGCACCCAGCCCGGGCACGAGGCACAGCACCCAGCCCAGGCACGAGGCACAGCACCCAGCCCGGGCACGAGGCCGTGCACGTCGCGAGCAGCTCTCAGCGCACACCAGCAGGGCAGCAGTGGGAAAGGGAACAGGTGGGAAGCGCCTTGCCAGAGCCGTGTATCAGGTCAGAGGTGGGTGTGGAAACTATGCGCTGCCTGCCACCTAAACAGCCAAGAGAACAGGTTGTCCCGAGTATTCCTTACTGATTCAAGCACACCCCAAAAGGAGATAACACCCCAAAGGCAGGGAATCTGCTTTGGCAGTGGAGCTGGGTAAAGCTCGGGTTGTGGGGGAAGGCAGGGACCGAAGAGCTCCTCAGCCTTCCCCACGCACGCACAGAAAGTGGCTGCAGCTCTCGTGGCTGCGTGGGACTCTGGCTCCGGCCGTAAAGGGAGGATTTTGAAATGCAGCTGGGGAAGGTGAACGTGTAAAGGCATCTCATCGTGGCTGTCCAAGCCTTGCTGAGCACCTCTGCTGCTCAGAGAGAGCAAATATGTTCTCGGAGAAGTGAAATGGTTGAGGTGAGGCAACAGCACCGACAGCCAGCCAGTAAAGCTGGGAAGTTGGTAGCACTGTGGTCCCCGGCATCTGTGGTAAATTATATTAATTGGGCAGCACGGGTGTGAGGGAGCTGAACTTCCAAATGAAACTAAGGGCGACGGATCAGGTACAGAGTACAGCACCTGCCCCGGAAAGCTGTGTCTGAGCGCTGTGACTCGTGCTGTGGTCAGCCCCAGGGACGTGGATGCTCCGTAGCCAGAATTAGCAACAGGAGTGGGTGCGAGAGCACACCAGGAGCTTCTCACATTCACACACGCATCAGGAAATTGTAACCATTGGAGTCTTGTTCCCCACGCTGCAACAAAAGGGGCATTTTCAGCTGTGGGAGCAATCAGCAATAGGAGGCAGGGGCTTTGAGCAGCTCACACAACGCCCGCACCGCAGCACTTCTGTCGGGCAGCCTCGTGGGGTGCAAACCGGGAGCCCAGCCCAGTGCCACGAGGTCCGGCGGGCTTGCAAAGACTTTCTGGAATGGCTGTGGAGGTGGACAACATGAAACAAGCCCCTGGTTACGTGGGGCCCTGCACCCCTCCTGTGAGCGCTCCCCGACGAGCAGCGCGTCCCCGGGGGCGTACGGCAGCGAGCCGATGGGGACGGCCAGGAGCCTTCTGCCAGGGGTCCCGTCCCTCTGTGGGACCCCGCACTTGTCGGGCCTCCAGCCCCGGCGCTGGCCCTGGCAGGGAACACCAGGGACCTCCCTGCAGGGACCGGCGCTTTTGGGGCTGCACCAAGCGGAACAGGGCAGCGGCAGGACAAAGCCCGTCACCCGCGGGCTGGTTTGGTCACACAGATAAAGCGGAGGGCAGACAAATAGAAGGGATAAAGGGAAGCGATAAGGAGACTAAAGGAATGTAACGATCAAAGGGAGCGAACCATAACCCGACCTGAGTGCCTTCGCAGGCAAGACAGAACGGGCTGGCTGGGGGGAACCGCGCTCCCATCCAACGGCTGATTCATTCTCAGGGAAAGAGGGAGAGAAACACGGCTCCGTGCGAATGGACAGCGTGAAAATCCATCTGAACACCGGCAGAGCTGCAGACGAGCTCCAGGGAGCCGGTGCTGTCTGCGGGGAGCGGCAGCGCACGGGTGCCAGCCGGGTCTGGAGGAAGCCGTCTCCGGCAGCTGCTTGCTGTCAGCACGTCTGCCTCCATCCTCACGGGCCCGGTTTGCTGGCTGCCTGCGCTGGAAACGGGCTCCCAGGCAACGCGGGTCGCAGTTTCCAAAGCTTTAGCAGTGGAGTCGGTAGCAGAAGGAAAGGTCTCCGTGGGGAACAGCGAGTGTCTTATCCCTGTACGCAGGAAGCCTGGGGTTGGACCACTGACAGGTTGGAGCCTTGCTTAAGTTCGCATGGACAAACGGAAAGCAGAGCCCCCTGACCCTGAGTAGCTTCACACTGTGTCTCTTGGGGAATCCTGGCAGCACAGGAGAGACCCCGATTCTTTTTTGGGGGAACAAAGCAAGCAGGGTCTCAGGTTGGCATTTGCAATGTGATAGCAGCGACTGCAAAGCCTCCCACAATAATCCTCGGCAGCAGACTCTGCTGAAGCTGGAGAAGCAGCACACACCTCTCCGAGCTCAGAGAACAGCTTCATTATCACTGCCATACCCTGTCTGCTCCCCATCTTGTCTGATCAGCGGAAAACCAGCGGGGTTTGAGATCCTGCCTTCTGCTGAGGGAGCAGCTGAACCTGAAGCAGCAAAACCTGGGGCAGCCTGGGGCTCGCAGGAGGAATCAGAGCAGAGCTGCAGCGGAGGGACGGGGAGGTGGCTGCACGAGCCCTTGCCGTGCACAGACCCCTGGGGTATCTTGCACTGGGAGTGCCTCAGGAGGCCAGCGAGGCTGGCACGCGGCCATCTGCTCCTGCTGGCCCTGCCCAGGTCCCACGCAGGCCACTTTTGTGTTTCTCCTGCAAAATGCATCTCATCTCCCCCTGCACTCGCTGCTCCCTCTTGGACGCTGACTGGTGGTAAAATGGGGTATGAAATTCCTGTGAATGGGATTCAGCTCTGGAAAGGAGCTTTGGCTCACAGCAGACAGCGATCCGCACACAGATCCGGGAGCTGGTTCAGCTGCAGAGCGGGGGCCTCGGCCCGTGGAGTGGCCAAGGAAGGAGGCGCAGCGCGTCCTGCTGCCCGCGCCTCCCCGCCTCGCCTCGCCGGGCCAGGCAGCGAGCTGCGGCCTGAAATACCTGCCCGTTTGGTTCTGCAGCCACGAAGCACGAGCTTGGAGAGCTATTCAGGGACAGATTTTCTCAGTCTCGTCACCACAAGAGACAAAAAAGCACCCGTGGGTCAAAGCATCCCGGCAGCCTGGGACCTGCGCTGCAGAGAGCCCTTTCTGCTGCCCCTTCCATGTGCTTCTCCACGCTCCAGGTGCCAGGGCGGGCTCAAGGCAGGCACCGGGCAGGTCCCACAGCACGGGGCACCACGTCTCCCTTGGGACAGCACCTCGGAGCATCTGCACCTCTGCCCCGGTGCTCTCGAGGAGCGCACGTCCCTGTCTGGGACCTGCTGCTCCCAGATCGGTGCCCAAACGCAGGGCTG
Source organism: Anser anser (assembly GCF_964211835.1). Lineage (NCBI taxonomy): Eukaryota > Metazoa > Chordata > Aves > Anseriformes > Anatidae > Anser > Anser anser. Next base: position 998,852 of record NC_139730.1, on the reverse strand, counting down.
ATACCAGCCGGGGTGACCCCACTGCCTCTGCACCACGCCTGGACGTCCCGGGCAGCCTCGCACCACATGTGTGAGGCAGGGCAGGAGCACAGGTAAGCCCACTGTAGCTCTGGTTTTGCTGGGGTCTGGTGAACTCAGCTGCCAGGACGTCCCAGTGCCATATTCTGCACCACAACAGACGGCGCGGCGTCCACACCCACATCCTCCCCGCAGTCCCAGCCTGAAGGAAAGCAGCAGAAGTCTGGCTTGCTTCAGAAGTATTAGCTACGGAGACCTGGAAAACGAGGGTCGGTACAAAGCAAGCAGTGAAAAGCATTCAAACTGAGGACTGAACAATCTAACACAAAATAAGAGTATTAAACAAAAAGAGAAGCTCAGGAGACCGTGTTCTGGTGCAAAACCTTTCCTTTGGCAAACTTTGCCACAACAAACAAGCCCCTCCGCCTCAGTGCTTTCCCAGTAAAATTGGCAGGTGTGTACGATGTGCTCCAGCTGCACGTAAGTGGAAAGAGAGGAAGAGTTTTCCCCTATTTTGCATGCTCAATTACTGTTTACAGGGATCAGGCCGGGAGAAAAACCTCGGGTACTGTCCGAGCCGCACTCCTGCGTCACAGCCCCGTCCAGCACCAGGTCCCAGTGGGGGCTGCACCGTGCTGGGCCCCGGGCTGCCACGCATCACCCCCAGGCTTAGGGCTGCTGCGTCGCCTGGGTCTGTCATCCATACCGATGGGGGAAAGAAAACGGGCTGTATTTGGAATGAAAGCTGAAATCCTGGAGCACAAGACCCAGACATCGGGGAAGAGAGCCCGTTGCCAAGCCGCTATAATCCGAGCACTTTCCCCCTCTGTATTTAGCATTCCTGATCATGGAATTTGGACCACGCTAATGCTGATTAACACTTCGTGCTAGTTAGGTCGCACGAGCTTTTCCCCAGCCGTGGCAGAGGCTAGCCGCCCACCGTTCATACCTGCTCAGCGTCCGACTGAGCACGCTGCTCTAGCTCTTGCCAGCCAAAGCCACCGGGAATGAAAGGCCCCTTAAATGTTTAACTGATCCCAACATGGCTCAATTCCTAAACACGGGAATGGTGCCCCTTCCCTATAAACCTGGGTAACAAGGTCGGGATCACACTAATCCCGGGGTGGGAAAGCTGCAGCAGGCGATTGGTACGAGGCACGGGCGGCAGAAGCGCCGACACGAGTGAGCGCAGCGCTTTTAGTGATGGAGCTCTGGTAACCGCCAGCCCATAAATAATGCATCTAATTTTACACCTGCACTCATTCTTCCATGCTAGGAATTCAGCGCGGATACACTGCAGCCTAAAATTAGAGCAGGTTACAGACATGGTCTTTAACATGTTAAAAGTAGAAACATGCCGATGGACGCAGCGTTCTCAGCCTGTCTCTCCAGCCTGTTTCCACTCGGGGCGGGGAGAACATACCAGACACCGCTCTGGGCATCTCCTGTTCCGCGGGGCTTTTCCATCCCTCCGCGTTTTGTTACAGCGCCGCGGCGGTGAGACAAATCCGGCACCGTGCGGGAGCGCGTAACCTGCCTGGTGCCGCGTGCCCTGGGCACCCAGCCGGGCTGACGGGGTTCAAGGGGTCCCAGGAAGGTGTCTACAGGACGGGCTCCGAAGGTCGGCCACCTACGCCTTCAGCCACCTCTGCCTGAGGCACGCGTCGTGACACACCAGTTCGTAATCAGAATTATATCATTCAGCCTCCCAGGATGGGGAAAACGCCTCTAAGCACGTGTAACTACGTCTGTGTGCAAGTAGCTATTCGGTCACGGGAGCACCTCTGCGGCCCGGAGATCAGAGGAGCGGTTTCGGGAAAGCAGACGGCCCCTCGCGAGCGGCAGCGCCAGGACGGAGCTTGAGCTTCGTGGAAGCGCCCGTCCGCCTGCAGCCGGGGGTTTTAGGGCAGGACCGGCGCCGCGTTCGTCCTGGCGTGTGGGCAGCTGAGGTCACAGCAGCCACGCAGGTTCAGCCGGGGCAAGGAGACACATCAGACCAAATTATGGGGAAGGGCTTCTGATGTGAAACTCCCGTGAGAAAGAATGAACGCGAGAAGCAACTCCCCAGCCGCTCCCAAGGGCTAATTGCTGAGAGTAATGAACCAAGAGGCACGCAGGGAAGGCCCGAGCAAGTCATTGTCCCTCAGCTGGAAGGGGATCGTGGCCCTCCCTGCAGCTGGGCTCAGGCGGAGCCCCCGGGCTCCCCGTGGGGCAGGGGCTCCTGCTCGGCAGCCCGGGCACGCTCGCCTGGGTGCGGCGCCGATACCAGCCCTGGGCAGGGCCGGTGGCAGAAGCAGGACGTCCAGACGGACGAGGGATGCTGGCTGTGGGGTGGAGGCCAAGGTGTGCTCTGCCGGGGGCCCCGTGGCACGGGGACGGCCCCATGCTCCTGGTGTCCCCTGGGACCGGGGGGCAGAGGAGGGCACCCGCTGTGCCTTCAGCAGGGTTTGCCCGTGGCGCGGTGTGCGGGGTCTGACTCGGCCTCGTCCCCGAGCACCAGCAAGCTGCGATGCTGGGGCTTGTGGCACGGGGCCCTTTGAACACCCTGGGGTGCACACCTGGGACCCACAAGGGCTGACAAAGGTGCTGTGATCGGGGCCGGCCACTGGGGCCATTGCTCAGCCCGCTCCCACAGGGAGCTCGGCAATAAAGGCAGGGCAGATGAGAGAGGGGCGGAAACTTCTTTAGTCCCAACTCAGAGAGCTGGGCCAGGGGACCATAAATCCCTCTTGTTTATACAAAAAAGGGGCCGCAGGGTTTTCCACTCTCCACCCAATTAAAAAACAAAAGCGGTGAGTGGAGCGGCTGATAACGCAGCCCGAGGCCGCCCTGCTTTTACCTCGGGGCTGTCGCGGGGCCAGGATCGGCCGCGGCCTCGCTGCTGCTCCCAGTTTCGGGTGAGCCCCATCCATCGCACCAGGACCCGGTGAAGCTGGCATGGGGCCGGCGCAGGAGGCAGCTTTGGGGCAGTTTTGGGGCAGGAGCCAGGTGGTCAGGAGCCCAGCGCCAGCTCCACGGTGCTCAGTGTGCTGCGGCCCGAGAGGTGGCGGCTCTGACAGCGACGGGTAGCAACGTCCAGCAATAACAAATGCTGCAAGAGGAGAAATATTCTTGGAACAACAGCTAGCAGCCCTGCCAGGAACCGTCCCCACTTTGGGACCAGCGGATATTTTGCTTCCAGGGTGCGTGCCGGCAGCGTGGCCGGAGCCTGGCTCCGGTGCGGGCGATCCTCGCCACAGGCCCCACCAGCACCCGTGTGCTCACTGGGCTCGGTCCCTCATCCACACAAGCCCCATCCCCTGCCCCCTGGGCATCGTTCAGCCGGGGGGACGAGCCACCAGGGGCACAGGAATGCTTTGAGCCACACGCAGCCTCCCCACGGGGCTTCTCCAGCCTCGTCTGCGCTTTCCTGCCCCGCTGAGGGCTCTGGTGCAGGGGACAGGCGGCTGTGGGCTCTCTGGGTAGCCTCAGCCCCCTGGTTTTATGTCTGCATCTGCCAGCCCTGGGGAGGCCCGTGGGGCGTCTGCTGCCCCCGTCCTCCCAAACACGGACCCAGGCGGGAGCAGAACAGGAGGCAGGGGGCAGGCACCGGAGCCGTCAGGGCCCCAGGCATCGCTCCCGGCTGGCCTGCATCGGGGCAGGGACTGCCCCATAATCCCGGCCCGCGTGTTTCCCAGCCCTGCCCACAGCCCCAAAGCCCAGGGCATTTCCCAGCCCTGCCAGGGCACAAAGGCAGCCACAGGGACGCAGCCAGGCGCCGGGCAGCGCCGCCCCTCCTTGTTGTGGACGCCGCCGGAGCCACCACGTCACCGTCCCCAGCTGAGCCCTCCTGGGCAAGCGGGAGCCACCGCAGGGCTGACAAAGCAGGTCTGGCACCAAGAGCACACGGATCAAAATGAGACACAGATGCTGTTCTGAGGGCATGACTGCAGCTCGATCTATTTTTCTCCACTGACTTGTAATAAACATCTCCTTTGGCTCTAGGGGAACCACGGGATTTCCTCAGCCGGGTCTGTGTTTGCCAGCTACGGCTGCAGAGGGAGGGCAGCCCCCCGCTCCATCTCTGGCTTCCCACAGGAAACCTCCACACCCCAAAACCCCGGGGTTTGGGTCCCCGAGTCCCCACGGGTCCGGGTCTTTGCCGTCAGCCCTGCGGCTGGCACCGGGCCCCATCCTGAACCCCCCGCACGGGGCTGGAGAAAGGCCGGGGGGGTGGTGCAGGGGCAGCTGCAGGGACACGGCTGCAAGGCCCGGACCTTGGCATGCCGGGCACGAAACGCTCCCTGCCCACACAAAAGCTCTCGGCACTGTCATAAGGCAAACAAACACAAAAGGTATGCACGGGCATGTCTGGGCACCCAGGCGCTTTTGCAAGCCTTACCAGGCAGCCAAGTGCCCCTGGAAAGGCTGTTGCGGGGCCGCGGAGGGCACCTGAGCACTGTTGTGCGCTGGGGTTGAAGCGAGGCCAGGCTTTCACCGCGGCGGCACAGGGAGAACATTTCAGCTCCCCCACGGGGCCGGCACGGCCGGGTCCCTGCTGGGGCCGCACAGGGGGCCCAGAGCCTGCCCTGCCGTGCTCCCCGAGTCTTGTCCCTCTGTGCGAGCACACATGCCTATTTTCAGGTGTTTTTCTTTCTTTGTGTGCAAAGCGTTCCATAGAAAGAGAAGTCCCTAAAGGGCTGGTGCCCCCTGCCCACCCTGTCCCCTCTGCGCAGGGTGGGCTCCCACAGCCCCCCCTCCCTGGGGAGAGGGGCACAGGGGGGAGAAAACAGTGAGAAGGAACCCAACAAAGAACTAAAAATGGCACGGCTGTGCGCTTCATACGAAGAATTTGTTCAAATTCACAGCTTGAGCACAACCTTTACCGCAATTTCTTGCGCTTCTCAGTGACGAGCAGCCCCAAAAACAAGGTGGATTCTCAGCAGCCTCCTCTCCAAAGCGCTCGCAGCAGGACGCGTTTGTCACGTCCCGCGACGAGGCGGCGCGGTGGCGCGCGGTGCTCACAGCTGCACGCCTGGCAGGCTCGGGAAGCAATCCCACGGCATCATTTACTGCTCATCCTGAAATGAAAGCACTGCGGGGACAGAAGGGATGGCGTTGCCCTCCCGCCTTCATTAGGTGACACCGCGCTCTGTCACGGGCTTTGATCTCCCCAGGCTCCGGGAGATGCGCAGGTGCGTGTTTGTTTTCTCCAGCTCCATTACCTGCCCTGGCGAGGTAATGACATCCCTCCAACCCCAGGAGAAGGAAGCATTTCCAGGCTGATTTAGCTGCTCCTGAAAGACTGCTTTAAATAAACTAATTAGCGAGCAGCCTTCATTTCTAGATTTAGCAACCTTCGGTGCAAATTAAAGGTGACGAGCGGCATCGGAGCTGAGCCGTGCGTGACCCTCACCGCACCGGGTGCTCTCCGAAGGCCGGGTGCCTGCGTGGGGCTTTGTGGCATGGGGGTGACAGCCGCAGGGAAGGGCCGGTGCCAGGGGTGTCCCCACAGGCAGGCAGGAGGTGAGCGAGATGTGAAGATCTCGGGGAGACGAGGCCCAGGCAGGCAGAGCGCGCTGCTCGCAGTGCCGTGCGTTTCGGGCACCTCCTTCGCACACGAGTAAGGGAGGTGCAAAGGCCGCGGTGCGCCAAGAGGGGAGCTGGGCTGGTAAAAACCTCGGGTGTTGCAGGCACGTCTTGGCCCCTCTCCCTCCCTGTCACGCAGCAGCTGGAGAAATCTGATTTACTTGGACAGAAGCCGATTACGGCTGCTTGACACCCAGGAAGGCAGCGGGGCCAGCAGGTCCCGTGCTGGCACACCGGTGGGGGTCGGGGCAAGCAGGGCTGCGAGCGGGGGGCTCGGGGCGGTGTTTGGCAGGGGGCACCTCCACGTCCTTGGAGGGACGGGCTGGGTGCTCGGGGAACACGCTCTGCAGATCGCTCGCCACGTTTTTCCACATTTAGCTCACTAATTCCACTTTGTGTCAGTGATTGACAGGAGTGACTCGGGCAAGGCTTTGAGTAATCCCCACGTATGGCATTAGCGCACACGGAAAGCTCAGGGAGAGCCTGCACGGAAAGCCCATCGGAGGTAAGAGGGAGCCACACGCAGACTTAATGGACTTTGGCCCGAGCCCTGCTGGGGCTGCGTGGGGGGTCCATTAGCTCTTTACTCCCCAGTGTAAGCGCCTTAGCTCCGGGGTGGGGGGACGCCGCCAGCTCCAGCCCCTGCTGGCGGGCACAGCTCTGCCGCTGCGTCCCGGCACAGCCCCCAGCACCTGGGCACACACCAGAGGGACATGGGGCACGTGTTCAGGGGGGGAAAACGCTCACCTGCGAAGATGCCACAGCTGAGCACAAAGCCGCACAACGCACACTGCTGCCTCCCGTCCCATGGGGTGGGAGCAACCGGTGAGGCAGGGCCGGAGGAGCTCTGGGATCTCCTTTGACACGAGGCCGTTGTGCAGGGCAGACTTCAAATTGCAGCAGGAAAACAAGGAAACCACCCTCAGATTAGAGTGAAGGAAGGAAAAGGGCAATGTAGAAGAGGGTGGATGGGGTGGGAAAGGTGGTTCTAGTTTACTTTTAGTTTCTCACTGCGCTAGCTTGTTAATAATAAGTAATAAATTATATTAGTCTCCCCTGTACTGAGCCTGTTTTGTCCATGGTGGTAATTGTTGAGTGATCTCCCTGTCCTTATCACAACCCTTGAGCCCTTTTCACTGTATTTTCTCTCCCTTTTACGTGGCGGGGGGGAGAGGGGGGAGAAGGGCTGCGGTGGAGCTCAGCTGCCCAGCTGGGTAAAATCACCACAAGGGCTTGGGTACAAATATCCTACAAACAGGAGCAAGAGGTTGCTTTCAGTCTTGGGGTGACTTGGCAAATGATAAACCCATCATTCAAACTCAGAATAAAATCTTGGCTCTTCTTCTGGGTAATGGCCGTGGTAAATAAAGAGCGGTAGGCTAGTTAACCTCACAAAGCTGCTCATTAAAGGCTGAGAAAACAAAAGGATTGTAATGATTGTAACGAGGATTGTAACAGCACCAGGCAGCAAAGGGAGCACCCAGCTCCAGGCCCTCTGCTCCCACCAGCAGGTAGCAGCACCCAGGACACCAGCGCTAGGCTGGGAGCTGCCTCGGCCCTTACCAGGGTGCTGATCCATCCCGAAGGAGGCTGATCCATCCCGAAGGAGGCTGATCCATCCCGATCCAGCCCTGCTCCATCGCCCCAAGGCTGCAGCTGCACCCTAGCGCTGCCTCGGGGTTTCCATGGCAACTCCCACTGTAATTGCTCAATATTGTTCTTTTCCATTTAACCAGAGATCCCTGCTGCTCCTCGCAATAGCTCATTATCTCCTGTGCTCCGAGAGACCATCCCCGAAACAGCAGCACTCTGTACGGAATAGGATCAATTTCGTAAGCCTTTGTGCTTGGGTACAGAAGGGCAGACAGACGGTGACCTAACCCAGCTGGCTTCCTCTCAAGGCTCCTAACTCAAAGGACAGAGACAGCCCCTGAGAACCTGAGCCTGCTCCCCTGGCCCCGTGGCCCGGAGCAGCCTGTTCCCATCCCCGCAGGTGCCCGGGGAGCGGGGCCGTGCCCGGGGAGCCTCCCTCCAGGCCCCCTGAGCAGGAGCAGGAGCAGGAGCAGCAGGGGGGTCCCGCAGGAAGGGCTCGCTCACACCCTGCCCTTGGCAGAGCCCTTCACGGGTCCCCAGGTGCTGTGCTTTCCTGCAATAACATCGCTGATGAAAACCTGGTATTTTGCCTAGAAAAAGCAATTACTTAGGTCACAGAGGAGCCGTGCAATGCTATTAACTGTCTTTTTAAGGCCTTGCTCGGTCCTGTACTCACCCCAAGCAGCACTGCTCTCCTGCCGAAAGGGGGGCAGAACACACACCCAGTGAAATGCAATGCTCGGCTATCCCCATGGGATGAAGCTGTTCATAGGGGAGTTCCAGATCCTGTCCCACAGGTACAGAATCAAGGTAAGAAAGCCTTTGCCACACAAAGCAAAGCTGACATACCAAGCGGTCGAGGGGCTTCTTTTCTTACTGGTTAGGGAATTAGCTTCTGCCATGAAATAACGCTGTGTGCTGCACATGATTTACAAACAGCAGTGAGCTACCAGAAAGTTGACCTAGATGAGCCCTTACAGAAGGCTTTCTTAATCGGCCTAAGGGTAGAAGGAGATGGAGACAAAACATCCAAGAGAAGATGGCTCGGAGTTTAGCGGAGAAGGCTGGAATGCACGTTCATCACCACGCCCGAGCACATACGAGCTGCCTTGGGAAATGCACAGGAAAGCAAGGAAAAGAAACATCCAGGCAGGGCACGGTCTTACACAACACAATCATGCAGCTTGGAGTTAATTCTGTTAGTGACCAAAAAAGTAAGCCAACTTGCAGGGAACTTGCAATGTCAAGACAGCAGATAAACTTCACATGCCTGATACTGAGAGATCAAGGCCAAGTACAAGAGAAATCTGCTCATGAAGATAATATACGCAAGGCACCTTGCAGTATAAGACCCTCTTTCTTGCCAGCATTAGCTAACATTTCACATTTCTCTTACAACCATTTCTTTACCTCTTGCCACAGCTCTATCTGCAATGGGATTGAGACAAGAGTCAGGACCCATGAGGAAGTTCAACAGCTTCCAGAAAGACATTACAAACAGCAAGTTGACTCAGCTGTGCAATTCACAGTATAACTCCCTTGCGTTCCACTTTACCCCTTAAGATACTACTATGCATGTAAAATTGAACTAGAGTACAAAAATGACAGAAGCCCGGCGGAGTGCATGCGCAGGGTCCAGGCTTTACGCTCCCACATCTGTTCTGCCCTTGACCAGCCTTACACAGGAGAAAGCGTTTGAACCTTGGAGGTGAGGACAGGTGATGCAACATGCTTTTACTAAAATGTTCATCTTAAGACACAGCTACAGAACAGATCAGTGAAGTCACAATAAAACATCCGTATTCAGGAAAAGACTTGTAAAAAAAAAATGTAGCTAGCTCAGAAATAGGACAAGGCCACTATATAAGCCTTTTTTCACTGAAGAAGCACCATGTGTTCTGCGTCTGTAACAGGCTACATGGAGTGATGAACTCGATACTTGGTGGTACACAAAATGGCAAGTATAATAAGGTCATTTAAAATAATTATTTCTGTATTGATTTCTGGCTTTTCCAGTGTCATAAAAAGTTAAGAACTCCTACAAAACCAGTTTTATGAAGATAGTATTTCAGAAATACTAGCTGAAAATAATTGGCCTCATTTACAAAGAAGCAAAAGGAAAGGAATAGAAAAGGCATGGTTAGATAAGCTCAATACTGACTTTATATTTTCCATGAAAAGCATACACTGAGCATACACAATCAGTTACAGAGAACTACGCTTCTTGCTAAGAACTTTGTGACAGAAGTAGTAAAACTGCATTATCAGTACTTACAAACTCCAAAATGACCCCAGAGAAAAAGAATCCACCTCACTGAAATTGGATGCATTAGCTTTAACTAATAATCCCTAGAGTTAAAAAGAAACAAAACATCTCCAAGTCAATACTGCAGATCTTTATATTCAGAGCAATGCACTTTGATTATACGTGACATTATCATAAGTGACCAGTCCAAATAGAAATATCAGAAACAATACTTGAAATTAAAAAAGTTTATTTGAAGATTTGTAAAACAGCTCTGTAAGAGACCAACATTTCCAAGACACTACTATATAATGCATTTTCCTACTGTTAGAATATAAAAAGTCACAGTCCTTCAACTACCTAAACAAAAACATACATTTATGGACCAAACATTTTACTTCCAACACCAAGAAAGAAAATGGGTTTGAGAGTCAGACTAATAGCACCACAACTAGGTGATCACAACCCTCATGGGTCTGAGAGTCTGGATTTGTCATTGCTATGCCGTAAAGCAGATTCGTTAGGCACATCTTAACGTCAACAGACCCATGAGCACAGAAGAGTTCATACAATGAAATATAACTGCATTCTTTTTACATTCCACTGATGCAAACAGTAGCAAGCCAGAAACACCAAAGTTTCCACTAAACTCCAAGCATCCATTTCAGTACAAGAAAGTTTTCAGAACTTAAAAATGCCAGTTCCATATTAAACACACAACTTTATTCACTTTATGTTTACATAGTCTGTGCAATAGAGACATGTGCAATAGAAGGGTGAAGAACAAGACGTAGAAGTGGACAGTATTACAAGGATCCAACGATCACTTTGTTGCAGAGCAGCACGCCATTATACTGCTTTCCGATGATATTCGGGAGGGGCTACTTCATAGTCACTGGCACTAAACAATGCAGAGGAGTTCTTTGCTAAGTACCTATGAAAGATATTAAAAAGATTAAATGATTTTTTCCTAAAATCTGTTTAGCATCACAAGTGAATCAAAAGGCGCTTAACTGAGATCATAATGTTAGATTTATACTCTTGAAATCATTCATTCATCTACTAGAAAGTCAGCTGTCCAAAGCAATTAAGGACCTGACACCTCATGCCAAAAATCAAAGCCAAACAAGCTGGTGTCAAGCAGCTCTGGCTCCAAGTGAGCACAGGGAGGTTAAGATTAACAGGATGAAACGGTTTACATTTGAGGTTCAGTCAGCTGCTGCACTAGAAGTCAAGCTACTGGGGCCAGTACTCAGAGGGGCAGGGACAAGAGAGAACTGTGCGGTGTCCTATTTGCACAAATACAGAACCTACCTGGGTAAATGAATGATGGCTAGAGCAAAAGGAGCCATGGCCATCTGGATGTGTTAACAAAATACGCGTTGTATGCCATTAATTCTCATTTTACAGATTCAAGTATTTCTGGTCAATGCACTGGCTTCATGTTTTTTAACTTATCTGAAATCAAATGTCTACTTATTGTTGATAAATTTACATAATTTAATAGTTCACTATAATTGTAGTGGCTATAAAAAAGCAGATGACAAATGCTTCAACATTTATTTTGAAAAAAGTAGCAAACTTGGACAGTTTAAAATTGCAGACTAACAGATACATAAACATGTTTAACCAGCAATAACCTCAGTACAACTGGAGAGAAGTTAAACGTACTCATGTTACCGTACAGCAGCTTGAGAAACTTCACGGCAATGTTTGAAGATACCATACACAGGCCTAACGCATACATATACACACACACACCCCTATTCACTGAAAATAAGCAGACTTTTGTAACGCGACCCAAGTTTTTTCTTGCTAAAAGGCTTTAAAAAGTACTTACTTTAAGAAGTCATGCAAATAGTTTAACAGCAAAGCCAGACTCTTCTCATCAAGAGGTGTGTAAGCAAGCATAGCTCCGATTCGTACTGTTTCAAAACAAGTAGCACTTCTTGTTAGAGATGTTTAAGTATTTCAATAAGACTAAACCTATACTACCATATATATAAAGCCCAGGAATCTGTTTTTATATAGAACCTAACCTAAAACAATTATTTTCCATTCTAAGTCCTTGAATAACTGACCATTAGCCATATGGAGTAAAAAGAAAGAATGAAGCCACAGGTTTCAAAGTTGCCTGTCAAATTTCTGCAATTCACCCCCATTGATACTCAACACGGAATTATAAGCATTTAATTCTTCTAACCTCTCTTCAGAGATGAGATACTTACCAAATAGCCTCAGTAGATGTGGGGCACCATAGACTTGAGACATAGGAGCATCTGGGTGATCTGCTAAAATTTCAGCATATTGGGGCCTCTCAAACTTGTACAGTAGTTGTGTTCCCAGCATGACATTGAAGTATTCTTTAATTCCAGCCACAACTTCATTGACTGCATATTCCCTGGTAAACAGAGAAAACATTGCAGATCTTGTTCTAATGCCTGGCTGAACACAAGACTGGAGTTGGCTTGGTGAGTCTGTCAAAGTTCTGGAAGTATTTTACAAGCCTTCAGATTTTTTCAGGAAATTTGTCTGGAGACCTAAAAATGTACAGCTGCGAGGAATGATGCATTTCAAGACCTCCTTTAAAAACTGACTGTTTTGAAGAAAACTTGGTTTTAGTCATCTACTCAAATTAGCTTGCACAGTCTGTTCAAAGCAGCGAACTTCTAAGGACACTTACCAGCTCTTCGTTTTCAACTAAAGTTAATCCTAACTCACAACAGTTTAAAACTGTCTGATTAAAGTAATCAGACTGAACTACTGCTTCATGGAAGGGGACAGCCATCCAATATTTCAGGCAGTTGGCTCTTTGTAACTCTCAGTGCCGTACTCCTGCAGGCCTTCAACTTCACAACTAGCTGAAGAATAACTGTATAGGAATTTATTTTCTGTATAAGCAATCATGCTACACATCTTGAATAGTACAACTGTCACTCCACCCAGCAAAAATTTAAAGTGGCCATTACAACTAGATAAATATATTAAAGCACCCTGACAAGCTAATAATATACTTCCTCTTGAATGGAAGAGTAGTTTCACATTTCAGGCTTTTGTCTGCAAAAAGAAAAAGCTTCATTTAAGAATAAACACACCCTGTTTGTTGTCACAGCTGGACTGCTGATGCAACTACAAGCAAGAATCTTCAAAGTACCACCTCAGGAGGATTAGCTTTGCCCATCCGATTCTTTTAAAAGAAGTCATCATCTACCTGCCTGTCCTCCACCCCTTACCTCAGTGAGAAAGCCTGCCAATACACTAACACTTTTTGCTCATCTGCTATGTGGCCTTTTTGATAGTTTGTTCAGCTTACACACAGCAAGCAACACCTAATTTCTTCACCCAGTGTGGGAAGACTGAGCTAGAACGAAGGGGATGGAGAATGGTTGACTTGGCTTCTGTCAGCTTCCTTCAGGAAAAAAGCCTGGGGAAGGGCAGGGCATGAAGGAGAAAAAACATCCAGAAAGCAGAACCACGGCTTTGAATTACCTTCTCAGATTTCTTAACTCCTCGATCACCTTGGTCTCAAACATTAACCTGGGCATAGGGCTGGGATACGTTAAACAGCTTTACTAATTTTTCCATGAACTACAAGTGCAGCAACAACAGCAAAAGATGTAGTTAAGGTTTGAAATGACTGCTACTTACTTGTTATCAGTATTTCCTCGTGATTTCTTGTAGTTTGCATAATCCTCTAAAATAGAGTCAACATTCTTCTTGGCAGGAAGATAGAAGAGCTGGGAAAGAAACAAAATTGAATAAATACGAGTTGTCTAAATTGCACAGACATTTCTGTCTACATGCTAGCCTTAAACAGACAGAGATAAGGATATTTCTAGAATTAACAGGTTAAGGTGTTAATTCTTACCGAAGGAACATCAACTGTTTTAGTTGTGCATACTGAAATACTCCACAGCAACCGCATTCGTGTTCCCATTTAACATTTCTGCTGCTCAAAAGCAACCTGAACTGCCAAAGTCAACCCAAGAGCCAAAGGTATGCAGCAAAGCACACAAATGCCAGTGCAGACCTGCCTAGCACAGGTCACACGGCTGTTGCAAAAGCAACGGTGACAGCTTTGATTATTCTTTGTCTGCTTTGCTTCTTGCTTCTACAGTTCAGCAACGCGTACCACTGTGCGAAGCAAACAATGCCACTAGGCACATGCTGGGAAGTTTCACTGCCTGCACCATCTAACGACTATCACAGCTACATCACAGCTTACGGGACTGAAGACAAATATTTGTAGCTGTGATTGACTTTTCTGACAAAGACCAATCTTAAGATGGATTATCTTCCATCTTAAACACCATACACAGATCACCTGTACTCAGATACTAGTTCAGTCATACACTGCAAGGCTAAGCGTACAGTAAATTCACGGATTTGCTTTGTTTTTTTGAGGCACGGGCCCCAGTTCACTTACCATTTTCTTTTCACTATAGTCTGAAGATATTCAGGTAAAAAAAAATCCAGTCTGCAGAACTGGAGTCAGCGTAACGCATACTAGTACTTAAGCACCTTTCCTGCTGGTGCAAGCATAACATTTCTATTCACCACAAGTCAGCCTTATCTATGTAGGACAAGATTTTTGCTCATTGGGAAAACAGTACCTCAGAGCAGCAGTAAAAGTCAAAGCCTGCAATTGCAGCCTGTCAAATCAAAAACATACAATTTTCAATGCTATTTTCTATGCTTCTTGCCAATTTAAGTAAGCAGCTCCACATTAGAGTCATGACTTACTAACAAGTTTATGGAAGTATATTATACTTTTTAAAATGGAAGACTGTCTTGCCTAGATAAAATTCCTGCATCAAGAAGCTTTGTATAGATTCTACCTGGCAGAAAAGTTGAGAATCACTGCTCTAAGAGACTGTTTTCTGTCAGAGCTTTAGAACTTGAGATACTTTAAGAACTTGGCAATGAGTGACATGTAAACAAGACAGGAAGGAACTGAGATGGAACATCTACCACGTGCAGTGTTCCTACAGACTAATTCTCTACCAGCTAAGCAAACTGTTCTAAGCATGTTTGACCTGTTGGCATGCTTTGAGGAACACCACACTTTGTTTAAAATTACTCGACTTTCAAGCTTATGCCCAGTTAAACTGAATCTATTCTACAAATTTACATTCAGCTCTGTTGCATGGTCATAACTCACAGGTGACCTTTGTTTACACCAGCAGGCTTCTGTCAAACTCTACAGGAGATTTAGCTACCCTGCACTTGAAGAGGATATAAAATTCCAGTTTATTGTCCTTGCCTATACACAGATTTTTAAAATGTATTTTTTATTTATTTTTAGAAATTACCTGCTTTTGCCTGGTGATCAAGTCCCAGTCATCTACCAGCCATGGTTTCAGCTCTTCTGGGATTTTCACCTTTACTTCAACTCTGTTCATAAATGTTTCTTCCTGGAAAAAAAAAAAAAAGTGAAGCGACACTAATTACTTTCAGATAACTGTCCAAGATAAGAGTCAGCATATCGCTTGTTTCCACAACTCAAATACATCACTGGACTACGGAATTGCCAAAGTAGACTCCAGAGGGAACAGGGAAATAACTCAGATTTTGCAAGGCCACTTGGCAACCCTAGGGTTTTGCAAAATCATAGCATTTCACGCTGCCGTACCACAGAACAAACATTGCTGTCTGAGCAAAGCAACTCTATTTTCTGTCAAAAACCCTGTAAGAGAATCACAAACACATACACTTTCCACTGTTGGATCCACTCGAGCCCTCTTCTTCCTAGGAGGCTGAGGAGTCTCACTGGTACTGCTCCCCTCTCCAATTCCAGGAGCTGTACAGAAAAGAGAAATTATGCTGCTTAAGGAGTCTGGTAAGTCAGTAAGAAATGCCATTATAAAGAAAAAAAAATAAAGGATTTAAAAGTAAGATTCCGACTTCAAGTCATCTTTTACGTGCTTTTTGTTTTAATATTACTTGTATTCTGAACATCACACACTTGTGACTCTAAACTGCTATATTCATGCCTATCTGAAGATGGAGATTTCTGCATTAAGAACAAACCAGCGCATCGGTATCTGTAAGATTCTTTGGAAGAACGTTTTTGGAGCCAGTAACTCAGCTTTGTGAATTGGGCCCCATGTTAATAAAAAAACAAATCTAACTTACCAAATTATTTCAGATTCATGTGGATACCACTTTGCTTTTAATTTGCAGGAACTCAAAATCTTGACAAATAGTTTATGTGCAAATCAGCAAGTTATACATTCCTCCTGCTGCGGGGGAATGGACATTAAGATCCAGGAGGAACACCACAAGGTGATAGTGTAACCAAACTTGGTGGGGGCCGATTTAAGATCTTACTCCAGCTAAGAATCCTTCACTAAGGACATCCACTTCCATAAAAAAATAAAGATATACTTACTTTTCTGTTTGTTCTTTTTTGTTTTCCTGCAAGAAGAACACAAATTATTGCAAATATAAAGACAAGTATTTAAAGAATTGAAAGCCAGAAAAATTGTCCATTAAGCTCAGAACCATGATCAAATACTTAGCCTATGGAGTATTTCGGTAACAGCAAAAGAAAGGAGAAGTGTCAGGTATGATTTATCACTACAGTTATGATGCTTTAAGATTTTTCCAGTACAAGTGGTAGTATTCACCTTTGGGGGATTCATTAAACGTAAACCTACAGAAGTCCCGAAGACAGGCCAAGAACAAGTATTTTAGAACAGACCTGACCAACATTTATCAAGTAGCATCTACAGATATTTCATATTTTCCAAATACTTATAGATGTTCTACTTCAGCGTTTCAGGCATCACTTAAAGACAAAATACAGGACAAGGAAACAGAGGTGATGGAAACTATCAGATAAGTCTCAACTAGCTGACTTTCCAGAAAAGTATTGAAAAAACAAACAATTTTACCACTACAGCAGCGTAAGAAAGTTTGAGTATCACCATCAGAATTAATTATATGCATGAAGTTGCATGATGATGCAATCATAGGCAGTCCAAAGTTTAAGGGAGATCGTGATTATACTTACTGGAAACATTTGGAACAATATTGAAGAGTGTTGTTCCTAACTTTTATCATCTTCCAGATGCTGCTCTCTTAACACTTAAACACTTCAGACTTGTCTAAATTCTCTCTCCTTAGCCCTTATTTTTATTCCAACAGTTATGCTGAGAAGCTAACTCCCAAGAATTTTAAAAACACTATATGCAAATATTCAGATATGTCAAGACGTGTTAATGACAAAAATCAAGCTACTAAATTATTAAAACTAACTAAAATTAAACTTAAACTTTGTACATTTACTAACCTTTTCTAGAACATTTGAATTAAGAGTCTATTAGCCACGTTTCCATTTGCTCACTGTTGATAGGAATCCAGTTAAACCTCTCTCAAAAAAACAGAAATCAGTGGCCTGGATTCCAGATTGTGAGGATAAAACTCTTTACCAGTACAAGATTATTTCTTTGTTAATTCATCACAATGTCAAAAGACATTTGTATTCAGTCTTTGAACTGGGATTATGTCAGTCAGGAAGTAGTCAGTCTCAGAAAGGTCTGAAGACTGGAAAAGCAACACTTTTTTCAAGCTTCAAGTCACAAGCAATCATTAGGCTTAAAAAGAACTGTGGGCAGAATAAAAATCCCCTCTCCAGGAAGAGGTAACGATTGCCAAGTGAAGTCACTGATAATGGACTTGTGTATTGAAGAGAATGCCTTTTCTTCCAAACCTAGAGTAAACAAGTAGAAACAGGGAGTTCTTTTGAGAATTAATGTCACAAGATAAAAATAAAATCAGAACATCAGTCTAGAAGCAGAGTCTTCGAAAACTGGAGCAGACAGAATCTAAAGTACTTTAAGAACCACTGCAATTAGGACAGAAAACCACACCTATGTTACTGATGCACAAAGCCTAGCACAAACCCATTCAGGGCAGTTGCTTGTGCACTCCAGCCTCATTCCTTATTTCTTGATTCCTTACATTTCAAGTTACTACATCCGTGCTTCAAGTCAAAGCAGCCGTCTGTTCACAAAGTCTAAGACGAATCTGATTTAGGGAACAAAGATCTCAGGGTAGAGACAAAGCATTGCCACTCGGCAGATTTTCGATGCCTGTACAGCAGAGTGGCTGGAATAATACTCTTCACTAGGTTAAGACAGCTGTGCAGGATGAAATGCTTCTGTTGTGCAGAGTACCGTAAGCATGCAGTGCACTCAATATCCAGGAGAGAGATGCGGCATTTGTATCAGAGATTGTAGACAGCCTTATCGAGAGAAGCTGGAGCCCACGATAAGCAGCACATCTTAGCTAACCAGAGCACTTTACGCAGACCCAGCAGGCTCATTCGAGACATACAGCTGAAGAACATCACGCATGTTCCTCACGGTGGCAGGTCACTTACTGCAAAGGAATTCAAGTCCCGAAGTGACACAAAAAGATGAAACATCTAGGAACGGTTGAAACACATCCTTCCGTGCCATTTTACACCTACGTTACGAACAGCAAGCCTCGGAACACAGAGCAGCATTAAGTGTCTTTCAGGGTCATGTCTAGAGAATTGTCAGGAGAAAACAAGAATAGCTTAGTGAAGAATTCAACACATAAATAACATCAGGAGAAAAAGCAAGACATGGGAAAGTTTGCTTACTCTACAACTGTTAGGAGTCCGTGACCATCTAGATCAAATACCTGCTATTATCCACAGAATTCTTCCTTTCCCTAAATTCTTGAGCCTTTTAACAAGACTTAGAAATCTTTCAGAACCTCCCTACAACAGCTGGTTAGGATGCAAGCGGCAGAACAAAACTGGGCTACCACTTGGGGCTCTGGGATTTGAGGTTAAGACTCTTGTAAATGCCAAAGAGGGAGATCAGCAAGGTGCCAGTTTACTGACAATACAACAGCACAGATGCAAGTAAGCTGTCCAACATCTTGAAGTCTCTCCTAACACAAGGTGTCCAGTAACAAAAGCTTACATGAAAATATTGAAGTGTGAAAAGCAAGTACGTTGAATGGTCGTCACCAGCCCTCTACTGCTCTAGCAGCTTGGTTACTAAATCAGCTGCAGGGAGCAGCATTCCTGTCAAAATTCAGTTACAGCATCCAACGCTATTAGCAAAGGATAAATACCAAAGTCAGAACTATACACATCTCCTGCACGGTCAGGCAACCTGACCTCACATGGCACACCGAAGTAGAATAGGTAACGAGAGCAGGAACAGTCAGTAGTGCAGAGCAGCTCAATACCAGGAGTAAACAGTGGGTGGGAAGAGGGGAAATTGTAGAGATATCATTAGAGATAAAGTGTGAAGATGGACCAATTAATCCTTCCTCAAGACGGAAGAAAAAGACCAAAAACCCAAGCAGAAAGCATTAAAAAAGACAGGAGTCATCATCCTCCTCCCCCTTCTCAGCACAGTAACGAATTAAAATGAGGAACACGCTGCCACAGGATGCCGTGGAGGCCAGAGGCCCAAATGGTTCAGAATTTATTGGGTAAGTGTAAAACAGTCCTACAAAGGACTATTAAACCCATCACATGGATATAGCCTCCAACTCAGAAGTCCCTTGCTGACAGGCTGCTAGGAGCAGAGGATATTTTCGGTAGAAAAGCATCGCAGACTTGACTCACTTGAGGACTGTCCCCAGGTACGTGTTACAGGTGACCACCAGACAGCACAGCGGGTTAGGGAAGTCTCCAGCTGGAGCCAGAATAGCGCTTCCAGTGCTGTTACAGCCCCAGGCACCTGGCATGCAGGCAGTGCTCGTATGCTGCCTGACATTTGGAGGACGAAGCAGCTCGCATGAGAGCTACTAGCTACGCCAAAGGTAGTAGGGGATGCCCCGGAGGACACGCAGCAGGAGCGCATGCTTTTGAGTAACGTGTTCAGATTAAGAACAGGACTTCTGTTAGAAAAAGTAACAATAACTCATGTTTAAGTTGAGATACTGCTTTGAGAGCATCTCTGGTGACACTGCTTGCAAATACATCAAAAAAACACATCTTCTCAAACCTGTTACTCAGTGCCGTACCTTCACTCTAGTACTCTAGGTTGCCCTTCTTCCTTTCCAAGCACAGGCTGACTCAGGTCACTGATTTTAACATGATAATCACATTAGGCCCATCAAAGGTAGCATCAATTCTTAGAAACTGGAATTCAGCAGCACCATATATAAGACAGTCTGGAAAAGCCAGAATCTGTAGGGTTGTATTTTACTTTTGGTAACCCACAGAAAACACTTGTATGTTTACAATCGGAATTTTTCTAGTTACCATATGATGATTAATTTCAAAAGAACTGTGTACAATTTGCATTTCATGCATATTTCTATTTGATAAAATACCGCTTATAAATAGCTTTAAAAAACCTTTTGTACTAGTTGCTGCAATTTACAGAACAGTTACTCTGAGCAGACTCACGCCATGACAAAAATACAGTAGATTACAGAGCAAGATCAATCCTCACATTTGTACCACCACCTACCGCAGCAGCCGAGCTCTCAGACTTACAGAGCACAGTGCCGTTTATTACTGATTTCCATGGAAAGAGAACTCCAGGCTACAGTAAACATGCAGAACAACTGTAATCTTCTAGAACAATCCAGTTTCAAAACCCTGAAGTCAGTTGTCTTCCACTTTTTAAACAGCGGGCACCGAATGCATTTAGCTGCTCAGAACATAACCCTTCTCCCAACTGAGAACGTATGCATTCCAGAGAAACTAAGTACTGTTAGTCCACGCCAGCTTTAAAAAAAACACAATATTCTGCAGCACTTTGAATTGTTAACTGAATTGCTACCAGAGCTTACATCATTACAGCTGACGACTTTAAGAGTCGCTAAAGGAAATCTATGAAAGCAAGGAGATTTGGATTTCAGGATGAAAATCCTGGTTTGACAATCCATCCTTAACTCACCGCGTCGATATTGTAGGGGTCTCCAAACAGCAAACAGTATGCGCTCCATCTCGTCTGAAAAATCTAGGCACAATGGGGGTTGAGTTAAGGAAAGAATGTCAGACCTAGTGCTCAGCCTTTAAGAGAATCTATTTAAGATTCAGAAATTTACCTTTTTAGCGGTGTTTTACAATCTTATTGAACATTCCTGGAGGATATATGTTTCTTAGACTTATTTCCTTTGCATTCTTGTTTCGCTATCCGAGGATTAAGTTTCTAAAGATAAGTTTGAACAGTTCCCTCTGTTCAATCCTCCAAGAATGCTACAAAAGGTAAATTTTGAGGCCTAAATAGGTTGACAGCGTTCCCCTTTTAGAATAGTTGATCCGTTTCTCCCCCTCCCCACCAACGGTACGTTGTGTACCTGCAGCGACCTTAGATTTATAACAACAGAACAATCCCGAAGCGTGAGCTGTATCCCCAGATTTGTCAGAAGCCACCTTGACTTCAGGTGTAAGCAGGATGTGAGCAGCAGCAGTTGAGTCAATAATGTACAGTATCGCAACCCTACATCACTGCTAAGTTCAGTCAAAGCATTTCCTCCCCTCAGCCTCCAGGTAGGGAAGAAGACAGGGAGACTTTGTTGGAAGAACCAGAGGTCTAATTTAGAAGGATGCTGGTAATGGCTAGAGACTAGGAGCAAGATCAGTGCAACAAGCATATGGGACCCTGTGATAGATACCTTTCACATCGCAAGACTGCTGTTTTAATGACAGGTTTTCCTCCTTCCCCTTTACTACCCTCATCTTCCACCTTCAAGAAATTAAATTTTCATGGTGGTTGGAACGCTTTCAGAGAATTAGTTTCCTGTACGTTCTGCTACACCAGAAATGATCGCTAATGCTTAGTATTGTGATGACAGCAAAAAGCAAAACCACTCCCTCTGCCCAACTGGTTTTAACTGAGAGTGAAGACAGACCCGGTAACATGCTTTTGAGCTTTGAATTGAAACAGAAGCTTAAGATGAAGTCCTTTTTGCTGCGTCAGTCTACCTTGGATGCAACGTTATTACATGTGGTGGAGAGGATTAAGCCGACTGAGTTCTACTGCTTTTCAAGTGGAGGTTAACATTTAGCATTTTCTCAGCCCCAGAGAGCAAGTCACCACCCCACTGCA
The DNA here is from genome assembly GCF_964211835.1 of Anser anser. NCBI lineage: Eukaryota > Metazoa > Chordata > Aves > Anseriformes > Anatidae > Anser > Anser anser. The sequence goes on along the minus strand of NC_139730.1, from coordinate 977,372 downwards.
GTCAGCCTGAGCTCCCAAGATGCCTGAAGCTGACAGTACGGGGATCCTGCTCCTGAAGTTACTATTAGGATGTTCTCTGTAATGCAATTTGTAGTCATCAAAACATTTACAATTGAGTCATCACCACCTATGTCAAAATTATACATTAAATTAATTCTACTCCTACTGAATAAAACACAAGCAGACTCAAGTGCAACAACCCCTCGAGCAGTCCCATTAGTAATTACCACAATTTAGATATTTTAATTAGTTTTTAATGACTTTCGTTAGGAACTGTCTGAGCAGGCTTTTTTCCCCACCCCCTCCAAATGAAGACAGACTGACTACGTCCCTGTCAGAAGCCCGTCCCAAGCTGACAAAGCACACGAAACCAGAGTGCTTAAGGCACCTCGGAATCTGTAGCAACAGACCAAAGGAATATGCACATAGCATTATGACCAGATCCATCTGACTCCCCATTTCGGAGAGCAAAAGACAATTTATAGCCTTGGGTAGGTTTTGGCCAGCTGCAAAGTGAAATCTGCATTCAGGATCTAGAGCAAAAAAGCCTTTATCCACTGCCACTGCACTTCTCAAGCCAACGATACTTATTTTGTAACGCAAAGTTACCCATAAGTGAGGCATGAAATGCGAGGCTGCTGCCAAATGCTCTTAGCTGCTGAAATGACATCCCTTCCTTCCTCATGAAGGCTAGAATCATAAAAGGAGTCAGCAGTTGAAAACATCTAAAACATCACATTAGAAATGAGTATATTCATGATTAAAAAACTGAAGTACTACCCCAAACAGAAGAGTTTCATGGCACATGAGCAAAGCAAAAGATCTATGAGAATCTAAGCGTAAGGCCACACAAGCCTATTCTGAAAAACAAAAAAGATGGAATGGAAGAAGTCTGACAATTACATTCTGAATTTTTTTTTCTAATAAACATCTGAGCTTGCTTCTGGTCTCTTGAGATGCAAAACCATTTGATAGCATGTGTTTAGATTTGGAAAAGACAGGAAAACACCAAAGGCTTCCTAAACACAGTTTTAACAACTGTACAGTAAGAAGGCAAGGTATTTTAAGGATTTTTTTTCCCCCCACATAAGTGCTTGTGCAGCCTGGAAGAGCTGCAAAGTTCTGCACAGAAACCAATTTCACTAAGATACACAAGTCTTATGTGGACATGTCATAACTGAGTGTCAGGCAACTAACTTGAGAGGAATAGTATGCAAAAGAACTATGAAGTGTTAATGTTTAACCTACTCAGTACCTTAATCCGAGATTAAACATCGTTCAATCTTGGAAGACAGTTTTAATAAAGTAATTCAACAAAAGCCTTTCAGATACCTCAAAAGTAAGTTGTCTGCATGGGTCGTGTCAGGAGTAAAAGAATGGTTCTTTAGGCTAAACTATAAGAAGAAAACTATTTAAAGATCAACAGTAGAACTTACAAGCAAAAGTTTGAGTTTTTTTGTTGTTTGTTTTTGTTTTTAAATAAAAAGCTTCTTACACTTCAACATTTTTCTGCTGCAGACCAGATGTCTTCTTGCCCGGAGCAGCACCTCTCATCTTCCCCTCTGCATATTGCTCCCTTTAAAAAGAATACATTTGGCAATAAGACTAACAGGAAAAGAACCTTGTTCTCCCCTCAAAAGAGAATAGGTTATAAAGAATATTCACAAAACTTCTAGTAAGTGATTTCAAGTCTTATTTGGGATAAGGAGGAACAAATTCAACTCAATAGCAAGAAGAGGACTCTAAGGGTTGAACTAGATGCAACTAGTTAGCAACATACTAACTGCTTCTGAAAAACAGGGCATTCTAGATAAAAGCACTTTTGTTACACAAAAAAAGAATTAAAAGACTAGCACTCATAAAAATCAAAGTATTTGTATGCATCTTGAAGCTGTCTGAGAAGATAACAGAATGGTTTAGGTTGGAAGGGACCTCTGGAGGTCATCTGGTCCAACCTCTCTGCTCAGTCAGGGCCACCTAGAAAAGGTTGCCTAGGAACATGTCCAGACAGCTTTTAAATATCCCCTAGGAGGGATATCCTTTGCAGTTAACAATGTATTTTAGGGATACTGCATGAGGATCATTTTTAGTCACCTAATTTCTGTGTTATAAAATGTACTTGCGGTTAGTCAGGTTGCCTCTCCATTTCATCAACCTACTCCTCATTGAAACCTGAAATAAGTTTTAAAACTAAGTAAAACTCTCAAATTTCTGGAGCACGGAGATCAGAATACTTCTATAGGCCAAAGCACCGCAAAGAACAGGGACATGCTTCTTGAAGGCGTGTGTTGTGGTTTTTCTTTTTTGTTTGTTTTGAACTTACTGCCCTCCTTTGATATATAGCTGTTGGATTGAAGCCCTATAGAGAAAAATATTCTGCTGACGAGGACTAACACAAATACTTACTGATTGGCCTTTTGAAGTTCTTTTTGTTTCTGCAAATTGGTATCCACGTATTTGAGCACTCTGCTTTCCGGAACCCATTCATCCCAGCTGGAAAAAAAAATAAAAATCAAACAATCGTTCAAAAACACCACAGAATTACATTCTACATAAAATAAGATCAATTAAAAGCTTTGCAGAATTTGAGACTGAACTTTGCTTTTGTGACAAGTCACGGACTGGCACAACTGAGTGTAAGTTACTAAACGCATTCCCCACTGTCTGAAGCTGTAACAGCTTCTCTAGGGAACTGTAACCCTCAGTCATTTCTGAAAGTTTCCCAAACTTGAAGGATAAGCAATTTGGGAGGGACAGGACTGTCTTAATACAGAAGAATCTCAGGAAAAATAAAAATCTACACTTATTAAATTGTGGGGCATCTGTAGCCATAACTATATTATGAAGCGAGTTTCTTTTATCTATTCCAACATTTTATAGGTTAACAAATTCAGCAATAAGATCTTACTGTAAGAAGAAGAGCTCTGATTTCTGTCTGTGAAGGAAACCAAGATGGCATGAATATTTGAAGAATCTGAAGTGAACGATTTAAGAGAACAGGTGTTGGGGAAATTGCCATTATGAGCAAGAATTCCACTTTGACAAAGAGTGGATAATCCGAGCAATCTGACAAATTATTTCAAATAAAAGCACATTAAAAGTGGCCAAGCTACTCTGAAACATGCAAGTTAAAGCTCTTTATATGAGTCCTGTGTCATTTTCACTACATGGCAATAGCTGCCACCCTTGGAACACCAAAGTGACAAAAACCAATGCCACCGCAGGAATAAAGTTTCCAAGATCAAGACAAGCCAAGCTTTGCATCCAAATGTTAGAGAAACAGACACACAGCTGTACGTATTCTAAGGTTACATTTTTAGGATAGTGCTTTGGTCAGATAGGTAAGCTCCTTATCTTACTCCTGCCTGTACAGCTGTGAGACCTCCAAAGAAGTGTTATACGACTGCCGTACACGTTATGTTGTATGATGAAGAAACTTCATATCTTGTTGGTATTTGCAGAAAAAAAAATAAGCTGAGCAATTAACAAGTAACAAAGGACCGTAATTACAGAACCCAAAGTTAAAGAATCATATTGTCCCAGTTGTTAGATCTTGCAGCAAAGCCACTTTTAATGTAGCTAACTGGAAGCTTGGAGGCAAAAACCCCTCAAATAATGCAAGCATGAAAAGAAAAGCAGGAGTCACATCATTTACGGCACCTTTCAACACTGGAGATAAACTAGGAAATGAAGTATCATATTTATGCTGCCTCATTGATACAGAGCAGCCCGCTTAATAATCAGTTACACTCCCTGTAGCTGTCAGCATTTACAATAAAACATTTATCTGCCCATTGGCAGGAAGGGGCAGGGGGTGGGCAGGCAGATGCATTTAAAGAAAGCAGTAGGCATTAAAATATGACGTTCAGCTTTTATTCAAGTCAGCGAGATCAAGATATTAGCAACAGAATCTTCACTCAAGGGCCTGCAGCACTGAAATGAAACAAATCAGAAAGCCTTCTGAAGTCTGAACAGCTAAAGCTTCTATTCACTAAAACCCTCTTTTTCTTAAATTTGAAACTGAGTAACAGAACAGAACTCAAATTAAAGAAAAACTACACAAACGTAACAATCTCATGACAAAACTAATCTTTAGTGAGCTGAACATTATATCATGAAGATATCTTTATTCTTTAGAAGTATCTTACCAAGAATTCTATTATGTTTGCAGAAGGGAAAAGTATCTCTAATGGCACCTTTGCGTGAAAGGCCAGAACCAAAACACAGGCTAAAACTGCTCCTGTGAAACACTGAAATAGGTAGCTCTTCCCATTCTGAAAGCAGCCTTCACAAAGGCATGTTTTCCCAAATCTTTGCTGCCAGAAGCGATTTAAGAGTGAAATACACTGTGAGTAGAGCACTTTGATCCACTGCACCAAGGATTACGTCTCATACCTGCATGCAACAGGAAAGTTTTTGCACTAAATATTTCTGCCAGGGAGGAATTACAATAACTGTCGTCAAACTTGAACAGAGTACTGCAAAGCCTCCCCATTCATTAGTCTGCTGACACCCTAAGCTAGGTTGTCTAGATAACCAAGGTCTGCAGGAAACAGCTAGTTAGGCAACGTTTTCTTTGTGTTACTATCAATCATTGACTCAGCTGTACAGAAATAGTCAGGTCAATTTTACAGAGCCTTCTGAAGACACAGAGGGCAGAGCTTGTCCATCAAGGCAGTATTCAAACTGATGAAAAGAGACAATGAAGGTCTGCTTCCATTTTATGGAAATACTTACTTTTTATTCCAACCACTGTAATGGATAAAGTATTTCACTTGCTTGTCCTTTATGGCAACCTTTACACACTGGAACAGAGAAAAGCTTGGTCAGTACCAATGAGAACAAAAAGATCTCTGAATGAGTTTTGCTTTGCAAGCTTCCAGAGACTCTAAACATGCGGAGACTCCATGCAAGCAACTGAAATACCTGGCAGCAAATTCACAGCAGCAAGGAAGTTCTCTAACACAAGTCACTGCCTATTTGCAGATTTGGAAGGGCTAGGCAAACAAAGAACTCTGCTCAACTATCCAAAGGGCCACCTTCATTGACAAGAAGGATCGGAACCCCCTGAGGATGACCAGAAGAGCAAACAAGCAGTCACTTAACTACCCCAAGGTTAGCCAAAAGCCATTCACTAAAGAGCTTGTTCACATGCAGGCCCCTACCTCACAGACAGGTAAGCTGGCTGAACTAGAGGAGTCCTCAAAAGTAAAAAATAAATAATACGGATCTCTGCAGTCACAGAGAGCGCATTATATTCAGTAGAAAGGGTTGCAGTAAAGGCTTTTTCTAGATTAAGAATGTACAAATGATGTAAGTAAAAACAGTTATTTCTGTTAAAGGCTGGCCTATGAAGACAACAACTGCCTTACTCACCAAGATTAAGGTGAGACCATTCAAAAAGGTGACACAGAAGAAGGTTGCTCCAACTAGCCCACAACACCTCTCCGAAGCATCCCTCCCTGAAACTCTTCTGTCTGACAGTTCCGCAGGGCCCTGCTGGCAGCCTGCAGGACATCGCCTCAGCTCAGCCAGAGGAAGACAACGAGACGAGCCGGAACAAGCACGCACACGGCTCAGTAACTGAACTTTCTCCTGCACCCTGACAGGTAAGAGCTCAAGCTACCACATCTGTATAAAAGGAGAACACAGCCGGAGACATGCCTCTTCCTGCAAAAACACAACCCAGAAGACAGACTACGTAACCCTGCCTAGTCTTATCTTTGTGCCTGTCCATGTTCCTGAAGTCCTAGCTACGCCAAATTAAATCTGCCAGCTTCATCTTGGATAAGGCACTTCATCCAGAAAGGTAAAGTTTTGCTCTGGAGGTGCTGGGATACAGATGCCACTGTACCACTTCACAACATCCTCAAGTTACTTCACCACTGAAACATGAAAGCACACCCTCTTTGGCTCTAACTTCTAATCCCTTTTCTCTTGCCACGCTGATCGAGTCACCTTTAAGTACTGCTGAGAATCCAGAGCCTTCTGCCGCACAGCATTTTCTCAAGACCACAGTCATAACTCCTTCCCGTACCTTCTCCAATTTAAAAAAGCATTAATACTTAGGTGTCAACATAGAGCAGAACATTGTATTTTACTGCTGAACTCAACACCATCGTGCATGGAACAAACTCAGTGTCACCCAGACTTGCAATGAGGAGGAAGGGTATCCTAACCCTGTCTGATACACTGCTGCGCTGGTTGCTCATTTTGACTTGCTAGCTCACTGCAGACCTGGACATAAAGCCAAAGACAGACCGTAGGATAAAAAAGTCTCTTTGTTTTGAAGAATATAAGTGAGCACAAAGTAAAAAATTCAAATATATTCCTATACCAAAATATTTTCCCTCCTGGCTGCACCTATTTTAGGAAGCAGAAAATTTACGTGTAACCAGCACTTCCAGTCAGCTTAGAGCAGTTGAAAGGTAACAGCTTTCAGCTGGAAGGGTCTTAAGTAAACCCCATTTAATTTTGCATTGCACAAACAGATCCTACACGTTGATTGACCAGTCATAACTTTTGATACTATTCTAATGCAAACACAAGTGCTTCTCTGATCATCTTGCTGTGGGAAGCTCAGGATGCGGTCACCACAAAACGAGTAACTTGTACATCGAGAATCACTGAGCAAGATTAGATCAAAGGAAGAGCAGAAAGCTAAGGCTGTTATCCATTACAAACCATTCAAGTATCCCTGTAAAAATCAAAACCCAGTTCCTCCTGCCACTTCAGGAGCCTGGAAGGATCCAGATCCTCGGTGTAAATAGCCAGCTGAAAGCTCTCCCTACCACCACGTCTCTTGTGATACCAGGTAACATTTACTGACGCCAAAACCCACTGGAAGCAAGTCTTAGCTTAAAGCATCCCACAAATTTCTGCAAGTCTTCACATCCACACAGCTTCAGAAGCCCCATCGGCAGTTTCAGAGGAAGCAGGGGTAGGCAGCCAAATCAGGAGCTACACCTCCGATAAAACGGATGGCGTGGCAGTGGCATCTGCTTAAGGCCCGGAAGAAAACAGCGTAACTGGAAGCGCTGCACCACAGAGCTGCAGCTGAAGCAGTCAGGACACTTCTCCAAGCCACAAGTCTGTAACTCGCAGCTTCTGAGGTTAAAGGGACAGAACTGAGAATGCCAGCTCCTCCGTCCAGTTAACGCAGCAGCACTTTCCTCAGTGCTGTCCCACGTGAAGACCACTGAGTGTACTCAGCCATCCGCACCTCTGAGGGAGCTCAAACTGCTCTCTACCAGGTCATGCATTAGCTCCAGCACCAAGTTTTACAGATACAAATGCCTTCCAGTGGTTTTTTTTTTTTTTTTTTCCTACGAACATGCGTATTATAGAAGTTGAACACAAGATCTAGCCTTTAGTAATTTACCAGCACAGCTGCATGGTACCATTGTGGTGCGTTTTTTTTTTTTTTTAAATTAAGCTTTTCTATAATATAGAGCTACAGGGTTTAAAACTAATTAATTGCATACATTACCAGGTTTTCCTTCATTTTAGCTTCTGGCCTCAGGCCAACAATGTAAGGCATAGCAGGTAAATGTACACAACTCTTTACTTTCCCGGGCAGCAGTCAGAACCGCCTGCAGCAGTAAGCAGCCACACGTACCTTTGCTTCATAAAGGAGAGGTCCATGAAAACAAAGCACTCGCTCACCTGAAAGAAAGTTGCAGATAAGCGTCTTAGAATAATCCTCATATATCATTTCTGCAAAATATACGTTATCAAGTGCAGCACAGAACGAATCCCAGGTCAACCAAGCAAGAAACTCGAAGGCAGAGTCTGATCTGAGAAGCAGGACGGTGTCTGGAACGTCAGCTTACTCTCGTACAAGAGGATAACGGCCGATTATTGAAGCCACGAAGGAAAGACTCCCGAGGGCTTCCCCGAAGAGCACGCATGCCAGGACAGCTGCACACAAGCCACGTCCGAGCCTGCCAGAAGGGCTGGTTATTCCGGCAAACGACCGGCCCCAAGCCCTGTGCTCCTGCCCGCACTGCTGGCCGCTGCCAGCCAAAGCCACAGGCACCCCCCCGTCCTGTCGCCAGGCTGGCCCGCAGAGCTCCTCCCAAAGCCTTGAGTTTCGGATGCAGAAATGAAAACACCGGTCTGCTACACGTGGACGACTCCAGCAGGTAAAGCCATTTTGCTGTGAGGGATTCCTCAGTCTTCACAACGTTGCATGTTCACTCAGAGCGGGGAATTAGCTCTCCAGACGAGATGTCACCCCTCTACCTTAAGCTGCAGGCACAAAGGAAAGCAACGTTACCTGTCCTCCTCCTCCTCTGGTATGAGGCAGAATACCCGGGATTTCCAGTACAAGGAAGTCAGGAAAAGAGAGACCCCCACACTTTCTTCCCACCCCACTCGTGGGACAGAAGAGCGCCAGGTTCGTGCAGCAGCAAGAAAAGTGCTCGCTTTGTGCTTTGAAGTGGGAAGAAATTGTTCTTCAGGTCCGTCCGTCCGCCCCTTCCCAAATGGGGAGAGCTCATTGTGCAGGGCCACTGCAGGAATTTGGGCGTGCTTAACGAAGGATATCTGGGGACAGATGTTTCCTTCCTGAGAGCCGCGGTACCTCACGTTTTCAGAGGGGCTGCATAACGTGCTCCAGGGTGCGGCACACATCCAGCTCTTGCCACAACTTCCAGGCCGTGCAGGGCAGAAGTGCTGCAGCAGTCACAGCTCTAACAGCGCGGATCTGCGGACAGGGGGCTGGGAAAGCGGCCCCCAGGAGCAGGAGGCCCCATCAGGGACACATCTTGAGCTCCTTGCGAGCAGCTCAGCAGTGACTAAGGTGGGAACGACCAGAGCACAGGCTGCAGGTTTAGAGGTGCCCTCTATTGTAAATTTTACTCTGCTCTTCAAAACCCATCTCTGCGTACCGAAGGGATAAATTACAGCCAACGGCATGTGGAGCCATGAGCTCCGACCCCTCTTCCAACCTGTACTTTTCTGGCTCGATTTTGACCCCACAGACACGTAACTAACTCAACGTTAGCGTAGCTTTTAACCAGCTCGATGCCGGAAGGACGATCGGCGTACAAACCGCTGCAGGAATTGAACATCACCGCATCCCAAGGCCTTGTGGTGAGGTGGCGGAGCAGCTCCTGCACGCATTCCCAAAGCCCACGTCTGGCAAGGTCAGCGAAGCTCTTCTGATGCTGCTTGAAGCAGGTGAGGGAAGATGCAGGCACCACTTCACCAGCAAGACTGGGAGACGAGCAGACACAGCAACGGTCTGTCCCGCCACAATAACTACACTCGGACGTCATCTCGCCCATCCAGACTTGGAAATACCCAGCTGTGAGCTTACCGCCGTGTTCCTACCTCGAGTAGGACGAACAGCGTACCTCGCCCATGGGGTCACACGCTCTCCACGGAACCGAAACCAGTACTCACTGTTAAGTCTACGAACACAAAACTGTGCCGTAAATGTATTTCAACCTGTAAAACGCTTTTGTATGTCTAGAAAAATATTTAGAGAGCTGTTAACGGAAGCGCCCATTTCGGTACATTCAGTACTTTGTCGTAAAGTCCGAACTTCTTTACAGTCACGGCTAACAACTGCGGACTGCAGCACCCTCATCCTTCACACAGCCCACGAGCACTGCTGGAAGCCACACCTCCCCTGCAGTCGTTACGCAAAGTCCTTCTAGGCAAGATGTCCACATCTACTATGAGCAAGGACACGAACCTCGGCGTTGCAGGAAGGTTACCATGAGCACAGAGGAACGCCAACGGGCTCTTCCTCCTCCTCGGCTTACCGCAGGCAGGCACAAGGCTTCTCCCCCGCACCTACAGACCGCTTCTCTCCTGCGCTGCAGAGACACCCACACCTAGTTATTATCCCAGAGACGGGGTTTGTAAGAGAACAGTTCTTCAGCTAAAATAGCTGGCAGAAGCTAGCTGAAGATGCTCTGTAACACTTGAGAACGCCACGCGACACAGAACATCCCTGCTGCGCCAACGGCTTGCACCCAGGCAGGAGCGGGCAGCTCTCCTGGCCCCGCTGTCGACACCTTCAGGTGAGAAGAGCTTGGGGAAGGCAGAGCTCAACTGCCCACTCCTTCAATTGTTCTACATGCAGAGCATTTATAGAAACAAGAAGTTCCACGTTCACATCGAAGGGAAGGTTTGTGTCACGGCCCTGACATACAATTCGGTAACCAGCATCTTGAGAACAGACAAAAAACAAATCGCATCAGCACCATCAGGAAGAAAAACCTGCTTTTAGCCTCTCAGAAGTTGAACTTATGTCTGAGGAAGACTCCCAATACATTTTCCATTTGCTTTTAAAAAAAAGTCAGTGACAAGATTAACACCCGAGATACCAGCCGCCATTAACTCACACCGGACCAGACGCCGATCTCCTTTCTGACGCCAACATCAACGCACAGCCCTTTCGTTTCACAGGGTACTCACACTTCCCGTTTGACATTCAGATTTTCCTAGCTTTCATACATTTTCACAACAAATGCAGTCTCCTCCTCGGCCATTGCTTTGTGAAGAGTGCCAATACAGACAACTTCTAAGCGCACCTATCATTTCGCTTGAAAAATCTACAATTAAAATAATTTTACTCGTCATGTTGTGAATGCCCACAATAAAGCACTTAAGCCTTACGCCTGCAGGAAGCTTTATTCATGGGACATTTCTCCATTTCAATGCTAATGTTGAGATTACAAACATCTACATTTAGGGAAGAAAGTCCAAATCTGAACGTCTGTTATAAATTTACGCTGCATGTATTCCTACAGCTATGAACTGTTTGTCTGGAATTCTACTCGACCTTTAGCTTCTGCAGCTCATTCCATCTCGCATTAACTCAGTTATTACAACGTGAATCGCACGCTAAACTCCCGTGTATTTCTGCAGGTTAACAACGCTGGTGTCGGCGCGTGGTATGTGGACGCCGACGCACAACCGAACACGTCCTGCCGCCAGCTGCCCCGATGCACACCCGAGCAGCGCGGTGAGGGACGCAGAGCAGCCGGCTTCCAGTCCTTCTTCTGCGAGCTGCATTTTTAGAGACAGAGCCACGGTGAGGGACGGGGAAACGAGTTTTCACTTGCCTGTACCAGTACCAACCACAGCCACTACCTAAAAATCGAGATGCGTACAAAGGAAGCCCCGTAGGAAGCATAACCTCATCCGTTATTGTCCTAGAACGGCGGGCGCCTTGACGGAAGCGTGGATCCTGTGAGCCCACCCCAACCGCTGCGTCGCCCCAGCACGGCGCCCACCGGAGCTCCCCCTCAAGCAGGGCGAGTGACGAGCACACCTCAAGGCTGAGAGGACAAAAGTCCTGACGCAGCCAGGAGGTTCCAGCGGTTTTAATGCCCACGCTTGCAAGAAAATTGAGCGTAGTGTGAACGAGGGGAGAAGGGCGGTCTCGGGCCTTATGGGCAGGAAAGCCGAGAAGAAGGAGATGAGGACCGGAGGGACGCCAGCCCTTCCAGAACAGTCTCTCTGGCTGAGGTGCAGGGAACGGACGCTTCCCACCGACTCCCGGAGCGCTGGGGCTGAGAAACGCAGCCTAAAACCCAGCGCACCCCCGGGGGAGAGGAGGCCGCAGGGGCCCAGCAGCGGGTGTCGGAGCCCCCCCGCCCGCTCCCTTTGTCCCTTCCCGGCCCGGCCCGGCCCCGAGGCCCCCCCCCCGGCCGCCCCCCGCTCACCCTCCTGGAACTTGGGCTTGGGGTCCTGCTTGGGCGCCATTTAGGAGCGCCTCGCGCGCCGCCCGCCCCCTCCCCCGGCGGCCTCACCGCCGCCGCCGCCGCATCACGCGCGGCCGGCCCCAGCCCCCGCCGCGCCGCGCATGCGCCGCGCCGCGAGGCACGCTGGGGGTTGTAGTTCGCCCCGTCAGGAGTGTGTGTGTCGTGTCCCCCCCCCCTCCGCGCCCCGGGTCGTGGCGGCTGCGCGGCTCTGCCCGTGCGGCTGCGGGGGGCTGGGGAGCGGCGCCGCTGATGCGAGGCTGCACGAAAAACAAAAAAAAAAAGCGAAGAGGGACAAAAAAAATATCACACGCCCAACGTGGGGCTCGAACCCACGACCCTGGGATTAAGAGTCCCATGCTCTACCGACTGAGCTAGCCGGGCACTGGGTAATGCTTCTGGCTCCGCTCTACTCGGCAGCGCCGCCCGCGGCCCGCCCGGCCCGGGACGGGGCCCTCAGGGGGCGGCCGCCCCCCGCCACAGCCCCCGGAGCCCGCGGGAGCCGAGCCGCGGGGCAGGCGCCCACCGTCGGGGGCTGCGGCCGGAGCTGCCCGCAGCAGCGTCCCTGGCGCCTCCTGCCCTCATTTCTGCAAGGTTAAAGCTGTGCGTGTGGGCAAACCCCTCGTATTTGAGCAACTGCGCTCTGTTTGTACATGCAGCCGAAAGTTTATTGTTTTTTTCTGTCAGAATGTTTCCTGTGATTATTCTGCCGTATCTGTTTTCATATTTTAACGTTATCACTTCAAAAAAAAAGAAAGAAAGAAAAATGCTAGCCAGGCAGACAGAAGTGGAGCAGCACTAGACGTAACCGTCTGGGAAAGCTACGGGATGTTTCAGTGTAGTCTGACAGCGCCAGACAGTCTTCAAACCGTCATGTTGTGGTTTTTTTTGAAGAGATAAGGAAATAAATATTTTGCAATTCCACATACGCTTCCTGTGCAGACTGCACTCGATGCGGTGTGGGGTTAGGAGGGCACCAGAGCCACATTACGCGGTTTGTCTCCTCAGCGTCTCATCGCGCTGTATGCTCGTCTTCCACAAATGTCGTTGTTGCGGTTTTCCACCAGGCGGCCCACGCTCGGGGCAAAGGATGGCACCTTTGGCTGGCAGCGGCGCCCGCGGCAGGACCTTACACCCAGAGCAGCAGGGAGAGCCACCTGAGCGAGCAGAAGGCACAGGCCGAGGGGCCAGGAGCCCCCCACGTCCCCAGCCCTGGCTGCAGGGGCCCAGAGGCGAGGCCTGGCTCAGGCCGCGGGAGCAGGAGCACAGCCACACGGCGCGGCCGCCACATGGAGCCCTCACAGCCCCCAGCCTCGGGCGAGGGGCATCGGGCACTGGGCCCAGACGAGCCCTGGGCAGAGGCCGGATCCTTCCCAGCGCGGGAATGTAAGTGCTGCGGGTCAGTGCCCCCTCTCTGGAGATATTTAGCAAGTAGGCCAGAAGTGGCCAGATTCTGTTTCCCTTTGGCAAAACCACCATGAGTGCGGTAGCACAGCAGTCACTGGGTGAGCGCATTGCCTTGCTGGAAGTTGCCCAGAGCCATTCAAGAGCAATTGGTTTTTAAATGGCAGGATGCTTTCAAAATTGACCTCGTTCTCCTCTGTTGCTTACAGAGGACACAAAATGCCTGATTTTGATGAGTCAGACATGAAAATAATGGCACATCGAGTGCGCTGCACATTATGTGTGCAGACCCAAACTGTCAAACACAGTTTGACACATCCGGCAGACCCAAACTGTTAAACACTCTGACCTGGGGTTCATCCTATATAAAATACATTTTGTCATGTCTCATAGCTAAATTACGCTTACAAATGCAGACTTCTGAGCATGAACTGCTCCATTTAAAAAATGTCAGAGAGCTCCCCATAGCCAAACCTGGAACACCCTATCCTCATAAACGCATTAGACTTCACCCACAAGTAATCTTTCCAAATGTACGTATCAGAGACTAAACACTCAGTTTGGCTATTTTTTTAAACATTTTAGCCTTCCGGCTTAAATAGGTAGAGCTAGGTAGTGAGATCCTGACATGCAGAGAGAACAAGCAGGGAAAACGATACAAATAATATGCTCAATTAGTAACAGTCATGTATTTCATGAGGAAGGGACTATAATTTCCTGCAGTCTTCATGCCCTGATAAGGAGTTACTTAAATAGAAAAAAGAAAAAGATGTAAAAAGGGAAAGCCCCTGACCTTATACTGTAGGTATAGGTACTGGGGAAAATGGCAGCCCAAATAAAGCATCAAAGAGGTGCCTTTTTCGTTGACATTTGTGCAGATCCGCAGTGAGATGGAAGAGAGGAGGCAGACTCATGGAGGACCCAAACCCACACACTTGCCAGGTAGGAAGAGATGGTTTTGAGCAAATAAATCTGCGGATCTTCCCCTGAGACCCAGCGCTCGCCACAGAGCGCATTTTATCGCTTTGCGCCGTGCCCTTATTAAGTAAAGCGCACGCAGCAGGCGGAGGCGGCTGCGGTCTGCCCTCAGCTTGTGCTACCCCGGCGTCTGATGAGCCTCGAGGCTCTGCGCGTTCCTTGCAGCCGGGGGCTGCCAGGGCTCCCCGGGCCGGGCGCAGGGCGGCTCCGTGGCGCTTCCCAGCCGGGCCCCCGGCCCCGCGGGCTCCCCGCCGCCCCCCTTCCGCGGCGGCACCGGGGCCCCTCGTGCCAGGCACCGGCAGGCTCCCGGCGGTCAGAGCGGGCTGCGGAGGGCCCCCGGCTGCGGCGGGCGCCCCCCGCCAGGCCCCTCTCGGCCGGGCCGCCCCGCACGCAGCGGCCGCCGGGGGGCAGCCCCGGGCCGTGGCGGCCGCCGGGGGGGCAGCGGCGGGGCCGGGACAGCGGCGGGGCGGCCCCGCGGGCCGGGACGCGATCGCTGCCCGGCCCTGCCCGGCCCGGCCCGGCCCGGGGCTGCCCCCGCTTCGGCTCCGAGCTCCGCCCGCCGCGGCCCCGCCGCCGGGCGCCGAGCCGCCGGTGCCGCCGCCCGCACCCATGCCGGGCCCCGGGGGGCTCCTGCTGCTCGCCGCCGCGCTGGCCGCGGGCACCCGGCCGAGAGGCAGCGCCCGGCAGCCAGGTCGGGGTGCGGGGATGTGCAGGGGGTGTGCTGGGGGTGTGCATGGGATGTGCATGGGGACGTGCATGGGGTGTGCTGGGGATGTGCATGGGGACGTGCATGGGGATGTGCTGGGGGTGTGCTGGGGACGTGCATGGGGACCTGCTGGGGGTGTGCTGGGGATGCCCGGGGGTGCGGAGCCGCTCGGGGGCTGCGCGGAGGGAGCCGCGGCTGGTCCCGTGCTGCCGGTGCGGGTCCCGCCGGTCCCGGGCTGCCCCCGGACCCTCCCCGGGCTCCCCCGGGGTCCCCGGCCCCGGAGCGCCGCGGCAGGCAGCGGTGGGGGCACTGGGACGGCCCGGCCCCGGGGAGGTGTTCTGCCACCAGGGATCTGCTGCAGGGTCTCCAAGGCTCTGTTTCAAAAGTGGGATCTTTTTCTTTTTCTTTTTCTTTTTCTTTTTCTTTTTCTTTTTTTTTCTTTTTCCTTTTCCTTTTCCTTTTCCTTTTCCTTTTCCTTTTCCTTTTCCTTTTCCTTTTCCTTTTCCTTTTCCTTTTCCTTTTCCTTTTCCTTTTCCTTTTCCTTTTCCTTTTCCTTTTTCTTTTCCTTTTCTTTTTCCTTTTCCTTTTCCTTTTCTTTTTCTTTTTCCTTTTTCTTTCTCTTTTTCCTTTTCCTTTTCCTTTTCTTTTTCCTTTTCTTTTTCTTTTTCTTTCTTTTCCTTTTCCTTTTTCTTTTTCTTTCTTTTTTCTTTTCTTTTTCTTTATTTCCTTCTCTCTCTCTCTCTTTTTTTTTTTTTTTTCCCTGTAGTAGTTAAACAGCAGGACTGTGTGCACTGAAGCCAGGACTGGCCCCAGCTGTGCTGTCGTGGTCTCTGGTCAGAGCAGAGCCCTGCAGCTGCATGCCCCCCTGCCTTACAGACCCCCAGCCCTCCCTGCCCAAACCCCACAGCCGTGGTGTTCCTGCCTTCCTCCCTGCTCCCTGCCCTGCCTTCCTCCCTGCTCCCACACCTGCCCCAGCACACGGATACCCCTCTGTTAGTCGGGGTCCAGTCTTGCTGGGAACCAACCCTGCAACTAACACCACAAAAAACAGGATTCGTTTCTGGTAGGACCAGCTGCGAGCAGCAGTCAGTGGGAAGAGGTGGAGATGCATTGCCGGAGGGCAGAGAATAGAGTGAATGTGCGGACAGTGCTCTTAGCTTCCAGGCACTGGGAACTGGCAGCAGCAGCGGACACAGCTTACAGATCCAACAGATATTCGGGTGCCTGACCCCACTGAGCTGCCTTGGGAGTTAAGCATCCAGCTCAGGGGGTAGGAGGAAAGATGATTAACCCTAAAGCTAACCACAAAAACCCTTTCTTTGCAGACCCTGCTCTGTGGTCACCAAGCAGCGACATCGTTCACCCGATCAAGGTTGACGAGAGTGGGTCCTTCCTGTCCTACGATTTGTCCCACCGAGTACTCCACAGAAGGTCTCTTTCCTCCAAGAGCAAGTTTCTCACCTTCTATGAAATGCATTACAAGGGACAACCCCTGAAATTCAACCTGAGCCTCAACAACAATCTCCTCGCGCCCGGGTTCGTCAGTGAGAGACGGTACGGGGGAATCGCCGACGCCAAGATCCAGTCTCACACTTACAACTCCTGCCACATGATTGGGGAGGTTCAGAGCCGGACCCTGAAGGGAGGCCTGGCCGCGCTCAGCACGTGTGATGGCCTGGTAAGTACTGAGGTTCCTCACCCACAAGGAAACAGCAAAAGCTGTGTGAAATCCTTTTTTTTCTTTTGAAAGTAATGGCAAAAGTCCTCCTGAGAGCAGCAGAGTCAAGATCTCGTTGTGTAGGTCTGATGCTGCTGTGGATGAGCTGCCTGTAAATTTCCCATGGATTCCAGCGGTTTGGGAACTCTTGGGACTGTGTTTACTTGTGTTTGTGTCCAAATTCCCAAAGACAGCGATTCTCATATCGCATCTGTCTTCCAGTATATGTAGGATTACGACAAACACATTGGAAACGAGGTTGTTCAAAGCCTGGAGCCTGGTTGTTCTCAGCAGGATAGTGCGGTTCGTGTGTAGTGAAACTTCTTTACGTTCAGCGGATGTCGGCAGTCCTATTCAATTGTCAATACTTTCAAAGGCAGTTGTGGCATGTTAAGAGGGGAAATTTTGCTGAAAGCCACTGTCACTAATAGGAGGTGGCGTGGAGGCGCTCAGCAAGGCACATTCACGTCGTGTCTGCAGCAGCTTGCACCTGGCTGGCACAGGTATCGGGTCCCCACGGGGTTTAAAATCTCGCAGAGATTTGCAGAAGCGTTGGTGCCAGTGGAGCAGCTGTGGGAGGAAAGGTCAGTGTGTGCGGTGGTCCAGAAGCGTTGGCTCTGGTAGGATGGCATAGCAAGGCCCTGCAACATGCTGGGCGCATCCTGCAAGGCGTCGAGGTTGTTCTTTTCCCACCAAATTTAACAGCGTCGGAGTGATCAGCACCCCGAACTTCACAGCTCCCTGAGCCGTTAGGTCTGGTTGTTCCCTCCGCACTCTCACCCTCAGTTTGGCAGCTGGGCTTCTGCCAACGAGGGCGTGGGGTCCGGAGGAAGCCTGCCAAAGGGAGGGAGCGGAGCTCAAGAAGGGGCAAGCAGCTCAGCCCGGATCTGGGAAGAACAGTCTGAGCTCTGTGGCTGTCTTCGCCTTGACTTCCTCCGCAACTTTGGGCAGTTCTGCCTGAGAAGCTGGGCCTGGAGCGACTCCCGTCTTCAGGGGGACAAATGCTGCAGGGAACAGCCAGGCCTTTCATTCTGATACAAAATGGACTCATGCGTCTGGGAGGAACCCACGACCTTTCAATTCATTTTCTGTGAATGTTTGGATGAGAGAAGTCCTGGCGGCTGTAATGTGCACAGGAATAGATGTCGTAAAGCTCCCTGGAGCATGTTTGCATGTACAGTACATACGTGTGCTCCTAACGTACGATGGCTCTGGAAACATTTGGCTTTTTGTCAGACAGACGCCAAACCTCGGAAAACCACGCTAACAATATGCTGTGTGTCTCACAGAATTATTTAGCAATGTAAAGCGTGGCCCTGAGCTTCTGCTTCGTTCCCGCGAGTTACCGACATGCCGCTTGCATCGTGCTGGGTGTTCCGGGCTGTAAACAAGGGGCACGCTGCTGCTGCGGGGAGGCGCAGTGCCGTGGGCTGCAGAAGCGTCCTGCCTTGGCCCCCGGTGGGGATGCGTGGTATTTCAAGCCATTTTCGGACCCAAAGTATTTCTTGCTTTACTGGAAGCGCTCTGCAGCTCTTAGCCGTGGAGCCCAGGTGGGCTGTCCCAGAATTCCTGTCCGTGGCAGCCTCAGGTGTTGAAATAAATCGCGTTAGCGCCTCGAAAGGCCAAGTTCCTCCCCTACCACCGCTGGTGCAGCAGCTGGTCCAGCATTTGTTACGTGCGTAGCACAGGGTAACCGTACCTTCTTTAACACCCGTCCCCACCTTTGAGGTCTGTTTCTCTGAAAGGCTTCACCTTTCTGGGAACGCTGCTTCCAGACTTTAAACTCCTCCTGTCAAGGATTCCAAAATACAATGTAGCGCTGAGCTGGGTTCTGCTCCCTCATGCCCGGCTTTGCCAGAGCATTTTCATCTTCTCCCGGGCTGTCTGCTGCTCTCGTTACAGCCTGTCGTGAGCGAGCAGGAGGCAGCGGTGTCAGCGCCGTGTGCTCCGAAGGACCGTGACAAACGAGGTGCAGTAAGGTTAACCGGCATGTTTTACACAGAGCAAACCAGACGTTCCCCTGGGCAGCAACCCGCTGAGTGCTTCTGCAGAGCCCCCCCGGGGCAAAGCGCAGCCCTTGCAGGGCATCCCCGGCAGGTTTACACGGGGCTGCTCCGGCTGCACACCCCTGCCCAGGATCTCCTGGTGTCTGGGTGTGAAGCCGCCCATTCAGAGAGCGTCTCCTGCAGCAAAGGCAAGTGCTTGCAGACAAGTTTGTTCTGGAGAAGCAGTTCGGGGCTCTGGGGTCCCGGGTGAGTCCGTAACAGCATATTTCAGTTGGACCCAGGTCAGGGAACTGTAATTAACCAAAGAAAGTTTTAGGGTGTCGCTTCCTGCTGTAGGAGAGATCCCAGTGACACATCCTTTCCTTATTGCATGGGGATGCGAGGCTCCTTGTCCTGAGACTGACTTTCCATGACTTGAGTTCCTGCTATGATCAAGAGCTCCTGCGGGTTCCTCCTCCTCTTCCCCAGAGGTTTGCTGGTGCTTGTCCGCAGGAAGTCTGCAACCTGAGGGTTCAGTTTACAGCGACGGGGCTTAGTGCAAAATGCCAGAAGCAACTGACTTCATCTCCCGAGGATTTCGTTATGAAAACATCTCCGCTGGTGCAACAGTTGCTCAAAACACTGGTGCTGCACTGTCCTCAAAGCCGCGCTTCGGGATGTGCCCCTGGGCCTCGCAAAGCTTGTCCAGGAAGGTCAGGGAGAGGTGGTGTGAGCATGGAGGAGGAAGCCCAGCATACACACATTCCTGGTGTGCTCTGCTTCTGGTTCTCTGGCGAAGGCATTCCTCTGCCTCAGCAGCCCTGCAGTCCCCGAACTCCTCAGCGCAGCCACCCATTCAGCTCGCCACCCCCTGCACTTTGTGGCTGGGCTCTCTTTAGCTTTCTGTTTCCTTAATGATCAGTCCCCGCTTGCTTGTTCTCCTTTGGGATTTTAGAGCTCACGGTATCCATAGAAGTCTCTTCAGAGGAGACCTGTTTCTTCCCGGAATGTTTTGCAAACCCAGGTTCTTTGGTGTGAGTCTGTGCTCGATGCAGGTGGCTTCACGGTGACGTCTCCTTCTCTCCCCGCTAGAAAGGCGTGTTTCGGCTCATGAACGAGGACTATTTCATCGAACCAGTGGCCGCCAGCTTTCCCGAGGACAGAGTGGCGCAGCCCCACAGGATATACAAACGCCACGCTCCTGAGCGCCGGGGAGAGCAAGGCGAGAGGCAGCCAGCGGCGTGGGCAGCCTGCGGCGTGCAAGGTATTGTCTCCTTTCTCTTGCCTCTCCCCATGGGCCAGTGGCAGCCGGGTCCTGGGGTTCACGATTTGAGTTCTGCAGTTTGAAGCGCACGGCGACAAGATAAAGGAAGCAGTGCCGACCCCATGTCCCCTAAGGTGCCTCAGCAGACGTGCTTATCTTAAAACCCAGCGTTAAGCTCCTGTGATAAGCTCCCGGTAGCCAGCTTTTACCCGTAAAGGACGCTGATCTGGCCGGGAAGGAAACCCTTCTGTGTCTCAGAGCACTGAGGGGATGGGCCCTGGGTTTTGCGGTGGTTTCTGTGGGCGGGGGGCAGCATGGGGCCGCTCGGTAGGTGTCTGTCCGAGCAGGGGGCTCCTCACTGCAGGACGGCCAAGTTTCCAAAAGCGTAGGCACACAGCAATTTCCAGGAGTGTTTTTATTGTGGGAAGGCTGACCGCCGCTTCAAAACGCGAGTCAGGACAATTTTCTTGCTTAGCAGCAGGCAGAGGTTTTGTGGCATTCATGACTGGAGCCCACAGGTCACAGGAATTATTGCAGGGTTTTTTTCTCCTGCCAGTTTTCCTGTATTTGCTTATGTTTCTCACATACATGACTCCAGTGCATGCTGGACCTCAGGCCTCTCGCTCTCATCTTTTTCTTCCGGCCCTGCTGCAGGCGTCCTGTGATGTGGAGACAGTGTTTGTTTTCGTTCACATGCAAGCATCAGGTTTTGACCTTTCAGAGTCAAACTTGGCTCCCATGAGCTGGTCTCCAGAATTCCCATGTAGTCCAGCGATCCAGGTTGTCTCCTTGATCCTTCTGCCCTGTAGTGTTACAGCGATGCAGATTAAACTCGTGTCCGTAGCACCTTGCTTGCAGTAGTGTCTAGGAACTAACTTGATTTCGGCGCCGGCAGCTCCTCCTCCTGCTTTTTGGTGGGGTAGAAAACCAACGTTTTTTCCTCTGCGGGCCACCCGCTCCCACCGGACGTTTGTGCGGGCCGCCTGCGGGGCTGGCCCCCACTAAACGACTGTCCTGGGAAAGGCCGGTGGTGGCAGCTCAGGTGGGCAGTGCTGGCACCTGAGAGCAGGTCCGGGAGGGGCTGCAGCCTGTGCTTCTGGCAGGGCTTTGACTTCTGCTGGAGCAGAGCTCAGAGGCTCCATGGCACAAGCCCAGGAGTGCAGGCTGGGGCTCTGGGGCTGGGAGGGAGAGCGTACAACACTTGGAGAAGGGCGTTCAAAGTCCCTTCCACGATGAAGTCCCAGGGCTGGTCATAAATCGGTTGCCGCTGTTCCCAGTGAAGGGGAGCAGTCGGTGCTTCGGGCAGCCCAACTGCTGGAGCACAGCCGCACGTCCCCGGGGGCTGGTGCAGCTGCACTGGGGTCTGTGTTGCCCTTGTGATTTCGGAGCTGTTTTAACTCAGCTGAGATGGGTGAGAGTTGGATGTCTGCCTGCAGCAAAATCGTGTAGCGGAGAGGTGTTTGCCTTAGGTGGAAATCCTGGAGGTGAGGGAGGCAGCAGGGGTACGTTTCCAGCCAGCAGTCTAGAGCAGGTTTTAAACGCGAGGGCACTCGCTCGCCTGGGAAGCCGGGCAGCATCCCCGCACCTCAGCGGTGCCTGCCCAGGAGCTGAGAGCTGCCGGCTCTGGCCAAGGGGCCTCTGCAGCTCTCGGTGCAGAGCTGTTGCAGGGCCTGGACGCCTTACTGGTCTGGGGCTTTGAAGCTGCATCTTCCAGACAATGCATCGTGATTTGCTTCTTTCCTAGAGCTCTCTGCTTTCAGAAACCTTGTTTTTCTCTATAATCAGGTTGTCTTTAGGCATTCTTCTGTTGATCTAAATGAATACGGGGATAATGGTTAGAATGGCTCCTTCTGGACTTTGAAGCCTCTAAAATCCATTTGGAAATGGATTTCACTGGTCGTAATACGGCCAGTGTGCAGCGCACCCGGGTCTCTTCTGGAACACAGACCAGCAACGTGGCCGTGATGTGTGTGCCCTGGAAAGGAAACTGGAAGTCTGCAGGATCTGTATGACTTCAGGTCTTCTATTTTGTACTGATGTATTGCTGGCTTTCTTTGCAAAACGCCACGCTGCCAGATGGTGTTAGACCGACCTGGTACTCAGCTTCTGTCAATCCCCTGTGCTGCGCAGCGTGAGCCTCTGTGCACAGCTGGGCAGGCGTGTGAGCGGGATCCCCGGGGGAAATGCCGCTCGGAGCCTCCTTGGTAGCCAGGGAGCCGCCAGCAATGAGCTTGCTGAGGTACCTCCACGTCCCGCATGGAAGCTCAGCAGCAAAGGACGCAATGAAAACAAGCTCCAAGGAAGCCGTGGTGATTAAACTGTCACAGCGGTATTGGCAATTCATCAAATTATCCAGATAGTTGGGATTTTTCAGTCTGGGGGATAAAACACTCTTTCACAGCTCAAGTACAGTATAGTCCATAAAATGTGAAAGTCCATTGTTAACAAAGTGAGGCAGAGCCCTTAGAAACCGGTCATAAAAGCAATTCCCACTGTGTGCAGTGTGGTTTGTAAAGCCTTTACCCAGCTTGGGGCTGACCCTGACCTTGATCTTGGAGCAGCGTCACAGGAAAAGTCTCGGCTTGAGAATTCCCAGTTGCTGGTGTGCGGTAGGAGCAGCAAAGCTCTCCTCTGGCGTCGTGTGTCCTTTCAGCCCAGTGAATGTCCCTGTTGTTTCTCCGGGGACAAGAGGCGCAGGAACCCAAGGTTCTGTCTCCATGGGGCCAAGGAAATCTCTGTGCACCCCGCGGGTATTCCAGTCTTGCCCAGGACAGGGATGATCTCTGGGGTTTGGCTCAAGACATCAGTCCAACTTCATGGACACGGAGTTTATCCTTTTGGGAAACTCTTTCTCAGCAAAATAGAAATGTGGGATTATACTCACAAATGCCGAGCCACTGGTGTTTCTCAGCGGTGCGTGCTCAAGCATCTCTCCGTGGTTGCCTGTATTCATGTGTCAATACAAACCGTAAGTGCTCCTCTGCTCTGGAGGCTGCACGTTAGTCATGAAATATTCAAACTCTGTTTCAAAGGATTTACTTCAAATGCCTTTTTTTCTCTTCTTTTTTTCCCCTGTCATGCTAATGCTGCTGTGCAACACAGTGCGATCAGAGTCTTCAACGCCCAGTGGTTTTTTGGAGCATACACCACAGCAAAATCGCGAGTAGGTTATGGGTGCTGAGTGTGGGGCTTCCTTGTCGACACCAGAAAGTTCTCTCCTTTATTTCAAAAAAAGGGGCCTTGATGATATTTTACCAATGCTGCTGGCATTTAAAAAAGTAATTAAAAAAATGTCTCTTTTTCCCACTTTAATTCCTCAGAATCTCGGGAAAATCTGGAGAGGTCTGAGAAGCGGAGGGAGAGATGGGAACAGAAACAACACAGGAAGAGAAGAATAAAGCAGCGCTCCATCAGCAAGGAGAAGTGGGTGGAAACGCTGGTGGTGGCAGACACCAAGATGATAGAATACCACGGGAGTGAGAACATCGAGAAGTACGTGCTGACCGTGATGAACATGGTGA
Source organism: Anser anser (assembly GCF_964211835.1). Taxonomy (NCBI): domain Eukaryota; kingdom Metazoa; phylum Chordata; class Aves; order Anseriformes; family Anatidae; genus Anser; species Anser anser. The sequence goes on along the minus strand of NC_139730.1, from coordinate 954,077 downwards.
GTCCTGGTTTTCTGAACCGCAGAGCTGCCCGGTCCCTGGAGATGCAGCTGTGAGACATAAGGGCCCCTGGGCTTGCCAGGGCTCAGCCCCGGTGGGACCTCAGCAAATCTCTCACCAAACGGTCCGATCCAGCCCGCAGGTTGGCTTTTCTGCGCTGCTTGGTGCTCCATCTGCCTCTGGAGGATAAGGAAACCTCCTCGCAGGAGGAAGGACCCACAGGGACGTGGGAGCTTTGGCTCGGGCTCCCTTGAACTCAGCACTGGCAGTGCCAACGAGAGGCACCCGTGACGGGAGCGCTGCAGGGCAGCTGCCCTCGTGTGTCTCACCTCAACCCCAAATGCTGCAGAGCCGGCGCCAGCCCGCTGGTGGCAGGTGGGAACACGGGCCTGGTTAGCAGGAGAGCTGTGAGCGGCTTTCCTGGTAAAGTGCCCCTGAGGACAGCCAAGGGAAGGAGCTGAGCCCAGAACCAGACCGTAGCTGAGCTGTTTTGCTGGCACCGAACCACGGGAGCATTAAATGTAAAACCTGTAGTCAGGCTTTAAAAGCTAATTGTGATAATTTCATTGAAATTCCTCAACAGCTCATGCTGCTGCTTAAACCCAAGCTTCTCTGGAGACATCCACTCATAACTAGATGGTCTGGTGTGTTAAGGATCTAATCCTGCACATCCGGGGTGCCACTGTTAGCTTTGCCTGTAGTCACAGAATCAGCCTGGCTGAGGTGGGAAGGGACCTCTGGAGGTCACCTCGTCCGACCCCAGGCCACCTTGAGCAGGCTGCCCAGGGCCATGTCCGGAGTCAAAACATGAAGAGAACCTGGTGGTCTTGAAAATCCAGGAGGTTTCGCTAACACCGTAAAACAAGCAGATAATTCAGCGTGAGTTGGTATAGTCTCTCTGCTCTTGTGCTGCTGTGGCAGCAGCCATTTGCATTTCAGAGGAGGGCTTGGTCGTTGGCCAGAAAAGAGGGTGGGAGTGGGTAGAGGACCTCAAAATAACATCCCTGGGTTTCTCCCGGCTGGTGAAGGCACTGCAAGAGCACCGGGATTTGAGATGTTACACATGTCTGTTAGGGGGTGAAAGCAGAGGTTGTCCCCAGGCATTTCTGGTTGAGTTTCAGTGTGCTACACAGACTACAGCAGTTTCCAATGGATGTCGTCACACTATGACTGCTTTAGTCCAGGTCTGCATCTGGTCTTGTCTTTTATTTTTGGGAATTACCCGAGATGTTGTCAACAACCTTCAGTAGCTTCCCTTGGAGCTCATGTTGCCTTGCAGATGTATTTATTTATTTACCAGGAGAACTGTCCCAGGGCAAGGTCTTTCTTCTGAGCTTTGTATATTTGGCCTTTGTGTTTTCCAGGTGGCAGGGCTGTTCCACCATGCCAGCATCGGGAACCCTATCAACATCGCCATAGTGCGACTCATCCTGCTGGAGACCGAAGAGGTAAAAAGAAAACAAAGTGACTCACACTTCCATCCTGGCAGCCAGACTGGGATACACAGAGAGCTGGCCTTGAAAGCCTGTAAGGTCAATCTTGTGCTGTTTGCCTGGATAAATGCAGATTCCCATGCCTTACTTCCTTGTCTTCTGCAAGGGCTGCAGCCCTGGTAAAGTTAGGATGTTTGCATGGTAAGAGGAGCTGTGGAGTCTAATTCTTATAATAATTTCTAACTCAGCCACTTATTCTTCTGCGACAGTATCTTCCCTCCCATCCTGTGATCAGTGGGACATTAGTCGATGCCACTGGTGCTGTTTGCCCATAGCAGCATCCCTCCAAACCTGGAGCAGCGGTGGCCCCCAGACAGCTCTGGGGCCGGGGCCAGGCGGCCGGGCAGCAGCGGAGCGGCTGGAGCTCGCTGCGTCCCCGAGGAGCGTCCCGCCGGTAGCGCTGGGGGAGGCTGCGAGTCGGCGGTTGTTTGTGCTCCCCAGCTGCAGCGGCTGCTCTCAGGGAGCCTGACGCCGCTCGGGCTGGCTGCCCAGCTGCATCCTTCTCTAAAGCACATCAGCCGGGATGGAATATTTTCCTGCAGTGTTACTTAACCCCCGGTATTGGATGACTTAATGTTTCAGTTGAATCACAGAGGAAAAGAAAGTAGAAAAGGGCTGTATTCCCACCCAAGCTATATCTTATAAAATACGAAGCTATTCCTTCTATATGGCAGTTACTCTTGATCTCGCTCTGATGTGTCAGAGATCAGACCCCTTACCACTGCACCCTGAAAAGCAAACGGGTCTGTCAGCAGTATGACAGCAGACTTTTAATTGTTTTGACAGGAGGATCTGAAAATCTCCCACCATGCGGACAACACCTTGAAAAGCTTTTGCAAGTGGCAGAAGAGCATCAATGTGAAAGGAGATTCCCATCCCTTACATCACGATGTTGCAGTCCTGCTCACAAGGTATTGTGCCTGTGGGCTAATTTTATGCTTTAGGTGCTCCTCTGCCAGCTGGAAATTCCTCCAGTGGCTGCAGGCAGGAGGGACACAGGCAGCCAGGGGCACGTCTCAGTGGCAGCTGAGATACCCTGTGTAAAACCTCACCCTCTGTACCTGAGCCCTGTCTGGAAGCCTGCACATACAGTACAACATATAACAAGAAACCTGAAGGTGACCTGACCCTGATGGCAGGAACTGGTCTCAAACCTCAGGTTTAAACCCGGAGACAGCTCCCAGATGACTAGAAGCTGGGGTTTCCAATCCAGGTTTTCACCATAGCCCTACTGGCAAGCACCAGAGTGGGTGGATCCTTGCAGCAGATGTACACAGGGATTAGCTCTCCTTTTTCCCTTGCAGATGAATGCAGGGATTTGCAAAGGAGCCTCAGAGCAGGCCCCTAACCTCCCATGAAGCTGGGTGGAATTCATGCCTCTGGCCAAGTTTATGTACCTTGCAGTCAAAATGTAGTTTGATGGTTTCAGGCTGCAGCAGCTTGGATGTTGGCAGTATTGTGGTTGTTTGTGCAGTGATTCACAACCCACAACAGAACTGTCTTCTTTAGATTTCCTTTGTAGCAGAAATAAGGCACTTAAGGCCGTGCACTTCGTTGGAGCTGTTCATCCTGGGTGGCTGGAGGTCCCCTGCCCTGGACCACAGCACCCTCGGGATGTACTTCCCCAAGAAATGTAGTAATTGCTTAATTATTCCCAGCATCAGCTTTATTTATACAATGGAATAAACGTAGCCAGCCTGGCTTGCAGTTCACATTAATCAGTCTTTCTAATAAGCTGGGGATACCGAGAGAGTAAAGGGGAAAGGAAAGGTCATAAATCTTTCTGCTGCAGAAAGACGTTTGGATGTCTCCATTCCGGCTTCTGTTTGGCCAGCATCTGCTGGGCTCAGACACGTCCCCTTAGACCGGGACGGGGAGGCAGCGGGGGCTTGCTCCGAGGCGGCTGCCTTGGCCTGGCTCTGCGCACGTAGCGCCCTGCCCGCGCTCGGTCTCGTGTCGTCCTTTGGTTCCTGCCGTCTTCAACCCCTCTTTGCTGTGTGTGTGTTGTTGTTTCCAATCACCCAAGGAAGGACATCTGCGCAGCGATGAACAGACCCTGCGAGACCCTGGGTCTGTCCCACGTGGCGGGGATGTGCCAGCCCCACAGGAGCTGCAACATCAATGAGGACACGGGGCTGCCCCTGGCCTTCACCGTGGCCCATGAGCTAGGACACAGGTACCCCCGCTTTCCTTCTTCTCCTTTCTGACCCCTGTCCTCTGCATGGTTTAGTCAGGACTTGACAAGGGACAAGTAGAAGTTGGAAGGATGTTGCCGCGCAATTCCCTGAATCCAGGGGAATTTACCCTGGGAACGTCATTCCAGAGTTAAGTTTTTGGTTGCCCCAGGTTCAATGAAAATCATGTCCAAGAAAACATAGATGAATTACACATGTAAATTATCCTGTGTTGCTGATGCTAAAGGTTGTGGAGAAGAGGGTTGCTCATTACGAAGTTTTAAAATAGAGTCCATGTGTATAGCATCAGTGACAGAATTGGGCTTGTCCTGATTTCAATTAAACTTGGGAAGGTCATTTGAACATCGTAGTCCATAACAGATATCTTTGTACAGTAAAAGCCTGTAACCAGTAAGTTTAATTAAACTGACTTGGTTTAATATTCTCATTACTTTTTTCTTGGCTGAGTTGTCAGTAGGAAAGCTAAAGTAAAAGTCTCGTGTAAAATACGTACATTGGGAAAAGTTCCATGTAATAATTATACATCATATTAAATTTTGGTTTTAATATAGATCTATTCAGCTAAGCGCTTGCTTTGCATGCTCTCTGCATGAAGCACAGTCCCTTGGCTTTGTCACTTCAAAACAGCAAAAATATCCCTGGTTTACTCCAGTGCAAGGCGACACAAGCTCCTGGGGCTGTTCCTCTTGCTCGCAGTGTCGCAGGATACGGGGACTGGGCGCAGCCCCGAGCGCGGCCAAGTTTCCCCACCTTACCAAGCAGCCTCCTGTTTGCGCTGCTGGCCACGGCAGCTCATCCAGGGCATGCTCTTGGCATCCTCTTAATTGCAAGGTGAAACAACCCCACTGGAGCCTGTCCCCTACCACATGGGACAGAGCTTGTGGGAGGGTCCCTGGTCCCATTTCCCAGACAGCCAAGTGCTCTACTCGCTGTTCGTTAGCAAGTGCCCACGAAGCTGTGAATGTTTGTAATGTCCGGCGTAGCGTCTCGGAAAGCAGAGAAGCTGCGTGGTTGTAGCGGGCATGCGGCTCACCTCTCCTTTGTGGGACTGTGCTCTTACACAGTTTTGGGATTCAGCATGATGGAAGCAGCAATGACTGTGAGCCAGTTGGGAAAAGACCTTTCATCATGTCTCCACAGCTCCTGTATGACACGTCCCCACTCACCTGGTCCCGCTGCAGCCGGGAGTACATCACACGATTCCTTGAGTAAGTCCTTGCTTCCTCTTCTCTTCCGTTTGCGTCTGTACTTGGGGCCGAGCTGGCTGCCACGAGTTGGGGCTGGGTTGGGCTTTGGGGTCTGCGAAAGACTTTCTGGTCTCAGAAGTCAACCCCGGGGCACTCAGGGGTATTTCTGACTTGCTCGGTTGCCTTGGTCCTTGCTGGGAAGGGTGAGTATTCGAATGCAAAGGCAACAAAGCGTTTGTGCAGCGGCACAGTGATTGTTGCTTGAGCAAATAAAGCCAGAGCACTTTTCTTCGCTGACTTAGCAGTCAGGATTCCCAAAGCATGGTTGCCCCAGCAGCAAAATTCTGGTGCTGGCTCTGCTCCTCTGTGCCCCCGTGTCAGCGATGGGTCGCTCGCACCAGCCTAGCAGAGGGGTGGCCGTCTGGAAGCACGTCTGCACATCCAAGCCGCCGAGCAGAAGGAGCAGTTTCCCATAGCACTTGGGGTTTGTAGCACTCAGTGCACCCCAAAGAGCCTGATCTTGCTTTCTGCTCATCCCAGGAGCAAGGCTGTGCTTGGGGTGAATGTGTGATGTTTGCCTATAGGCAGCAGGCACCATGTGAGGAGATGAGACCAGGCCAGATTCTTTCCTGCATTTGTTTATTTTTAGTGCCCCGTGGCTGCTTTTGCAGTCTGTTGTTATTAAATTCTTAGGGACATGGCCCAAGTTTTACATTTGTCAGCCAGTGTCTTGCACTGGAGGGACGTTTTTCTTCCTCATCACGGGAAGGTTGGAAAGCAGCGAGAGCATCTGCCAGAAGCAGCGGCAGAAAGGCTCTGGCTGTGGCTGGTGTGCTCACAAGGGGCTGCAAGCTGCGTGGTAGGAAGGCTGCCTGGTGCTGAGCTCCCATTTCTAAATCCAGCTAAGGGCCCGAGGTAGGGTGAATTATTGTTGAGTTTTGGCTGTCAGTGGAATGGGGCTTTCTTGCATCCACAGAGTTCTTGGCCCTTTGTCTTTAACCTTCGCTTTTGGATGAAGCATTTCCTGCTGGCAATAACCTTGGGTTGCCGTTAGCTGCAGCAGGGAAGAAGCAGACCATCTGTCTGCTTGTCCAGTGGAGTTTTGGTCTCTTTGCTCCCCTCCCAGAAGGGGCAGCTCTTCCTTCAAGAGTGGAGCAGAGTTCAGCAGGCGTCTCTCAGCGTCTGTGACATCCCCGAGGCGAAGGAGAGGCCTGCTGCGAGCACAGACATGAGCTCGTTTTAATACAGTGTTGGCAGGAGAACGGGAAGGAGTGAGCCAAAAAATGAGACCCTGCTGACCTGGGGTTGCTAGATGTGCTTGGAACAGACCTCGCGTTAGGAAAAAAAGCACTCTCAGATGACGGTGATTGTTTTACAGAAGAGGGTGAGCACTGCTGAACAGTTCACACTGGAAACTGGTTTGTGCCTTCGATGGCAGCACGGCCCTGCTGCTGCTGCTGCGAGTTGGGCAGGGGGCTCCGCGACCCTCTGGGAGCACGCAACGGCATGGAGAAGGCTCCCTTTGTCTCACAGCAGCTGCCTGTCACGTCTCCCTTCAGTCTTTCCTCCCCTGGACCAGACAAGCAGTTTTTCAACCTCCTCTTGCCGTGCTGAAGGTCCTCGTCCAGCCTCCTCCCATGGGCTCCTCCTGGCTGACCCACGCCGTCCCCGGGCCTGGCTCGGCTGCAGCACCCGCTGCTGCCCCTGCTCAGCTGCGAGCACCCAGCCCTTCCTGCAGCAGTGCTCCTCTCCAGCCACCCCAGCTCCTCCGTTTGCGCAGCTGATTCTTCCCAAGTTTAAGCCCTTGCCTTTATTTTTATTGAATTCGCTCCTGTCTTCTTGGGCCTTGCTTTGAGTTCTCCAAGAGCTTTTGGAATTTTAATCCCGCTCGCGAATGTACTTGCGGATCCTCCCAGCCTACTTGCATATGGGGATTTAATCACCCCATCATCCATCCTATCATCTAGCTCATTAAGGAGCAGGCTGAAAGAGGCAGATGCAGTGCAGACCCCTGTGATTTTTTACTGCAGACTGTGGGTTTCAGTATATCCCTTCAAAGCCAGATTAAGCTCATGCCAATCGTTGCTGGCTCAGTAAAGCTTTTTGCCAAAAGGTGGAGGCCAGTTGAAGGCACCGTAGGATAATTGTAAAATATTTAATGAAGAAATAGATTTTGTTCATACCTCTGGGAAGTCAACAATGAATCTAAACCATTCCCCACGCCGGGGCTGCAGAGCGCTCCTGCAAGCCGAGGCAGTGTTGGGCTGTTCCCAGCCAAGCGAGGGGCTCGCAGGTGCCTGGCGGGGACCCCGCAGGTGCAGGAGGGGAGAGGGGCAGCGGGTGCCTGCTGCGCCGGGCGTCGCCCTGCCTGCACCCCACAAAGCGGGTGCTCGCTGTGGCTCCCGACCTCCTGCCAGCCCCGCTCCCTGCTGCTCCCGAGCTGGGCCGTGTTGCTGGCTCGGGTTAGAAAGGAATCCTGTTGCACGTTAATTTAGACCTGTTTCCAATCACAACAAGCTGAAGTAATCTAATCTGCTCAGAAACCCACGCTGGAGACTTTGGGTTGCTGGAAACAAGTTTGTTTAAATCAACACTGTAAGCTAAACTAGTGACAATTCCTTGCGTGTTTGGGAAGTATCATAGCAAAAGCACTCGCAGCAGAGCGAGCCGGCCAGGAGCAGCCACTCAGGCTCCCAGGCAGCCTGGCAGGGGGCCACAAGCCGCCTTGGCAGCGCTCCGGGCTCCGTTTTAATATCTCTTTTCTAAAAACATACTGTCCAGCACAGGCCGAGCACTGTTCGTAGCGGCAGATATGAGGGTGAGTGAGTTTTGCTGCTGACAATCCACTTTATTTTTATTACCAGGGCATTGACACTAGAGCCAGAGCATCCGTAGGGACGTTTCGGGAGCCAGCCTGGTGTACGAACGCGAGGACAGCATCTGCTTCTCTGCAGTGCAATGTTTGCTCAGCGAAACCCTTCACCTTGAGTGGTGAAACTGAGGCCCAGGCCCCCGGCTGAGGACTTTGCTAATGAGCTGGTTGCAAATCTAAGGAGCAGGGAATTATTCCCAGGCAAAGCTGTCCAGTGGGGAGCACCAGGACGTGCTGGGGGGTCAGTGGGTGTCTCAGGACTGGCAAGAGGGAGTGGGGAGGGAGGCTGGCTGGATTTTGAGGCAAGCGCAGTGCCTGGCCCAAGCCTGGTGTATTTTCTAGTGCTGCTGGATCCACAAACAGCATTCAGTGCGGTTGGGACGTTGGTCTTGCAGGTGAAGGGTGAGGAAATCAGGGAGGGGAAGTGTGCAAGGCACCTTCCCAAGAGCTGCCCAGAGAAGCTGGCGCTGCCTTTGCACCTCGGCTTCCTGATAACAATCCTTGGTGCCGTGGGTGCAGACACCGGCGTGCGCAACTCAGAAAGTGCACGTACAGATCCACGTGCTGGAGCAGGCCCGGGATTTACTGGAGAGCCACGGTCGTATCAGCTAGGAAATGAACGTCAGGATGTTAGGAAGAGACTCTAACGAGATGTTTGGTTCCTCTGCCAGCAGCTGCCGGAGCGGTGCCCAGGGCCCGCCTGCAGCGGGCAGGCAGTGACGCTGCCCTGACGTCTCTCTTTCAGCCGGGGCTGGGGGCTGTGCCTGGATGACCCCCCTGCCCGCGAGGTGCTGGACTTCCCCCTGGTGCCCCCGGGCGTCCTCTACGACGTGGGCCATCAGTGTCGCCTGCAGTACGGTGCCTACTCCACCTTCTGTGACGACATGGACGTAAGCTGTGGTCTCTCCCAATGTCGCACGAACTCGTGCAGCTCCGAGGGGGTTTTGGTGGCGGGGGCTTTGCACGGGGCGACCCCGTCCCTGTGAGTTAAATCTGTACCGGCGAGTTAGGCTGTGCAGTAACCGCGTCCTGCGCCAATGTGTTTTCTGCAGAGCGTCTGCAACACGCTGTGGTGCACGGTGGGGACCACGTGCCATTCCAAGCTGGACGCTGCCGTTGATGGCACAGCATGTGGGGAGAACAAGGTAACTGGGAACACTCCTGTCCGGAGCTGGAGAGCCTCCTTGTCCTGCGTGCAGGGGAGGCTCTTTGCCAGAGAAGTGTAAAACCTGGAGTTTTGCAGACTGCGGCGCATGGGGAGGGGCTCGCCTCTCTGCCCTCACTCTAGCAAAAATACTGCCAGGGAGGGTGAAGCAGAGGGGTCCTTAACAACGTAACCGTGCAGTTTGCATGGGAGCACAAGCCTTGTCCAGCTCTCGCAGGCACTGCTGGTGCAGGTGCTGCTCTGGGACCTGGCCAAAGCTGCCATTGCCCAGTGGAGGGGCTGGCAGCCTGCAGGGACGTGGTGGGTACCCAGAGGCCCTGCTCTGCCATCGCCGGCCACTACAGGGGCTTCTTGACCAAGGTAGCATAGTGCTGTGAAGTTATAAAAATACCTGCACGTGCCTCTGCTCAGCAAGTTAAGGGTCAGCGCTGGGGGTCTGTTGCCTCGCTGGACTCTTCAGCCAGCCTGACATCCCTGAATTTCCCATAGCACAGAGGGGAACTTGGCTCTGGCAGATCTTGGCTGACATCCAGGCACCCTGGAGTGAGCGAAGCATGGGTTTGCACAGGGTGCTGGGCTTCAGTGCTCCCCCACGGTAGGGCTCTCTAACTCAAGGACCAACGGCGCATCATTTACCTGGGTTCTCTTCTTCTGGACTGTCCCTTTGCAGTGGTGCTTCAACGGCGAGTGCGTGCCAGTGGGTTACCGTCCCGATGCCATCGACGGCAGCTGGGGGCCCTGGAGCTCGTGGGCTGCCTGCTCACGGAGCTGCGGCGCGGGCGTGCAGAGCGCCGAGAGGCAGTGCAGCAACCCCACGTAAGTGAGCGCGGGCTCCCGGGGTCGCTTGGCTCCTCCAGGCAGGAGAGGAGGCCCAAGAGGCCACGTAAAGCTGGGACTGTCACCTGCCTGGCCTGGTCCTACCCAGGTCTGCACTGCACAGCAGGGGAGTGGTGCCAGGATGTGGTTATCCTGCTGAACAAAGTGCTTCTGAAACACCCCAGGCGATTCATTTCACGGGGCTATCCGGCCGTCTGGGTGGCAGGAGCCTCTGGAGGGGCAGAGCTGGCTCCGTCTGCTCTCACATGCAGCAGCTCCTGCGCTGTGCACACAGAGCGTGCTGGAATGCGATTCCAACAAAGAGCAAAGACTCGATGCCTGTAGATGTAAAACGTATCTGGTGTCTTTTAATGGCAGAAAAGAAAACCAGGCGTTCTCTCATCGTGATTCACCATCATTTTGAAAACTCCCACTGCTGCTTATCAGCCCTTTTCTCCCCGTGAATGATTTCTGAGCGTGCTGCGTGAGCTGCAGCGCTGGGGACGCTCCCTGCTCCCTGGCTGGCAGGGCAGCAGCCGGCTCCAGCCCAAGGGCCGGCCCAGGAGCAGCATTGTCCATGCCGCGACCGCCGCGCTGACCCAGCTGCTCCCCAGATGTCTCCCTCCCGCCCAGCCCCTATTGTATTGAATTTGCACAAAGGCCTCTGGCTCGCCCAGGTGTCAGCGTGCCCTGGAACAGGGAGAGAAAGGGGCTTTGTGAGCAATTTTCCAGTGGCAGTCAGTTTTCAATGGCTTAAGGAGGTTTGAAAACGAAGAATCTCTCTAATGAGCCCAGATGTGCTTTCTGCCTAACTTCTGCCTTGGGTGCATTGTTTTTAGCACATGCTATCGAACTGTTTAAAGAATCACTACGTAATCTCAGTCCTAGGTCAAGAGCTAGGTTTGTGTTTGACATGAGTTTTGTGACAAAAGTGCAATTGTAGTTTATGGAGTGTTTTAAACACAGCTGCAGGCATGTAGGAGAGCAAACACTGTAAAAGCAGCAGAATTTCCCTGGGCAGTTGTTTGCTTTGGCCACTGTAGGTAAATCTTCAGCTTTGCCTTTTGGATGAAGTGAACAAATGTGTGCATTGGGTAGTCCTTCCTGCCGCAGGCATTTCCTTAGGGAAGGGTATGTAAACAACTGTAAAATAATAATTAATTTTACTCCATTCAGCAAAGGGTGCCCAGTCTTAACTGACTGGGGAAAAAGTAATTTTCATAAGGTCATGGGGATGTGGGCCACTGAAATTGCGGTCACCAAACCAAGCTTGTGAAAAGGCAAGCATCAAAAACTGGTGGCAGCATTTTGAGAGTCTGTTGGCGTCTAAGAAAAGCCTATTACTGCCTCGTAAGGCCCTCTCACTGTTGGAAAGAATGATATATTTTTAAAACTACTTTCTGAAGTGTCCTTGAAAGTAAGTGAGAATTTATAGCCTCGTGTTTCTGGCTGTTTCTGTCATTTAGGAATTATAAGCATGAAAAATCTAAAGCCTGAAGAAACGTGTTTCCTCTCCATAGATGTATTCTGAGATTTCTCCGTTCTGGCCATGTGTTCATGCTGGACCCGTTTGTCAGCCCTGCGGTTCTTGCCGGGCTGTGTTGCAGTGCAGAAACACTTCTGAGGTCGTCCAGCACGGAAAGCAAAGGGGGTGGGCCAGGGGCGCTTTGTCAGGGGGCCTGGAGCCGTGGCCACGCGCCACTTGGTCGGGAGCTCCCTCCTGCTGGCCATCCGGCCCTGCCAGCCCTGCTTGGATCACCGGCAAAGTCACAACCAGTCGGGGCTGTGGCGAGCGGAGCGGGTGCAGCACTTGGTCCCCAGGGTGTCACAGTGCCCGGCAGCAGGAGGAGGAGGGATTTGGCCATGAACACTACTGGTTACGCCTCTCTTTACTAACTGGTTTTATAGCTTCGTAAACCAGGCCTATAAAATTGTCTATATCTGCAACATGCAGGAAGGATTGTCAGGAGGGACAAGACGCAAAAAGTAGCTGTGAACCTCCAGTATCTTCCCAGGGGACTCGCAAAAATGACTGCTTCGCACGTCCCTTTTTTGGTCTGGTTGATCCTTCCGTGAGGCAAATAGGTGCCGTGGTACCAACAAATCCAACCCCTCTCCTGCAACGCCGCAGCCTGGCCGCTGCAGTACTGTGCTAACTGCTGACAGCAAGAAAGCCAACCTGCTCAGAAGCAACCCCCGAGTGAATCAGGCACCTTCCCTCGTCCAAGGGAACAGAAACAGAAAACAAAGAGCAGCCGGAGCAAAGTCAGCTGGGCTTGGAATTCTCTGTTACCCTCCAGAGCACAGGGATCTGCTACCGCCGCATCTCTGTTGTGTGGTGCACCCCTATCTCTGCCGCAGTGACCACAGACTTTGTGCAGAGCATCAGTGTCCTCTGCCCAGGAGGGACCAGGAGAACAAAGGCATGGGCGATGCTTTCTGCGCATTTAAAAATGTCCTCTCTACGTTAGGGATTTCTGTTATTGTAAGGGAGTTGCCCCTCGTGTGCACTGGGTGTTTATTTCTGCTTTTCCCTCCCGCGAACAGGCCGAAGTACGGGGGCAGGTACTGCCTGGGAGAACGGAAGAGGTTCCGGATCTGCAACATCAGGCCGTGTCCCCCCGACAAGCCGTCCTTCCGCCAGGTCCAGTGCAGCCAGTTCAACCCCATGCTCTACAAGGGGAAGCTCTACAAATGGACGCCGGTGCCCAACAACAGTGAGTGCGCACAGCCTGCTGCCAGGCTTCTCCCGAAGCCCTAGCGGAGAGCCTTAGACAGATTCTTGCAATGGCTTGATCTTGCTGGAGCTGCCTGTAAAAGATTTGCCTTCCTTTTCCACCGGTCTTGCAGTGTATTTATGCCGTATTTTGAATTATGGCTGGGTTTGCAGGATTAATTTGTGTTGTCGGAGATGGTTACATGGAGAGAAGGTGGCGCCTGTCCGTGTGAGCCCAGGGCAGCGCTGCTGCAGAAAGCAGGCGGACGAAGGCGTGCAGACCCCGGCTCCTCGGGTTCAGTTTCTGTCTGTTCGGCTCCCCAGTTAACCCCTGCGAGCTGCACTGCCGTCCAGAGGACGAATACTTCGCAGAAAAGCTGCGGGACGCTGTCATCGATGGGACTCCGTGCTACGAAATGAACGCCAGCCGGGACATGTGCATCAACGGCATCTGCAAGGTACGTCCCACACCGCGGTGGGCCGGGGGGCGCCAGCAGCACCCCCGTGCACCAGGAGCTGAGGAAGGGCTGGTGGTCGGGGCTCTGCCCGCTGTCCCCACGCAGATGTTCCCTGACCTGTTTTGTTACCGTTTTTCTGTACAGAAACGAGGGTGAGCTCTCGATATTCACAAGGTTTTTGGTGCGGTGGTATTTTTATAAATACCAAATATACCAAATATAAAAAAGCCTCTTTGCTGCCTTCAGGGAAATAGAGCCACAAAAGCAAGGAAATCCACAAAGTACAGTTCACTTGAAAATGAGGCAGGGGAGATAGAAAGGGCAGACACTGGCAGACACTGCCCTGACCCACAGCCGGCAGCAATGGAGGTGGCTTCCCCAGCCCCAGCAGCCTCTCCCAGCGCTGGGGTTTGTTCTTCCTCCCGGGCTGTTGTTGTTCTTTCTTGGAAGCTCCGTACGAGCCGCAGCATGTGGCAGAGCTGCCTGGCTGCCGGCTGGGGAGGGCATCCCCTGCTCGGGAGGGACAGGACAAGGCTCAGAGAGAGCTGCAAGGAGGAGAAGGCAAGTCCTCACCTCCTTGTCACTTCCGTGGAATTCTGGGTGCTGTTGAGGGCTGTCATGCAATGGACGGCGCAAAGAGCAGCAGGGAAAATAATCAGTAAGCAAGTTTCAGCCTGTTACATAAAAACCATTCGTGGAAACTTCCTCCTCTTCCTGGCTGCGCTGCCAGTGGCACCAGGCAGAGGCTGATGGCAATTGCTCTGCACAGCAGGAGACTCAGAGAAGGTCACGTTTCCTCCTTTAACAGTCTATAAGTTACTTCAAAGGCTGCAGCGCACAGATGCACAGGCGCGGGCTCGGGGGAGAGCTCAGAGGTCATGGTTTTTACTTGGCACATACGAAAGAGTGGGATCCAGCAGCTCTCCTCAGCTGACGGCACACTCACTCGGAGCTGACTGCACACGTACGGTTGTCACTGACTGCAGGCCTGCTGCTGGCTTCAACACCAGAATTAAACCTGGCGCAGTACAGAGCACTGCAGTAGCTAAAATAGTGTTCCTTCCAGCACGTGTGTGCAACTGGCTCCCTGGACACATCCTCATGGAGCTCAGACTAAAGGCTTCTCGGTGGCACGGGGCCCAGCAGGGCCCTTGGGGAATTGGCTGCAGTTTTTATTGTGCGGAGTCAGACGGAGGCTCCATTTGATCGAGCAATTTGGCAGCTGCCTAGGTCCGAGGTGTGGAGAGCTCCAGCAGAACGTAGGAAAGGTTTTTGGGAAGCGTTTTGAAACAGGATTGGCAAGGCCAAGGATCAGGAGGCTGGCCCAGCTAGGCACAGCTCTTAGCACGTGCCGACGGGCTCTGGGGACTCAGGGCTGCAGAGCAGGGCAGGGGAAGGTGACGAGATGTGCCTCTGGCTTCTCAGAGCTGGATGAACGGGATAGGGGGCTGCAGGCAAACACTAGAGTAAGAAACCCGCATTGCGGCCACCCTGGGTGTGCCACCCATCTTGCAAAAGGACTCCAGCTCGCTCCACTCTGCAATCTGTGTTCCTTTTTTCCTGCCGTCTCTCTGCTGAGGCTGGTCCTCATAATCGCGGGTGTTTCCCCACATTTGGCTGCTGGTGCCAATTCCAGCGAATTCCTGGGTGGGCGCGGGCGCGGGGCCAGCGCTGATGGGGCTGTGTTGCAGAACGTGGGCTGTGACTACGAGATCGACTCCAACGCGGTGGAGGACCGGTGCGGCGTCTGCCACGGGGACGGCTCCACCTGCCACACCGTCAAGAAGATGTTCGAGGACAGCGAGGGGCTGGGTAAGGGTGCTCGGCGCTGTCCCCAGAGCGGGACACCCCTAAGGGATAAAGACAAGCAGCATGCGCCGAGCTTTCGGCAGCCGCAGCCTCCCCAGGGACCAAATGTTTTGGTGGAAAGCGGTGGGGTGAGCAGAGCGGGCTTAGGGCAAACACACAGCTCCCAACCACCAGAGAGCAGAAAAATGCGTTGTTGTTTTAAATGGTTTCCTTAAAACAACCCCCCAGGTCTGCGGAGCTCATTTTTCCCTTGATCAGCAGTGCGCGGGGAGGGGGCGGTTTGCAAACAAAACCTCAGCGCTGCAGGGAGGCAGCACCCCGGGAGGAGGGATGGCTCCGCAAGCACCGTCAGTGCCCCAGGCTGCAGGAACCCAAGGGACACGGGACTTCGTTTCTGTGTGTTCAGCTCGAGACCGGCACCAAGAGCCAGGCTCCCTCACGCTGCTCATTTGCAGTGTTTCCTTAACCCAGGCTTGTTGATTTGGATGAGATAAGGTCCAAGCAGTAGCACAGGGAGGAGGGGAGTTGCCTTTCCACTTCTTGCCCCTCAGAAGAAAAATATTTCCTTACTGCTATTTGTATTTAATGACCTCAGAACAAATCTCTGCACCCTAAAGCTCGTTTGGAAAGGCTTAAGATGATTTTGTGGGTTGACAAGGACATGATCAAGGTGTGGTAAAGCCCTTGCCAGCACTCAGGTAGGAGACGTCTTTCTCTGATGTCTCCGAGAGACACCAGCACCCTGTCCCAAGGGGCACTTAGCTACCTACCCCAGGGAGCAGGTCGTGTTCTTGATTCCCCCGGGGCAAATGTTTGGTTGCATCCCCAGGTTACGTTGATATTGGGATTATCCCCGTTGGAGCCCGAGAGATCCGCATCGAAGAAGTCGCAGAAGCCGGCAATTTTCTGGCACTGCGCAGTGAGGACCCAGAGAAGTATTTCCTGAACGGCGGCTGGACCATCCAGTGGAACGGGGATTACAGGGTGGCAGGCACCACCTTCACCTATGAGAGGACAGGCAACTGGGAGAACCTCACGTCTCCGGGGCCCACTGTGGAGCCCGTGTGGATCCAGGTACGGGCTGGGCTCTGCCTGCAGTCAGGGCCTGCAGCTGGGGAGGATGCGGGGGCAGAGCCGGGGGCTCTGCAGCCTTCCTGCGCGGGGCTGCGGTGAAGGGGTCTCTCACGGCACTTCGGGGCCACCTCCGGGAAGGGGCCGTGTCCCCTCCCCAGCGCGTTTCCCCAGGAGCCGATGCCACCAGCAGCCGAACACACGCTGCTGGCCCAGGGAGTGCGTTTCTGAGCTCGGGGTGGGTCGGGTCCGCACTGCTTCCAGCTGAGCCTCATCCAGCTTGCAGCATTCCTCAAAATATTTACACAGGAGAGAGAGTATGAAAAGAAATAGCTGGTTTCCGGAGGCTTTTTCCATATCTTATCAAGAGCAAGGGAAGAGCCCGTGGTGTTTCTGGCAGGGCCGGAGCAGCCTGTGGGTCCAAGTGGGCTCCAGCGGTGGTGGAGGCACCAGGGAGCTGGGTCACAGCATCGCCCCTTGGCAGTGCCATGTCCCTGCCGGCATCGGGCCCCCGGCACTGCCCGGGGTCTGGGCGAGGGTTCACGCTCCTTGGGGGTGCTCAGGCAGGTCCAAAGCCCGGGTGGTGCCTTTGTGGTTGTTGCCGGTCAGGCTCTGCTGGCTCGCAACACTGCTGGGGGCAGAAAGTAAAAATCCAAGAGGATCATTTGAAAGCCTCCGAAACAACAAGAATTTTCAAGTTTTACTCATTTTTCCACATGGGAATTCCAACTCCCCTAAAGTAAGCCCTGACACCCCCGCGGCCCTGAGGAGGCGAGCCCGTCGTGGGGCAATGCTGCGTATGGCCAGACAGGAGAGGTTATGGTTACACACGTAGTCCTAAAAAAAGCAACACATTCAAAACAAATCGTGTTGCACAAGCATGTTTCCAGCATGGTGGAAGGGCCGGGGAGGAGAGCATCTGCTGGTCCCCAGGGGCTGCTCCCCGTGGATCCACGTCCCCAATTCACCTGATGTGTCCTGGGGACGCTTTTAATAAGAGCAGCCTCGCCAGGCACCGCACCCCTCCTCGGCTGCAGCAGTGGCAGCTCTGGCTCTTAGCTTAAAATTGCCTGGTTTTGCTAACCGATCCCACTCCGTTAATTTTCACCTTGTCTCCATAGAAAAGCGTTGCCCAAGGGATTGCTTTTCGGCATAGCCTTACATTTAACTGAGCTTTGCCCAGCTGTGCGCAGGTTGTAACGCCCCGCGCCGAGGACGGCTGAAAGGCAGCGCGGGACCTGAGGATCCGGGGCCGTTGCTGCTGGGCAGCTCTCTGGGAAGCTGCTCGCTGCTGACGTGTGTTTGTGCACAGATCCTTGCCCCAGCGAAGTGCTCTGGGCTGGGTCAGTGGTGAGGGGTCCGCCAGGTCATGCAAAGCTTTCAAGAGCTGACGTCCCTGTCCCCAGAGGCCAAGTTTTCCTCTGGAGCAACCAGTGGGAACTGTCCCCCTGACTGTGGTCCAGCTGCTGTCAGGCTGAAGTTTCGGTTGGTGCAAAGCCGGCTCAGTTTTGACCGGCACAGTTAAAATCCGAGCAGTGTCCTGAAGGGTTGTGCACCGCGGAATGTGAAGATGCCTCCTCGAAATCACGCCCCGCAGGATATAGGGATGAGTAATGCTTGCGCCCCAGAGGTGCGCTTCATGATTGTGGTTTAACCTTGTTTTTTCCCTTTTAACCACCCCCTGAGAAATGAAGAAAGAGAACGTCTCTCCTTGGGTGTGCTGCCTTCATCAGCACAGCAGCAGGAGGAAACGGGGGGGTTCCCGCCATGCGCTGCAGTCCGGGCTCACGGGGCTGGGCAGGGAGGAGGATCGGGTCTGCTGGGAGCCTGGGGCTTGGGGCTTTGCGGAGCCCAGGTCTGATTTCTTTTGTGTGTGCATTCCCGGCCTCGGTGCCCTGCTTGGTGCAGAGATGGGGTGGGCAGGGAGCTGTGTCCCTGCAACCCCAGCTCGCCGAGCAGCCCGAGCCAGCCAAAGGCTCGGGTTTGTGTTTTTGCAGAGGTTCAGCATGAGAGGGATCCTCAGCTCCTCTGCCTCCAAGCCTTGCTTTCCCCTGCTAATAAGGACACTGGCGTGCTCAGCACCAGCAAATTGCTGGGATGCTTTCTGGGCTTCATAACCTAATTAAAACCTTTTGACAAAAATGTTTCAATATTCATGAAGAGGTTTTGGAAAGACGCCTTTGCTCCTGCAAAAGCTCCAAGAACAACAAAGCTTTGGCAATAATGGGAGCGCTTAGGCTAAAAAAAACACATTTAAACTCACAGCCTTTTGTGAGCGCTGACTGGTGCTGGGGGCGCTTTGGGCAGGGGTGACGTTAGCCATAGGAGCTGCCGCGCTCGTTTTGAGAGCAGCAAGAGCCACATTTCAAGCGGGGAGAACCTAATGGCATTCCTTCCAGCGCGTGTTGCCAGCCAGCCACTGCGCGGGTGTTTGCTGCCGGGGGGCTCCTTGCTGAGCGTGGTGGCACACACAGAGCGTCCTCACCCGGCGCTGCCTGGGGCAGGGACATCGGGGCCCTTCGCGGGGAAGGACCCAGCCGTGCTGAACCTTGAGGAGCTCCTCGGATTGAGCTGCATTTGGCAGCGGGACCGGGGGGGGATTAACAAGGAAATCCTGCCAGGCTCTTTGGCAGAGCAGACGTAAAGCCCAACTCCTGGAAGCTCTCAGTGCTCTTGCTGCTATTTTTTGTTATTACCTGATGTTTCCACGAGCCCAGCGCTCTCAGCAGGGCCAGCTGGGGCACTTCTGCTCTCACACTGCTTTGAGCACTTGTTGAGTGCGTTTTCCGACAGGGTCGGGTGCTGCTGCTGGGGTACAGCAGCCAGACCAGCACCGTCCCTGGCCGACAGGGAGAGAGGGAGGACAAATGCTGCTCTGGTACGGAGCTGGGTAGAGAGTGACATCTGTATGGCCGTGCTGGGTGGGTTGTTATCTCCTGGAAACCTCTGCCATGGCCATCCCGGCTGCCCTGCGCTGACCACGTCTCTCACCACCTGCCGTCTCCCCACAGCTGCTGTTCCAGGAGACCAACCCTGGCGTGCGCTACCAGTACACCATCCAGCGGCCGGCTGACAGCGAGAACGAGATCGAGCAGGCCGAGTTCCTCTGGCGCTTTGGCTCCTGGACCACGTGCACCGCCACGTGCGGCACCGGTGAGTCCAGCAGAGCGTCCCTGCACCACGGGGCACGCAACGGGCCGGAGGCAAGGCTCAGCCCATCAAACGTCACTTCTCCTCCATTAGTCCCCGGTCTCTTTCTCACTCTAGGCAACGTAAATGCTGATGGGACTTTGTGGTGCAGGGAGGCAGCAGGACTTGTGCTGTCCCTGTGCTGCGCCGTGCGCCATAGCAGGCACCGGAGAGGCGGCTGGTGGCAAGAGCTGCACGTCCTCCGTGCCACGCTCCCCATCGCAGCCATATCAGAGCACTGCTGGCATTTGGCTTAGAAATTCCTGGGGCTTTGATTTCAGTAGGTCTGGAGGATGACAAAAAAAGGCAGCATGTGCTGAGGTCGTAACTCCCTAGCGGCCCCTGCCATGCTCAGCCACGGGGGCCGCGCTTTATCAGCGCTTTCCTCAGTTTGGTGTCCTGTTACCACACCGGGTGTCCCTGGGCCATCAGGCTGATCGAGACAAAAAGCTTTAGAGAAACCAGAGTGTCAAATGGCCGGGCTGCAGCCTGGCCGGGCCGCGGGAGGGGAGATTGTTTCAGGAGCTTGGTGGGGGCAGAACATCATGGTCCTGTGTGGGCACCATGTCCTGTCTTCCCCTCCTCTTCACTGTGTCCCGAGCGCCCTGGGCTCCAAGGGATGGGAAGCTTTCGAGGGATGTGTGTGTGAGCATGTGTGGCCGTTCGGTCTCACAGCACTCCGCGGAGCTGACAGCAGCGAGTGTTTTCACTTTACTCCATAAACAGACGTCAGAAGGATCAGATCTCTCTCTCTTTCTCTCTCTCTCTCCCGGCTTTTTGGCTTTCTCTCCAGCTGAACGTTCCCCAGCAGCAGAGCAGGGCTGAGCATGGCGCTGGGCTGCGCTCAGACCACGGCTGCGGGCACCCACGGGCAGGGAGCAGATCCTGCACGTGGCATGGGGTGAGGCTGGGGGCAGAGAGTGCTTCCTTGAGAGCAGCCATGCATTGGCTCCGGGTAAAAGTTAAAGGGAAAAAAGAAGGATCCCTTTGTGTGAAAAGCAAAGGGAGTTCACTGACACCTGTCCCTTTTAGGCAGCACGGAAGGCCAGGAGATGTTTCCTGCCTGCTCCTGGTAGGTGTGGGTTGATTCCTGCCGTGAAGCAGGAGGGATGTGGTGCTGCATGACTTTGCTGAGCATTTTACCTATTCTTGCTATGAGCTCTCTGCTGTGGATTTGCGTGGGTGCCCATGACACTGCCCTGCGGCACGTGCAGTCAAACAGGACGGGAAGCAAGCTCTCTTGCTTTTATTTAAAACCAACTTTCCATCGCATCGTTGGGTTGACAGCTTCCAGAACAGAAGGGAAATGAAGGAGCACATCAGGCACGAGCTGGCCAGCGAGACTGGTCACCCCGCGGTTGTTCCCAGAGCTGAGATATTTGGGATTTGGGAGAGCTGGGCACAGGGGCCCCATCTCTGCCAGCTTCGTGCTCAGAAACCTCGGAGCTCCAGGGCCGCAGCGCCCGGGCGCTCTCCCCAGCAGAGCTCAGCAGCTCCGGGCCCGTCTGCGCTCAGCTGGCCGGCGTTATTTACAGCTCTCCCGAGTCACGGGTCAAGTATGTGTTGCAAAAAGCAGGACAAAAGCCGACAGCGAGGCAGTGTGTTGGAAGTGAGGTCATCCTGAAAAATGTCACCCCTGAGTGCTGCACAACGGGGGCAGGAGGCTTCGGGGTGATTTATCCACGAGCTGCAGCAGGGCAGGAGGCTGCCAAAAGGAGCTGTGCTGCTGCCAGTGCGCTTCTCGTCGGAAAGCCCCCCCTGAGCGGCCGGGTGTGAGCGTGCACACGCAGGCACGTGCACACACGCGCAGCGGCCGTCCCCAGGCACGCTCCTGCACCTGGTTTTGGCAGCCCCCAACGCCCAGCGCCCACGATGACAGGTTTTACTCAGGAGCTCTTCGCTCAGCCGTTGTCCCAGCCTAACTTGCCCAGAGATGCCCCGCTGCGTGTCCGGGGCTGCAAAGGGCTCAGCCACCAGGACCAGGCTGGGATTGCTGCGGAAATTGGGCAGTGGGAAGCGGCAGGAGGGTGCGTGTGTGTGCTTTTAGCCTCTCTTGTCCCTGAGAAGCGCTTGTTGGTAAAGAGACCAGGAGGAGGAGTGGGGAAGACCCGTGGAAATTCTTGGCATTTCTTAGGTATTTCCTGACAGCCCTAAGCCCTGAAAGAGCAGGTAGGATCTGACACCTTTTTTTTTTTTAAGGGAGTACAAGATTTGCCAAATCTTTCTGCGTTCTGTTCCTAGCTTTCTGCTTGAGCAGCCCTGGCCTCCATCCCGGGGCGGGATCCGTGGTTTACCTCATGCTGGGCACCCCAGGGGGGCGCTTCGGCTGTCACCCGCTACTGGCACCCCGGGGCCACTGCCTGGGCTGCACCAGCGGCAGTTACACCCCAGCCCAGGCTGTCCCCACCTGTGGAGCTGGGTGCGCAGGGTCGTTTTCCAGCACAGTTCCATTCCCCAGCTCTAACCACAGAGGGATCGTACCACATTTCGGGTGTCCAGCTCTTCTTTTGCCACCTGGGTACGATGGGAGTGTTGGAGCCATTGGCAGCATGCGAGGGGCACGTGCAGTGGCACCAGAGCTCAGCAGAGGTGGGCTCTCAGGTTTCAGTTTCGGTTTCGGTGAAGGTTTCAGGTTCTTTCTTCTGGTTTTGGTACCTGAGGGTTACGGCGAGGCGTCCTGCTGCTTGCTGACAGGACGCTCAGTGATCTGCTTGGGGTCGCGTGTAGAGCCAAGCCTTGTCTGTGTCCCCAGGGGTGCAGAGGCAGATCGTGCACTGCGTGGAAAAGCTGGCCGGCATTGTGGAGGAGCGCTACTGCGACGCGCTGACCCGGCCCGACGACCAGCAAAGGACGTGCAACGAGGAGCCCTGCCCCGCCAGGTCTGCTCTTTTCTCCTCTGCTCCTTCTCAGCACAACTTCGATGCCCGAACCACCCCGGCAGGGGCCTGGGGATGGCACAGGGCAGGTGCTGGCTGCAGCACACACGTTTTCTCCGCTCATCTTCCCCCAGGTGGTGGGTCGGCGAGTGGCAAAAGTGCTCGGCCACGTGCGGGACGTCGGGGCTGATGAAGAGGACGGTGCTCTGCATCCAGAGCGTGGGGCTGGACGAGCAGAGGGCCTTGCAGCAAGCGGACTGCCAGCACCTCTCCAAGCCAGAGTCCACCGCTCCCTGCCACCGGGATGTCCCCTGTCCCTCTCAGTGGGCCATGGGGAACTGGTCAGAGGTGAGACAGAGCTGCGGTGGTCGCGGTTCCCTGCAAAGGTGGCCAGAGCGGGGACGAGGTGCCACCAAGATGTCCTCAGCCCGGAGCAGGCAAGAGCTCTCCTGGCTACTGAAGGGAATCTGGGGCTTGCATTATAGTACCTGCTCGCACAGAAAGGAATTTCGTGGCTCAGAGAGGTCTCGGTAAGGAACGAGCACCGGTATTTTTACCATTTTCTCTTCCTCTCTGAGTTTTGCTGCTTTCTCAATCAGGCAAGGCCATGCTCCGTGCTCGATGCAGAGAGGGCAGAAACAGGACGCGTTAAAGCCGTCAATGTGTTTTCCAGCCCCGCAAGTCTTTCCCCTTTGTTCTGGCAGGAACCTTACGACTATTTCCTGCTTGCAGAGGCAAGGTGCTGCGGGCCAGCCCGGGTCTAGCTGTGCTGTGCACGTGCGTGGCGGCGGGTGGGCGTCTGCTCTGCACCCGCACGAGCTGGCACGGGGTTGCGCTGCCTTGCTGCCGCTGCCAGGCGTGGGGCTTGTCCTCAGGGAGTCCTCCAGCAGTGTGCTTAAGGGAGAGAGAGAGATGTACGAAATGCCACGTTCGGTGGAGACCCTGTGTAGCCTTTTTTATTTTTGCATTTTTGTGGCCGAGGTTTTTAACCGAAGAGTCGTAACTCCTAATTTGAGCAGTGGTTTCAGAAAGTGTTCAGCGTGAAGAAAAGTACCAGGAGACAAATCAGAGCCTGGGAGCAGAGCTCGTTGCTAAGAAACAAAGAGAATAAAAATGTGAACAGAAAATTCGAAGGCTAAATGAGAGCTAGTTGGAAATATTTTTCTAGAGGCCCACAAAAGCCACAATTGCACAGTTGAGAAAGAAGGCTGCAATAGTTTAAAGGAAAACCCCTGAATCCCAAGTTGCCCCGGGGTCCGTGCTCCGCATGGAGCCAGCGCGGGCTGTCACAGTGCTCCTCTTCGGCTTTGCCATCTCCACGTCTGCGAAACCATGAAAAGCGCGCCTGAGATTTTAAGATGTCTGTGACTTTTCTGTTCTTCCTTCACTTAAAGTGAGAGTCCTCTTTCTTCTCCATTGCCACCACCACCAATAAGGGGAGAAATTTGAGGGGCTGAGAAGCTTTCCGGAAACGTGGTCCATCGACCCAGCGACAATAGGAGGGGTCCTTTGCTGTTGTGTACTTGCAGACCCTCAGGCAGGGCAGCACGTGTGTCTCACGGGGAGCCCACCGGAGCTGAAGGGGGGATTTGCAAGTCTGCTGAGCCTGGGTGGTTAAGCACCTCGGTGGGTCCGGGAGGTGGTGCCTTCAGAAAGACCCCGCAGCAACGCTCAGCCAGCTTTATGGGCTCCCTGGAGAAGCTGCGATGCTCTCGGACACAGGTTGTTGGCTGCTAACACACGAGGGTCTGCCCGCGGAGCATCTGCCTCCTGCTCACAGAGGCACGTCCCGCTGTGCAGCTTGGCACAGCGATGCCTCCTGCAGCAATGCCTCCTGCAGCGATGCCTCCTGCGGCGATGCCTCCTGCAGTCCCGTGCGTGGTGCTGAGCTCCCCCCACCAGCGCTGCTCCTTCCTCCTGTGAAGCTTTTAACGGCAGCAGTTTCTTATCTGTGCCTTGGGGGCTCTCCTGATAACCGAGGCTTGGCAAATAACCCTCCTCCTCCTCCCGTGAGAGCCGTGCTACCTGGAGCTTATCTCCTGGATGGAGCTGGAGCCATTTGCTAAGAAATTCTGGCTGCGTGGTGGAAGCTGAGCTCTGAGCTTCCCCCTGCTCCGGCAGCACCGTCCCGGTGGGGCGAGGCCGCTTGCCGGCACCTCGCTGCAGAGGCGGATCAATGGAGATGTTGGATTTCAGTGGCGTTGTGTGGTGGGTGGGAATGCCCGGCCGTGATGTTCTGAACCCTGCCTGGTGCCAGACACATTTCTGGGGGGCGCTTCCGCTCCTCGTCATTTCCCAGGAGACTCGGAGCCAGGAGATTGCAGCTGGCACGGGGGCAGCACCTCGCTGGGCAGCCTGGGGACAGCCCCCGCCTGGGGGCACGTGTCCCGCAGCGGGGGGCACGTCCCGCAGAGGGGCAGCTGCAGGTCCCATCCAGGCACTGGGCCCTTGCAAGGACTGAGCAAACCCAAGAAAGGCTCAAAGGACATGAGTCTGGATTATCTGAGGACCACATCTCCAGGCCAGCCCAGCGTAGAGGCGCTGCAGACACCCCAAGGGCTCTGTCTGCCCGCCTTGCACTCTTACCTTCCAGCGCTGCTGGCCGTGCACCAAAGCCCTGCCCCAGCCCATCCGTTTTCATCCAGAGAACAGCGATTTTTGTAGAACCCCCCTCTGCTGGGTTTGTTTGACTTGGTGATTATTTATTCTTGCCGGCCGGGCTGTGCGAGCGTGTTGCTGTACGTGACTAATGCTCTGCGCAGCTGCCACGGCAAACTGCAGCAGCCCGTGGCTTCTGCAACCCACGTGTGGTGTTCGTAGCGCCACGGTTTACTTATCTTGCAGAAAACATTGCCGTCCCTCACTGCAGTTTGTGGTTTTCTTCTGTACGGAGCAACCTCAAAGAGACCGTTATGGTGGAGGAGAGGGTGTCTGCCACAAAGCCACTCATTGATCCTCGCTTTTTTCCTTTGCTTGCTAGGACAACACCCCTGTTATTATCTCCTTCTTTAAAACGTTCTCTTCCAGAAGAAGAGATGCGATTCATGGAGATAGGTCACTTGGAGAAGACCGATTAGATCATCTTATCCAAAGCCCTTTACAATGCTCATCTCCCGGGAAAATCACTTCTGGCTGCAGTGCAGGCCGGGGATCACCCTGAGCAAAACGCCCTGCAGTACGTGCCCCTGCCGAGGCGGTCCTGAAGGGGGAGGCGGCCCCGGAGCTCGGCAGGCACGCCGGCTGCCCCGCGCCACGCCGGGGCCTGCACAGCCCGGGGACCCGGGGGGGTGCTGGCAGAGGCAGAGCCACGGGAAGCCCCTCGCCCGCTGCCCAGACCGACGCTTCCGCCTGGCGTCCTACGTCTCCCGTGCTCTCCCCTCTGAAATGTTCGTTTCTCTTCCTTCCCTAGTGCTCAGCAACATGTGGCAACGGGACACAAAGGCGCCCTGTGTACTGCAGCAATAATACCCAAGCGACTTGTGACCCCGAACAAAGACCCAGCTCGGAAACTATTTGCTCCTTGCCACAGTGCCAGATGAAATTAGACAACGCCAACGCCGACTGGTCTGGCAGTGGCTCTTCCAGCAGAGAAATGTTTAATGAGATAGATTACATCGGCAATAACCACATCACTGAATTCAACCCCCTAATTCCAAACATCCCAGAGTCCAACGACGTCAATATCATAACTGAGGAGGACTTCTCATCCAGAAAAGGAAACGTCTTCGTTGATGATTTTTACTACGATTATAATTTTATCAACTTCCATGAGGATCTGTCGTATTACCCCTTCGCTGAGAAAGAAACCACAAGCGAGGGCCCTAAGCCCGAGCTGAGCAGCAACGATGTGGAGGAGCCTCCTGAGCTGCCCGCAGATGTCCTGCACGGCGGGGAGCCAGGAGGAGGAGCGAATGGGGACGAGCTGGTGAAGCAAAGCGAAGCAAAGGTTTCTGCTCCTGGGCACAGCGAAGGGGAGGCAGAGTCGGGGGGTTTGGTCGTCAATGACCTCCTTGGCACGGCCCCTGAGCACAGGGGAACCAGCACAACCGCTCCCAGCGCGGCCACAGCTGCTCCCACAAGTGATGGGGAGGGAGAAGTGCTCGTGCCCCGCTCCGAGGAGCTGCTGCCCACCCAGCCTGCGGCAGGTCGTGGCTCTCCCAGCAGCCTGGGTACCCCGCTCCCCGATCAGCCCGCAGGTGCCGTGCTGGCAGGCACCGTTCCCGCGTGGGATGCTGCAGCCCGCGGCCTCGCCCCCTGGGCTCCGGCTGCTCCCTCCGCGCCGCTGCCTGTTGACAGGGGCAGTGCCGGTGCAGACAGCACGTCCCGCAGCCCGCAGCGCGTGGGAGAGCCTGGGAACAGAGGCCGTGCAAGCACGGCGGCTCCTGACAACACTGCCAGCGCTGGGAAGGGCCGGGAAAACTCAGGGGAAATGGGTTTTGTCATCACCAGTGATGATAACGGTGCTGCCTCCAAGACCGAAGAGCAGGAAGAGCCGGCAGAAGTACCGGCACCAGAGGGGACTGCGCACATGCACGCAACAGAAGAGGGGACACGCAGCGTGGCAGAGGGGACAGGTCCGACCTTCCCCACCGCCCGCAGACCGCAGCAGGAGGTGGGCAGGCACGCTGAAGGCGCTGGTCCGGTTGCAAGCCCCCATCCTGCAGGTGCTACGAGGAGCCCCCCGTGGGAGGCAGGGCAGCAGGCGGGGTACCGCACCCCCCCGTCCTTCACCTCGGCCCCCTTCGTGGCCACAACCGCCCTGCCAGCACCCGTGTCCGTGTCCCCCGCCACGCCTGGGTCGCCCACCCGCCTCACCTCCAGCGGCCTCACCCAGAGAGCTGCCCTGGCGCCAGCCCCCCCGGCGTCCCCAGCTCGCAGCCCTCCCGCAGGAACATCGCCCCCTGAGCCCCCACCGGCGGCGTGGACCGAGGGGAGGCTGGGGGAGACGTGGGTGCTGCGCCACCCGGAGCCAGCCCCCCCCAACACCCCCCAGACCTCCAGCGTGGCCCAGATCGGCAGCACCGCTCCGGGGCAGCGCTCCCCATCGGCAGCCCCGAGGACATCTGCTTACGGTGACGGGGAGCAGGAGGGATCCCAGCCCGCTCCCACCCCCCCGGGGCTCTGGGGGCAGGACGAGGCTTTGCTGCCGCCATCCACCGCTGAAACAGCCACTGCGACGCCCAGCTGGGAGGTCGGCAACTGGAGCGAGGTAGGCGCTGTGCCCCATTGTTGTGTCCCACCAGAGGTGTAACGGGGCTGGGCTGGAGGTAGCAGACCTGTCCCTTCCCCAGGAGTGCTCTGTGGGGCACCGCTCCCTGCACGCGGCTAACGCAGGCATTTTTGCGTTTGGGTCAAATGCTGACAGCACCGAGTGCCATGGGGTGAAGGCAGCGTGAGTCGGGTGCCTGTGGCCCTCTCCGCGGCCAGAACTCTGCCGGGCACCGGCCGTGGCAGCTCCGCGCCCTCTGCAGTGGCACTGCCAGCTCAGGAGGAGCTGAGAGCACCGAGCCCCTGCTCCGTGGCTGGGCACGTGGCGAGAGCAGAGTCTGGCCCAGGAGCAAACTGCCGTCATTTTATAGGCGAGAGTGGTTTAAAATACGCCACAAAATGACAGAAGTTTAAATGTCAAGGCTAAGGCGCATTAAGGCTGCAAAGTACCGCGGGGAAGGGGCTGTGCTTAACGTAGTGAATGGGGGATTATCTGTAATTATCGGCTATCGCTTTACTGCATAGCTGTCCCGTGGCTGCACTTGCAGTGACAGACAAATGGCTTCTGCAACCCGTGGTAATGGGCTTTTATCAGAAAGCACAAAAATAAGAAGCCTTCTGTGCCACAAACCGCTGGAGGCCGAGCACCGGGGAACTCTTTTAAGAAGGTTGCACAAAGGAGCCAGTTGGAGGGAGGACAATAGTTGGTGTCAGTAAAATACAGTCACACATGTGGGCTTTGTGAAAGGGCACCGAGCATCTCCGAGTGCTCCCCACGGAGCCGGCGGGATGTCGGCAGCGTTGGAGGGAGCCCTGCTCTCGGTTTTGGCACCGGGGCAGGGCCTGGCACGGGGTTACGCCGGTCTCACTAAGCCAGTCTGTTCTGAAAGCCCCGCGCAGGCTTTTGGGACGGAAAGGCTGCTACAAAATAATTCAGAGCAGTCTAGAAAGTGAGGGGCGAATCCAAAAGAGGAGATGACGGCACTGCCTGTCAAGAGGGAATGAGCCGGAGAGGAAAATTCACTCGAGCTTGGAGCAGTCAGGAAGCAGAGGACAGGCAGCGCATGGGGAAGGCAGGCAGGCACAAAGGGTGTGAAATGGCTCGCTGTAAGAACAGCAAACCACTGGAGCTGTTAGTGCTAGCTAATGGAGATCCAGCAATGAAAAAACCTACAGCCACCACCCCAAGGAAAGGACATCTCAGACTAGAAGCACCTACACAGCTCTGCAGGAGAAGGTTTTCCTCCTTCAGCCCCCAGACGGGGCTGCCCGCCTCTCGCAGCGGGGTTTTAGCCCAGGCAGGGCGAGGCGCAGGCTCTGGCGGAGCTCCTTCATCCCCCGGCCGTGCCTCACCGCGGCCCGGTCCCGTTCCTCCGGCACCCTCCTGATCCCCGGGGGGAGGCCGTGAGCCGAGCACCCGCTGCTGCCCCCAGGTGCGTTAGGGGCTGCCTTTTTTTTTGCAGTGCTCGGCCACCTGCGGCGTGGGCGCGATCTGGCGGAGCGTGCGCTGCAGCACCGGCACCGAGCGGCACTGCGCTGCTGCCAGCAAGCCCGTCCCCGCTCGGAGGTGCTCCCTGAGGCCGTGCTCGTCCTGGCGCGTGGGGAACTGGAGTAAGGTAAGCAGGCATGCACCCGGGCCCTGCCTCTCCTTCCACAACGTTTCCCTTCGTTACACACAGAGACAGGGAAGCAGCAGGTGCCTGCCATGCGGGCGGTTACTTGCTGTCAGCGCGTGCTCTTGCCCCACGGATTGCAGAGGCGGGGGATCAGGTTTTGCACTCACTACAGAGTTTAAACTGCTTTATCCCACAATAATGGGGTGGTTTAAAAGCCAGCACTGCGGAAGCTAATTGAAGGAAGGTTTGAAAGTCTCTGAAAAGAGCTGTTGAGAATCCACAGTAGCAGGATGTGTTTGCAGTTAGGTTGGAGGGATCTGCTGGGTTAAACAGCGGTGAACGGCCCTTGTTATTCTGCGTGGCCTCGATCTCCGAGATACGTGGATGGGAGATCAGCAGCAGTCTGATGCAGAAAGGCTTTGTTCTGTTACAGCTGGGAGCTCCACAGGCTTTTAGGTGTAAAGAGGTTGAGCATTATCCCAAGCCAGCCCAAGGCAGAGCGTGTCAGTTCGTTATTTTATTCCACGGGTCGCGTCCCAGAGGGACTGCCCTGCACCAGCCCCTTGCTGCAGCGTGACGTGCCTCTCCTTTGCCCAGTGCTCCAGGAACTGCGGTGGAGGGGTGAAGGTTCGGGACGTGCACTGCATCGACACCAGAGACCAGAGGCTCCTGCGGCCCTTCCACTGCCAGGCTGTCCTCTACAAACCGCCGGCGCAGATGCCCTGCCAGGGCACGCCGTGCCTGGACTGGTACACGTCCTCCTGGAGAGAGGTAGGAGCTGCTGGCCGGGGCTGAGCGGTGCCCGCGCACCCCAGCACCTCGCGGCAGGGCGTCGTGCCTGGCTTGGCCGTGGTGCATGAGGAGGTGTGTCAGCTGGGTTGTTTTCAAAAGTTTTGAGAGCTCTTTGCAGATAAATGCAAGAGGAGGCAGTTGTTTGTTGTCTTTTACCAAAAAGCGAGCTGTAAGGTCATGGTGAGCAGCGAGGTCATCTCAGAAGCAGTCTACAGCATGCGTACTTGTGATGCGATGTTTCACACATGCAGTTATTTTTTATATCTCCCCCTGGAAGCGTGCGGGGCTGGCACCTCCTGTTTGCCCACGGCACGAGGCGCACGGCAGCTGCTGCAGGGGAGGTGTGCGGGCGGGAGGGGTGAGCATCGCCTGAGCCCGAACCATTGTCCTGGGCAGGGAGGCAGAGGGCTGAGGCTGACTGTTAAATGTAGGAGCAGATGCTTGCAGCACATCTCCTGTATCTGCCTGCCTCTGGAAAACTTGAAGCTAGTTTAGAGCACCCAGCTCCAAAAGGGAAACCACACGCCGATAGCAGCTGTAGCTGCGAAGTTGGTATTTGACCCTGGAAGCAGTTTGTGTTTGTGTATGTGTCGGTAGGGGCATTTTTCATATTTTTCTCCTTAAGAGTCCAACGCACGGAGTGTGTCTGCTGTTCCGTTACACCGTCGGCTTCCCCTTTTGACGAGTTTTGTCTCTGCAGTGCTCAGAGCCCTGCGGCGGAGGGGAGCAGGAGCGCCTGGTGACGTGCCCGGAGCTGAGCCGCTGCGATGAGGCACTACGGCCCAACAACACCCGGCCCTGCAACACCCACCCCTGCACCAGCTGGGTGGTGGGCTCCTGGGGGCAGGTGAGCAGATGCGAGCGGCGAGGCACGGTTCTCCCGTGAGCTCCGCGCTGGATCAGCATCCTCCTCGCTGTGCTGGTGCAGCTCCTCCACGGAGCTCTGGGTTGAGAGGTGCTGTGTGCCCCTCCCGTGGTTTCTTTACAAAAGCAATCAATAAAAACGTCCCTGGTGCTGTCATTGCCATGGCCCCTGAAGTCAACAAGCTTGGTCAGTGCCGTCTGCCCCACGCCCGAGTTGGCCGGGCGCCCTCATCTGCAGCGCGTGGCAGCGGCAGAATGGGAACAGCTCTCTTGCACAAATGCAAGGAGCAGGGGTAAAAAGCCAGCCTTCCAAAGCAAACCGGGGAGCGGTGCAATAACAGCATAAAAACTCCCCAGGGCCTGGTGCTGCCGGCCCAGCTGACAGCTCTGCCTGCTCCCGCAGTGCTCGGCGCCCTGCGGCGGGGGCATCCAGCGGCGCCAGGTGAAGTGCATCAACACGCAGACGGGGCAGGTGGAGGAGGACAGCAGCCTCTGCGACCACGAGCCCTGGCCCGAGAGCACGCAGAAGTGCAACCCGCAGGACTGCGAAGGCACCGATGCGGGTGAGTGAGTGATGCCCCCTGGGCCGTTCTACTCCTGACGACTAAATACTCTCTCTTGAATGTGATCGTGCTCCCCAAGAGCTTGTGTGAGCTGGTTGGCATCACCCCTTCCCAGGCAGCACACACAGCCGGTGCCGCTCTGCCATTCAGGCAGTTGCCAACAGAAAGCCCCGCTTGGTTTCGAGGAGATGGGTGTAAACGTGTGTCTGCGTCGTGCTGCAGTGCCTGGATGTTCAGGGTTGAGGCTGGGGTTGATGTTTTACTTTACATAAGATTGGCAGAAGTCATAATGGAGAAAGGCAAGAGGTACAGGAGATTACGCGCTGTTGCTGGGCGTGAAAGCTTCTAGCTTCACACGAGGGAGCTGCACTTTCAGTGCAAGCACAGAGTGCTCCCGAGCACCCATGCAGGTGTGACCACACGTGCAGCGCTTTGCCCTCCATCATCCTCTGTGGTGGCTGGAGACACTCCACCTCTGTCCAGCACCGTGGATGTGTTTTCTAGCCAGGCTCAGAGCCATTCTTTATTTTTCTCCTCCCCGTCTTTCACTTGTCAGCCCCCCGGGCTGTGCAGTTGTGTGGTTGGGGACTGGGTGCGGGGCCGGAGAGCTGGGCGGCGTACCAAGAGCAGCGCTGATCTCCAGGGCTGGCGCGTGCTGGTGGCGCTGCTGCTGCTGCTGAGCAGGAGGAAAAATCAGAGCGAGGGTCAGCCTGCCGAAAATCAGCGTGGCTGTGAGAGGGTGAGCTGGATGGGGCCACTCGGGGGATGCCGAGACCTGGAGAGCAGGACAGGGGGAGGGAGCTGGGTGTGAACACAGGAGGGTCGGCAGGAGCTGGCGGGCAGGGGGCCGGGAAGGAAGGGAGGTCTGTGCTCGTGCCGGAGTGGGGTGAGCGGAGGGGCAGCACGCCGAAGGGCGGGCTTTGTCCTGGGATCAGCGATGCTGCACGGTTGGAAGAAGCTCAAAAAAAGCACTCGACGTTAATTGCAAGCTGGAGGGAGGGTTTTGTACGTTACTTGTATAAGGCTAGTTTGGCTAACCAGTAATTAAGTGGGAATATTCAAACCGTCTATAAACGTCCAGAGCATTCAGCTGTCAAGGGGCTGGGGGTGTTTGTAGGGCCATGAGTGGGAGCTGGGATTTACGTGCCCGGGGCAGCAGCGCCACCCAGCCGAGGGACCGCCAGCGCTCACCCGAGCGAGCAACTGGGCTGCTGTGGAGGGACCTGGGGCAGAAGTGACGCGTTCCTCGGAAAGAGGAAGGCAGAACTAAAGACCAAGAGGTGAAGCTTTCTGACCATTATAAAACTTTTGAGACCAGCGTGGGCTCACCGTGAGAAAAATCAGGTAACGCCAGGTCTGCAGCATCTCTGGATAGTCCCACCGGGGTGATGCTGACCGTCTGCCACCTTGGTTCGCCTGCTCGGGCTGCAGACAGCGCTCAGCTGTGGGGCAGGCACACGGTTTGCTTCCTCACTTCCCCACTCACCCAGAGAAGCGTGTCCCGTGGCAGCGGGCAGGTCCCTGTTAGCCAGAAATGTGCACGCCGCAGGGGTTGAGAGCTCCTAAGAGAAAAGCAATATAATGGGGGGTTAGATGTCACCGATATTGGCACCCTAATCGTTAATCAGCCTTATCTTCTCAATGTGTCTGGGGAAAAAAGCTTTTTGTCTGCCCAGCAAGAAACATTTCACCCACGGGAGCTGGCCGGGGGGCTGGAGCTGGCCCCGCAGGAGCGGCACCCCGCAGCCCCCTACCCACCCGTGCCGCCGCGTGTCCGTGGCGCAGGCGGCCCTGCTCCTCCCGCAGCCCGCGCTGCTGCCCCGGCTCGGCGTGGAGGTGGCGGCCGGTCGCGCTTCTCTGGGAGGTGCCGTGCGGTTCCGGCCGTTTTTGTCAGGGGAAAATTCCCATCAGCACGGGCCGGTGACGAGAGCCGCGTGGATGCTCGGCACGGCCAAGGCTGTACCAGAATAACCGTTGGGATGTGTAGGAAGCACACAAATAAATGTTACGGTTCTGGATTAGAAATGACATAAATGCTCTGGCCGCGGCCCAGGGCAGGAAACGCCTCTTGGAAATACAAACATTTCCTGCCAAACTATGAGGAGGAACAAAACTTTCACATGGCAGGAAATCACAGATGTGTAAATGCACAGGCAGAGGCTCCCAGAAAAGGCATGAACGTAAACTCTAGCCCTTTCCTGTGTTTTAAAGGATCTTTATTGCACAAGATTAATGAAGGCTGCGGGGATTCAGTGTTTACGTTAGGAGGACAAGGAGTCTCCATCTCCCGTAACACGAAGTGCACTGGTACCAGCCAGCTCGTGTGTTGGTCTCGGGGAGCAATTATGTGCTCGTTGGACACAAAAATGCGAGTAACCTCAGCAGAGCTTAAATGTTAAAACATAATCAGATGGATTTTTAAAGGAGATGGAACAGAGCAAACATAAGCAAACATCTCACCGGCAATTGGCCCTCTCCAATTAAAGGAGGTTGGAATTAATTAAAACCAGAATCCTGTTCTGTCGCTACGTTATAAATTAATTGATGATTACACAGAAGTTATTTTTAAACGCGCCTGTAGTTTTACGGCTGAATCCAGCTGTAAGCGGAGCAGATAAGGTTGGCTGTGTCCTCAGATGGCTCCCAGGCAGCACCCGAGCCCAACAGGCACTCAGATGTGTCCTCGTGGCGTCCCAGCAAGGCCAGGGACAGTTTTCTTACCCCATATGAAGACAAGGGAGTCAAACTACCATGACCCCACGGTGAGAGAATCCGTGTTGGGGCCGGGCGCAGGGCGGCGTGGGCCTGGAGGAGGACCCACAGCCTGTGTCTGGTCGCCCCATGCCCAGGAGAAGCTCAGAACAAGGCCACCCGTGGAGGAGCCATTGGGGGGTGCGCGGGGACGGACGCTGCCCTGCTCAGCTGCCCCCAGGTGAAGCTCCTGCCCCCAGCGCGGGTCCCAGGGGCTGCGCGGGGTCTCCCGGTGCTGTGCCAGGAAGGCCCTGCTGCCGCTTGCTCCGGAGGGGCGCGAGGGACGCCTGTGCTCTTGGCAGCCCTTGCGAGGTGATAGGAGTGGGAGCGGATTTGCTGGACTGCGGACACGCTGCCAGAGAGATAAGAGCAGCGCTCGTCTCAGGGAGGCTTGTTGTGCTGATCCCAGCCGTGCCTGCGCCCGGAGCCCAAGCGGAGCTTTTACGCCCACATCAGCCACGCCTGTTCCCAGAGCATTCCTCGTAGCTCAGAAAACTGGGGGGGAAAAAAAAACAAAACAAAACGCAAAGGATGTTGATTTGTGCATCTAAATGTTACATTTAGTTTTGTGTCCACCTTGGAGAGGAGCTGAGAGCAGCTTTCCTGTGAGAGCTCACACACAGGCACCTTTCATCTAGCAGGTAGAGGAGTTTGGGGAGCGCTGCTGCCCTGCTCGGGAGCATGAACGCTGGGGAGCGAGGAGCAGCGCGCACCGCACGCCGATAACGTGCCTGATAACGGGGCGTCGCTGAACCCAAACCCCTGCTCCCCGGCCGGGTGCTGCCAGGGCCGCCCCCTCTCTCCCCCACCAAACGGAGCCGAGGCCGGGGCTGTGCTGCGGGGTGCGTTAGCAGGCGGTCGTTGCCCATCAGGAGCCTTCAGATACCGGAGAGGGAAAGGAATTAAAGGGTACAGCTGGCCCCAGAACAAGCATGCACAAACGGGCCATAGATGTGGTTTCTCTAGGAATTAGACAGATGTTCCTAGCCAGCGGGAAGGGGGGGCTCAGCCGCGTGTCCCGGGAGCAGCGCCAAGGTCGGCTGGTTTGGGGCAGCCTGGGCGAGGGGCAGACCCCGGGCTCCTCTCCTCCTCCCGCGCGTGCATTCGGATCCCCACCCAGTGTCTGGCTGTGTTTCCAGCCACCTCGAGATTAATTGGCAATTAGACATTGTATTCCTTCTTGCTTTCAGTAGGGAAATGAAATTATTCATGGTTCTGCATACAGCTAAGTTTGTCCACAAGGGATCCCCGCTAGAAATAATTGCAGCGAATTCCAATTTACTCTCCTCTGAGCATGGAAGTCTTCATCCTCGTGGCAAGACAGGGAGACACTGCTGGCCGAGTCATTAAGTGCCCTTTACTTACTGCTAATTAACAGCAGCAGTCAATAGAGAGCGGGAGCTTGGGAAAGGATTTTTCTGGCTTTTATGCACTGTAGGCGCAATGGCTGTTGCGCATTTTGGCCTTACCTACAACCGTGCCTTCCACAGCAGGGGCCGTGCGACATCCCCAGCCAGCGCCGCTGTCCTCCAGCCGGGGCAGGACCCGGCGGCCGCCTGCAGGGCCCAGCTCTTGTGCCCCAGCCCCAGCCCCGGGGCCGGGCAGCCCCAGCCCAGCGCAGCTCCCGCTGAAACCTGCGCGCCGCAAGAGAAAACACAGCAATTGTCATATGGCTGGAACAGGAACGGCACGTTTCCTCTCCCGGCTGAGAACGGCGGGGTTTTGCTTAGTGCAATGCCTGCACGCTTTATGTGAATGACCTTGGGTTGAGTAACGGCAGGGAAGACACTTCTCCCCCCTCCTTGGCGATCTGTAGATTTAGGTTTCTGAAAGCGTAAATTGTGATGGGCTTCAGTGTCCAGTGCGAACAGTTAGGGTGAAAAAATCGGCTCACCTCCCGCGCTGGGTGCTGGGTGCACGGCATGGGGCACCCTGTGTGGGCACGGGGCAGCCGGCTCAGGCTGTAAGTGCTAAAAACAAGGAAAGCAAGGGCAAAACTGACGAAGGAGAGCTTTCCCCACGGCCCGCAGGGTCAGCGCCCTCAGCCGCGTGTTAACGCTCGCTTGCAGTCGCTCCCCGCGCTCGCCCCCAGGCTCTGGAAGCAGAGGGCTCGGGGCTGCTGCCCAGCACTGTTCCCCTGCCCGATCTCGTACAAAAACAGAAGTGAAGGAATCAGGGAGCCCATCGACACGAAACGGCTGCGTGCTGCGACCTCCGTGCCCACCGCAGGGTGCCCGTGGGTGCTGCGGGACACTCTGGGCACGGCGCGTTAGAAGTGGTTTCCAGTTCTGGAGAGGAAGCTCGGGGTCGTGTTCAGAGGCTTGTTTCAGCGGAGTTGGCTTTTTCTACTCCTCCCTTTGTTCGTAAGAATGAAGTGAAAGACAGCACAGTTGTTTATCATGAGTGCAGGGAAGATCCTCCAGTTCTGGCTCTGCATCAGCTCTTCGGAAATGAGAATTTCTCTGTTGGATCCAGACTCCAACTCCTCGCCCCTGAGAGCGCTGCCGTTGGCCCCTTCTGTCTGCGATCCCCCGGGGGGGGGTGCTGGTCGCCCTTCCTCAGTGACGCGTGGAGCCCCAGGGCTCAGACTGAGCAGCAGAGCCTGAAAAAGGGGCGCTTTCTGCTTTTCCCTCTCGTTTTCCAAGCTTTCAGAATTTTACAGGCTTTGGCATGCGCAGCATGAGCCGGATGGGAGTGCTGGGTGCTCGGTGCCAGCAGCACAGCTTTGCTTTGCAGTGCCCGGGGGAGCCGAGGCCGGGCGCATCGCGCAGCACCGGGGATGTTCACGCCGCGTGTGGTGCACCAAGAAATGACTCGCTGGCCAGGAGCACGGTGCTGCCAGCGGGGCTCGGAGGGCAGGGACTGTGCTGTGCCAGCGCCGTGGCCGGGGAAATGAGCTGGAAATGGGCTGCGGGGGTGAGACGGACAAATGGCATCCGAGCACACGTCGCTCGCATGCTCGCCAGTGGCCGGTCTCTAGTGCTGCCTATGACGAAGCTGCTCAGTGCGGTGCCTCCTCCAGCGCTCGGTCCCAGCGCAGGGCACCGCAGGCCCGGCAGCAGCAGCCGGGGCCAACGCTGGTTAAACTGGGAGCTGGCTCCGAGGGCGCCCCGCAGGTCAGAGGTCAGTGGCTCAGTGCTCTCGTCTTGCTGGCTCAGCTCTCAGCCCAACCTTCCCTTGTTTTTACAAAACCTGTACCAGGAAGTTTATTTTTCCCCAGCATGAAAGTAAATGCTTAGGTCTGTAAGGCAGAAGCTTAAATGAAATTTAAAACGACTTCCACACCAACTTAAAAAAAACAACCACAGAAGCGTGGGTTTTCGGTTTCTGATGTGCTGACTTAGCCTGGATTTGGGAAGCCCTGCTTTAAGCCGTTTCTGCAGAGTGAAATTTGGCACCAACTCGAAGATTGGAGCGTGTGCTCAGATGAAGTGTTAGGATTATAAAAAAAAATTGTTAATAGAAAAAAATAACAATAAAAGGATTACATGAAAATTGGGTCAAACCTATGGGGACCTTCTGTGAAGAGCTGAAAAATGAAGTGCTTCTTACAGCTTCCTCTGCCCAAGCCCGAGTTCCAGGGAGGAACCGTGGGCGCAGCCAAGATTTTCCGCGCTGAGTCTGACCCCGCGTGCATCCACCCCAAGGCTCTGCGCTGGGCCTGGGTCCGGCCGCCCTGGGAAGCCCCCGGCGCTCAGCAGCTCCCGGTGACTTCATTTTATAAAAATGCTTTTGAGAAGCGGAGCCCTGCCCCGGGCTGCGACGTGGGGCCAGTGAAGGAGCGGCAGCCACCTCCGGCGCGGGGGCGGGCGGCTCTTCCCCACCCTCCCAGCCCGTCCCGGCTTTTATCCCGCAGCAGGGGCACCTGGGCTGTCAGCGTGGCGTGCAGAGGGAGCTCTCGCTGGCGGGGCAGACGGGCTTCTGCCTGCGTGCGGGGCCTGACGATGCAGCTATGGGGATTTCCATTGCAGCGCCAGGGCGTTGACCCGCTGGAAAGGGATCGGACGAGAGCCCAACCGTCCGCGCCAGCCCAGGGAGGTTGCCCTGCAGTGAGAGGCTCCAGCCGCAAACCCCCCCAGCTCTTGCAAGGGAGGGCGGGAGGCAGCCTGGGCGCGATCCACGAATAACTTTCTAGGAAGGCCGCTTGGGTGAGCGTGAGCTTTTTGCTTGTGCGCAGCACCAAGCACAGCAAGGTGCGCGGCTGCCTGCTAAAAAAAATCTCAGCGTGCTCTGCGGGGCCCTCCCAGCACGGCGCCGCTCCCGCAGCAGTGCTGAGCCTCCGAAATGCCGCCGGCGTTCCCAGCGCCCCGGGTGGCGGTGCTGAGTTCTTCTGAGCCCCCGAGTTTTTACGTGCGGTGCGGGGCTGGCTCCGGTGCTCGCTCCCGGTCGGCTGCGGCCACAGCAGAGTTGGCGTGAGGTGATTTCTTCAGGGCACAGAGACACCAGGGCTTTGCAGAAGTAGCTGTTGTTAGCGAGGAAGAGAGGAAATACCTCGACCGAAATAGAAAATTAATTTTAGAACAGGATAGTGACCTCCGTGCTGACGGGGTGGGGGCGCAGAGGGCTGCGACTGAACTCCAGAGAGGGAGGAAAGGTCTCTCTTCTGCATCTGCTGCTCCCTTGCGCTCACCACGGAGGACCAGATTGTCCTTCATGGGAACGGGGGCATCAGCCTTTCCCTAAACAAAGCCCTTTGTTCACCGAAAGGAGCCGGCGTGGGGCAGTGCTCGGCGAGAGCTCCCTGGTTCCCTCCCCACCGCCGGTGTTTCCCCAGCCCAAAAGCGCCCTGAGAAGGGGAAAAGCCTTTTGTGGAGCCGTCCCGTGGGGGCTGTTTCGTGGGGGGCCACAGGGATGCCAGCTGCAGGAGCAGCCGCTTTGCCCTTTTCCACAGAGAAGCTGTCATGTTGGTTAATCACTTCTACAGGAGGTGAAATTGGACAGCAGTGATGTAATTTAAATGTTTTGCACAGCTGTGTGGGACTCGGTGAGGCACATGCCTGTTTTTGTGTAAACCGAAAACGGAGGAAATGAAGAATCCAAGCAAACCAACAACGCGTGCCTGCAAACAAGGCGTGCTTGGCGTGGGGGCTGTGCCGCGCTGCAGCCCCTTCGAGCCCGGCCAGGCTCTGGTGGAGCGAGCAGCTGGGCAGATCGGGGCAGGGGGAGCGGGGCCGATTCCTGCAGCCTCTGCTGGTGGTGGGGGCGAGGCTGATCCCTCCTCACCCACGTCCCACGGGATGCTCAGCACCAGGGTTTGTACCTGGCGACGAGGGAGGGCGTTCTGTGGGGGGCAAGGTCTCTTCGGGCAGCACCCAAGGAGGTGGACGAAGTGCCTGAGTGGCACTGCCAGTCCCGGAGAGGGCTCCTGCAGCTGCCGGGCACTTGTGGAGAAAGCGGCAGCTGTGGGCGCTTTGCTCAGATGAAGGTGGGCTCTGCATTTTCTGAGGTCTCTGCCAGCTGCGCTGTCAAATGCCTGGTAACTGTACCGGTGCCGCGGCAGTAACACTGTCCTTGTGCTCTCGCATCTCCTCCAGGCTTCGTCTGCGAGCGCGACCGCTTGACGTTCGGCTTCTGCCAGACCCTGCGGGTGCTGGGAAGGTGCCACCTCCCGACGGTCCACGTCCAGTGCTGCCAGAGCTGCCGCCAGCACGGGCACCACGCGCCCGGCCGGGACCGCGGGGACGAGCGGGCCTCCAGGAGGTGACAGGACCGTCCCCGAGGGCAGAAAGCACCAGGACCCGCGGCGGCTCCGGGAGCAGCCCTGCGGCACGGCGGGGAGCTGGGGACCAGCCGGGTGTGCTGCTCTGTCGCCACACGGTGCTCTTGCAAAACACAGGGAAGGCTTGATTTGTTGTATTTGTGCTCCACGTAACGGTGCTCGAACCTTCAGTCTGAAAAACAGCGTCTGGCTCGGGCTGGGTGCGCGGGTCCCACGGGGAACGTGCCGGGGCGGGCGCAGCTCTCCCTTGGGGTTGCAGCCAGCACTGAGCGATCAAAGAGAAAGCATTTTAGGGAAGGGAAACTTAAAGCAGCAATAATTTGGGGGAGACTTCTCAGAAATGCTTATGGTGCTATCATTTGACATTTTAAGCCTCTTGATGGTGTTGGCAGGCCAGCACGAAACTCTTGACTTTTATTGTTATTTTTATACATGTAAGTGAGTATCTGTCATTCCACCACCACAGCTGACCATTTGGAGTCATTTTTTTTTCCCTTAAGGGACTGGAAGCTGGCAACCCATTTCTGTAACTTTCATTGAATTGTTTACGCACTGAAGCTAAATAACCATAATTTAAGAAATGGAGAGAGATCAGAGGCAGAAAGCTTTTCGGCTTCAGTTCCCACCGAAAGTCCCAGGCTCACAGTGCACGCAAGGGCTCTGCCCTCTTCATCCCACTGCTGGCTTCTGCTGCAAAGCCGCTGCCCACGCTCGTGGGCGGTGTGGAGGCACTGCTTAGGGACATCAAGGCATGAATGAAATGAGTCTTGCTCTGGAGTCGGACAGCGTAGGCCCTTGCATGTACTGATGACAGAGATGGGAAGCGGCTCTGGCCCCAGCTGTGAGCCTCTGCCCGGCAAACACCGCGCTCTCACCTCGGCTGCGTGGTTCCTCGCGAAAGCCCGACTGGCAAAGTGAATTGTACTCACACAACTGGATTTCTGTACGCAGTTATGGCATAGAAGTGTAATGGTTGGTTAAGGTGTTTTTCTGTGCTCTTGCCAAGCTAAAACCCTTCTTTCTGCTTATAGTCACTTCTGTTAAGGTTAGTCGATTCTTTCATCTAGAGTATCTGCTATTGTACGAGCGGCACCTTGGCTTGCGCAGCCCTCGCAGCTGGTGCTTGTGTGTTAATCCTCGGTGTCCTGGGGAGGTTTTGCTCTTAGGTTGGTTCCTGGAGGGTGTCAGGCGCGTCTCGGTGGCACGTCCTTTCTGTGTTACTCTTCAGGCTATAGAAGATGAAACTGGGGAGACCGTGAACACAACCCTGCTTGCGCTAAACTGAACGGAAAAAGGACTGAGCCCGGCACGAGCTGCATTGTGTTGTGCAATGCGGTCACAGAGTCCAGGATGGATTTTTTTCTTAATTTGTACTGTCTGGGACAACGTGCAGTACTGCCGCGTAACAAGGGAAATTCCTGTGTGTAATTTGTATGTAAAACACGAGCCCAGACTTCACTGTTTGTGTTGTACTCCTTTCCAATGTGGTGTAAATTTGTATGTTTAAAGAGCCTGCGTTCATTCCTGTTTTCCTTTGCGTCGGCACCATCCGTCCTCTGCTTCTGTCAGCGCTCCTAGGTTTTGCTGAGGAACAGCCTCTAAATGTGTTGGGTTTTAATGGCTATAGCTCATAAGTGTGTTAAATTAAACAGTTACTGAAGGAAATGGAAGGGTTTCATATTTTCTCTTCCCCTTGGGGAATTTTAAAGGGCTTTTCACTGAAAACTCAGTTAAGTGGAGGCTCTTTAGGTACTGACAACAGCAGGGGTTTGATTACTCTCATCTTAGCTGCAGCAGAATGGAGCAATCAGTTTGCATCTGAAAATCATTTAAGGCAGCCGATTGAAACTGGGATTTGTGTGATTACAATCTGAGCTCTATAGAGTTGGGGTAAAGTACTGGCACTCACAAATCTAAAGGCTTCAGCTTCTGGATTGCGGTGCTGCTGACTCCAGGTTTGCAAATTAATTCATTTCAGTGCTAACTGTGACGATGAAGCAGCCCGAGTCAAAACGCTGATGCTCCATGTGTGACACCACAGCCAGTGCAGGCAGCTCACACTGAAATGCAGACGTTCATCAAAAGATTTAAATTCGCCCTGATTTATCTGCACTTTGATACATCAGAGGTGAAACACCTCTGAGAGCGGGACCTGCTCTAAACCAGAGGGTGCGCAGGGGGGTGCAGAGCTCATCGCTTCCTCTCACAGCAAATCCAGACCTAGCCCAGGAGCAGACCGGGATATTTCCTTGCTCTGCTTTGTCAATATTGGCTTTTGGACCTGCTGCTTGTAACCAAGGAGCTAAACAGAAATGCCTTTTTTTATATAAAAAAAAACTGTTTCATTAATGTGTCAATACTAGAAGGTCATTACCTTAGAAATAACCTCAGCAGTAGTCTGCACATGAATGCAGAAAAGTGATTATAGATCAGATGTTTGGATTAGAAACTGCTTTTCTCTGCAGTATCTAAGGGCGTGGTTTACCAGGAAAGCAAGTTTATCCTTTTTGCTACATTAATTAGAGCAGAGTATGAAAGAGAAAAGCAAGAACACGTCAGGTTCCGGCTTCTGGACATTTAAGAAAAAAAAAGAAAACTGAATTTCATTCAGATCCTACACGCAGCAGCGGAGCAGGGGGCCGCTGGCTGTCCGTCTCCCCCGGCGCTGCACCAGGCCGGGCACCTGGGGCTGCAGCTGCACCGGGCGTCATTTCTTCCCAGAACTCACGCCGGCTCTCCATAGTCACGATTCCGTTTTCTCCTTAGCGCGTCTTACAAGGCTTACTCATTTTCCTGGCGCTGTTCGTGCTCCGGTGTCACCAGGAAAGGTGCGGTCTGCTCGCTCTTCAGAGGCCGCGGCCGCGGTCCCCGAGCTTGGTGGCCTCGCACGCTGCCCACTCCCACGCTGCCCACTGCGCGCCAGGACGGTGCCGCACACCCTGGGGCATTCCCCTCCCAGCCCTCGCTGGCAACAGCCCGTGCAGAAGAAAAGCCCAAAGCAATGCTTTTCATCACAGATACAGGATATGTGGCTACCGGGATGCATTCAATTTGTCATTATAAGATACTTTTGGTTCATTACTTCAGAAAGACCCCATTGAAGACCAACTGTGCAAAACACACATGCTTCATTTGCCACACAGCAAAGGCGGGTTTTCCCACTAATTGTGAACCTTCGCAGCGCGGGACTCGGAGTCTCTCTGACCTTTGTCCGCTCGGTTTTACTTGGCCTGTTTGAAAAACAGTTGGTTTCCCTGCTAAGCTGCCGGGCTGCCGGGAACGTTGTTCTTGCAGCCAGTTCACCTCCCTGTGCCACCCAGCGGTGTGCTGGGTCAATTTAACGGGCGTTGTGGGCTGGGTTTTAGGGCAGGAATGCACGTTTAAACAAACCTAGGCGAGCTTAACCACAGCAGCCACTGACAGCGGAGCAAGGCAAGGCTGGAAAATGGCTCCCGTTTCGAATGAGTTGGTCGTAAAATGTTGTGTCATCAAGGACTTCTGTGTGTGTGGCACAGACTGCGCCGGCCCCTGCCTGCAGCACGGACACTGGGGGCTGCTGGCGTCTGCGCTTGCCGACCTGCTCACAGCTGTGTACGTGTATCGTCGCATACGGGCACGTATTCAACAGGACCCCTCGCTGTGCCACCGCTGCACTAATCGGGGGAAGCACGTGCGTGGTGCGATGGAACTGATGTTCTGCAAGGTTTTGCAGGGCACTCCTTCTGATGTTTTAAACAAAACCCGAGGCAGCAAAGCTCCCCCTGCGCAGCCTCCAGCCGCTGACGGCTACAACAAGGTGCTGGGGGGCGGCAGTCGGGCACAGCGCAGCAGCAGCGCCCCTTCGAGTGGAAGAACACAAACCCGGATGGACAGAAATGGAGAGAGCTGTGCCGGTGCTTTTGGCTGAGGCTTTCCTGACACTGGGCATCGGGGGTTCACCAAGAGCTGCGGCAACGCGCAGCATTCGTGCCCCAACACCTCGCCAGGGAGCGGCACTGCCGGCTGGGGGCCGCGCTGCTCCTCAGCCCCCGGCCGCCCCCAGCCCCTGACCTCCGGCCGCCCCAGCGCACCCGACGTGGGCTCAGAGCAGATGCTCACAAGTAGTTTTTTCCTGTAT
The DNA here is from genome assembly GCF_964211835.1 of Anser anser. Taxonomy (NCBI): domain Eukaryota; kingdom Metazoa; phylum Chordata; class Aves; order Anseriformes; family Anatidae; genus Anser; species Anser anser. Next base: position 910,603 of record NC_139730.1, on the reverse strand, counting down.
TTTCCACAAAGGAAATAGAGCAAACAATGTTTTTTGAAGAGGCTTTCGGTTAAGTTTCCTGACATCTATTGTAAACTTCAGCTGCTAATTACAGAGCAGGGAAAGATTTGCTCACAGGTTTCACTTGCCGTTTTTCAGCGTAACACGTCACCAACCCGCAGACGGCGGATCTGGCACGAGGGAAAACCATCACGTCATGCAGCTCCGTTCTTGACAAGCTGTTGACGAAACAAATTTGAAAAATGATTTGACCCTGAAGGCGGTCTGCCCCGAAGTGCAGCTTTGAAGTGATTTGCTCAGGTGTGGTGTGGGAGCAGGAGCTGGCTGGGCAGCGCGGGGTGCGCTGGGGCCGCACGGGCAGCTCAGGCCCCGACGGGAGTTAAAGTTCATCCGACGCTCGGTGCCAACACCGGGGGAACTAAGCCTTTAGCCAGGCCACTTCTCCCACTCACTGTTAAACCTCGCCTGCTGTTTTCATTACGATTACAGAAATATTGACTTAAATTACTTCTCCTCCCAGATTTTGCTACTTCCCATCCAGCCTGCAGCTGCAGCCCCTCTTTAAACTGTCCTGACACCCATGACACCGAACGTCCCTAATGCCGAAGGACTTGGCTTTTCTCAGGGCCAGTTGTAAATACAAAACCTGTTTCTCCACAGGCTTTCCATTTACGTTTATGAAGACTTTCAAGTATAAACAGATGATTTCACTGCAGTGCCACCATGCAGACCGCCAAGGCCAGGACACCATCGCAGCTGGCATTCCCTCATGTCGAGGAGGTGGCAGCTCCCAGCAGTGCTGCCGTGGGCGCAGGGCACATCCCGAGGTCACTGGGAACCCCGAAAACCTCCACTGCCTCTCCTTCCAGCCTCCTCTTAACATCCTCCTCTCATCCTCCCTCACACTGCAGACAGGATTAGATCCACTGTCCCCACATGGCCTCCGGCTCTCTGAAGACAGGAGGCAGGCACGATTTAAGAAAAAATGTTGAAAAATGCAAGAACTCTCTTTTAGGGGACAGTGACCAATACGGGAAAGAACAGGGCGAGGATCTGGTGGCATGTTTGTGAAGAGGGCTCGTGGCTATAGAAGGTGGCCAGAGCTGGTGCTGCCAAACCCCCGGCAGGTAGGGGCAGGGAAAGGAGGCGGCCGGGCTGAAGCCCTGCCCTGCCCCTGCAGGTTACACCTGTACTGGCCCAGTGATCTGAGCTGCTTGGGCAAAGCTCGTCCCCATGTGATGACGGTGGGACAGGGGAGAGGAATGACTTAGGAAGGTGGGTGCCAAGCAGAAGTATCAGACGTTACCAAAGTAATGAGTTTTCTAGAAGGAGCCAAGCCCAACGTCTTGGTTTCGTCACAGCTCAGTCAAAGGAAGCAGCTCGTGCGTGTCCATCAGGGGAAATCTGTGCTGAGCTCAGCCAACTCTGCTGGGGAGGTTTCCCCAGCAAGGAAGGACCTGGAAAACGAACAGAGACATGGACCTGGTGAGACGAAGCTCTGGGGATGAGCAGATAAGCCCAGGGGCTTCTGCCCAGGGGAAGGATGGCGGGGAGAAGCTGCTCAGCTGGTGGCATCAGCTGTGCAGCTCTGGGTCTGCCCTGCTGGGCTCCGTAGCCAGGGGGAAGGGAGGACGGAGCTTTTTGCAGAGCCACCTCCGCGGGGCGCGGGGACATGGACGGCTGAGGCTGCGCCCCCGCAGCGTGCTGCAGGGTGGAGATGGCCAGCATTTCGAGACTCCTCCTGATGGCAGCTTCACAGGACAACCTCCAAAAGGAAGGCACCGGGGCACAACCTGTAGCCTGTGTTTTGTTGCTGCTTCTATTTATTTGTCGGGATCTCCTGAAGGCTCTCTGAGAAGAACCAGAGGTTTTTGGCTTTGGATTAGACATCAGACCTTGTGTTCCCCCCGGTTGCCTCCAGACATTTCCAGAGCTGGAGACAGGAAGGAACTGAGAGCTCATTAATTGGGAAGCAACAGGAATTTTATGGAGCAGGTTCTTTGTCACTTATTAACAATAACTCTTAAAACACTTCCGTATCTCAAGAAGCCGTTGGATTGCCCTGTCAGAGCACCTGTGTTCTGCAGACTGTCAGATCCCCCCCCCCAAGTGCTTCTGTCCGGACCAGACAAACTCAGACGGAGTATTTTAATCCCCAAAGGGCCAGGGAGGTCACCAGTCCTCCAGCCCAGCACCAGCTGCCCAGACAGCAAGGGATCCCCTCCCGCAGGTGCCTGAGCACGCGAGGAGGCCAAGCGGGAGGCAGCGAAGCACAGAGCAGGAATAGCTCGCAGCCAGCCCCTGGTGGCAGCCCTGTCCTCTCCACAGTTTGCTTTTACCCAGGGAACTATTGCATTTTTGGCACGAGCGCTGATGTGGTCCTGCTGCAGGCACTGTGCCTGGAGACCCCCTGGGTGCAGGGGGGCTCATAAATCTGTAATCTGTTGGCCACAGATTTTATTCACGTTTGTGATCCCACCAAATAACCCCTTAGAAGTCGCTAATGGAGGTTCGCAAGTTGATTTTTAAGGACTCAAGGAGTGATTTTAGCCCATACAGGATCTCTGTCATTGTAGTATTTTTCCAGTATTTTTACTTGTGGACCTCACCAAGAAGGCTCTCCTTGAAGTTACTTCACCGTGGGAAAATCCCCAAAGCTGCAGGAGCCTCAGCATGGGCCGCTCCTCCTGCAGGGGATGCTCTGCCCTGTTCCAGGCCTGAAGCTGCAGCAGGCAGGGCCACGCGCCTCCTGCAGTGAGGGAGAACATCTGGAGCGCAAGGGATCGACAGGCTGATGTTGTCCCTTCTCAAGGATTTACTGCCTGGCACGGCGTGACTTCTGAGACAAGTAAAAATAGCTAGACTTCATTAGACGGTAATGGGGTGGCTTAAAGATACAAGTAATTCTAGACCGACATGCCTGATGGCGTAATTACAGCCTCAGCTGAACATCATTAAAGCAAGGTGCGTTTGCAGAACTCCCAACGAGCCAACCCTGCCGTGCGGTCCCTCAGCCCCAGGATCTGGGGACATGGCTCAGGGGACAGCCAGCATCCATCCCGCAGGAACCAGCCCAGCTTCCTGGATCACAGCAAGCACATGGCCCCTTCTGCATCGAAGTCCTGTCCACGCTTCACAGAGCAAATTTCATCATTTATATTTATTTCTGTCCCCTTGGTGCGGGGTTGATGCAGCTACCAGCAAAGCCACGTTTTGGGAAAAGTTGGAAAAGTGAAGGTAGGACAGGAGGAGAAGGATTTGAAGAACTTCGTTGCTTTATCAGTTTTGGCTGGCGTGTGGCAGCTCCTCAGGGCAGCGAGCTCTGGAAGGGGGGCAGTGACACCCGACAGCCTCAGGTGCCGAATCCAAACCCCGCATCACCATCGAGCCAGCAGGGGCATCCCGGGTGGGAAGCACAGCAGCAGGAGGCGGGAGGAGGAGAGAAGGGGGAGAGAAATCAGCTGCCTTGGCCACACGGCTGGCACCAAGGCACTGCATGCTTTGCTCACCCAGAGCAATTGGTTTTGTCATGAAATGAAAGAAAGCTGCTTCACACGTGTTGAGGGAGGGGAAAAGAGCAGGAGGATCTGCGAAGCCCAGGACAGCGTTAGCAGAGCCACTGCTCTCCTCTCTGGGGCTCTCGGCTTCCGACCAGTGTTTGTGCTTTAAGGAAAGCTCAGCAAGGCTGGATGTAAATATTTAGAAATATCTATATGCTGCAAGTAGTTCTATCTCTATATGCAACTGCTCTGTTGCCGTCTAACAGCTTAAGCATGGCTAAAAAGTTCTTCTACCCCTTCTGTTCCCAGTCCTGTGGCCCCACTAGAGCTTCTGAATTCCCTCATCTCCAGCTTTCTTTTTCCTCGCACTTCTCCAGCTCAGCTCCTACATGTTTCCCCAAGCTGCATTACCGCAGTCCTACACCCCACCATCAAGCTTTTGCAAACAAGCCCTGCGATCCACTTACACAGCCCGGCTGCCATCAAGGCAGGGGTGAGAGCTCACGGGAGAATTAACCGGTGGGAGAGGAAGCAAACAGACCCTTTACCTAACTTTGCAAGGGCTTGCAGCCCAGGGAACTGGGCTTTCCAACCTGTTATTTTCTGCCTAGAGAAACAGGAGCTGCTAAAAAAGCCCTGCACGTGCACCTGGAGCTCAGCAAAGGGAAGATCCTTCTGGAGGAATGGGAGAAGAGGAACAGCCTACCTCTGTGCTGAGGCTGTGGTGTGATGCTGCGCTGGGAGCCCGGGCAGGGTGCTGGGAGCGGGGCACGGCAGGCAGGGGCTCACGGCTTCGTGTGGCTCCAGCTTCGTGTGGCTCCACGGCTTCTGGTGCCCTCTGCAGTTGTTCCTCCTCACTGTAAATGCAAAAATCTCACTGTAAATGCAAAAATTTGCTTGATCATCTGTCAAGCAAAATATAATTATGAAAAATCCACTTCAGTCATTTTAGTAATTTGACAGAGACCTGCTCTTCTTTAGGTGCCGACCAAGCTGCAGACATCCCGCTTTTCACTTTACCCGGGTGTCGTTAACACCTACAAACTCCCTTGCATAAGGCTTTGAAAACAGCTGGCTCTTCAGCTCTGAAGAGCTCCTCCGGGCAAGAGTTCTGTCCTACAAAAGTAAAGGTGTTTTTAAAAACTCAGCTCCCAAACTCCATCAATCGCTGTGACTACACACAAGTAAGCAATTGCAACTGAAACACCAGGTGGTTCCCGCTTCCGTGCATAACTCCCTAAAACCAGTACAACTTCCTCGGGGAAGAAGCAGCAGGGCTTTGCTGGGCTCGTCCGGAGGCAAACACCAGCGGGGCAGGCAGCGCGCTGCATTTTAAAATATTTCAGCCATCGCCGGCCTGTTCCCGTTAGCAGCGTGGAGGCTGCGGGCTGCAGCTGGGTGCCAAGCACCCGTGTGCAGGGAGTAAAGCATCACCTGCTGCCCTCGGCACTTTAATGCCATTTATGTGCAAATCCCACACGCGCTTATCTGATTACAGTCCAGAAGCTTTAATTTAAATTAAAGGCTTTCTGAAACAGGCTGGGACTCTGAGAGCACGACTTGGAGCATTTTTGTGTTGAATCAGGAAATGAAATAAGATAGCTCTTTGGGGATTACATTTCTAGAGGAATAAAGCAAGTCAGTGCCATTTCCCTCCCCAAGAAAAGCCTTTTCCTCTTCCCAGGGTACTTTGGGCCTTTCCCATGGTGTTTTGAAGGATACACTTACATTTAAATCCGCATAGAGCTGGTGTAACTTGAGCAGAATTACTCTCCCAAAGTCTGCTGACCTTTGCAGGAGGCTTTGCTTGCAGCTGGTAGCCCACAACACACGCAGTAATTCTGAGACGCACACTGCGCTGGGTGCAGGCAGAGCTCTCCCTCCTACACACACTTTCACCCCCTGAAAACTTGTTTAGCAGAGGCTTCCTCTGGGTCACATCATTCACATCCAGACTGATCTATCAAACAGCTCTCTCTGGACTGTGGCAAAATTCAGTACGGAACAGGAAAAGCAGGCGGACATCTCAGGGCTGCGATTAATCCCTTCCCAGAAATTAATAACCCAACCGCAGGCTCCGCCATCAGGCAATGTCTTTATGGCTTTCCCTCCAACATTAAGACACCGTTTCCCTTTGCTACATGATTTAGGTTCTCAAGGGACTGGTCAGGGGCCTGCTGATGATTTTGCAGGGAAGCCCTAAGATGGGCCTTTACAGACAGCAGTGAGATGGCCCTGGTACAAAGCTGGGACGGGACAGAGCCCCCGTGCCTGCTGCAGTCGCAGCCCCATGCACGTGCAGGCTGCGTGTGGTGCCACTCTCCCACACAAGCATGAACAAGCACACCAAAATATCAGCATGAAAGACCAAATGCAGGAGATTTGGTATGGCAACAAAGAGGGAAAATGCGTGTAAGTGCTATTTTGGGATGTGTGGTAGCAGCAAGCAAGTTTTTTCAAGGGATGGGAGTTTTCCAAGAAAGTTTCTGCTTTAAAGGCAGAAAATGTAAAATGTGGAATTAGAAGATAAAGTGACGGCTCTGAGGGACAACTCCCCGGTCTCTAATGGTGGCTTTAAACCCGTGTAACCTGGAACTCGATAAAGAACATTATCTTTGCCCCATAGACTTACATCTGGGACCATTACTAAGCAGCCCAGAAAAGCCAGGACAAACAGCAAGTAACAGCCCTCGAGCTGCGGTTGGCCATGCGCTCACCAGCAGCCTGCGTGCTCTCAGCCAGCGCTGGGGCACGAGTTGGACTCGATGATCCTTGTGGGTCCCTTCCAACTCGGGATATTCTGTGATTCTGTGGGATGCAGCCCCGGCTTCGGCTGGGCTTCCCTTCGAGGCGAGAAGAACTGCTTTTAAGGAACAGGGGAGGGAAAATAAAAAAGAGGGAACACGAGCACAGGTTTTGAAAAGCTCCCGATCACGGAGGTCTTTTCTCAATGCTCCCCCTGGTGGGGAAAATGCTTCCAGAACATTTTTCTCTGCATGATTCCTACTCTCCAGGAACTATTAAAAGTTTAAAAAATAATCCTTTGCTTTTGTTTTTCTCCTTATGAAAAGGAGCAAAGTGACAGGTTGCTTCTATTAAGTAAAACAAAGTCAGCATTGCTTTAATTTTAAAATGGAAATAGAGACTCTTCTGTATGAAGTATTACTCTCCTTTAAACTGACTTTGTGAAGACTTCCAGATACTGCCTCGAAGCCATTTCGGGTATGATGCATGACAGCAAGTCTTATGGAGCAAGGAACGAAAACAGAAGTAGCAAGAATCAGTACAAGCGCCACAGTACGTCACAGTTTAGCAATTCAGAAATTTCAGGAAGAAGTGTTGCGTAAGTTAATTGTCATCATCAGCCTACATTTCTGAACAGAGTAAGTCCTTTATATTTATTAAAGACTGTTATTTGGCCTCAAAAATATATAAAACACTTTCCATTTGTGTTACACATTTTATGGATTTACTGTGCCATTGTGCTGCTCATTCTTCTTCTTAGAGCATCCTTAACAGAGTTTTGAAGTGACAGATTGCCCCCTACTGTTTTTTTCTTGATAGGTTAGAAAAATAGAGCCCCAGTCTAGCTGGAGCCTTCAGGCTCCATCATACTAAAATAATTAACAAGCTTCCTTTGTTGTCAACTGTTACTGGAAATTCTCAGAGCAAGGTGACTACTTGCCACTGAATTTCACAGCTTTCAGAACAGTCTCAGAAACTCTTAATGAGTTCATTATAGGTTATTGTTCATTCTCTTCTAAGACCGCTATAAGAGTTGAATTGATTAAATCTAAAATTGTGACATCCTGGAAACAAATTCCCAGCAAAGGAATGCATAATTTTCAAAAACTGTTCCAGATGAAATAAAATACATTGTCATGGCATCAAAGTATTTGCAGAACTTAATGCCTTTTCTTTATTGTTATTTGGTGATGATGCATTTCAACATCTAACCACATAAGTTCATCAGAGGAAACCCCAGACCCTCCAAGAGAATCACAGCGAATACTGAAAATGTAATTCTTTCACAGCTAACATTGCCAAACAAGTGGCCAGCTACGAAGTGTAATGTAGTAGTTTTAAGTGACCCCTTGTAAAAAACACCCCAGTACTCCCACGTTAGGGGTGACTGAGGCTGCAAAGAGCAAAGAATTTGCTTCAGAGCCATCAGTAAACAGATTCATTACTGGTAGAAAAAGTTATCCATACACAATATCAAAACTTACTGTGTTTAAACTACACGTTATTATTTATTGTCCATTGTACAAAGCTGGGGAAGCAAAGGGACTGACCCACTACCTGCATGTACTGAAACTGCAATTTACAATTGCATCTAACTCATTTTATTAAAGAATAAACCACGGGGAGGAAAAACATTGGTCTGGTTCTATACCTCTCTTCTAACAGTATGGCACAGCAAAACCGAGCACCTTATCACAGGAAAATATCTCCCTCTGCTTTTCATAGAGAAGAAGTTACTTTATAGAAGTAGTTGTCATTTAGCAAGCCTGTTGAAAAAAGCAACACCACAAAACCTCACAAAATGCTTCTGTTAGGATACTTTGTGATAAACTATCCCAGCAGGAGTCTAAATACACAGATTGTTGGTTTTGACCAAAATCGGACATTACTAATAAAATGTCCACAGGTTATTCATTTTGGAACCACCACCACAATTTTAGTTTCCCATGTAAATACCAAGCAGTTAGTTCCCTTCACATCCTGATGAATACCTGAAGTAATGGACATAGCACTGCCCCACATTTAAGGTTACACCTAATTAAACTTCACAGAAGCATCTGTACAAAGTTCTGCCTGTGGACGTACACACTTCCCTCAAGCTAAACTCAAGGTGAGCATTGAGGATACAAAGGCTTTTGGACTATAGATCAAATTTAACTTTGGGGATTCAGCTTCAATTAAGACAGTAATTTCGCAGATACTTTCTCGTCCGACCCCCTAGCTGGAACTGCCAGCTCTGCAGACATGAAGTAACCCAAAGAAGAAAGGAGATTGTTGTCCACCCTTTCCCCTCTCCTCATTTTTTACTTATTTTTTTTATTACTAACTTGGGCACTGACCGTAAGGAGATTACAAGCTCTTATTGGCACAGCTGTGACATTTGTCAGCACACAACTTCACAAAAGGAAAATTTCCCCTGCCGTTTATTATGTGCAACCTAGCTGGAACCCATTCAATCATTTCTTGCCTTCAGGAAAGCTTTATGGGGCTTACTATTAAAATGGTTACAAATCCCTGAAATCTCAACAGATGTTTGCATGGAACTCCAGGGATTTTTTCAGTGTTTAACCAAATACAAACTCACTAGAGTAATCACTGTTTCAGTGAGGAACGGCTCCCTGCATCTCATACAAACCACTGCAGGGGATAACTGTTATGCATAGACCAGGTAACATCCTCTGAGATACTGGAATAGCTTGTCAGGTGCTATGGGGCACGCAGGGATGGCACTAGCCTCTCTTACCACAGACATGCCCACCACTGAGGCCCTCCTGTGGCTGTACAGCAGATACTGAAGGTCACTTCCATTGCGAGGACAGCTGAGTGAGAAATACCTGCTTAATTCTTCAGGCAAAGTAAATTGCATGGTCGAATCCACAGCTGCAGTAGGAACCTAGCCCTAGGGAACGTCTTCAGAGAGAAAACATATGACAGCTGGCAACGTTACAGACGCCCCAGATAAGATTAGTGAGGGAGCAGCAGAAAGAAACAGGACAGTGGCAACCACTGGCTGTGGGATTCTCTCACTTTCCATGCTGCCGTTCAGTTGTAAGGAAGAGCAGGATCAAATTGGCAACACAGTGCCCATAGGAAAACTTTGCCTTCAAGATAATTGTAAAGCAAAGCTTCCAGAATCAGAAACGTGTATTTACAGGGAAAACAAAATATTTAGCAGGAATAGCATCCTAGTAAAGATCTACCTTGCTGCAGTCCAATCGCTTGTTTCCAAATTCTTTTTCTGAATTCATTTCAATTTTAATGTGTTCATCAGCAACGACGTAGTTGAATGACATGTTTATTTCTCTAACAGAAATCTAAACCTAGGCTTAAAGAAAAAAAAGAAAAATGTTTCTGAACTCAGAAAGCAACATTTCAGTATAAGAATCTGTTTTATTTTTATGGTTCAGTGATTGAAACAATATAGAAATTTAACCTGCAAAACTGAATTTATATCACAATGTCTATCAGAAGGCAGGACATACGGTGCTGTTTCATTTTTTAATCAGATAAAATATTTCTCTGGACACCGGGTATTACAAACTCTTAACACTATACACTTCACTTTATTTCACAGACTAATTCGTCATAATTTAAATCTATCTTATAAACAATTTCTTTTAAAAAAACATATGGAAGATAAAAAGAACTCAAGTATTAAACTCAAGGCCTTGATTATTTTCTTTTTTTTTTTAAACAAAGATATTTTAAGAAATGTATCAAAATGATAACTCTGTGGGTATTATAGCTACTAGTCAGGCTCTGTAACACACTGCTCCACAATTTCTCGCAAGTTTGGATTCTCCATCGCAGCTGCTACTCTCTCTTTATCGTTGATTTGCTTGTTGACTGCAAGACATCATACGAAAAGTAAAGTCAGAAACAGTTTTCAGTGGTACTGTATAATGTGTACCGTATCAGTAACATGACAAATGTAAGCCACCATATTGCAGTGAAGTTTCTCCAAACCTAGTTAATGGCCAGCTCAAAGGAGGAGAAAATGCTGTGTACAGTAACAGCACATTGCAGCAACTTTCACTGCAAACTGCTATTTAGGCAGAGGATTGAAATTTGCATAATAACCAAAATTGAAATTTGCACAATAGCTGATAAAGTACTGTACAGGCAGACATTTAAGGTATATAGCCTAGAAAAAAAAGGCAGGCCAGACATAATAGAGGGGTCACAAAACAGGAAAAACATGAGGGTGCTCAAAAGCAAAGAGCAAAAGGAGAGGACATTAACAGGAAATTGGGAACAAAAGCAAATGAAAGCTCAGTCACAAAAAAAAAAAACATCCAACAGAAACCAAGCTTTTTTTTTTTTTTTTTAACTTTTCTTGTTATAATAAAGAATATAAGGTGTGCTGATTGCAAGCGCGAAGCTTGTGACAAATGAGGAATCCAAGCTCTCCAGGTTCAATTTCTAGCCCATTTAATCAAAAGAACTGATTTTCCCCCGTACAAAGGTTTCCAGTGCTTAACAATAAAAAAGCCAGGGACATTGCCCTAAGGAAGGCTTTAACAGTCATTTAAGACAGTAATTGACTAAAGCTTTGAAAGAATTTCAGTGTCCTACAAGTTTTATTTTAAACACTGACGGAGAAACATATTTTTGTTATCATGATTTTAAGATAGCAAGATCAATCAGTCAGGAAGTTCATGTTAATAATCCAGCAGCACAGTAGCAACTTATTTTGTTATAAGCACAACTCAACACCTGCAAGAAACTGGTTTTTGTTTGTTTTAAAGCAACAAGAAGCATATATTTGCAATACCAATATAGATTTTGAAATAGCCTCAATTACATGTTTCATTTTAAAGCTTTAAGAAAGCATTTGTTTCTGAAAAGGATAGCAACGTAGGGGAAGAAAAGCACTTCTTGAAGAACAGTCTAAAGCTGCTCTCATTTATAAGCTGTACTTACTGTCTTCTTCAGTGGAATGTGTACCTTCAGATATGTAGATTTCCAGCTAGAAGGGAGATTATTAATGTTAGATTCATACTTTAATAGTGAAATATATTCATTACTGGAAGAAAAAAATTGTACCATACACACACAATGCATGTAATCCGTACCTTTAAAAATATTCACAATGGAAGGGCATCAGTGACAATAACTGATCTTAGGCTTCATTACCATATAATCAGAAGACAATCTCCACCACTTTTCGAAGAGGCACCAATACTACTTCTTCAAAATTGTGTAGGCATTCATTCCTCTCTAATATTAATGGTTCATGTGAAAATGTAATTGCAGTTAGGCTACTGGAAACATAAGAGAGAATTGGCTCTACCTTTCTACCAAGTTCTCTGCTGGTCACAATTCAGGGACAATTTGTCTGAAAGCCACTAGAATTGCAAGTGTCACTTTCACAAGCTAAAAACTCTTGAAAAGACATGAAAATTTTGCTCAGTGAGAATGAACTGTATGACTAAACTATATGACTAAAAACTAAATAGACACAAATCACCTTCATGAATTTAATTTAACAGGCCTAGGAGGAAAAAAAAAAAAATCACGTCAAACCACAACTGATGTACTAAAGGAAAAGCAAGTAAACAAGTCCAATGCCTTTTATCTTATCTCACTGAAGCTAAACTTACTTGTTATCATGTGTCCAGCGTAACAAATCACCATCTACCTAATTACCTAGAAACGCAAGTCTTGCTTTACACCATTTAACTGGAATGATGAAGCTAGCAACTATTAAAAAATAAATAAGAATCAACACCATAAATTCTAAGCTAAAGAATTTATACTTTATATTATTTTGGGCAAGTTTCTAAAGGTCTATAAAGATTTCATGTTTGTCACTAAAGGTCTGCTCTTAGATCCTGCTAAAACCTAAATAGCTTTCTCTACGGTTATATTAACCCCCCTTTTCCCCCCCCACACACTTACATTCTGGCAGCACAGCCAGGGCTGGCCTTTCAAGGCGGTATAATGACCAGGGTCAGGCCCATATATCATCTATACAACAGTTCCTACAGCAGGTCATAAAGAAGAGATTTCCTCAGCCCAGCTCCAGTTCTGAATTCTGCAGTCCTTCTGAACCCTAATAAACCTATTCTGAAGTTTTTCCTTCACAGACGATGCCTGGTAGAACTCCCCTGAACTGATTTCTAACTGACAGTAGTTACCTTGCTTTCAGGGCTGCTCGCTCACATAGGGTCCACTGGAGACAGCTATCAGGTATCCCAAACAGTACAGTAGATTTAGCAACTACTAACATTTTATTTTTACGATGCTTCGATATGTAGAAATATCACAGAAGGCTAAATTCATTTTCCCCCAAGGCAAGAGCCTGACTTAGATTCATTGTAATATTGGCTTTGAAAACACCCTCTCCTCCACCTGAATGTCAGCTGGCCAGAAAAGCCCTTGAAATGCGGTGTATTTCAGAAGGTCAGTGACAAACTGTATTTTGTGAAGGAAAGGAACAACCACAGTTATTCAGAGATCCTTTCAGGTACTGCACTGACACTACCTCGACCTTACAGAGGCAAATGACAAGCTTTTAGGAAAAAAAACATCCTCTATCACAGTTCGCAAATTACTTGATCCAGCAGCATTCCCTTTTTTAAAGAGAAGTTGGCATACATTCATTCAGGTAGTTTAAAGCAAGTTCCAGAACAGATAGCTTACCTTATGTCTAAAAGGCAAACATCTCTGAAGTTTTATTCTTAAACAAAGGCCTGTTTGAAGAAAACAAGAGAATTTCTTGTCAAATTCAAGGTTTGAGGTGCATTTCTAGAGCATGACCACTAGCCAGCTGCAGTTTGCTCACAAGATCTGACTTCGCGGTGAGCTACACGTGGACAAACGCAGCCAAACTGCAGCCCCAGTTTGTCCTCAGGCTGAGCCAGCCGTAACAGCAGTAGCAAATGCACCCCAAAAGAAACACCAGCTTAGAGCAATCTGTGCAGCTGAGGAAGTTTGGAGAAGGAAATAAAATAAAGAAGCTGTTTACTGCCTACGTTCTTACCCACACTAACCATTTCAAACAGCTGCCATAACCCTTTCCCGTACCAGAACGGGGAACTGTGCTTCAAAGGTCACACAGCGCTGAAGGATTGCACAATCTCTGATGAACAAAGACCTGGCCGACATTAGGTGCCAAGGACATGATTAACGCCGAGTTTAAGATGACACTTACGTAATCGATCCTCAGGTCTCAGCGTTAACCCACTGACACTCCTAACAGGGCCAAACTATAAATTATTAGCGTTCGGCATGCTAACGCTTACTATCTACACTTCAATTTCTACATAAAGCAGCAAGGTCTATCTCAGCACAAATACATAACCGCAGTTAAATCAAAGGTTTATTTTCTTTTAAATTTTAAAACAGACTGTGAAATCTTAGCATTGATATACAATGGTAAGATTTGCTGATCTTGGTACATTTAAAGAAGTTATTTCAGGGAGTAGATGTGATCTCTTCACAAATAAGAAAAAAAGCAAAATAAGCGAGTGTAGATTCTCATTCAGTGTAACTGCTTTCAAATTCCTAACGGTTCGTAACTTTTTTTTTTGATTGCACATAATTTATTTTTTTTTTTTTTATTTATTTTTTTTTACATGCACAGGCACAGGGAACAACCCAAAAGGGAAGGGAGAATATAATTTGGAGAATATAAAGAAAGAAGTCTGTACCACTTCTGAGTAGATTTTTGAGAGCCACTCTTTGAAGAGTCTCCCTAACTTGAAAAAAAAAAAACAAGACCTTGAATGACTCCACATTCCTTCTATTTCTTGTTTGTTTGTATGGGAATTTCATCTTGAGAACCCTCCTAGCCAAACTCCTGGCAAAGCAATACTGCCTTTAAACCAAGTAATATGTTATTCAGAAAACCTAAAATTAACTCTACATTCATTGTTACAGATTTAATGAAACGAATATCTTACCAATGAGAGTCGCCAAAGAGCAATGAGGTACTGTTGGTGTAAACCTGATGATAACCAGATACTCATCTTCACCGATCTCATTTACTTCAACGCAGCTTTCCGTTACCACTTCCAGTTCTTCTAAAGTATTAGGTTTCTCCGGGTCCCGGATAGTACGGATTATATCTAAAGCAGGAGACAACCCACCAACAATAAAGTTGCTTTTCTAAATTTAATACAAGATACTTTTTATTAGAAGCAGTCTTCCCAGCACTGTTGATATTGATCCTGTTCAGAAAAGGCAGAGCTGGAACTATCAGTGATGTGTTATCTCATGAGTTGCTTCAGGGCACATTAAGGCATTTCTTGTTCACTGTGCACATACTTTTCACACTCTGGTTCTAAACTTGTTACTGTTTTTACAATCCCGTTTTAATAAATAGGAATCAGAACATGCCTATTAAAGGATAAATATTACCTTCAGAACTACAGGTGACTTAAAATTAGCCTACCCAAAAGATAAGCAGAGATGCAATATTTCAGCTAGACTTTGAAAAACCTGTAAGGCAAGCAAACCGAACCTTTTACCAAGACAGGTCAATTTTCCTTCCCATCTTCTCCCCCTCCACTCCCCAGCCAGGGCCTCACAGATAAGATTTTGAAGCCATCTTAAGGAAAGCCAGTACAGAAATAATGCACTAATCCATATTTATCTGTATCAGTGGCCATCTCCTTAGCTTGTAAAATGTGGGGATCAACTAGGTTTAATAAACCTGTACAGAAAATAACCGAGTTGCTTTTCACAGAGGTAATGTGTTCTGGATTAGCTTATGGAAGTTTCACCACACGATGGAACAGAATTAGCCTTAGCCAGCCACAGAAGCCTAGCCAAACAAGGAATTACTTCGTACACACGTAGAACAGAATTATCTTCACATTGACATTTCCTTGTAATTTCTGATACATTCTTCCCTCTATCTTTAAATTGCATCCTCCTTCTGTGTGAAAGTCTGACTTATACAAGAGCATTATCAGTTACTTTGCCAAGCAGCAGGAGGAACACTAGAGCAGATTTTGTTGAACAGTACTTCACGGGTGCTGGTCTTTTAAACTGAAATTTTACAGAGAGATGTTTTAGTTCTGCAAAGATCGTGCACAAGCATAAGAATATGGATGAACTGAAATCAGCGGGACTACTTACGTGCTTAAGGTGACCTAAGTCACTAGAACTGCTGGTGTTTTCACGTACCTCTATTTAAACATCACTCAAGTTTCAAAGTTGAGTTTGACAACATTTCCTCTTTTGTTTTTTTTTAAAGTCTTTTCTGTGTACAGCATTGCATAAAATCCTCACGCTGCCTCTAACTGCCTACACAACAGCAGTGCCTTCGAGCACAGCGCTTGGAATACTGCAGGATCCTACGGGGAGCGTTTCCAGAGGTGAAACTTCTCCGTATCTCACGGACTGACCACCAAGAAGCCAGTCGCTCGGGAACCGAAATCCCCGTTTCACCGGACTCCCCCGCAGCCCTTTCTGGAATTACCGGCCCTTCCAGGTGCGCCCAGTCCCTGCTAACGCCAGGTGATGAAACACGGCGGTAACTCCCGCAGCGCTCGGCCAGGCAGGCCCGCAGCTGCCCCGTTCCCTTCCCACAGCCGGGAGCAGCGGTTCCGTTACCGCCCCGCCGGCCGAGCCCACGCAGGGCCGGGTCCCTCAGCGCACCCCTGGCTCCGGGACCACCCCACGCACCCCACCCAGGTCGCGGTGCCCACCCGTCCCCAGGCAGCCCGGGGACAGCGAGGAGGTGCCCGGGGCAGGCCCCGGCCCCTCACAGGGCTGCGGGCACCCAGGGAGCCGCGCCCGGCCTGCCCCACAGCCCTTCTCTCTCCCCCACAGGGGGATCCCCCACGCCTCCTGCACCCTGACAAGGGCCCGGGACCACGGCCCCCCCAGACCCTCACAGGCCCCTCACAGACCACCCCAAGGCCCCTCACAGCCTCCCACAGGACCCCCCAGAACCCTCCTAGGCCCCCCATAGACCTTCACAGGCCCCCCACAGGCCCCTCACGGCCCCCCCCAGACCTCCACAGGCCCCTCACGCCCCCCCCCCCCAGGCCCTCACAGGCCTCTCACGGCCCCTTACAGACCCCCCCACAGACCCCTGACGGCCCCTCACAGATCGCCCCCAGACCCCCCCAGGCCCCCCCAGGCCCCCCCCCCAGGCATCCCCCAAGCCCTCACAGACCCTCACAGACCCTCACGGCCCCCCACGACCCCCCCCAGGCCCCTCACGGCCCCTCACAGACCCCCCCCCAGGCCCCTCACAGGCCCCAGCCCCTCCCGGTCCCGTCCCCCCACCCCCCGCCGCTCCCCGGCAGTCACCGTAGACCTCGAGCGCCTTGTCCTGCTCCATGGCCCGGCCCCGGGGCGCATGGCCGGCCCTAGGCGGCGCGGAGTACCGCAGCGCCCTGCCCAGCGCCTGCGCCAGCAGCCCCAGCACCAGCGACATGGTCCCGCGGCGCCATGGGCAGCGCGGAGCGGCCCCGCGCGGCCACCGTCCGCCAGCCCCGGGGGGGAGCTCCGGGGGCGGGGCGTCGCTATCTGGGACACGCCCCCTGGGGGGGGGGGGGGCGGGGCTTTCGCTCGTGCTCCGCCCACGGGGCGTGGCCACCCGTCCCCTGAGGGAACCGTGAGGGGGATGTTGCGCGCCGTGCCCTTGGTTCCCAGGTTTTGGCAGCTGTGGAGGCTGGGAGCAGCGTTTGGTGGCACGTATTCCGCTGCCCGTGGAAATAGAGAGCTATTTAATAATATATATTTAACATATTTAATAATAATCTCGGTCTCACCCGCCCGCCGCAGCCGGCGCTAACTGACGGAGACTACAGCTCCCAGCGCGCAACGCGGCTCCCCCCACCGCCCCTCAGGCGGCGCCGGGCAGCGGTGCCTGCTGGGAGTTGTAGTCGCGGCGCGGGGCAGCGCTCTCAGCTGACCGGAAGAGGGGCAGCCCCGCAAGATGGCGGCGGGGCGGGCGGCGGGCGGCGCCCCCTGAGGAGGGGCCGCGGCCGCGGGAGGATGGCGGCGGGCGGCGGGCGGGAGCTGCGGGTGCTGCTGGCGCCCCGCTCGGGGCAGGCGTGGGGCTCCCCGCGGGACGCGGCCCGGGTGCGGCTGAGCAGGGGCCAGGACGCCCTGGGCGCCCTCCTGGCCCCCGGCGGCATCCACCTGGAGGCCCTGGCGCCGGGCGGGGGCGGCCGGGCCCGGGGCTGCGCCCTCCCGGGAGCCTGGGCTGAGTAAGTGCGGGGCGGGCAGGGGGAGGGCCGGCCCCGGGGGGGGGCCCGAAAGCCGTAGGAGAGCGAGGGGGGGGGGGTTCAAAACCCTGCCCTGAAATGCCCTCCGCTCTGTTTCAGTCCCTGTTCCTCGGGGCGCTGAGCGGTATTTCTGAAAGGGCTGCTGGGCATTGGGGTGGGCTGCCCGGGGAAGTGGTTGAGTCACCAGCCCTGGAGGTCTTTAAAGGGCGTTTAGATGTAGAGCTTAGTGATGTGGTTTAGTGGGGGACTTGTTAGTGCGAGGTCAGAGGTTGGACTCGGTGATCTTGGAGGTCTCTTCCAACCTAGGTGATTCCGTGATTACAAAGATTTAAAAAATAAAAGGTGGGGAGGGAGGTCGCCCGGCCTCGTAGATTTGCGGGTGTAGAACCGAGGGCTTGACTTCCTTGCCTGGTGGCCGGGGCGAGCGCTCGCGCGTGACATGGGGCGGTCACAAGACGTCTTCAGGCTGCTGTGGTGGCTTCCAGTGCTGAGGCAACCCCACGGGCACGCGGCGGGGCCCAGCAAGCGCGGCGCTGAGCGATGGCAACGCCTGTGTGGTGCTCTGGCCCACCCTCTGCGCCCACCCTCTGCGGCCCTGTAGCTGTTTCCTCGTTGCCTGCTCCCATGTGAGAGCAGGTACGGGTGGACACAGGCACCTGGAGAGTTTGTCAGCCCAAGCAGCAGGGGGGCAAAACGGGTGTTAGGGTCTCTTCTCCCTAACAATGCTGCTCCTCCTTCTAAAAGAAGTCCTAAAGCAGAGTGTAACGTGGCATGGGTGACTAAAGAAAAGAAACACAAAGACAGAGGAATCTGTTCTCTTTAGAAGAGAAGCAGGGATTCCTCAAGCACTGTCTTGCATTGCAGTCTCCTTTAGGGAACAAACATGTTATGGTGCGGGAAGGGGCAACGGCAGAATCTTTACTTCAGAAGATTAAAATTAAACTGTGCATCATTAGCATGCTTCCAGAACTGTTCAGTGTATGAAATGTGGAAAGTAAGGTCAATAAACACACTGAATATTGTATCTTCAGCTTCATGTGGGAGAATACAGAAGATTATGATCTACAAACAGACAAGACAAAAATACTGGCTCTTAGTAAAAATCACGAACTGTTTGTCTATGAATTCACTGTAGAAGATGGAAAATATAACCCGATTTCCCTGCACAGTTGTAAGGAAGATACGCTTAAAAAGCTCCTCGAAGTTAAAAATATTAGTGAGTAAATCTCAACATGTATTCCATATTTGTAATTGTTACAGGTCCAATTCTGCTTCATTAGGTGAAACAAATAGAACACAAGGGAAGCGTGAAATATTTTTGCACTGATTTAGCGTGATCAGAAGCAGTATTCATGAACTTGAAAAATAACTGACATTTCTATAATTAAAGGTGATATTGTTAAAAGGAATTAACCTGTTGAGGGTAAGACATTTGGATGACACAAAGTCAAAAATGAGTATGTTCATGCAGCTGTGCTATCTCAAATTTTCACTGTCATATTAGAACAGATGGGGCTCTTCACTGATCTTGCAAAGACTAATTATGTGTTGAACCTTGTGCTCCGTGATTGGCAAATGTAGTGTACAGTCACAGTGCAGTCTTTGCAGGACCTAGGGCTTTGATGTTTTACATATTATTTAAAAGTTTCCATTGCTAAAATACCTTTATTTCCAAAGATGGTAGCTTTCAGTGCTGACTGAAAAAATGGTTTTCTGATTTTTTTGCATTCTTCAAAGTAGTGTCCATTTAAAAAGCTTGTACTGTTGGACACTGTTCTACAATTAACACTCCTGACAAAATATGAGATTTAAACAAAAACAAGCCCCAAATCACAACTTTTATCAAAATAGCAGCTGAGGCAATGTATTTGAGGTGTGATTTCGTTGAGATACCTTTACAGTCAAAAGTACCAGATTGCCATAATCCTAAGATACCTTTAAATTTACAGGTCTTTCTTCAATATTGTCTTTGAGGATACTGTCTTTTAAAGACAACAGATGCCTACTTCTGCTCAATAACTTTATTGTTGTGCATCTTACCTTTCCTGGAGAAGATTCATCATTAGAGACATGTGACTGCATTACCCTTGATTTGCCACCACAAGTTTTGGAAAGAATAACAGATATAAACTTCTGCAGGGGAATTCTGTTTTTTTTAGACAGTTCTGGCTGGATTTGTATCCTTTGCAGTAGACGCTAGCTTGCGGTGTAAATGATCTGGAAGAACAAGGTCAGTTTTCTGTCAGGATTACACACAAGTTTCTTTTAACAGTCTTCTTTTTTTGAAGGTGCTTTCAGCAGAGGGGTTGTGTAGCGAAGTGCTGGTCATTTCATAAAAAATGTCTGAGTCATGGGTCAAGTCTAGGTTCTCAGCATAATAGTGGAAATTTGTTCCACACTGGAGTGTTGGTTTTCAGCACTTTTGGTATGTAGATCTGTGTATAACGTGCTTAAGTTTAGTGTCCCTAAGCTTTCTTTTCTTAATTAGATGCTTTAGAAATAGTCTAGCTGGGTTTAAAATGCTGTTGTAAAACAAGCAGTTCTGAGTGTTTTGCTGTGCCAAGATTGACTTGGGCTAGAAAATTAACAGCAATTCACTGTCTTCCTCTTCTGTGTAATTTCTTGTTCGTTGGACTATCTGAATCCTGGCATTTTCTTTGACACCTTTTAAAGACATATTTGATTCTTTTGATGGTGCAAATCTAGCAAACATTGACGTAGCACTCTGCCAGGGAGGTGTGCAGGATGAGAACAGGAGTTCAGCCATCACATCGCCACTCACTGCAATGAAAGTATCATATGATCTCAGTGTTGCTGTGATCATCAATTCTTCCAACAGTGCCATTTCTGTGGATCTGAACAAGTACTTCAGGTATGTTTGCAGTAGAATTGCTATATGAAAGTTAAGTGCAACTAACATTAAAAAGTGCCTAATCTTAGTCCTGTAACAGCTGAGATGCTGTCAGCTTTTTATTCCAAGTACTGGCTATAGGGTAGAGCAGAAATTTCACATTTGTTTAAAGATTGCCCATTAATATTTGCTCTACTTTATGCCCCGTCACTTAAAGAAGTAGAAATGTTTTATACTGGATTTTGTTTTTTTCTAGGAAGACAGGGATATGTGCTCTCAGTTACTGCCAGTGGAGGTTGACAACACCTTTTAGAAGTACTGCGGAGCATATAGGATTGTTAAACTTTTCTGATACAGCCTTACTGATTTTGCTTGATAAATTAGGACAAGGTTGTAATTTAAAGGCATTGTCTATCTCAGAGGAAATAGCATCAGGTTTTGATGGCTTACCTAGATACATTTATGTAGATACTGTTAATCAGAGAGAAAACTGCTTCTCTGATAGCTCCCATTTTTTCTGATTTTACTCCTGATGGAGTTAAATATGATGGGAAAAAAATAAATAATCTATCATGGAGGTAAAAATTAATTCTAATAATGATTTCTTTTCAGACAGTTCCCTGGGCATTTGATCTGTAAAAGAGATTCTGAAAGTCTTCCAGTGAAGCCACCTGAAGGTCTTGACGAGGATGACCTTGCTAGTTCTGACTACAGTATGGAGCTTATGTCATCGTCTTTCCGTGTGGACAGGTACATAATGAAAATGCTAATGTGTAAACCAAAAAGCATATTGTTTGACTGAGGAAATGTTAAAAGTTGATTTATCTGCGTTGTTCCTTCCATAATATGTGGTGTTATGGATAACTTCTTTCTTCATCCCAGGTCCTGGAAGGCACACTTATCCTCACTACGCAATACAATCAGGAAAAGAAGACCACGTTCTCCAAATTTGGCGTATGACACGAATTTACCGTGGTATCAGTATTTTACCCATCTTGAAGATCATGATCCCTTAATCTATGAAACTCCTGAGAAGGTGCTGGCTGTTGTTCCAAAGGCTGTTTGGTGCATCCCTTCCAAACCCTTACAAAGCAGTGGTACAAATCTCAGTGATTCAAGGCAGCACTGGAAACAAATCTGTGTAGAAGTACCACAAGAAGTGGTGAAACTGGAGTGTAAATCTGTAACTGGAGCTAAAGCACTGTTTGTAATATTAACAAATGATGAAAGATTGACTCTTGCTCTCTGGGATTTCGAGTCACAAGATGTGACTTATTACCACTTCAGCAAAGATACTGTTTATGTGGATTGTAACGAAGACGTGCCATTATGTCTACTTCTGACAGGTGAAGGGCTTTTTTATGTAATTGTTCTGCTACAGGCTTTGGATAAAGAGGCTTATTGTTTGTAGTCTTCTTCTTTCCTGCCTGTCTGGCTGCTGTTGGCTAATTATTAATGTGTTCTTGCTGAGGTGAAATCCAAATGGAGCCACTACAACTTTGTGTTTTTATTTGCTATGTAGCAACTTGCTTATGTGTTTCTAATTACGATTTGATTCTTTTATTTAGAGCATGGTCTTTCCTTAATTCTGTTTGGTTTAACTCAAGAAGAGTTTTTGAATAGATTGATGATCTATGGCAGTGCTGGAGTCGTAGATTCTGTTTGTCATCTCAATGGATGGGGACGATGTTCAATTCCAATACATGCGCTAGAGGTAAGTAAGTCCGATTCATGTCCTACAGCTATAATTTCTTCTTTTGAGAGAAACCATCTTTAAAAAACACTAGCAATCCAGAAGTCTGGGACTCTGCAACAATCTGTCCACACTGTAATTCTGTACATTGTCAGTGTATGTTCAGTCGTGTTTGGAGGGAGGGAGCTTAGATGGAGATGTTTGGTAGGGTTCTTTTAATTTGTTTGAAGGGTGTTATAGAAAGTGAACTGATGGAGAAGGGGGGAAGGTTCACAGCAGTTTTCAGTTGCTGTAAGCTTATTCAAAGTCCTGATTCTCACGCTTTTTTGTATCCCCCATCAAACTCTAATAAATTGCTTAACTAACGTTTTATCTCCAAAGATACTGGGGCAGAGTTTCTGTAAAACTAATTAAAAGAGCATGGCAGGTACTCAGCAGGTCATCTTGTTACTCCGGGTTACAGGTGTTGCACATGTAGTTTAAATTTCTTCTTTTCTTCTGCATGCATACTTTGTTACTGCATATGAAGTAAAAGTGCTAGCAATAAGTGTACCGTATATTTTTAGAATACATGCATAACGGTGCTACTGTGTGTCTGCCTAGGCTGGTTTGGAAAATCGTCAACTAGACACAGTAGACTTGTTTTTAAAAAGCAAAGAAAGTCTTTTTAATCTTTCTGCACCCTGCTCTGGACCTGAACAGTCTACTGATAGTGCGTCTCAGTCTTTTCTGAAAAGTGAGTAAAATACTTTAATACTTCAATACACTGAGGTTGAGATTGAATTGCCTTTCAGTTTATGGTTTTGCATTTGTAAAACTACATCAAATTGCCTATTCTTTTGTATGTTGGGATGTTGCTATATCGCAGCAGCTTTACTTCTGGAAAACGAGAGAGAATTGGTGTATAAAATGTGGCTTTTTGATTGAGTTCTGGCAATGACTTGTTCTAAGCATTTTGATGTAAAAGCAAAGCATGTTACAGAAGTTGTTTGACACGCTTTAGAAGATTTTAGTAGCATACCTTTATTCTAATTTATATTTTATGTGATCACTCATGATAGAATGCAGATGTAACTTTTTATGTAAATGTTGCAGATTTGGAAGAGCTGAGGCCAGCTTTAAACTTACTTGGCTCAGCAATCAGAGAAAATGATATGGAGCCTCAGAGTAAACACTTTTCTGAGCAGCTGCTAAACCTCACGTTGACTTTCCTTAGCAAGCAACTTGAAGAAATTTTTGTCCACACAGAGGGTAAGATTACTCATTTTGAATCTTGCATAGTAATGTAATATGTGATTGTTTAGATAAATAAGAACTCAAATTTTGAATTAGAAGCCTAAATTTACTTAGAATTAACAAAAAAAGGCTTGCACTAGAGTTAAGTGAAAAGTATTATTTAAGGGAAAGCCTGAGAAATTAGTATGAATACAGTATAAGCGTGAACAACTATGATCAGGCTGTCACATCAGGCAGGGTACAGTCAGCTGGATCATATTGGGACGTCAGGATGTGTAAGAATGGCAGAATCAGACTAAGATGATGCTGGATACTTGATGGCAGTGCGGTTAAATGGCTTGACTGTAGCCTTCCGCTGCTCATCCTTTTCTCAGAGCCACCACCTGAAATACGCTGGCACAAATATTTCTTTGCATGTGGAATGGAGCAGACTAGTTTAAGAAACGAGTTCAGCTGAAAAATAGCCTACCAGGGTATTTCTTGTCAGGAGCACCTCCAGCTTGATTTACTGTGTGGCAACAGTCATACATCCCAGTATAACCCGAGGGCTGGTACAGGAAAAAGAACGGGTGTCTGATGGGGGTGCAGGCTGTTTGTAGGAGTGCATGGCTGCTTAAGGTGGCACTGTTGCTGAAATGTTGCTCTTTGAACTACAGCCTAAAAGGTGTAAGAATCAAGTAATAGCTGGTATATGCTATGTTAAAATGTCCCTGCATTTTAAATGGGGCTTATCTGACTAATATTTGGTTAAAAATTTTAGTTGTCATTTACTTGTCCCTGAAGGGCAAACACATCCATCAATGAAGTCAGGAGGACCTCTCTGGAGCAGTGGTAGGATTGTGAGTGTAGCTGGATAGTGACAGTCAGTATCAGTACCCGTACAGGTCAAATAGCAATATAGAGATGATGTGCTCTTTTCTCTGAGGTGTGTTTTATTTAGTGAAGTCAGGAGAATGCATTCAACAGTGATAAGCACTAAAAATGTTGTATGGTTAGTTTCATTTAACTGATATCTTGGATGTTCTTGACAGAACCTGATGAATACTTGCAGAAGGCTGCAGATACTTTAACTGATTACGTTATTGAACTTAGGACATTTATGAAAAATTACCCTCGGACAGAAATAAACATTGCAGATGTAGGAAGTGATCTTGATGAAGAGCTGCCTGCAGTAGAAGAAAGCCAAATGTGGGAAAAACTAACACCAGAGGTAAAAATGAATAGTCAGTTTTTGAATACTCAATACAGGAATCACAGAGGTGATAACATTGAAGTTTAATGGCACTAGTTTGTTCCAGATTTTTTTCTTCCCTTTCAGGAAGTCATTGCTGAGGCCATCTTAAGCAACAAAATGCCAGAGGCCCAGACCTTCTTCCGAAGGCATCAGCATCCTGCTCAAAGTCTTCAGGAATTTATTCAGACGGGTTTGAATCTGGTCTATGACCGTCTTCTGAAGAACAATACCAGAGAGGCCACGGAACTTTTAAGAAATATGGTGAGAGGTGTTCAGTAAGCATACTGATAAACACTTCTTTATGACTAATGAAACAAATTAGTGGTAAGAGTACGGGCAGGGGGCTAAGCTTTCATGTGGATGTAATTATTCTATGACATTAAATCATAGAATAGAATCATAGAATGGTTTTAATTGGAAGGGACCTTAGAGACCATCTAATACCAACTCCCCCCTGCCATGGGCAGGGACACCTACCCCTAGACCAGGTTGCTCAAAGCCCCATCTAACATACCTTTCATGCAATTAAAATTACCGTGTTTTAAAGTACTGCTTTGATCACTAATGTACATTCAGAATGCTGAGGGAGCGTTACTCATGAAAGCGTATTGATTAACGTCATGCTCGGGGAAGTGTAAAGGTGATCCTGAAAGGAGTAGGTGGTAAAGGTACAAATCTTCTGTGCAAACATGCTAGAGAGATCACACAGATCACCGGGTTATTACAACATCTCAGTAGCTGGTGAAGTGAATATCACGAGCATGCTTGTAAAAGGTTGTGTGCTTTGGAAAGAAAGCTGACGCGTTTATTCTGTCAATGTACAGCTGCATCCATACAGTTTGCATACAATGAATATCTTCTTTTTTGTTAGGGCTTTGATGTGAAGCAGCAATTGCATAAGATATGTTTCTACACAGTTGATAAACATGTACGAGATTTGTTGGTAAGTGTAGAAAAGGCTTTTTTTTTGGTCTAGCTGATGTTCTCAGCTCTAAAGACTGATACTTACTTATGCTGAGAGAAAGCATTGTATTGAACACACTTTCAGAATGGGAACTGTTTCTGTTCCTGCATCCTTGCAATGTGGTTGCTGAAACATGTCACATGTCAATGTCTATGTTCTTTTGTATTTGCAGTTAAAGTAAAAATTGGCTAAAATGTAATTTCTTTGTTCTGGGTCTGATCTAGTGCTCATCTTTTTGCACACAGTATGAAGTCATGTCTCTCTTGAAATTTGGGTAAAAGTATATTTACCTCGGTGAAGCT
The DNA here is from genome assembly GCF_964211835.1 of Anser anser. Taxonomy (NCBI): domain Eukaryota; kingdom Metazoa; phylum Chordata; class Aves; order Anseriformes; family Anatidae; genus Anser; species Anser anser. The sequence goes on along the minus strand of NC_139730.1, from coordinate 884,886 downwards.
AGCATTTTTTTCCTACAGCTGGCTAACTCTCTACACTTGCAGGATCATTTGCAGCTTAGATATATTATAAGTAGAGAAAATATATAATTGGAGGTAATACTTTAATTTGAATTAAAGGTGAAAGTTTTACAAGAAGAAAATTATTTTTCTGAAAAAGAGAAGAAAATGATAGACTTTGTGCATCAGGTTGAAAGCTTTTACTCGGAGTCCTTCCAAGACAATAAAGAGATTCAGTCTCTTTCCAGGTAATGTGGGTTATCAGTTTTAATTAGTAATTAATAATGTTAATAGTATTTTAAATATACTGGCTTCTACATCACATGTGATTTACTGCACTAACAAATATGATCTTCTGTCATCACCATAAATGAAGTATGTAGTCGTAGAATCATTAAGGTTGGAAAAGCCCTCCAGGATCATCTGGCCCAACCATCCCCCTACCACCAATGTCACCCACTAAACCACGTCCCCAAGCACCACGTCCAACCTTTCCTTAAACACCCCCAGGGACAGTGACTCCTCCACCTCCCTGGGCAACCCATTCCAATGCCTCACCACTCTTTCTGAGAAGAAATGTCTCCTCATTTCCAACCTGAACCTCTCGTGGCACAACTTGAGGCCATTTCTTCTTGTCCTATTGTTAGTTGTCTGCCGGAAGAGGCCAACCCCCAGTTCACCGCAACTACTGTACAAGTTTTTTAATAATGAAGGATATTACTGGAGATATTAATCAAGCAAAACATGTTCAGATGGATTGTTTGTTATATTTTTATATATCTATAATATTACAAACAAAATAACCCAGAAAAATAATTTTAGAATTAAATAGTTGTGAAAATGTTACATATTATTTGCTATATTACTTGCTATGTCAGTTTTGGAAAAATGAGTTAATTCTTTGCCTGTTGGTCTCCTATGCGCTCTAAAACTTTTAGCTAAATAAGTCCTGATATGACTTTTAGCACTGTCATCAAAAATTAAATAGTGAAATTCATTAATTCTCATCTTTCATCTTTTCATTATCTCCTCTTTGTTAGATTGCATACTGTTTTTTTTTTTTTTTAAGTACTAGAAAATGTACTAATGGAAAACTTCATTGCAGTTTAAAGAATTGGAGGAAGGAGCAAGACTTTTCCAGACATACAGCCGCTCTAGACTTGTTGAATTGTGAAGGACATCGGGTTCACAATAGGGAAGTCAGAGTGATGTTTAACTGGGCTCAGTGGTGGGATGAGCCCATTCAGGAAATGATTCTTCTACCTAAAAAAGCATGCCAAGGCAAGTATCCTGGTATTGAGATTTAGAAGAAATTTTGAATTAAAAATCTGACTGTCTTTGAAGTAGCGTATTGCGATTGTATGAGTAGCATTGATACAACCAAAGCTGCGTGCTACCACAGTACGTCACTTACTTTTTTGACAATTGAAATTCTGTTGGGATCTGTGTTGTTGTGTTATGACAGGTATCCTGTAGAGAAAAATTTGGAATTATCTGAAAGGGAATTGTCTGATGAATTGCCAGTTGCTGTAAATGTCATACTCTGCTATGGTCTACAAAGCTTATTATACCATAGTATTTTATTTAGCTTTTCCAACATAAAGCTCTAATGAGGTGCAACAGTATATTTATCTCAGTGTTGTGCTTGTAAAAGAAGATATCTGTTCATTAAAAATACATAAATGTATAAAATGTCAGTATTTTGCTAAAATACTTTTTTCCGTTGGTTTCATCATTTTGCTTTTTTTCAATACAGAACTTTCCACCTGTAATCCTGAGGTTCTTTGGATGCACTTGACAGCCCAGCATGACTGGCTTAATATTTGTTCATGGATTGAAGAATCTGAGCCCAACCAGACGTTGTGTGGACAGGCTAACTGGCCCACTCTGACTGCAGACATTGTTGACCGAAATATGTTGTGTAGTGGCTACATGAGAAATGATATATTAAACAAGCTGGCTAGGTATGTGCTTTTAACGTCTTATACTTGCTTTCTATCTTATGTGAAGCCAAAATAAGATAGTTATAGAAGTACACATTAATAAAACCTTTGATACATATTCATTTTATATTGTTTGGTGCCCTTGTTTAAAACGGCACAAATCCATTAGTAAATTTATTTTTAGTCTTGTACTTGCACTTTTCAGTACTCTGAAAACAGGAAGAAACATGGGAGCAACAGAAATCCTCTGCCAGCGTTTTGATCTTTCAAAAAGATTGTATACCTGCTGTCCATTTTACTGCAAGAGAAAAAAATTCTGAATGTAGTATTTCGCTCCTTATGTCTCATTCTCTGCAATGAATTGTAACTGAGATATTGTTAAAACACTATCAGAGGTATTTTGTCAGGTTATGTTTGCTTCAGTAGTGAAGTAACTTCTTAGAAGGAAAGTTCTGTTTTGTAAGTTTGAAAATAGCCTCCAGAACTTTTTAAAGGGACTAATCAGTGTGTATGTATGTTTTCTTCTCTCTCTCTCTCTCTCTCTCTCTCTCTCTCTCTCTCTCTTTAAGAAATGGCATTTTTGTCCTTTCTGAATTGGAAGATTTTGAGCTTCTGCTCCAAAGACTGGTTTACCTGGGGGGCGTACTGCAAAATCCTCACCCTGTTCCGAAATACTGTGCTGCAAGCAGTTTGGACTTCCACGCTCGTTTTGTCCTTCACTGTTTAGAACATAATTTGCAGTATATGTTGTACACTTACCTAGATTACTACAGGTATGAATACTTTTTTTCATCCATTGGATTACATGCAGGTTTAAATAATGGAAGACAACTTTCTTTAACTGTTGCCAGTAGGAGTTTTCTTAGGCTCTTGCTGTTTGTCCAGTAAGACTTCTTGGGTCACAGCAGTGTCATTTAATGAAAAACTGTGAGGCAGTGTGTTAGGTTTCATTCTATATTGTGAAGCTTTATCCAGGTTATCTCGTCATGGTTATTTGTGTGTCAGCCAGTGAAGAAAACGGTTATGGTTGTAATTAGTGTAATATTATAAGCAGTGCAATCTTAAATGAGCCAAGGCAACTTGTTCTTCAGAAACTGTCACCTGAGCACAGGTACGAGTTCATTCTGTATACATCGACAAATAAATTGCTGGTTTCCATTAAAATTAGTATTAGATGGGATTTGAAAGAGAAAGAAATATTAATTATTGGAACTATACGAATAATTTCCAGTTGGTGACTACTTTGCTATTAAAATTTCTTAGCTACAACTCCAATCTAACCATGTAGTTAGTAAGAAGGTAAAAGTGGAGTAGAGAAAAGCCAACAAAATGTTTTTTTTTCAGTGTGTAATCAATTTTAATTTCATAAAATATTCAGACTATGGAGAATGGTGTTTGCGAATCATGTCTCCTCTTTGGAAAATGTTTGGGGTTGTCAGTTCTGGAAGCTATTACTTTGATTTACAGCAGCAAGCAAGCACAGAAGTGTAAACTTAAACTGCCAGAGACACCTTATCAGCTAAAGATGTACATCTTGTAGTGATGAGTGATATGATTCAACTCTGTCATGATAATGGATAAAATAAGTCACTGTAACACCAAGTCAGATGCTCTTAACTTTTAATGCAGTTTTATGTTGGGGCAGAGGATGCTTACAAATACTGTATTTTCACTGTGCTGCTACTGTTCTCTTTTCCAGTTTGACCCCTTCAAATTGCCCTATTTTGGATAACAAGGAATTGCATGAAGCACATCCCTGGTTTGAATTTCTCGTGCAGTGTCGAGGGGTTGCCAGTAACCCACGAGGTAGGAGTCTGGTCTTGCTCGGCAGGTGGTCTGAGGTTTAAGTTGCTAGCCAAGTATTTGGGACATCTGGGTTTAATTCTCTGCTCTGCTGTAGACTTTTTTTTCATCATGGCAAATCATTTATATGTGCATCGATCGGTTCCATATCTCTAAAATACAGATCATAATTTCTATTTAAAATGTGCATAAAGATCTGGAGATATGTCAGAATTGGTTTGTGTATGATCATCATTGCATCCAATTTGACTTTATTCCTAAAAGGTTGAGCAGAAGGATAATAGACACAAAAATGCGTGTACGGTTAATATTAAAGCTTCACATAGTTCTTGTGCTGCATTATGACTTCTGTGTGCCTTGAGCTCTGTGTTTGCTTGGACCAAAACATTTTGTTAGTTATTGTCATTGAAAATCCATGGAGTTTGTGTGCTTACTTCGTTTCGCCTTTTTTTTTTTAAACCTTTCATCTTTTTTAGAGGCATACATTAACAAATGATAAAAATGTTCAAGTGATGCATGCTTTTTTTTAGAAAAGTTTTAGCAGTACGTAAGATAAAGAATTGAACTAATAAAATGGAAAAATGCAGGACTATCTAAACCAATCTGTGCAAGTAAAATTGTGGCATAAAATTAGGGAAGGTTTAGTGAAAATGGGAAGGTCTTACCTGTATTTTGTAAGTTATGAAAAAGTCACTATTAACAAGAAAAAAATAAAAATATATTTTTTTTATATTTGTAGAAGTTATAATGTACAATTTATTAATTTAATGCTGTTTTTTTATAGTAAATTACTTCTCACTTTTTTTCCCTTTCTAGATCCAAAGATGATTTTTCAAGCTAGTCTTGCAAATGCTCAGATCTTGATTCCTAGTAATCAGGCCAGTGTGAGCAGCATGCTACTGGAAGGACGTACACTATTAGCACTTGCTACCACAATGTATGCACCCGGAGGTATTGATCAGGTACCGTGTGGAACAAATTATTGACAGGTTTTTGAAGAAATTCTCGCATGGTGTTGAAAATTCAAAGGAATAAATTGATAGAAATAAAACACACTAACAACAACAAACACTGTCTTCCCATATGAAAATCTGGTTTTGGTATTGCATGTTTCAATTTCTTGACCAAATGTTAACTCTCAAGGGTAGAGCGTTTGATCTTATGTGGCTTAGAAATAGCAAGACACAGTGGCTGTGACTTGGAATCTTTAGCTTCTTCATAAGAGTTACAGCTGAGAGTGTTTATAGACACTTGTGTTCCTAAAATAGTTCAAGTTTGAAAAAAAAAAACCAATAAATTTTTAAAATGCTGAGCATACATAGAGTAACTTAAAACATTATGTGTCTAATATAGCTTACAAGATTTTTTCGGGGAAAAATGATGCTCTTTGTGTTGTTACTATTTGTCAAATTTCCACAAATGAGAGTTTATAAATCTTAATGCAATTTCTTCTTCCTAATTCAATAATTTTGCTTCCCTTTCAATTTAGGTTCTTCGGAATGAAGATATGGAAAAACCTCTAAAGAAAGTTGATCCACAGCTCTTAAAAATGGCATTGAGTCCTTACCCCAAGCTCAAAGCTGCTCTCTTTCCCCCATGTACTTCTCGTGGAGTTTTGCCACCTGACATCTCTCTTTACCATCTTGTTCAGGTGTGCAAAATGTTTCTCAATAGAGCTGTTTGTTAGAACAAAGAGAAGTTTGTTTTCAGCTAAAGCCTGGAGCGTAGGGACTGTATCTTGTGTTCTCGGAATCCTTAATTTGGACCTAAAGTTTATAGCTTCATTAAAAACATGTTTTAAATGGTAGCTAAATATTGGTCATATTGAATCTGGCTGATTTTTTTTTTTTAAACATCTGCAGTGTTTAACTTCAGCAGAGGTGGCATGTGGCAGTTCTAGAATGTCAGAGAAGTAATATTCTTGCTGCATTCAGTAGACAGGTTGTTTAGTATTACAAAAAGTAAAATGTTTTAAATTGTCTAAGGGAAATTGAAGTTTAGAATTAAAGAATAATGTCTCGTGGAGTGTTATGACATCTTTCTGGGCAAATGTCTTTTACTGTATGAAATAAACCGCAAGTTGGAAGAAATGACAGAAATTACTCATTATCAGGAAAGTGGTAGCTTTGCTAAAATGAGAGCTTAGCAGAATGCTTAAACATGTTCTTTCCCTGTTTTGTTAGACTAAAATCTAAGCATTTTCTTGCATTTGTTTGCATTCTGATCCTACAGAGTAGATAAATATGTACCTTTGAGAGAGGCCTGCACCAGATAAATCCCTGATTGATAGCAGCATAGGCAGTTCTTGACAATCTGCTACTATAGGTCCCTAAAATATTCTCTAGACTGGTCAGATGTGAAAAGCTTAAGCTGTCTTAATATGTTTTGTGTCTAATCTTTCAGACATTAGTGCCTTTTGATCCAACTAAATTATTTGGCTGGCAGTCAACAAATACTCTTGCTCTATCAGGTAAGTTAATTTCAAGATTTATGTGCTTTTTTAGACAGATCCTAGGATGAAATAGCTTCCAGTGGAGTGATCTGAAGGATAAATATAAAAGGCCATTCCTTTTACAAAAAAAAAAAGTGTATTTTACTAAAATTTTGTTTTGAAATTAAATTATGGTTAGATAGGTTACCTTTTTTTCCACTAAGCTCTTTACAGATACAATTTTTTTCTAAATGTATTATGAAGTAGAAAAGCAGTATTTTGTTCTTCAACCAAGTTGAGGGCCTATGATTTGCCCATGGCTATTAGAAAAAGTTACTGCTAGAGTTCTGATTTTACAACAAAAATTGGAATTTCAGTGGGATTTGGGTATGCTGAAATTTGAATTAGAACAAGCTTTAGAGGTATTTGATTGTCATCTCATGTTTAGTAGCTGAAAGCCATTTTCTATGTTTAATTCAATTGTTTATCAGCTTATAAAAATGATAATATTCTTTCTAGATACATCAAGTGACTTTCCTCATTTTTCATCCCCTGAACTGGTGAACAAATATGCCATAATGGAACGACTGGATTTTTTGTACTATTTGCAGCACGGACGTCCAGCATTTGCTTTTGGTACATTTTTGGTCCAGCAGTTAGTAAAAAGCAAATCTCCCAAACAGCTGTAAGTTTTCTCTGAAATGTTAGTTGGATGGTTCTGTGGGAGTTACAATCTAGCACATGGAGTAGCTTTAATACTTCCCAACAGTGTGGAAAAAAGTGGTGTTCACTATATCACTTAAAATTTTAGGTGTCCTGGGAATCCATTCAGTTTAACGTCAGGTAGGATGGAAATAAAATAATCACCTAAAAGGTGGTGAGCTTTATTATTAAATCTTCATTTTAAATCTGAATAAAGTTTGTATAATGAAAGCAAGGAATAAAGAATGTTCCAGTCATATTGAACACAGGTAGCGTTTTCTTCTAGGGAGCTTAGCCTCTAGATCACTTTGTAGAAAAAAGGTGCCCCTTTGCTTTGACAGTTCCTAAAGATGACACTTCTTCAGTTAAACAAGAAAAATAGTATATTAGAGATTGAAAGAGTTAACTTTTCTGTCTGAAGCTTCAAAATCATGTGCTCAAAAGAATGCAGTCAGATTATGCATACTTCATAAATACATTAAATTTATAATTCATATTCAGTAGTGATATCAGGGGAAATCACTAATTGTTTCTAGAAGGTCTTGTTTGTGTATTAGTCACTATTTGTTTCCTTTCATGATTTTGATATACATGATATACAAATCAGTTTCTCGTATCTGAACAGCTAAGATTTGGGCAAAAAGGAAAGCATACCTTAATGAAGGCTGAAGTGCTTAATACTTTGGAAAATCGATTTAATGTAAGACCTGAGCGTGCATGAATTTTTCAGTTACCATTATGGAAAAATTTCAGACATCTGGTGAGCCAACCACTGTTGAAGCCTTTAGGTTGTCTTTTTCACTTAGCACAGTCTGCAAATAAGGTTCTTGATGCTGCAATGCTTGGATTGTAAATTCTACAATGGGACATTTTATAATTAAAAAAGAAGAAAACTGCTCTCAGGCATTTTTTGTTAATTTTAATATCGATTGTGTTGCCTTCAGTTTTTTAAAAGTTTATTAATTTGTAAACTCTGCTTGTCTTTTGATCATTTATTATATATGGGACTTTGTTTTTATAACTACATTTTTCTAAATGTGCAACTTGGTTTGTAAATATTTCCCGTGCTAATAAAGTCTTCGTGTTTAGTAAACCATACATAGGGAATATTTGTGTTTGAAAATTGGTTAAAAATCATGCATATTGACTTCTTTTTTGTTTCAGGATTCAGCAAGCAGGAAATGAAGCCTATATTTTAGGCCTTTCTTTCTTCAACATACCTTCAGTAGGAGCAGCCTGTGTTTGTTTTCTGGAACTGCTTGGTCTCAACAGCCTGAAACTGAGAGTCGACATTAAAGTTGCAAACATGATATTCAGTTACAAAACCAGAAATGAAGAATCTCAGCACAACGAAATAAGAGAATCTTTGGGTAAGCACGTCTTTTGTTTACTTTAAAATAGGGTACTATTTATTTATTAGGAAGAGATAAAGAGAGATTGAAAGATGGTGCTTAACTTCTTAGGGATGCAATGAGAGCATTTCTGTCCTTTGAAGAGTTAAGACTTTTGCTGTTCTTATATTCCTGCTTCTTACTAGTTCTGGAGGTGCATTTTGAACCTGGCATGCTAAATAAGGCAGGAAGACTAATGCTCACTTTTAAACAGCTGCCCGAGGCTCAATTTAATTGCTTAGTAAGGTTCCACCTAATGTTGTAATATAACTAGATTAAACAAAGGGACATTACCAAATCTCTTTAGTACTTGAAATCTGTCTTACAGCTACAGTACAATCAGATGTTCAAAGCTGTAAGGAAATTAAATTTATCCTAGGAATAATTTTAGAAAGTTGGATTACTGAGTAGACATCTGCAGGTGTCTTTTTATCCAAACTGCTGGCAGTTATTGAAGCATTTACATTAATAGGATTTGTGCTTCTTGTTAATTCCGGTACTTTTGAAAATATTACCCTTATTCTAATCTCAGAAATAATAATATATTCTTTTAAACAGTTGAAAAGTTAACAAAGTTGGCTGATGGTGAAAAAGCAGCAACAGAGGAAGTTCTTATCTCCTTAGAAGAAGCCTTTTGGGATGAAATGAAACATCAAGGAATAAAGAAGTAAGGAAAATATAACTTAAAGGATTATGCTGACAAATTGAAATTGAGCATTGAATTTTACCATCTGTGTATTTAGACATTATGAAAGAGATCTGAGTCTTATTACAGTAAAATGAACATCAATATTTGAGTTTAGCATACAATCTTGGTATTTCAAATAGCAGGGGTAGTAGATGTATATTGGCAAGAGTAAGGAAGTTCTGTCAGCATGTTTGGCTAACAGCTCCTCAGGGCATGCTTAAGAGAAAAGATTGTTGAATTATTTTGCTGGTAGAAATATCAGTTTATTACAGTTGAGGCTTAAAATTTTGTTCTTATGTATTTTTCCTTTTTTTTTGTTTTTGTTGTTTTGTTTGGTTTGTTTCTGCTTTTAGATAAAGTACACAGAGGCAAAATTAGAAATGCTGATTTAATGTTATCTTTAAATTGGATGCAGGACGTCTAGTGACTCTAGAAGGCAGTGGTCTTTGGTAATGCAGTTCTGCAAACTCCATAACACGAGGCTGAGTACATCGTACCTAAAGGAATGTGCTAAATCTGACGACTGGCTGCAGTTCATCATCCAAACCCAGCTGTACAGCTACAAGCCAGATGAGGTAAGCTATCTGTGTATGGGTTTAAATGAAGATGAGATTTTCAAGAAAGCTCATTGTGAAGCACTAAAAAAAAAAAATACAAAAATTTGGAAAGTAAAAAAGTAGAAGGAAAAAGGGATCCTTTTAACAAGAGAATATTGCATTGTGTAGACAGCAAAAAATTGAAGCCTCATCAGTTTCCAGGGAGTTAGAATTTGTCTCAGGATGCTCAGTAATCCTCTGTTTATGATAGCCCTTCCTTTACAGCTGGATTTCCTGACTTTTTTACTTTTCTCTGCCTCTTGGTATGTGAAAAGCTAACACAAAATAAAGGAAATTGACTCCAGAAGGAACTGAATCTTCAGCAGATATAATAATGTGCTTCCAAGGGCATGAAAGCTAACTATTAAAGGAGAAGATTAGGAAGAAACTTCCCGTTTCAGTAATAGAGAAAACATTTTTCAGAGAGAAGTGATTTGAGTGTCTCTTTTGAAGTGGATTGGGCATAAGAGTATTTGCCAAAAAAGAGACTTCACTTTCTTGTTAAATTTAGTTGAAATTATGACACATTCATACAGCTTAATTTTTTTTAAATCATTTATTAATGTTTTTTTTTTTAATTGGAGAGATGGTTACCATATGTTCAATTTAAGTTTTAATAAAGCTACTCATCTTTCCTTCCAAAAGTTACATTGTTTTCATGTAAATATATTTTAACTTTTGAGACTCCAGCTCTTCCGTTTTTGTTTTTAAGCATAATTTAAGCTAAATAAAATACTACTGGTAGTTAAAAATTGTATGCAATTTAGGAAGGGTAATAGGAGGAAGCTAACTGGAAAATTGCAGCTTAGGTGATACTTAGCAGATCTGTTTTTTTTCTTTTTACTTGGATCTTTTCATTACTTTCACAAAATTACATAATTACACAAAAGCATCTAACTAGACGTGAGTTCTTTTTCATCATATGAGATGAGAAAAATGAGTTTTTTCAAAAGGCATTTTAGATTCAAGTAAGAGGAGGAGTTTCAATATTTTATTAGAATAATTCACACCTACAGAACATGCTCTCTTCTCTAGCTCTCCAGAAATGTTCTAAAAATCAAATTTAAAGAATGTTTTGCTTGTCTTTTCTGCATATTTAAAGCTTCAGTCATCCTTCCCTCATTGTCTTTGGATCTTGCTCTGTATAGATGCTCTTGGTTTTGTTTTCCTAGGTCATTTCTATCCTTCACGGATTCACTCCCATTTTACAAGATCACTTGATGTTGGCATTGGAGAAGTTACCGTTTTCATGTGCTGATACAGGGAGTCTTGAAAACAGTGCTGCCAGTATGTTCAAGAGCAAAAATGTGGGTAGTCTCTTTCAAATCCTTTTTCGATGTCAAGAGAACTCCAACCCTTCACGTTACCTTTTGACTGAAGGATTGAGAGAGCATGCTCCCATTCTGAGTGTTTTAGCAGCATGTTTCCAAGTAAGTATTGATCAAGTTGCTTATCTTTTAGAGGAATAAATTATAAACAATTAAGACATTTTTATTGTGCATAGCTACTTTAAATAGTAGATATGCAGGTTGCATTCATCAGTTTTTTCTCAGTTGTTGTAGTAATTGTTGTGATTAGTATGACACATTTAGCCAACTTATACGCAATGAAGTGACACGTGTCATCTGGCTTTTAAAAAAAGCATAATTTTTATTTGACAGGACGCCAACATTATTCATTGTCTTTGTGTCTGGATAATTACTACTGTGGATAATGTTACCAGATCTGAAGCAACAAACCATATTCAGACATCAGTAGAAAATCACATATGGGATCTCCATGACCTATCACTTATCTGGAAAGTGTTTTTAAGGAATCAAAAAAGTAAAACACTTATAAAGGGCTTCCAGCTATTTTTAAAGGTAAGGTCATGTAATTTTTAGTGATTGTAGATATTTGAGTGTATCTTAAATGTTCTTGGAGAGGAGAACACATATAGATTCCCCTTCCGTCTTGGCATTTGTGGCCTAGGTAGCCTGGGTGTAATGTACTGAAAATCCCGTCCAAGGAAGAATATCGTTGAAAGGAAGTTCTTCCAACAGTTACAAACTTGCAGGTCATATCTCAAGCTTGAAAGCAATTTTAATAAATGTGAACTTTATTGTTCTGGTACTGAGGAACACAAATTGTTCCTTTATTGAGGTACTTATAGGAAAGAGTTATAATTTATTTTTGTGTCTTAAAGGATTCCCCTTTACTGCATATACTGGAGATGTATGAACTGTGTATGAACTGTAAAAAATACAATGAAGCTAAAAGCAAACTGGACAAGTTTCAGGAACAGCTCACAAAAGTAAGATTTAATTTTCTGTAAAACTCTTTGCATGTGGTTTTCTCCCTATTACAATGTGATAGCCATCTAATGTCATATATGAAAATAATGAAAAAGACGCTTAGAATAATCGTAGAATTGTTTGGGATGGAAGAGACCTTAAAGATCATCTAGTTTCAACCCCCCTGCCATGGGCAGGGACAAAGGGGTCTAGGAGCTGACTTGTGAAGTAACAGGTTTCAGCAGATTCTTTTCATTGCTGGTAGTTGATGGAGAATTGTTTTGGATAATTTGTTCAAAACCTGCAGTGCATTTTTCTAAATCATTTTGTTCCAAGTTGATACGGGCAGATTGAAATACAATTGCAACTTCCTTGAATGAACAGTTTGCTGTTTGAGAGTTGGCATTTACTAAGGTAGAATCACTATTGGTAAATTGCATTATTTGTGTTGAGTAAATATACGTTATTCTTTATTGTGCTGATAAACCAGTGACTAGGGAATACCTATTCAAGAAAGAAAGCTATTTTTAAATATGTTACAAGGTTTCTGAAATATCTGTGATAGTGCTTTAGCTCTAGCAGTTGTTGGAAATTGTATGGACTTTTCTTTGAAAATGACACAGTGAACTGAATTACTGTTCTACAGTCCATTTAGACCACTAATTTAGCAGTCAGTTTTAAGAGGACCAAAGTGGTTTCATTCTGTATCCTTGGTTGTCACATACAGATATTTTCGCAAATCATTTCAGTTCTTTCCTTTCTGTCATGATTTTCTAGTTCCACGAATATCTTGGTGACTAACATTGTACGCCATTTTCAAGTGGTTGTTTTCCTTCCTGCAATTCAAGCTCGGGCTAGATCAGTTTCCTTTTCCTATGTACTGCTTGCAGAGTGGATATGCTTATGAAGTGTACAGCTGTATGACAGGAGCCATTAAGCTAACAGTTTATTTTATCTACCCATGAAACCTTCTCGCACCTTTTATCTCCTCAATGGTTATCAGGAGCAATTGCTGGTCACCCTGTAATAAAATTTACTATCTTCAAATCAAATTCAAGCATATATTGGCAATGGAGCAAGTGCCCACTTGGGGAAGGCAATTCATCGTTTCCTAAAGAAGGAGTTAGATCTGGCACACCTCTGATAACCAGTGTGATTCCCAACAAAATACAGAATATACTTGCCAAAAAAAAAAACAAAACCAACACTTACAATTCTTTTTGTATACACAGCTTAAAACTTCAGACGAACCAGCAGCTTCAGAATTACCTGTGCAATGGCTGGAATCACAAGCATTGTTTCTTCTTGAATTGATGATGCAGCAATGTAGAACAGAATATGAATTAGGAAAGCTCTTACAGCTGTTTGCTGCAACAGATAATCTACTCGATGGTAAATACAGCTTCTTCCGTCAGGTGATAGTACTGCTTTAACCTAAAGACCACATAGAATGTTTTCTTAGTGACTGAAAATGTTTACCTGAAGTGTATTCATATTTCATTTTTGTATAAGAATTTATGTAACCAGAATTGGTTCTGACGGTGAACTGCAGCAATGAAAATGTCATTCTATGCAAGTCTGTTTGGGAGCATGATTAAGTGCAAGTGTATGTTGATGAGGAGTACACAAATGACCTACAGAAGTATTTTAGTTATGGGTTCAGAATATATTTTTGGCTCCATGAAAACTTTAGAGTGTAAGATCTGTTCTCCTTCTCCAGCAGGGTCACATGCTAGAATAAGCAGCAGAGCTTCCTCACGTTTAAAAACCAACTGCCTTTAATTGTTTATACTCCTTTGAAACAGGCCCTTATGTGAAGAAACTCTGCGCACTCATTGAAACCCTGAAGGATTCCTCCGTATCAATTAATCGCTCCGTCCTAACCAGTTACGATACAGAGACATTTCAGAATGAGTGCAGATCAATTTTGGAGCAGCTACAAGAGAAAGGAATGTTCTCACTGGCTCGGGAGGTAGCAGAATTAGCTGAATTGCCTGTGGATCATGTAGTTACCCAAGAGGTATAACGTAGTTAAATAATGATAGTCACCTCTTAATAATTCTGTTATTGGCAGTACTGAGAACGTAGCTTCTCAGCCTTCCTGAAACTGTTTCTTATTGAAATCACTTTCTATTTTAAATGCAAGTACACTGAACAAGTTGGCTACAAGTGCTGTGCTGAAAAGGACAGCACATCTTTTCTTATTCTGTTATTATTTTTACTGCTATATAATCAGTTTCATTGGTTCTTTTTAGATGGATTTTTTTTTTGTATATTGAGACATGTAATCTTAATTCAATTTTTCAGCATTCTAGCTTTGCGGTGTGTCTGTGTTGTTTTTTCTTCTCTTGAAAGACAGCTGTTTAAAACCGTTCTGAATTTTTGCAGGTTCTAAGAGATCTACATCTTTTAAGAGACATTGGAGAGTGGCAACTAAAACAGACAAGAATTAAATTCTGGAAAAAATGTAATGACAACTTCATGAAAAATTCAATCTCCAGCAAAGCTGCATCAGATTTTTTTTTGAATCAGGCAAACACAGTGTTTGAATCATCAGTTCATGAGAAGATAAATAGCATTATGGAGAGACATCTGTTGCTTACCTTAGCTGGCCATTGGCTAGCCAAGAATGACTCAGTGTCACTGGACAAATTGGAAGAAATAGAGAAGCAGATCTGGATTTGTCGCATCACACAACAAACATTATCCGCAGGTGAAGGGTCAGGCAAGTCAAGACTTTCCTTCCATGGCATGGTGAACATGGATCTTACCTTTGATAACTTAGCTAAGGAGTTTTCTTTTTCAAAGCTACCTGCTCTGAACACACCAAACTACTTAAAACCAGAGGGTCTTGAATTCAGAGAGTCTGAACAGACCTTGACTAATGATGAGAAAGAATCACTCAAGTTTTTGATTGGATGCCTTCTTGATGAAGGAAGTGTACATGAAGCCAGCCGTGTTTGTCGATATTTCCATTTCTATGACAGAGATGTTTCACTGGTATTGCATTGCAGAGCTCTGGCCTCAGGGGAGACTGGTCTAGACAAATTACACGCAGATATTCAGACGCTCCTTGTAGCAATAGAGAAGATGTATGAAAACAGTGCATCGCAGCAAACCAGAATCCCAAGCAGTAAGTAACACTAACCAATTCGGCCACTTGACAAGTAATCCATTGTTGGAGTTCTACTGGACGTGTCTTCTTTTGTTTCTGTGTTTCCCAAGAATTTCTGCAGGAAATAAGGTCTTTGTGACAGTGTCTTATTTATTTGGTTCCTAAATTCTCTGTTGAAAGGAATTTGAAGTCTTGAAATAGACATTGATTGTATGTGCTTCAAGCAGAGTCGCTTAACCATTCACTTTTTATAGTTCGCAATTCAGTTCAGGTAAAGTAGCACTGAACATTATCTATGTTCCTGCTTTTGGAACACACACTCCAGTAAATTTTGAGTGTGTTTCTGGAGCTGAAACAAGGAAACACTTTCATCATGTCTCTCTCTGAATACTTTGTACACTATAATGGGTTTAGTGTCTTAGTAGTAGTAAGGCTAAGGATAATAGTGTTTATATATAAAGTATTGTGTGCATGTTTAAGATATATGAAAGAAAAAGCTGTCAGCTGGAAAATTACTTTCTAATGCTAACATGTATAAAGCTTAATAGGAATACAATAGGACAGAATAGAAGAGAACAAGTGAGGACTAAGCCATCAGGAAGATTGCTGAACCTGTTTCTGTGCTCTCTTATGCTTACAGATTTTACATCTGAGATAGTGTGAATGTTTTGGATCATTTGTGTCCTGCTGTATTGTTTGTATACTGATTAAAAAAAAAATTGCTGGTATCAAGAATTCAGTTTTCAAAGCCTGAGGAAGTATTTCTATATATAAATACAGCAATCTATAAATACAGCAAGTTGTATTTGCTAAAGATTTCTGAAGTCTTGCTCCAAGTGTAAGGCTTGTTGTTGTCTGTCTTCATGAGAAAGGAATTCAGAGGGTTTTTGTTTCCAGCATCAAGCTTAGAAGACTGGACACACATTGTTGCTCCAGATGATCAGGTTGTTGTCAGTCTGAAGGCTCTCATAGATGAATGTGTTCATGGGAGAAACTACTGCAGACAGGTTCTCTGCTTATATGAACTTTCTAAGGTATGTATCTAATAATGTTACTGAAGAAATACATGGTTTGTAGTAAGCTGTGCTATGGAAGTTTATATGGAGAAAAGCATAAGGAGTTTTGAAAGTACTCGTTAGGTGCCTGAAATAAGCTTCAGAGAGAGAAATTACCAGTCCTTTTTGTGGAAAAATGGCCAGATGTTTCTTAGACATGAAGTGTTGAAGTGAACTCAACTCCTAGACTCCCCCTACCTCACTCCAGTAAGCTATATTTCAGCCTGTGTCTCTTTTGATGTGCCTCTTTTGTAATCTTTCAAGCATATGTCGTTCATCTGGCACTTTGCTTTAGGCCTTTGTTGTGGCATGCCTTCGTAATCACCACCGACCCATAAGCAGACAAACAGATAGCAGCTGCGTTAGAAGTTCTAGCACAGAAATGCTCTGCGGGCTCCACACAGCGGCAGCTCTTACCCAGAGGCTGCTCAAAGGAGTGGCTAGTAAGTTCCAAGTGATTTGACCTAGGCAGTGATAGGAGAAGTAGCAGACTGTGTTGTTAGCTGCCTCTCTGCTCCTCAGCCTTCGTGACTGCCAGCAGCCCACCTCTGCTTTTTGCCAGAGCCTGCTGCTGAACACTTCTTTCAGAGTACCTCTAGAGGATACAGACCCCTTTGCATAGTACTTGGTCCGTAGTTTTGGAATGTAGCATTAATTTACTCTGAATAGAACCAGCAGTATGTGTGCCAAAAATATTAGTGTCATCTTTGTCGTAGAGGTTCTTAGTTTTTTTCTACAGAATTTTTCATGTCTCGAACATTTGGGGTGAATCCTTTAGGTTTGAGCTAGGGAGGAAGTAGTCATATGACTGGCTTCTTCCCTTTTCTACCATCCATGTTGCCTGAAGCTGGCTGTCCATACTTTTGAATAGGTCACTGAGATGATCATTGTCAATGAGTTACATATTTAGATTAATTTCTGAAGTTGTAACATGTTACAGCTGACTCTAAAGAGCCTCATGGGCTCCTCTTTCAAATGTAGCAAGTGCAAAAACTGGGGTATCTTTTGCACTGAGGGTCTGTGGTGTATAGAGATGAGGAAAAGTAACCCCATAAGTAAAACTGTTACGCATTGAAAAAAAAAAAATCATGGTCTGTGAGGATACGTAGATTCCTCTCTTTCTTTTAGCAATTTTCAGTGTTAAGATTTGTATTTGCTTCAGGAATGCATCTCTGTCCATTGGCACCAGCTCTGTGAGTGTAAAACTTCAAACACAAGGTACGTACGTGCTCTCCTGATCTGGAGAAACATTAATACTGAAGATACACAGATGAAGACACTGTTAACTGATAAAAGGACAGGTTATGTTTGTGTTTTGAAGCTAGGTTTTATCTTCTCCTTCAGCACTTCCCTCTTGCATCAGCTAATTAGGATGATGTACTGCAGGTCAATATATGTTCTGTGACTGGATTTTTTGCTGTGTACCTTTTTCTAAGTGTATGTGTATTTCTTAGGAATTGAACTGCTCCTACAGTGAAATGTCAGCCCATGACCCTGAAGAAGTGCTTCGAGCAATTCTGTCATCCCACCAGCCGGACAGATGCAGGAAAGCTCAGGCATTCATCACCACGCAGGGTCTCCAGCCTGAAATTGTGGCGGAGTTAGTGGCTGAAGAAATCACAAAAGAATTACTGGCAACTTCAGAAGGCAAAGGTAGTAAAGGGGCTCAGTCTTGGTTTTCAGCTTAGCATTTTTGGTTTGTAAATATTGTATCTTTGCATCTGAAAAACAATCCTTGGTCTCAAGATACTTGAGTGCTAATAACAGTCAGAAATGTTTAGGCAGCTCTGAAAGGTTTTATACAGATATTAAATTTAGTTGCCTGTTTTGTGTCCAGTGTGGTGTTGCAATACTTAAAGTTTTTTTGATATATTTTTTATGGATGTAAATTTCATGGTTAAAAAAAAAAAGGCATAAAGTTTTTTAATCATAATCTTTGAAGCCCCACATCATCTGACTTGGAAAGACTTATGTTAATTTTTATGTGAAAAGCATGGCCAGATTCTCCTTTTTTTCTTTTTTTTCTTTTTTTTTTTTTCTACCCCTTTGAGAAATGAGAGATGTTCCTTGAAACAGAATTTATCTGGAGGGCTTTTGTATTTGAGGAACTTTTAGTTTGCCACAGCATTAACAACAAAGTTACGTAAGAAACAGTGATGGAGATTTGAGAGTCCAGGTGTGCTTTCCTCTGTCCCTACTTTCTTCCACTCTGCTGCCCCTCCGTTGCAGACTTGCACCCTAACTGCTCCCCTTGTGTCAGTTCACTTGGATTAGATGATTTGTTTCACATCCATCGAAAGAGTCAACTTACTAGCCCAGCAGAAAACAAAAATAAAGAAGAGTTTTCTGTTGAGTTTGTGAGTTGAACTGGTTTGTGGAAGAGTATGAGTCGGGGTCACTGCCAGTCACTTGTTGGATTTGTGAAATTCTAGGTTTCATTACAGTAGCAGTATGGGTGTTCTGTAGGATTTCAGTGGATCAAACTGGCAAAGTAGAACTATCAGATATTCAGCAGTAAGGTCAAAACCATCTTTAGAATTGTAGTTCCAAGTCATAGGTCAGTGTGGATGAGGTTATTTTATTCTTATTGTTTTTCTACTAATGCAGCCAATCTCTCCTGAACAGGTAGCACTTTTGGCATAACTCACTCTCTCTCTGCGTACAGGGCAGAAACAAGTTTTGAACCCCGCAGCTGAGAGTCAGGCATTCCTACAGCTTGCTAAGCTCTGCCAGGATCACACGCTGGTTGGCATGAAGTTACTGGATAAAATTTCCTCTGTACCTCGTGGGGAACTGTCATGCAGTAAGTAGATGGCAAAAAATACTTGATGGTAACTAGTGCATCACTAAGCATAGCATTGTTTAGTTTAAAGTCACATCACAAAGAATAAAAACAATGCTGATGGAAGCATCTATTACTGATCTCAAATTTGATGTTAATAGATATGAATATATGCACAACAAATAAACATATTGCTTAAGTATCACCTGAATTTATTTTCCAAACAAAACCCATTTTTTTTTATGCTGATAGCTGGGAAATACAGTCAGTGAATTACCTGAACTTCTGTAGTTACATTTTACAGAAGATGGTTATGGTGGCTTTCTTCCTATTAGCCACAATTAGAAATAGCTTTTTCTTTTTTTTTTAGTCTATTTATTAAAGTGACTTTTTGATCTTTTGTTACTGGAATTGGTTTTAAACATTGCGGCTTTATGGAGATCTTGTCATTGAGTTTGTAACAAAAGGTGCTTTGGCAGCTAACCAGCAGAGGCAAATTGAGATCTCCTACTTACATACTTTGACTGTTTTTGTTTAATTTGTTATGGGCAGTTCATCTCTGAGGAAAACGAGAGAGGATATGGTTGTAGTGTGAGTTGTCTCATGAGTATTAGCACTGGCAGAACTGGAGAACTTCCAACAATATTTTGTCCAGAGTGGTGAGGAGAGAGTGTCTTCTAGAACACTTCTGCAGAAAGCGAAGCAAGGTTGAAGTTGGTGCTGATTCTGTTCCATTAGAATCCATCTGTAATACCGGAAATTTGGAATACCTTTGTGAGAAAACAGATAGTTAAAAGTACCACGTTCCATGTAGCCTTTATGTCCGTAACACCTTAGTCCTGTTGTCAGATCTTAACTTATTCCTTGATTTGTCTGGTTAAGTAGCATAGGGGTGAATATTAGTGTTTTTATGTATGACTGACTGAAAGTAAGGAAAAGACTAAGAGGAAACAATGTTGGGAATCACCGAATTGTGCTGGAGCACTATACCTCTTAGAATGAAGCCTCTGCTAGAGTACAACATTTTTACAGATGGAGCTGTAATTAGTTTCAAAATACGTTGTATAGGTTTATGACATTAGCTATATTCTTTTCAAAAATCTGCATTTTTATGGAATTGATGAATGACTTTTTTCAAACCCAGATGCGAAAGTTGTGGCTTTCTTCTTTCAAATGGAGAGCTGATTGCCAAAAGTGGGATGCTGATACATTCATTGTATGTTTGTCAATCAGCTTTTGTTGGAGGAGGTTGGAAATTTTGTATTTGGAGAAAATAGCATTTCAGAAAATGATCTAAAGCCCCAGACTTCAGCACAGGCTGGGAAGCCAAACTGAGTGCATATTGCTGCAGGAGCTATAACTTAAAGTTGCATAGGCCAGAGCCATAATAGCTCAACTTTCTATCCAATTCTGCTGTTTATAACAGGAAAGGTTGTGTATCCTCTGCAGAGATGGTATCAGTTTTGTAGACACACATTGTTATCCCCAGGTTAAGACTACAACATAGGAATTAATTTCCTCAGTTTATGAACCAAAGTACCAGAGTTTTTGTATTCTTCAGTTACAGAATTGCTGATTTTGGCCCATAATTGCTTTAGTTTGACTTGCCACATGGAAGGAATCACTAGAGTCCTCCAAGCAGCACGGCTTCTCACAGATGAACATTTAGCCCCTAATGATGAGTATGGACTTGTGGTATGTATCTTTGATGCCATATGTGTATCTAGAGGCTGTATGAACATTTTCTTGCGTATGTCAGCAAATAACTTTGCTCTGAGCAGTGCGTGGGGAGCAGGTGGGTAGCAGAATGTAATACAGTCTTTCACTTCTGGTTGACTGGTCTTGTCCTGCCTGTCTCTGGAAGCTAGAGGTGAAAGCTAAAGCTGGGTTTTTGGTCTGATGTGTGCATGTCCTAATGGACAGATTTTTTTGTCACAGAATCTATTAGAAGACTTCACTGGAAAAATAGAAGTGGAAGAGTGAGATGGCAACAGTGTAGTAAATCAAACAGAATTTCGAAGTGATTCAACAACTAGTGAAATGTGACCGTTTTTATTACCATGCTGTCACACATCTTTTAAACCTGTCTTGAAAAGAATCCTGGATTCTGAGCCATGCTCAATACAGTGGTGTTACTGCAAGAGGGAATGTACTGAGGAGCCTAGAAAGTCCACTGCATATTTATATTTGGTAAAATGATACCCTTTCACCTTACAGTAAAAAAGGTGCAGTGGGTTAGATTAAAAATAAATCCTCTTGGCTCTAAGGGGTTGTCTGCCTGCCTAATGCAATACAATTAGCTTTACCATGTAGCTGTATCGGCTGGTACAGCACTCTTGCCTCGTGCGGCCTTTTTCCTGCCACAGCACTAACAGCTTTGTGAGAAAGGACTTTTCTGCTTTACTTTGAGCTGCATACTTACACTGTTATTTCCACAGGTTCGTCTTCTTACTGGAATTGGCAGATACAATGAAATGACCTACATATTTGAACTGCTGCATGAGAAACATTACTTTGAAGTGCTCATGAGAAAGAAATTAGACCCAGTAGGTGGAGGGGAATAAAGCTGGGAAAAGAGAACTGTGTGTCTGTGTCATAAACTGATACTTATACAGCAAGGTGGAATTATTACTGGAGTCTAGGAAGTGTTATTCTAGTTCCACAGTGGTAAATTAATTCTGGGTTTTATCTGGTTTTTAGTTGAACAAGTTTGTTCTAATTAGTTCAGTGCTGCAACGAGAACAGCATTGAAGCTGTTTTTTTCTTCTAGTTTGCTGTTTCATGAGTTCTTAGAAATCATAAAATAGTAAATATTTATAGCTTTATTGTAATATAAATAATTCAGTTTTAACATTTATTTATAAATAGGTGCATAGCTACTGGATTTTAATGCCTGACATAACCCAAGTGTAATATTCCCATTATGTCTTAAAATATTGTGGAGAACCCTCAAAGACTGTTCTGATACAATTTTACAAAAAGTGATCATTATAGATTTGCTTGTGAGTACTAAAATGTGAATGAAAAAATAAGCTCTTCAAATCTTAATCTGTTATTCCTTCATTTGACCAGAGTGGGACACTGAAGACAGCTCTGCTGGATTACATCAAGCGTTGCCGCCCAGGGGACAGTGAAAAGCACAACATGATCGCCCTTTGCTTCAGTATGTGTCGAGAAATTGGAGAGAATCATGAGGCTGCTGCTGGCATACAGCTTAAACTCATTGAATCACAGCCATGGGGTGAGTGGAAGCTGCAAAAACAAGAAATATGAGTTTGCATATAGTTCGGTACGTCAGGTTGCTGCTGTCTGCACCACACAACTGACTGAAGGTGGAATACTTCTGAAGAGTTAAAATGTACCTTAATGTTGCATATGCTATTACTGTTTTAGAAGGAAGACATCGTGGGCAATTGTAGTTTGGATTGCCTGTGTTGTTCTGGTAACATCCATTAAAATTCCACTGGCTGGAAGGAAGGCACTATTCTTGCACTCAGTGCTTTATCTGGCCACTCTGTTACTTTTCAAAGAGTTGAGATTTTGGGCTCTTACTGTAAGGTAATCTTCCAGTACTGCTGTGCATGGGAGGAGGAGGTAAGGACACATGCATGTTTTCTTCACGTTACTAGATGTGATACAATGTAGGTTTTAACAAAAAGTGTATATATGAAGTGTTGACTTTTTGTGCAAAGTAACTCGTTTACATCTGACCTTAGTGAGTTCCGTACAGCTGGGAGAGTGCTGTGGAGCATACAGACATCTCGGTGTGGAGCAGTTAGTCAGTACTGTAACAGCAACTAAAATAGAAGCTATGTCAAATGCTTTTCTGAATTTATCTGATAATAGTTAGAGGTTGTATCTACCACAAATGTATGATTTGGATTTCTTTTTGGTCGTCAATCACATGACTAGGTTCCTGCAATGCCTTTGGCTCATAGTCAAACAGATACCACTACTCCTTTGCAATCTTTCAACTTTTTTTTTTTAATATAAGAAATCTTTTTTGCTGCTTTCTGAAACTATAGGAGACACAGACTTGGTACCAGGAAGTATTTTATAGCTTATTTTGTCACCTGTGTAAATAATAAGTTTTTTCATTTTTTTCCCCATTTCAGAGGAGTCTCTTCAAGATGTTGCAAATTTAAAGAAACTGCTGATGAAAGCTCTGACTCTCTTTATTGATGCAGCAGAAAGTTACTCTAAGGTAAAACAACATGAAATTGTATGACTTCTATATAGCACATAAGGAGTGAGCTGAACTGAGAGAACAAAGAAAGCTGCTCTAGGGAGGATGTGCAGAATCCCATCCCAGCAAAAATTAAGCAAAAAAAATCTCTTGCTCTGTCATTTCAGCAGTATCCCAGCAGTCTCAGTAACATTCTTGTATCAGAGTTGTATAGTGTTTCCTTTTAAGACTTCTAACAGCTGGGATTACGATTAGATTCCCAGTTTTAGAGGAGTGACCATGAGCTTAACTGCTTTACTCTAAGGACAGGTGAGAATAGAACAATATAAAGAGTGTTTAAGAACTGGTGTGGTTAGGATGATGAAAGAAATATTTTCAGTGAGTGAAGCTTTATTTAAAACTAATGGAATATGATAAAACTGCAGTCATCTACAAGAGAAAATACTAGACAACTCTGAACACATTGTTTCTGTCAGCATTGTTTGTGGTTTTCCTCCAAACATACTTCAGCAGCTTGTGTTTGTTTCTACTACATAGGACTCCTGTGTCCGACAGTCCTTGCGCTGCAGTCGGCTAACAAAGCTGATAACCCTCCAGCTGCATTTTCTGAACACCGGTCAGAGCACTATGCTGATTAACCTGAACAGGCAGAACCTGATGGAATGCATCATGTCCTTGCCTAGATTCTATCAAGTAAGCTTTCTCATCTGTTTTTTTTTTCTTTTTTTTTGAAAATGATTGCTTTAAACAGCAGGTGCCTAAGCACTCTGCTCCTGTGAGCGTAATGCTCAGAGGTAGGTCAAACTGAAGATGTAGAATATTTAAAGTATAGGAATGTTTCTGTACAAAAGTAAACTCTTCCGGCTTAGTAATTCCAGCATCTGTTCTCCCTGAAGGCAGCTATTGTGGCTGAGGCTTACGAGTTTGTTCCAGACTGGGCTGAAGTTCTGTATCAACAAGTGATCACCAAGGGAGACTTCAATTACTTAGAAGAATTTAAACAGCAAAAACTACTGAAGCCTAGCATATTTGAGGAGATTGCTAAGAAGTAAGTAGTTCTGTGGTCAAACTGGGAACTTTCTTTTCCACAGACTAGAAGAACAAGTTGCATGTTTAATGGAGCGCAAGTCATAGTATTGTTAAAAACTTTTCTGTGACAAAGTATGGCATATAGGGGAGCTGAGATCTATGTTCAGTTTCTTAAACGTATTGTGGAAATAGCACTGGATCTATCATCACTGGCAGCCTTTTCAGTAGTTAAAGGGGGCTTATAAAATGATGGAGAGTGACTTTTTGTTCGGGCAGATAATGACAGGAAAAGAGGGGAGGGTTTTAAACTAAAAGGGGAGATTTAGATTAGATGTTAGGAGGAAATTCTTCACTCAGAGGGTGGTGAGGCACTGGAACAGGTTGCCCAGAGACGTTGTGGATGTCCCGCCCCTGGAGGTGTTCAAGGCCAGGCTAGATGAAGGCCCTGGGCAATGTGATCTAGCAGGTGGTGTCCCTGCCCATGGCAGGGGGTTGGAACTGGGTGAACTTTAAAGTCCTTTCCAACCCCAGCCATTCTATGATAATTTTTATTCAGCAGGATAAGTACGGTACCTTAAGGCTGGTCATACTGGATCTTTATAAAATAAATCAGAGCAAAATAAACAGCCAAGAGAATCTAATATATGTGTTGAGCCTCTTAAGAAATACAGCTCTTGTAGCAATGGCTATAAGGCTTTCTCTTATTTCAATTTTATGTAAAATTATTTTCAGGGTTAAACAACACCCACCTGCTGATGCTGCTCTGAAAAATCTGAAGAAATTGCTTGCTTACTGTGAAGACATCTACATGCAGTACAGACTGGCTTATGATAACAAGTTCTATGATGTGGTAAACATGCTCCTGAAAGATGCACAGACTGGATGTTGTCTTAACGACATGCTATCAAACTAGAATCCATCCATCCTCCATGAAGTAGAGACTGACTGACAGTACCAGTGCCACAACTTGCATGGTTAGTACCGATTCTTTAACAGCTATTTTATCAATTACCTGCTTGTAATGATATGCTGCTATGTGAAAGTAACTCCAGAAAACTGGTGGTGGTTGTAAATATTTAAAATGCTGATACTGTATTAACCTAAAAGCGTTTTGTATAATAAATCGTACTGTTTACAAAATACTCGACTAATGGCAAATACAGGCTGGAACAGTCGATGATGAACCTCAGAGATCCAGCAGCCCTTTAGTTTAGGGGCGTGGATGATGGATCGCCATAGGAAATAAGTAGAATTAGCAGGCTCCTTTGAAAGTTTTAGGTGCATGCTAAATAACCTATTGTTTTATGTATTCTCTGATTCCACGCTCATTAGCCTGTTTTTGTTTTCTAGCTTAAGTGATAAGCTGAAAATCTCATACAACAGCATGTACTTAACGTAGTTGCTACTGTATTGGCATGCTTAGACAGGCCTACTGGGCAGACAGTTGGTATTGAGGCCTTAACAAGAGCTAGCAACCCAGGTATTCTGCCACTTAAATCTTTGGGGTAAGTTTAGAAGACCAGGGACATGTAGCAGGATAATACCTGAACAGTGCTTCACACAGCCGTCAGAGTCTATCTAATCCAAAGACTTTATCTCCTGCGCAAAAGGGGTGGGAGGGACTGTAGTATAAAAACAGCTTCGAAGTAACATTAGTCACATTAAGCAATGATACTGTACTATCTCTAAATATTAAACATTATCCTAGCAACAAGGTTGCTATGGCAATTGTATTTTTAATTAGCAAAGGCATGCTAAGTTGGATTTCTAAGTCGGATTTGTATCTTAACAAGCTCCCTTTGGTTGCTGAACAGTCACGCTAGCAACCTTTGCATATGACATATTACTTGCATACGGGTATATAAAGTACAAGTCATAGCGCCTTTGATACACCTTTAATAAAAGATTAAGTAGCAAAGATTATGCCTGAACAGAACACTGTATTTAAAATTCCAGTTCTAGTCAGTCTCATAAGACTAAATTAGAATAATCACAGCCAGCTCAGTCTAAGTTAAATGACGACTAGCAGCCTTTAAAGTTCAATTTAAAAGTTCCTAGCATGAAAGGAGAACCTCCTTCTGCAAATCCCTAGCCCTGATTAAAAATTTGGGACCGCTAATACTGGGAAGCAGAACTCCTGCCTTGTAGAAGCACATGTATCCTATCCATATTAGGAACAAACACGTGAGTAAGCCGTAAGTAAGTTGTAAATGCAAGACTGACTTCTTATAAGTGTCAACTGCCAGCTGGAATAGAGCTGCGCTGTTAAGGAGGCTGCCCGAGACATTTCTAAGGTGAGTACAAGCTACTGACCTCAGCACTTCCAGCAACACGGATGTTTAAGTTCACTGTGGAAATGCAAAAGTATTTTGTTTATCAGCAGCAGCTGTACATCTTAATTTAAGGAAAGCTGTTTTACAGGAATGAAATCTTGCACCTCTAACACCAGAGAAGCTGCAAGACAGAGCAAAGTCTAGACTTAGTAACAAGCAGCCAGCAGTATTCACCTCATTTTTGCAACTCTCTTCAAGTACTTACATCGTAGTACGCTGAAAGAACAGGTCCAAAGACAGCTATAGTGAAGTCCTCACAATAGTGATTTTTATTAAATTAGTTGCTTTATAAAACATTGCAGATGTCATAATTGTTAACGTAACAATTTGCCCAACTGTAGTAACTGTTGCAGTTTGCTAAGCAAGTTTTTTTTTTTAAATGAAAGAAAATGGCTGAGTCGTGAAAGATTTACCACAGCCCATGAGAGACCAAAAGGAAGTCTTGTTTTTTACACTTAAACCAGGCAATTAACTGTTAAAGAATACCCAACCCATACAGCTGCATTAGTAGAAATTTAGATAAATGGAAACTAAACTTCATACTCATCTTTTTTTATTTTTTCAAATAAGGAACTCTTTCCTTGTTCTGACCCAAACAAGTGTTCTGTTTAAATGTCAAGCTTTGAAGTAGTGGGTATCTCAAGTGATGCATTCCATGTGCAGTATCCTTACGCTGAAGTTAGCAGTTTCCCCTCACAATATACTGAAAACCTCAAGCTCTAACTTAAGACAAAGCAATTGTAATACTAAGTGCACACCATGCCCTTGCTGCAAACTGCTTTTGTTCATCAAACAATTCATTCAAGGAGCTACAGTTAAGGCCATGTCATTGAACTGTGCTGGTAATAATACTTTGCCTTTTTGAAATTCATTTCCAATTTAGTGGCTGTTACTATAAAAATCAAACAGCAACAATACCGTTATCAGAATGCTGTGTAGTAGTTTTTTAAAAATTTTATTTTACTGTAATTTATACAGTTTTTAAATTTCTTCATTCTAACCCCTTGAGCACAAACCAGGAATCCCAGTGCCTTCACACTGGCCTGACAAGAGTTAAACCACCAGCACAGAGATACTGCAATTTTGATTGTAGCATTTGGCAGAATTTAAAGAAAGAGAAGTTGTGCTACATGTTTAAGGGATTACGGGCAACAGAAAGACAATAGAAGGGGAGATAAATGTCACATGAAGTCTTCAAAGTCTTGTACGTATTCTCCATCATATCCTCCATAATCAGCCAGGTCATCTTTCATAGTAGCCTTTAAACCACCTCCAGGCACAACACCTTTTTTCTTCTTTTTGGCTTTACTTTGCTTAAAGAGGAAGAAGAGCATGTTTACTTAAAAATCCACAGTAATTTGTCATTATTTAAATTTGAGTAACGCCTCTCGTTTTTGAGGTATGAACACTTGCACCATGTACTCATGGTGAATGCACTGTTGCAATGATTTCTGCAGCAGCATTTCATCCACAACACAATCTATTCATAGTAAAGCTATATTCCCGAGTGTTCCACAGCTCCCTACATCACATATTTAACTGTTTTGTCATTCATCCTATTTCACCTAGACTCTAACCAAGTAGACTAACTATGCGTCCTGTTAATTTTACAAAACTAAACAAGTATAAAGCTCTGCCTTACTGGACTGGTATAGTTGCAGGTTTCAGTAGTTAGCCAAACTAATTTAGAGGAAAAGGAGAGAGCATAAGAATAGAAAATATACATACTTTTAAACTTTTTTGGTTCAGTAAGTCACAGGCTTCTCTCCAAAGTGCAGTACATATTAAAGAAAGAGTTCATTATGTTTACCAAACTCTAGACTTAATGCAGTAACACTACATAAAATTTGTTTGTATTCTAGTGCTTCAGTCATTCCTGCAGAGGTCCTATAGAACTGGCATAATAGAATAACATCTGCCACTGAAACACGTTGTATTTTAAGAGTCCCATTTTTCATTTACAAGCTACTACTTACAATAATAATGCACTGCCATTTGTTTTATATCAATCCTCCAGTTTGATTTAAAACATATTGAGAAAATTGTATTGACAATGATGTTTTCTGTTTAATTTTATTGCTTTCTAATGATTCAACTAATACTTCAATTCCAACTGACCTGGGATTTTAAATTTATAGTATAAAACATGATGTTATAATTTGCATCAGTTAAACTGTCACATCACCTCTAAAAACTTATTTTTCCTTGCCTATGCAATTACTGTTCCTTCAGTTTGCATGACACTGAGAAAATCCCAGCTATCTGCTATTCAAAATGACAAACTTTGGCAAAGAGTTAAAGTTACTTCCCTATATTGGTATTATATTGACATTTAACTGTAACTGAGGCTGGCTTCCATTCTCAGGGTATTGGCATAAGTCATTTTAACTCCAAGGCAGCACAGTGTAAAATGGAACAAGGTTATCATGCAGGTAAGATGCATGTAAATTAAGGGACGTTTTGCCTGTGGTCTCTAGATTCAGTAAACTGATTATCTCACACATCTAAGAGTATTTATTTAGTTCTAAAACAGTATCCAAGACTATCATTTCATCTACTACTACATGTAACAAAATCAGCAGTTCAATTCAGCATTAGACCTATTTCCATTTTCCAGGAGATCATCGTCTTTAGCAGATAATGTTACGGTTACAGAAAAGCGTAGAAGCCTTACCTTTTCTTGTTTTTGTTTTTCACTGCATAGTACTGTCAAAGAATTTGTGATCTTTTTCAAATCATCAATTTCCACTGCATTAGGGAAAAAAAAAGAAAAGATTCCTTATCACTATTGATTTTAGAAGGCAGTTAAATAATTTATCATAAAAATTCTATCAAAAAACTACGGAGGTGAGCATCAATAAGAAGTAAATACTGGCAATTACTTGATATAAAACAGCAAAATACATACTGGGTAATTCTGAGCCTTTTGATGACAACTGCTACTCACATGGTCCCTAATAAGCAGCTTGAACGTTCGGGAAGGTAAGATTTTGCAAATTCAGAGTTAGCGAACATGTGAGCCTTAGTAAAGAGACATTTGAAAAAAATCTAGTACTATGATGTAATACAGTAAAATAGGGACTGTTTTAGACACACACATGAAAAGAAGCAGCGGAATATTAATAATAAATTATCCACGAGATGGCAAGTCCTTCACTTTAGAAGACCTGGAATCCATTCGAAATGTATGTTACTAGCTTCAGGCAGCCAACGATCCCTGTATTTATGCAGCACTAAATAGTATCAAGTTACCACTTTGCTGAAGGACAACATGTGTACGGTACAGGAAAAGATCTCAAACAATGAATTCACCAAATACTTCAGCCTACCAGAACAGTGGAAACAAATTAGTTCAGTTTATCTGTGTATAGTTACATGCTGAATTCCAGAACAATTTATTTTGCAGTCCCTGAATTACATTATCTCAATTTTATAATAGTTTCCTTCCAAATTGCTACTCGAGTTTTCCGGCTCAGAGAACCATTTATTTTCCAGAAGCTGCTTCAGGGGAAACATGCGACATTTGTATCAGCAAAACAATTTACACTTTTAAAGTGACTGTACTTAACTGACTTGCAGAATGGCTCTAACAGTACAAGCACGTGATCCATAATAAAGTTTGTTGGGATGGAAATTGGATACTAGGTCAGTGAAACAGACTAGACTAGACTTTATTTAGTATAAACGGCATAGATTAATCTCGATTTAAATTTTACTCACAGCATGTTTTCAAATTCAACCCCATTACAATTTTGGCAGTACAGTCTAGAAGTCTTTCACTTAACTTACATGAAATACATACGTCTCGAACTAATGCTTCCAAAAAGCTGGCATAATGTAATGATTTTTCATATTGTGTAATTTTTTCTTTTAGTAGTTTGCCAAATTCCGTAAAGTCATCTTTTGAAGAGGGATTCATGGCATCTATTCCACAAGTGTTATTTACACCTGCAAGGAAAAACACAGGTTTTAAAGAAAACATCAGCTGTAGGCCCCTAAAAGATGACACCAACAGAAAACAAGTAACCCCATTCACATTCAGTTCTTCACTTCTGCTGAACCTTTGCAAAACTAAATCTGAGGTTTTCTCGCTCCCCACTGGCTTCTGCCAAACAAAGGCTACCAGCCTGAGTCACTAACCTGGACCTGAAAAGACTTTGCTCTAAAGCTTAGTCATTTGAACCAGCTATTTCTGAAGCACTTTGCTACATGTAGCACTTCTCCCCTTCCAGCCGGTCAGTGCAAAATGTAATGGGTTCTTTGCAACTGTTCTAAAGCAACCCTTCCTCCCCAAGGCACTGCACTCTTTCAGAAGATACGCAGCAGAATTTTCACTGAGTAATAAGCTGAATAACCCACTTTAAGCAAGGAAGCAAGCTTTCGTGTTTGAAGAATGCTGCTATAAATCAGCGCCTTTGCCAGCTGTGTCACAGCACAGAGCCAGAACAAGCTGCAGTAAGTCTATTTCCAGCTACCCAAGGAAACAAGCTCACTCCAGTAACCTAGCCGGCCTTCTCGACATCTAGCTTACTACACAGATTGCCCGAAGTAAAGCATGCGTGCGTTATGCTGCGCCACACTCGCCCAAAGCCTCATCAGCCTGAAGCCCGCATTGTAAAGCAGCTGAGAACATCAGACAGCACTCTCTTTCTTCACATGCTCGTCTTTTTATCAGAAGCATAACTTAGTTGGGAAATTCAGTCAGCCATCTTTTTCCTATACCGTTCTACCAAGACTGGTAAGGAAAAGCACCTCACAGCCCAACGGTGTTTCTGCAGTTCTTGCAGCGAGTGCTCAGTACCAGGATATGCTTCCAGTAGCTTGGCTTTAAAACCCACGTTTGTTCTCAGTAACACAACCTGCAGGTGCTCTAACAGTCAGATCCTGATCAACTCTCTCTGCAGGATCCCCGCACAGAACTGAAAGCTTCATTTAGGGTGCGGTACTTCTGTCATGTTACAATTACACTGAGCGGGGTACAACACACTTACCGAATGTTTCTTTTGCTAACTCAAGGTCTGACTCCTCTTGCAATTTCTTTAGCCGTAGTTTGTCTGCTAACTGTTCTTCTGGTGTAAGTTCTCTATGTTCCTCTGGTGCCTCTAACTGAATTTAAAAAAATGTATATAGGGGAACATTATATTGAGCAGAGGTATTACAGGAAATCATTTTTTTCCAGCGCCACTCAAATAGCTTCTGCCTGAAGTCAATACACCTCATGTACAAACCTGAAAGCCATCCCAATTAATCATAGCAATGCCTATTATTTAATAAATTGTTCATTTTAACTAAGTTGTGCCTTCCCCCTTCTCATATAAGTTTTACAACTGCATGTTTTACCATGAGGTGCATGCAAAAGAAATGGAGATAAGCATTATTTCCATAACCCAATTAAATTTCAGAGAAATTAAAGCTGACATCCCCCAGATGTTAAGCACAAGACTCAAGTTTGTTTTTTCAGACTACTCAAGGCCTTCATAGGCCTTGTGGAACCTCAAAAAAAAGAAAAGAAAAAACAGAACAAACCCACCCTTTAAATTTATGAGACCAAGAAGAAAAAGTAATTACCCTTTTTTTAAGCTCCTCTTGCTTTTTCTTTTGTTGTTTTTCTTTTTCTTTTATTTTTTCTGCTATTTTCTTTTTTTCTGAAACTTTGGGTTCTGTAAAACATTGAACAATATGACACTCGAGGTTTACTTTTTTTTTTTTTTCCAACAACCAGAAAACCACTAATCAAAGAGAAAGCGACAGAGCTCAGTTGGCACAATCTGTTCGCAGAGAGGGTTAAAAGACACGCTTTCTCAAAACCAAAATTCATCCTATTTGGAAAGTGGTTTTGATACCTCAGATACACTCGGGACAAAACCAGCGTCTTTTCTGATGCTGCACACAGTGAAATGTATTCCTTTTAAGTCTCACCTTGTTTTATCTCTGTCTCCTTTACTTCCTCCTCTTCCTCCTCATCATCCCAGTTATCCTACAAAGTAAGTTTTAATTAAGGTGAATCTTCACAGGATTCTTCTACAGATGATTTCTACTTTTTTAGATAAACACAAAGAACGGCAGTTTACATATAGCCTCTCTGAATGCTCA
Organism: Anser anser; assembly: GCF_964211835.1. Lineage (NCBI taxonomy): Eukaryota > Metazoa > Chordata > Aves > Anseriformes > Anatidae > Anser > Anser anser. The sequence continues at coordinate 852,469 of NC_139730.1, read as the reverse complement.
TGCATCCATTAATCTGATGTATTTGATTTAAGAAGCAGGGGTAAGCCATTAGAGCTGTAAAATAAGGACGCTACTTTTGGGAGCGGACCACAATGTTTCAGGAGCTACGAAGACGGCGGCTTTTATTCAAAGAACTGCAAAGTTCCTGTCAACAGAGTTAGAAAAGCAAGTCACAAGCTGTCAGATCAACATCGCACAGTAAAACATGACTTTACTGTAGCTCCTGTCACTAAACGTTGCACGATTCCGGGACGCCACCGGAGGCGTTCACGCAGCACAGCCACCGCTGGAGCCAGACACGCGGCTGCAGCCACCTGCAGCAGGACGCTGCGCCACCACCACGGGGCCTCCCCCCCAAGGTGCCCGCTGCCCGCGGCCACCGGTGCCCCTTCCACCGTGATGGAAGCGTCCGTGCGGCTGCTGCACGAGGGTGAAAACCACCCGGGAACCCGCTGGCCACGGGGCTGTGCTGTGAGCAGGAGAGTGGCCGTAGGCAGACGGGCGATGCGCGGGGGCATCCTGGTGCGGGAGCACCAACGCGCAGCGGCCCTCAGACCACGAGCCCGCGGCTTTTTCCTGAAGAGAAGGAGCTGTCAGAACACTCTTCCCACAAACACATCACTGGAACGTTCTCGATCACTTCCTCGAGTGCGTTTTCGGACCGCCCCAGCTGTGGTGTCTGCAGAGGTTCTCTGCTTTCAGTTTCCACCTTGGGCACGCTCCTCGCGGCCGCGCTCCTGTGCCCGGACAGGCGACCCCAGCTCAAAGCACGACACGGCTCAGGTGAATAGCAAGGAAGCACTTCTCTAGAAGCGACCTGTTTCTGTCACCTGCAGACTTTGCAGCAGTAATCCCACAGTTCCTCCTGACAGCCATTGGGGTAGGGTTTATGGGAAGACGTTTTTTCCTAACGCCACTCCAGATTCTGCTGGATGGCCTGACCTCCACATGGGAATCAGTGCTCTAAAACTGAAGTTACATGCCGAGCACCACAAGGCACACACACCAAAAGTTAGAGCCAAGAAACCTCACAGGCGTCTAATTTTAGTTCCCCGTTTCAACTGAACTTGCAAGCTTAAAAGATTACGTTTGACAAGGCGCAGCTCACGCGAAGATCGCGCAGCCCGTCAGGACATCGCTGTAAGCAAACTCACAAACCGAGTCCTGGACTTGGTCATTTCCACCTCACAACAGTGAAGCAAGCGGTCATCCAGACTACTCATTTCGGGGGCTGGCATCGGCGTGACAAAGAAAAAGACGGAGACGGAAGAACGCAGCATGCGCTGCAATGTGCTGATCCAAGCAAGGAAGACACCCAGCCACCAGCTCACTCGAGTTAATTGGCACTTGTAAGAGCTCCAGCTTCCCTTCCACATTCCAAGAACCTGACTTGAATTTGCAGCGGCATTAGTTTAGCTCATATCTAATTAAGAGTTTGTTACACCCATGTCCATTACTGCCGTACAAAGCCTGCTGCCTTATCCCCTGCCCTCTCCTTCACAGACGGGGGTTTTAACATCAAGTGCTCCCTAGTGCAAAACCCTGCGAGGCTGAAGGCAGCCTACCCGCTACGCAAAGGGAGCGGTGGGCCCGAAAGAAACGACGGCATTTCATTCCTGCACGTGGGTGACTTCTCCAGGGCCTCTCGCACCACGACAGGCGCGCTCACAGCGGGCTGGCCGGGCTCTGGGCCGGCACGCGGTGCTGGGTTCGGCTCGCGAAGCTCTGCTGATGAAGCAACACAGAAACGGCAAAAACCAGAGGGCGGCGTGACCACCCCTCCGCCGGCACGACCTCCCCCTCGGCTCGTAGGTGGGATTTTCAGGCGTCGACTTTTCAGGTCTCAACTTGAGCTGAAGAAACCTCCAACTGTCAGGAGCCGACCCGCAGCGGAGGGATCGCGCCCCACCGCCGCCAGCAGGCTCCTGGCCGGGCAGCATCCAGACATCGGCCACCCGAGGACTCACTTCTCAGCCCGGTGCGCCAACACCAGCGGCCTTCCAGCCGGGCTAACGCCATCTCGCTTCTTCAAGCTGTTTTTATTTAAGCAACAGAACATGATTAATATATTGGAGGTGATTTTGCTGTCTTTGCTTTTTTTGTTTTTGTTTTTAACTGGCAGCAGGGTGGAGTCCCAGTTACACCTATTCCTGCGTTTTATAAATTTCTGTGAACACTTGGAGGAAAAGAAAATTAGTACTGAATCTTTGTGCTGAATACTAAGTGATTCAAAAGAGGACACTTATTGCACAATATATCCACTAAAGTAGCATAAAACTTTGAAGTATTTCAACAATGCTCATTTACACGTACGTAACTGAACTAAGGGCACTGAAATCATCTTCCTTCTCAGGTAAATAAACCTGCGATGAGAGCAGCTCTCACACTTTCATATGCACTTTGAACACATGAAAATGCACATTCTCCCCCCCCAAAACCAGAAGACATGATTTGAGAACGACAGGGACTCCACTATTGCGATTCCCAGTTGTACCTGGGCACCCTCCTTCACCAAGGCTGTTGCCTGTGTAACAAGCAAATTTCCCAGTTTTGGCTTTGTTGAGCAAAGAATTGCCCAAGAGTAAATAGATGAACGTTCCCTGGCAGGAGGCCCGTCTTCTGGGAAACTTGTGTTCTGGTAACATTTGAGAGTAGTTTTATTACTTATGAAGATGCTAATTTTAAACCTGGGGAAGTCAAGATTTCCTGAACTTTAAGTTACTTTAGGTTCATTACCAAAACAACTTCAGAATAAACTCCAGAATCTGAATATATAAAAAGCATTCCAAAACACAGCATGCCCGCGTTAAGACAAACTATGCGGAAAACACCTTGCACTTATATTTTAGACCACGTAATTTTTCTTCTGCAGGAACTTCTCCAGGGCTGACCCTGGCAAACGAGGTACCCAAACAAACCTGAGCTACCTCCCTAGCTCAGCTCTGAGATCTCGAGCATTTGTAAGTAAGAGCCAACTGAAACAAAACAGGACAGCTTCATCTGCTGGATGGGTCCTTCTCTCCAGACGCAGCTCCAGTACTAAAACTGTAATCCTTCCGAAAGGGGGAAGTAGTTGCATTCTTGGTACATGGGGGAAAACCTTGTTCTTTTATTAGAACAGCCATAGGAAGCACAGGTGTCGCTAGGGGAATGACAGCTCGCAGTCCAGTTCGCTTGGACCCATTCCATCACAGCAGGAAAGTTTCCCACTTTCAAAGAAAGGAGAAAAAGCAAACTTCACAAACACAGTAGGTCTGATATATTTGTACATGTGCACAAACATATAAAGATTAAATACAAATTTCTATACAGACACACAGTCCCACTCTAACCACACTTTTTACAAATGACTGCAGCCACTGCATACAGAGATACCTCCACTTACTTTGCCTGCTGTAATGTGACATCTGTGATAACTACAGGGTGTGGGCATCACTAAATTCACAAAGTAAAATGGACAGCCTGTAACTTACAAAAAATACATATTTTTTTTAACAGATGAACTACTCTTTTCACACTACCTATAAAAACAAATACCCACTCTGAACTCCAAGGACAACTGAGTCAGTGTTTTTCAGAGATTCTGCTAACGCAAGCGCAGGCTAAACAACAAAACGAGCAAGTCCTCACCTAGTAAGCAGCAATTCTCTAGTTAGAAAGCTTCATACCTGTGACCGTAACGGAGCAAGCAGGTCGCCTGGTGAACCACCAGGAGATTGCCTAGTATCTCAGAAGCTTGATTTGAAACAAAAAGGTGTTTTGCAGTTTACCTATTTCCATTCCTCCCACTCTTCAAGCACCTTCCTTGTACATTTCCTGACATTATTTCGCTCCCTGTCTGCACGTACGCTAGGCACACTGAGGTTTCTGTGTCATCCACCACCCAGAAACCTGGCTTGCTAGGGGACAGCTGGAATTACATGGAAGAAAACAAACTTTTAAGGAAAGTCAGCTTTCGTAGGTATGAGAAATGAACACCCACACGCTTTGACACCAATTCTACGCTCACATTGCTCCTCAAACGCACCAAAATTCAGTTCCAAACAGCGCCTTAAGCAAACATATGTTAAGCGACCTATTGAACGTGACACGGCCTAGTAACACCGCCGCACTTTCCAGCTGCGGCCGGGGCCTGGGAGTGGGAAAAGGGGTGGCAGAGACACGCTGCCACAGCCCAAGCTTCCAGCCAGCAGAAGCAGCAGGGTTACGGTGCTGCTCTCACGGAACCCAGCCCACCGGGACGCCACGCTCAGGGCTACGATGACCCAAAGCGAGCAGCCACCAGCAGCCAGCCGCCCGCGGAGCAGCGCCCAGAGCCCGGCAGCAGCGGGGGGGGGTCCCGGGCCCCCCCTCACGGCCGGGCCCCCCCTCACGGCCTTGCTGCGGCCCGGGGACCGACCCGACCCGCCCCGCGGGAGGGCCGCGGGCAGCGCGGCCTCGGCTTCCCCCGGCCCCCGCCCGCCCAGCGCCGCCTCCCGGCCCGAGGGGCCGCGGGGAGCCCCCCCGGAGCCCCCGATCCCGGCCCCGGCCCCCCCCATGGGCCCCTCACCGCCGCCTGCCCCGAGCCGGGCCGCGCCGCCTGGGCCCGCGGCCCCCTGAGGAGCGGCACCGGATGGCAGCGGCACGGCCCCGGCCCGCGGCCCCCAGCCCTCAGCCCCAGCCCCGGCACCTTCACGTCGTCCTCCTCATCCTCTCCGGCCCAGCGGTCGCCGGCCGCCACCCCCGGCACCAGCCGCTTCGCCACCGGCTCCACCACCTCGAAGCTGTCGGCGTCTGTGGGGGAGAGGAGAGCGGGTGAGCGGCGGCGGCGGCGGGGGGGAGCGCGGCGGGGCCCGGCGGGGCGCGGGGCCGCCACCTACCCCACGAGTCCGCCTCCGCCGCCATCTTCCTGCCGCGGGCCGCGGCCGCTCCGCAGGCGCCGTGAGTCAGCCGCACCAGAGCGGCCCCAGCCAGCGCCGCGCGGGGCACGCCGGGACGGCGGCGGGATGCCCGCCCTGCGCCCCGCCCGCCGCCGGGGAGCGCGACCCGCCGGGCCCCGCCCGGCGCGGCGGAGGGACGCCATGATGGGAGGGTAAGGGAGAGGGGGCGGAGCCCTCCGGCCGCCATAATGGGAGGGTAAGGGAGAGGGGGGCGGAGCCCTCCGGCCGCCATAATGGGAGGGTAAGGGAGAGGGGGGCGGAGCCCTCCGGCCGCCATGATGGGAGGGACGGGGCTGTGAGGAGGGACCCGGCCGCCATGATGAGGGGAGGGGAGGGGAGGGCGCGGCCCGTGTCTTCCTCACGGTCGGGGCCCGGCCGCCGAGCAGCCCCCGGGGCCCCGAGCGAGCTCCGAGCCCCGCTCCGGGGGCTTCCACCGCGGCCCGGCCTCGCTGTGCTCGGGCGGGCTCCGGCCGCGACGTCCCGCGCCCGGCGCGCACCGCGTGAGGCGCCCCCGGCTCTCGCAGTCCCCTCACAACCCTTCTCTAAGGGGTTACAAAAAAGGCAAAAACCAAGATTTTTACAAAGGAGAGAAAGCTATTGTATGTATCAAGGAATTAATCTAGGAGTTGCCCTCACATCTGGGCTGAATTTATTCCCTTGGCCCTGCTGCAGTGGAAAAGCCCACGCCTTTTGAAGATACTTCACGTGTTAAAAATATTAATGGCACAACTCAGTCAGAGCAAGAGGCAAAGAATGAGAAAACACTAGACCGACGACTGCTAAGGTTCGTCACAGCTCTGCAGGCTGTCAGGATGCCTAAGCCCTAAGCGTGGCTGAACTGGTTCTTGCTGGGCTGAAAGGCGCTCGTCCTCGTCCCCTGCAGCGGCGTGGGGGCCGCCGGGGTGGCGCCGCCTGCGGCCCTGCCTCCTGCAGCCCCGCCTCGGTCCTGCCTGAGCAGGATCTGTGCCCTCTGATCGCGTTGAGCAGTAACGACACGACGACTGGTGCCGCACGGAGGTACCTCGGCAGCATCCCTCCTACCCTGCTGAGAGAGCCCAGCACCAGCCGGGGAGCACCGCTGTGCTAGCTTTGATGCGGTCTTCCTACAAGAACCCGGCTTCTGGTGCAACATAGAAATAATGTTTAATTTACAGGTGGATTGGAGATTAGAAGAGGATCAAGAGCCACAAAAACTAGAAGTTCAAACCTAGCGATGAGCCCTTGGTTTAATGTGGTGACACACAACAGTTTTTCCACTTTTCTTCTTTAGAGAGGCCAGAATTCCACCACCCCTACCCCCAAAAAAGTAATAAAACCCAATCTTTTTACGGTTATCAATACAATTGGTTAAAGACTCATCAGTGCCAGAATTAGGATGCTATGGTAAACCAAATTCAGTTTCAGTTCAGTCAACTCGTGCCAGGGGATTATACAATTTGGTTTATTGTAGGCTTGCAAACAACAGTTTGATAATTTTAAATAGCTGCAGGTAATTAATGAATTATTCACAGAGTTTTCATAACATTTTCTTCAGCAATGGGACCACTTTGTTTTCTAATAGGCTTTCTCAGTACTAAAATTTCTGTGCTTCAAACATTATGCTCCCCAGCTGAGAATAAACGCACACGATGCTGTGACCCCAGGAACGAGGAGGGGCCTTCGCAGGCCTCTCAACAATTATAATTGAATGCAACGATTATAATTGAAAGCTCACTGGATGTGAACAAATTGCTATGGCTAATAACTGCTTCCTACCCTCAAAAGAGCAGAGAGAAAGTATTCACAGGAATTGACTGACTTTCTGCTCCTGCCACTCCACCTCATGGAGACAACAGAGACCCAACTGTCAGGACAAGGACAGCTTAGCTTAAGTCACAGCCTGAATGGGCAGCCTGATTCTGAAAGAAATAGGTCTTACTAATGAGGTGTGTTCCAGATTCATCTGGATTCATCTGCAACACAGATGAATGTTCCTCTAGCAAGAAGAAGATCCTCTTGTATTAGCTAGAAAAAAATATGACTTCCAAATTTATCATCCAATTTTTGTTGTTACCCATTTACCAGGCACTAGAAATAACATTAGAGACGTAATTATAGATCAAGTAGTGTAGTAAGTTATATCCTCACCGAATCTAAAGTTTCATAAGCTCAAGTGTGCTGTGAGGATAATTATGAAACTACTAGGAACCGTGAGATGACTGGGAACATATTAATTGTAAAAATAATATATATTTACCCAGCACGTTTAAATTTAAGCATTTGGATTAAAACAAATAAGCATTACTCCCATTGTATAGACAAGGAAATTAAGGCACAGCTCTCTGAGTCAAAGGAAGTACTACCTCCTAGGAAACCAGGCAGTTCTCATTTTGAAAAAGTCTAAAGGTTTCTGCTTAGGAGGAGAAACAAACGCAAAGGAGACGGATCAGGCCTTGTGGTAATTTTACAAGATATTCACTGCATTACATATTGAAAATCGGGTTCAAAGCAAGACCGTCTTAACCAGCTGTAACAATTTCAGTCCATAACCCACTTCTATTCTTTTCTTGGTCTCCAGTACCCTTAGCTTTTAAAAAAGCATAAACACCACTTGTTTCCCTTCAGTTTTAAAGGCTGAAAACTGACATGAGAAATGTCTTGCTTTACAGAAAACTGAGTCTTCAATGAAGTCTGATACCAGCTAAAAATCATAAAAACAGTAACTAGAGCATAAATATTTAATATAAATCTTTATGGTTGTATATACTAGAAATGATGGCAAAAGAAACACAAATTTGTAGAACATTGGTTCTCTTCCAATTGTATTTTACAAGATTCAGCCTATCAGTACAATGACATTTTTGCAAGTATCAAAAAAAATAAAGCGAAACAGTATTACATTACACGGTCAAGACAACCAAAATAGTGATGTGCTTAACAGAATCTATACAAGTTAATCTTTAGTAGGTCATCCTTGCTTGCTTCCAAACAAAAAGTTGCTGTCATTTTTTTTTTACATTTTTATTTTTTTTTTACAAAATTATGACCACTAACTAAGAAAATGATGCATCTATGCTACTTCTCACCAGCCATTTATCAGCTTGTTTAGGATTTTATTTAAGCATCAACAATCTATGACGCGAAGCTGAAATTACATGGTTTTGGTGTAATCGAATCTTTGAGAGTAGTTCTTTAATGTCTTAAGAACTTTGTTCTTCAGCTGAATGACTTTAATGTGACAATTATATTTCCAGAAAAAGCGTCTTCCCATGAACCTTCCTTTAGCTTCCACTCCACAGCAGCTTTAACTGATCTTCATTACTCTCGCATGCTGTTTGCAGCAGGATCAGCTCCCTGCACAGCTGCGTGCCCCAGCGCAGGCAGAAGGAAGCGGCTAACACGTTACCTGGGGAGAGGAGAGGGAAGAGGGAAAAGCCTCCCAGAGCCAGCTCAGCCTGAGCTGTTGCGGAACTACACCCTGCTGCTGTAATTCTAGGCTTTCCTTTCAGTCTTCACATTTCAAATTCATGCTATTCACAGAGCGGATTTTAAAGTCCCTTTTTAGGGACTCAGAAACGAAACACCTTCGATGGATCAGTTCTCCCAGAAACAGGAATTTGTCCTCTAGAATCGGAAGACGTTTACCTCGTCTCAGGAGGTGAAGGCCATGAACAATGAGCCGTGCGCTGCTGTCTGACACTCACGGTATTGCCCAGGTGCCACGCGCCTATGATTTCTTTATTTCATCTTTGTATCAGTCTTTGATAATGAGTTTAGAGAAGCTTAATGGAGCTGACTGATTGAATCAGCATGACTGCAGATCAGATCAGAGGTACCACCTGCCTGCTTTGCCACATAGATCCATACAAGTCCTTTCACCAGAAAAATACTGAATATTTAACTTGAAATTCTACTTACAGTGGAAGACTTAATACAATAGCGATTAGTTTCTCTTTGTACCTGTCAGAACAAACTTGTCAAACTGTGCTGATACCATTCTAGTAAGTAGAGTTGTGTGGTGTTTTTTTTTTTTTTAAATTGGCAATATGTTGTGAATGTTTACTTTCCGGCCTTGACTTTCTGAAATGCATTACGTTATAATTTAGCTATCTGTACTAGATTAATCTCAACTATGTAAATATTAATTTTACACGGAAATGTTAGCTTTGTAAAGGTGCGCTCTCCAAGTCCTTCAGATGGAACATAATGGGAGCACAGTGTGGGGAGGGGATGAAGAAGGCACAGATAACTTTTCTAATTCCCCAAATCTAGGTGTACTCAGTGCTGATCCAGTCCTCGGCCAGAAGAGAGAGGAATGACAGCATGGGACACCCTCTGAGTTCAGCAGCCACAATTCACTGTGATATAAGCATCCCACCACAGACGGGCCTTCCTTAGTTTTAGTATCAATTGTGAAGTTACCAACCCCATCCTCTACTTTAATATACTAACAGGATGCAGTTGCTTTTGGCAAAGAATTAAAGGTATGATTTGCAATGCAATGCTATATGGAAGTCAGAACCAGAAGGAAAAAATAAAGGAATGCGGGTATTCCCTCGGGATACTAACAGTATTTTTGTGCTTCTGGACAGCTTTCCTCACCAAATGACCAAGCTCTGCTATTAACGGCTGCTCCAGACCGCAAGCCTGCGTTACTACACTGCTGGTGGAAGATGGGTTAAGGAGATTTCCACCCACTCCACCTGTTTCCTCAGCCACTCATTCCTGGTCCCTCTCCTTATCAGGGCTCGATGCTTTTTCAGTTGTGCCAATCCAACCAGCACCTAAATCAGATGTCTGAGAGGCTGGGGAGGGGAGATGTGGCATGAGGATGCTTGCTTCTAACAGTGAGTGAGAGCAAACAGTCCTGCTGCCCATGGCTCGCTGCCTCCGCAAGGCATTTCAGCCAGCACTTCCTTCTATTCTCATTCAGCACAGCACTTGCATATCTGATTATTTTTAATAACACATTTAAGTGCTTTGTTTAAAGAAGACATGCCTCCTTAGCATGCATTCGGTTGCTATAACTCTTGCTTTGGGAGATGTTTGATCAGGTCTTGAAACATTCAGGCTTTCAGATACATTTCAATAATAATGAAAAAATATTTTCCTACAGAGACGGAACGTGCAATGAATCAAAGGTGGAAAAGAAGCCAATAATACCATGGTGAATGCTATTCTATCTATACAACAATTTAAGGAAATATATATAAAAAAAAGAGATTGAACATATATTGTCAGTATAAGTATGAAATATTGTTTTGCTGTCAGAACTAAGAATGCTCAAACCTAGAACAGAATACATATGGACGTGTAAAATTAACACACAATTGCCACGATCAATCCAAAGACCACAAATTAAATCATTAAAAACTTTGGAAATAGAATGTTGTGTTTTTTAAACATACATAAAATTTGAATAAATGATACAGCTACAAGATTAACTGCTGAAGTAGCACAGTTCTACATTCAAGACTCGAGTAATACACACAGCTGAGACTCCCCCGGTTATCAGTGTCAATTTTGGTATGCACAATTTGATCCAGACTAATGTCGGAGAAACAGTTAAGCCTTACCCTCGAGACTAACGAGATGAGAATAAAGCCTGATGGAATATAACTTTGCCTCATGCAAAGACTGTTTATGCCAGAAGTGTTTGACATTTTTAGGAACTTAGATTTTGAAGAAGGTAGACTCATTCTGCAAAGAAAGTTCAGAATGATAAATACCAGACTTGCAGCACATTAAAATATTAATATTTAATGTTTACTAAGCAGTCTCTGTTATTGTTGTTGTGCATCTATGTAGAACTAAATCCTCCAATTTACATTTTGATTTCCCTCACTGATCTGATAATCACAACACAGATACAGCTGTAAAGTGCAATGTATGCTTTGGTTTCCTTAACTAAAGAAAGCACTTTCATAATGGTTTTAGCCAAAGATAGGACGCACATGTTTACGGACATTATTTGAACAGATGATAATCTCTTTTTACAGTCAGAGAAAAGCTATGAACTACTTAACAAAAATGGTTTCATTCTGGTAGACTAGTGAATTTTAAAGCAGTCCTATTATGTAAATTACTCTAAGAAATTTGGAAGAATTCCACATTAAACAAGGATTCACTGTTAAACTAATTAAAAATCTCAGATTTAGATTTACATTTTAACGAACAACTAAAAAATTGTTGGCAAACCATGTAGCAATTCAAATACAAGCTGACCATTTTCAAAATCTATAAATATTTCCAGAACCATCTTATCAACATAAAAACAGGAAGGAACGGGGATGGTTACAGGGTTCACACGTCTGCGCAAAAGCATATATAAAGGTAATGTTATGTACATTTTATTTCAATAAAGACATAAGACAAACAGCGTAAAGATGCCCAGATGCCCTAAAGATAAATACATTTAAAAGATTCTCATTAAAATGAATCTGTAGTATTTCTTTCCTGCAAGCAAAATACCTTTCTTTAAATACAAAAAAAATCAGTATTCTGAATTGCAAATGTTTTCACTTTTTTGCAGAAAATCTGCCATGATGTTTTTGTTTTTTTTTTTAATGAATAAGGATTTTCCACAAAACAGGCTTGCTCTACATGCTAATTTTTTAAACAGTTCAGTGACACAATGTGCTAGCTACATACACAACAGATAATATAGTAAGAAAACACTCAACCTGATGAAAAGTTAAAATCTTCATTAATACACTGGAAAAAGTTGACATAACTCATGCCTTTTAAAATCAAAAATACAAAAATTAAATGTTTTCCTAAAAAGATTTTCCTTATTTTAAGGACTCATTTGAAAATGAAGCTGCATGTAATTTGTACAATAAAATTGTACAAGTAAACAGGTAATATACATAAAAAATTAATTGACATACTTCTCAATTATCAGTTGTCCACCTTTAATTTCCAATACTGTACTTTCTTAACAAGCATACAAAATATCAAACTTCTCTTTAGAAAAAGTGCCGTTCTGTGACATCTTTTACACAAAAACAGTCTGAGCCTATGGCATGTTAATGCAGTCGAGAGGCAAAGCATCCTAACTTTTACAAATTATACCTTCCATAAAAAGCCTCCTGAAAAGGAGATTACACACCATTATAAAAATATCAACCTCTTGTAGTAGCTGCATTAGAGAACCAAGGCTTGAAGACTATTTCCATATAGCATAGAAAACCACTATGATAGCAGACTGACTGCATTGGTGGCATGGGAGTGTACTGTACCACAGGATTATGCATAGTCACTGGTAGGTACCCTCGCTGTCACACAGTTTAAAACTGATTGTAACGAAGAGCAGTGTAACAGAGGTACCATCAGCCCATGCAAAACATCTTAAAATACTGAGCCACTGTGCAGAATACTTCATTCCTGGAGGAAACAGAAGGCAGCAGTAATTGAATTGCATCAAACCTAACAGGTGACCAAACTAATTCTCCTTTAAGGATTTGCATGCACAGTATAGTCTGAGGTATTCCTTGTCCATCAGTTGTTTGTGCCACTGCAAGATATCGTCTGTCCAGAGTACATGCCATCACAATGGTTTAAAATATTCTGAATATTAGTAATTCTTATATTCTTCTTATCTAGCCAGTCTCTTGATTTTTGAAAAGATTTCAACTACAGTAGAATATTACAGAAACAAAATATAAATGCAGGGTTTTTCTTTCTAAATGAAACTTACATGGGCTAAAACTAGAGAATATTTTTAAACAAATATACAGTATGCAGGCAGACGAAGCAGGAAAACGGCCATTCAACTGTATAATAAAAAACTAAGAAAATTTGGCTATTTCCAGAAAAACTATGAAGCGCCTCAACTAAAAGGAATGCATAATGAAATTCTAATCTAATACAGGTCAAAAGTGTAAAAAGGTTATAAACCTTAACAGGAAAAATAAAACAACTTTTACTGGCCATTCCTGTTGAAATGAGAATCTTAAAGTAACAGAAAAGTGGCTACAAACCCACTTAGAGCACCGAACAGAGAGAAAATAAGAGTCCATTTTCAATCTCTGTTATATCATAAAATCCTGTGTTTCTACAGGTCAAACTGCTGGTGGCAGAAACAGAATTCTTTATAAACTGCAGATGTCCTGTACATAAAAAAATTCATCGGAGTTGCACTAGTTCTAAAGACTTTTCTGTTCTAGCCTACCTACTGTGTTGTACTGTATTGTACTGTATGTATTCAATCTCAGATATATAAAGTCTCTTTCTGTAACCCTTGATTATTGTTGGGCACCAAAGATAAGAAAAGCAAGACGGGGTACAAAAATGCAAAATTTCAACAGTAATGGCAATGTTTTGTTTTAGTCCAAAAGGGTCCTGCATTTTCTCCCCCTTCAGTAAGTAGACAAAAGGCTTTAATCTGGGGGTAGCAAGTCATGCAAGCGAAATCTGTCTCTGATGTGAGGTCGGACATCTTCATTCTGTAGGCAAAAAAAAAGCACAGGTTTTAGAAGAATAAACACATCTATAAATCAGATTTCAATACGGGCAAATTTCTAACACCAGTATATTAATGTGACAAAATAGAAGCCATGAATATTTGTAATCACAATGTTCTTAAAAAAATTATATAACATTCACAACAGTTTTTGAATAAGATTATTTCCATTTTAAGAATAAAGGCACACAACACAGCCAACAGAAGGCTGTACTTAACCTAAATTTCTAAAGATTCTCAATTTCATTATAATTGATGTCACAATTCTCCAGGTTTTCATTAAAAGCACAGCTATAAATGATGGCATTCTGTCCTTTGCTATATAAATAAGTCCTTGTACAAACTTTGAATTACTGCCCAGAGAACGCTTTCCAAGAGACATATATGACTTTTAGCAGTCAAAATCTCAGTGACTCAGAATCTGAAAGTGTGTGATGCTGCTTAGAAGAGCTAACTAATGTTCTGGGGGGAGAGGGCGGAAGCCAAATGAAGGAAAGACTTACCAGCTCTACAAGTTTCTCCAGAAATGGAATCAATTTTAGGAGTTCATTGTCATTTTTATCCATGAACCAGCTTTCTATAGGAATTCCATTTGAAAGCTAAAGTAAAAAAATCATCAACAAATGACATATACTTAATTTATCTAATGATACGATTTGTGAAATAGCATTTTGGGGAAAAATGTTTCCAAGATGCAGTGTATTAATATGTATTTTTCCTCTAAAGTTTGTATTAAAATTCACTTCTGAAATAACTCCTTCCTTTGCATAAATCATTGCAAAAATTTCCACATCAAAGCTGAAATAAACCTAGCTGTAGAAGATCTGCTGAACTGAAAAGCATTCGTATTTTGAGAAAATTTTATGTTAAAACAACACATGGATACTAACCGTGTCCTGGCTGTAGTTTGTGCAAATGAGGCTAAGTCAAACAGGTGGGGTTTTTTGGTTCTTTAATGTAGATGAGACATTAGAGATCACTCTCTGAACTCCTTTATCTATATAATAGGACCAACTGGAATAGTTACATACCATACTTCTGGAAAAATCTAAATCACAGAGTATAACTTTATAACATTTAAGTATACATAATTTTCACAGCTGTGTGTGTCAGTTCAACCAGTGATCTGTTCTTAATGATTTCACTAGCATTAAAAAACGAGGTCTGCAACAAAGTCCAGGGGGCAGTCTTAGCAGACCTGGAGGCTTCTTTAGAAAAAACGAACAAGAAATAAAACTGACTGGTTATAGTTTGTTCATAAAATAAGTCACTCACTTTACACATGACTGGCTCTTCACAAGAGAAAAGCAAGCAAACCAGAGCAATTTGTTAAAGTATGTTTTATAAATTTAAATACAAAGTTAACTGCAAACAATGTAGTCTTAAACTGAAATATCGTCGTCTTTTTCACTGTATTCCTTTGGGAAGTTTTTTGCCATGTCTAAGAAGTTTACTGATGGCAGCATACTTACCTGATAGGCAAAGGCTTGCGGTGAATTGTCAATTATGATCGTTTTTGAAAGATCTCTACCAAGAATGTTTAAATCCTTTATGTAATTTCCTTGTACACAAACACAATGCTCACGGAAAAGTCGATGCCTGTGATTAAATTAAAATACTAATTAATGAGAAAAATGCAACATCACATGGCATAAAGAAAAAGTTAACAATACCAAATGTTCTTTTTTTTCTCCTCTTCTGCTCTACTTAGCTCATTTTTAAGAACCTGTTCCATATTTTCCATTCTACTTTGACCTTTTTACTGGTAAAATTGCTAGCTAAGGTGATTTTATGTTTATCTAGTTCTGCAGGCAATTGTTTGCATTTACACAGAAAAAGCTCAGCTCAGATGTAACGAATATTTGTCAACAGGGTCTTGCTTTCTAACCATTTTTCCAGATGGACTGACAGAGGGACCCAAGATACTGAAATTATTTTGCAAGGCCCCAAAATCAGAGATTATGTCTGCACTGGAATCAATTTATTGAGTTTGTTCTTTTTATTTTGCTCCAACCGCTACAGTACACAGCCTCCACATGCCACTGTTAGAAGAAATATTTTCCTTCTTATGCTCCCTCTGTTCACAATTAACCTATTTCAGTTTTTAGAGCCTGAAAAAAGCCTTGAGGTCAAAACATTCCATCAACTTCTTCCTACCCAATTCTCTTTTAATTTATTATAAAAGAAATACTTAGTAAATGGATGGATGCGTAGAATAAGAGGACTCAAGTAAAAAAAAAAAACACAACAGGAGTAAAACTGAAATTTCATAAAATATCAGCATGACTGTAATTCAAAAGTAAGTTATAAACTAGACAGATTTCAAGTTTTACATGGCTGTATTACAATGCAGTTTTTTTAAAGCTGTTATATTTTTAAGTGAGGTTTTTAGAAGCTGTACAAAGCGTGCTTAATTTCATAAAGGGGTTGAGTTCCTAATGTTGCTATGGAAGAAAATAAGCTGATGCCTCAGCAGCGAATGAATTTATATATAGATTCTGAGTCACACGTGTGGAGTGCCTGACAAATCTACCTTTAGGCTAATGTCAAAACTCATCATGCCTTGATGTCAGGTTTTCAGTGGCACATGAATCACATCTAAATTCATGTATCATATGAATTTCACAGAAATTCTGTAAATTTTTAGAACACAGCCAAGCAAGTATATTTTTTACACTTTTCCTGTTAACATCAAAATTAAAACTGTGGTCCTCAATCATAAATATTAGATACTTGGAGAAAAAGAATCAACACCATGGACACACACAGACACATTTTCTGCATGTGCAAATATCTTACTTGTTCATACATCCTGCTTGGCTGTGTGCGCAGGGAGGCTCAGATATTCCAGTGAT
Source organism: Anser anser (assembly GCF_964211835.1). Taxonomy (NCBI): domain Eukaryota; kingdom Metazoa; phylum Chordata; class Aves; order Anseriformes; family Anatidae; genus Anser; species Anser anser. The sequence continues at coordinate 836,252 of NC_139730.1, read as the reverse complement.
TGTGCATTTCTAACTTCAAAAGTCCAGTTTTGGTTGCTCATTCAAAATGCAGTAGCGAGTAAATTTACCAAGATAACATGATGCAGAGAAATGCTTTGCCAAAGACATTCTCGGGACAGAATTTACACAGTCCTGACTACAATCAAGTATAGTTGCTACTTCCCTTACTTGGGATACCCTATTTAGGGTGAATCCCTGAGAAACCCCCTCTTCAGTTTCAACTCTCCCACATTAACAGTCCACCTTCCAGATGAGAATAACAGAAAGAATCTCATCTGATAGAATTTGTCTTAAGGCACTGTTCTTGAGAAATGCTAATCTCTTCCAAACAAATCTATGTATTAACAGAAGAAATAAAAAAACTTAACAACTTTACTACAAAACCCACAAATTAGTTTGTGACTGAATAAGAAATAACGTTTGTAAAGATAACTATGTAAATCATTATTTATAAATAATAAATCAAATACAAATAGCTTAAAAGTAGTCTAATGCTTGGAGTTTCCAGTAATCTGTTCATTTTCTTTATTCATTATATATATTCAAGAGCAGCTAAAACACATTTTTGAGACCTAGGAGGTCATTTTCAGCGAGGAATTCTATTATGCTACAGAGAACGAATGGCTAAGTTTTTTGGCCACAAGAGTGCAAAGTAAAGATGTCTGGGTTTATCTCATCACCAAGGCAGTAATTCAACCACTTCATTTTTCTCTCACCCTTAGACAAGCTGAGCATAAGCACAAAGAATCGGTTTAGTAAGACACAGTGCAATAAAGAAAACGTCAGAATCACTTTCTTCATCACATCTGTTAGAAAACAAGTTTGTTTGCCTACTAGAGGTATAACCACAATTATTTTTTTTTTTTACCTGACCAGTTGCTTTTTAGGGTCTAGTATGTTCAGTAACTTGTCTGCGTACACCTTCTTAGAAGCAGTAAAAAGAATGATCTATGGATTAAATGGAAAAAAAAATATTTTAGATATAAATATGCAAATATAATTTAAAAATAAAATTCAAAAGATAACATCTAATTATTTTTACCTCATAAATCTGAGACATACGTTCCAGGAATTCTCGGAAGAATGGCCTTAACCGGACATAAACCTGAAGCAGAGATGCACTTTATTAAAAGATTCAAAATATTGCAGATATTGCCTGCATGGCTAAGTATCAGTTTGTAAAGATTAGGTCAACATGAGCATTATGAATACAGTAATCATTAAATACTAACTTCCAATAGAATAATAACTTGATTAAAACAAAATTAAGTTAGCTTGAAGCCTAAGCAGCTATAAATTAAAGCATAATATGGTAAAATTAGGCTTAACAATTTTACTGGAGAACTTGATGCAATTAGAAATTATTTAAATTATATTATTTAAAAATAAATACAATTATTTAAAATATAAAAGGTAGACAATCTCTCAAGTAAAATGCAACCAGTTGCTTTGACTAAACATTCAGAATCAGCTTTCACCAGCTGGGCAGCATCAGTTCGGTTACTAGATAATTTATGCCAGCATACAAATAATCTTCCTAATAACTTTATTCCACTAAGAATTACACATTGAATACGGGGGTGTCAGAAGTGATAAAAAAAAAAAAAAAAAAAAAGCCTTCATCTATTTCCAAAGCTCCATTAACTCACACACCGCCAGCACAGAACCGCACACATGTATCAATCATTTCCGGTAAAAAAAAAGCAGACTCCAGAGAAGAGCTACCAAGCTAGGAGGCTTCTGCATCTCTCTCGCTGATTTCACTCAAAGTACAAGACCTAGGCTCCCACGAAGCACCTATATAAATCTATACCTCCCTTCCAAAGGCCCAACGCCACCGCAGATGTGAGGGCACGTTGCGCACCGTTCTGTCCCTGTGGTACTTGTATTTGGAAGATGGCCCAGTGTGGTTTTTGGCACACATTGGACTTGACCTTAACCAACAGTGAGGACACATTCTGAGGGGTGAAACGGTGGCCTTCTTCTCTGCTTACTTTTTTTTTTTTTTTGATTCAGAGATTGCCCACATACAGAATAACACGGTTTTAAGAAAAGTTTTGATAAAACAGAAAAGGGAGCATACTGAACTTCTATCTAAACCAAGGTATTTTCAACTTTATCGATTTTTTAAGAGCCAGTTGGGAATAGGCTTAAATTTACTTTTGAATCAAAGTAAATCTCCACAAAGGATCTGTATTACTTTAACTGAATTGTATCAATTTATATGTAGACACAACCAAATGACCAAAAGGAAAGAAAAAAGGAATGGGTTAAGTAAATTTCACATCATTAGCACATGCTGTGATAGATTTTAGTCCTTTAAAGGAAGTACATACTTCTAAAGCAATGAAAATATAATTATTTAGCTTAAAATCGAGTAAGGCTTTTATTGCATTTTTTGAGTGACTTTTATCGAGTGACCAGGTACTACAGTAACACCTAATTTTTCATTTTTTTCTATACTAGGAGCAGTAATCAAAATCCTGCAATCTCATCACGTCTGGGAAGAGCACCCCTGCTGCTAGCACACAAAGATACATCCACCGGCTGTGCAACCGAGGTCTGCTTCCCTTCTCGTTCTGGGTAACTCACCTTGTGAGGCAGTACGTAACCTGGCTATCGGGAACGGTTTGGAGAGACCACAGCCTGCGCTTGATGGGTTTTTGGACTCCATTTAGCCAAGATGGCACGGAGAAGCCAACTTTCTAAATACAGAGTTGACAGGCGCGACTTCACGCCATATGTCTCCTGACGGCACTAAAATCTCTGCGAAAATGACTTATCACTTAGCCATAATAAAGTAGTGAGGTTTTGCTCAAAGGCTAGATAAGGTATTTATCTTACCACAAAGACAAATGTAATGAATTAACTTGGAGCCTCGCGGTGACCCAACGCTAAATAACATCCAACTTGTCTGTGATTGTAAATTCAGTGCAAATTGTTCTTTCTATATACAGCAAGCATACAGCACTGCCAGCATCCTCTTTAGTTGTAACCTTGAGTTTAAGGGAAACTAAGTTTTTCTTTGCAAATGCAAAGGGATTATTCTGCTCACGTGAAGCCTGTTCTCTGTTACAGAAGAAACAGAGATGTCATTTCAGAAAGTCTCTTAAACATCTCTTCTACAAACTCTCTTGGCAACCAAAGTACTAAACTAAGGTATCTGTTGGTATTCCAACTGCTAGTATAAAAACATTTGGTATACAATTTATTGTGTGGTGGTTTTTTTTTTTTGTTGTTGTTTTTAAGGCTGGATTGAATTAAATTGGTCACAACAGCCAGCTACACGATTTTAAAAATAACTCAATTGTATCAGAGAAAAGTTATGGTTGCTTGGGTTCCTCACTTGTGCATGCTTTTCCAGTTTGTTTAGTCTGTGGACAATTGCAGCATCTTTGTAATGTGTTCTATTTTAGATTACTGACATGTACTTACACGTGCGTATCTATCTTAACATAATATGTCTTAATATCTAAGAAGTTTATATATAAATGCGAACAAAAAGTCCAGGGAAAATTATTTCTTTTTAGATTATGTATTTCTAATTAGAACTTATACACACACACACAGGTAATGACATTGATGGCAGATTCACTGGACTTTTTTTAGTGTTTTGTGGCACTCTGGCACAGCGTAAGGCAATGGCACCACTACACCCAGCTAGGAGGAGCTGATGCAGAACTCTAGGTAGCCAGAGCAGAACAATTAAGTGACCAGAGCAGAACAAAACACATCCAACATTTTCCATTTTCTCCCTCTCCCTCAGCTTCCCTCTCCCTTTGCATCTTCCCCCTTTTCTTCACTGTTATGCCAATGCTGCACATCCCCTTCCTTCTCCAGTCCAAAATTCACCATAATTCTGGCAAATAAACACCTTGTCTCTTTCCATCTTCAGCCTTATTTAATTCTTCCTACTTTTTTACTGCCTGATTTCCCTGTGCACACATCTAACTTCCCTCCATTTCTGATTCCTGCTCTCTGATGAGTAGACCTACCATGAAATCTAAGATTTGAAAATACATATAGAAGCCTAGTAATATTTTTCACCATTTTTAATGACTGAACATTTGTGTGTCCACTGAGATGCACGATATCACCTACTTGAATGTGACTCACAGGCATAAATGCATAACATATATGAAAAGCCTCCTCAAAGTTTTGTTTTTTTTTCCCAAAATGATAATCACATCCCATTATTTCAATGGCAACAAAAGTGACTCCAGGTGAGGACCGTCCCAAAACCAGACAGATCTGCCTGAACTGTGGCTGGCTACGGCTCTTCAAGGGGCGAAGTACGACTCCAGAGGTTCTCCTGAGCTACAGAAGTCTTCCTGACCTCAGACCGGATTTCTTTGTGGGTGCTGCCCAAGACACACTGAAGGCTTTCAGACCCAAAGCTTGATGGCTCTGCTGTTATTTCAGAGAAACAGACAGAGTGGAGTTCATTAGAAAGGAGAGCCAGAACCCAAAAGCATTGTTTGCCTCATTCCACTGCAGTAACAAAGTAAAGCACCTAGGTAGTCTTTGGCGACAGTAAGATGGAATATATGTAACACTATGTTCAATAACCTGCATATGACCTATGTAGTTCCGGAACATCTTTCAAGGATCAAAGATCAAAGTGAATTATTCTCTGAAAGATCAGTAAGGATATATTTCAGCTGAAGAACTGAGTGAAAACATCTGCCTTTTGTCGAAGGCCTGCTAGTGCGTGGAAGGTACCCTTTGAACGAACAGAGCGTGATGGATCTCACCCACCCAAAACAAAATACAGTGAAAACCTCTTTACCAAAGGAAAAAAAAAATCTTAAGATAAGCCACTTAATGTAAAGTGCTACAATAATACAAACAGTATAAAATCTAAGTCTACAGTTGAAAAGCCAAACATTTATTTTTATAGTCAGATGTAAGACAGTGCTTAACAGACACAGCATTTAAGAAAACTTCAGCTTTGCAAACACTGTATTTTTACTGAGTCCAAAACTTAAACACTGGTATAACTTAAGAGATTTTTCATCAAAGGAAACATAAACAAACAAATTCATCATCTCAAAAGCCTGAAGCAAGCACAACTATATCCATTTTAGAGATTAATTTTTTCTTTTTAAGCAGAAATCAGTGACTTCAAGTGACTCACCCAAAGGTTTATAAAACCCTTTATGCCAGTGCTGGAATTGCATAATATTTTTTTTTACTCATATATTACGTTTTCTGCACACCTCAAGGTAAGTTTAAGACATAACTTAAAAACAACCAAGCCCTTATTTTTAGAAACGTTTCTTAAAAACAGTCCACCGCTTAAAATCACTGAAGCAAACAGCAAAAGAGCTGAGTTCCTGGACCTGAAACTTGTTGCTTGACACGCAGACCAATGGAGTTTAGATATATGTTCTAACAGGCCTTCCAAAACCCAAGACAATCCGATTTTTACTGTTGAACTCGTAAACTTGTACTGTTTTACTCTTTTTTACACCCTACAATTGCAAGTTCTGGAGCTTATTTTTGAGAAAGTACCTGGTTTATCATCACACCGTTAATGCAAGAGCACTGGCTTGATGCCTTTGGATGAGCAAGAAAACTGAAATGCTATGAACTCAGGTTCATGTTTGCAGTATTAGTCAATCTTACTGAGAGAAAAATAAGACATTCAGTCGGAAAATGAGCACAGAGCTAAGTTATACTCTTAAAAACCAGTTAATAGATAAATAATTGTCTTTCTGGAAAACCCACATGAAAGTGGTAGATGTTTTGATACTAATGGAAAGTATCTTCAGAAATGTATCTTTCACATCAAGTATTGTTTTCATCTGGTTTATATATAGTAACTTGCTGACTTCTACTTTGCTCAGACAGCTTAGTGTCTGCTTCTCTGTTACCAGCTGGAATGACTTCCAAAATGAAATATGGAGATACAAAATTAATACAGTACTATACCCAAGATGATCGTAAGCAAAAGAAACACATTGTAAAAGCTGATAAATAGCTAATTGTTGACTAAAAACCCTAAATAGAGTATGTAACATCAACTAATTTCTACTTTTATTTCAGGATATTATTTGTCTTTTTGTGTACTATACCCTATTTAAGCATGAATTTAATTGCATCTTTAAAATGTCTGTCTTGCTTATTACCTGTTACCTAGTAAGAGGTGAATGTTTTGTGAGTTGTCTAGTGTGATGTAAAACCAGATGAACAGAATGTAACGATCAGGAGAGTGCGCTCACAGGCAGTGGCCAACTTTCTCAAACCTGCAAAAAACTAATGCTCCTTGGCAATTGCAGGCTAGACTCTACAGAGAGCTAAGACAAAACCTATCTAGGACCCGCTTGGTAATTTTACTGTATCAAAGGCTATATAGGCATGTGTACAATGCTGTTAAATAAGGATTTAGAAATACTGTAACTCACTCTTTCCATTGACTTCAATTTCCTAAAGGCAAAATTCTGGTTAAAGCTCAGCTACTCTCATTTAGACATACAATCACTAAAAGGACGACAGTTTAGACAGAAAATACTCAAAATCATACTGAGATCCCTTAAGAGAAGGAAGGAAAAAAAAAGAAGCTTTAGTCTTCCTAATGCTGTTAGAAATGTCAAGAACCTCCAAAGAATTAATTCTAAGGCTCTTTCCAAGTTCAGCCTGGAGGAAACTGAGCATGGCCGTCACCAAATAAGAGATAAGAAACCCACGTTTAAAAATTATTTCAGCTTTTCAGATTCCAAGGGCTTTTATATGCAACAGTGAAGAAAAACATTTTTAAAATCAGGAAAAATACCTGGACAAGTGTCCTTTTAAGGTGCCTGATGACTGGCTCATTCTCCAAAGATACTAGAGTGGGATCCAATATCGTGCGAACTACATGGTGGGGAAGCTGTTGCTACTCCCAGGTACATCACACAAAAGGACCTGAGAACAACAGCCTGGGTCAGTGCAGCATCTTTTGGTAGTTGCTGGAAGAGAGTTCCTCTTTCCCATGCTTGTTCTTCAATGGTACGCCAATGTAAAACACACATAACTAACAGTACCTCCTAAAGCAGAACAAAAAACTAAATCTAGCAGTCTCCACAAGACAATCAAAATCACTCCAAGCACCAAGCAGACTCTCCCTGGGAGTAAAGAGGTAGAACTGGCACTGGTGGAGGGTACAGCAAGACTAATGATCTAGACAGAAGCTAGTTAACAGCAGGCTCAGAAGATGTCTTCTGTACAGAAAGAAATGATCAACCAACGTGAATTGGTTTTCCGTATGAAGGGAAGGAAGTTAACAGTCCATGAGAAGCTGCACTCGGAAATAATACTGACTAAACTTTCAGTGTTCCTGCCTCCACCTGCTGGCAAGGAGAAATGCTGCTGCTGAAGATTGCTGCTACGAAGATCATTTACACTTTCTTAGCAATGAATGTTTACAGTTTGAATCAGTGTCCGACATTACCACATTGTGGCAATAAACAGTGCTCCACAGTACTTCTAATGCAGGATAATCCACCTTGCAGTTTATAACCCAGATAGTTGTTAAATGCCAGGCAGTTATTTATCTCTTTAGACAAGATCATAACAAATATAAATGGGAAGAATTCATATGTTAAACAAAATAAAAAGGTACATATTCTTCTATGCATGCTAATTACCTGGTAAATGACATCTTGAAAAAGAACTGGAAAAGTGAGTGCAGCATCTTCTAATTCATTTAGACTACAGTGCACTAACGTTTCATCCTATTAAAAATTAAAAGATGGTATAAAAGTAAGAAAAAATGTGAAAAGAATGCTGAAAAGAGAAGTAGTTGTCTAGATTTTTATGTTCCTTTTAAGGTGGGTTTATTTAGTCTGGAAAATTTAGTTTTGTGCAAGCACTGTCAAAATTGCATAAGAGTTTTTGGAAGTAATTATACATTTCTTTATTCTTGCAGTTTTTGAAAAATTTCAATTAGAATTGTGTTCTAGGGGCATAATTGTAAGAAGACATTTTAATTTTGTAGGCTATACTGTCATTCAGTTCAAATCTGCATCTATCAATTTGAATCATCTATCCATTTTATATGACCACCAGAGGACCCGCCAACTGATATCGCTCATGGTAAAACAATGTTCCTGACATCATTAGCAGTGTCTGAAACCACTTTCAGAACAGAGTGACTTGATGAAATTATTCTAAACACAAATATATTTTCTATGAATATTTAAGAAAGTGGATTTGTGGCCTCTCTGAAGAAGAATGCTACAAGAATTGAAAGATTCATTCCTGGTCAATTTTGATGCAAGACATATGAAGCTAAATTTTCCTACTTAGTACATCTTGTTTTTCTCCGTTGGTTCTGGAAAACTTTATGGGGACAGATAACTCTTTGTTCAAGATGATAAAAAATTTAATGCTTTTTTTTGGGAAACAATGTTAAGAATTCAAAAAATACAGCAAGTATTCTATTCTTGCCACTATTAAATTTACTTCTATGCAGACCATCTTCAAATAAAAGTATTACGAAAATTGTGTAACCTTCAGCAAGGTATTTTTATTTAGAGCACGCATTACTAATTTCAGCAACAGACAAAACAAATCAAATGCTACATAGCTCTCCCCCTGATTTTGCTATGTATTTATAAAAGTACTTACCAAGTCTAGAACTAATGAGAATTCTGGTGTGCTTCTTGTTTTCAGTGGAAGAGCTGGCTTCCTGTTAAGTTGTTCTTCTGTTAATGGCGGAACATGTTTGATGAAATAGTATCTGAAAAAAAAAATCAGATTTTGTTTTAGAAATGTGTTTGAATTATGCAACTGGCAATGTTGTAGCCCAACTAAATATTTTAAAATACATATTGTGTGTAAAGCCACACAAGAAATAAATAATTTAAACTGAAAAACAAACACTTCAACATATACTTATTTTTTAATTTAAGAGATTTTGGAATTCATTACTGTAATATAAAAAACATAGCAACTCAAATAACAATTCCTTAATCCAATACCCAACATGATCAATTCATATTTTAAGTACAAATATTACCACTTACGGATCAAAGACTTCCCAGTCTTCTTCATAGGTGGCTTCTGCATGAGCTGATGAGTAGCCACTGTCCGGAGATACTGGTGCTAAAATTCAATGAAAATAACCAAAACAAAAATGAAACAAACAAAACAAAAACAACAACAATAAATAAATAAATAAAAACAACACAAAAGCTAGTCTTATTAGTGCAGTTTTTAAAAGTGAAAATTTGCATTTTATACACAAGTGCCTCAAACAACCGTGAAAAACAGCAGGACTCTGCTAGTCCTCGTATTTCACCTGAAATACCCCGCATGGCTTCTCACAAATTTTCCTGAGGGCTCAATGTCACATCATCCTACAGAACTTCTTGATCTGGCCAAATGAAAGTGCCCGTGTCACAGAGCAAGGCACCCATACAACATTTGGTGATATGAACTACCTGGATGCACGGTCCAGACACACGACCAGCTCCTACCCATCATTTGCTACGGTATTTGTGTCAAAGGAGAAACACCTATGTATATATGAGGATTGAGGTAACTAAAAAATTTGATGCAGGCCCTCCGCAGAGAGTTGATCGTGAATTTTATAGATATGGAATATCCATATATATGGAATTTTTGTCCAAAACTGTGTATGTTGAGTTTTTCCAAAGAAAATGGGGAAAATTAATATAGGATGTTTATGTTCTTATTCATCTCAACATGTTATTTTAGTACACGATAATAAAATGCCGCAAATTTCTCTATTGTGATCAGCAAGTCTAGGGGATGCATTTTTAATGTATGTGTGTGTGTGGGGGGGGTTAAACAGTAATAAAAATGCCTTTCTTCTTCGATGTCTGTTTTCATTTGAAGAAATGTCATGAAGTCAACTAAGTTACAACGGAAATAAATGAGACTTGCAAAAGCTGTGTCTCTGGTGCATAAAAAAGTTTTGCTCGTTGAAATAAAAATCAGTATAAATGCTGTTTGCATGTTTCAAGCAAACATGAAACATTAATTTATACAAAATGGGGGTGCTAGAATTTCCCTAGGAGTAGTAACTATCTACAGCTTCAGGACTTGAGTAAAAGGCAAGCACACATTTCTTACCTGTAAGTGGTGGCAGGTCACGATCGTTTGTTTCCTCTACTTCTTCTAAACCATTGTTAACAGCAGATCTGACCTGCACTGCTTGGCTAGTATAAGCTGCTCCATTGGTTGATGTTGCAGTGCTTGTAGTAATCTCATCTACCTGTTCCATATCAAGCTGTTTGACTATTTCTTCAGCTTCAACAGCTTGTCCTGGAGAATCTGATCCTGACGTTCCTGAATCAAGATTTCAGTACACTAGTAGTCATTATCTTTAGACTGAGGTACCTAACAGAATACTGACTGTCATCATTAAACTCCAAAAAATATGTTACAGAATAACCAAAGGAGGCTGTATCTGAATCATGTTACAAAAATAAGAACCGAAAGAATAATAATGCTTACCATTTTTATTTGCTGGTGAAAAAAAGTTGAAGACAGGAGAAAATATGGTCCCCAGTAACGTAGTTCGTGGGGGACTGCCAGTGGTAGGATTATCTTCTAATTTCCCATTTTGCTTTACATGTTGGTTTGTCATTTCGTAACTTCCAGCTTCTGTAAAAGAAAAGTTATGACGTATAATACCATGCTTCTGTTTTTCACAGTAGACCCTCTCTTTTATTGTTATTATTTTCACTGTAGGAAAGATCCCTCCTGCTCCCTGACTTTCCTTAGTTGGCAAAAGCAATTAGCCTAAATAGTTCCTTAAAAAATAAAAACAGGTAGCAATTTAGCAACAACGTAAAAATGAAATGCCAACTTTCAACACCATCTTAAGCTGCAGAATTTCAAATTAGGAAGCAATAATTGCTTATAAGAAATATGCTATAGATTAACAGATAATAGAAGTTTTAGTCCTTTAAATGTGCTTGATGACAGAAGACAAAGATGCTGCGCACCCTTCACAACAAATAAGATGTCAGTGTCAGAGGGACTCCACTAGATGGAAACAAGAGAAAGTGTCAGTGGAACTCCAGTGGCTGAATCTCTGAACTTCACAAGATCAAGTCCATGCTTCACTATACTCCCCGTATACGTGTATGTATACACACAAACACACACTCATAAATACAATTAGGAAGTAAAATAATTCTTAGTTGTTATCACAGATAAAAAAGAACACAGAATTAAGTAACTCTTAGTATTACAACAACATACCACATAACAATTAAAGGTTTTCTATAAATGTGCATCTAAAGCATATCCTAAAACTAAAAACTGCTGTCTCATGGGTGAGATCCAAGACATAATTCTGAGACTGAAATGAAAGAAGTTATTTACTCTACAGTAACAAGTCTTTGAGCTGTCTGTCCATATGGAAGTAAGCAAATGCATTTTGTGCACATGAGCTGAGAACCTTTTTGTCAGCTGAGCCTGATGGAGCTCACAAGCACTTCACACTTCCTGTCGCTTTTACATAAAACGTAGGGTGTGCCAGCTGCAGCTTAGTGCTTTCACTAATACCGAGTGTCTTCACTAAGAACTTGATATTGCTGTAACAGTCAAATGCGTTCAGTATGCTGTGTGCAAACCTCAGACAACTTTATTCAGGTAAATGGTTCCCTTTCATCTTTAAGCATTGTCTGCATGCACCACACTCAGTCAGTGCATACCTATTATCTCTCCAGGACACAAAAAAACCTAACCAACAGTAGCAAATACTCCTAAAATCATCTTACGCAGACATCTGACAACAACCAAACAGGTAATTCTCTCACACTGTAAACCTTCCATCGTTGAAGTCCCTCATTTGGAGCTCCACCCTGTACTTAGCTACTGATTTTAAAAACCTTGTCGGAATATGAAATCTTTCAGACCTCTGCCTTGCTGACAAACTTGGCAGAAATCAGACAACGGATTCAAAAGTTATTGGGAGAAAGAAGGAACACTGACAGGCAGCACAAACACACGAAGTCTCGTTTCCTTAGGAAAAGGAGTCTAAAAACGTGTTTTTTTAAGTCAGATCTGGAACCACAGCTGACACTAAGTTTCGTTGAATATTTTATCTAACAGGATGTATCTCAGTGTGTCACTATTACAGATACCGAAAAAAAAACAATTTTCACAATGAGGTGGTCAAACATTGGAACAGGGGCCCACAGAGGTTGTAGAATCTCCATCCTTTGAGATATTTGGAACTTGACTGGACGAGCCTCTGAGCAGCCTGATCCAACCTCAAAAAGTCAGCTTCCTCTTCAAGCTGGATTCACCTTGCTGGGAGAGGAACAGGAGGACTGCCCAGATGGCTTACAGAGGTCCCTGCCGACCTAATTTTTTCCATGATTCTATGTCAGAACCCTGTCTGTATGTTTGACAAGTGCTTTCAATATCTAAGGAACCCAGGTTAGCTCCACAAATGTCATGAATTGGGAAGCCATATTTCACTTCTTGTGAGAAAATGGGAGAAGAACTAAATCAAATTCTCATTACTGGCTCTTCTTTTCTTTTAGAAAAAAAATACTTAAATTAGTTCCAAAATAGCTGGTCATTATCACATAATGAAATTGTTCTTACTGAGATAAAACATTCTCTCTCAGACACATCCATTGTAACTTGTGCTTACAGTCCTGGAAATATTTTATCAGTACTATTAGTTCAGCCTTGCTAACACTGAAGTCAATCACAAAACTCTTAATAACCTCCACCTGGAGAAATGTCCTTTATTAGTTAACAGCTGGAAGACTACTGAATCACCGTTCAACTGTAATAGCGTATGATTAGAATATTTACAAACCTCCATTCACTTGACTTTTCCGTCTTACTCGAGAGATCTGTTTATTAGGCTTTTCTCCTGTTTGAGGTGTGGATGTAATCAAGTTGTTATCTATATCACGTTCAATTCTACTTCTTTTTGCAGGATTTTCTCTTTCTTCCTTAAAACAGAAAAGGGGGAAAAAAGAAACATACTGAGTAGTGCCTCTTTTCTCTGCTGAATGCCACCAGAAAATGTTAGCTGCTAGGGAAAGTTCCCCAAAAGGTCCATTTATTGTTCCACTTCCAGATGCAGAATATACACCATGTATCTGGCCAGCCGGAATTTTAAACTCATCCAAACTGACACAACCCAAGGTAAACAGCTGAGTACTGGGAAAGAAAGCTGTGCTTGGAATTTCTGTTGTAGAAAAACTGTCTTTAAATACTATTTTACCGGATAGTCAATTTGTAATTAAGTGCTGTGGCATTAAGGAAATGTAGAAACAAGACAACTAAAATGATGAGAAACTTCATTTCTCTGCTTGTTAAAATATACAGAAACTGCATAATAATATCCAATATAAAATTCTCCACCATGATCCTTACATAAAGTGGCTCGCTAAATTGTTTGTAAGTATGTACTGTGGTAGTACTCAATTCATATCAGATAGTACATGGCAAAACTTAGCTGTTAAAAATATTATATGCAAGGGTTGTAACCCAGTGATTCTTCTTACCTTTAAGAAAATTACTCTTCTCCTCTGTGGCAGTTACGTGAATGGGAAAGAACCAAGCATTTTTGCATATTTTTTCTGAGCATGTGTGTATGTGTAGCACAGATATTTAAGACAGGTTTCTTCCCCTTTTGTCCCAAAGCACCTATTACATCTTAACAAAATGGCAATCTAAAATACAGCCATATAGAGTACACTGAAATGTAAGATGTGAGACAAAGCAAAATAAATGGAATTAAATATTTAAAAAAGGCCACAAAGCATATTAAAGTAAATTAAAATTTCTACTTTAGTCTTACAATATTACCCTTCTGGGAGCAGCAGTTTCACATCTTTAAAAAGAAAAAAGTTTGCATGCTCCAAAAAAAGGTAAATTGATCCTTTAGAAAAATTAAATTAAGGCCCATGCTAAGAGTACAGTACCTAAAAGAAATACTGGCAAACACGGAAATGCATGGACAGCCATATCAGAAGACAAAGTATGTGACCACCACTGATCCCCAAAGCTTCCTACTGGCAGTTTCTTCTTGACCAACAACCTTGGTGAGAACAATCAAATTACTACCACAAGCAATTAATGATAATGTATATACCATAAAATCATATATGAGAGAAAACAGATGGCTCACTGATAAAAAGAATAGCAAGGCACCTTATCTTTTAGGTCATTCTTTCAAATTCAACATGGGAAAAAACAAGAGGAATTAATTAACTTCTAAAAGCTATGCATAAAATTGGCCTTCAAAAATGACTCGTGCTTTATGGAGAACAAGTGCAGGAACATTACAGAAAACTCGATGAAAACAGGAAATCTGTCTCATAGTATCAGCAGAGGCACAAAGGATTCAGTAAATCTAGAAACCGCTTTCCCTCTCCCGAACAGGAGCTATCACGATGTTGTGGGAAAGCTCACAGTGCTCTGCCCGTGTTGCATTGGTCCTGTGAAAAAAGGACTTTGGGTTCCAGGATGGCCAGCCTTGTACCTCTGGGTGTTTTGCATTCATGTAAAAAGCCACAAACCAAACTGCAGAAATAATTTATTTTCCTGAAACAAAAAATAAAATTCTACCACTTCTAAAAATTCTTTGGCAAAAAAAGGGGGAAAAGAGTGCAATGGACCAGACTGAAAGGAAAAAAAAAAACAACAGTCAACAATAAACAAGCCCTGAAGCAATAATAAACACGGATGTAAAATGAACATAAATCAGTAGTGTGACAATATCACAAACAACAAGATCAGAGTTCAAGAAGTTCGTTAATAGAATTTAAAGATGAAATTATGCACAAGGTTGCAATTCGCCTTGATTTATACTGTGGAAATCTTATTGCACAGACATATAAATATACCTATTATATATATTTATAATATTATACATATATGAAACATATGATCATATGATTCATTCAACTCAAAATAGCCAATTATGATCAATAACTGTGCCATAAGGAAGACGGCAATGCCACGCTGTCATAAGCAATTTGTTTACTCTTGGTATGTTTTCAGAACCTTGTACGGACTAATGAATGGCCCGAACTGGGACCAAGAGTAATGACAACACACTCAAAGCCAATGCGATGTATGACAGTACTGGAACCCCACCCATCAAACACGTTTAGTGTAACCTAATGTGGCAAATTATACAATATTTGATTCTAAAATTTTAAAATGTTAGTAGTAGTTCCTGTATGCATACGCACATCAGTTTTTCTGGTAGATCAGACTTGTCGCTTTGTAAATAATAAATACTCTTTTGTATTCCATAACTATCCATGACTCGCACAGGGGCTCTGAGTTGGAAAAGACCTCGAGATCAGACCCATCACCATCCACATTCCTACAGCCACGTGTTAGGCTCTAGTTTCTCTAACTAAATAGCTATGTTTTTTTAGGTTCTGATTGTTTAAAGAATATTTCCAACAAGCCACCTTTACAATACCAGATGAGTTATGACTACCATCAAAATTGTCAAGATACACTAGCTATGAAGACATTTATTGCCATAAATCCATATAATCGCTGTGGTGACTTAGATTTCAACGTACCCATAAATGAACTACTATGCGAGTTGTACACATACACTATCTCACAGAGTTATAACGTTTCCATGGCAGCCACAAGACCACTTTGTTAAGTCATTAGCGCTTTGGAAGATAGCCCGGCAGTATCAATATCATGCCATGCTAATGCCACTGGAGCCACTCCAAGTCCTGCTACAGACACAGGAGAGGACATGAAAGGGAACAGAAGAAAAACGTGGACATTTTACATTTTATATTTTTAAAAAAATTGTCAAGAAAAAAAAAAGAATGAAATGTAATTCAAAGATCTGGGAGAGAGAAGAGGAGAAGAGAGAAAATTAACAAAACCTTAAAGAGACAGCAAAAAAAAAGAAAAAACAGATATCTTTCTCTTATCTTAAAATTCCTACGTAAAATGTTTTGCTTAGATTTCAGCTTTTTGTTGCAGACAAAATGTTGCACTGTCGTGCCACATAGATGCTGAATGTAAAATGGCTTAATTGTCCTACTTCAATGAAAATGTAAGTGGTTTTAACCATTTTCTTTTTACTGAAGTATTTCTTTGTCAGTACCTCAATGCTTTTATGATAAGTAGTCAACACATTAAAGATTAAATTTCATTATATTTTTGACAATTTAAGACTATATTGTTACCTTAATAAAAATTATTTCAACTTCACCTTGTTACAAAGTTATCTTTTCAACACTTAGTTCAGAAAACAGAAAATTATTCTGAATTTGAATCACTTTTTTTTAAACCGTATAGTTCATAACCAGTGTTATGACTTCCTGGGTACTCTTTAAAATTTACAGCTAAGTAATATCAATATTTGCATTGCTGGGACTGAACGAAGACTCTTTTTTTTTGACAGGCCTTTCTCTTTGCAGAAAAAACTGAGGCTTTGGAAGCAATTGCAAGGTCGCATTCAGCCTATCAAAGCCATACATATCATTCTCCCTCACAACCTACATTCAACATGTTTTAACACGTGAAAATTAGTAAATTCAGGTTTCTGCTTGTATCAAGATAGATGAGTTTTAGTGGTTTAGCCCCAACTTTCCATTTACATATTTTTATTTATTCTTAATAGTAGTATTTTAAAATCAAAATTAATTGAATATGACCCAATTAAAAAACAAAAGAAGAAACCCACTGACACTGTACCTTCGGTGTGCTTCCTTTAATAAACTTTTTGATTGAAGACAATAAGCCAGTTTCATTTTTCTGTGGTTTTCCTCCGCCAACAGGTAAGCTCTCTTCCACCTCCGAATGTTTCCTCTTTGCCCTCAAAGCACGTTGCGTGTGAATTTGATTCGATTGCTGAGAAGCCTTCCGCGTTCTCAGCCTCATTTTCATGTGTACCACATGTAAAGCTATAAAGGGAAAAAACAAGTATACTTAGTCATTGAAGAAATGTATTAAGCTTCAGATCAGGAACTGAAAAAATTATATAACACTGACAGTGTTCTGATGCACTGAGCTTTTATATCCATATATACACACACACGCATATATATATGGCTAAACTTAAGTGAAAGAGAAGAGCTATTTAAGCTAAAGCATAACACTGGCAGAAGAACAAATGAATATCATCTGGCCACGAATACATCTAACCATTAGATCAATGAGGTTTTTGCATAACCCTCCAGCCCAAGTAGCGGGAACAAAAAATCTAAGTGTTTTTAAGATGGAAAGGATTTTATGGTGCCTGGTGTCTTCAGCATCCGATGACTAGACTCAATGACCTAGGCAGCGCTTTCCAGCCCTGTGTTCCTTACAATACATCATTTTAAGACTCTACATTAAATTTGAGATGAAGCATAAATCTAAATTCATGTCAAGTGCTCACAGAAGAAGAAATCATAAATGAGACTATGCATTAAATATGGGTGAGGATATAGCAGTTCAACAAAGGAACCTAAGATTGATCTCCAGTACAACTGTGTTTGGGAATACGATTAGACCACAGGAAGACTCATGCAAAGGCAATATTTATTAGAGCAGAGTAAAAGGCCATTTCAGAAAATGTGTCACATCTATCTCCAGCCTTCAATTGGACCGCTGGTGTAGTTAAATTTGTGCATATATATAACTGCTTTTCTGGATTGTGGCATATGCCTTCTCCAGTTGACTGAAGCTCATACTTGGGTTGATTTGAATGGGACTATTCAAGTGCTTAAAATTATGCATGTGCTGGATCAGGAGCAGAGAAAAGTAGCAAGAAATCCATCTGAGTCGTAACGCCCAGAAATACAGGTAGGAGCAATACGCACGTCCTAGCTGAAGACATGACAAAAGGCAATTTATTTATTGATTGATTTTTCAAGAAAAGGGTATTCTTTTCACAGTAGGAATCAGAATCTGGTTTTCTGAAATTCGTTTAACACATACCGTATTGCTGAACAGAGGTACCTTAAAATATGGGTAAGGTAGCAACAGCTGCTTTCTTGTTAGGAAAAGGCAACGGCAGCATGATTTGCAGACAGAAATACCGTGATACTGTTCAGAAACTGTCTGGTTAGCAGTTAGGTACATCTCAGTCCTAAATGAAAGGTGTTCCAGCTAACGAAGAATAACATTGCTACCAACATCTTCTCGGGAAGGCGAAGCAAAAGTAGTATGGCATTGGTATGGTCAGGAGTTACACACTTTAGTGACAAACAACGACTGCTTTAACTGCTGGCAAACGCGGGATTTCATTTTGCGTCCATAATGTCCAGCATTTTCCACCATCACTTAACACAACGGCTGTTACAGAAAGGGGAAGTCAGGACAGTTAAATGACTGAAGTAACTATGGCAAAAGTGGACTGATATTTGGGGTTTAAAGAAAGAAAACAGAAACCATTTGTCTAAATTTATAAAAATTGATTACTTACAATTTTGAGCCCTCTAGTAACAGAAGCATTAAAACTCAGACCCCATATGAGCATACTTTCACCATTAATATTTGCAATAAAACTCGCATTTAGTTTGATAGAATCTACTGGATGCAGAAAAAAAGTAATGTTGGGGAAAACTGAAAAACATCCCCAAGGATTTAAATCCAGTTTGCTGTTCCTGCTCTGTGCCACTAGAAAAATAAAAAGTTAAAAATAACGTTCTTATGCAAGGATGTAAAATAAATGTGTTATCAAAACCTGCATCTTGACCTTTTTTCTTACAAGCTCCTGCTAGATTAATTTTTTTGTGTATGATTTACAGTGGGAAGAATCCAGCTCAATAGACGTGTGGTCCTGTTATACTTCTGCACAAATCAGGAGGACCTAATTATGAAATTGAAGAAACCATCAAACGTCAATAGACAGAATGAGCCAAAGATACCTTAAAACATATAATGTATTTTTACTTTGGAAATATTCAGGAAAATGTTATTTTCAGTCAACTTCTTGTTAATTAAGCGATTAGGTTCTGTTAATAAAATCATTTTATCATGGGTGGCTGAAAAAAGAACACCTGAGTTAAGGTTTCTCAGTGTTCCTGTATGTGGGAGGAGGAGGAATTCACAGCTCTATAGGAAATAAAGCCCAAGACAGAAAATGGCCATTAAACTTTTAAACCAAATAGTTTAAACATATCAGTATTTCAAACTAAATAGTTAGCAATTTGTTGGAATGAAGTTAGAGAAAAACACCGCCGTTTTGCCGCGTTGGAAATGCTCTCAGAACTCCCCGAGGAGCCCGAGTCCTTCCATGCGTTGAGAAGGGAATTTCACTTGCTGCATTACCAACCTGCTTAGGGATTTATTTATGTTTTGCTCTTTCCTCTAATTTGCCTAAGTTATAACCCTCTGAAATTCTTCAGCCTGTACGGTCCAAGGAGAGAGATCAGATCTCAGACAGCCGCCCCTAGGACAGAGAAGCGAGCGGAGGAGCGCAGCCAGCGGGGTCGAACACCAACCACCCCAGCTCCGAGAGGTTTCAGACGGGTCCAAAGCCCCAGCGTGCCGGACTCCTTCACATCTCCTACAGGCCAGACAGCCCTGCGCCACCGAGAAGGATTAACCATGCTTTTTTTTGCATCCCTCGGGGTTTTTGTGTGCAGGAAGCCCTGGGAGCCCGGCGCAGGACCGGAGCAGCGGGGCAGCTTACAGCACCACGGTCCCTTGGGAACGGGAACCGTGCTCACGCTGAGAAGCGGTGGCAAAGGGCTCAAAGGGGAAGAAAACCAGAAGGATGGTGGAAGAAAGGTGCAAGAATATGTAAGGAGCAGAGCAAGCTTCCCAAAGGTGCTTTAAAGTCGGGTATGGTAGGATGACAGGAGGGAACCTAGGGGCTTGCCCCTGCTCCCTCCTCATTTCTTCCCCACGCTGCTTCCAGAGTTGGCTGCCCCCTCGGAGACCAGAGCAGCTCACCAAGCTAACAGCAAAATAAATATATATCCGACTTCATTTTTACACAGTTTAACCGGTTTATAAAGGGAACCAATGGGCATCAGAGCAGTGCTACGGAGCAGACCAGCACATCCCTGGAGCGACGCAGCCAGACGCCACGCAGCCTCCCGAGCGCGGGTATTTTGGAAAGCAGAACAGAGCTGCAGACCCACCGTGGGTGGCACGAGGCCGGGAGGCTGGCGGCTCCGTCCCCAGAGCACGCAGAGCGACACAGCGCAGGCAGGCAGCACGCGCCCAGCCGGGCAGGCTGCATGCACCGCTCCAGGAGCTCGCCTCGGCCACTGCCAGCCTCCGGCACAACGAGAGGGCACCCTAACTTCTGCCCACCTACGTACCTGCGTTTGGGCCTGGGTGCAGCTGTTCTCAAGTCTCTTCTGCGCTGCTCAGAGACAAATTTTTGATCACTAGCACTGTGAGCTCTCTGGAAAGGGCGCAATGCACAGACTTCAAACAGCCAAGACTCCCTGAAATATCCACGTGTGTATATTTACACACATGGACATAACATAAGCTTACACACAATGTATACACTTATACACAGCGTAAGCACTGCCTACAATTGAGAAGTGAGATTCCTAAGTCTCATTTACAGAGTTTAAAAAACTCTGGACGGTAAGAAGAGAGCAACACTGAACTAATTCAAGTGGTTGATCCACCACGGATAACCACTCACAGTGGTGAATTGGGAATTAAGTAAATGAACACTAAAATATAATGAAATGTAGTACATTCAAACATGTAAACCACGTTTATTAAAACGTTACTTACACATTTTGAAGAACTGGCAAACATCCTGCCATGTGCCTCTGTACAACAGCAGCCTTAAAATATTTTGGTGAGGAATCTAAGATGCCTGCCATTTCACGGGTAGGAATTACACAAGGCTATACTAAAAGCAAATGTGTAAAAAGAATTAGACGAATAATTGTGAAGCACCAAAGGAAGACTGACATTAGTCAATCTCCAATTTGGAAATGAAAATACTGCTTAAACTGTGCTATTCTGTACGTTGCCTGATTTTTCTAGAGCTGAAACAAATACTAGGCAGACAAAGCCCAAACCAATTTAACGTTTGTCAGTCTGGGTATGCATTTATCCAGCAAGAAACCATTCAACTCATCTGCACGCTATTGCCAGAGAGTTCTTTGGCTCACTTCACATCCTGGGTATCAAGCCTCAGGTTATAAATATCTCTAATGGACTTAGCAACAGTTACCTACAATCCCCGCAGTGCCAGAAGTTTGCTCTCCCAACGCGCGATGCGTTTGGCAGCGTGCAGTTTCTACTTTAATTATCTTTGTGCTTCTTTTCTGAAACGAGCATAAACCGAACTACGCCACTCGGCAGGCTCTCTCAGTCAAAACAACCCAAGCCCAAACATGCCCGTGAATTTCCTTCCTCAGCCACGTACGACTTTTGCCCGTCACCCCGGCGTGCCGGGCAGCCAGGGCCGGGCTGAGCGACGGCGGGTGCGAACGCCTCGTGTCACTGCCGGCGCCCGTGCCGCGGAGCCAGAAGCTCGCTGCTGGGGGGATCGCGCTCAGCAGCCCTGGCTAACCGCTGCCCTTCGATTCTCTTTCCAGCACACTGCCTGTCAGGAGCCTGCAGCTCAGGATTCTCCCCGTACAATAGCGCGGCTCCTTCACACCGGGAGCAGCCGGCACTGCGGTATTCCCGTAACGTGGACCTGAAGCCAGGAGGCCCGTCCGCAGCAAGCACGCTGAACATTTAACGGCTCAAGATGTTTTTCTGCGTTACACACGTGTCTTGGTCTAAATCCTTCCCGAACCCTTTCCTGCTGGAATTCCTTCCCCATCTATTAAAACAAATAATCAAAACACAAAAGAAAGTGGGGGGGGTGGGGGTGGTAAAAAGAAATAAATACATATTCTTCAAACGAGAAATGCGTGGCAAAGAGGGGCTGAACGGAACTCTCACTGAACAATTTGTGAGACAGGACGGTAAGTAACGAAGGAGCTATCGGGAGCAGCAGCCGGAGGTGCCGCAGCCGCGCACGCTCCGTGTCCTGCAGCTGCCGGGCTCAGCGGGGCACGCACGGCGTTGCTCCAGGCGCAGGCACCGCGCACCTACGGGACAGAAATTCCTGCGAATGACCCAGAGACCCAGGTAACAGCGCACCTCCATGATTCCTGCAGGTGGGGATGGCTGACTTTCCCCCCGCATGCGGTACTCCGGTCTTATCTATTGAAAAACTATTTTTCCCCAAAACTATTGAAAGAAAATTAGGTACAGCACATGTAATTACAGGGTTTAAGGTTTTTTGATACAGGAAAGGGTTTAAGACGGTAAAAGAACAATAGCAATCAACAATAGGAAGATACGACTGACAGGAAAATTCAGAATTATAGCGTTGAACGATTCCTACGTTTAATTTGGCACTCGGCAAGCCCGCTGAGCTGCCCCCATCAAAAGCTGCATATTCCCAGCCTGGCTGCCGGAAGGGCTCTGGGGGATTAGGACAGCCAGGCACGCGTCGGGAACGCAGCTCGGTGAGTGACAGGCACACGTTAGGCGAAGGGCTTCTCTACGAGTTACTCCACTTACCCTACCCCATGGGCTCCCGCGGCGCCGGGAGGTGAGGCCTGGCCCCCAGCCGCTGCCCGCTGCACCCCGCAGCCCAGCAGCAGCAAGGGACGAGGCAGGGACGAAGCTCCTGCCATTGGGATCCGAAACAATTTTTACACAACAGAGCGTCTGCTGCTACAGATTGGATTAGCTCCTGGTGTGGACGCAGCGTATGGTGGCAGAGTCGAGCACAACCACAATCCAAGAGACAAAAGGAAGCCAAAAAAAAAAAAAGTTCCCTTCTCTCCCATACGTAACTGCCCGTACATTTGTTTTTGCCAGCATGGAGATGATGACCACAGAGCATGAAAAATTCGCACAGCAAAACGAAGCACACTGAAAAATGTTGGGGGATGCGTTTGATCGCAACAACCACAGCACTCGTCCTGCATTACTTCCACCCATCCCTTGAAAGAGTTCACCCAAAGCCAAGAAGGCAGCACCACCCCTTCACACTTTCAGGTTTTAAGCAAGAATCCAGCCCATGCCGCATATGTCACAGGTAGACGCACAAGAAGCTGCGACCCGTCCCCAAATTTAACAGCTTTCTGCGACGCCCGATGCCTGGGCTGGCGGTTGCGACCTGCCCGCGGACGGTTCAGTGCCAGCAGCTCAGCTAACCCAGACCTCTCTGCTGAGCAAACGTCTCGGTTTCATTCACATGCTTCTGGACGCACAGGCTGGATCACGGCAGGCGGGTCCACAGAAAGGAACCAAGAACAACCGTTTTCTCCAGTTTCCTTTTAAACTTCCGATACCAGTCGCGTTTCATCAGCACACTGCATCGCTGCGATGTGACCCGGGTTTCAAGAAGAACGATCCCAAGGAGAAGATGCGTTCACTGCGCTGGCCGAGGTCCATTCGCGTGGGACTAGCGATGCTCTCCAGAAATGCGAGATCCTACAGCACCCTGCAAAGACGCCTGAGCCACGAGGGTAGGGAAGCAGGGAAACAGGGACGGCACGCAGCCTGCGAGCGAGAAACGGGACAAATGGCAACCCGCGTGTCACAAACACCTGTCTGGACTCGCAGCAAAGTCGAGCAGAAGGACTTACAGAGTCCTTCACCCAGACAGGCCCCAGAGCGCTTCACAAACCCGAAGGAAATGCTCTGTGTTAGCTCAAAGGTGTTGAGACTTTTCCCCCCTCAACGACTCCCGGCCTTTCTTTAACCAACTTATCCTCCTTCCCTAGGAAATCACAGCAATTTCATCGTGTTCCAGCTGATGTACTTTGTATTTTACAACGTCCTGTGTTGTATCGTCACTCTTCACAAATCTTCAAGCGTGTTTCCACCACCGCCTCCCGGAGAGACAGCCACCAACTAGGAAGCCGCGGCTGAAGAAGGCTGGATGGTGCTAGGACAGTGCGGGCAGGAGCAAAGCAAGACAAATTGCCTATAAAACCAGCAACACACACAATACATACTACCCAAATGTCGGAGCGTGGCTATGAAATCTGGATAAATGTGCAAAGAAACCACCAGTTCCGCCAAGATCTCAGTTAGCAATTACAACTACCAAAGGCACAATGCAGGTGGTGCCCCTCAGTTCTCCCAGTTCTCCGAACCCCCCTTTACTTCTCCCCTGCATCTCAGAACAAAACGCCTTCATAACCTGAACAAAACCACAGCTGAAATCCCCGGGTCTCAGTCCCCTTGCTTTAACCGTGATCCCCCAGTACGTCCGCCTCGGGCTCACCTACAGAGCTCTGCTCTCCCAAGGCTTAAGCGCCTCCCCTAGAAGAAACATTTTCTTATAAAGATGTTGCCAAACAAGATGAGGAAGGCTTTTTGTAATTGGCCCTAACAGAAAATAAATTTTCTGTTACTTTATTTTTCTGCTGTAGCAATCATACTTCCAGGCACCATTGTTTTGCCATTGCTCTGCTAGCGAGGCTTTGTTTTGATTATGCTACGTGCATTTGGAACTGAAAGTTTATTCCCTCCTGGCCAAGATATTTTTCTCTCTGTGACTGAGGGTACACGCTTGTAATTAATTCAGCCTTTTCAGATTGGGTCAGACCCCTAACCAACAAAGAAAAATGGAGAGCTGGGTCAACCGTAGAACAGCTGAGCTCAGAACAGAGCCCGAGCTGTGTTGCAGCAGCAAGATATTACTCAGGATCTCTGGTGCTGCCAAGACAAGGATTTTACATCAGTCGCCTTTAGGTACCGCGGAGCTCACCAACAGCTGAGAAGTTTTGAAAGAAAAGCGTGCAGTACTTGAGCGTTACACAAGCGGCAAACAGATCCCGCTAGAACCAGCACTGTTCCTGCTGAGGTTCGGGGACGGGCCAGCTGTCTTGGGACAAATCAGGCTCCCTAGACATTTAATCCACGCTGCCAGGCTCACGGGGAGACTATTTTTGGAAGTCGTCTCCCTCTTGTTCCAACCCCCGGTACGGACAGGTTGCTGAACGCTTCCTCAGCAGACCTGCCAGGATGGTGTGATAAGCTCTGACCACAAAAACATCTTCATGGGTTGCTTTTTCTTTTTTTTTTTAAATCATTCATCTTGTATTAGTTGGCTTTCTTAATTAAAAAAAAAAAACGGAAGAAACAACAAACGAGCAAACAACACCAACTCCAGAAGATTAATAAGCCTAAGCAAGTCTGTGTCGGGCTGTGGAAGCCACGAAGTAACTCCTGCACTTGTTACGAGAAGCTGACAGTTTTTGCAAGGTGTGCAGAGATGAATTTTGTTAACTGCACCTGAAAACCTAAACTTGCTCTGCTTCCCCTTAATCTTTCTGTGGGATCAGCACCGCAATCACGTATTCCACAGGGCTTTGTCAGGTTGCTATCTTTTAAAAGGCTAGATAAAGTTTTTGGCTGCTCCTTTGGCCTTAAAAACAGCAGGCTATTTCAGACTCTTTGTATTGGAGGATAAAAACTCTTTAAATGATAATATGATTCTTATTTCCCTGGAAAACATCTTCCTTGGTGCACTATAAATTCAAAACCTTTCCAAATAGTTTAAATTCTGCTCTCTACCTTGCAGGAGCTGCTATTATGCTCTTTTTGCACTTGGCTTTCCTGATGAAAAAATAAAAAAAATCCACCAACGTTGTTACAAATGGGGAAAATGCCAACACAATCGAGTTTTTTTGACCAGATACTGCCCGTGCAGATCTAAAACTAAACACTCTCCATGACATAAACATGCTGATTTAAATCTGATTTTTTCATAGCCCACTGCCCTATTCCTAAATGGAAAACTTTATTCTTACTCATTTCAATCAGTGAGATTCATTTGCTCATTTATACATGTACCTAGATTAAAATTAATAGGAAAATAAGAGCTTTACTAATTCTCGAGTGACATTATGTTTAACTTTAAAAACGTGCAACAGAGACATTACGAGCTTGAATCTCGTTCACTTCCACAAACTTTCTTGAGATCAGTTTCAGGGACCTGCCTGACCCCATGGCAGTGAGGCTATTTTACATTTACTGTTTTCTTTCATTTAAACGTGTTTTGTTTTGGTTTTTTTCCTGTTTTGTTCTGGGTGAAAAATCCACAAGAGAAAAATCACTGGCTGTTCAGTGGAAAGTTAAATGAGGTTTCTGAACAACGTGCCGATACTGCAAAGCATAATAACCACAATTTAGCACAACAACACAAGTTTTGTAAGCAAAGACTGATCTTCGAGCACACTATAACGTTTCCGTTCTTCCTTGGTTCCACCCCAAATTTCACTTATTTACTTCACAATCTAATTACCTCTGCTTTGGTCTAAGGTATCTCTGCCACTTTGAAATGCGTGAGACGGAATGAAATAATAACTTTATGGCTGCAAAGTAGCAGGTACGGCTCTGCAAACAAACAGAGAATCGCTCCGCTGAGAGAAGATCCTGTTTGCCTAGCGCCTCACTTTGCAAAGTTTGTGTCTGCAAACACGAGGCAGGAGCTGCGGAACTACCAGGGCTGCTGCTGTGGCTCTGTACAGTGCAGGCTTGCCCTCTGAAGAACAAGCACGCACAATCGGCTAGCATTTCAGGACGCCTGGCAGCTTGAAAGTCAGAGAAAAGGGAAGCTGCACATCTTTAACGCGGGGCGCAGATTCACGCGCTGCGCTAGGAAATGTGAACGAGTAGAGGCAGCTGAAGCCCGCTAATCTCGCCCCTTCTTCCAGAAATCCGCATCTATGTGTTTTAAAATAGAGAAATCTGCGAAAAGTGCCGGTATCAGCTCTGAGCTTAAATGGCTGTTGGATCTTTTTCCAATCGTCCCGCGGCACTGGGAGTAAATCCAGCCCCTCGTCGGAAGCCAGCAGAGTGAGAGATGTCCCCGTCCCCTCCCCGAGCAATGCCGCTCTCCTGGGCACGGGTTGGTTCACGGTATTACAGAGCAGTTACGTTACACCAGAATTTGGGAGAACTTCCAGATACTGAGGAGAGCTAATTTAATACCATATTTAATGTAAATTAACGTGTGCCTTCTGTACTTATAACAAAGCGCACGTTACTTCTCACCTGAAGAAACAACTTAGCGAAATCACGGACGAATATTCTTGCTATTTATAAACGTTTTAATGAAAACGAAAGGCATACTTCCTCGTTTCCACACCTCCTCCCTCCACGTCCCTTCCAGCCCGGCAGGTACTTTTTCACTGCGCATTGCGACCGAAGGGGGGTGAGGAGAACAGGCAGGCCGTTTCCTCCAGCAGCAAGGCCAGGCGAAGGCAGGGGCGATGTCACCCGCGCTGTTCATCCCCCCGCTGCCCGTTGCCCTCCAGCGGGCAGTCTCCAGCCCCAAGTTTTTGCGGAGCAGCCGGCCCAGGGAGCTGCAGCCTCCCTTCTGCCGGCGCAGCTCGCTCCCACCCGCGTGCCACACTTTGCCGCAGCCGACCCCCTCGCCGTCACGCTCCTGCGCCCTTCCCGGGGCAGCGCTGGCACGCGGCGAACCCTCCCTTTAGCCGAATTTTGAGGCCGGCTTGCTAAACCGAAAGGCTTCGACACGGAATCACACCAACAGGGGCTGGAATACAAACATACGGCTCCTGGCAGGGGAAAGGACAGCCACGGCAGTAAACCAGCAAGCGCCGGGGTTAAAGCAGCGCTCCACGATCACCCACCTACAACCATCAAACACCCGGCCGCGTAGCTGTCGGCGTGCCCTGGCACAGCCACCGAGGGTGCCAACGCACGGCTCTGCCCCGGTGGTGCTCGGAGCAGGGCACAGGCGAGGCTGTCCCCAGCACGGAGGCCACCCTGTCTCGGAGGAAGGGAGCTGAGCTGGGAGGATGCGACCGGTGCCACTCCGCTTGCTCAGCAGACCACAGGACCCGTCCCGGCCCACTTCGCTCACTGGCGTGGCCCCGGTCAGCAGCACCGGAGGGACCGCTGTATGTTGTAGGCTGCTGGGGAACCGCAGCCCCGGCCGCTCCAGCACCGACTGCGGGGCTGCTTCCTTGATGCAATTCCTTCAGTGATTCAGGTTTAAAATTGTCCTTTTATTTTACGGCAAGTTACTGGAACAGATACCATTCGGCTGCAAATTTTTAAAGCACCAGTGCTTTATGTCAGGGTTTCATTTGCTTATTGTACTCTCTGAAGGGCTGCATTCTGTAGCACAAACGCCGGGAAGCTTGTTTCTAATATGCTTGTAGATCTTTTTACAGCCTGGTTTCCAGGGAAAATAAAGCTTATCCAACTGCGTGTCCGTCAGTCCTCCCCTGGTAACCCGCTCACCACCCTCAGCCTGATTTGATAGAGGGGGGGAAATTTCAGACAGATCAAGTTCCTACAAGTCTCCTGAACACCTGAAGCCCTGTGGGTAAGCCAGACCCTCCTAGTGGTGAGCGAAAGCGAGCCGCAGCCCAGCCCTTACCCCCGTCCATCCTGGCCACGCACACACAGCCTTGCCTGCTTCCCCAGCCCGCCTCTGACCAGGAGGATTCAGCAGGGACACCGCAAGCCCCGCCGCGGAGGCAGCGCTGGGGACGCCCGGAGCGCTGCGGGTGCAGGGTCTGGAAGCGCGACGGAGCTGCGAGGCTTGAAAGGATGCACGGCTGCGGGAGAGCAGACCTCACGCATCCTGCTGTTCAAGTAACAGCCAGCCAGATGGATTACTTTAGCTCGTGCTTGTGATTACCCTTTTCAGGAAGGATCCTCATTTGTTGCACTTACAGTACGGCAGCAAAACTCAGAAATAATTTAAAGACTATATATATAAAAAAAGCAGGCACTCTATTCATGCAAATGGTCAGCATCTTTTGTCCCTGAACACTGCAGTGGACCAAAAACTCTCATAGAGTAGTATTTTAAAAACTGGGCTATAAGTAGAAAAAAATATATAGTCTTCTCCTCATCCGTACCACTCATATATTTCATAAAACAGAATTTAGCTTCTTGAACTCCCCTTGGACACAGAGGAGAAGCAAGACCGGCCAGATGAGTTTAAACAACCACCTGTCGCGAGCCGAGTTCACTCGGCAGCCTTTGCACAGCAGCAGCTGAGCGGTGTCGGTGCAGCCACGGGGAGAAGCGCGGAGCCAGGCTACGGAACCCAGGCACGGGGGGAAAAGGCAAAAAGGCACCTGCCAGCCGCTCAGGAAATTTCGTTCAGATTTTACTCCATCTGCTCCTATTCCGTGACGGCTCACTGAAGGCTCGCGCCCTCGTCCCTTTACGGACTGTTTGCTTCAGATCTGTCCCTTCTTCCACGGACACCTGCACGCCAAGGGCTCAGCATCAATAAGTTCACCCTACAGGTCCGCTGCTGCTGCTCCACGCTGCCTGACTGCCCGAACGGAGGCTGACAACGCTGAGTAAGCTGAAACAACGGCAGCGGGTTTATCAGCACGGTCACTCCATTTTAAAAATAAAACTAAACCCTCGAAGAAAGAGCCCCGTACCCCAGAAATTCTGACAAAACATCGTCTGCCTGCAAACGCGGGCACAGAGCTTCTCGAGCTGCCAGCGACAAAGTGAAGAGCGTGGGGAGAGCTGCGCACACCTCTCTGACCTCACAGCACCCAAAATGCAGAAAAAGGGGAACAGAAAATACATAGAGAGGAGACAGAGCAGAGAGCAATCTTCGCGAAATAACTTTTTAACTTTGAAAGCACGGATCACTGATGACAAACGTTTATCTTCTGCTCTTGAACTACTTTATGGGTTGGAACCCTACTATGTTAATTGCCTCCGGACGTTTTTATATTAACTATTAATCTTTGAGAGCGAACATTATCAAACATTTTCCAGATATATAATAAACCAATCTACTATCACCAGAAAATTATCTTCAAATAAATCCAACAGGATAATTAAGCACACCAATTAAGCATGGCACCTCTTCACCTGAGCCATACCCACGCAGCTCCCTTCTCCAGCTGAGCTCTCCAAGACCTTTTCTTAAGAGCGCTCCCGAGCTTTCTGGCCCCCGGGCACCACAAAAGTAAGGAGCTCCAAATACAGCGATTACAGTTGTTTAAGAATATCACTTCAGCTACACTCGAGTCTCCAAAATCTGTATTTTTAAGAACATATAAATTAAAAAGTATCGCGATTCCACTAACTTGCTTGTTTTCTTCTGTAATGTTCATAGATTCTGCCTTGATAAGCGAAATAAACAAGCTCTTCCAACCGTCCTTAAATTGATTTAATTACAACTGCTTGCTCTTGACAAGAGTTTAAGGTGTCAAACAGACTGGGCTAGGTAACTCAATCAAATACACCGTATTTAAACCCAGCACACACAAAGCCTGCAAGTTCCTGTTCTCAGCTCTCTCTGCTATTTATAAGTTACCTCCTTCTTGTGCACTTTTGGTCCTCAGAAGACAAACCTGAACGCTTCAGGCATGCTATACTTTGGCAAAGACGGAAGCAGCGCTAACTGCTGCCCGTGTAACTACCACCAGCACTCGGCCTTCCCTCACCCCCTCTATCTCCAAACCCAGCAGATCCTCATGAACGCCGCCAGGCCCACCCCGGACAGGCAGCAGCCCCCCAGGCCCTGGGCTCTGGAGCTGCCGTACCTGGACGAGCTCCCCCGGGAAATGAGAGGGTCCTGGAAAGCGGGGACAGACGCTGGGTTAGCTTGTGTGAAAAGGGCCTGGAAAACACAGAGAAGGCAAAAGAAAACACAGAACGCAGCTCTGCCGCCTCAAGTCAGCCCACTCCTTCCTGAAATAGCAAATACTTCAAAAACACGCGCCCTGAGAGGAACGCTGCAGAAGGGGAAGCCCAGAGGCAGCGGTGGTGGACGAGGCAGGGTCCCACGGGGCAGCACCGCGGCCGCCCGCCGGGCAGGAGGCACCGCGCGCCCCTCAAGCCAGGGAAATCCGCGCTGGTGGTGCCTAACCAACACTGGCTGGCGTCCGCCAGGGCGGCGAGGCTGTCGGAGATGTGAGAGCTTACCTTGACGTTACACCGATGCAGCATTTTGGGGGGGAAATGCTCATCTTGTGTCATCAAACCCAGCCAAAGCACGGCGAGCGCAGCGCGACTCGTGCTGGCACAGGGAACCCCTTTGTGCAGGGGTTTTACCACTAACGAGGCCGCTGTCGCCGCGCCAGGGAAGTCCTTGTGGTATAGGCTAATCCTGAGATTGAATTACCTACCTGCCTCTAATTAGCACCTCCTAAAATACAGGATGAATCAAAGCAATCATCATTTAGAATGGCCTAAAGTAAACCGAGTTACGATTTAGACTGAATCAGTACAGCGAACGCTGAACTGCTGAGGACAACCGCTCTGATTTGATGCGGGTTCCCGTTCATTTACTAACTTAAATCACCTCTTCTTAAACGTACCCTAAATAAGGGCAGGTCCCTTTTCTCTCACGCGAGGCTTCCAGAACGCTCACGTGCCCTGCGGTCTCACTCTCTTAGCCTTTCTCTGCTGATAACGACACGCCTGCTGCGCTGTCACCGCACGTGTTTGCACACACAGGTAAATCCCAGTCCAAATGGTTTAGCTGTGTATTTTTTTGCTGCTCCTCACACTTTGTATGCCGGCAACAAACAGCAGGATACGTACTTCAGCGCTGTGCTACTTTAAGCAAGTATACAGAGCTTGGTTTCCAGATGCTCTGGAGTTAGCAGCTCCTTTTAGTTAAAGCTATTTTCACCATAATGCTTACCTTGAAGTTACACCGATGCAGTATTTTTATACTCGAAACTATGAAGTGTTTTATGCCTTCTAACTCGATTCCTCACCCAACAAACAGAAATTCCGGATTCAGAAGGGTGTCTGGACTACTAGGGGTAACTTCAGCTCCTGTCGTCTCTGACAAGCACCTTCAGCATCACGCCACTCAGCGGACAGAGGACCCTCCTTAGACCTAAGGTAACAGACGGGCGGCTTCCCAGCACTGCCTTTAGGGTTCTGCCAGCTCGATGCATACAAACGCAACGGAAGGGGCTCAACTCTCATAAAGCTTTCCCCGTGGGGAGCTGCGTCTTTTTGTCACCCTACAGCAGAGATCGATGTGGCTGCCGCCTTAGTTCTGCCCACCAGCAGCTGCGTATCTGCTTCCCATCGGGCTGTCCACAGGGCCCAGCACCATAAATACTAAAGCATCAGGTAGGGAAACTGAGGCAACAAAGGACATGTGTCGGAGCACGCGCCCGGCAGAGGTGCAAATACACTTCAGCTTTCCCGACACTCAACCCAGTGTTTTCCTACACCAGACTGTCCTGACAAGCATTTCCCAGGAACATGAGGTAAGATGAAAAAACTTCTTATTTTCCATAGCTAAGAGGACTTCAATCAAAGTAATTATTGGAACTGATCTGATTAGGAAGTAATCTATTTCGAAAAAGTTAAGACTGCCAACTGGGAAACTACTACCCAGCCTCTGATTGCTTTAGGTGTGGATGATTTCATAGTTGATTTTTCAAGTATTATTGAATATGTCTTCATCTGTGAATGTAAAATATTTTTCTAAAATAATAAATAATCGCTATCTAGGCAACTCACCATGTAAACAGCACGTTAGGCTGGCGCACTGACAAGTAGCTGTGTGCGAAGTTCTCCTCCGAGCAGTCAGAGGCGATGCACTGCACTGCAACTGACACCGCACTTGAGCAACTTAACCTGTGGTTAAAGCACTCCGTAGGGCTGACACTGTCAGAACCGACGTGAATTAGATGGCTACTCCTCTTAAACCAGCTTGTAAAGAGCTTACCGCTCCTTTGCAGGATCAGAGCAGCATGATTCAATTCACTCTGCCCCTAAAAACTGTAAGTCGTCATGAATTTGATTAATCAACTCTGCGCTTATGGTGCACGTTTGCTTTTTCTGAAGACCTCACTGGGATGGATAAACATCAGATGAGCTCTTCACATGCAATAGATGAAAACAATCTTCCACCAAAAATTTACAAGAGATTGGTGCCAACGCTGTAGCGGTAATGCAGGCTGCTAGCAAAAGGGAAGAATTTCGTTCAGACTTGGTCTACTTCCTGGACTAATAAGAGCAAGAAGCATCGTATCTGACCCACTCAGGGCGATGAATCAGAAGGGAAAGGAGGATTGCTGAGAGGAATGCTCCTGAGAAAGTGGGGAATAAGGAGGGAGCTGGGGGGGAGCACGGGGGCGGCAGCCTGTGGCTGTGGGGTACTCCTGGGCTGACGCTAGCACGGTCCAAAAGCTGCAGTCCCTAGGAATTGGCTCCCCTAGGGAGACCAGGCTGAAAACGCACGGATGGGTAAGAGCTTGTACAGGGTTTGAAGAGGGAAGAGCCGGGACCCCAGATACTGGAAAAGGCAGCTTCAGAGTTAAACAGCTACACTGACTCCAGCTCTTCGGTTGCGAACTTGAATCCATCCTGAAGACGTTCTGGAACTTCCAGTTATCCCTTCTAAAGGACGAGAAGTCTCGAGCTTCTGTCAGAGAATACAGATGTCTAGAAACGCACATTAATTTTAAATTTCTGCCAAATTCCAATCCTACTCGATGCATGCTGTTTTGCCTTCTCTTGAGAGCTCTTGCCAAAATAGTTTGACTTCCAGTATTAGTTCCTAACAAAAATGCGCAGGAACTCCAAGCTATTACTCCGCTTACACCTATGAAAAAGTTTCCTCCACAGGAATGAGATATTTGCATAGAAAACTGTCAGAAAAGGAAAAAGTGATTGTTAGTCTTCTGGAAATAGTATTTTTGTTGGTGTCAACCTCACCAGCATTACAAGTGATCAAAGACAACAAATGCCAATACAGTATGGAAAAACTCTGTAAGATGGAGACTAACTTTCCTTTTGGATTCGGTGGCAGTTTTAATCACTCGATGCTATTCAGCCTGCAGCAGTGTCATGTCAGTCTGCCGGGGAATCAGCACCGGGGAAGGAAGCTACCAACGCTCGCAGTGGAAGTCTGGACATGGAAAATTACCTTTAAATTATGAAAATGCATGTGCAGTTCCAGCATATGTGGAATGTTTACATCGCTAGAAGAAAATGATCTAACTCTAACGTGAAATCTGCGGGACAGAATGACAGCAGAATTTTTTCTTTAACGGAGGAACTTTCTCAGATGAAACAGGAATGTCAGCTTCAGCGCATACTCTGCTGACTGGAACAGGATCAAGTCTTAACTAAGTTCCACACAATGTTTTCAGGGGAAAAGTGGAGAATGTTTTATGGAATTCAAGCCTGGATTTGGCTTGCATCCTAGAACATATATCTTGTTATGAAAACTGCTGAAACACTTTTAAGTGGGCAAGCCACAAGTGTCCTTGGAGCTATCCACTCAACTGGAAGTCACACAGGCGAAACTGAGGTAGAAAAGCTCGGGTTTGGGGTGGTGGTGGGGGAACAGAGGGAGGGGAAATCATCTTGGAAGCGTATCTGTTACACAGAACTGTTCACTCGTGCCTACAGCGCGAAGCAGTTACAACTTGTTTTCTGTTATTGTCACAGATCCAATACGTTACTCCAGCTAAATCATAATCTCTTCCTGCCTCGGTTCATCCATGTGTAAACCTGATTCACTAACTCTTACCTTAATGTGTCATGGGGCTTAATTAATAACACTTAGGTCTTTTAAGCCCTCTACAAACATTAACTACTTCTTGTAACAACTCTCCGAGGTATTATTATCCCCACTTTACCGATGGAGAAATGGCAAAAGAGGCTGCGACTCGCCCAAGGCGCCGGAGCACTAGCTACGCGCAGAGCTCTTCGCGGACCATCGCGTTGTAACGGCGGAAACTTATCGCGAGCGGCCGGGTCAGCCCACAGCACCTCGGAACCACTTTCCGAAGCGCCCCCCGCGCAGGAGGAGCACCGGGAGCAGCGCTGCCGGGAAACAACGGGCTCGGGGCGAGCGCCACGACCGCGGCGGCGCCGGGCAGCCCCGGGACGGGACGCGCCGGGGGGACGCCGCCACCGGCCCCCAGCGCCGCGGCCCGAGCTCCGCACCCCGGGCGCGGGGCGGCACGGGGCGCGCTGCCCCCCGGAGCTCCGAGTTACCGCCGGGAGCCCGGCACCCGCCCCCGGCCCGGCCCGGGACGAGCCCCGCGGCGGCCGGGCGGGGCGGGCACCCCGCAGGCCTCGGCCTGGAAGGGGCGGGGGGGGCGCGGCGCGGGGCTGACAGCCGCCCCCCGACCGCCCCCCGAGCGCGGCGGCCGGGCCGGGCCGGCTGAGCCCCGGCTGCGGGGCTGGCCTCGGCCGCCGGGCAGGGACGGGCGGAGGGGAGGGGGCGCGGGGGGACGCGGCCGGGCGGGGAGCGGGGGGCGCGGGGGGAGCGAGGGGCGCGGGGGGCTCCCCCCCGGCGGCCGCACCCCGCTTCCCCCCTCCCCCTTATCCCGGGCTGGGACCCCGCGCTGCCGGAGCCGCCGCCTCGCTTACCTGCGGGCGCGGGGTGCCGGGGAGGCGGGCCCCCGGTGGCCGGGCCCCCGGCGGCCGGACGGGCCGTGCCGGGCCGGGCCGCGGCGTGCCGAGCCGGGCCGGGCCGTGCGGGCGCCGCTGTGTTTACACCGCCGCCGGGGCTCGGCACTCCGCAGCCGCTCAGCAGCCAGTCGCCATTTCCCGCCTACCGACCTGCTGCACCGCACCGAGGGACCCGGATGGCAGCGGGGCCGCCGCGCACGCGCAGCCCGGCCGGGGGAGGGGGCCGGGGGCCGGCGGCGCCGGGCAGGCCGGGAAGGAGGGGAGCGGGCGGCGGCGGCGGCGGCGGGGCCGGGCCCGGGCCCGGCTGCCTGATCCCGAGGGCTGCTGCCGCCGAGTGCGCCTCACGGGGCGGCTCTGGGCCGGGCCGGGTCTGCGGGACCGGCGGCCGCCGCGCCCTGAGGTGAGGTGAGGTGGGGGGGGGGGCTCTGAGGGAGCCGTGAGGGGAGCGGGGCGGGGGGGGCCTCTGAGGGATCGGGGGGCCGTGAGGGGAGCGGGGGGGCCGTGAGGGGAGCGGCCCCGCCCGCAGCCGCCGCTCCCTGAGGCGCGGGGCCCGGGGAGGGGGCAGCGGCCGCGGGGTGCCCGAGGGGGCTGAGGGGAACGGCCCCGGCCCGGCCCGGCTCCCCCCGGTCTCTGGGCGGCGGGGTGCGGAGCTGGCGGCCTCGCTCCCCCCCCGGAGCCTGTCCCGCAGCGGTCTGGCAGCCGCCGGCCTTCCCGGGAGGCCGCTGGAGACCGGCCCGGCGGGGGGCGAAGCGCCCGGCCCCTCCGACGCTCCGGCCGGCCCTCCCCTCGGGACGGCCCGGGTTGTGCGCTGCTGCCTTCCACAGCAGCGGGCAGGGCTGCGTTGGGTGCTTTAAGACGCCTGTGGGGCCTAGCGTGGGGCTTTATTCCCCCTTTCTTTATTATTTTCAACTTTTCGGCAGCCTCTCGTGAGGTGCTGGGGGTGCTGCCTGCTGGAGCATTTGCGTGCCTTAGAGAAGCAGCCCGAGCACCCTGTGCAGGACAGCAGGGAGGTGGCGGGGCCGGGTTGGTGATTTACAACCTACTAAACTCGTATATCTGATTTTTCTTTCTGTCGGAGATGGCTTTTATCCACCGAGCCTTGTAAACAGAAGTCTTCGGTTCTCAGATTAATATGGTTTATGACCTTAGGACAGCTTCTGAAGTTAGTGCTGAAAGTAGCATGTTTCCACAAAAGCAGCTTTTGTGTGCGCTCTCTCACATAGCAGTCGGCAGAAACCCACAGGTATCGTGCGTTTTCTTTTTGTAATACCTGTTGACTCCCATTTTAGCTTTTAGACCCCCATCATATTATAAAAGTCCCAGCTCTCTAGTCACTTATATTATTTATTGGCTTGTTAAATTGAACCACATCTGCTGCTGTGAAGCCAAAATTTGTTTTAAAATTTTATCACAGCACTCGCTCTTTAGCAGAAGACACTATAAAAATAATTTTACCTTAGTTTCTGAAGAAAAGAAGTGATAAAAAGGCAGCGGAAACAGTGTAGTCCTTATTCAGAACAGGCCTTATTCCTTTAGAGCATTCAAGTATTCCTAAGCACAATCATTACGCATTGTACTTGAATATTTTTTGTATGATCAGCTGTGAAAAAGGTTAGCTTGGACATGTTAAAACTTAATTAAACTGTTTGTCAGTCCATTAAGAGGAACTAGTATGGCAAGATAACTTCGTGATGTCTCATCGTACAAGCCCAAAAGGACATCAATGATACTCAGAAAGTGGGAGTTTTGAAAAATGGTAGGTGGAAATACTTCTTCAAGCTATGTAATTAAAGTGGAACTAGCTGCCAGAGGAAATCATTCGGCAGGATTCGAAGCAAGCAGATATTTGTACGAATACCAAAACCATCTAGTGCGTTTATAACAAAAGCCAGAAAAACAACATTTAGAAGAGATACTAAAGGGTATGTCTCAGGGTTCAAACTAATCTTTATGGGAACGAGAGGTGTACTTCTCAGTACTATGGAATATTTAAATATGTCTTCCGCAGTGCTTTGTGCCATCCTCAAATTATCAGGGAGGGGGTGTTGGAGGGTATTGGTGTT
The DNA here is from genome assembly GCF_964211835.1 of Anser anser. Classification (NCBI taxonomy): domain Eukaryota; kingdom Metazoa; phylum Chordata; class Aves; order Anseriformes; family Anatidae; genus Anser; species Anser anser. The sequence goes on along the minus strand of NC_139730.1, from coordinate 798,867 downwards.
GGAGGGCTTGGTCCCGTGTCAGGTGGGACTATAACAAGTCGTGTTGTTAATTGGCATTGCTGTGAAGGCGAAAGTTCAAAGGTCCTCCTGCTGAAACTTGTTCCCCGTGTTAATAACGTATAACGTGCAAGGAGTATTAGCTCTGCCTGTGTGTAAAATGGAAAAACACTACATAGTGCTGTGGCTGCGTGTATGCACGTGAAGCGTTACAAGCTTGGAACGTGTGCTTGCTTCAGAGAAGGCTCGTGTATTGGCAGCGGCAGGTTTTTCCCTTGACAGTAGATTTCAAGGACTGTCAGACTGAGATATTCTAGGTGCGTGTTTTCTTCACTTTACAGAGAAACTGAAGGGAAAAAAATGCATAGTTGCCAGCAGCATTGCACATTCTTGAAACGTTACACTCTGTGAATGCTCATTTGAAAGGCCGTTCTTCATGTTTTATGATTTCCTCCTGAATTCACCTTCCTGCAGCCCCGAAGTCTTGCTGATCTATTAGGTTTTTGTTTACACACTGGTCATGCTCATTGAAAATGACTTGCTTTGGAGTGACTTTCCTATTCGTTACGGAGATTCAGCATGGGTGAGCCCACCAGTTTCTCCTGGGAAGCTGTTTCATGTGTCTGCTTTTAGGGATTGTATTTTGTTTCAGGTTTGAATGTAACTTCCAGCTATTGCGTCCAGCACTTCTCAGCAAGACTCAGAAGTCATACGCTGCTGGAGTTGTTCTTCCCTGCGTCAGGACCCACACGCAAGGATCAGGTCACGCCTGGAATTCTGTTTCATAAGCTGAAGACGGTGTATTCCTAAATCTTGCCTGAGGGGCTTTTTTTTTTTTTTCTGGGGAAAAGGGTTTTATTCCCTGGATAATGTGGGGGCCCTTTCAGTTCTCCAGCATTTCAACATCTTTCTTTATTTGTAGGTACCAGTCGCTACTCTGAGCACAGTCGTTCAATGCAGTTTATTCTGCCAAAGTGAAAATAACTGTGACGTGACTATGAGAGGTAGTTGTGTAAACAAAACAATTCTCGTTTGGGTTTAAATTTTTAAAATCACCTATTTCCAGTATTTGTTGTTTCTCTTGCTTATCTGAAGGGAATAAATTTTGTTTAGTAGGGAAACAGAACCATGCACTTGACTTAAATGAGAAGCAGCTACCAGGCTCTGCTTGCTCCTTTGTGCCTAGGCGTCTGTGATCCAATCTGGCTGTCCAGGAACAGCCCCAGACGTGGTGTTCTGACTGCTTACACTTCAGCTGACGGGAATCAGGATTCAGATGGTACTCTGCGCCTGTTCAGAAACAAAGGCAAGCACAAATTTAAACCAACTTAAATGTATGTTTGATCTAGCACAGAACGTCTTTGAAGTGTCTACAGCCAAGAAACAATCCTCTGGGGATGAAAATACACATCTGCAAGTGGTCAAGCCCAGTTTGGAGAAGTTAAACTGTAGTGTCCGTACTAGCAACCCCATCGGTGCTACGTGGGAAGAGATTGATACAGGTCGAGGGATTGAGCGTGCTGGTTTCTGTATCGGCATGAAGTTCTTGCATCAGTATCGTAACCCTTTCTGTCTGTCTTGAAAATTTCAGTGTAATCTACTAAATAGGTATATATGCCCCGCTTTTTTTTTTTTTCCATTTTCTTTAAACCAGTGCTGTACTAGAGAAACACAGTATCCTTGGTGCTGGAGTCTTTAAAAAGTTCTAGCTATTGCAGAACTCTGCGCCATTTCTCCACAGCAATGCAAACTATCGGAAGCACCCAATCTCACTTTTTCTAATTTCTTCCAGAAAAGATCCTGTTAAAAATTCTGGTCCTTCTCTTCAAAGAAAGGTCTGAGGTTACTTAAAGTTTAACTTGAAAGTTGAAGTACATGGGTCAGAGGCTATTTAAGGTTCTGTATGTATCCTGAAGCAAGGACTGCAGTTACGATTTCTGGTGAAGGTCTCCGTAATATGGACGAAGCTGAAAGTTGTCGGTTACTGAATTTCTTCAAGGGCTGCTGCTGAAAAGTGAAATAGATTCTGCTAACAATTAGGGACCTCAGAAACCTCGCTTCAAGTGAAATAGCATTTTCCCAGAGCCGCCGCGTGGCTGAGGCTGGAGGCACCTCTGGGTCCCTCTGGCCCAAGGCCCCCCAGCAGGGCCACCCCCAGCTGGTGCCCAGCCCATGTCCAGGAGGTGCTGGAGCTCTCCGGGAGGGCCCCCAGCACCTCTCGGCACAGCCTGAGCCGGGGCCGCAGCACTGCGGGCACAGAACTGCTCCTGGGACCCAGGGGGAGCCTCCAGGGCCCCTTGTCCTGGCCCTGGGCACCGCTGACAAGAGCCTGACCTCACTGCGTCCACCCCTCGGGTATTTACACGCGTGAGATCCCCGTGAGCCTTCTCTAGGCTTTTTTTTTTTCTGATCCAGCTTTTTTCCAGTATCCAAACAAACTCGTGGTATTTGATGTTTGCATAAAGCAAACCTATGATAGGAAGACGCTCCATTGCATATATTTCTTTGCCGTGGGAGAGTGTAAGAACGCTTTGACAGGTGTTAATCACTTTTGTTAATTCACTGTTTGGAGGAAACGCAAAGCTGATAATTCACAGCATGTTTTGAGCAAGCTTAATAATAGGCTGCTGGTACTGTTTTACTGTTGCTACTACCCGAGAAACAGGGTTTTAGGGAAATGCGATGTCATGAATTCAAATAAAATTTCATCTTTTCCTGTGTCGTGGAAGTTGAAGCAATCGCTGTTCTGTGGCGTGTTTGGCTGTGTGCAAGCGTGGAAACGCTTCAGTTGCTGTAAGACACGTGGGAAGCAGTGAGCTTGTGGCGGTGAATTCTCCACGTACCACAAGGGCACACGCGTTTGTTCAGGCCAATTGCCGAGAGTCCGAGGGGAGCAGTACGTGGTTGTGTGCGCAGGGAGCTCGGGGCAGTGCCGCATCGCCGTAGCTGTGCCGTGAAGGTAAGGACCCGGCTCCTCTTCCTCCTCCACTCCTGGCTTGGCCTCTGGCAGCTCGAACATTGCAGCGCGTGTGTGGGGGCAGGGGGGTTCACGATGCCTCTTATAAAACCGGTTGTTTCTGCAGAGGGTCTGTGGCACGTATTAATGCTCCACTGAAGCAGAAGTGCGTGACAGCCTCGGGTCCAGTCACCCTGGTGTATTTCCCAGGCAAATCATGCTGTGAATCCCTGAAAACGTGTAATTTTGTACTGCAAAATGCTTACAAGGGTCCTTTTGCTCTGCAGACTTTGTTTTTCACTGGTTATGATTTTGTCTATATGAAAATGTAAAATAATATTTAATAAAATACATATACCATGAGTTATTTAGTGTCTGTTTTCATCTTGTCAATTGTCACTTTAGTCTTAAAGAAATGGAAGCAGAATCCTCTTTGCAGCTGTTAAATTTCGGGAAAAAATGGTTATTTTTCATCTGCTTAATACAGAGCTAATTTTTCCCTTTTGGTGAGATACTACCCATCAGCTTGGTTTTCCTAATTTTAAACTAAATTAGGTTCACCAACGAGTTTTAGCTCTTGTGGGATCTGTGTAACTTTGAGAAAGCTTTGGGAAAACCTGTCTACTGAAAACCCACAAAATTGGATAGTGGGACGAACTAGAACAAATTTCTTCAACTGTTTGTTGTAGGTGCTTGGGTTTCTAATACGCGGCATTGAAATCATCCTTCACTCTTGGTAGCAAAGTCTTCAGCTTGCTATTAATTGTTTTCCATCTGTTCATTACAGAGGTACCTGGAATTCGTGTGGTCGTTGCTGTGCTGAGGCTTTTCCCGCTAAGCAGGATAAACATCCCTCTAATTTGAAGACTGAATTAAATCATCCTGAGAGGAAAATGTAGTCTCCTCTCCAACCCTTTCTGTGGGGGGGGGGAAAGGAGGAGAGGAAAATGGAAGTAAGGAGGAGGGGAGGGAGGAAAATAGCGGCAGGGAGAGCATTGACTGAACTCTGGTTGTTTTTTCCCCTGTTCTTAACACGCTAAACTTCTACCAGCTTCAAATTCCATTTATGTCTCTGAGGTATAAGAGCGTACTCATATTTTAAACTGAAACAAAGATTTTTTCCTCTGATTTTTAACAATGTAATTGATTTGAGCGTCTGTAATGGAGTAGCAGTTGCATAAGCTTTGAAAGTTCATATCCCATTTGTATGCTAATGTCTCCTCAAGTCAGATTTCTCTTCAGGGCTGGGCATAAAAACAAAGTACTGCAATCACTCGCTGATCAAAAATGACTTGGGAATATGTATTTTCTCAGTTTGACCTTGAGCAAAATATTTTTGGCATCTGAACATTAATTTACATGGACTTATGAGTGCTTTTAAAGTATAGCCTTTTATAATTGGGGTTTTTAAAGTTTGATTATTTATGCAAAGCGTATAGGTGTTCTGTTCTTTTGTAATTTTGCATTTGAAATCTTTAGGAAATGGGGCAATTGCAAGAATTTTCTTGGCCTTTGATATGGTATCAGCTCAAAGTGTTTGAGGAATTTAGTATTTTCCTAAACTTCCTCATGCAGTTGTTATATGTTAATTAGTTTACATCTGTACTGTGCTTTGAAGCTGTAAGGTGGTGTTATTCTTTAATTAAGAGGTCGGTAGAGATCACCATGTTTAAGTGGGTGCAGATAGTTCACAATACATTGAAAGCAATTCTTTCAGTAACCCTGCTGCCACAGCCTGCATTATATTTTTAATTACCCCATTATTCTACTGGATGCCAAAATCTGGGGTTTGCCTCCTGTCCCTAAAGAACGAAGGCATCCAAACGTCTGCTGTTTGGCCAGCTGCCATTATTCCTTTACACCAAGGACTACGTGTAACAGTTGTTTATTTAGCCTGTGCAGCTTTTAGAGTTCAAGTAAGTTTTGGAGACTGAGATAGGAGAAGTATTGCAGGCATTTCTGAACACTGGCTTCACCCACCCTAAGACTTCTTGGCTGACATCAGAACAACTTCAGACAGCACGGCAATGCGGTAATTTTTTACTCCGTTTACTCTTTCTGTGACCTGGCAGTCGTGGTAGTTACTACACTTGGCTTTTGAAATGGCAAGAGGAAAGTAGAAAAGGGTTGAATTATGTGGAAAGCTTCCAAAGAAGTGCACACGTTCAGAACATACTTATTTCTTGTTTCTTTTTTTTTTTTTTTTGTAGGATGGATAGATTTCTTTGATGGGGATTAGTAGGATGCCTTTGCTCAGGATATGTTGAATTGGTCCCATGAAAATGATCTTATAAGGCAAGATCCGAATGTGTTGGATCAGTCCCTTCACCGGATTGATCCCTCCTGGCGTCAGGCACTCTGCCTGTCTGTCTCGGTCAGCAGCGAGGGGCTCCAGTACTCCATGGAAGACGGGAGAGAGCCGAATCTCCATCGGGAGGAGCCTGTTCCTTGCCATGAACTAAAAGGAAGCCCAGAACAATTATACACTTCTCAAATTATCTTTGAGTGCCTGAAGTTGAGCAGCGTGAATCAAAGCCTTGTGCCAGGAATGAGCTTAGTGCTGCTACCAGAGTTACTGTGGGTGTGTGCCCGTCCTCTGCTCTGCGAACAACGGGGTTTCCATTTCATTGCCGCCCCAGGATGAGTTTTATTAGTAGATTGAAAAATTAAGTGTAGGGAATGAAAGTGGAAATAAAGTCTCCAGGCTGCCCCTTAACAAACTTTTGGAATGTTATGATCTATTGCAAAATGGTTTGGAGAATTCAGACGGTGTGTGTAGTCACTGCTAGCCCCGACAGCGATTCAGATCGCTTGCAGTTACTTGCAAAAGTAGTTCCTTATGTTTTATTATTTTTTCTTTTTTATTTTTTGATGAAGAATTGGAGGCAGAGGGATAAATCAAGTTTTATCAGCTAAGGCATTTTTTTCTCTAAATGTGGTACCATGGGAAAATTAAATGTTTTTCACTTTTTTTAAATAAGGGATGAAAGAATGAAGCTGTTGGTCAGCAGTGTCTCACAAGTTAATACAGGTTGTTCAGATATACACTAGGGCAAAATAAGAGAAAATAGATTTTTTCTTATTGCATATGGATTTGATTTTTCTTTTTCCCTTAGATCTCGAATCGGTAGGAAGCCATTTTTTTCAATAAATACTCTTAACTCAGTCTGGTGTGTTTGCAGCGGTATGCAGGGGTAGAGCCATTACTCTTTGGGTGCCTAAGTGAGGGTAGGGAAAAGAACGAACTAATAAGAAATCATTGTAGAAAAAAACTGAAAAGCAAATTATTTTTGTTTTCTAGTAAAGTCAAAATAACGTAAGCTCCATGCCTTTTATTAGCCGATGTGTTTATCTATTTATCAGTTTAAAGGACTGCATTTAAAATTTAGTGTAAATATATTTTCAGCTAACGTGACCCCTAGAAGGGCAGTGTGCCTGGCTGGCTGAAGAGATTGCTGATAAAGAAATGCAGTCAGGATTCTGCTTCAAATACCGGCCTCTTCACACCACCACGGCTACAAGCCAGGCTCTGATGAAGGGTAGGTGCTCGTCCTCACCACACTGCCTCACTTCAAAAATTTTCCTAACAGTGACGGTGCTGAGTGCTTAGCGATGCGAAGTTGTAAGGTGAAGCGAAACACTTGGAATTGTGTATGAAAATGTATGTATGAAAACTGGGTGTGAGTTTATGAAAAGATAGGAGAAGATCTGTCGGTCCTGTTAGCTGCTTTTTTCAAGAGATTACTCCTTAGATGCATTGCCATATAGATGAAAAGTTATTTACGCATGAGCCTTAAAAGAAGAATTCAGCGCACTGCGTGCTGCTGTCGCTATCTGGACATATTGTTTAAACAAAAGGATCTGGGCTAGGCCATCGTTTAAAGATGCTGTTTGATTTTTCTTGTAAACCAGCTCCACCAAATGTGAGAGCCAGTTTTATTTTAAAGTCTAGCTGGTGGTATCGGGGAAGCAGATGTTTAAGTAGCGCTCGCTCGCTCTCAAATATGTCAACGTTTTGTATGCTGCCATTTCCATGGAAACAGGTACTGGCTCAGCCAAAATGGCACAGGGATTTCAAAATTAGGTTTTAAAAAATAAAATCAGGATAGGTTAGTCATTCATGTTTTTACTCATACGTGCTGATAGTGGTGGTGCTGACAGAATATCTCTTTCGAATATATTAGGTACAGTCATGCGAACGGCAGGTCAGTGATTCATATTTTTAATTAATGTGTTTAAAAAGTGGGCTTGTGTTTGATGGAACTTTATTAGAAAAGGATGCATTTATTGCATTTTGTTCAGCATCTTCTCTTCCATGTGTTTGAGAGCAATCACATTTTCATCACTTCTTTAGGCCTTCACCTTCCTGAAAAAAAGCTAAAATATGTTTTGGATGAGAACTGCGGATTCAGACTAGTTGGCAAACTTTGCACTTTGTTGGTTTTTTTGTTTGTTTTTAAATATAAGGTGTCTCAGGAAACAACAAAATGATCGTTTGTGAATTTGGAATCTTTAGAAGCCTGTAAAAATGAGGCAGGCCCCACTTCTTCGGGCTATTTGCCTTTGGGGACGTTTGCTTTAGGAACAGCCTACTTACAGCCAAGGCAGTTATCCCCGTTCAGCATTGCTGCTGCATTAAAAAATTGGAGTAAAGCAGTGGGACCCGCCGCTTCCCAGGCTGGTGTGCAAAGAGCAAATCTCATAGGAAGCTGAGGACAAGCTCCAGGAATTTGTGAAAAATGGAGACACCTCTAGTTGTCGTCTTGTGCCTTCAGCTTGATTGTTCAGACATCTGAATGTATTTTCTAGCTCAAGCCATGGCTCAGTGTCTTTCTGCAGTATGAACCGAGCGTCCCACGTCCCCGGAGCAGTGGTTCCCGGCTGTCAGGAGAGAAGGGAGCGGGAGGTCGGCGCTGCAGGTGTGAAGCAATTGGAAAGGCCTGGTGCAAGGAAGGGGGAGGGAAAGGCAGCGCCAAGAGAACGCTGGGGCACTTCGCTACGAGCCTGGTGCCTGCATTGGCGTAGCCCAGAGGAGACGGCAGGCGCTGTGGGGAGGGCAGGAAGGCAGAGCTGGCCTGAAGGAGCACAGGGAACAAAGGCGCTGCAGGGCTCAGCTAGTGGGGTGGAGGAAGCAGCAGCAGCCACATGGCTGTGCGAGGAGATGGCGTAGGAAACAGCTGTAATGGAGCCACCAAAAAAAGAAAAAAAAAATAAGGAACATTGCTCTAAAAACATTGGCAGTTTCCCAAAAGAACACAGACTTTTTTTTTCTTCTTCACCAAAGTGGAATTTGTTTGACAGAACAATTCCCCTTAGAAATAAAATTCTTTAAACATTGGATCACTAAATAATGAAGGGTAAAGTGCTTAGCGACCTAAATTAGATTCCTTAAAAGGATACCCACTAGGATCAAACTGTGTTTCGGTATGGGCTCCGCTGAAGTGAAATATTTTCCCAAAACATAGGGGCAAAACAAACCTACAATTCATGCGTACAGCTTGCTGTCCAAGTCTGCTGGCACTTTCCAAATAGCAAAAGGGAATTGGTAGCGTTTGCCTCATGTCAAAACTTTGCTGAGCGCTATCGGTGCATCAGCAGCGGTGCTCCTGCTCCTGCCAAGGAGCCACCAACCAAGCCAGGAATGAAACTTTCATCCAGGACAGGCTCTCACGGCTCCCTTTCATAACTTTGTTGCGTTTTTCCCTTCTGTGTTAAGGATTCCCTGGGCGATTATGAAAGAAGCCATGAAACTGAATACCAGTTTCTCAAGGAATAGGATAGAAAAATGCAAGAAATAAGTGTACTGGATGAGGCCAAATGGCCATCTGGGCTGGCATCTTACCAGCTTACTAAAATAGAATGAAGAATTTTTCTTCCTCTTGCCTGATCAATTTCAACCTGTAAGTAATGTGGTTGCAGACACAGGCTGTTTCTGGGACGGGGAAAAGCAGAGCGGAGTTCTTTGTTATGCTTCACTCACTGGAGTAGTCATATGACAAATAATTTGTTGCAGACGTACGCTTAGTGCTGCCCTACAAACTAAGCCTTGCTCAAACACGCCTGCAACGCTGGTGTGGGTTGTCAGGTAGCGTGGTCTGCTCCAGACCAATTCATGGCAGAAGTGAGGTGTGGTAATAAAAGGGCAATGGCGCAGCAAGGCAACGAAAGCTGGCGTGAGTAGTGGTTTTATTTTGCTATCAGAAGATCTAAAGAATCTTAACATGAGACCTGTGGCATACAAGAAAACAAAAAAGTTAATATGCAGTAATGAATTGATTATGCATATAATAGTTTTAGCAGGGCTATAATTATCAAATTAATCTATTTTTAAACATCAGTTATTTAACAATTTTGCTTAAAAGTACTGGATAATGTAATTCTGTACTATATATAAGTAGTCAGGTTTCATGGAAAATCAGAATGAACAGGAAAAAAAAACACATTAAAGAATCCTGCATGTCACTGTGGAGGTCAGTCACAGCAGTGAACACCCTAAGATGAGCCCTGAGCATTAGCAGAGCATTCCCCTTTTTGATAGAGAAGGGGTATTTGGTCAGTGTTTTCAAAAGCACCACGCCCATGCAGACTCAGAGAAATAAACTGGAAGGTTCAACATTCTAGAAGATGGCTAAAAAATGAAATTCTGATAATGTAGCTCCCCATCATGTTACAGGGAGAGAAAGCTCTTTATTGTCCTAAGAGAGGCAGGGTATGACCACAGAATCTACCCGAAAACGGTCCAGGTGTCCACGTAAGCACCTGCCTCTCAGCATACGTTCCTCATGGGAAATCAGATTAATTCATAACACCAGAAGGCTGCTGACTTTGGTGTGCATGTGGCCAGTTATCAAAGGGCAGCGCGACTGTTGTACGCTTACCCACGTACACCCGCACAGTAACCTGTTTGCTTGACCAACAGTCCCATGGTTCAGGGGGTGCAAACATGCGGCACCGGAGTGACTTGCATAGGACTGGCCAAAGAAGTTTTTATTCAGCGCCAGAGGGTCTGCAATTGTAGTCACTGCGCGTGAAGCTCATTCTTGGGTTAAAACGTTCCAGGGAACGTATGCTTGTACTGCCTTCCAAGCTTAGTTTTTTGTCACATTCAGGGCACGTAGTGACTTCTCTATCTCATGCCCCGTCCCAGAAGTTGGCCTTTATCAAACAGCTGTAACCACTGCTGATGTGCCAGAATACCTCAGCTTCGGTGAAGGCCTCAATTAATCCAACTCTCAAAAGTCAAAAATCACCTTGACTTACACTTTTGCTGCAAAAGAAAAAAGCCAGAAAGCCTCACAAACTTTGAACAACTTAATTTATTAGAACCCATATACGTTGCTTTCATTAGAAGAATCAAGTTAACACCTAATTCAGGGCGAAATTACATTAAGACAAACAAAAAGTTGCAGTGCTTAAATACAGTATTTACTGAAGACTGCTATTCTTAGGATCCTGGTACAGGTTTATACTTACTGTGTGGTATTAGTACGGTGTCTAATTTGGAGGAGGTTCAGCATTTTATTTTTAACTGAAAGGATATCACACCATGCAAAGGGCTATTCCCCCCATCTGCCTCCCACGAGTAGGATGTAATGAAGAGCTCAAGCCTTAAACAACACAACAAAACCCTTGAGATGCATCACCAGAATTTGAATTTTTTATTTCTTGTATACTGAAGATTCATTAGAAGAATATCCCTACAGCTAAAAAAAAAAAAAAAAGGTACAACTTTTGAAATTTAATAGGTCCACTGAAATGACATCGAGCAAACCTTAACTGTTATTTGAAATTGGAACCTGAGTGCAGAGATAAAGTACAATCACCCAAGTCAAAGGTCCTATAATTTCTTTTCACAGTAGCCCTTTTGGAGAAGCAGGTTGGGTTAATAACCTTAATTTCCTCTACTGTACATCAATTGAATCATTTCCGTAAAATTCAGAAAGTGCTTAAACACATAATACAAAAAGTATCTAACTTACAAACTCGTCTGAGATAGAAACGCAAAACATGGAACGTGGCAGATGTCGAGAGAGATCTGTATCAAAGTATTAAATTGTAAATTAACTCGAGTGAGTGTGACGCAGGATGGAGGCTCTTGAAACAGTAAAACGGTGGATGCAACATATTTACTGAGGGGAGGGGTTGTTCCTTCCAACAAGGTTCCTACAAAGCTGATGTAAACTTGTCTTTGCTTCTCACTATAACACTTGCTCTTTTTTAACACGTACACAAAAATTTCCTACGAGCTGTGTTGAATTATCTATATTACCTTCTAAAATAAGATATTAACTTTTTTCAGGATGTATCAAATTACTGAAATTCTACTATCACTGATTTCCAGCTGTAGCTATGAGTTTTGGTCACTGGACATTAGACTTAAAACGGTACTTGCTTCTGAGGACTACTTCACTGTTGTATCTTTCCTCAGTTACATTAAGGAAGGAGCAACTTTTTTAAACATTCAGTTTTCATTCTCAACTGGTAGCTCACCTGCAAAATACAAAAACACAGCACTCATGAAAAAAGCGGAGTATTTTTGCTCATACAGGTATTACTGTAGAAAAGGAGTCCTTTGGCTGTACATTGTTTCCACAGTGTATTTGTTACATGAGATACAAACTGTACAAGTTCTCCAGTTTACAAAGTTTTCTAATTTGCAGAAACAGCTCAGCCCATATTTATAATATTGGTTTCAGATGAAAAGATTCTTACAGATAAGGTACAGTCTAAGTAATTGGCTCAATGTAACAACAAAAATGTAGTTTTAATACAATTTGCAATAGTACAACTATGTACATATGTACACAACTGCTTCCTTCTGTTACTTCACTAACTTTGAGTATACTTATCGGGTTTATTATCAGTTTCTTTTAAAGTATGAAACACTGAAGTAAAAATGGTTCAGTTTGCAGCACTTCAAGTTCTTCAGTTGAGATCTCTTCTCATCTACATTTCCTGTTTCATTCAAGCTTTAAAGAACACCGTCACCGAAGCGTTGCTTGCCATAATCGACGAGGTCATTCTGTAGATCTCTTTCTTCATCATCTGCAATTGAAATATTCAGACCAAATCTGATGTGATACTACTGAAACAGATATTAAACGTGCTTTCTACATCCACATTGAATTGGCTCTGTCTGGTTATGGGAATGAAGTCATCGGGAAATATGGAGGAGGCATATGGGCTTGCAATTACAAGTCCAGCTGTCAGCACTTTGGGAGTTGTCCCCTCTGAAAAACTGTGACTTCACACTATTTAATATCCTTGGCTTTATTACAAGTGTGTTTCACAGATTTATTGACTTAAGAGATTGTAGAACTTGTTAAACTTACTACTGTAATTTGAGAATGTTCCTTTAAATGTTTCAAACTCTCCCACTAAAACCCAACCACAAAGTCAACTACTTTGAAAAGTTGTATCACCAACTTTTAACCCATTCTAGAGTTAAAACATTGTAAGACTTTACAAAACATTGGGTACCTCATGCAACTTGCATAGAGAAGTCATTGTCTCTCCTCCAGGTCTCTGAATAGATTGCAAAGGAGTAAGGTAAGGCTTTTCCCACCTGCTTGCCAGGTTTGAAAAATGGTATCCTCCAATTTCTATCACATGGCACCTTTCTCAGGGAAAGCTTTTTTTTTTTTTAACCAATGCTCAAATTGACTTTGCCGTCAACATTTTTACATACTGCTATCTTGCATCTCAGGCTTGAGTGTAAAATTTGAAGACAGACTTTAAAACGTAAAAAGCAGCCCTCTACCTTTTCAAACCTCTTATCAATGGAAATCTGTGATATCTCAGCCTTGCTGAGGAATCAGCGATACATTCCTCACCACCACTCTTCCCAACTGAAAGAAATCCATCTTGTCAGGCTACCACAGGATGAATAAACAGCCCACCAGCCAAGACATATACTCTTGAATGTGTAGTTCAGCCAGGAAATACACAGCAGCAGAGATGAGAGCACAGCAGGGGCAATGCATGGTAAGCAGTCCTGCAACTGATGCAAAGTGACCAATTTGGGAGTTCCACGTCTTTTCCAGCTGCGTTTGGTTCACATTTACAGCAGCGTTTTTACTTTGTCCTTGGCTGGAAGAATGAAGATGTTCCATCTCATCCTTCCGATCCTGAATGACTCTCTCTCTCTACCACTCTGTTCTGTGCTACTTCTTGACTTCTCTTCCTAGGGTTTTAAGCCTCCGGGAAAATCATAAAATTAAAAACAAAACCCCAAACTTGTGCACCCTCAGTATAACCATTTACTGTAGCACATGCACAGACACACGCACACAAACACAATCAGTCAAGGAAATACACTTCAATACAATTCAATGTAAAACAAAAATGTTTTTAAATATGTTATTCTAGCTGCCATAATTGAGGTATCTCTGTTGGTCCTCAGCCTTCTTCACTCAATAAATCAGAAAGTCCTGAAAGCTCAGTTGGTTTTAATTAATCTTTTGCTGCATTTCAAAGCTCACGATGTCTCTCTATATTCAGGAAATATGCTAGTTCACAGGAATGGAAAGCAAAGCTCAAGTCATTGGCATCAGTTGCATCTCTCAACAAGTTCAGCAAGTCTTTTACTTGAGGACAAGCTGTCTGAAGCTCTAAAACACTTTCACAACAGTTGCAAGTGAGGTAGGTGCCCAATAGTAACCTACTCCCACCAGCAGAAGTCTTGTTAATCTACACGACATGCTTTTGTTTGGTAAGAAACTACTAATAAAGCACATGGCTATCACTTGATTTGTATCATCTTTCACCATCCAGCCACCACCAAAAAAAAAAAAAAATCCACTTTTACTATAGTAGAAGCCAACAACTTACGTATCACTTTGCATTTCAAACAGGTGAACTGAAATAAGTGATGCCAGACTGGATACTGACATGAGCACACCTCCCAGATTTGTGTATTTTTCTCTGATAATTTCAATGTAAGGCCCACACATTTCTAGTGGCAACAGAAAAACATGTTTAACCAAACTGCCTTGTTTGCACATGCCAGATGCTTTGTTCTAGCCTAATGCAAAACCATGTGATGTTTTCCTAATAGTTTTTACGGCAGAAATTCATTTTTTTCCCTCCCTGACCAATTACAACAACCCTTCCTCCAAAACCCCACAATTCCACCTTCTCCTCCTCTACAAACAAATTAAGTGTACAGACTGATGCAGACTTTTTCTAAAACTCTGCTCCTGGCAGTACCACTTGCCATGCTGCTCGACTTGCACAGGAACCAGTCATTAGGAAACAAGACAAGAAAGTTTTGGAGGATTAAGTCTGAGGTTGTAACGTGTGCTGCTCAGACTATTCTTCAGGAAAAGGCTTCCTGAGGCACTCTTCAATCTTTACTACAAGATACAAAATCTATTACATCTACACGGATATAAAGAGGGGTTGGTCAGAACAAGTCCAAATTTGAAGCCGCCAGAGCAGTGAGCTGAGAGGCATCAACATCAAAACGTGAAAGTTTTCAATTCACTTTCAACTGGAGCTCTTTTTTTAAACTTCCCTTGCATAGCAAGCTACATAACCACAACCTCTGTGGTTTTGAACAATTTTCTACCCTTTAATACTCTATCAGACCCACCCATTTGTAAGAGGCACGCAGGGTGCCCTTCAGGGTCCTGCTGACAGTTTACCACACGCACGATATTCGCTCCCGCTACCTACAGCCCCCGGTTCCCCTGCGAAGGCCGCGGCGGCAGCGTGCGCGTGCTGATAAGCAAAGCGGCGCTGGGCTGGGAGGCAGCAGGAGAGGAACAGCAGCGCCACGAGGGCAGCGGCTGCCCGGAGGCTGGAGGGGGCAGGCGGCACGGGACAGCGCTGAGACGCAGTCGGGTTGCGTGGCCTGGGTTAAAACTTCGAGAGTTGTGTTTTGAAGTCCGGGTTGGGACTAAGGTGGCGAGCAGCCGGGCATCTCCTGCTGCGTGCTAGGGGGAGCTGAACTAACAAACGGTAACAAAAAAACAAGTGTCCGCAGGACTGCTTGGATTCGCAGAGCACAGCGTAGACACACGGACATGCACAACATACCCCGCTTTCCTTTCCAGTACGAAATTGTAATCGTTAGCAGCAAGTCTCCTACTTCCATGGCACATCATCAACAAGAGGCCATGTGTACTTCTGTACGTTCATTTGGAAGCTAGCTTTAACAAGCAATTTAAAACCTCATAATAACCCATCCAGAGGAACAGACATGAGTAATCAAGAGTGACTAAAATCCCCTGCTACAGCTTTGAGCAAAAAGTGTAACAAAACAGACCACATCATCTGGAGCACAGTTTTCATTTTCATCAGTAAGTTAATTAATTGCCCAGGGTTCTGATCCATACTTTTCTTTTGCTTGTTCATGAGTTTCAAACAACCAGCCTAGCCAAAAAATGCTTACACCGCATAGCCAGATGCGTGCCCACAGAAGTTAGTTGCTTTTTATCAGCTTTTTCCATTAATTATGCCTAAGAGGGTAATGAAAAAAATGTCTGAGAAACTACCAGTTAAAAAGCTTGCATTACAAGGATCAAAATCAGCGGACACGTAGAACTTTAAGAGTTACCTCCCCCCCCTTTATTTTGCATTATTTCCTTAACCAGAAATACTATAAATGTTTGCTTAAACATTTCCACCCTGCAGACATGCAAGCCTTTCGCGAGGCATTACCAAACAGCTACACGGAGAATGACACACAACGTGGCACATACACGGCAGACAAGCAATGGAGGTGATACGCTGAAGTGCATGCAGAACGAGGCGGTGAACATGCATATACAGGTGTTAGGCTAGCACCAGATGAGTTCTGAGGTTTGGTTAACAAGGAAAACCAGAAGTCTGTTGAATCTGTGTACAATGCATAAAAAATTACACTTCGAATTGATAACTGAGGCTCCGTCGTGTGCCACCTCAAGGCAGGTGTGACAAAATAAGCAACAGTCCAAAAGCCACGCTTCTCTACTCGAAAATTGCTTTAGTAATGTCAAAGACTGCGTTCCAACCAGCTATACACCAGATTCTGGTGTTTAGAAAATCAAGATATTTCACATTTCAGAAATGATTTTCCTAGCAGGAACTGTACACAATTCAAGTAAGCGATTGAAGTACTCTGAGAACTGCTGTAACGTTGCTTTCAAATGGAAAGCAAGACCAAATTTTAACAATTGCCTAAAGCTTACTTATTCCATATTAGAAATTGTTGATCAGCGAGTAGTGAGGCTTTACACAAATTCAACAAGAAAACTCAGCGTGGATTTTATTACAATGGGATGGAGACAAGGCCCAAGCTCACCTTGGACGTCTTCTTCTCCACCATCACCATCCTCTTCCTCATTGTAAGCCAGCTCAGCCTGTTTGTCTGCCTCATACTCACCCACGTTCCCATCATCCCCATTATAATCTGCCAGTTTAGAACCCTGCTGCGGATCAACAGGGGATTCATTCTCATCAAAGAATCGGCCTGCGAAGTAGGCAAAGGATTAAGTCAGAAGCAGAGAGGAAAGAAATAGAAAGTTTCCAAATGAAAGCAGACTGCAGGTTAGGATTATCGGCTGTCTGTAGTAGTTCTGATTGGAGGAAAAGGGGTAGAAGGGAGAGTGTGCGGGCAGGAGGGAAAACAACGCTGTTTATGGAACACCTCTGAGGAAAAAGGATGTACTCGACCACTTGGAATTGGGTCTTGTGAAATCTTCATTGCTATAAGCTTCGGTCTTTTAAATGCTGAAGGGCACACAGCGAAAGTTTTGTACTTAGACTTTTTCCTGAGGAGGACTGGAATTTTTCT
This sequence comes from Anser anser, assembly GCF_964211835.1. Classification (NCBI taxonomy): domain Eukaryota; kingdom Metazoa; phylum Chordata; class Aves; order Anseriformes; family Anatidae; genus Anser; species Anser anser. The sequence goes on along the minus strand of NC_139730.1, from coordinate 782,137 downwards.
GTACAAAAACAGAGCAATATGTTGAGCAATATATTTCTGACTTTGTATACGGAAAATAATTTTACTGAGTGTGTATCATACTATCAAGGGTAAAAATCTAACAAAGATCTGCCTTGCATCTCTGATTTTATTTTTTTTTAACCACCTAACGAACAAGTTTCCTGTTGAGCTTTAGAAGTTTTTGAAGTGCCCAGAATCCCGTATTTCTGTCTCACACCAAAGAATTGAGAACTGGTCCAGACAACGGTGCAATAAACTAGAAAAATGCTGGAACTCTAATTAGCTGGAACTATGAAATGCCCAGATAGCCACCCAAGTAACAATGACAGACTGATGGTATAACATCAAGTTCAGTGTTTAATGGGATACTAAGGAGATATGCTCAAGTCCACAGCAATTCAGTCTGCTTGTCCATTGCGTAAAGAAAGCGACACTAAACCAAGACCACAGAGGATTCAAGTCTGGAGGATTACGTGTAAATGAAAAAAATAGGATTACAGTGAGATACAATCTGGACAGACTGGAAACGAACTGAGGAAAGAGTCTGCCAAGGCAGATGTTAAGTGACTCGTGCTGGAAACAAACACAGAAGTTGAAGAACACGATTTCAGCATTAGGATTGAAACACAGGTTGAGGTTACAATGAACAGATGTGAAAATGAACTTATGTCTTAGAACAGTGATAACTGTTGGTTGTGGCAGTGTATAAAATTCAGGGCAGAAACAATGACATACTGCTGCTGTGGTTTAACCCGGCAGACAGCTCAGCACCGCACGGCTGTTCGCTCACTGCCCTCTTCCCCATGTGGTATGGGAAGAGAATCAGAAGAGAAGGTAAAACTCACGGGTTGAGATAAAGACAGTTCAGTAAGACAGAAAAGGAAGGGATAATAATTCTAAAATACACGAAGCAAGTGACGCACAGTGCAGTTGCTCACCACCCACCGATCGATGCCCAGCCCAAGCAGCAGCAGCGCCACCCCCAGCCAACCCCCCCAGCTTTACTGTTTTTTACCCCAGCTTTACAGCTTTTTATGGTACGGGACATCCCTTCGGCCAGCTGGGGTCAGCTGTCCTGGCTCTGTCCCCTCCCAGCTCCTGGTGCGCCCCCAGCCTCCCTCCTCGCTGGCAGGGCAGCACGAGAAGCTGAAAAGTCCTCGACTCTGTGTGCGCACTGCTCTGCAGCAACTAACCCATAGGTGTGTTATCAGCACTACTCTCATCCTAAATCCAGCACACGGCACCGTACCAGCAACTAAGAAAACCAACGCTATCCCAGATGAAGCCAGGCCAAGTGCTTATCCGGATGAGGAAGAAAGACAGAAGAATCACATCTAATGCACCTCAAACGTAGAGAAACAGAAGTTTTGGTCATTTTCACAAAATAAGCAAGAAGAGACTCGATCTGTTCGTAAGTGAGAAGTGGTACATTATTCATTCTCTCTTCATCTCTGGGACTAACCAACCCTTGCTAATATTGCTTGTGATTTTGGACACTGCCTTATACAAACAGGCAGAATTGTACAATTCACCCGTTAAATATAAAATGAGCTATGGGAAAAGAGCTGAACGTGCTTATAGAAAAAACAAGCCTGTAGATATACAGGAATACTATGACAAGAAAGTACTGATTAAGTTTAAGCTGATAGAAGGAAAGGCTAAAATACTGGAAGGATCCCAGGAAATGCAGCAAACCAACACAGGCCTGCTGTGCTGGAGCCCGCGCGAGCACCTCGGCGCACAGGACAGCCCTGGCAAGCTCGGGTTCCTGCACAGCTTCAGGACGTGGCTGCTCCTTCACTACAGCACCTGCCTCCTGCTTTAAGGGTTTGGCATTTTTGCCAAACCCCAGCCACGCAACTGTCCACAACGACATGTGTGTGCTGGAGCTGGTCTCCTCTGTACCAGAGGGATGAGTTTAGCACCAGTGGACCTCTCCAAATGGCCACTGTTGATCAATCAGGAAATAAATCTTCTAGAAACCAGGACTAGTTAATTTCTCTCTGTGACAGAGCGAAATCCTCTCCTTCACTGTATCATTACCATGCAAGTTATTCCAAGTAAGATTGCAAAGAGAAAGGGAAAATACTGATCAGTGATAATTACTGACTCTTGGGTATCCACAGCCTTCAACAGAGACATTTCATTCACTGTTCCTGCCTCAAAGCTAGCCCCCCCTTCCCCCCGTGTCATTTAATCCATTACTAAGGATGACAGAAATCCATGTAAAAATGTCAACAACTGAAGTACGAAGGTCCATCCTTTCAGCTGTGGTCACTCACACAAGTGCAGGATCTTCTCGAGAAGCTCATTCAATAAACTAAACAGCCTTGCAAATCTCAGGACACACATAGTGGAAGAAAAACTGAGCAAATTGCACTTTAACTTTGTACATTATTTACTGAATCACATTAATTTACTGAATTATTCGAATACCCCCACTTTACCAGAAAGATCCGTGAGTGATACTAAAACAACTCAAGTCTGCCCTAATGAACTTTTTCCAGGAACAGCAGATTGATATCCAGCCCCCACCTATTCCACCCTGGCCTTTTAGATGTTCCCCTCCACCTCCATATAAATTATAGGAGTATAGTATTTCTGCTGAAATCATAAGAAAACAGTTTGAAAATAATTTTCCTATTACAGGAACAACAACAGAAAGATGCTACATTAAATGCTCTAGGGAATAACAGTATCCCAGACTTATGGTGTTAGCTGCAAGGCAGAGATGCATCTCAGAAACAACAGCACAAAGACAACCACAGACCCGTGCAAATTCTTACCTGCTGTCCGCCCTATTAAGCCCCAGCAGTATTGCTACCAGAATACACAATAAGCAAACACATGATTTGCTCCTGCCTGAAGAATTCTTCCTTGGGCAGACATCATGGAAGAGAAGGGTGTTGGAAGGTTTCCTCATGCAGAACAAACTTCTGGCCAATACACATATACTACAAAGTCAAACTCCCCATGCGTAAGGGCTGAATTCTTACGATACTGTCCAAAACATCGTAGGTAAGTCAAGTAACCACGTGAATGTAAGTCACTCTATCATGCACGTACCAAAATTCTTAAATTAACAATCTATTTGAAGTGGAGTAGTTTCCTAAAATGTTTTAAATTCCTATAAGCAAACATGGGTTTTGTACTGATTGGATACATATGGAAGATGACACATTATGGCATGCCGTCCCTTGTTTGTTTTAAAAACACCCTAATGTTACATTTCTTTTCAGGCTTACTCTCCAGAAGGCCACCTGCTCTTATGGTTCCTATTTTCCAAACAGGCTGTAATAGAACAGATAGAAAATAAAAAAAAGTATATGACATGGACCAACTTACTTTGCTTCATCTTTTGCAAGTCGCCAACTTTGCTCTTTGGAAGTTTTATATGGTCAGCTTCAATTTTGTGTTCTTTCTGACCTCCCATATTTTCTCCAAAACTTAAATGCTGAAGAGAATTTGGAGGTATCTCTTTCACAGTATCAACATTTCCATCATTGCCACCATGCAAACCTACAAAATAAGGAAATGTGTTTAGTGTTTATGTGGTTCCAAAAGATGGTTATAACGCTACTGCAAAAGATAATTCATCACAATTTATAAATAATCAATATTCAGTTGTTAGCTTCTGATCTGATTTTCAGTAAATATTTAAGTGTTTGATGAAGCCTTGAATAATGCAGTTATATATTGTTTTTTCCTCCTGCTGATTCTGCTTTCATATCCAAAAATCTAGCAAGCAACATAAAGTGTTTCAAGAGCTACGATCTGAGCAGAAGGTTGTGGCAGTAGGTCACAAAAGTTACGTTAAAATAAAAAGCAGAATTACAGGACTACACAGCCAAGGAATACAGAAAACCCTGGTCTCCTTGACATTCATGGTAACTTTCTCTTGATAAACTCTTCCTAAATTCAACAAAACCAGCATTTCACTTGCCATATTCACATTTTCTCATTAATAAAACTCAAAATGAGAGCTTCCTCAAAACAACAAAAAGAAATATTTAAAAGCCTTGGCATTTAGAATATTAAACATTAAATGCATATACAAACCTTGAGCTCACTGATGTCGGTATTCTAATCTGCTTATCTATCCACTACAGAAAGCAAGAAATTAAGAAATACTTCTGCTGGCTTCTTTTCAAAAGAACCAGTAATGGGCATAACTTATAAAAAAACTTCCAATTGTTTAGTCATGTCACAAACACACAACACATATGTTATAGTTCTGTTTTTTAGCAGGACAGCATTTGAACATGCCACCTGAAGCACAGAGCAGACATAACTTAATGTTCTCTTTGACATTAAAACAAAGTCACTTGATCCACAAGCAGTAATTTTAAACATATTTTCTATGGATTTGTGTCTTTTCTAACTGCAATTCTTCCAAACCCTTTCTCTGCAGTACTTCTAGTTCTCTCACATCCTAGACCTCCCACACATCACCCTAAAGTTAGCTGTTAACAGAAACAGGAGGCCACTGAGCAAGTGGTAGTACCACTGTTTAATCTCCAAGCAGACCTTCAATCAACTCCTAATGGTATGCTGCAACTCTAACTAGCACCCTAAGCGGGCGTACTAATTTCTATTACTCTCTTCTGTCCAGTGGAGGAATCTTGAAGCACTTACCTTTGAAATTTCTAGCTGTCAAATTTGGCTGAAGGTGGTCAAAATGCTCCAAAATTGTCATGTGTGTGTAGAGAAAGAAGAGATCATGTAACCAGCCACCTCAGGAGGCCAACACTAAGACTAGTCTGTAGTAACCTTGTATACAATGGGTATCAATAGCTGTTTTTCCTTTCGTAACAATATCAAACAAGAATAAAAGGCTGGCCATGTGCACCTAGTGTTCATGATATCATAGCAGATATTAATCAAAAATTTTGCCACAAAATGTTGACACATCTGCTAATAAGAATTTTACCTGGTGCCAGATTTGGAGCGTGGGGCTGTTCAGTTGGAAGATTTATAACAGGTTGATGACCATCACTTCTAGGAGCTGAAATAAGTGGCTTCTTTAAAGCTAGAACAAAACACATTGACAAAAGCCTTAACATGAAACATGAATATAATATCAGCTCTTCCTCTGACAATCTTGTAAATATATTGTTTTTTTGTTTTCAAATCACAGATGAAAATATGAAATACAAGGTTTCCTGGAAAAATTATTAGAAGCGCTGAGGCACTCAGTTTTGAGAATTCAAATCTGTAACAAGCAGTTAAAAAAAAAAAAAAAAAAAAACAGATTTTACACCCCACTTGAACTTTACTATCATAGGCAAATTTTAAAACTTTGCATTCACTATGAAACATACAGTATTTATGCAGAATATATAACATCAAAAACCCAAATGTGAAAGCATTAGAATATTTCTCCTAACCTGTGGGAGTATCTTCAGCCTTAGCAGGGTCATTATCTTCTATTTCAGGCATGCCTGCATCTCCTCCTGTTTTGATTTTCTCTGTAAGACAAGAATAGGATGTTCTGCCTTATTAACCTTTAAGTTTTAAGGCTGAATTTCCCTCTTGTGGAAGGCTCCTAGACCAGAAGAAAAATCTTTCATGCGCAGAAAACATCCCACATTGCTAATGCAACTACAAGACTTCTTACGCTGTTTTGCAGACTCCCTCAAGACTGCTTTGGAGCACTGATCCCAAAGTCAGTGCAATCTTCAGAAAAGGATGGGAAACAGATGCACTGCTCTAGTTTGCTTCAAGAAGCTTGCTGGAACAGGCACTGAACTGATACAAAAAGGTCTGGATTCAGCGGTACAAGAAGTAGAAGCAAGGAGAACCCATATACTTCTTGGAATGGACTAGCAGCAGGAAACCATTACAATAATTACTTGCCGGGTCTCCTGCACAGCTCATAACCAAAGGTTTCCCGCTGCTCCTGGTCAGTTACCCAGCTGGAGAGTTCTCACAGTTCAATGCTCCTCACCTTGAACCACCTTTTCTGTGCATATTCCTGTTCTGCAGCAAGCCCCTTCCTTAGCAGCTCACCCCAAGACAAATTTCAGTGAGTGGAGTGGCAATCCCCAGTTCACAACTGGCCACATGAGGAAGGGAGATGCCAAACAAACTAAGAAAATGAACACAAAACTGTGCAAGAAACTACTTTCACAAAAGGACCCAGAAAAAGGACATGACAATCCCTGGATACCTGTAAACTCTAACTTAGTACGGTGACATGGAGCTAAAATCAAGTTACCTGAGTCAAGTAACACATTGCTCTACTTCACATAAACACATGATTCTGTACGACAGCAAAGGACGCAACACATTTGGCTCATTATCTATCAGAACTGACAAAAAAAGGAAATACCTTTGCCGTTTACAACATGATCTGAAGGCTGCTCATTCTTTTCTGCATTTTTATCTTCTGTCTCTGTAACAGTCTTAGATATTGCCTGGTCATCACTATTGGGATTTACTTCAGTATCTTTACTGGCTTGAATTTTCTGTGCGGCCTGTTAGAACAAATTAATAAGAAAACAACATGAAGCATATCCCTGAAAATTCAAAAACAAACTCTCAAATTTAAGATTACTTTGGGCAAGCAAAATCACGTTTATAACTTAGATGATCATCTAAACAAACAACAGAAGTCCTCAACATATGAACTTCAGCCTGGAGGGTAGGAGGTGAGATTCTGGACACACAAAATGTAAAAGATTGCATGGTTGTATAACATTTACACTGGCATATGTACAACAGCTGAACCATTCATAATTTGTGAGTAACAGAGTTATCCCAAAGGAATGGAAAGAAAACCATTACCGTTCCACAACACATTAGTTTTAATTGCAATAGAACAGATATAGAACCTTGGAAAGTTATTTTCATAGGTGCTACATTTGCTAGCGTTCTGCCTCTAGCAGGCAACTACCACTTGTAATCTATAAATAAACAAAACTATATGGGCACACAGAGAAAATTACTATGGTAAAAGGAGTGAAGGCCAACTCAGCTCTTAAACACATCACAGACTGGTAAAGACATCATCGGCCTTAAACCTAAGGTCACATACTTAAAGACAATTCTAGCTTTAAGGGAAGATCTGACTGAAATCTATTTGAAGTCTGCCTTATTATTTGAAATGATTGTAAACAGAGACTAAACAAGGAACAGAAGTCTTCAGAAAAATAGATTATTTCATCTGTTTGTAGGAAAGAGACTAATATTCTACTGACAGCTTGCACCATATAATTACACACTTGACACCATTTAAACACTATTGATATTTGCACCACATTAGCACTAGACGCCTCAGAGCTCAAGCTCCCCTTTGCAATAACCTGTACAAGAACACAGATCCTACCCTGCAGAGCTAAAGTAATATCCATTTTACAGAGAAGAAACTAAAATCCTGAGTGATGGTGTCATGCAAGAAGGCTGTAGCAAGCCTCATCTTCAAGGCTCAGTTCAATGACAGCAAAACATGCAGATGGCCTTACAGTGATATCCACCTAGGGCTGCTCAGTACAGTGTTTAACCAAAAGAGGAGAAAGGCGCAAGCCCTCCAGCATATCTGAACTACTGAGTTAGTAACCAGCAGACTTTGGGTTCTTCTAATTCAAAGAAACGTAATCGTGCATTACCTTTTGTTCCCGTACAATTTGGTCCATTAATTTCTTTATGTTTTCTTCATGTTGCAGTCTCATTTCCTTGATCTGCTGCCCACACTGGAGACTTAATTAGAAACACGTTATCAGTCATATTTCATTTGTTTCATATTATATTTGTTATATTTGCTCTCCCATATATAAAATAGGGGGAAAAATGAAGTGGAACAAAAACCTAAACCTGAAATATAACTAGAATAGTCTGTCCAAAAACCTTCGCTGTGGAATGGAAATGGACTGAATACAGGGAAAAAAAAAAAAAAAAAAGCAGAACTGGAAAAAAATAGGGACAAAGCAGAAAAACAGCAAGATAACAAACATGCCTTGAAGACATTTCCTCCGAAACCTGGAAAGCAACCGAAAATTCAAGCTTCACAGTTAATCTGTCATCAGGACATATTTATTCCACTTGGAAAGCAATACGTCTTCCATGGCTGTCAACACAGAAGATGCACAACTACTACTATCGCTTACTGCTACCAACTCAAATAACAAGATCTGAATGACACAGCTAGATGTCCCAACTTCTCTAACAAGCCACAGAGAGATCCACACAATTCACAAAATTCTCATCTCCCACAAACCTGCAAATACTCTGCATAGCACACACAGAAACAGGTACGTACTTTTTTTTGGCAAAAGTTTCAAACATTTTCTGTGTTAATCTTCTGCATTCCCTAGGGCTTCAGGAGTAATTTTTCTCCTTGCTTCTTTAACATACATGAAATTCCAATTATACGCAATGCTTTCAACTTCAGTTCAATAAATTACACTTTTCGGAAGACAGCAATTAACAACCCTAGTGGCTTCCAGAACACTGTCGATTAAACTCTTCCACGTATTTGTTAACTAAGACCTCAACATTAACAACAGAACTTCGAAATCAAACAACTAGCTGAGTCAGTCGCATCACTGAATGGGTACACTCAAGCTTGAGGATTAACAGAAATACGATTAACTTGTGCTTTTTAATGGACCTGTATCACATAGACACAAATCTACCATTACTAAAATTCTTGAAGACTTACCTATCGTATTCCAGTCTCCTTGTAAGGTAAGTATTGTTCTTCTTGTACTCATGAAGCTGATCTTCCTGACGAATGAATTCCTGGCGTAACTCCGCAAGTTGTTCTAGACCAAAAAACAAAAACCAACATGAATGTACAGCTATAATAAAAAAATGCCCCATGGCAGATACGACTTTTAATATTGCTATGTAAGTTAAAAACTTGCTCGAGTTTTGTCTTTCCTTCTACATAAAGATCCTTAAACTAATTTGAAAAAAATGCCAACTTGCTTATGCCAGATGTCACTACAGATTACAGAACAACTCTTCTGATACTATGACTTAAACTAAAAAAAAATGAATTGTTCTTTACCTTTTCATTCAGAAAACTTACACAACGCTATTTCACCTATCTGTTGAAAATCTCCCCAATTTTCTGAAAAAAATCTGTTATTCTGAATAACACAAAATTTCCATTATGTTATCGTTTTTCTGCAATAAATGTAAAAAAGAGGTACTTTCACACCATCCATGGAAATTGTACATTTCCTGCCTTCACAAGGAACTGTTCTAAAGGTTCTTCCCCCTGCTTTTAAGGATACAAATAATTGTTTAAACTCCCTACTATTTTAAGCTGCAACTCTAAAGCTACAGGCAGAAGCGTCAACTATGTTGTCTGCAGGCACGTACAAAGTTTGGCAGTAGCTGTTCTAGGTTTCTCCAAAACCAACACAGTAAGATACACAGACGTGATTACGATGTCCGTAATAACAGCCTAAAAAGATGCTTTCTGGCCCTCTTCTACCCCAGCATCAGTATCACAGCATTGCTGATCCAACTATACTGCACCGTGCAGCTGGTCACGAAAGCGACTGTAGCGTCTTGGGAGCAAGCAGCGCCAGGACACCCCATCTTTCTGCAGGCAGTGGAGCAAAGCCTACGAGGGCCAACCCTACGCTTATATCCAAGACTAGAAAACCAATGAGCATCATGAAATTTCAGATTATGCAATCTTCCAAGCATCATTCAATCTTTCATTTAAGCTGCATTCTGCAGTACCTCAACAATTACAAAACGTGCAGCTTCACAGTCCACAAAAACAGTTTGGCCTTAAATTCCTTACCCTTTAAACGATGTATGTCTGCCATTTGATATGATATATTGTTCTGCAGCTTCATCTGAAAGGAAAAAACAGTTATATAAATACAGGCAATCTTTGGCAAGGTAGAGAGGGTTTAGACTGTAAAGACTGAGGTACAATTGAACTCATTCTTTTTTCATTGTGAAGATGTGTAAAGAATCATTGGAATGACATATAAGAAGTTCTTGCAAACATAAATAATGTATATTTAGTTATCTGTAAGTGATAACATCAACTTAAACGATATATTTAGGCTTTGCTAGAAAGGATTTGGATCAATTTATTTCCAAACATATTTCTATTTAAAAAAGCAGATTTTGCCAGGGCTAAAATTAACACACTGAATTCTGATACTGCAAAGGGGCCAGCGAATTTCCAACGTCAAAGCCTAAGTATAGAAAAAGTATATAAAAATAGACAAGCAGCATCATAAGCAAAAACAATGTTTCACCTAATGTATGCTTAAAGTAAATATTTAATGTGATGCTAGATAAAATTTGTAACACAAATTATTCTTTTAAGAGAGAATCTGACACCAGTGGACTTCCACAACAGCTTTTAATTTGGTATTCTTAGTAAGGAAAAAAATAGCAGTTCAGTAAGTAAGAAATGCACGTACACAAAGTCATCAAGATGTTTCCTCTTGCTCTTACACAAAGACAAAAATAACAGAGATTAAGAGGAAAAACGCAGATACAGAGAGCGTACTGAGAAAGGGTGAAAAAAATCTATGACCACCATCAGGCAACACTGACTCTGTCATCATTTCTCTTGGAGTTTCATGATTGAGGTAAAGGGTAACTCTAAAAGGGTGCTGAAACAGGGCTGTTATTCCTGGGTCACAAGGCCAGGATTACCTCTTGGAGTAGCAAAGACTGCATGCAGTTAACTAAAAAGAGGCAAAGCAAGCAAACAAAAAAAAAACAACAGAAAGCTTGGCCATTAGTATTTTCACACACAGCTTTGGTGCCATTTCAAATCGAGTTGTCTTTGCTCTTGAGAAGCTCCCTTTCCTACTCCAAAGCAGGGTGTGAGCACGCAGCCCTGGAGGCGACGTGCACACAGGCTGCTCCCGCTCGGGCTCGGAAGCTCGGTGCCGTGTCGGTTACCTGCCTTTCCTGTCGGTTACCTGCCTTTCCTGCCGGTTACCTGCCTTTCCTGTGTCGGTTACCTGCCTTTCCTGTTGGTTACCTGCCTTTCCTGTCAAAGCAAACAAAGACGAATGCCCTTCCTTTCTTAGGGCTTCCTCCACCCACCTCCAGCTTCCCTTTTTTCAAACCTTTTGTTTCTTTAACACCGTGTCAGTGACTGTGTTTGCCTTTGTTTTTTGTTGTTCTCTACATACGAGAGGCACTCCAGCTCTGATTGCCCCACTCCTTCTCTCCAGCTCTGATTGCCCCGTTCCTTCCCTCCCGTCCGGTTCAGGCAGGCGGTTACAACTTCAGGAGCTACAGCCATGCGAGACCTGCTGAAATGGGGATTTTCCGCAGGACACCCCGCACGAAGGCGCGGAGCGATGGGTGGGGAACGTGTGGCATAACGGCGCTGCTCCCCCGAAACTGAACGGGGGGCAGCGACATCTGACCTGTAAAGGGGGAACTGTCTCTGTTAACAGGAGTTTGATTTGTAGATAGATAGCATCAGTTCTATCACACAATCCTTCATTTTGACAATTTTGAGTTTCAGAGAAAAGTGACAGGATTTACAGCCAAAACAGCTCAGCTGACAGCAAATGTCCCTAATCAGAGGGACAGAAACAGAAGCAGCTTTTTATGATTCATGGGATCTGTCCCACCTACACATGCAGAAAACCCACTCCACAACCGTGGCACAAGTCCAGTTCTTTCAGATCTGTGTCCTCCCGGAATCCAGACCCACTGGTACCACCCATATTTCTCTGTGGCTTCTCAGATCCTTTCCAAAGCAGTTGGGAAGTGTACAAGAAATTGCTGGAGCTAATTATACGCAAAGGCAACCCTTCCAGTGCTGTGCAAATTGTAACAGTCTCTTCATATAAAGAAAGACAACGTAAGAAAAGAAAGTTATAGACACACCGGAGCTTACGTCTACGCATTTATTGCAGGACTGAACACAGGTGGCAACTGCTTCCCAATGAAATAAGCACGCATCCACCCATATTTCCCTATGAGTCATTCCTTTCTCTAGGGCAAAAGCCCTCCGAACCGCCTGCCGAAGCAGCACAGGAGGTGTCCATACCCCTCTGCCTCGCTTCAGGCCCCTGGGCATTCCCGCTGCATGGCTGCGGCACACGCTGGAGCAGCACACCACAGCTCTTTGAAAGACTGACAGCACAAGGGGCTGCGTTCCACAGCTCCGTGATCTTCCTACTGGTAACTGCCCAGTGCCTTTTTCAGAACAGCCAGTGCCACCATCAGGCAATTACCACGGCCTTGGAGGTGCGGTATTTGTCACGCTAATGATCAGCAACACGCGGTAAGGTAGAAAGACGTGCTCAGCATCACCGCTGCGAAGCTACACCTTTGCGAACCGAGGAGCTACCAAGGGGCTTTGGCAAAAAGGAACACAGCCGGCTGCTTCCAAGGACGTTTCAGTCACCAGTTTCATCCCACGAAGCAGCACTTCTAGGCATCGGCTACAGGGCAAGGATGTGTTACCCACCCAGCACAGCCAGCGACAGCTTTGGGACGAACAAGGCGTGCTCCTAGGAGCTGCAATAGCAAATACAGAGATACGAACCCCTACACGCTGGATGGCTGCCATCTGGAAGCTCTCCACCACAAATTCCTGCCATTCAATCAAATATTGAGCTGACGGCAAAGGGCTGTGTAAAGCTATGAAAAATGCATCCTCACGGTGTGCTGCAAACAAGCATGAAAGGCTCAGGACTCCCAAACGCTGAGCCACTGCAGCCGCCTGCCTCCCCAAGAGGAGTTCTCTCCGCTTTGTGCCAGGGCCCAGCGACCACCACGAGCTCACCAAGACGAGCACAGGGTGACAGGAAAAGAGAATTCCCAAGAAGCCAGGTCTCGTTAGTAGAAAGAGGGTGATTTATAGTTGCCGCTTCCACCGTGGATGTTACCAACCGCTGTACAAAATCCGAGCTTCTGATCACTGCCACGTTCTGTCGCAGCTCCTTTTCTTTACCATCTCTTCTTTGGCGAGGAGGAAAGCTTACATTTTCATGTACGTAGTTCCCATTCCCAGAAAGGCTCTTTTCCAAATTCTAGTTAAAGATACCCCATTTATTGTTTCTTCCTTCAGAAGACCTCTCTTTGCAAGAGGCACCTCTCCAGGTGTTCTACAATACCTTTGTGAGATTTGCAAGGCAGTAGCTCTGGAAGGCCTAAATACACTGGGTAAAGAACGGCTCAAGCTAGATTTACAGTCATTTGCTCTCCAGCTTCCAGTGCGACGAAATAAAACGTTCAGCTGCATTTCTAGGGGTCATCTTCATGGCAGCCTCAAGAGACATTTAGTAGTTTCCTCCTTTGCCTCTCAGCTTCCACACCGTGCGAGCAGCAGGTGCTGCCTTACCACGGTTCAAACTCTGAGTGTGAGCCGGGTTTGTGGGGGTGTGGTTTTATTTTATTTTTTAAAAAACAAGACACGAGGCCACTTTATTATCTTTGCTTTTTGTTCTTATGACAGATCTACATTCTGGTGCAGTGTGGCTGGCTTGTTATGTGTGCAGAGGGAGGGAGGAGAGAGGCAAGGGTTTGGGCTTGGCTGTAGATATCACTGACCTAGGAGGAAGCTGACGGAAGAAATTCAGGTTGCCTCAGCACTGGAAAATGCACGGTTGATTTGCGTGACCACCAAAGAACCTCTTACAAAGATGAAGGAGCACAAAGCAGAACTGACGCTGTGACAGGCACAAGATCGGCATCTTTCAAATGAGTTTGCTATGAAACAAACGTAGATCTGTTGTGATCTCCTGACAGCCCAGGAGTTACCAGTGTTGGTGCTTTATTATAGCGCCCATATTCCACAAATGGGCTGGGATCACTGGAATAGCTTGTTCAAAGAACATCTTTGCCAAATTCTATTCCAAGAAAAAAAAAGTTCTCAGTCAAGTCTTTTGGGCAGGTGCTTTATACATACTCTGCACTTTTTTTCGGTAACAGATCTCTTGACTGTTTCACTCTCTGAACTAGAGTCACTTAAAGGTTTTTCATCGTTTTGGTTAGTTGATTGGCTTTAAATTAGGATATAAGCCACTGAGAACATGATAGTAGTTCAAAGAGGAGGAAAAGAGAAATGGTCAGTGACTGGTTACCAAAAAAAAAAAAAAAAACCACCATACTGCTATTCTCACCTATTAAGGCACATTGACCATTTTGAGCACAAGCAAAGAAATTATGATATTCAAAGGCTACTAGCTCGTATGATCTAAAATAGCAGCTTCTGGAACAAAGAAAGAAGATACAGGTCATGTATCGCAATATACATGATATTAACAATAAAAAATAACTGTGAGGTTCATTAGTCTCATCTCTTTTGCTGCCCTCCTGCTCTGCCCTGCAAGACGCCAGCCCGAAAGCATTCACAGGGCAGCCAGGTTCACAGAGAACAACAAAGCGGTCAGCGCACACACAGCTCAGCAGCACCTCCAGTTGCACGCCGCATCAGAGGGCTTCCAGTGATTCTCATGAGGCACCCTGACCTTCACTGGCATTTTGCCTCCTGGTGTCCTGCAGCGAAGTGCTAGCCATGGATTCTTACCATTTCAGTATCCACGAGAGCCCAAGGAAGGGAGTTCCAGCACGTAATTAGGTGCTGTGATGGACACCCCCGGTGTTTTCAACCCACTACCACTTGTGGATGCTTGCTTTTATTGAAGAGGACAATGAACAAGTAAACCTACCTGCCCTCACTATTTGTATATTAATGCTCAATTAAAAACAAACACAGAACACATCAGTTTAGAAGACTATAACCAGCTCTCTGTCTTTTACAAGGGTAATCATCTTTGTTACCAACCTAACCGCTTTAATTCCAGCACAACAGTTCAGCTTCTTTTACTTGTCACAGACTAATACTTTCATGCCTGTGTAAAATAGTTATTCATAGATTAAAGTAGATTTTATGGCGTCACAATGCATTTAATTTGTATTTATTTCCGATGGAGAGCACTGCTATCTACCATTACATACCTCATCAGGGTTTTTATCCCAATCTCTCAGGAATCCAATCAGAAAAAAATAAATTAAAAAGAAATCACGTTTGTTGAACACACAATGGCTTAGTGTGAACGGCTAGTAGGAAAAAAAACATAACTTTGATACAAACTAAAACAATTTGAAAGAGTTGGTAGTTCTCCCAACTTACTTCCCGATAATTAGATTAAGATGTGTAAGTATTTACTTTCTGTGACAAAGAAATGTATTTTCTTACCCTGCTCATTAAAAGTACGATATTAAATGGCCAGAAAAACAAACTCAGCCAGCGATAAGCCTGACAGGGTGGTATTTCCATAAATCCGAATGTGATAAAGCATTCAATCAGACAGTAGAATTATGAACCGTATGCAAATGAAGCACACGCTGCCATGCACATGGCTGAGTAAAAGAGAACTTGTCTGCTGTCTACCGCAGGCTTAACTCCTCTTAACTCACGGCATTTGTTATGAGAGCAGGCCAGGGAAAGTTGATGCACTCACTCATTCTCCTTTCCGTAAGGAAAGGAATTCCCAGGCCACGTCCACATAAAAGGGCAAGCTGAATTTCCTGTTGGCGTGGCGTGGCTAAGAGAAGTGACACGTTATGACAGCAGCACGATTTTTTTCCCCAAGTACACGCTGGCTGCATCAGACCCAGCGCCTGGCAGGCGAGATGTTCTGAGGTGCAGCGACAAGCTGCAGGTGCTGCACCCGGACAGACACCCGGACAGACAGACACCCGGACAGACACCCGGACAGACAGACACCCGGACAGACACCCGGACGGACACCCGGACGGACACCCGGACGGACAGACACCCGGTCCACAGCACACCCGGCCCACAGCACACCCGGTCCAGCGCCCTCGCAGACGAGCGAGCTGTGGCTCTGGCTTTAAGGCTGTGCACAGCTCCCTGACCGATCACCAAAGACTGAAGAAACTGAGGAGGAAATTAACACAGAAATTAACGAGAGACGTCTGGAAAAGGGAGCTTGGGGAGCTCTCAGCGCCAACGCGCCCGCGGCCCCCGTTAATTCCGGCTCCGCTCCTGGAACAGACCCGGGCCGGCAGCAGCCCCGCCTGGCCCCCGGCCCCCGGCCCGCCCCCGGCCGTACCTTGCTGTCCTCGCACTGCTTCACCTGCCCGTCGCGGGCCTGCAGCTGGCTGCTGAGGTGGCTGTAGTCGGCCTCCTTCTGCTCCAGCTGCTTCCTGTGCGAGTCCACCTTGCCCAGCAGGTCCGAGTTCCGCCTCTCCAGCCGCCCGCGGGCCACCTCGGTGCGCTGGGCCTGGCTCTGCAGCTCGGCCAGCTCCTCCTGCAGCAGCGCCTGGCGGGACGAGGCGCTCCAGCAGTTGAAGGCGAGGACGGCGATGACGGCCAGCAGCGCCACGAAGACGAAGGAGGGCAGCCGGCCGCCCCTGCGGTTGGCCCCGAAGCCCACCATGGGGGAGGCCGCGGGGCGGGGGCGTCACCGCTCGCCGCCTCCGCCTGAGGGGAACCGGGGCCGGGGCCGGGGCCGCTCTGCCCCCGCTGCCGGGGCTCCCAGGCGCGGGCCGGGGCCTGGACGCTGACGGGGACGGGACGGGGCCGGGCCAGGCCGCGGAGCCGCGCTGGCGGCGCGCCGCCCACCCCTCCCCTCCGCCCTCCCCCGCCGGCCGCCCGCGGCCCCGCCGCTTCCGCCGCCCGCCTCTCTCGCGAGACGCCAGAGCTGTCGCGACAGCGCCGCCGCCTGCTCGGGCGGGAAGGGGGCGGCGCGCGTGCGCTTGGCGGCTGACGGGGGAGGGGGGGGGGAGCGAGGGGTGCCCGCTGAGGGGCCGCGAGGCGCCCTGCGAGGGCCGCGCCCGCCGTTCTGTAACAAAAGCTGGAACAAAGCGCCCGGCCCCGGCCCCGGCCCCGGCCCCCGTTGCCCTCTTGCGCCGCCGTGGCTGAGGGAGGGGGAACGCGGCCCAGGCTCGGAGCCCGTCCTGCCCCCGGGGCCGCGGCCTCAGCGTGGGGACGGGCGGGTCCCAGGGAAGCCACGCGCGGCTTCGAGCCCCGGAGCGTCCCTTTGTGTACCGGCATTAAAGCAGTGGTTGTGCTGCGCCCCTCCAGCAGCCGAGCGCCTCAGGCAGGAGGCCTGGCCCTGAGCAAACTCCTGCGGCCACGCTTTACGATTGGTACCGCAGCGATGTTAGAAGTGCCAAGAAAACGGAGGAAAACAGGATGGGGTCCCTGGGTCAACTAGGAGGAGGAAAAAGAAAGAACGACGCTGAAGAAATAAAGTATAAAACCAAATATTTCCCGTAGATACAGCACACATGGCACAGGATCTGTCAGCTGCGATAACAGTGTTTGGGCACACATACCACTTGGTCTTTCCATCAGGTTCCGTACCCAGCTCCTATCTCACACACCAGTATTTGCATCTTGGCACTCTTAATTGCTGCTGCGTGGGGAGCCAATTAATCTCAATTTGCCAAGCTGCTCTCTGCAGATGGCGGTGTAGATTCACGTTCTGTATCTGCTGTTGCAAATTTCACGTCGTCATGAAGCTAGTCACAGGTTTCTGAGTCTGTTCTGTTGAGCTTGTTCTTTCTGGTACACTAATTCTATGCAAACCTGGACGCTGCGAGAAGGGAAGCGCTCGTCTAAATGACGTAAATACAATGTTAAACACCAGTTTGAGCCCGGAACTATGTCTGGGTTTCACACCCATTGATTCTCACCGACCTGTAGAAGTCTGCTCAGAAATGTTACCTCCTCGCGTACCACTCAGCACTATTTCCCCTCTCTGGTGTGAGCCCCGCTGCGGAGCTGGCAGCGAGCGATCTCCCTGGCAACAGGGAGCTTTGTGAGCCTGGGGGGAGCTGCCCGTGCACGTTTTTTGTGGTTGCCTTTGCATATCTGAGAGGTGAGGCAATAGCAAGCGGTTTTCCGATTAATTTGCATTTCATTTCAGGCCCCGTGATCCAGTCCTAGTCTGTTCTGTTCCTTGCTGGAATGGCTGTGTTCTTGCCCAGCCTTCCTGAGCTTTGCTCTAGCGTTTGACCATGATCTTACACCGAGTGTTGGAATAATCTCTTGGCATCTCCAGCTCAAGCTCTGCCCAGGAGCTTGGCTAGTCCTTCAGAAAGGTTTATCTTGGCTTCTTTGACCTCACCATAATACAGTGGTAATGGAAAGATCCATTGCCTGTTACACACTTCATAGCAGTCATTGTGAGACACAACGCAAGCACAACTAAGCTTTAATCACCATACCTGCCTTGGAGGAACTGAAGGATGCAGGAAAGAAAAATTGTTCATGATTGATTTAAAACCTTACATGCTCCTATATCTTTCTATTTAAGAACTGCTCCATAAGAGTAGTCATAATGTATTCAAATTTACAATCCTTGTAGAAACAAAAAAATCAAAATACACAGTAGTAATGCTTAACTTTGGAAAGGGGAGATATGCAAATTGAGGTTTGTCAAAAGAAGAGTGTTTGGGGGGATATGGCATTCCTATGTAATGCAGAGTTTCTCTCAAGACAGAGTATTAGAAGCCCAGCCCAGGGGTAGGTCACTTAGCAAAAACACTGGAAGGATCTCAGAAATGTGTACTTTAAAAGAGTTGGAGAGGCTATTTTAAGTTTTAAGCTATCTTCCTAAGAAACAGAAGTTGTGTCCAAACAAAGAAAATAGAAAAAGCAATCTGTCGAGTTAAATGTAGAAATACCGTGTGGCAAACCAAAATGATCTTGAAGAGAAACTTTCCAAAGGCACGGAAAACATTCACGTGTATTAGAAAGTGTCAAAAGAAGCAGCCGAGTTGAAATATGGCTGTAACAGAAAAGATTCTGTATTTCTGTTCACTACAGAAGATTCTCCTCAGAGACTTTAGCTGGGGTGCAGGTGTATGTCGGGGGAACGGGACACATCAGTGGAGCTAGAGCACTGAGGTGACTGGCAGCAGATATTCAGGACCAGACCACAGGATTTTAGAGGAACTCAGATGTGACCCCGCTTAGCAATGCGTTGGCCAGGACACCAGCGTAACTGCTGCTCTCCACGAGTGAGCTGAAGAACTCGAGAGAAGCCTTGCCAGACAAGCTGACTGAAGCTACGTGTACTAGGAGTGGATCTGTAGATAAACGTGATATATTTGGAAGGAGTAAGCACGCCTCTTTCAGAGGAAGGTCAGTTTTCTAGACCTTCTTGGAGATTTCTGAAGGAGTCAAAAAGCAAATGCTTATGGTTGATTCAAGCATCACAATGCACTTGAATTTAAGAAAGTTTTCTTGAGGTTCCTTGTGAAGTTTTCCTAAATTAAACTATTAAGCTATGAAGAGGACAAGTTTGCTCCTGGATTAGTAATTAGTGAAAAGATAGGAAGAATGGAGTTAGGAGTTTATTTACTAGTGACACAACAGTTAGTGACCTTTTTCCACCTATTCATAAGGGATCTGAGGGGGAAAAAGCAATGAATAACGGGGCAATATAATTTGTGGAAGTTAAGCATTGTTTTTCAGGGTAATCAAAAATGAAGCTGACTAGAAAGGGTTACTGCATTTCATGACACTGAGTAACTGAATAAATAGAACAGCAGAGGAATTCAATTTTGATAAATGTCAAGTAATGCGTGCAGGAGAAAGAAAACAATTGCAACACCGCATACACAGCGGGCTCTTAGCAATCTCTGTTAACGTCTCCTTTATCCTCGTGGGTATTAAAAAAAGGTGGGGAAAGTGGAATAAAGGGTATTGTTAGGACAGAAATTAAGAATAAGATGGAAGGTATTGTCAGTGTATGAATTTGCACTAATAAAATGGAAGCTATTGTCGATATATGAATTTTCTCTGTGCTTCTGCTTCCTGAACACTGCGGTTCTCATCAGAGGCTTATGAGAAGGTTATGAAATGAGGGGTGATCAAAGGTGTGTGGAGTGGCTTTGGTACAGGGAGACGGCAAGGGAGTTCGGAAAAGATGACAGGGAGAAGGACCATGATAAAGGTATTTAAAGCGATGAATGATATGGAGAAGATGAATAAGAAAGATTATTAAGTGCTTCTTCTGCCCGTACAACTAGCAAACACCGGGTGAAATTACTGGGCAGTAGGATTAAATAGAAGGGCGTACTTCCTCCACACAGTGCACGGTTTGGTCATGCACCACCACTGCTGTGTTGTGGAGGTCAGAAATACAACGACATCCAGAAAGGTGTTACGGAAATCGGTAGAGGAGCAGGTCCTCAAAGATTGCTGAGCACACTTGAGATTCAAACTGCGTGCCTAGCCTAGACTAGTGGGAGGGTACCCGAGGCAAAGGGGCTCTGTACACTTCTGCCCCTAGGCACTTCTTCCTCACTGCTCGGAGAACGGAGGGACCTCCTGTGTGACTCCGTGTGGCCTTTGTCACAGGAACATGCTTCTGGAGAATGAGGGCCAAAGCATAAAGCTATGGAAACCTCCCCAGGACTTGGTCCTCTTGGGGATAAATGCCGTTCTAGGGAGCGCAGAGTCCGGGAGAGACAACGAGGCATGAAGAGCGCTGGCAGTGACCGGCAGAGCTCGCAGCAAGGCACTGCAGCACTGCCCTTGGCCGTGTCCCTGCAGCGGCAGGTGTGGCTCCCGGGGAATGCTGCAGCAGCCACAGCATCCCTGTTCGGACCGGCCTTTCCTTGCCAAGCTGCGTGACTGGAGCGGAGAGGGGAACTGCACAGGGAAGTTGCGTTTGCTTGTAATTCACAACGTACCCTGGAGCTTGTCTTCAGACAAGGCTCGATATTTGCTGAGCTTACATAGACCAACTGTCTGCTGCTGATAATATTAGTATATACAAGTGTTATTTAACAGAATAGTAATAAAATAGCAAACTCCTACAGCAAATTCATTAAGATAATCAAAAAATCCTAATTCAGCTGCATTTGTGGATTTATTTTAATTTTTATTTTTATAATTACAGAGAAGAAGAATGATTTAATTGAATTAATTTTCTATTAACATGAGTAGGATGCCATAAAAATAGGGATAAATTTAATAATATAAAATCATAGTTTTTCTGGAGGGTGCTGACATTTTCCAAGACAGAATGATTAGAACCGAGTGGCAACTGCAAAGAAGTTTAAACTGTAGTGTGTGAGATGCTGAACATGAAGAAATCATTTAAAGTAACCTAATAGGCTACAGAACTGCTCTTTCGATCCATGTGCTGTTACTACCTTGAATAATGTATTCTTTGTGCCCTTCATTTCATAATCAAGACCTCACCCCTAGTAACCTGAAAATGCATCCTCTCTCCTGAGCTATTGATCAGTACTGTGGTGAGCAGAAAACATATTTAGAGATATTTCAGAGGTAAAGTCACTCTCAGCTGAGGGCCTGCAGTGCTAGAAATGATCATGCACTGGAAAAATGCTTACAGGGGTACTAGGGACAAGTGAGAAATCAAATGCCTTTGGAAGCTTTGACTACAAGACTAGACAGGTCAAGGGGGAAAAGACATTTTATCATTTCTTTGTGTGGATCTAGGGCATATAGAGTGATGAACAGATAGGCAGTGAAGTTCCTAAAAGGCTTATTGTCTTTCAAGAATATGCATACTGACTTACAAGTACCTGAAATTCCCCAGGCAGTTGCCTGGCACAGCCCTCTGTGTCGCATGCAAAGAGCTTTTCCCAAGCTTCCCAGGCATCATTTTCTTCCAGAGCATTTGCAGGCAGGTCACAGACATTCTCCTCGGTTGGTTTCACTGAGTAGGGTGGTTTTGCTGATGAAATGCATATTACGCTTGACTTTTGTTTTACTTTCCTTCAGATATTCTACTTTATAAAGGGTATTCTGGTCATTATTTACTTCCCTTCATTTTCTGTTGTAAAGTCTAGGAGCCCCACGTAATGGTGTTTTTATAACTATAGTATTCCAGGGTATATTATTGACAAGACGTTTTGTCACTTAAACCAACAAATTAGAAAAAGTCTGAATTGTTCTACTAGTCAAGTATTTTGATCCCTTCAGAATCTGAAACAGGTTTTTAAATGAAAAATGGGTTTTGGTGTATTTAAATGGCTTAAATGGAGCTCCCGGCCCATGAGGAGGATGTGGGAAGGGTCCCAGGTGAGGCTGCGCAGGGCAGTTAAGGGCAATTTAAAGCCCCGGGGACAGGACAGATAGCTGGTTTGCTAGGGAGGTCAGGTGGGTTTTGATGAAAGTAGTTTTAGTGAAGCATGCAGCAGAATGGGCTTTGGCATCCTGAGCCTGGGAAGAGGGGGGTCCCCAGCCAACCTGAGTGGGGGGCTGCAGAAGGGGGGCGGCAGGGGAAGGAAGCAGAAGACCCCCAGGAGAGCCTCTGCTCGCAGCCCCCTGCTGACTTCGGCGGCTGTTTCTGCCAGCTCTGGGACCGACCAGGTATGGCTGTGGCCAAAGGTGGGAGCTGCGCTTGTTTATGGGCGTTATTTGTCTGCCAGTAAGGTGGGCCTTAAGGAAACACGTCTGGGCTGAGCACCCCTCTGGGACTTTGTGCTTCTTGCCTGGGGTGTTGCTCTGGCTTGCACCAAGATTTTCTTCCTCTTCTTAACTGGTGGAAATGCAGCTGTGGAGGTGAAAATTTTGTATATAATCAGGTGTAAAATTGTGAATACTGCATATGAGAGCATACTGATTTTATAAGCTATTTAGCATTATGGAAAGCTAGTGATTTTAAAAGTAAATACTTAAATATTCTAAGATGCTGTTTTCCAGCTTCAGCAGAATGAAACTTTTTTTTTTTTCCCCACGTATCAGGAATTTGTATTTTTTGCCAGCATTCTGCATAGAGAACTTAAATTAGCCTAGGCTTCTAGCTTATACTTTAAAAACTGATTAACATACTCCATCTGTTGGTAAGCTGCGTAACTGTCAAAATGAGCAGCATAGCCTACTAACATTTCTATGTAGATTTGTAAGGCTACAGTCAGAGTACGAGTTATTAATACCAAAATAGCACTGTAGCAGGGAATATTTTTTTCAATATAATTGTTTCAGCTGGTGGATGAGATAAATGCATAAAGTATAGTTGTCTTGCAAAGTGGCTTCAAAAATACCGTCTGCTTATCTTAGAGCTGTATCTATTAATAGTTTTGTTTGCCCATTTGCAATAATAGCAGTTAATAAAAATAATTACTTCCAATATCAACACATGTTGTGAGTACTTCTGAGGGGTCATTCTGGAGCGTGCTTTGTAATCTTTTCAAGGCTGGGTTGTCGTACTATGCGCTCGTAGGCTGGATTTCTGTCGGCTTGAGAAGGACACCTATCACTGAAATGGGATTCTTTGAAACCCCTTGATTACTGCTTCTGGGTTGAGCAGCGACTGGAATTCAAATTACCTCCCTCTGGCTGGTTTGGGTTTGTAAGCACCATCTCCTATAGCTTGTTCAGGTAGCTTTAAGGTGGGGCACGGGTCAGCTATGTGCTGCAAGTAAACTCAGCAGCAGGCTATCCCCAAACTAACGCTGTAAATATAGACTGAAGTGAGCACATCCAGCACTGTGCACTTACACTGCACTCAGCAAAAAGACGTTTCCTCCTCCTGAAGCAAAAGGACAAAGCATAAAGATGAAGAAGTAGTGGCATGGTGAGTGATTTGTCGCAGGCATACTTGTGTCGACAACAGTTTGCTCGTGCTCTTTACCTTTTGATGCTGTGTTAGAATAGTTGTATGCTACCCTGACAACTCTTCCTTCATCTGAGATTTTTATCAAAGCTCATTACAAGAACAAGGCAGATTAAACAATGTGTTGAGCTTTATTAACAACATCTGTCTTGGGAGAGGTTTTGTGCCTTTTAAGGGTGAGATGACCTGTCATCACAAGTGGCTCCCGTTCTTCCACGGCTTCCAGAAGGCGCCTTGCCTTGTGTTCATCCAGAGGCAGCTTGGATGAGCGGGCTGAGGCTGTTAGAAAGAATGCACAAAGAGGCAAGTCAAAAAAAGCTGCTGATACTCAGATCTTCAAAGCTGTGCACGTGGGCGTGCCTGCACATGTACGTGCACCTTACAATGTACTTTTTAAGAAAGCAATGCATATTAGCTAGTCATATTCTATGCTGCTGCTTTTCCCCCTTATTTCTAGCTATTTTTTGCTATATTTACACATCTGCCTAAGTATTACTCTCATGCATCAAAAGCATCTTTCATCCTTAGAGTAGCTGACAAGAGGGGGAACTACTGAGTGTGAGGTCAGACAGGCCACCCATCCGTTCAGGCTTCTCTTTTTAGCACATCCTTGGGCAGATCTACTCAGCAAGGTACCATTTTGTAGGGATGGAGAGCAATAGTAAGATTAAAGCTATGCAGAATCAGTAATAATAATAATAAAAAGAATAGTGGAAAGAGAACTGAAGCAGGGAAAAAGAAAGAGTAAATGGCTGTGATACCTAGGTAAGGGTAAGGAATATTGTGGAAGGGGGCCAGGAGGCACAGACCCATTTTTCTCATTGATTCATAAACATCTCAGCAACAGGTTTCCCATCTCCGAAGGAAAATGTGACTTTGGATGAAAAAGACAATTAAGGCATATTGATTACAAAGGAAAATGCTTGCTTTTGTTTCTTAAGGTTAAAGACTGCACTTGGAACAGCTTGAAAAGAATTGGTACTCTTGTGTGTTTGTATGTTTTTTTTTTGTTGTTCTTATTTTGTTTAACTGAAATGCTAATAAGTTTATTTATGGGCATCTGAAATTTGGAAATATTTCTGAGAGTAAGTTATTTGGAGTGTGTATCAGAAACAATCTCTTAGAACTTATTGTGTAATGAAAACAGCTGAGTAACGTCTGGGATTGACTCGTGGCAGCACTTCTGAATTAAACTGATTAACAGAGTACAGCTGTGTCCGGGGAGAGGTGCTGGGATGGGAGTCCTGTCCCCCCAGGCCCAGGAACCCATCTCTTTGGGAGCTTCAGTGCAGACTTTGGCAGTTTGGGTGGGCTGGAGGTGGGGGGGGAGGCTTTCTCTAAATAATATTTGCAAATGGGTAAGGTTTTTTTCTTTTTAATAGAAGCAGTCACAGCTATGGATGCAGCTCTAAGGTGCCCATGAAATCCCTTTGATGACAAATTAAAACAAATTTGTTTGGGGGGAAAACAAAAC
This sequence comes from Anser anser, assembly GCF_964211835.1. Classification (NCBI taxonomy): domain Eukaryota; kingdom Metazoa; phylum Chordata; class Aves; order Anseriformes; family Anatidae; genus Anser; species Anser anser. The sequence goes on along the minus strand of NC_139730.1, from coordinate 757,135 downwards.
CCCAAACCTATATATCCCTATAGAAGTTCAGCTGTGGCCTCTGACCACGTGCAGAGAGCTTTAGGGGATCTCGTGCTTCCAGAGGGAAAAGGTCGGGTGCACCGCAGGGAAGCTGTGGCTCCGCAAAGCGAGGACAAGCGTTTTAATGTGGTGGTGAGTTTTGTTTGCCTCAGTGTGGTTGTGGCTTCTCAAGGCATTCATATTCAATTACTGTTTTAGTTTGTTGCTGGAGAACACACACAAAGAAGGAAAATAATAATTTAAACTTTGCTAAATATAAATGAGATTCCATGGGACAAAAAAAGACTTCTGTGGCTTGAGGGGGTTTTGCTAGGCCAGATTTCAAAGGCCCTTTTGCAGCCAATAAAATTACTGGAGCATCTTTATGGGGCGGGGGAAAAAAAAGACAGTGTAGGTGCAATCATTACCTCCAGGAGAGTTTGCGATTGTGCTTGAAATCACATGCCAGTACGTGCACGTGTTGCTATGCACACTCTGTTTTATGACCTAATATATGATATGTCTTTCTGGTGGACAACGGAGTATGTATTAGAATTAATTTCTCATGAATTATCTAACACCAAATAATGTGAACGTAAATAAAGCGGGATCTGAGAATGCAGAGATCGCTGTGATCTCAGAGAGCCTCTTCCCTGCCCTTTGTCTGGTGGGCTGGGGGAGAACCAGAGAGGTAAAGGGCGAGAACTCAGGGCTGGAGGCCAGGACAGCGTACTAGGTAAGGCAATGCTAACCGGAATTTGCTTGCTACTTCCCTGCAGCAGGCAGGTGGTCAGCCCCTTCCAGGAACGCAGGGCTTGTCATGCATAACAGCTGCTTGGGAAGACGAATGCCACCACTCCAGGCATTCCCCCCCTTCCTCCCCAGCTTTTATTGCCAAGTGTGATGCCAAATAGTATGGGATGTCCCTTTGGTCACTCGGGGTCAGCTCCCCTGGTGTGTCCCCAGCTCCGCTGGGCAGCCGTAGAGCTGCCACAAGCAGTGTTCAGCGGTTACGGCACAAGTCCCAGGCTGAGATAAAATCAGCAATTAAGGCCAAATGCTTATTAAGTGTTAAGAGTTTCAATGGGAGCCTGCTGGGCCATGAGGGACAGTACTGGAGCCTGGCTAATTCTTTCACTCTTCCCAACTTGCACACAAGCGGCTGCTGCTGTTTAGCATGCATGCTCCGGAGGACGATTGGAAATGACAATCCCAGGGAAGAGCTCTAAAATTTGGAGTAATTTGTTGCCAGCAGGTGATCGGGATTTGTGCGTCTGAGTGCAGGAGTACTGCTATCTCAGTAGACCAATTCCGTGCGCTGTTTGTGCACCTCATTTTAGCTTGCAGTCGATTCCTAAGATAGGGTGGTGGTTTTTTGTTTTCCTCCCATTATAGACTAAGAAAGCCACAAATTGAGCATCATAGATTGTTGCTCCATGTGTCAAACCATGACCTGAATTTGAAACATGCTGTTTACCTCTCTTTGTCCTAAGCAAAAAGGAAAATGATTTCTTCCAACATATGGATTGGAAAGCACTCTTTATCATAGTTGAGAATTTTGTGTATGTATTTCTTCCTTCACAGTAGAAAATTCAGGATTTTAAAGATAAACTACTAATTAGGGTTTTGGCAGATTTTCTTTATTGCTCTAAGCGGAATTGGCATTTCAGTATAGGAAAAGCAACAGTTTATTGATCTGAGGACTAGAAGAGCTGTCCATATGCATTAACATGTTTTCAATTATATGAAATGTGTGCATCTCTAATTTAATTTGTGTGCCAATAAAGTAGCAGCCACCGCAACAGTTGATACTTACTGCCTCTCCCGCACAGAGCTGTAGTCAGCCCTAGTCCTGTTATAGTCATCACACAATGCAGGGGTCGTCTTCCCTATGACTGCTGGTCTGCGAAGCTTCCAGTGAATGGTGAGCAATGCAGACGGCCTGTGTAGGGAAGGGAAAGGAGGAGAATGATGCCAGTAATTTCCTCTATCTTCTGGCTCATTATGGGGGGTGTCCTCAGACGCTGTTGTAAGGACACGCATAGCATCAGGCTCTGTGGTGGGAGAGGAAAAGGGAGGACAGGTGGGCATGGGGAAACATCTCGAATGCCAAATGTGCTTTCCTTGCCTGGGAGGGTGTGTGAGGTTTCCCTGTGCCCTCCTGCCTCTGCGGAGCCCCAGGAGCGGCGCAGCACCCACTGAGCAGGAGAGGCAGGGGGGTCTCGGCATTCCCCAGGGGGGAGCAGGGGCTGCCCTGGGGGCGGAGTGGGACCCGTGTTGGCTTGGAGGGACGAGTGATGGAGCTTTTCACAGCAGTCGCTTTACTTTCCTGTCTTCTAACTCTGTTTTCCAAGGGACCGCAGTTGGGGTCACAAGTACTCCTTGGGAACAGAGAGATCAGGATGAAAAATGGCTTCAGGGCTGCTTCAGGAAGGGCCTAATTTAATGGCAGGGCTGTGACCCAGGTTGGAGGTTGAGTTGTAAAGTGATGCAAATGAGAGAGGAGAAGACAGGTCGTGTAAATAACATCATCCAGTGTTTACTGTGAGCAAGCAGAATGTGAGCAGGGGAGAAATCTGTCTTTGTCAGGGGCTCCTGCTGATCCATTTCTCCATGGATCAGCCGCAAGTAAAGTTAATCTGCTTATGCAGCAGCTGAGAAGCTAAGATGCCCTCAATGCCCTCTTCTCATCTCTGCAAATAGCTCGAGTCTCAGAGTGCCAGGGGAGCACAACTTCCATCAGCTTCTGGGGTGGGACCGTCCCGCGTGCCCTTGGTGGGGCAGGCTGGGGGCGGTGGGAGGGTGGCTCTGGTAGCCTCAGGGCTGGCGGAGCCGTGCCACCAGGGCTCTGGGGCCTGTCCCCAGCCTAACGGGGGTGCACGTTGCCTGGGCTGTCCTTTGCTGAGCGGTTCAGAACACGGTGTCTGGGGCAACCCGGTTCAGCCAGCACTGGTGCGTGCCCCAGTGCGTAACCTCAGGAGCTCTCATGCCAGGATGAGAAGAAGAAAACCTCTATTTTTGTCCTAATTTTTAAATCGGCTAAAGTGTGTAGGTTGTTAAATTCGGTATCGTGTTTGTAAGCATTAGTAAGGAATGTGTAATCTGCTTCCTTTTTCCTTTCTTTCACTTAGGGTATCATTTAGAACATTTCATCCTTAATAATAAGATTGATAATAACATTGCAAGGGGCAATCAGAGCTAATCCCTGATGCTTCCTTCCAATTCACTGTTGATTTCTAGGCAGAGACTCTGGGACATGATTTGGGCTAAATAAAGGTATTTAGTTAGCAGGGATTTGGCCAAGATGACCTCCAGAGGTTCCTCCAACCCAACCCATTCTGTGCCTCGGCATTATTTACCCTGCACCAGATGCTGACCTATGCTCCTTACCACCTCGCCTGGGAGGCAGGTGCAGCTGCCTTCCGTTTGTAACCTGGTGCTGCCTTCAGGTCCACATGAGGTGATATGATGGCTGTCCAACTCACAGTGAGCTAACCAAGGCCTGTATTCTTGCAAGGGCTTGCAAGGTCGTCGCTATGTGAATGATTCCCATTAAGCTCCCGGGGACTCTGCTACCTGTTCTGGCAGAGCTCTGCAGCGTCAGGCTCTGTGTTGGGCCAGTTCCAGTTTCAGTCTGACGCGTCTGCGCTAAGCAGCTGATGGTCGGGACACTGCATGCTGCATCACAGCAAAGCAGGGAAACCTCTGAAGGGTCCCTGCAACAGACAGAGAGAACGCTGCTCCTGTGGCAAAGCCTTTGCTGTTGGGAAATGTGGGTGGCAGTCTGCACACGTGTGCACATCCCGGGCTTCCCCGCTGTGGCCAGTTTTCTGTGCTCTCGGTCCTACACACCCCTTCTGTGCAGCTTTGCTGGCTGCAGGAGGACCTTAGCTGGTGCCTTCTGAAAATGCTTCTTCCTGGCTGCTTCGTCCTTCCAGCCCCACTTTAACAGAGCAGCACGTCAGCCAGCAGGACCCCCCTGACATTGACTGCTGTCTCTTAAGAAGGAGATTGTTTTCCTAAGCCCCCCTCACAACCCTAGAGATTTTCTCCTTGGTTAGCGCTCTGTACATCAATCACCAGTTCTCATCACCTGAACTCCTTCAGCAGATTCTCAGTCTCAAAAAGTTAATTAGATTAAAGTGTTTAAAAATCATTTTCACAGGGAGACATGAGCAGAAAGCAAGATGCTCCTCTTCATTTGGGAAAGCAAGAGCCATGTATTATATCAGTTAATTGGTTCAACTAAAACTTGGATAATTCACTTCAGAGTGACTGGGATTTTAATAATAAAACTCTTCAGTTTAATAGCATCAGAGTGCTCAGGATGCACAAAGATGTGCAGAGGGCTGCTCTGAGCAGCAGTGACTGGTGCTGAAGGTGTCCAGCAGAAGAGCACCAAGGGCACGATCCTGCTCTGGGTAAGGGGAGGAGCGAGCAGCAGGTGGCCAGAGAGGAGTAACTGTTCCTGGGGACCTCTGCCAGAAAGATGGTCTTAGGACAGCTTCTTCAGCCTGTTCCTTGAGACTGTTTCTGTTACAGTGATCTACTCTTGTAGCCCAGTTTCTCCAGGAGGCGAAGCTTTACGGCCTCACCATCCATCCGTCGGCAAGGCTCCTCCGGGCACATTTGTGCCCCTTGCCCAGGGCAGGAGCACGGAGCTCTGCAGCATCTTGTGCTCCTCGGTGCTGAGGACATTGATAGCTGCTGCCAGGAGGGCACGGAGAGGTTCTCCCCTCGAGGGTTAAATTGCAGAGCGCCCTCGGGCACCGACTGCAGTGGCTCTAATCTCACTGTGCTCGCTGAAAATGAGCTTCCAGCGCCCCAGCAGCCGGTGCTGCAGGGAGCCTGCTCATCGGCTGGTTGAAGCACTGCTGGCTGTTTTGCTTTCCTCGCCCTGCAACGTTTTTATTCTGAGCATGCCGTGGTGTTGATATGCAGTGTCTTAGTGCTGAATTTGATCTTGGAGGCCCCTCTTTAATTTGGGCCAGACATTCAAATTGTTGGTAGTTCTGAGATGGCACTCACTAACCTATCTGTGTGCTTTGGATTTATGTGTGATTTCAAAGTAAAGGTCAATTGCTCCACAGTGCTTGGTAGGACTGTGTATTCAGATATTTAAAAAAAAAAAAAAAGATAAAAATAATTTCTAGCATTACACAAGAAATGTCTTTTTCACCAGCCTTCTATGGAGAAGAAATGCGTCCCTCCCCCCCCAAGTCCTCTTCTGTTGCATTAACCCAATATCCAGCATCTGTAAGATTGCAGAATGCTTTGAAATAGTGTCTTTTTTTATAAGTCTACTTGCTTTTGTTGTACTTTGATATTTTTCAAAAGCTAACACTACTGAAGTCTACTTTAAAAAACATTTACCACGAAGGCAGTGGGGGAGTAGGACAGAACAGGAATAGGACACCCACACCTGTGGTATCAAGTGTATGAGGTTATACTGGGAAGCGTCGTGATTTCTCACGGGGCCCTTTTGTGTACTTTTTGTTATAGTCACAATGTAGTTGTATTCTTCTAAAAACCTAATCACTGCTGTCAGCTTCCACCTGTGGAGTAGCTATAGCGTTGTAATTCCTGGGCACAGACATCGGCAGACCTGAGCTGTGGTCTGCAGGGGTCAGTTTTGCCCTCTCGCCCGCTTTGTCCTGGTTCTGGCCAGGCTGAGGAAGGTGCTCCAAGGGCTCTGTGATACTGAGGGTCCATAGCAGCAGACCCTTGCACTGGCTGAGCAGCTGGCAAGACAAAGACACGTTCAGGTTTCTCACGCTCAAACAACTTTACGTCCTTCTCATCTCATACATAACTTATGGCTGTATTCTGAAAGCAGTTTTATAGCCAGCCACTCGTGAATCCATGGGAAATGTGTCCACTCGGTTTCTTTCTGCATCTCGTTGAACAGAAGGGTTAAGTTCTTTGTCTGGTAGAGGACATGCTAGAAACTGCTGGTTCAAAAAGATTAGCCATAGTCATTAAAGCATAATTGCTATTAATAGTTGTCTTCCTAATCAGACTTATCTCTATTGCTTCTTACCTCAGAGGAATTTTTATCTTTGTATTTTTCTGGGAATGTAGTTGTTATGGATGAAACTGAAGCAAAACCATGCTCATAAAGTAAATATTTGTAATTAAATGTGCCCAGCCCACGCGGTGACTTGGGTCCCTCAGCAGAGCTCTCTGTGGACACATCTGCTTTCAGCTTCTGGTGACAGTGCCGTCAGGAAGGAGCGCTGGAAGCACAGAGCTGCCCCAGAGCCGTAGCTCTTTGCCCTGCCTGAGCGTGGCCGCGTGCTCCTGCCCGCGGGCACCGTCCCTTCCCACTGCCCTGCTCGGCCCCAGCACCGGCCTCCTGGGCAGTGGTTAATAAATGTGTCTGGAAGGCCGGAGGGGAAAAAAACTATCCTATTTTTTAATTCCTTCACAACCTTGCTTTTAATTAGTGCACGTGCTCGTGTAATTTTTGTCTTGGTAGCTGTGTCACTTACCGAAATGTTAGCGGGGAGCTGGCTGCTCAGAGGCACTTTGTGCTCTTCGGGGTTTGGGCAGGGGGCCGCCACGGCAGGGCCGTGCAGCTGCCACCTACTTCTGCAGGCAGCAGGCTGAGGAAGGCTGCCTGCCCCCCGCCAATTCCAGCACTCAGCGCAGCGTTTGTGGGGACTTGCCTTAAACTCTCAGTGCGGTACAACCCAACTGCATTTCTCTCTGAACGCCTGTGCTAGCTGAGCTGGCACCGCCGCCTGTGTTCTGCTCCTTCCTGACTTTCTCTGTCGCTTTGTGCAAAGGGAACAGTTCTTTCTTCAAGTCTTGTTTTTATGCTCTCCTGCACAGTCCGTCGTGCTCCCTGCTCTTCCTCATTTTCACTTGTCCCGCAGTTTCTACTCCCTTTTCCTTTTTTTTCCCCAATATTCATATTCCCCTCTAGTACAGCTGTGCACCGACAGGAGAAATCCCTGAACGATCTGCCAGCCCTTTGAAGAACAGTTGTGTTCTTCCACGTCGGCTTAATGACTGCGGCCCGCGGGGGACGTGGCAGCCCGCGGGGCGGGGGGAGAGGAGGTGTCTCTGGGTGCACCGGGGGCTGCCCTGGGGGACCGCCGTCCCCGGGGGGCTGCCTGCTGTCCTGCGCCTTGCTGCGGTGCGCTCGGTGGGGCTGGGCCCCCGTGGGCCTGTCCTGCAGGGGCTGAGCCCTCCGGCTGCGGTCAGGAGGAGCACCTCCCTGCTGTGCCACGGGTCGGTTATGGGGTCTGGCCGTACTGCACGGCGCGTGGGTTTGGTGCGCGTGGCAGTGAGCCCATGCAGCAGGCTCTGCCCTAACCTGCAGGCCTGCTTTTTCCCAGCCTCCCGGGCTTTGTGTGCTTTCTTATCTTTGGTACCACGATAAACAGCCCTGGGTGGTGCCGAGACAAAGCCAGGGCTTAAGCTGGGCCTCAGTTTTCCTCTGATGGCACAGACATGGAAACCAAGTCACGGCGTTTGACGGCTCCCGAACACGAAGGAGGGCGTTTAGCAGTCAGCACCTCCTCAGATGGCTGCTTGAAAGTCTGCAGGAATACAAAACCCCTGCTGGGTTTCAGCAAATCCATCACAAAATCACCACCAGAGCCTGGGTTTCACCATCCCCGTGCCCAGGGAGGCTCAGGTCAGGTCAGCAAGACCCTCGTCCCCCCCCCCGAGCCCCCCAGCGGGCAGGGACCTGCACCCCCACCGGAGCTGCGTGCCCGCACACAGCTGCAGCAGAAGCACGTTGCTGTCAGCCTCCCCAGTGGGAAGCCAGCTGGGTTTTCCAGTCTCCAGTGAGAAAGGAGAACAAAAGTACTTCCCAATTTGCAGCTCTCTTACGTTTTTTTTCATGGCCTTTTAATGCTGGCAAAAGGTGTTAGGAAAATCAGAGCGTGAATTAAATCAGCTCTGGTAAATGTTTTCTTTTATTTTCTGAGGAGAAAATGACCAGAGCGGACATCACCCACTGACTGTTCCTGTTAGTATTTTTGCTACTGCTCCGAGGCACAAGTTCTTCCTGAACCCTCTGTAAGGCTACGTCTGGAGTTATGGGGTGTACGTCGGTGTGTCCCATGCATCCTCCCCTGGCGACAGCCCCTTGGGCAGGATGAGACTCACTGGCACAAGCCACCTTCGTTGAGGGCAAGTTAGTCCATGAGAAGACACCAAGGGTGCTCTATTGCTTTGTGGCATGTCAGACCTGTTAGCCCTCTTAAAAATGGGGAAAAGTGATCACAACCCTTTACAAAGAGCTCTCCCATGGAAAAAAAGAAATACACAACAGAAAGAGGGCATCCAAGGCTTTCCACTGCTCGTGCGTGCTTCCAGCCATCAAAGCATATGGTGAGTGATGAGAAATGACATGTTGGAGCCTGGTTACGTCTCATGTCATAGGAGGCAGTCTTTAAGGGTTTTTTTACTCATAAAACTGAATTAACAAAAGCTTTTCTCGTTGTGGAAGTTAAACCAGCCTACAGAGCCTTGGGAAAAGGTTTCCAGTGGTGATCCCTTGAGCCCTCTCCTAGGCCATCAGATGGATTTCCACCTCATCAGATCTCATCGCAGCAAGCACGGTGTGAGCTAATGGCTCGAGCTGGCAGTGACAATGCGCTGTGACCAGTGCTGTGGGTCTGCTGCCAACAGAGGGTTACCTTTTGGTGGGCAGGGCAGGAGCAGAACATCTCACCAGACTTCACAGTTCATTCTTTGGCTCGAGAAGGCATTGACGTGGTGGACAGAGATGGATTAAGTGAGGACAGGGAGCGACACGCTGAGCCTGGCAGGCTGCAGGAGCGAGGGCTGGTCTAACTACCTGTGAGCCACTGCAGCACGGCCCATTTCTGCACGGGGCAGAAGATGGTCTCGTTCAGGTTTTTGGTGAACTCACAGGCTGCGTGGTTTGGGTCTGCTCCAGAGCATGGAGGGAGCCCTTCACCGGGTTAGGGCGCAGGGCTGTACAGAGAGGCTGACAGAGGCAGGAGCTGGGTTTGTGGGCGGCTGGCTGTCAGCGTTTGGATGCGCTTGGGTCGATGCCATTTGGATGGAGAGCTGCTCTCTCTGTTGTACACCACAAAGATCTTCACGCTTAGCAGGTCCTTTGGCTGGCTATTCACCGTGACTGTCTTCTCTAACGTTTCACTTTGTGAGTCTAAAATAATGGCGGAGAACGCAAAGCGGTTCAACTCTGAAGACGGAAAGTAGTAAAAATAGGCAAAAATCTAACCTTGTGCTTTGTGATGGGTTGCTCAGCTGAAGACGGTCTTGAAAATGCACAAGAAGTGTGAGGCCCAGCTGACACCCTGTGCCGACAGCCTCCTGGCCCCTCACAAGCCGGGGAGGCCGGGTGCCCCCGTTCCTGCGCCCAGGCTGTGCTGAGCAGCGGTCCGGGGGCCCCGAGGCGCTGCCCACCACATCCCGCTGCCTTTTGGAGTGACAGATGTAACCTACTTGTTGGGTGCCTGGAGGGCACTGGGAAAAGGTCAGTGGTTAGAATACAGATGACGTACTTTAAAAATGGATTAAAATAGCACAATTCATCAGATTTAAACTATGAGGAAGCAGAATGCTTGGTGTTAAGGTGGGGTTGCTTTTATAACCCCCTTTGAGTTTTGTGGCCCATTTTTGTGGAGCTATTTGGAATGCAGGTAGTTCTGCATGCTTTTTTATTTTTTTTCTTTTTCTCCTTGTTACAAAATATTCCCGCTGTAGTTCCAGGGAACTGAAGTCAGGATTTCTGAGCCCTCTCCTGTGACCAACACGCCGTGCACTGCCTGCGCAGCACCAGACCCCGCCTGTGCTGCCGACCCGAGCAGCCCCCCTGCGCCGTGCCACCAGCGAGAAGAGAAACCTCGCGCTGCTGCGGGGCCTGGGAGCAGCTGGCACCGCGTCTGCGTGCGGCTCCACAGCTCCCTGCGGGCCGGCTCACGGGGGGGATACCGGCGGTGCTGCCCGTGGGTGCTTCTGTGGGGCTGCAACAGACCCTGGGGGTTTGTCCACAGCTGGAGCTAAGTGCCGGGGCTGGCAGCAAAGGCAAGCAAATGGCTAATTTTACCCATTAAAGTGTAACAGTAGGGTCAGGGCAGATATCGTGTATTGTGTCAGTACTTCGCTCCACTATTTTAAAATAATGATACTTCCCCAATAGTCCCTGTGCTATGCGTTAGCTGCCTTCAGTGCTGGCTGGAATAGTGCCTGCCCCCTGCGTGCAGAGGTGAAACTTGAAGGGCTGCCCAAAGGCCTCATCTTTGGGGTTAGAAAATGTAAGTGGAAAACTGCCTGACCTGATAAGTCAAGAGCAGGTTGAATGGAGATTTCTGTAACTCTGAATTTTCCACTAGAATATTCTGGAGTTACAAAAATCTCCATACAACAGCTGCTGTTTCACAAACGCTTATTCCCTTTTGACAAGGTTTCTGTCACTTCTACCCTGTGCAGAGACAATGCGACGTCTTCGAATCTTTTTGAGCAGCTACTGGGGCAGAAACAGATGGGTTGAGACAGATACCTTGAGACAGAAGGTAGCTCCCAAGGAGAGGCATCAGCCTAATGGGGACTCGAGTCTGGTAAGAGGAGAGATGGAGACCTCCACTGAGGCAAACTTGTTCTCTGCATTGTGTGCTCCAGAGTGCTACTGAACCAGTTGGCGTTGCTTTGTTCCGTACCTAATTCCCATGCAGGAAACTACCCTGTTACTTGGTCTGGGTCCTCACTTTCTTGGTCCCATTCAATTGAATCCGCTGCAGCAAACCGATGGATGTCTCAGCTGGGAGGACCGCTCTCGTTTTCCCCATTTTGTTATGCAGCAGCATATTAGGGCTGTGAGATCACCTTGCTTTTCTGAGGGCCGGCGCCGCCCTTTTAGGCTGATGATGATGCTGTGGCCTCATGAACTGTCTCTGGTTCTTCCCGAAGGCAGCGACAAGCTGCCTGGCTGCGGGTGGGGTGGGCAGCGGTCGCTGTGGGGCCGCTCAGTGCCTCTGCCTGGACAACCCCCGGTGGCTCTGCACAGAGCCTCGTAGTCACGGCAAGCAGCACAAATGTTGTCTCAAAACACTCACAGCAGCTCAGCAGCTCCTTGCTCTGGGTTTTCTCAGCATCCTACCAGCAATGGATGGGCAGCAGTGGAGCTGGAAGGGGCAGGAGAGGCTTTACCTGTACTCTCCTTTATTACAAGGGAAGAGGCCGAGAGTGCTTTTTGGGGTGGCCGTGAGGCTCTTGGCATGCAGGTGCCCCTGGAGCCCCGTGCTGTGGGGGGGCAGGGGGTGCCCGTGCCCGTCCCCGGTGCTTATTTTAGGCGCAGCTTCCCGAGGCATCGGTAAACCCGCTGCCGTCACTCGGCAGTCACCACGCGGCACAGTCTCAGGAAAGCAGGCTGGGGAGGAGGGTGGCAGCGAGGCACAGCTGATGTAGAAAATAGGCTCTGCGGCATTTCGGAGTGTGCCCGCACGGAGCTGCCTGCCTCTGATTTGGGCTCGGCCATGTGTGGCTGCTGCAGGCGGCCCTGCTATCGCTCGAAGGGTGCTGACTGGGGCACAGGGTGGGTGTCTGCAGCCCTGCTGGCCCCCCCTGCCTGCTCCTGGTTGCTGATGCCTGGGCAGCCCATCCTGCAGCACCCCCAGCCCTGCACGGTGCTTCTGCCTTCCCCAGGGGCAATCTCATCACAGGGCATCTGTGGGGGGAAATAGAAAACGCACAGGTGCAAGAAAAAGCACGGAAGAGAGCTGGAAATACTCCTAAATGCTCTGAGAGAACAAGTACCTAAAAATATTTGTGTTTTCACGCATAACGTGAGAGAAAGCAGCTGTGTGGAATGCCCTGGCAGGGCAGGAGGAGCTGGGATCACAGCGGTGTGCACGGGACTGAACCTGGGGGCCACGCGTTGGTGAATGGCCCCGAACATACGGGGCTGGGGCTGGGGCACCAGCAGCACTTGGTGTTGGGGCAGTACCAACACGTCCAGCTTCGCGTGGTTCACAGAATCATAGGGTCATGGAGTGGTTTGGGCTGGAAGGGACCTTAAAGCCCACCCAGTTCCAGCCCCCTGCCATGGCAGGGACACCTCCCACCCGCCCTGGCTGCCCCCAGCCCCATCCAGCCTGGCCTTGGGCACTGCCAGGGATGGGGCAGCCCCAGCTCTGGGCAGCCTGTGTCTGAGCTTGAGGGTGCTGTTTGCTTTCAGCCTGCCTCCAGGGAGGAGGCAGTGTCTGCCTGACTGTGTTGTGAGTCCTAAAGAAGAAATTTAGTCACTCGGTTTTCCTTTGCCCTTCGTGGGGAGCTCTTCTCTGCTCACCGGGGAATCCGATGCAGCTTTTTCTGGTGTCTGGATTTTCACTGTGGGAGCCCGTGGGTCCTGCACACAGCCCTTCCTGCGGGCAGCACCACAGCCTGCCCCCCGAATCGCCCCCAATCACAGAACTGGCACTTCTTGTATTCCTAACTGGGGAGGTTAATAATCCCTTATTTTTGTGTGTTCTGTCAGAAACATTTGGCAATTTCTTTTTGTTTCTCTTCCTTCCTTTTAGATGCTTTCTGGGTGTTTGCAAACCCTCTTCCGCTCCCTTAACCTCCTTTCCTCAGCTATGGATTAGAGTGAGCAGAAACTACCTGCCTGCTTCTCCCTCACCGACTTCTCGTCTTCGCTGTGCAAAAACCATTATTGGTTTTTAAATGGTGAGGCTGTAAGTGCTGTGCAGCCGGGATTGCAGCTCCTCTTCAGGTCCGTGAAGGAGCAGCCGTGTCCGGGGCATTGCTGTGCCGTTTGCCGCAGGAGTGAGTGTCCAGCGTCAGCATCTCCATTGAGTCACCATCCACTTCCACGGCTTTTTGATCTGACAGGAAGATAAACATCTCTCTGAGCTAAAAATCTTCCCATCTGAAACTCTAGGACACTTAATTACCATGCGGCAAATATATTTTATATAGCCATTACAAATAATTTAGCCACCGCAATATGGCAGTTTAATTTCAGTTATTTATCTCAATCATTTTGCATGAGAGAGAGAAGTGCCTCGGCGTGATCTCAAGGGGACGCTTCATCTCCTCCTGTGTGGCTACAGGTGAAGCCTGCACAATGCTTTTCTGTGTCAGAATGAGTTTTGCAGGCAGCTGGCCTGAATTAAAGCACCAAAGCGGATACACGGAAACTTTGCTTGCATTTTGTGTATGAACCTAATGTGTCCTAATGCGAACTACCTTTAAAGTATCTTACCTTCACGCACAGAAGAGGGGAAAAGGAAATAAACCCACCCACCCATGTCCGTGCAGTCCTGCTGAGCTCATACTTTGCTGCTGCTTTCCTTTTTTAGTTTAGAAATGTCAGCACTTTCCGTTCCCATGGGAACCTTGTCTTTTCCCTTGCCATTCGCTGCGTTGGAGATGCTGGGACCAGGGGCTGGGGCTGCTCTGTGCTGCTCGGCGCTGGCTGCTGCCTCAGCTGTCACCGCCTGCCCCCATGTCCCCAGCTCTGCCCACCCTGAGCACAGCGAGAGCATGGCACGGGATAACCTTGGGAAGGGGCTGAGGAGCTGGTCTCAAACCAGTATGGGACCCATCAGCTCTCCTTAAAGTTCCCAATGACCTTGTAGGAGAGTTCAGGATCCCCCCAGAACGGAGGGAAATGTGGCGGATATGTGAGCACTACGGTGAAATGTCTTTCTGGTGATGGGACTCCGTCTCTTGGATTAAAAACCTTTTTGCTGCTGTTACAAACCTCCTGAATGTGCCTGAAACCATCTTAGGAGGAGCTATTTGCTATTGAAGTAGTCTGTAGCATGACCAAATACCAGCAGCAGACTTTGTGAGTTGAGCTGGTCGGTACTTCTCGGGGTTCAGGTCCTGTAATACGTTGAGTTAGCATCAGGCACCGAACAAGCGCTGAGTTTGCTGGGTGTACTTGTGTCAAGAGGGGCTAAAAGACACACCGAGCCAGCGGTGACACCGGGCTCGGCCCTGCCACTGCACTGAGATGTGCCCGGAGCAGGGTTCCCAGCCGACCTCACCCCACAGCCTGCGGCCGGAGCCCTGCAGGGGACACAGGCAGCTCCCCCTGCCCGCAGCACGTGTCGGGAAACCCTCACCTTGTGGGCTCGGCTCACGTGCTGCCGCCGTTCACTTGTTCCCTTTGCTTCTCGAGAGACCCTGCTGGTGGTGACTGGGCAGCTTGCTCCCGTTTCAGAGGCGCTGCTCTCAGGGAGGGTGCCACCAGCTGCACCTGCCCCTGTGTCTTTGCTCTCTGGTGAACTCTTGCTGCCTGCTTGGCAGGTGCCAAAATGCAATTGCAGCTTGTCTGAGCTGCCTCTGCGTCAGCACCGGGAATGGCAGAGCCTGGGTCAGTGTCCCTGGTGCCAAAGGGAACAGCTCTGAGCTGCGTCATGCCCCAATCCCCACGGCCATCCTTGCCTTTGCACGGCTGTACCAGCCTCCAGCCCCACCAGTGCTGCTCCTGCTGCATCTCCTCCCTGTGCCCTGGCTCCTCCCGGCCTTCTGGGCGCAGGTCCTGGCTCTCAGACCCTGCCTGCGTTTGCTGTGGCAGCAGCCCTGGTCGATTTCTGCTCTGCCACGATGCTGAAGTTCTCTCGATGCTCGGTGCTGTGCAGGTTTCTTCAGAGGCACAGAAAGTTTTATTGTGCAAGGCTACGATACAGGTGCGTGCAGAGATGTCATCCCCAGGAGGGGTTCACCCACACTTTGGGGCAGGAGAAGGCTCCCCGGGTGTGCTCCGTCCCTGCTGGCCCCGCATGGCCGGGCAGCAGCGGGGCTGGGGCTGAGCAGCGTGGGCACGAAACCTCCCCCTGCATCGCCCCACGGTCGTGGTGCCGGGCTGCAGACCGCTGCGCCTGTAATTTGTTCCCAGTGCCACCTCAGAGCATCGTGGACATTGCAGTGACATTTCCCCCTCCTTCCAATATGCCCCCGCGGTGCCAGCGGCCGCAGCAGAGCCGGCAGTGCGGCGACCAAGCTGTCACGGCCGGGCTGTCCCTGCTGCTGCACGGGGCTGGGCGGGTGCGGGATGCACGGTGCCCTGCGAAGGGATTTGGCTGCGCTCTGGGAAGCCGGAGTTTCAAAGCAGGGAGGTTAAGTGCTACCTGCTTTCAAGGCCTTCACCTCATTTTTAACTCCTCATTCTTTCGTGTTCCCTTCCTGCTTTTTGAAGAAGAGTGTTTGCAAATCTCTGCAAGGGCCCAAAGCAGCCTCAGGGCAGGGCTGGGGACAAGCAGGGGAGCCCCGTCCTGAGCTGCTGTTGCCCTGCGTGGGGAAGCTGGTGTCCCAGCAAGACGGTCTGGTGGAAATGGGGCTGGGGGCAGTGAGAGGCAGCGAGGCTCTGCTGGGGCCGCACATCCCAAGGGAACAGCACGGCCGGGCACACCGCGGGCCTCGGCTCCTGCACTGTTGTGGTTTGGCTCCTGGCCACTGGCACATTCCCTGTCTTTTTTCCATGTCTTTCTGTGTTAGAGGACAGAACCTCTAGCCCCCAGGTGTTTTCCTTACCATAACCATATCTATACACCTTAATAAAGCCAGCTGTCAGTATCCTTCATGAGCTAAGCAGATGGAGCTCTTTGGGTATTTTCGCCAGCTTTTCAGCGATTTCTCTCATTCTCACCCACGCTGGCTGCACGTTTCTGTTCAGAATTCAAATGCCAAAACGGAATGCAGATTTCCAGCATCGGCCTAAACCCCGGGTAATTGAATTTTCCATGGGCAGAGCCCCCTCCTGCTCTTTGTGTGCCCGAGGGGCCGCGTGCCCGGTGCGCCCCGTGCTCGGAGCAGCCCCGCTGTGCCGGGCCCGAGCATTCGGAGCTCCACGTGCCTCAGCTGCTCCTCCCTGAGAGTGACTGTCCTGCCGGGCTGTTCATCATCCGCGTGTTTTATCAGCAGTGATCTCGCGTTTGCCAACACTTTGCAGATCAGAAAACACAGCTCCTGGTCCCGCGGAGCCCCCCTGTGTGCCCGGCAGAGAGGCCGCACGGTGCCGGCACCCCTCGTGCCAGAGCAAGCGCGTGGCACGTCCCGCACCACCACACGTCCGCACTGTTCACGTCGTTGAAGTCTTACCGAGGGACGCGATCGCGTTTATGTGACAGAATCTGTTGTCTGTAAAACTGGCAATAATTACATTTGTATCCCTTGATTATGTCTCGTTTTTTCTGTTAGTTTTCCTCTGTAGAAATCTGCCAGTCTGCTTGAATGTCAGGAAGGCATCAGCACTTTCCTATCTGCTGGATTTTTCACAGTATTCAAAGGTGTATTCAAAATCAACAGCATTGGGTCAACAGACTCCTTTCCAGATTCAGGTGTTCCCGATTGCTGCTGTTTAACATCTTCCATGGCCGCGGATTTGTTCTTTGTTCTCCTGGGCTGGTCGCTGCCCTCCGCCCCTCATACCTTGGATGACTTTTAATTGACCGGCTAACGCCTGCTCCCCCATTTCTCATTTTCCAGGTACTGGTTTTTCATTTCTGACTACAGGCTCAGAACAAGAAGACATTTTAACTCAAAAATACTTCACTATTGATTGCAGAGTGGCAGTTATTGACTGCCTGCTGAGCTCCTCACAGAGCAGCGTTAGCTTTCAGTCATATTTTCCTATCTGTGTTTTCTTCTCAATCTCTTTGTTCGTAATTCAATTGATTAGAAGCGTCGAGTATATATAAAAATATTCCTGCAGTTAATGACTTTAATAAACTTATTTAATAGGTGTATTTAATACCATACTACATACAACTGTGTAAATGTAATGCACTTTCGTTTTTGTAGAGGTTTGGCTTGGTGCAGAATGACATTCTGATTGCAGGGAGACGTTGGCTGTGTCTGGACACTGGGCACACCTGCCTGTCCATCCATACACACGTCCTGGGCTGGACCACCCTCTTCTGCTCACACTAAATGCAATCAGGCCGTGATTGCTGATCCATAGGCAACCACGCACAGCCTGCTCGCTGATCCTTTCTTCTTTGTTCCTCCTAATAAAGGCCAAAAAAGAGCTGCAGCCTTTGGGGTGTACTTCAGGTGTCCCCATGCTGCTACTGTTGTTCCCTGAGCTGCCGGCCCGTGGTGCAAGGCGAAGGCTGGAGCCAGGATGTGGCCCCGGCTGGCTGGGCTGGGACAGGGCAGCGAGGGGGCAGACGATGGGGAGAGCAGAGTGTGGTGTGTGATGGGGAGAGCTGAGCGTGGTGTGTGATGGGGAGAGCTGAGCGTGGTGTGTGATGGGGAGAGCTGAGCGTGGTGTGTCGGTGGGGAGAGCTGAGCGTGGTGTGTGATGGGGAGAGCAGAGCGTGGTGTATTGTAAAGCTGGAAGAGACAGGAGAGGCTTGGGGAGGGGCAGGTGCAACATCAGCAGTGAAGGGGCTCGAGGTGTATAGGAAATTAAAGGAGGGATGTGCTCATCTGGATGAGCACAGCCACGGTCCCTCGAAGCCGGTGTCCCTGCAGCCTGCAGGAGCAGCCAGGCTGGGGCCATGCTCCAGCTGCCCCCAGCTTGTGGAGCCATGAGCATTAAATGGTTTGGAAACTGGTTAATATAGATGCCAAATGCTTTCCTAAATATTCTTCCACTTGGGTATTTTTTCTTACGGGAATGACTTATTTTTCCTATGCACAATATCTACTCTTTAATTTCTTTTCTGCGGCTAAGCACAATCTCTGAATCCCAGACAGCAGTCAGAAATCTGGAGGGACAAGGGGATTTCATATTGACTCTAAATAAAAGGATAACTTTACACAAAGAAAAAAAAATAATCCACAAAAGCAGAAGCAAAACCCCAAGGGTTTCCTAAAGTGGAACGGAAAGTTTATTTTGCTACCCAGCACCACCACTGCAGCACCAGAGAATGGTCCTGCTGTGGCTCGGAGAGCTGCGCAGCTCTCACCCTCCCCCAGCCCCTCCGGTGGCTAAAATCCCCTGAAATGCATCTTTTTCCTTGTAATTCATTAACCTCTAAAAAGGGTCTGTTTTCTGGAGAAAAGGCTATTTACCGAATAACAAGTGTGCATCATCACTGCATTGATTTTCCAGAGCCTTATCAATAGAAACAGCATTAAGCGGCTCTGGCAGACTCAAGGTTGGGGAATAACACACTGGATTCACCTTGTTAGGCTCGAACAGCGCCAGCTCTGTGGATGGTGCATTTGCAAGAGGAGAAGACAAAGAAAACCAAAATAGAGGAAGAGCTGGCCGGTGGTGCCACCCCTGGCCTCAGCTTCAGCAGCTGCCTTGCCCAGCCCGACTTTATTCTCTCTGCTCGCTGTGCAGCCTGAGGTGGTCAAATGTGGTCGTGCCACCAAAATGCCGGAATGTTTGAAGATAATTCCTAGGGGCAGCAGTGCCTGAAATAGTGCATTTGCTGCCTCTCAAGGTGGGCCCCTAAATAGCCTTCACAACCCTCCTTATCTGTTTCCACCCGAAATATGCAGTAAATGCACGGGCCTCGGAAATGCGAGGGATTATCCACTCCCTATTGACAACCTAATGACATGGTTGTAAACACACAAATTATCTTTGCAGTACTCTTGCAGCTGAAATGGACAAAAAATCTGTATATTAAATGATGATGATGAGCAGTAAATATTCAACCCAGGCTGTTGAATTTTTAGATGCAGAAGCACCCCAGGAATCCATTTACTTCAAACAAAAGGGTTCTACTAGAAGTGCTTTGAAGGAAATAATTTTAAACATATTTAAGCGAAAAATAAAAGCAAGCTAAAAAAAAAAAAAAAGCGATGCCCATTGCCTGAAACACTCTCATCATACAAATGCGTTTTCCTTACACCATGCCCTAGCGCTGGTCATTTTAGCAAGGCCTCTGACTCGCTTCCTTCATGCTCCTTACACAGTAAATGTTGGGTTGAAGTGCGTTGGACCTGTGTAGAGTGCCTGCCGACACGTGGGGGGTGCAGGATGCAGGGTGCGGAATGTGGGGTGCAGGATGTGGGATGTGGGATGCGGGATGCGGGATGTGGGATGCGGGATGTGGGATGTGGGAGCTGCCGCAGCACCCCCAGCCCCACCGCTGCAGGAACCAGGCAGAGCCCAGTGCAGCCATGCCTCGAGTCGTTGAGATTGAATCTAAATTAAATCCAGCGCTTGTCAAACCCCATGAAGTTACCGCGAGTGGATGGAGCAGCATTTGGCTAGTTGCTGTTAATAGGGTCAGGCTGCAGCTGAACAGACTTGCTCTGCCTTTGGGCAGCTTTTCCTCCCTGCTGACCTCAAGAGAGATTTTGGGAGGGCTTCTGCAGGCTCGTACCCAGCTCACGGGGCTGAGGAGCAACCTTGAATTAATGCTGCGGGATGTGTCATGTTTTTTCCTGTAGAAAAGCACGGGCTTGACCGCACTGTGCAGCAGCTCTCTGAGCCTGCTAAAACCTGGTGGAGCGTGGTCCTGGGGGGACAGTGGGACAGGAGCCTCGCACAGATCAGGGTCCCTGCGGGCACCCAAAGGATGGGGCTTTGGCAGAGCTTAATAGAGTTGTGGTGCCCAGATCCTGCTGGATTCTGTCTCTGAGTCCCTTGAGCTTCCCTGAAAATCCCTTCCTGATGTATTTACTTATGCTTAAATTCTTGCACTCATGTTGGTGGTAGCATTAGCAAATCCAAGACCTCATGCCTGAAAATCAGGACCCAGGGGTGTGAATCATGGGACGGAGAGCAAAAATCCCCAGGGCTGCATTTCCCTGCTGTCTTATTTCTGACCCCCTGCTGAGCGCACTCTGCTGTGTATGCCTCACATTTTCAAGCATTCTTTCTCAATCAAGAGAGAGAAATACATATATATATATATATATGTTGACAGAGCCTGTGATTACTTCTTAGTCATGGAGAGCAAGAAGCAGGACTTTCAGAAAAAATACCACTAAATATGAGAATCATAAGAGCAATCGCAAGCACTGGCCAGGGTGCATGGCATGGTGGTGGGGCACAGGAAACTTTCACTGGGCATGTTGGTGGGGATGCAGCTTCTCACCATGCCCAGTGCCAGCACCCACGGACACGCACACCTTTAGTGCATTTCTGAGACCCCCATTTCATAACCCCGCTTCTGCACAGCTGTGCACGGCTCTTCTGCAGAGCTCTGGTCTTAGAGCCGCTACTCTGCAAGGAGAAAAATGCAAGAGAAAGTTGAACGTGTGCTGCGTGCTTCCAAGGGAGGGCCTGGGCTTCATCGTCCCCTGCCCTTCAGCTCGATCTCCCTCGCCTCTGCAGCGTGCCCAGCGCCGAGCTGAGTCCTGCCTGCACGTGCCGTGCTCCCAGGGAGAGAGAGGCCTCCTACCTGCTGGCAACAACGCTGACAGAAGCAGCCAGTAAACAGAATTATAGGAATGTTTTAAATGGATTGCTGGGCTGGATTCGGAACTATTCCCCAGTTGTATTCTCTAGATATAAAACAGAGTGTACCTTGCTAGACAAAAAACCAACAAGAGCATTTTTTGGTGTTACCTCCATAAGTACCCAAGGAGACCGAGAGTTGTATTTGCACTTTTAAGGACTGGTGATGTAAATGTCTGCCAAAGCAGTGACTCAGAAAGAGGATAAAATCCTGCATGCCCCATCCAGCCAGTCACAAGAACAGTGCCTCCAATCTGGAGTCTGCTGCGAGCACATGGAGCAAAGCTTTTTGTGACAGACATCATTAGCTCTGCAAGCAGAAAAAAAAAGTCAAAGCAATTGTTTGCTGTGAATTGCTGGCTTAAGCAGTCACACTTCTGTGCTGTCTCTCTCCTTCGCAAGTGAAGTGAAGAAATCCATGCACAGAGAGCCTGATGATGATCCCTAGGACCAAAAAAAGGCTGGTGGCTTGGAGCCCACAGGGAACCTTGCAGGCTCTGCCACAAGAAAGGAGGGAACTGTTTTTCAAGAAGCCTCGAGCCCTGCTGGATGCGATCAGGAGTGAAGGTGGGGAGATGTCTGGCAGCCCACACACTGCCCGAGGATGGCGGGGCCCCCAGGACGGGCAGGAGAGCTCGGTGACGCCGCACCGCGAGGCACTGGCCTGCAGACACGGTGGGAGGCAGACGGAGCAAGGTGCTGCAGTGACCAGTGGCACAAACCACATCTCCTGCAAGAGCCCAGCATCCCGGGCAGGCATCCCCCCGGGATGAAATGCTGCCTGCTTCTGCTGATCGCTGGGCAGTGCGGTACCTAACGCCCTCCGGAGAGATGCTCCTGCTCCGGGTGACAGATCGTGCCCAAGAAGCAGGGTGTTATACGGGGTGGCACCAGGCTGAGGCTTGTAAACGCTGCTAGCACGGAAATTGCACTGCTGTAACCCAGGGTGTTTATGGAGGCTCGTTGCTGGTTCCTGCCGAGCAGAGGCTGTTTGGTACCAAATCACACTGCTCACAACCGAGGCTGGAGCACGCCGTTCCCTGCACTGCACCCGTGATGGGGTCCCTGAGCACAGGACCCCCCATCCCCTCTTTCTTCACCGTCATTGCAACGGGTGACCACGGGGAGGACCTGCCCTGTGCCCGCCCTGCCCTTCCCCACGCCGCGAGCTGCTCCAGCATCCCTGCAGCACCAGGAGGCATGGAGGGGTCTCTGGGGCTGACTGCTGTGACCTGCCTGACAGCACAGCTCCGTAATTACTCCTTGAAATACCCGCCTCAAGCCAAAAACTTTGTGCTAGGACTGAAGGAGACCTCAGCCTAATGAGCCTGTCCCCGTATGTCAGCAGTAATTAATCTGCATCGCCCTGCAGGTTCCCACCTCCTCCTAACAGGCTGAAATGCTATCCTCTGGTTATAATTGCAAATTATGGCTAAAATTTTACATGCCTGCAATTTGGGAAGCTCGATGCTACAGCCCATTCCCCCCTGGGTCCTCGCGGGGCGGTTGCTGGGACGGTTCCGGCCCCGTTTTCACTTCTGGCCCTCTTGCAGCTGACATCTGTCCTCACTGCCCTGCTCTCCTCCCTCATCCCCTGTTCTTCCCTTTCTCTCACTTCAGCCTGCTCTTCTCCTCACCTTCCCTTGCCCTCAGTCTTTTCTCCCTGGCTCAGCAGGAAACTCACCCTGCAGGAGCGTGGTGGGAGATGCAGGTCCCTCGTGGCACACGGAGCCCCGCCGAGCGCAGCAGCCCTTCCCCATCAGATGCTGCTGCTAGAAATGGTCTCAGGACATACAGACCTAACAAAGGGACCCCATGTCTGCTAGTGGGGTCACGCCAGCACACGACAGGCAGCGATTCAGTGCAATCGGTCACCTACCTGGGGACGATGTATTCCCCGGCCAGCACTTGGGAGAAGGACCAGACTGCCAATGCTGCCCCGTGTATCAAATATAATTCATTCCAAGCTTAATTCACCTTGCCTGTAAGTCGCTGTTAGAGCATTTTCCCAGCTGCAGCTCAGGCAGACGCTGTATCTTTGCACAAAGACGCATTTTGAGGAGGTTGGGAACAGAGAGCACCCTTTGCCAGCCGCCGTCCCCCAGCCCCGGTGCAGGGCTGAGCCCATCCTCAGGGGCTGCGTGCGGTCTGGGGGACATCAGATGTGCCTGAATGAGTACAGCTTGCTGGCCCAAACCTGCTGGAGGAGGCAGGGTGGTTGCCGGCCCCAATGTTTCCTATGGCTGTTGGTGTTCAGCTGAGGATGGAGACGTGCAGACTCGTGCTGAGGGGCTCCCGTGCTCTGCCAAGACCAACCGGTGGCACAACGCTCCCCGGCTGCACCCCTGGCAAAGTGTCCCGGCTGTAGGCACTGTGCAGTCCTAAGGTACTGGCCTGGAGCCAGTGATGGGCCCCTTGCTGGTTACTGCAGTGTTTGTGACTGCTCGTTATTCTAGAAAAATACTGTAAAATAGTACAAGGAATATTCCAGTATTTATTCCAGATTCAGATCAGGTCAATGTAAGGGGACTCAGACGTGAGAGTGGGCTGGTTGCAACAGATGCAGGGGAGGGAGCCTCTTTCTGGAAGAGGTTAAGTCTTACCTTCCAAAACTGTTCATCAACAAGAAGTAATTAAGGGATAGCAGAGATTTTGGTCTTTGGTTTCTATCCCTTCTCAGTGTACAGACACTGAGAGCAAGTGTGAGCCGATGCCTGCTTCACGCTGCAGATAGCCTGGGAGAACAGGCCAGGGACTGTGAATTCAGCTGATTTGGAAGTATAATGACAGTGATGACGGTACTGCTGGCTATTTAAATGATGAGCAAACCCTGTGAGCTGGGCCACATTTTGACATCTCATCTGGATGGCACTGGGTTCATGTTGGAGCTAAGATAATAAGGACCATTGCTTTTCTGTAATTTCAGGTGGGGGTGCCTGCTGAAAAGCAAAGCAAAGCTGACAGCCTCATTTCTCAGCTCCGGATGAAGAAAATGCAGGAAGTATCTAAACAGAACAGGTTGCAGTTAAACAAGAAATGCCAGCGAAAGCAGAGGTCTGTATTTCGGTCATCCAAAGCCCAAGCAGCAGCTCTTACTGCCAAACCCTGACGTACCTTAAGACGAGCAGTTGTCGGTGGAGGCTGTGCCAAGCTGGTTGTTTATTACGGGTGATAAATACGATGTGTGACATTTTCTACTGAAATACCTGAGACAGGCAAAGAGTAAGGCATGGCTTTGAATTTAAGGCAGTTTTGGGGTCTTTGGCCTCGGTAACATTCAGTAGTCGGACAGCTGAGCACTTCTGCCCCTGTGGGGAGTTCTGCTCCTGCCCTGCGAGCAGCGAAGGCAGCCACGCTGCCTCCTCCCCTGGGTTTTAAGGCTGAGCTCTCAGTGAAATCTGACTGACCAGAAAACAAACGCATCTCAGATTTTGCTTTAAATGTCCATTTGGAAGTCTGCCTTTTGGATTTTTGAGCTCAAAAGTGCAAGTCACGGGGAATCCAAGTATGGGGAGTTGGTAGGATTTACTGTGTTAATTATTAAAAAGGGGAAAAAATGACATTACTCATCCGAACTGCATTCTTGTCGATCAAAGCTGGGGAACAGAGAACACTGTTATAAAGGCATCTCCCAGTCTCTGATATGCTCTGCGGAAACCTTTTAGGTAGGTTGAGAGAGAAGAGCAAGGCTCCCCTCCCTGCTGTCTGTCGCCAGCGCTGCTCCCTGTTCAGAGACGAGTCCGAGGCAGCAGAGGGGGACGAACGCGGCCAACAGGCTCCTGCTCGCCTCAGCGACGAGCTCTAAAAAAATACAGTTTCTCTGTCGAAAACTGGAATCTCAGCAAAACTGTTCATTTGGTTGAGGAACAAAGTTAATAGCCGAGCTGTGGCATGGGTGAGAGGCTCCCTGACAAAGCCGTGGCTGCTGTGGCATGAATGCTGCTCTTCATTAAGCCGCTCAGCTGGCTCAGAGGCTTCTGTGCTTTATGAAAGCAGCACCTGCTAATGCTGAGGATCCCATTCTTCATTAACAGTTCAGCTGGTTCAGAGGGGGAGCTCTAAGGCAGATGAACAATTTATGCAGAGTGGGATACATGACAAAGTAGCAGCTACTTCAGTGAATACAAGCATCTTTGTAAAAGTGCCCAGATGGTTCAGGAGCAAGTCCCATTCTCTCTGAAAAGCGCCGTTGTTGTTCTGGGCTCTGCATCACGCCTCCCAACAACGCGCCGGGCACAGCTCACCTTCCCGGGGGGCTGCAAAGCTCGGGGTCCCGACAGGCAGCCCATGGAGGCCAAGCCTCTGGGTTTGCCTTGAGTTCTTCCAGCAGAATAAATTCCTCTCCACGATGCTGCCCAGTCTGTGTCTCACTGCTGCAGTACAACCACCTGCAATGTCTCGTTCCCACTCTGCCATTCACATTAGTTGGACATTTGGAGTAATTGTCTTTAGGATACTAAGGTAACCCAGCCTCGTCCCCTCCGTGGTCCCTCCTAGGGCACGCAGGGCTGTGTCCAGCCTGGCGGGCAGAGCCGGTGCAGTCGGATGGGCTGGGAGCAGCAAGGCTGGCCTGGAAAGACTTTCCCTGCCACCTGAGTGGGGACAGCTCCCAGCCTGCATGGCCCCAGAGCGCAGGACCCTGCCCTACGCGCCGCAGCGGTGCTGGGTCAGTGGCACCGCTCCTGCAGGGAGGCCAGCAACATGGCTTTGTGAGCCATCGCTCTGGCTGGGAAGGCAGGGAATGAGCAAAGTGGAGTGGAATTATTGTGGGACGAGGTAGGACAGCTGCATGGTTGGAGCTTAAGGCTGGGGCACATGAAGAAGGGACAGGAGCTGCACTGCAGCCTGGGAACGCAGCTGGAGGGGAAGAAGCTCTGGGCACAGCTGAGCTGAGTCAGGAAGGCGCAGCTGGATGGGATCTGTGCTGCCGTGGGCCGGACCAGCAGCTTAGCGCAGCCCCATGTCGTGGCCTGTTCGAGGTGGGCATTTGTCAGCTCGTGCAGAGCCGGGTGGTGGTGGGAGCGCTGCTGAACCCTCTGGTGGGAGCCATGCTCCGTGCAGGGGTGGCCGTGGTGTGAGCGTGATGCCCAGCCGGGGCCAGCGAGGGCCGGACAGGGGGAGATCTGCAGTGCTGCTGGGGGGCTCCATCCCCACTTGCTGCCACCACAAATTTCACTTCTCCAGAGCAGCACCAACCGCACCTGAGTGAGCACCGATCACTTTTAGAGTCCATTTTGCCCAACAGCCACAAATACAAAAGTTTCCTTCCAGAGGGAATGAACACCGGGAGAGGACCGTGCGCCCCGGGGACTGTCTCAGGTGGGTCTGCAAAGCGCTGTGCTCAGAGGGCCGGCAGCTGCCCCCCCGTGCAATGCCCCCTCCTCGCCCAAACCTCTCCCCGGCAGCAGAGCAGAGCGCAGGCGGCCCGGCAGTGCCCTGCAGGCCTGCAGCACCGTGCTTGTTCACCCCCCGTCCCCAGGGACGCAGCCTCCTCTCCCCCCCAGGACGGGGGAGGCCGCCCCCCACCTCGCTCCCCCCCGGCCGGCCCAGGGCGAGGTGCCCCGGGCTGCGGGGAGCGGGACGGGGGCCGCTGTGCACAAGCGGCGGGGCCGGCGGGAGTGGGGGGCTTTTTTTTGGGTGGGGGGGAGGCGGGCGGTGAGCGGGGGCTGCCCACCCCCGCCGGGCGCCCCGCTGCCCCCGCTACGGGGCCAGGCGCTGCCTCCGTCCCGGTGCCCCCGGGGCGCCCCCCCCCCCCAGCCCGTGCCGTTGCGCCCCCGCGGAGCCCCCCGCGGAGCCCCCACCCGCGCGGGGCTGCCCGGGGGAGGCGGCGGATCCGCGCCGCCCCTGCCGCATTGGTTTGCGGCGGAGCCCGTCACAGCCGCGGCGCCGAGATTGGCCCCCGCAGCCGGCGCCCCCCCGGGCCGGCCTCCACCCCGCCCGCCGTGTGCCGAGCGCCGCGGCCCGGGCACGGGCACCGCGCTCCGCTCCGCACCGCTCCGCTCCGCCCGCAGCGGAGGCAGGGCCGGCCGGGCCGAGCCGAGCCGAACCGAACCGGGCGGGGGGGACGCGCCCGCAGCACCGCGCAGCACCGCGCAGCACCGAGCAGCACCGCACAGCTCCGCGCCGGCTGCGGGGATGTGAGCGGAGGCTCCGCCGGCAGCGCCGCCGCTCCGCGCCCGCTGCGCGCCCGGGAAGATGCTGAGCAGGTGGATGAGTGGCAGCAGCAGGAACCTGGACCGCGAGTACAACTGCACCGTGCGGCTGCTGGACGACAGCGAGTACACCTGCACCATCCAGGTCAGCGCAGCCCCGCGCGGCGCGTCCCGGCCGGGCGCGGGGGGCAGCGGGGGCGCGGGGCCGGGGCAGCCCCGAGCCGGGCGGGCCGGGGGCGCGGTGCCCCCGCCGCCGCACGGAGCCGGCAGACAAAAGGCGCCCGGTCCTGCCCCGCCGCCGCGAACAAAGGCGGAGCGGCGGCGGCCCCGGAGCCGCGCGGACCCCCCCAGCCTCTCCCCCCATCCCCAGCTCCCGTGGCTCCCGGAGCGGCCGGAGCATCCCATCCCCATCCCATCCCCATCCCATCTCATCCCACCCCTTCCCCTCGGGGTAGAGCCCGGTGCCTCGGGACAGGGGGAGCCGAGCCCGAGCCCCGCCGAGCCGGGGCAGCCCCGCGCGGCCACTCCGGGACCGGGGAAGGCTCGGGGGGGCTCGGCCGTGCCCCGCGGAGCGAGGCGCTGCTCGCCCCCCGCCGCCGGCCGCGTGTCGCGGGGAGCACTCGGGTACGAAGGGAAGCCCGGGGGCGGCTGCCGAGCCGTGCCGAGCCTGCCCGCCCCCCCGTGCCCCGTTCCGCCCCCCGAGCGGAGCCCCGGGCCGGGCCGGGCTGCGGCAGGGGGCGGCCGGCGGGCGGGGACCTGGAGCGGGGCAGCCCCGGCTGCGGCGCCCTCGCTTTGCGCTCCGGCCGTGGCGGCGGGGGCGGCGAGGAGCCCGCCGGGGGCGGCTGGCACGGCGGAGCCCCCGTGCGCCGGAGCACCCGCGGCTGTTCCCTGCTGGCATCGGCTGGCTCCGCTCCAGTCCGTGGGCAATGGAAAATTCGGGGCAGAGTTTTCTGAGTAAAGGCGACTCAACGTGGAAACAGCGGCAGCCCCCACCTGCCGGTTCGGGCTGTGGATCTCCCGAGTTCCCCGCTGTCCTGCAACTCCGAGCAGGAGGGAGCATCTTTTAGTTTGCGGGCAGAAGCGTGCTTTAAAATGGCAAAGGATGGTGAGGGAGGAATGCTGCGGGCTATGGGAGGCACGGTCGGCTTTGCTTTCATAGTCTGAAATGGGTAAATCTGGTGTTTTGTGCAAAGAGCAGCCGAAGAACGCTGAAGCCGCTCGTTCCTCACTCACCTCCCCCACCTAGGTTGTAAAGTGTGACCCCGTAAACAGCTGGGGTGGCAGCCCGCTCGTTTTGCACAAGCAAACTCATTTGTCTCTCGGAGGTTGTTTTTGATACAAATGAAATGGAAAAATGTAGTCTGGAAGAGAAAATGTAGGCAATGCAGTTTAGAAAAATCTGGATTTTCTGTCCTTAATTTCATTTAACAAGGTGTCTTTATTTTGCATGCCTTTATTTATTTATTTTTAAGAGGAAATAGTACTTGATCACGTATTTCAGTGGGTGATTTCATGTTTAGCATAGTAAATAGCGAGTCCTTGTATTTAGTAGGGATGACCTAAGGTATACAGAATTAGCTGTATTACCCTCACAATCAAGGTTACCATAGTTAAATATTTGTTTTCTATTGCTTTCATGCTGTCTTATAAGCAAAGTATTTATAGTCCATGCAAAATTAAAGCATGCATAGTGGGAATGTCTAATGTGAGAAAAACCGTCAACGGAGAGGCAGGGAACAGTGAATGAGTTTTGAAGGTCATTCCCTCACGAGTGCCGATATTTCATGTCTTGCTGAGATCCGTAGTGTTTCCCCATCCAGGCTGTTTCTACGCCCGTTGTTTCTAATTCATACATTTCTATTTTTACTTAAATATGGAGAAACCGTCCAAAGCAAAAGTCATTGTTTTTGACTGCAGTGCTGTTGATCACGGTGCACATCTGGGGAGAGGAGCTGCTCGGTGGAAGTTTGTATCGTGCGTTTGTGCGGCTGTGCCCGTGTGTGTGTGTCGCTGGTGCCAGCGGCGCGAGGATGTGCGTGCGCGCTCTGCCCTCCCGAGCCGCGGCCAGCCTGACGTGTTGTCTGGCTTCCACATCGCTGTGAAAGAAAAAACACTCAAGAGGCCGATCTGACTGTAAGAGGTCTTATTTATGTTTCAGATAATAGCACTGGTTAAACCTGTCAACAGAATTAACCTCTGGCTGTGCTTGACAAAAGGCGTGTGAATAGGGTTTCTGTGCTGCTGGATCATAACTTGGAATATTCTCTTTCTAAATAAAGCCTTTTTTATTTGATTATCCGAAGTTTACTTTGGTAATATTCCCTTGTTAAACAAGCAGTTCATCATCTGAGCTTGGACGAGTCCTTCATCTCTTTTGTCCTAATTTTCACTCCCAAACACCCAACTGAGCAGGCAGAGGGGCCTCGAAAGCGCTTCCCGCATCCGTCCCGCTTGGGGTCAGCTCGGTGGCTGTGCTGTTGGTCCACATTTGTTGGAGGCAGAGAGTGTTTGCAGTGAGTCTGGACCTCCATAAATATATGTGTATTTATATATATGTATATTTTCCTATATATTCTAGTAGTTTGCCCCTTAGGGGAGCAGGAGGATGCGGCCCTGGCTGCGCTGTGCTGTGGGGACGGGGCCGTGCCTGCCTGCGAGCAGGGCTGTGCCTCTCAGCCGCTCGCAGGACCTGGGGCTCCCAGCAGCTGTCTGGAAGAAGACGAAGATGTCGTCCTGTCTGGACTCAGAGAATCTTGTATTTTGGTAACATTACGTGCCCCTGAGGTGCTTTAGAAGCAGTGGAATTGGTGGTCTGTGACATGGGGCTCGCCGGAGTTGGGAATGCCGCGGTGCCCGTCAGCGCTGCCCCTCGGCGTGGAGCTGTTGCAGCTCGTGGTGGGCTCCTGGGGTGTCCCCGCTCCCCGTCCCAGGGCTGCCGGCGGTGGGCAGCCCTTGCTGACGGCTGTTGGCTCAGCTCAGCAGCACGCTCTGGTCCAGCGCCGTAGTTACCGTGTGCTCGCCGCACTGCGTCCCACGGCTCCGGGCGCAAACAACGCGCGGCTTGCCAGAGCGGGCTGACAACAACCGGAATAAAGCGCGCATTGAAGACAGCAAGAAATGCTCTTGTGCTGCGGCTTCTGTGTGACTGAGCTGCTTGTCTGAGGAAATGTTTTAAATTCTTCGCTGTGGTGTCAGTCGTGGTATAAAGGGCTTGAAATAATTAACAATTTGCCGTTGCTTGATGCATCAAGTATTTTCCTGAAAAGACACTGGCATTTTGTTTCAAAACTCACTCGTACTATGAGAACGTGGGGAAGTGAGAAAATAGATAAAAAGCGAGGTTTCCTGGGTTCAAAACGCAACTCTTATGTAAGACTGGAAATAAAAGAAAAAGAGCACTTGGCCATGTGCTTGGACAAAACCCGCGTTTTCTGCACGAAGCACAAAGTTCATTAGAAGACGTGACAGGGTCGTTAATAACAGGCAGTCAACACGAGAGAAGCCTCAACTTTTTGCAGCGCTAGCTCCTGTGAAGGTTATTTGTTCATTATCTTTTTATCTTCCCATAGTTTCCAATTGCCTTTGCTGGGAAATAGGTTAGCGGAGCGCTGCGTGCGCAGCGGGACCTCTTGTCAGAAGCCCGAAGCAGGTGATGCGTTCGGTGTCTGAGGTTTCCTCCTGCTGCCGAGAGCTGTGGAAGCCACGAGGCTTCGTGGTGAGATGCTTGTGTCAGCTCCCAGTGCCTTTCTTCTCATGTGTGGAGACGTTTGCCCCTCCTCATCCCGAAGCCTGGCTGTGGTACCAGAGCCAGTGCTGCGCGTGGAGCCAGGGGAGGCAGCGGTGCTCCCTGAGCACTGCACGGTCTCGGGGCTGGGGGAAGGCCTCAGGGCACCATACGGGCAGTGGTGGTGGGCGAGGAGAAATCCTGGCCCGTGGGAAGTCTCTGGTGAAGTCTCCTGGGCCACAGAGGATGTGGGATTGCACCCGTCCTAGCCCATGGGTGCTGGCGGGGGTGGCAGCCACAGCGCCAGGTTGCTTTTGCCAGTTTGCCGTTGACTCCATCAGAAGTCATGTTTTTATTTATAACGTTGGAAATGTTTTTGTGACAAACCTACCAATCTCGCTCAGCTAAATCTCTGCAGAACGGCGTGCTGTCTGCGCAGCATCCTTCGTTCCCTGCTCAAACATTTAAATACATATGGCTCGTGGGCTCCGAAAAAAGGAGGGCTGCCTGAAATGCACAAGTTTGGAGACAAAGTAACAGTCAAAACTGAGAGTTTCTTGCGTTTTATCTCCTTTTTCCTTTAAAATTCATTTCCAATTTTAAATACAAGGGATACAAAAGGCAACTGATGAAAACATCCACTAAACATCCGCTGGAAAACTAGTGACATATTTGCTCACATTTTAATGGGAGGCAGAAACAGAAGTTGTTATGGAGACCTGTTGAAAATATTTCTAGTGCTGCTATTTCTTCACCAGCCGAAATGTCTGTTTTCTGTTAACTTTTCATACTTGTTCTACAACGTTACCTGCTGTGAAACTGCCAGCTATCCTCCTTGGAGGAGCCAATTTTTCCAAAAAGAATTGCTTTGGTTATCACTTTTCCCATATAAGATCCTGAAGACAAATATATATGTATATGTACACACTAGGTGATACCACTGTAGAAAAATATGTACCTACAGCGTCACGAAAGAAGAAATTTTCTGCTTCTGTCATGTAAAAATTAGGTAATACGCAGTAGGAGGCTGCTTTTGAGTTGTCTGGGGAATACTGAAAGTGCCTTGAACAGCCCACTTATTTTTAATTTTTGACTCACTCTTCAGGAGCTCAAAGCGATCGCGTGGACAGGGCTGACGGCTGTGGCCGTGCTCAGGCAGAGCCGCCTCCTCCCACGGAGACCCCCCCGTGCCTCGGCCGCCCTGCGCCGGACCAGGGGCACCGAGAGAAGAAGCTCTGAAGCCACCACTTGGTAGTTTTGAAACGGCAGAGGAAGCGTGGCACTGCTGTCACTGCTTACGAATGACAGCTCCTTACAGAGGAAGGCTGGGGAACGAGCAGGGATTTGCCACTTGAGAAGTGCTGTATTTTATTTGCTACCAATTCTGTCAAGAACGGACAGTACCTTGTTAATGCAAAGGTCAAAAGTTGGTGCTGTTATGGAAATAACTGAACTGTGCTGTCATCAGCCATTTGGTCATGGTCAAAAAAACACAACATTATTGTTGAGTTACAAAAAGCTTTGGAGTTGTTTCTGCAAATAAGAAGGTTTCAGGTCAAATTCTTTTCTTTGAAAATTTTCCAGAGCAAATTATCGCAGCAGTATGAAAGCAATTTCATATTGATGATCTGGAGTTGCCTGCAAGGCTGATGAATCCACAGCAAGTGTCTGCAGAGACTGAGGCTCTTGCATTGCAAACAAGGCAAGGGGACGTCGTTCCTGGCCGGCAGAGATGCTGTGAACGTGTGGGTGTGCGTGGACCTGCGTTTGTCCTGCTGAGGCTGGGGGCTGGCTTGAAAGGAAGGGGCCAAACCCCCTCTTGTGGTGGGATTCTCATTTATTGGTCTGGTTGTTCTTCGTAGCCTCTTAGAAACGTCAGAACTCAGGAAAAACACCCTGTTTTCACCTCAGACACCTCTTGCGGATTTCCCCCTTGTGCTCTCAGCAGCGTTACAGCTGATGTGGCTCTTTGTGACTTCTTTTATGACTACTAAAATCTACGTGGTGCCTTCATCGTCCCAGGAGACCTCTGCTTGTGTCTCTTCATGGCGGCAGAGCTCTGGCTATTGCCTGCACGAGCACAAAGGGGAAAGGCAAAAGCTGGCTTAATTCAGGACAGAAGGGAATTAGTACTTTGAATATTCACTGGAGCTTTCACCTCAGCATGGCAGCATCTTAACCAGCCCTAGATCTTACACAAACCACCGCTAGCTTGTGCAGTCTGGTTTTGTTAAATTCCTTACAGAAACTGCTAAACAGCTACAGAGCAAATTGCCAGTGGGAAGAGGACTGAAGCAAAGGTTTCTTTGCTCAGAGGCCCAGGACAAAACAGGACACGTGAAAGAAGGAGGCTGTGTTTTAAATGAGAAAACTCTGCACGCGCAAGTAAGGGCATCAAAATGAGGGTTACGTGGTCTGCGTTTGTGCAGAAACTCGGGGTCCTTCTGGGCGGGGGATGCAGGCCAGGTTTTCCTCTGGAGGTAACCTTCTGCCAGCCCACGGATGCTCCGTGGCTGCGGGGGCAGCGTGCTGGGGGGACGTTCCCAGAGGTGTGTGTGCCCAGGTGAGGAAGAGGAGCACGAAGGCAGCGGCCGCGGTGCTGCGAGGCGGCGATGCGCGAGCTCCTTGCCGTCTTGCTGCACAGGTGGGGCAAGGGGCCTGGGCTCCGCCGTCCCCGCCGGGCCACCTGGTGTGAAACGCTGCCATTTCTGGAAAACAGATGCAGGCATGAGACGGCTTTATCTGCTTGTAAAAGCTTGTGCTTGTAACAATTAAAAATGAAGTGAAGTCTCACGAAATACATTATCCGAGGGATGGTTCTTTTCTCATCAGTCCTTGGCATGAGGTGGTGTCGTTCTGTGAAACCAGTGCCGAGGAGCCGTGCCCGGACGGGCAGGCACATGCCGACCTGAGCGCCTTTAATGAAAACGTGCTTTTAAGCGTCACACTCAAATCCTGTGTGTCTCCACCTGCTGCCATCACGAGCAGCCTCCTATTAGAACAGGTCTGTCCCTTATTTTTTATTTTTTGGGACGTTGGCACAAGGAGTTCTCGCAGTTGGAGGCAGATATTGAATATTCATTACGGTGCCTCCATTCCTGGGCAAGAGCAAATGCCTTCTTCTGCATTCGGCGGCAGCAGCGACTGGGAAGCAGAACAAAGCGGTGCCGGTCTGTGGGCGCACGGAGGTTGTGTGATCTTCCTGTCCTGTGGCGCGGTTTTGCGATGATTGGATTTCCAGTTCTGTGTTGGGTGAGATGCACCAGGCTGTGGCTTTTTCTCAGACGACCTGTGGGATTTGGGGCTGGCTGGGCACTTTTCCTGCACACGGCGCAGGCGTTTTCATGTTAGTTGTATAATTATGGGCAAGGCCAAACTGCGAATCTGCAAAAAATACCTGGTCTTTAGTGTCTGATTCTTCTCTGAAAAGGGAGAATGAAGTTCTGTGAACCACG
Source organism: Anser anser (assembly GCF_964211835.1). Taxonomy (NCBI): domain Eukaryota; kingdom Metazoa; phylum Chordata; class Aves; order Anseriformes; family Anatidae; genus Anser; species Anser anser. The sequence goes on along the minus strand of NC_139730.1, from coordinate 723,475 downwards.
CTTCAAGCTGGCAGTGGAGAATTGCTCTTTTTTCTGAGCAAAGATAGGATTTTTGTAACTGCCAGTGGAATGAACTCGCGTAGTCCTGGGAACAGCGAGGCTCTTTGTTCCTCCCGCATCATCGTTTTTAAAGACGCAGACCATGCTTTGCCCTTAATTACACTTTGGCAATTACAGTCTGTGTAAATTACCTTCACTGGTATCCATTGCCTTCATTTGCAGAAGCGACTCGGCAGCTGACATTTCGCAAGGAATGTGGTTCATTCTCCATGCGCACACAATGCAAGATGCCATTGTGCTTCCTCGCGCTTGTTATCTGTAGAGAGGCAGCCGGGATAAAATTCAGTAAAATCTTATTTCACTCAATAAAGTCAGCAGCTGTCTCTCCAGGTACACATCAGGAGTTGTGCTATTGAGCAAGATGGGGCCATTTTTACATAATCAGGCTTTAGAGCAGACTAGTATTTTAAGCCACGGGATCTTTTTGCTGCCCTAAGGACCAACTTTTTGTATCCTTCAGTGTCTGTCCCAAAACAGAGGGCTCTGCTCTACCGAGCCGCTCGGTCCCTTTGGTCCTGGCCAGGGAAGTGGCAGTAACGTTGGCGAAGATGTAAACTGCTCTTCTGAGGGTGAGGGAGCAGAGCGAGGAGTCTGTCCACGCACTGTGGGATGCGCGTTAGGCGGTGGCAGCGCGGTGTTTCCGTGTGCCGCTTTGGGGGGGATGCTGCGTGTTGGAGCCTGACCCAGGCAGGAGGAGGAAAAGGAGCAGAAAATGCTCTCCAAAGACGTGAGAGCCCCACAGGGCCCCGCCAGGGGGGCGAGTGACCTAAGTCTGCCTTGTAAACAAGGGTGAGGACAGGCCGCTGTAATTTTAACATATTTTCTTTAAATTTCTGAGCTGGGAGCACGGGCAGTCTTTGCTACCTCCCATCACCTCCCTGCGCGCCCGGCTGGGTTGCGCTCTCACTGAAACCATTTTTCTTCCCTGAGAGAGCCGGGTTCCTGCATCGACCGAGCATCTCATTGGAAATTCAAGGTTGGCACATATTGTAGTCTCTCATATATGGCAGAAAAGAATTTCATCACCAGGCCCCTGAGAGCAGGGAGGAACCTTAGGACGCCTTGGGGTGCTGAGGGAAGGAGCGCACTAACGTGGCCGGTACTCGCCAGGTGCCTGTGCCTCAACAGACACAAGAGGCACTTTTATAAATGATAATTAACAAAAGCTCTGTGGCATTGTGTTTTTTGAGTCCAGAGAGAGCTCAGCTACTTAATATTGGATGTCAAAATTTGATCAATGCTGCAGCTGGAAATAGAAAATTTTGGCTGCATAATATCTGTTACCAAAGACTTTAATTATAGTGGCATATCTGTCATATTGATGAGGGCTTTCTATTTTTCAGAGGGTTTATAACGGGGCTGTTTCAAATCAGATTGGCTTTTAGCTTGGCACATAAGCTGTGGTCCCAAAGGAAATATCCATCTAGCTGCCTATATGAAATTTTTCTTTAATAAAAAATTACAGAAATTGATTAAGCTATTCTGGAGCTAGAGAGAGACTTTAGGAACATATGGATTGGGTAGTTCATAGAGGTACTAACTATACGTTATCTATCTACTTAACTCATAGAATGGACAGTGTATTGGGACTGAAAAAAAAGGCAGAATCCAATATAGTTATGTTTGAAAAACAGATAATAAACATGCTGAGCAGGTACTTCTCATGAATCGATTTAATTCTCATTAACATTGCACTATAGAGCATGCTGACTAATATTTCTGGCTTGCAAACAACAATGGATTTCCAAAGGAAATGTGTAATGAGAACAGAATGTCTCTGGGACCTGAAATTCGGGGGGTCCTGGGGCTGTTGGAGTGGAGCAGAGGAGCTGCAAGGGCAGCAGAAGGCGCAGTGAGGGCTGGGGCTGGAGCAGGCTGGGGGGGCAGAGGCAGGGCAGTGCCCGTGTTGTGCTGCCCCCCCCAGCCCGCCCACCTCCCTCCGTACCGGGACAGCTCCGAAAATCTGCGTGCCCCTAACCCCAGTGCCGTCCGGGATGGCTGTTCCCAACGAGCCTTTGTCGCGGGCTCAGCTCCTGCCGTTTGCAGTGCCCTCAAGCTTCCCCAGAAAGTACCTCCAGAGCCGATTTCCTGCCTAAATCGTTGCATTCCTGGGCCGTTCCTCAACATTTGGGTTCTTCTCCCGACCCAGAACAGATTTTCCTTTTGCTCTGTTCCAGGTCCCTGTTAGTACCGTGCTTTCCTTTGTCCAGCTGTGTTATCACTTGCATGTTTACAGCTTTGTGCCATTCCTATTTGGTTGGTACCAAACCCCGAGACCTACAGGGGAGAGATTCCCCAGCCTGTCACCGCGCCTCGGAAGCTGCCCCCTGAGCCCGCTGCCGGGGCTTTCACTGGTTGTGGCTTCTGCTTGCAGATGACAGATTTCTTCATCTGGGGCTTAAGAATGAAACAGAGGGTCCTTGGGGCAGCTGCCACTTTGAGAGGATTAGCAGTGACTGACAGCCTTCCTTCTGGATTTCCTTGCTTCCCGAGGCTTAAGTTGGAGCTGTCGTGTCGCCTGAGCAGTGCTTTGATTTTATTTGGATGCTGTGTCCCCCAGCCTAGCATCTGGTTTTGTTACAGACATAAATAAGGTGCTAATACAATATTAATCCCAGTGTAGTGTGCCTTAAATAATGGTGACAGTGATCTCTCTCTGCCCTCATGGGATGCCTTCCACCATCTACATTGGCCACTTGGGCACGTCCCACGGAATTAGAAATGCCGCCAGCAGGGCCCGGAGCACAGAAGGGAGCTTGGAGGCTTTCCTTAGGAAACCCCAGTGCCGGCGAGCGGAGAGCGTTCCTATTGCTATAGGGTTTTTTAATTAACACGTGGCATTTTGTTATGAGGATGTCAGTGAGCTTAATGCCTGACCCATTTTAAGCTGATTTGAATTTAAACTTTTCCTGGGGACCCCGTGCTGCCTGGTGCAGTGCTTGGGCCTCTGGGCTGGCCAGGCCGGGGCGGTGGGCAGCGGGGACGGTTCGGTGCACGAGGCCTGCGCTGCTTTTGCAGGGCAGCGAGGCAGGGGAAGGCAGAGCAGCACAGCTCGTTGTGTCCCAGCGCAGGACGTGTCCTGACCATTTGTCACACTGGGCGAGGAGGCTGCGCCCCTGGCTCCCCAGCGAGGGGCAGCTCCGGCAGCCCGGTGCTCCCAGCTCCTCCTCCGCAGGTAACCCGGGACAGTGCCACCCCCAGAAACGCCGTTCTGCGCCCGAAGGCTGAGTGTGACGTTTCTGAGGGTGGGATGATCCCTTCTGGGGCTGAACTGTGGCCAGAAGTGCAAAAACCCGCCGTGCCGAGTGGGTGCCCCATGTGGGATGGCTGCAGAGGGGGAAGCAGCGTCAAAACCCCGTTGGCATCGGTGACAGCGCGGGGACAGCTGGGGCCTGGGGCAGGGTTTGCCCCCAGGAGCCTCACTGCAGGAGCGCTCATCGAGGCAATCCTGCAACTCCATTACGTTACCGCATCGCTGGGCAAAGAGGGAGCAGGCGAGAGCTTTGCCACAGGAGTGCATTAGTAACTGATAGCGTAAGCAATTAAGCCTTGCGCGCTCCAGACACAACTCCCAAATCCCTCTGGCTCCGTGTTCGCCCCCCAGCAGCGAGCAGGCAGACGATGTGTTCTCGGAGCCTAACGCGTGTGCTGCGAGCTCTCAGCGAGCCCTTGCAGCTGGAGCAGCGGTGCTGGGGCTGGAGGAGCCCGGCTGCGGAGGCTCCGGCCGTGGGGTGGCAGCTCAAGGAGGAGCAAGAAGGCGGCCCTGGTCTTCTGCAGCCCTCTGCTGTCCCCTGCGAGGGTATTGCTGGTGGGTTACGTGGTTCCTGGGGACCCGGGCAGGTTTTAGGTGCCTCGCTGCCTGGGCATGGGAGGACGCCAGCTGCCCTCTGCCAGGCCACCACCTTCCTTCCATGGCTTCTGTCTGCTACAGCTCATTGAGCTCTTCTTGACTTGAATTTGGATTCCCCAGGGTGGATGCGAGTGTTGTACCTGAAGTCCAGAGCTGGGCCGCTCCTCCCAGCACTCAGGTGCCGTGACCCCGAGCTTCCCCGAGTGCCACGGTGCTGGTGTTCCCTCGCTGAGCCACCGCCAGTGCCAGGTGTCAGCTGAAATCACAGGCTCGTCTTTTAAGCAGTCCTGCCAACGCAAGACTTCCCTTCCCTCTTTGTTGTGTGCTTGTTCTTCCCCTACGAGGAGCAGTGCATCCTGAGGCACCCCTCGGGCTGGGCGGCAGTGGTGCCGCGGCGCCTGCTGAGCAGTGAGAGCAGCCGGGGAGCGGAGCCTGCTGCCGTCCTGCGCTCCGTGCCGTTTCCACAAGAAGGGAAAAAAACAAAGAGCAGCCCGCGATGGCTTCCAAGTTGGCTGCTGCATGGGGCTGGGGAGACCGTAAATCAGCCCGAAGGCTGTGACTGCGCGCTGACCCCACAGACACTGCCCGATTGTTGGTGTGGTTTTGTTCCACGGGTTTCTAAGGAGAGGGAGAAAAAGTCAGCGGCGCGGTGCTGCCGGGGGCCGGGGGCTGCCGTGGGAACAGGGCAACGCGGCCGGTGGGGCACAGGCACAGCCCGGGAGATGCCCTCGGCCCTGCTGCTGCTGGTGGGGACACGGTGCTGGGGGCTCACCCGAGGGGCGCCCACGGCCCCCCGTGGATGGGATCTTGTCCCTCCGCTTTGATCCTTATTTATTTCCTCTGTACCACCTGCGATTGCATCCGGGTGGGACACGGAGGTGCTGAGCCCCAGTGTGAGTGTGGGAACATCCCTGCTCCTGGGCACTTTCGCAGGGGCCGGTCAGGAGCTGTGATCCTGCTGCTGCTGGCGATGGTGCCAACGGGGGGAGCGAAGCGCTGGAGGGGCACACACGCTTCCATGAATCTTCTTGAAAGGGTTGCTTGGGTTTAAAGCACCATTTAGGCAAGTAAGTTGCGCTGAAATAGCGTTTCTTTAATTAATGCAGTCAGATTAACTGGTATGGCAGATAAACCTCTCCTTAAATTAGATGTTACTTGAAACTTTATTGTCCTGGCATAGTTAGGTTTTTAAAACACTTCCAGCAGCACAGCAGCAGCAATTCTGCCCCGACAGTGAACGCGGGGGAAGGCGGCGGTGCCTGTGCCGGGTGCTGTGCCCCTGGGCAGAGCCTGGCAGGGAGGGGAGCAGGACCCCCGGGTGGCAGGGAGGGGAGCGGGACCCCCGGGTGGCAGGGAGGGGAGCGGGACCCCCGGGTGGCAGGGAGGGGAGCGGGACCCCCGGGTGGCAGGGAGGGGAGCGGGACCCCCGGGTGGCAGGGCAGGGGGCGGGCGCCCACCTGCAGCGTCCGGTGCAGGGCACCCGAAGAAGTGCCGCTGCTGAGCAGCATCCATAGGGCGTGCGGGGAAGGAGCCGGCTTGCGCTGTAACAACAAGCGAAGCAGGTAAAAATAAACATGCAAAGAAGTCAATAAGTCAGCTCCTTCGCACTTTTGGAGGAACTACACACACGGCTGGTAACTGCCGCGGTGCTGAGCACATCCCCGTCGTGGTGCCTGCTTTGCGCTGCGGGCTGGCGGTGGGGGCAGAGGCGTGCGGCAGGAGGATGCACCAAATGGCGCCTGGGCGCCGCAGCGTGTGGTTTCCCTTTAGGTCCTGTGGATCCTGTGCTGAATTACGGCTACCTGCCAGTTACCGTTGGACATTTTTATGAACTTTTTTCACGCCTGCCTTGCCGACGTGGTCTCCTGCTCCACGCTGCCTGGTGGGCTTCTGGAGAGACTGCACACAGCTGTGGTGGTGCTTCCTCCTTCTCTTTGTGCTGACATAACAGTATCCACACGTAGACATTTATTGTGCTACAATGCTAATAAACAAAATGCGTGTCTGAAGGGTTCTATTGAATCCTTTGAATTATACAGAGAAAGGGAAGTTCATGATTGCAGTCCTATATCTGGGGGCTGAACAGGACCAGAGGTGTTTGTGATGCTCCCCTTTCTGCAGTGCTGTGCCTTACCGAGCACCTGGCTGCTGGCTCCCTGTGTTCCCGAGCAGGTATCTCGCTGCCAGCTAGAGCAAGGTTACTCCTAGCCTGGAGGCAGGCACCGAGATGCTTTTTTCTGGGTATGTAGATACAGTGAGGCTGCCATATGTTGTGGGGAGGCAGTTGCGCACGCATTATATAAGTCCTGGTGATTTAAAAGGCTGTCTCATTTCTGTTCACGGTTTTCCAAATGCTGGCTGGTGGCATTCTCGGTGTAGTTGGCTGCTTTATATACCTGTGGCTACCATCTTTATATTTTTGGCATACGATGATGATTGTAAAGGATCTGCTTCTTTTGCCAGTCTCTCACACACTCAACGCACACACACAGAGCTCGGCAGGCTGGGCTAGGACGTGGCATACTGCGTGGCATGGGCTGCTTCGGCAAAACCTGGGGTCCCTCTGATCATACCTGGATAAAAGTTGCAGGGCAGGGGTGGGTGGAGGTCTGCTCCTCCGCCTGGCACCAGGCTGGGACACACAGAGCCGATGCCCTGTGCTTGCTATAGGGCAGGATTTGTGCATCCTGCTCTTGCTGGATGCTCGAGTGTGCCGGATCCAAAGGGTGGATTTCTCTTTGGCCCTGGCCAGAGCTGACCCGAAGTGCTCTCAGTGACGGTAACAGCTTGTCTGCAAATAATAGGATTATTTAAGGTCTGTGACAGCTTCCTGGGCAAACTTGTGCTGGTGCATCATGTACTGTGTGCGTGGAGTGCTGGCGTGTTGATATTGCTGAGAGCTGTGCGCTTTCCTTTCCTGATGTTTTCTCACTGGCTGGGCAGAGGAAACACGGTGCCATTTTGCTGTTGCAGTCTTCCAAGTGAGCAAGCTGGCATGAATTAAAACACTTGATACAGAGCAAGCATGAAGAGGATGAGTGCTTACGGCATGCTGTCTTTTAGGTGTGTTTGGGAAAATAAAATCGTCTGATAAACTACAGAAGCCAGAAGAGGCTATTTTGAAGGGACTTGGTTCTTTTGTGAGTGCTACAATTATTCTGGCATTTGTTTAGAGTGTCAGTTAGGCACGGTGATTGCACCGAGGTGGAAATACGGCGCTTTTGGCTGAGCTGTAGAGGGAAGGGCTGCGAGGGCCAGTGGAGCTTGGTACAGGTTAGCAACAGAGTCACTCCAGCCCTTAAAATATTTACCGTGTTGTAATCCATACACGTTCTAAGCATATTGGACGGCGTCCTGCACTGCGTTTGTATCTCTTGTTGCTCATGGAGAGGCTCCAGAGAGCATCGCTGCACGGACGGCAGGAGGTGGCTTCAGGCAGCCACGCGCTGTGTGTCTCTGCAGCGGGGTTTAGGAAGAACTCAGCCTGCTCCCGGGGGGCCCTCGGCGGTGCGAGGAGGGGCTGCGCCGCACCCCAGCATCTCCTGGCCACGCACGGGGCTCTGCACAGAGCCACGCAGGAGGCAGGGTTGGTCCCACAGGATAGGTGACACTGGGGCTGGGACAGCACAAGGGGCACACGGGGCTCCACACCAGCCTGGAAGGGAGCCGTGACACCCGGACACCCCAGGACCATGGCCTGCCCTGGGGACCAAAGTCTGCCTCTGCACGAGGTCTGCTGGTGGTGCCCCGCCTGCGGAAGGGACAGGAGCTTGCTAGCCAGCCAAAAAGAAGCCAGTTTCAATAAGCCGGTTGCCTCGTTGCTGGAGGGATAATTCTTGTCAATCTGCCACTTTTTACTCTGACGTGCTAAAAATAGTGCATTATTTCCAGGCAGTAATTGCACATCCTGTAGTCATAATGAGCTCTTAAGGTAATTACCTTTTGGTGAGAAAGAGATGAAGATAGGGTGTGTTTGGCTGGAGAAGGGAGGGTTTGCAAGAAGCCCATCCAGTCCTGTGCTTGCGTTAGGGGCAGGCACCCCGTGGCGGGGACGGGGCGTGTGCTGGCAGGGCAGCAGCGGCACGCACGGCACCAGGGCCCTTCCCTGGTGCACCCCGGTGCTGGGAGGCGATGGCCCCATTGCCCCTCAGCAACGTGCACTGCTTTTAAGGGAGATCCTGGGATACACAGTGCCAAGGTGGCTGTGCGTGGGGATGAATGAAAGGCAAACATCATCGGGAACGAGGTGCGCTGCCGAGGTGATGGGAATGCGCTGTCTGCATGGACACCTGCAGCTTCCCGTCTGTAAAAGATAGCCCGATGTGTTTAACGTCTTCCAGCCGGTGTTTGGAAGTGCTTTTCCAAAGCTTGGGGTTGCCTTAATGGGACTTAGGATGCAAATTGAAAAAGGAGGACGTGCCACGCGCTCTACCAGTCTTTTCCCTACAAGAGGTGACCCTAAAAGCCACCACTTCATGTGCCTTTCGGGGCCCCCTCCCGCCCCCAGGCAGCTCTTGGTGCTGTTGCATCCCGCGGCCCCGCGCGGAGGGGACCCGATGCCTCCTGCTCCCCTCCCGCCCAGCAGGTTGCTATCGCTGGGTCAATAATCATCTCTCGTAGTACTGTTTTGCCTCCCAGCTTTATAAATCAATTTACCGTGTTGTAGAGTATCTCGTCCTTGCAAGGAATAGGTAAATTACATCTACCGCTGTTACATCTTTGTAACTAATTTGATAGCATATTAAGAATGTAAACCATTTAGAATGCTTTTGTCTGAGTCAATTTTCCTTTTGTAAGTCAGAGGTGCCGATCTCACAATGCAATGCGTTTTCCAATCCTGTGTAATCCTGTGGCTTTTCTTTATCTCAGTCTCCAACGTATTGCCACAATTACAGCTAGATTTATATATCTGCAGTTCCTCTCAGGCCCCGTGATGCTGGCCCATAACCTCCCCAGCCGCCAGGTTCCTGCAGCCACCCCGGGCGCCGGAGTCGTTGCTACAAGGGGAAAAGCTTGTAATGCCGTAACTCATGGTTTATGGGGACAGTATTTCCTCATCTTTCTGTTTTTTCCGAATGTGGCTATAGCCTGTAAAGTGCTTATATAAAGCCGCCCCCCTCCCCGCTGCCGTTAGCAAGTTCAGTGGCTGCAGGTTGGGGCTCTCCCTCAGACATCAGAGCCTGGCGGGGGGGCGCTTTGGACGGGAGCTGCCTCTGCGCGGCACCGCGCGCGCTCGTGCATCTGCCCTGGGCTGCTGTGAGCAACGTGATCTTTGAAGTCCTGGACTGTCAGCGTTGCGCATTATTTTGCAGAACCTTCTTTAAAAAGGAAAAAAAAAAAATTAGAAATCGGGCTTCACAGCCCTGTCGTGCCCATTGTTCTTCAGGACGAAGCTGTCGGAGGAAATCGCACGGGGCTGGTTGACGTGCCGGCTCTGGCTGCAGCGCTCTGAGGACAAAAGCCTGCTGCTTATGCAATCCCCGCAGAGGGGAAGAGCATCCGCGCCCTCGTCCCCGGCCTCCGAAGGAGCCCTGGCCGCAGCCAGCAGAGTGACGGGCGGCGTGAGGCAGACCGACAGCCGGAGCTGAGGCGCACAAAAGCACTGACGCACCGCGCTGAACGAGCTCCTCCTGGCAGGTCGCCGGGAAGGCTGGATGTGTTTGCCCAACTTTATCTGCTGATGCCAACAGCCTCCCCCCCCCGCCTGCCGTGTCAGCGTGTCCCCGTGCCCCGCGGGCTGGTGGGGACAGGTCGGGGCCTGGAGCCGAGGCAGCAGCAAGAGGCAGCGGGACACGGGGGGACGGGGCGCTGGTCCGAGCCCACGGCGGCCCCGCGGGTGGGTGTGATGCACGGGGCGTGCATCGGATTGCAGCACCTTGGGGAGGGGGTGGAGGCTGCGGCACCCTCCTGCAGGCAGAGCCACCTGCAACGCCAGCGTCAGCGTGGTAATAACACCGGTGGCCTTATGTTGCTCACAGATAACAGCTCTGTGTGTTATCGACGTGAGCGAGGCATCGTGTTAGCGGTGATCATGGTCCTAGCAGTCAAAGGGAAGTGGCAATGGCACGTGCTTGTTTCAGGCTGCATGCGTGCAGGCCGAGGCATGAAATCTTTATCTTTTAGCTGGTTAATGCTGCGTTTCAGCACCGTGGCTGATGCAGGACATTCACAGTAATTAATACTAATGAGCACGTCCATTGGAGCATGCGGTGGGAGGCTCTGCATCCTTGCACTGCTCTCTTCATCTCTCACTGCTTGGTTTTAGACCAGACACCCGGTGCCATCCACCCCTCCTGCTGTTCTGGGAAGGGTGTGGAGCTGGGGCTGGTGGCAGCGCCCACGGCAGGTCCCTGCTGGGGGCAGAGCCCGGTGGGCTGGGGGCAGAGCCCTCCTCTGCCCGACCACCCCTGCACCCCCAGCCCTTCCCGTGGGCGCTGGGCGACAGCCGGTGCTGTCCCCGGGCGGGCAGGACCTGCTCCGGAGACCGGGGAACTGCAACCAGAGGCTGCTCTACAAAACCTCTCTATTTTTTTCCCCTCCGTACCTTATCTAAAATATCTTCCTGCTGGTTTGCTGCTGCTCGAGGCTGGGTTTGCTCGATGCCAGGCCCTGGATATTTTGCTCTGAGTATTTTGCATTCTGAGCATTGCTGGTGCAGGGCTGGCACCCAGAGCAGGCCTTCCCCCGGCTGACAGCCTCGCTGTGCCCCGAGCCCCAGCCTCGCCCCCACCTCTGCACCACCTCCTCCACAGGGCAGGCGGCGATGGTCCGCGAGCACAGCGCCGCGACCCCGCTCAGACACACACGGGGCCAGCCCGTGGTGCTGCGACATCCCGCTTACATGGTGCTTGCAAAACCAAGCTGCACGTGGCAAAGCAGCCGAGAATGGGTAAGAAGGACGGGTTTCATTACCTCATTTCTGAGCTTTCGTTGTCATCGTGTAATGAAATGCTCGAGCTGCTGCCTGGGTGGAACAAACCATCCTGTCTAGGAATGAGCAAAGTCGCTGAGTGTCTGGCAAGTCCATGGCAGCCCATTTTTTTTGAGAGCAATGTTATGTAGGGTGGGCTGCTGTGCTTCTGAGTGCTTGCCATCAGCGTGCGATTGGCATGCACAGGAGGTGGATGTTTTCATCCAAGCTATGAGGGCCAATTTGAGGGCTTTTAGTGCTGGCTGGGTAGCCTGCTGGCAGGAAGACATCCTTTGGCAATCACTAACCCCAACGGGTTTTGATTCAGGGTGTGTTGGGAGAAGATGGCCTGAAAGGCTGAGAATATTTATTTTCATTACAAAGATGCTCGCTCTTCTTCTGCGCCCCATGAGCAGCCTCTCTTTGAAGCCGTGCGGCCTCCAGGCTGCTCCTGGCTCTGGTGCTCCTCTCCCCTAAATGTCCCAAGGATCCAAGGGCAATGCCAGCCTCCGTGGGCAATGCCAGCCTCCGTGGGCAATGCCTGCTTCTGTGGCAATGCCAGCCTCCATGGCAATGCCTGCCTCCCTGCCAGCACCCTCTGGCTGCTCCCAGTCTGTGCCTTGCTCTGGGCGAAGCTGGGAGCACTGGGAGGGGAAGGAGACTGCTTCTGCTTCCTTGGTGAGTTCTCCTGGCCCCCCCCCACCTATTGTTTGCATTTACAGTCTCTGCGAAGGAAGTGTTTCTGCCAATGATTGACTAAGCAAACGTGCCTCTGGGCATGCTGAAATATTCCTGCTTTGCACCCTTGTAAAGTCTGGGTGTTTCTGAAGACAGTTTAGATATGTGCATCTTCACAGAGGCTTTAAATTAAATCTCAGACAGCCCAGAGCCTCTGTTTCCTTTCCTAAACTCCAGCAACTTTGTCTGAGCGATAGATAGCGAGTGGATCTTGGAGATAGTGAACGGTTTGGAAATGTGTTTCTGTATCAGGCCTGATACGAAGGTTTGCTTGCAGGGAAAGGCACTGCCCTGATTCCAAGGGGAATTCACAAATCTTAAAACTGCCGAGCAATGCTTGTGCTTGAGTCTCTCTCTCTCCTCTGCATATTTCTGACGGGCAATCAACACTGACCATGCAGCCTTCTTAATTTTTCAGGAGCTGAGAACGACAGGGTTGTACTCCTCGATCTATTTACCCATCTATTTCTGCAGAGTAAGGACCTAATTGAGCGAATAATGTACGAGCTAACAGCGCTGAAAAGCCATGGCACAGCACTTTATATTTTAGGGAAAGCTTTTTATTCTGAGCCATTTGCGGTGTGCATGCTCAGGGCGTTCGGCGGCTGACTGACGGCCCCGGTCTGAGCGTGGGGTCGCGCATCCTGCCCCCCCGACGGTCCCGGGGGTCCCCGGCAGGGGGGTGCCTGCCTCACGCAGCTGCGTACCGTGGGGACGGGGCGCTGCAGGGAGCAGGATTTGGCCACGGTGAGTGCCCGTCCTCCAGGACCCCGGCACGTCTGCGCCATCCCTGCTGCGGGCGTCCCTGCGGCTCCTGGGGGAGACCTCGCGCTGGGGACCCGGCACTCGCGGGGCCTGGCAGCGTCCCGAGGAGCAGCACCGGCCCCCAGGAGCAGGTGAAGGACGGTCCTGGGCAGGGTGCTGGAAATGTGTTCTGCTGAGCCCAGAGGAGAGAGAGGCTCCTTCTGGAACCCGGTTTGGTTTGCGCTCTGCAAACACGGCGCTTGTAGCTGGAAAAATGAAATCTCAGAGCAGAAAAAGCCCCCGTGCAGCTCAGTGAAATACGATTGCGCTGTCTAATCAGGCAAGTGACTGACACAATTTGAAAAGTCCTTGAGGGTGTTTTAAAGGTCAGTAACATGAAATACGGAACCAGCCCGGCGTGAGTCACGCATGCTAAGCTGGCCTTTGCTGAAGACACAAGACGGTCCCCTCGATTTTTGTTTTACCTTTCCTGCTTTTGCATAGAGAGCAACATCTGAGAACGGATCCGTATCTTCAAGGTGCAATTGAAGTGGTCTCAGCTGCCGTGAGGTGACAGGGAAAATCCGTGCGGAAGGGATTTTTAATAAGGCCGGGGGAACAAGCACAGGCGTTCTGAAAAACAGACCGCAGTCCTTAGTAGTTCTCTGCTCACCGAAGAGAGGCCGGCAGGTCGGGAGGCGCGGGGAGGGCGGCACTTCGCGCCTGGGCCTTGGGCTAGAGGTGGCAAGGCTCCGCGGCAGCCCCGCTCTGCACAGACACGAGGGGTGGGGATCCCGCAGTGCTGTACGCCTGAAGGCAGCACCTACCTGCAAGGCCGAGATTTACAAATACTCCGGGGTAAAGCAGCATTTGTGGCTTTCACAGGAGCAGGCGTGAACAGTGGCTGAGCTGGGTCTGCCCTGTAAGTGATAAGGTGCGCGTAGATCACTTTTATGGGCAGCAGTTTCTCCACTGCATATATAATACAGAAATCATTTCTGTCTCTTCCTCTGCCACCAACATGTGTTTTGTGTTTGTCTGTGCAGAGACACATCAGTATTTATGCAGATGTGTTGCAAGAAAGCACCGCTTGTCTCGGGCAGCAGCCAGGGTGCCAGTGCTGTCTGCAAGCTTTACTGTGCTGTCTTTTCTCCTGTTAATGGATTAGAGATTCATGTGGCCTCGTGACTTTAATTCTTATCTCCTTTCCCCAGTGTAACTTGGTCTGAGTTTGTGGGATGGCTCCACCAAGTATTTCCATGAGCAGCGTCCCTGCGTGTGCGGGGGGTGAGTGGGGACATGCTGCCCCCTGTCCCCGCCGGCGGCAGTGAAGGAGCCCTCTCCTCTCTGACTCCCCTTCCCCAGCTCTTTAAGCCCAAATTCCTCTGTAGTGCCTCAGGAGGTGGGAAACACAGCCATGCTGCAGTGCAACTCATTCAGCACACGGCCAGGCAGAATAGCGCTTGGTTGCATTTTTTTTTTTTTTTTTATCTCTGCTGTCAGCAAGAGCATCTCATTTTGCAGAACTGCACCTCCCAGGAATTTTCTAATTTGGGAGTTTCTAAAAAAAATGGAGGTGTTCTGCGTGGTTTGCATCTCAGCTGCATGACCAGTGCTGGCGGTGCTGAGCTGTGCAGGCTGGGGCAGGGTTACTCCTGGCCCCCAGGCTGGAGGAGCGAAGGTGCAGCTGTGGGGCTGTGGGTGGGGGTCCCCTGTCCTCCACGGGTCAGGGGGTCCCTTCGGCTGGGACAGACAGCCAAGATCAGCGAGATCGAGAGCAAGATCCTCCCTCTGCCTCCCCTCCGTGCGTGCGTATGGGCTGCCCGCTGTTCTAAGGCTCTTGGGGGGTTCTTACATTGCACATAAACCATCAAACGGAAAATGTAATTAGATTTTTTACTCTTGATCAGATTAGTGTAACTTGCATTGATTTCTCTAGCCTGTGCGAACATTTCCTAGGTGTACTCTTATTTTTCTTACCGCCGGTTTCACAAAACGTTGCTTTCCTTCGTCAGAGACACTCTCTAATCATATGTGAAAACGTGGTCTGATGTGAGTAAGTGGAACAGACAGCCAGAACCTTTTTTACATTAAACCTGAGTAGCAGAGTCTTGTGCACACGCTGTGCTGGCTGAGTGCTAGCTGTAGACATGATACCTCTGGCTCTATGTGCTCTCGGGATGTGCGGATCCACATCTGAAACATCACAGCTCGCTTGCTTCTTGAAAATTATGAGGTTCAACTATTCAGAGAGAGTCCCTAGTTCTGCTTTGGAGTGACCGTAAAAAATGCATCCTTTTGCCCAGCACGGGTGTCTTCTCCAGTCAGGTTACCCTTTGTTTTCAGTGCAGCTCATTCGGGCAGGTTTTCCTAAGGGCACGTTCAAGGCTGGCATGCCCAGCAGCTGTCCCGTCACAGTCCTGACACATCCCGAGGGTCCCCGGGGGCTGCAGCCAGTCTTTGCTGAGTAGGGAGCGTGGAGCAGGATAGCTGAGACATCGTTTTCTGTTGGACTGATGATGAAGAAAGTGCTTCGTGTGCTCTCTGCCCTGTCCTCATGTCTCTGCATTGCCTGTGGCAGCCCCTTTCCGTCCCAGCCCCGAAACACCCCGCCAGCACCGGCGGTTCTGCAGTTCTGCGGGGTGCAAGAACAGAAGTCAGAGCAAGCTCTTAGCTCAGACAGGGCGTAAAGCTCTGGGAGGGAGGTGGCAGAAAGCAGCCCCTGAGGTGGGGCTTGGGGTGCTGCTGGGGGCAGGCGTGAGGGCAAAAAGAGTGAAGTGGGAGTGAAACAGAGGTGTTTTTGTGCCGTGTCCTCGTTCTGCAGGTGAGGAGTCGCTGCAGAGGAGGAGGAAGCAGGTCACAGTCTGTGCGTGCAAGCGGGGTGGAGGGAGAAATTGCGTGCTGGAGGTGCAGCGAGGGAGAGTTGTGTTAGAGACATGGAGAAAGTGAACGCTGGGGGGTGCCAGGAAGGGTGCCCGGTACCGGGGGGCTCTGGTGGGGCTCAGGGTGGGCAGGGGGGGCCCGCAGAGTGCCTGGGCCAGACCTGGCGCTGGGGCTGGGGCTCTGCCTGCTCCCTGCTCTGGGCTGTCTGGGGGATGCAGCGGGGTGGGCGGCTGCATGGGGTGGGCAGCAGGATCGGGCATCCTTCCCCCGGGTGCCATTGAAGGTCCCGGTGGAGCTGGTGCTGGGAGAGGATGGCTGCGGGACCCGCTAACATTTGCTCGTGGGGGCCCAGCGGTGTCTGCACGGTTTAAGAGCTCAGGGCAAAGCGTTTGCAGGAGCTGCTGAAGGGTAAAGACTCGTCAGCCTGGGTAAATATTAGCACAGCAAAGAGGGGAAGGAGGAACGTGAGCGAGAAGAAGACCCAGAGGGGTGAGGAGATCGCTGCACTCTGGGGACGGGCCGAGAGTTGGGTTGTGCCCAGGAACGGCCCGGCAGGAGGCAGGAGCAGCTCCCGGCCCTGCAGCCGGCTGCGGCGCGGGGCCTTGGTGCCCGTGGTCACAGCAGGCCGCTCCTTTTCTTTCCTGGTTCCCAGTTCCGCATTCCGCTTTGCAATCAGCTTTTGCAGCGCTCCATCACCAGCAGCACCTCAAATCATTAAGCCTGAAATAATTTTAATTGGATCCAGGATTCACGAGGGATTGTTTTCTGTGTCTCTCTGCTCCTGCCGGTGTTGGGAGCTGGGCTAGTTTCTCCGGTGTCGTGGCAGCCATCCGGGCACGGGGAGGCCTTGGAGTGCCTTCGGATCGTACGTTGATGTGTCTACCTCCAGTATGGCAGGGTTTAAAGACTCTGAGAGAAATATATATGTATAATATATAATAATAATAATATATATTATATATAATTATATGTATTATATATATATAATAATATATATATATTTCCTTTGGAACAGGTAAACGGCACTTGAAAAGCTCTAAATTGCTGATTTAATTTCTTGAGACAAATTCTGTAGTTTATTGCAGAGACAGCCTCTTGGCACCCTCTCACACGGGAAAAAGATGTATATCTGGGGGAGATGTACCCGCGGCTTCTCCTGGGATTGGTTAGGTATGTGCAGAAAAGATAAGATTTCAATTAAATATTTTACATGTCCCAATTAAAAATGAGGCATTTGTCTTTGCAAATTGAAAGACAGATCAGTAACCCTCACCCACACAGACAGACATTTCGGTTAACGTGTCTATAGAGTACACGGACTTCCTAAAATAAATTAGGAATTAATCAAGCAGAGATGATTCAGAGACTACACAGAAAGGTGGGGAAAAAAAGTAAACATTAAAAATTCCATTTAAATAGACTGCCCTAAGAACATTTGCAGCCCATAATGCAATTTTTCTCTATATAACAGTGATGAAAAGCTTTAGCTGCTTCTGCACACCTTGGAGACAGCAATGAATTAATATAGGAAAATTCAAGAATGTCATGTGGTTTAAAAATTAAATTGTCCCCTCGCAGAACTGTGTCGTATTTTCAGAAGGATATTTGTGCAGCTGCTGCTTTGGTTCCTGCACCCGGCCAGGTAAGGCCCTTGCGCAGAGCTCCGCAGGACGAGGCACAGGGGAGGCACGTGAGAGCCGGATCCCTCCCTGGCACACTTGTTCCTCTTTTCAAACATTATAGAAAAAAATATAGTACAGGGAGCTGCCTGTACTGAGAAGCTTCTTTAACAGAGAGCTGTTTCTGGGAAGAGAGCAGGCAGCATTTTCCCGAGCTCCCCCTGCAGAGCAGGATCGTGCCCGCGGGCTGCAGGGGCTCCTGCGCCGAGCTGCTGGGGATCGGGGGAGCCACTTCCAGCACTGCGCCTGTGCTTAAGCTTCAGACAGGATTTGGAGGTTCCCCAGGTCAGATCACGGCAATAAACTTCCCACGTCGTGCTTTGAGGTGAATGTCAGAACCGCGGTTGCAGAGGTTCTGCCCACGCCACCTGGGGCTCTGCTAAAATACAGGCACAAGGCAGAAAGCTGGACGGAGACTTTAAAAAGATCGGTGCTTTGTTCGTCCTGGTAGCTTGCTGGAATCAGCTCCCATGAGAGTGCAAATTCCTGGCTTTTGTTGCAGAAATCTGCAGCGAGCCCTGAGCAGGGTCTGTCAGTGTCGGGCTGTGGTCTAGCACCCCGAGCCCAAGCTGGGCTGGAGCGAGGGTGCCCCAGGAGGGTGCCCCAGGGCAGTGCCATGGGATGGTGCCACAGGACGGTGCCATAGGATGTGCCACAGGATGGCTGCACAGCCGTGGGGAGAGGAGGGTGATTTGCTTTCTGAAGTGCCTGTGACAAGCAGGGTGGTTTGAATGGGAGTAAGCTCTTGTTCGGGCGTCTGCATCCCTCTGATAAGCAGCGAGGGGAATTAAAAGCTGAAGTTATATTAAGAGTCCCTATCTTACACCCTGTCGCCTTGCCCATCGACAGGATATAAGACAAGCACGAGCCACTGGCGCTGGTGCAGCGGTGCGGGGCTGCTTCCAGCGTGCTGGGCTCGGCACAGCGCCCCGAGGCGTTCGCTGAAATGCGATTACAGATGCAGTGGTTTGGAAACGCCAAGGTGATGTTCCTCGTTTTGCTGAAGTTCACAGCGCACTGGGCAGGAAGCCCATGGAGCGGGCACCCCGGCTTACGGCTGGGTTACGGGGGGCAGGGGGCTCTGCTGCGTGCTGACGGGTGGCGCGGGGCTTGCTTCCAGCATGGGAGCAACCAGGGGATGCCCTCAAACACGTCCCAGGGACAACCAGGGGTGTGAGGACTCTGGTCCTCAATTTAAGTGATTAACAAGATGCTTCAGGACTTACTTGCACATTGTGTGTGTACCGTGGTGACAACACTGAGCTGGACAATATTACTGGACGTGGGGCTTCTGAACAATGTTAGTGGATGCAGAGCTTCTGAACAATATTATTTATTTCACCGTGCTGCCCCAGTTTGCAGAGCCCATTTTTATTTTTCCCCTGACTTCCCCACAAGCCCCCTTTCTGCTGCACCTTGGTGCAGGGATTTGGGCTCTTGGCCCCGGTGCCCCCTTGGGGAGGGCTCAGCAGCCGCGTGCCGCCTGCAGCTGGGCTCGTGCAGAGCCAAGCCGCTCCAGCGCCTCCCTGCTCCGGGCCATCTGCAACTTTCCGCACTGTGGTAGCGTTTTTGTCCTCTTTTTGGGATCAACTGCCAGCCCAGCTGAGGTCACAGAACAAAGCGCAAGGCACGGGAGCTGTAACGAGCGGTCGGAGCTAACCCGAGCCTCCCCAAGGCTTGTTCTTTCAGCTCGCAACTCCTCGTTATGCAACCCAGAAACTCTAGTCCTATTTTTATTTGTGATTATTGGCTTGATCCAGTAGGAAGCTCCGTGTGCATCGCTGCGGTGGGGTTGGCGGGCCCTCCCGTGCCCTGGGAGGACGGTGGCAGTGCTGCGGGCGCACGTGTGCCCTGCCCCTGCCCTGCGGGTTTCAGCCGGCTGCCACTTCTGGGGCTGGGGCTGCAGCGACTCTAGGGAGAGTCCGAAGCATCCCTAAATTTATGAGCTGCCCCTGTAGCTGCCCTGAGGTTAATAAGCTGTTGCTGACCAGCTGGCATGGCCGTACATCTGACAGGAGCTTGGTGATTTTGAGATGCTGCTACTCTAAAGGTGTTATAAGCCTTATAATATTGTGTTGTTTTTTTTTTGCTAAAACAAGTGGTGTGCCCCTGCGTCAGAGATGTGCTGTGCCTCTGGAGCCCCGCGGGTGCTGGGATGTGTGCTGCAGGCAATGCACCTTTGCTTTGTTTTCTGCTCACATCAGACATCATCTCTGGAACGGGGAGAGCCTGCTCGTGGCAAAATCAGCCCGGTTCTTATCCGCAGAGCTGCTGCCCGAGCTACTGCAAGACCACCAGGGAGGACCAGCACCATTTTCTGTGGGGTGCTCATTGCTCAGTGGGGTGCTCATTGCTCTCCATAGCCCGGGGGACAGCAGGGAGCGGGGGGCTCCGGTGCCGTGGGCACAGTGGTGCCCTTGGCTCCATCGTGCTGGGTCACCGTTGCGGTGGTTTCCTGGGCTCGTTTCTCCCGTGTCTCTGCTGAGGAGAGGAAGGGGCGCGTGGGGCTGACCCCACCATCTCTCAGAAGGGACCTGTGGCCGTGCAGCAGGGTCTCTCCCACCCCGTCCGTTCAGCAGCACCGGGCTGGGGCTTTCCAGCAATGCAGACATCGGTGCTGGAGGCAGCGGTAAGTGCCTGATACTTCTTCAGGCAGCTGGGAACCTTACCTACTGCACGGGTTGTTTCTGTATATCCCGTTCTGGGGATGGAGACAGTAGGTTTATGGAGGGAAGAAATTAAACGTTTCCTGGGTTTGCATCCTGGATTGTTTCCCATCGCCCGCAGAACACCGATGTGACCAGACTGCATAATCAGCCTGCCAAGCAGAAGTGCCTACCTCAAGGCCATTTTGTACTGTTGCAAGCCCAAATCAAGCTGGCAAATCTCTTCAGCTACTTCATTTTTCTGGAATTTGAAATCAAAATCTTCTTTAGTAAATACTCACACATTAAAAAAATTCCCAAGGCTGAGCTCCTCCACTGCGAGCTCCATTCAGTGCGAGCGCTTTCAGTTAGCGGCCCTGGAAGGCCGTTATCTCCCGTATAGATTGTTACACAATCCTAATTCTCATGCTGCAAATGGCTTCATTATGAAAACATAACATCAAAGTAGACCCAGAAACAATCAAGTTTCTGTTCGGAATCCAAGATGTTTGGGGAGGATCAAGAGTTCAGCCTTGCAAACTGCTCCAGAGGGCAGGTTGGGCTGTTCCTGGGAGGATGAAAAGCAATTTCCTCCCCCGCCACCCCCTGCGTCCCGACAAAAAGTTGTGGTTTACCCTGAATTTGTAAGCGGAGATAAACGTGGAAATCCCTTCATGACCCCGCAGGCATGCTGAATTAACTTGAAGTGAATATGAGGAACGTGTGGAACAAACGAGCAGGGAGAGCTCCGATCTGCCGGGTACCGGGCGTGGGGCTCCTCCGCCTCCCAGCACCGCGCTGCGGGGCCGCAGCCGGCTCTCTGGAGCCCCGGGGCTCTCATGGTGTGGGGATGTCGGAGGGTCCCACCGTGCCGGTGTCTCGGGGCGAGGAGGGCTTTTTGGTGGGCTGACTCGGGGCTCTCCCCCCGGGGCCCGGGATCTCCGTGTGTTCAGGGGCGGCGTGGGGCCATGGCGGGGAGGGCGATGCCCAGCGCCGACCATCCATCATCCTGCAGTAATGAACTGCTCTCCTGGCCAGGGACTAATTTGGTTCCTGTATCAAAGAGAATTAAGTTGTGGCTCTTGACCCTGAGAGTCTGTGTAGCTGAAAGGGAAGTTGCTGCATCTCTGCAGTCTGCAGCCGTAACCACGTTACGCGAGCAGCGCCCCGTTAGCCCTAATAGGAAGTAATGGCAGTGTAGCTTCCCATTAGAGCTAATGGGCATCACCTCGATTACTTGCACAGTGCAGGAAAGCCCTGCTGTGCTGTGCTGCTCCGTGCCGTGCTGTGCCAGGCTGTGCCATGCCGTGCTGTGCTGCTCCGTACCAGGCTGTGCTGTGCTGCTCCATGCCATGCTGTGCCGTGCCAGGCTGTGCTGTGTTGCTCCATGCCATGCTGTGCCAGGCTGTGCTGTGCCGTGCTGTGCTGTGCTGTGCCAGGCTGTGCTGTGCTGTGCTGTACTGCCCAGGCTGTGACGTGCCACATGATGCTGAGCCGTGCCACACCACACCATGCTGTGCCATGCAGCACTGTGCCACACCTCGCCATGCCATGCTGTGCCGTGCCGTGCCATGCCATGCTGTGCTATGCCGTGGGAGCAGCTGGCGGACTCGGGAGCAGGGGGCACAGCGGCAGGCAGGACAGCAGCAGGGGCACACCGAGGCAGCTGCCAGTATTTTAAACAGCTTTGAATTCTCCGATTTTACAGGTTTTTTTGGCTCCATGAAAGAACAGCAAAGCCACATCTCCTGCTCGGTCTTTAATCTGCACTACAGCCGCCAGTGCATCAGCTGCGGGATCGCCGCTCGGTTTCAGGCTGTGTGTGAGCAGCCTCTCCCCTAACCACGGGTCCCAGCGGCCCCGTGCCGCGCTGCGCTCCCTGGGGACCAGGCAGGGTCTGGCTTTGGCCTGCTGCTGGAGTTATTGTGTTCAGGTAGAGATGCATCACGGGCAGAAAAATGCAGCTACCTGCTCTCTTTTCTTCAGACTTCAGAATTTCTTTCTAAGCCAGAGACCAGTCCCAGTCACTCTTGCTGGTCTTACCAAATCCATTTACCTCTGCCAAATTAGGGTGAGGCTGAGATTTTCAGCGTGCCCAATGAATCCAGCATCACTTCTAGTGGTTCGGTATGCGTTGTTAGTCAGTCTCTGTCATTTCTTCCCTTCCTTAACATAACACAGTGAGGAGGGAAGAGAAATTGAGAGAGTGAGTGACCATGACTGCGAGATGTTGGCAGAGAGAAGTCAGTGGCACAAAGGGAAGCAGCTCGGACGTGACGGGTGACTCACGCTGCCGCCAACCTTGGCAGCGCTGCAGGGCAGCCCTGGTGCGAGGACAGGCGGGCAGGGAACAATGCCCACAATGTGCGCCGCACAAGGGGGCCGTTCTTCCCCCAGAGCGGGCACATCCACTTGTTCCAGCTCCTTCCCCCCCGGACAATGCAAGGAAAGCCCGTGTTTGGGCCGGAGTTCCCTGCTCATCACCTCGCCAGGCAGGGACTGCTCAGCCCTGGCTGCGTGGGTCTGTCCGCGGCACAGGGCAGGCGCGGGAGAGCTGGTGGAGAAAATCTTTGGGTGCAGCAAAGGGCTTGGCTTCCCGTCCTTCTGGTTGTGGCTTTGGGTTACAATAGCAGGGACAACATCTGAACTACAATGGCGATAATGATAATAATTAATGAAAATGCTTTTCTGGGTTTAAACCTATTGCTTGTATCTGGCTGAGAGCTCTGCAGATGTCTGCGGTGAAGCCTCCTGCCCTGCCACGGCTCCCAGGGACGCGGGCAGCGGGGCTCCTGCTGTGGTGCCCCACGGGTCCTTGCTGCTGCTCTGTGTGTCTGGCTGCTCTGCGCAGAAGCTCAGCTACTGCAGCCCGCTTGACAGGCTCCGCCTTTAGTTCTTGTCATGTTTTTGAAAAATTTTATTTAAATAAATTGCCAGATAAAATGCGGCTTTCAACTTGTTGACCTGCTGGGGCGTTATAGCCTTCCAGCCGTGCCATCGGGGAAAATTCAAGCCTTAGAAGTTTGCTTGTTATAAATGAATTGCCTTGTAGGTGTTTTGATGTATCAAAACTGCATTAACCAGAAAGGGGGTTTTAGTGGCTGTGGTTGTTGGTTAAAGGAGAAAATAAATCTTTCCATACTTCTCAGTGGCTGGGGTGCTGACCACAGTCGGTCTGGGCTAGCAGTGAAATGAAGAGCTGGGAGCGCAGCGTGGAGCTGGGCGACAGCACGGCGTGGCAGATGCTGAATGCAGAAACAAATCCAGTGCCCAGTCCCTGCAGCTGGCAGGAGCTGTACAGGAACTGGGGAGCCGCTGTGAGGTGGAGCCCCGCCGCTCCCAGCCGCTGGGATTTGCTGGCCCCGTCCCCAGCGCTGCGGCGCTCACTGGGGTTTAAACTGGACGACAGGCAGCGTGCTGGTGCGGAGGTGGGGGTGCTCCGGCCCCGCTCCCCTGGGCCCCCCTGGGTGCTGAAAGTGGTGCCCCAGCTGAATTCAAGTCAGAGCGGGGCGGCAGGCGGCGCCTCGGAGCAGAACCAATGCTCCTGCTCGCAGACCGTACGGCCGGCAGTCTCACGGCACCCATCCGACGAGGTTACTCCCAGAAGTGGTGTGGTAACTGAAATAAATATCAGTCAGCGGTGGCATAAACATTTTTCTTATGCAAAGATGTTCAGTGCTCGTAAGTGCTATGGAACATGCTTGCAGAAAACCACTTTGCACTTTTCCTGGCCAGCTTTATTTCCCACAGCAAATCACCAGGCAGACACGGGCGGCTGCTCGCTCGCCCTTCCACAGCACTGCCCCTGTGCCGCCTTCCTGGCAACGTGTGATGTACAGGCACCGTCTGGGCTCCGTAAGCCACGCGTGGCTTTTCCTCAGCCATCCTGCAGCACCCGGGATAGCTGCTGGTCCCCTGCCCTCCCGAGAGGCTCTTCCCATGCCGTGCAGGTCTTGCAGGCGCGGTGTGGCTTGTGCCGGGGCGGCTGTGCCCAGCAGTGCTGCGGGTGCCGGAGGTGAGGGCAGGGCACAGTCCGTCCCCTGCACCTTGGGGGACTTTTCCCCAATTTGCCGAGTGCAGGGAACAGCCAGCGCAGGTTTGTTTGGTTTGGTCTGCAGAGAGCACGTGGGGCACGTCCCTGTCTGATTACAGCTCCCGTATTTATGAGTGGGAAGGGAGTTCCAGGCTCCACTCACATGGCTGTTACATTCGGGTGCACTGGGTAGCTTTGTCATTCTTCATCATCACCATCACCATCACCACGCACCTGGGCTGATCCTGGCACAAGCTGCTGGAGCGCTCGGGGTGCCACCAGTGCTACCAGTGCCACGCCAGCTGGTCCAGGTCACTCGGACTGGTGGCACTGGGAGAAGCAGCTGCGGGTCTGGTGGAAATGTGACTGCTGTGGTGTTTGCCGGCCCCAAAACGTGCCGTGGCCAAGGGTGAGTGCACAACAGGAGGTGGCTGTGCCTGGGACCATGCTGTGCTTGTGGTGGGTGGCACCTGGGAAGCCTCACGGGGCTCCACAGTGCAGCCACCCCAGTGCGCCCGCAGCCCCCGCGCTCCCGGTGTGCTCGGAGCAACGTGGCACAAAGCAGGGCAGGGAAGGTTGTTGTAGCTGTCCCGTTATTAATAGTGCATCAGCCTGCTCGGCGATTGAAAGCGTGTGGGCAAGGGAGGGAACTGCCTGCAAAGCAAACGGCTCCACTCGGAGCTCCGTGGCTGGCGTTCATCCTCCGAGGAAACTCTCTCCAGGTTTTCCTGGAGAGCTCATTAAAGAGACAATAAAGGCACATGATAAATAGGATGCAGCTGTTATTAACACGCAGTCCCTGGGAACTGCTCTGAGAAACTCGGTGCCTGGACAACGAGCGCGTGTCCCGGCTGGTGCTGGGCTGCTCAGCCCCGCATCTCCATGGCTACGGCGCCCTCCGAGCGGCTCCGGCTGGTGCCGCCAGCGCCTGCTCGCATCAGCGTGCGCGGGGCTGGGGGCAGCTCTCCGCGGGGGTATTTGCATTTCAAACCAGCGGGAGAGCCTTCCCGTGGACCTGCGGATTCAATTCCATCTCACAAAGCGTTCCTGCTTGTTAGTGCCTGCTTTTCAAAATATTGTGCTTGGTGTGAGCGAAATATCCTCCCTGGCGGCCAGCCTCGTGCTGGTGTTGCGTGCTAACGCCCCAGCGTGCAGGGAGGGTGGGGGTGCAGGCTGCTGCCTCCAAAGTGAGAATCACGGGGAGTTGGATCCTTTGCCTTTGGTTGAAAATCGGTGCTGCGAGCAGTGGCAGGCAGGCGGTGGGTGCCCAAGGCCACCTCTTGCAGCGGAGGCGAGGGTGCAGGCAGACACCTCCGTCCCTCCAGCCTCGGCTCGCTCCCATGCAGGTCTGTGCTCAGCCCCCTCCCTGGCTCCCTTCACCCACAGCTCTCTGCTTTGGTTGCTTTTTGTGCATAAACCGGTGCCTGCATCGTGCAGGCGGTGGTCGCACCAGGAGGTGACGGAGAGGTACTTGTTTTTGGCAAAGCCCGGTCGAGCTGTGCTGGCGCACGTGCACAAGGGGTTTGTGAAGCAGAAGGTGCCTGGGCCGGGACTCGGAGCAGCCGTGCTCTGGATTTGGGGCACCGTGAGCTGCAGGATCCACCCCTCCTGGTGCAGTTTATTCCTCTGTTTAATCACCTTCATTTTAAAAAAAAAAGGTCCCCTGTTTCCAATTCAAATTTGTCTGCTCCCAGCTTCCAGAGGCTGCTGCTTGCGACGCTTTTCTTCACTTGATTGAAGAGCCCTTTAGTAGCTGGTGTTTTCTCTCTGTGAAGGCACTTACCAATGATAATCATGTCACCTCTCACTCTTCTTTTTGATGCATTAGAGAGGCTGAGCTCTTCAGCACTCCCACTGCCAGGCATTTTCTCCAGCTCCCAAACAATTTTTGTCTCTTTTTTGCACCCTCCCCGGTGTTTTCATCTCCCTCCTTGTGCTGCAGCTATCGAGTCAGGGCACCGCCCTCCAGCATCCCGCCCGCTGACGCTGTGCAGAGTGAAACCCGCTCCCCAGGGCTGATTTGGACACCCCCAGCCACCCCCGGCTGCTCCCCACCGCCGTGCCCTGGCCCCCGCCGCGCTGCCTGCTCTGCAAGCGCAGCCGAGGAGCACGGGGGCGCAGACTTGTTGCACGCTTTGTGTGATGATCTTCCCCTTTATAGAAGCAGCTCATTTAGGCAGGCAGCACAGCAGGTCCTTTCTGCTTCTGCACCCGTCCCCGGCAGCCCTTGGCAGACACAGGGGATGGGGATGGGGACCTTGGTCTGAGCCGCTGTGACTGCGCTGGTGACATTGCCCTGTGGCACACGCGGCCTGTTCCAGCCCTTTTCCTTGAGAGCAAACTTGCAAAAAGCAGCGCTTTCACAAGCAGCCTTTAATGGCGATGAATTCCTCGTGGGCACGGGTGTGCTTGGCACTGCAGGGAGGTGAAGTTACGGTGTCTCCAAGCACAGGTCTGGGGGTGACAGCCCCGGGCTGTGCCTGCTCCCCCTGGGAAACCTGGTCACGCCTGTGCGTGCTGCCATCAGATGGTGGTCGTATGGGTCAGGGGTAGGCGGTCTTGCCCCCTGATAATGGGTAAATTATAGCAATCTACTATTTTTTGGAGGAAAAACAGATTCCTCTCAAACAGTTTGCAGTCAGAAGAGTATATTTACACGTCCTGTGTGCGGGAGTCTGGTAGGGCTTCTTCTGCGTTTCTGTGTGCGCTTTTCCAATGATCACTTTTGACAGCATCTTTCCGTGGGTCTGCTGCCACGTGGCATTAACGCCGTTGTGTACTAATCCCTGACTGCCTGACTTCTGGTGCCCCGTGCCAACGTCTCCTGCAGCCTCAGTGGGTCTGGCCTGATCCTTGACGCTGCCCATTTTATTTGGCTGAATGGGAGAGCTCAGCGTAAAGCAAAATCTTGTGGCAATATTTTCTCTGTGCTGGAGAACAGACAGAAGCTCGTGTAAATGTTTCCTTCAGCAGAATACGCCTATAATTTACTTTCAAGCCATGATGAAAAATATAGAGGGGATAGATTGAATAGATGAAAAGGGGAAACAGCAGAGGTTAGAAGCATCTTTATTGCTGTGGGTGTTTTCTCAGCAGAAGGGACAGGCGCATGGGTGGCTCCTAGCAGAGGCGGGCGCTGGGGTGCTGGGGGGGCTCCGTGCCATGAGCTCCGTGCTGTGCCTGCCGCACCTCCTGCTTGGGCGGGAGCAGACGATGGATGTCTGGCATGCACGTTCCCTACTTGGGGTCAAAGGCACTATCGGTGCATGTGCAAAATTAAATTTAAAACTGGATTTTTGCTGCACTTTTATTTGCTTACACCACTCAGGATTTCAGGTGATAGAGATAAAAAAGTGATGTTCATGCGAAGTGTCTGTGAATGGTGAGTTGATAACGCATCAACGTCCTGCAAAAGTGCTGCTGGTGAACAGCCAGCGCAGAGCTGAGCTTTACATGCTCGGCAGTGCTGAAGTGCTGGAGGGAGCTGTGGTTTGATGTCAGTTCTAAGTCATTTCAGACGAAAGTCTCTCAGACACAGGGAGATTGCTGGCCCCGAGGTCTCTGTTCCTGTGAATTACGCAGCGCCGAGCCTTGGTGCCTGGGAAGCCCTGAGGCAGGGACCCCAGCTCCTCGGCGAGCTCCTCGTGCCCATTTGCACAAACTTTGTTATTTTTCAGAACACAAAGCGTGCCCGGCACACACCTGGGAACATCAAGCACCGAACAAACACGTAGCAAAATCAAGCGTGTGTGGTTTTTGAAGCCACCCCTGTGTGTGCCGTGGTGTGGGTGCCCAGCACGTGGCCGGGCAGTCGCTGCAGCGAGGGCAGCCCCCGCGGCGGGGACCCCATGGCCCACGGGTGCTGGTGCTCAGCAGAAGCTGGGCTCAGCACAGGTCCCCAGCTGCTGGTGGTGGGGAAGCGCGGCTCGTGCACTGCAGGGCTGTGGCGGGGGCAGCTTCGGAGCATGGCTCCGCTGCATGCCAGCACCCCTCCGTCCCACGGCCGGCAGCGGCCCCGAGGTGCCATCACCGCGAGCCTTGGCGGGTTTCTCACCTCCTGCCTCATCCGCAGGCTGTTGCTCGGGAAAGCAATGAAGGTGAAAATTTAAATGAAAACTCAGAGAGAGCCTTGAGAGCAAACAAATTGGAAAATAAACTCAGTGGAACAGTGAGAAAAGGCCCGTGACATATAAGAAATGGCGTGGTTAGAAACAGAGCTAAGCAGAAAACGAGCCGGTTGCCCCTGAGAGCAGGGCAGCTCAGCCCCACGGGCTCCGGCCGTGCTTCCCTGCCCCAGCAGCGGCCTCCAGACCCTCCCAGCCTCGTGCAGACTGCTCTGAAGGCACAACCTGCACATCTGTACGCGCTGTGTGATGGAAGTACGTGATGCACATCACCAAGGTGCCACCACTTGGATCAAAACCAAAAGTACCATCAGAAACTTCATTTACAGAGGACATTCTGTGAGCAGTCTGTGGACTGGCCTGGAGCTACGCAGTTCTGTGACATCCACCCCAATGATGCGTAGGGCCCGTGGCACCTTTTTGGGGCCTGACCCCCTGTGTTTTCCAGCCTGGTCTCAGGGCACGGGAGCTGTGGCTGCCCGGCACCTGCCCCACTGAGGGCTTTGGAGCTGGTGCTAAGACCCAAGAGCATCCACCCAAAAAGAGGGGAAATTTTCAGAGCATCTCCCCACCGTGTCCAACCAGCCCCAGCAGCTCCCGGGCTGTTTCCAGTCGGGCTGCACCTCCCTGTGTGGGCTTGTTCGTAACGCTGCATCTGGTCGGGCTGCGGAAACAGATTGCTGCTTAACCTTGGCAGGAGTGCAGGCTCCTCCGTGGACGTCCGTGTGACATAAAACAATGTGACACGTTTGCGCATGATGTCACGCTCATATAAAAATACTCGAGCCTGTCCACTGAGATCTTCGTACAGCCGCAGCCAGCAACAGCCGAATCTGGGGCATCTGTGACCGTGTCGCCCACGGCGGTGAATTTCCATATTGTCGCGTGCAGTTAATAATTTTATTCATCCCCAGCCCGTCTCCCCCAGGAGCGAGGGGGAGACAAAAGAGGTCTCAGCACTGTGAGACCTGATTGCTGCCAGGCGTTTGCATGGAGGCAGCGGGCAGCCACAGCCACCGGCCGTGGGCTGTGGTCGGGCAGGACGGGATGTCCGAGGGCTTGGGCAAATAAAGGATTGTCGTTTGTCTGCGGTGCCCGCTGGGGTCACGGCACCAATTAGCATCATGCGCTGAGTGAGCTGCGAAAGGTGCCTCTCCCCAAATCCTGATCTTTGTCCAAAATCTGTTCCAGGAGCTCCCCCTCGGCACCCCAGCATCCAGCCCCCCCCCAGACCATGCACCCATGGTGGGACTGCGCTGCCTGTGCGTGCCTGCTCTGTTTGTATCTGTATTTATATATATTAGTGTCTTTACAAATCCTTTGCAAAGTCACCTTATGTGACAAAGCACGTTAGCACTTCAGCATAAGGCACTGAAATTATCTTGAAGGCTCATCCAGACGCTTGGCTATTAGGAGGGTCGTTCTGTACGCGTCGCAGTGTAGGGACACTTCGTGCTGAGGCGTATTGCTAATTCATGAGACAGGCTCAGGTTGCCCTGAGAAAGTGAGTGGGGAAGGAGGAGGAAGAAGGAGGAGGAGAAGGAGGAGCAGGAGGAGGAGAAGGAGGAGGAGGAGGAAGAGAAAGGTTGGATGATGGTTAATTGTGCAAGAGGAATGGGAATGGCATAAAGAGCAGATAGAAATATTTACAGCTAGAGGGAAATATTTAAAATAATTTTGCAGCTGAAGGATAGACTTATGGGGGTAATGCATGAGGAATGAAGCTGCTGCTCCTCTGTACAGGTGCCGTGGCTGGTAATAAATGAAGCTTTAGGGTGACACCTGAGGGGAGGTTTGGAAGCTGCCTCCTTCACCCCACTCTCCCTGCCCGTCCTGGGCCCGGCGGTGGCAGCACGGACGGGGCACGGGGCCCGCTCCCAAACACCTTCATTTCTCTTCGCTCTTGTGCCCCGTCCCAAAGCCAGCGCAGAAGGCACCGTGGCGGCGGCCGTGTGCGAGGGGCTGGCAGCAGCTCCCGTTCAGCGCTGCTGCTCGGGGCTGAGGCTGGCAGCCGGTGTCGCACCCAGGGGAGCCTCTGAGTCACCGTGTTTGCACAGAGGAGAAATAAACCCTCAGAAAACAAACTGCCTTTTTAAACGCTGCTTCTCGGAGACCTGCTGTGATGAAGCCCCCCGGCCTGCGCTCTAGATGTTCTCCTGAGGGCGTTTCCTTGTTGACCCAAGCTGACCAAAGCTAACTTGCCTTTTTCCCTGCCTTTCCTCTCCTTAACCTGCCTTTTTCCCCTGTCACACAGTTACTGATGCCCGTGGGTTTGTGTCTGTGGGATGTCGGGGAGGTACGGCCGTTCCTGGCACTTGTCTGCCGGTAAGAACTCGAGTCGCGGCTGCAGCAATCTCCTTCTGTGCCCTTGGGAGATGTGGAGATCTTCAGCCAAGGCAGATCTTGTAGCTCTGCCTTCGTCCCTGCCCCGTTACAGGTGCCCCCCTGCAGCACGGGCAGCTGCAGCCAGCCAGGGCCCCCCCGGCCCCCGTGGGTGATGGTGACGCAGTGACCGGGGCCGGGCGCTGCTGGGGGCTGAGCCACATTCATGATGCAACAAAACAAAACAAAACCCCACAGATATTAAATGCATTTTTAATCCCAGTTAGTCCCCAGAATACTTTAGGGTCTAGTAACTGGGGGCTGAAATTAGCGTAACATCGCAAGGATTTTGTATTGCTTTAACAGAGCGTGTACTTAAGTGTGCAAAGAATTTACCAAGGGAAATGATAAGAGATTTTGTCATTCCCTAATTCAAGTTATCTAAAAGCTTTGGGCCTAGTTTCAGCATAGCTTGTTGTTAATGCACACATTTCACTTTGTGGGCTTTTTTTTGGCTTATGTTATTCAAAAGGCTGAGTTAGGTGGTCAGAGTTATCTTGTGACTTCAAAATCGGTGAGGCTGAGGGGAATTGGAGTTGTCTGGGATTTTTTTCAAAGAGCCAAGATGGAATTAATCCAGTTTACTGCAGCCAATTTAATGCTTTTTATATGTCACGGAGCTGTGACTCTTTGTGCAATGTGGGAGTTTGCTACCTGTAATTCACAGCAGCAGTGAATCGCTCCAGCTCACATGTACCCAGTGCTGGTCGGCACGCACTGAGCCGCTGCCAGGGCTGCTCGTTGAGATCAACGTCTTCATCACACCCGGCAGAATCAGGCAAACAGCGAGGAGGCATTTGTCTTCCTTTTCCCAGGACTGCACAGGGACAGATGATGTCATCCATGAGGTCAGAGAAATATCTTCAAGGAGATGGATCCTTTTGATCCTTTCTCTTCGTTAAAAGCACACAGGCTGGTCTGCGAGAGCTGAGCGCTCTTGCTGCATGTGGCAGCGGCGATGCAGTGCAATGCCATGAGGTGTGGTGTGGTGTGATGTGGTGCAGTGCGATGCAATGTGATGTGGTGCAGTGCGATGTGGTACCATGCGGTGCAGTGTGGTGCAGCGCGATGTGATGCAATGCGATGTAACGCAGTGCGATGCGGTGTGGTGCAGTGCAGTGCGATGTGATGTGGTGCAGTGTGATGTGGTACCATGCGGTGCAGTGCAGTGTGACGCACTGCAATGCGATGTAACGCAGTGCGATGCGGTGTGGTGCAGTGCAGTGCGATGTGGTGTGATGCAGCGTGGTGCATGCAGTGTGATGCAATGCCACGCGGCGCAGTGTGGCGCAGTGCAGTGCAGTATGCTGTGGTGTGATGCGATGTGATGCAATGTGTACCACCCTGCCCCACCCCCCCTCCACTGCTGCATCTGAAGCAATTTGGAAGGTGCAGCCATCAGCCATGCAGATGTTACCGTCTGTATATGAAAACTACATTTTGCACTGTATTTAAAGGGGGGGACAAGTCATGTGTTGGTATCTCTTCCCAGTCTCATCCAGGTGAAGAGGAGGAGCAGAACGTGTGCGGCTGTTCCTGCAGGCGTGTGCTAGTGCCTGACCTTAGTGCACAGCCCCGAGCCCTGCCGGGGCCAGCCCGCGCTGCTCCCCTGAAGCTGGCAGGGCTGCGGCAGCCGAGAGCAGCCACGGCCTACCTTTTTGTCCACAAATGCATGAGATGCAAACATACACAACTTCTGGTTCATGCAGAAATGTTAAGTATCAGTAATAACAGAATAATGATGGATATCACCAGTAGCTGTAAAATAGGTCCATCATGGAAAAATATTTTTCAGCATTCCTGTTTGATTGACTCCTGTGGTGGAGCAGAGCAGAAAAGGTGATTAATAATAATCTGTGCTGCGGCTGGATGATAAAGGTTCGCGAAGGATGGAGTAGAACTGCTTTAATAGACTGCTTAATATGCAATTATTGCTAGGGGCCATATGTTATTCTGTGTATAAATAATCAGCAGATATTGTCGCCTCAGCTGCTGGAGTGCAGCAATTTGGCACCTCTGGCATCGTCTCTCAGTCTTGGCAAAGGCACAGAAGCCAGAGATCTGTTAAACACAGACTATTACAGCAAACAACTTCAGCCGGCAGCGTCCGTGGGCTCCTTCTGCAGCCCCAGGAAGCTGCTGGGTGAGGGCCACCCCGCCGCAGAGCTGCAGAGCCCCCAGCCGAGCTCTCCTGTTCGGCCTCATTTACGGCAGCTCCATCCCGGGGGCCCCCAGACTCATTTCATGCTGCTGGGGCCAGCCCGGCCCTTCCGCACCCTGCTCCGTGCTGCCCCGCTGCTCCGGCCCGCGACGGGCTCTGCTGCTGCCCGAAAGCTCTCCCTGCACTCATACACCCAAAAACAGAGCTTTTTGGCCAGGGTTTGCGGTGTGATCGTGGGCAGTGCCCCACAGGAAGGGGCAGGTGGGTTTGGGAGAGAAACGTCCCTGTCCCCTCCGTCACAGCCGCTGCACACAGCAGGACCGTGGCCTGCTGCTTTGCTGTTCCAATGAACCGTGCCGAAAAGTTCTGTTTTACCCCCAAAAAGACGGTCATTTGTATGCAGCAGGTAGCTTTGCTTTTTCACAATATATCGAGATGAATTGTGAGTTGGGGTTGCAGCTCGGTGGCTGTCACAGGACTCCCAAAGGAACGGAAGATCGGCCTTTGCTGAATTTTTGTAGTTTTGGACTACTTGGCAGTGAAACCTGGAAAGGCAACACCGTGAGAAACGCAGAGCTGGAGGTGAAATACAAAAGTAGCAGAAGGAAATCTGGAGACGGAGGCTGCCTTCTGCCAGGAGGTCCCTTTGGGAGTGCCAAGTAACCCAGTGTTAGCTGGGGATATGGGGAACGTGTGGGGTGTCTACAGACGGTGAGGTGGTTCGTCCCCTTGCACGTGTTGTGCAAGCTGGTGCAGAGGAGCGTTTTCCCTTCAATCCAGTTAGAAAAGCAATGGCCCCCAGGTGGGAAGGAGGAGGTGTCCGGGGCAGAGCAGCTGCTGGCCAAGCCCCAGCTGGCCATGGGCAGTGGGGCTGCTGCTGAATCCAGCGGTGCCGTGGTGCCAGGGGCTCCCGCTCCCCTCCAGCCCTGCCCCTGGGGTCCGTCAGCGTCGCTGCTGGCAGGTGGTGGCGCTGCCTGGGCCATCTGGTTCTGTGGTGGGGTGCAAGTGGATGGGTTGTTCATTGCTCCTGAAGAGACTTGCAGCCAGTGCTGCTGTCTCTGGGACAGTGTCTGGTGCTGAGTCATGAGCGTCTGGGTTTTTGGAAGATTAAAAATAGCTCTTGAACCTGGCAGCCCTCGGTGCCGTTTTTCTGCCGGCTGTGCACGGTGCTGCCTGCGCTGGGGGTCCGGGCTCCCCTGCACGCGCTGTAGCTGGGGCAGGGTTGTCTCCTTCGCTCTGCGTCTTGCTTCCTTTGCCTGCTGGGTGTCAGGGCGGGCACAGGGAGGGCTGAAGCTCTGCTCTGGCCCACGGTGGATGTTTGTGTTCTTGTGACATTTTTCTGGATGTGCTGGGGCTGACAAGGCTCCTGCATGCAGCAGGCAGGCGGTGACATCCCTGCCTCGGAGCAAGGCTCCCGTCGTCCCCGTGGTCCTCAGCACTTCTCTGCCACGGGGCAGGGATGCTTCGTTACCTTGATGAAGGAGGTGTATGCATGCATTTCCTATTCCCAGATGTCTGCACTTCATTTGGCAGGGAGGAAATGTTTGTTTTTAATTTGTCTTTAGTTACCGAGCAATGCAGGCTGCTCTGTACCAGTGGCTGAGCATCTTGGTGTTTGCTGCTCTGTGTTGTCTGCAAACTTCACAGCAGTGTTTTTGCTTTCTGGTAGGCTTTTGATTAAAATCTTAGGAGCTGGACCTGTTTTCTGGAGGACTTCCGTCAGAAACACCTGCTCAGTGGTTTCAGCTTCTAATTGCCTTTCAGACAGGCAGTCAGCTTCTAATCCGTTTAGTGCGTGTCGTGTTGATTTTGTATCATTCTAATTTTTAATCGAAATGTCATGCGATACCAGGTTAAATGTCTTACGGAAGTCTAAATATATTAAATCAACACTGTTGCCTTTATTAACCAATTTTTTAAACTCATCATAAAAAAATCAAATAGATTTGACAGGGTTCATTTTTCATCAGCTGTGTTTGGCGTCCGCTCTCCAGCAGCAGCAGCTGGTATCAGCATTTCCTTTATTTTCCCCGTGATCAGTCGGGCTGGAAGGACGACGATTACCCATGCTGACACCATTTTCAGTTATCAGCAAAATGCTGCTTTCCTTCAGACTTTTGGAGCTTCCTCATGCAGAGGTATGAAATGAGATCGGGTTTATACAATTTTCTTACAGTCAGAAACTCAAGTGATGGCCAGTCTGTATCCCAAAGAAATTGCCATTTAAATGCTTAAATCCCGAGTCTGCTGAGCGCTTACTCCCTGAGAATGTAAATATTTGAACTCTGTCATCGAACACAAACCTGTGAGCCGAGTCCTCGCCCTGCGGGCCCTGCAGGGCAGCGAGAATCTTAATTAGGCATTGACTAATTATTTCAGTTTTGGTCACCTTGAAATCCGTGACTGGGGTGAGGAACGCGGGGGGAAGCACGTTGTGGGGCTGGGGGAGGCAGCAGCTCGGTTCTGTGGTTGCTGACGGCCCTTCCACGGGGCACGTCTGGCGCGGGTGCAGCTCTCCCCCGGGAGCCGTGTCTTGGCCGGTGCTGAGGGGGCTGCAGGCAGAACAGCTCCGTGCCTGGCCTTGCCGAGCTGTGCCTGGCCTTGCCGAGCTGTGCCTGGCCCCGCCAAACCGTGCCTGGCCCTGCAGAGCCGTGCCTGGCCCCAGAGCATCCCGCAGCAGCCAAGCTGCCCAGCAGTGCGTCCTGGTGGGGTTGGAGCCTGGAGAACCCAGGCACAAAGCGACTGTGCGTCACCTGGGGCATGCGGTGAGTGCTCAGCCCTTCTCGGGTCACCTCCGAGTGGGTTAGTGCAGAAATGGGAGCTTCTTCCAAACGGTGTCCGGGCCAAGCTCCTGGGGATGCCGTTGGGCACCTGCTGCTGGGGCATCCTGGGGATGCTCAATCATGGCATGGCTGAGGGCGGGGGGGCCTCCGGGGGCATCAGTCCAACCCCTGCTGCAGCAGGGCCACCTAGAAACGGCTGCTTGCAAAGGGGGAACCCCTCTTTGGGGCTCCGGGACCCCCAGTTGAAGGGCTGTGCGTGCGGACAGCACTGGCGCTGGCGGGTATCTCTCTGCCCCCCACTTTTCCTCCTGCTGCTGCTTTGTGCCCATGGTAGTTTCAGCCTACCCAAGCCTAATTTATGATAATTATTTTTAATACCACTTTTATGTGGCAATATATTGTTTTAATTTCATAACAATGCAACATCTGATATTAAGCGTTTCCAGCTCGACTCCCAAGGATACACGAGCTCCCCGAGGCAGTATTTATTAAAATCCTTTTTTGTCCATATTTCATGTTTATTACTGCCATCTTTAATTAAGGGAGGTAAATATTGCTGATGTGGGTTGAGGGGCCTGTTTAACACGAGTAATTGGAAATGCACTCGGCAGTACGAGGTGCCCCAGGAGGGGAGGGCGGCTCCGGGGTGCCCCAGAGCAGGCGGCTGGGAGGGGACGGGGTCTC
The DNA here is from genome assembly GCF_964211835.1 of Anser anser. NCBI lineage: Eukaryota > Metazoa > Chordata > Aves > Anseriformes > Anatidae > Anser > Anser anser. Next base: position 687,799 of record NC_139730.1, on the reverse strand, counting down.
GGTGGTGGGGCTGGACCCGGGAGCTGGAGATGTTTTAAAATTAATGATAAGTTTCTCGTGAAGATGCTTTTTCTGACCAGATTCTACTGAGCGTGCTGCCACAGCTGTGAGGATGGGGGAGCCCTGAGGTGCTTTCAGGTGTGGAGCTGGAGCCTTTCCTTCGAGCTGGCCTGCGGGCACCGAGGGGCACTGCCCAGAGCATCACGTTATTACAAGAGGCATTGCAGTTCCGAGCGTTACTATAAGAGGCATTGCTGCTCCGAGAGCCAGGCCTGGGGCCCGTTATGCAGAGAAATGGGTCTGGGAAGAGGGAGGGAGCTTGCTCCGGCCACAGCAGGAGCCCTCAGCCCCTCGGAGCCGTGCAGCAGGTGCAGGCACTCTCCTGTTCCGGGCCTTTGTGTAAGTTCTGCCTTTTGAAATCAATTTTTAATACCTCTGTGAGCCTGACACTAGTCTGATTCATATTTTTCGTGAATTATTCTATATTAGTCCCTTCACATCTCTGGAGCTTTTTTCCATGTAATTCTGTATTCCATGTTTATACCCACGATGGGAGGAAGGAAAGCAAAAAACAGGCCTAAATCCAGTTGAGTATATTGCTAGGCCACTTTCCATGACACGTGTCCTAAAATCATTCTTATTGTCAGGCAACGTTTCTGCCTGTGGGAGGATGGCAGGCAGTGCCAGGAGTGGCACTGGGCACGCAGGCGGCGCGGTCCCCGCGCTGTGCAGGGTGCTTGGTGGGGCTGTGCCGCAGCTTTACCCCTTCCAGCCTCGCTTCTTCACTTGTCAGGGAAAGAAAGGGCTTTTTGTCGCCCGAAGGCGTCCTTCCCGAGTGCCTTGCAGGTGAGGGCAGCGTGCTGCAGGAGGGGAAGTGGGCGCTGTGCACGGACCAGGCTCAGGGAAGATGGGCGCTGCGCTGCCTGGGGTAGATGCAGCCATCGCTGCGGCGAGGAAGGGCTTCACCACCCTTGTTTTTGTATCTGAGGCAGCAATTGATCTCTGAATTCAGATGCTTTACCGCCTTATAGACCTTCTCCAAAGCCCATTTCATTAAGAGACCTCCATTCAAATTAATGGGTTGAACTTCATGCCTTGCATGCAAACAGCAGTGTGTAATTGCAGGTTTGCTCATAATTGCAGGGACTCTGGAATATATTGTGGTGTTCGTTATTCATGCAGTTGTTTGTTGTAGGGAAAATAAGATTAATTTATATTCCGGTAATACTTCAAGTGCATATTTTCATATGATTGTATAAAGGTGGAACCTTTAGGGAGCCCTCAGATATTGCAAAGTGTGCCGTAAGATCCCTGGCCTTGGTCTCATTGCCATGGTAATGAGGATCTCGGGCTGTACATCAGGAGCTGTGGAGAAGCAGAGCAGACTTAATTCAGGTGTAATCTCCCTGGCTTTGGGAGGCTTTCGCAGGGGCTGATTTTTGGCCTAGTAAGCCAGTCACAAAAGCTAGGTTCCCAAATAATAGCACACCACAGTTCTGCAAGATTGAAGGCTGCTGAGATGATGTTTGCCTGCTTCTCCCAGATATTGCTCATTTGAAGAACTTTTTCTCTCCATGTACAGCTGTATGTATATGCAGGGATGAGGGACTTTGTGGTCAGCTGAAACTTCAGTACAACGCCCCTTACAACTTCATTTGTGAAGTACACCTTGTGCATCTGAATACTGCCGCTGCCCCACCCTGGAAAAAAATATTTCCTTTCAAACATGGGCTGCGCCCCGCGATGCCGTGAGCTGGCCGGATGGCAGGAAAGCTCTGCACCAGCGCTAGCAAGCCTTGATCTCATCGCCACCTGAGGTTTCCCATCGGGACCGAGGAAGAACACTTTGGTCCCCAGCTGCACGAGTGCAAGGCCGCTGTCACGAGAGGGCTGTGCTCAGTGCTGGGCGTCCCCGCTGGGTGCTGCCCTGACCCCAGGGTGTGGGTGGGCACGGCTCCCTGGGGACAGCCGGCGGCTCGTGGCAGCGTGACTTCCCTTCCAACTGGGGTGACGGAACTGTGATTTTGGGGTGACGGAGCTGCAAGAGCAGCAGTGCCTTTGCCCGCGGTGGTGGGGGGCAGCAAGGTGCCGACCTCCTGCTCACTGCGGAGGAGGGATGGCAGCGTTTGGACAAAGCCAAACCTCAGCAGTGTGGCTGTGGGGAGCCGCCGATCCCCGGGCTGCTGGGGCAGCAGCGTCCTCCCCACTGCCAAGGGAGGCTCGTCCTTGGGGGCTGATTTCTCCTCAGCTTGAAGTAGCTGGATCTGGTAGTGCAGGCACAGACAGGCTTCATTTCGGTAATTATTTTTAATTCTACTACAGTCTGTGTTTTAAAATAAACTCAGGAGTCAATGCACTGAGTTGCATCTTCATCTCCTTTATTTCATTTTACTTAAGGGGTCGAGATTTTAGTTGTTCCTCTGAATTCCAGATTCACACAGCTTTGTTTACTGTTTCCCCCCTCCTCCCCAGATTTTTGGGATGGGTTCAGGTGTTGCCACGTGAGTGGCATCCCATTCCCTGCACAGGCTTTCTGAAGGCAACGCTCATCCCGTGGGCACCGAAACCTGCTGGTGGAAAAGTGTGCACTGCAGCAGGCAGGCTCTGGGGGAGCAGACCAGGAAAAGTCTGTATTTACTATTGAGCTGTCACTGGTGAAGTAATCTAGTGTTTCGTGTTTAGATATTCAGCTTGCATTAGCTTCAATCAAGCCCTCGATCGGAAGTCTCCTTCCATTAAGTTGTGCAATTCTCATCCGCTGATCCCGGCTGCAGTAAAGCTTACGCAGCCATCTGGGCTTAAAGCACTGCCTTTCTACACGAACATGAGTAATCCTCCTGCCTGACATCATTTCATCAGTAATTTGTCTGAATTCATCGCAAATGCAAAGGGCCGTGGGTGGCACCTGGGTTCCCTGCAGCTGCTTCTGCTGCCGGGGGCAAGAACCTGCACAGGGGGGCTGTGGGGGGGACGGATCCTGACCGGGAAGGGGGAGCCCCAGGTGTGGGTGCTGAGGTCGGCCCCTGATGGGTGCTCAGGGGGGTGTCCGGGGCCCTGACCGCTTCCCGCGGGGATGCACATGGGCAGCCCCTCTTGTGAACTGCTGCCAGCAGGAGAAATCTGACCTAAAATTCAGGTTTCTATAAAAATCCAGCTTCTGCTGAGCCTGCGGACCAGCCATCGGCTGTGTTTCTGGGGATTAGTTTTAGCTCTCAGTATTAATTTCTCTCTAAATAGCTTTTCAAGCTCACGCCATTGCCAGGCAGCAGTGGGTAAACAGACAAGGCTGTCGTGGCTGTCCAGGCCACCTCAGTGAACACAGAGCGGGTGCTGGGAGCAGAGCAAAGACCTTTTCTGTTCTTGCTTGAGCTTCTCAGCATTGCGAGAAGTTGTTTTTTAACAGTGGTAAAGTTTGAGCTATCGGAGGCAGTTTAATGACATGGCCAAGCTCACGCGGGACGATTGCGCTCTGCTGGCAGGCGGCTGGCAGAGCCGGGTCTCCGTGCTTGGCATCACTCCTGGGGTGCTCCCAGGCACTGCCCCAGCATCTGCAAGTGCTCTGGGGTGGGGAGGACAGAGCCGTGGGGTGGGAACATCCCCAGCCGTGCCCCAGCCCTCACGTCTGGCGCTGGAGCAGTGCAGTCGGCGTGCTGCCAGGGCTCTCCGCACCATCACGCTGCCTGCGGTGGGAGCCTGGAGCAGGAGCGCGTGGGGCAGGACCCTCGTGGTGCTGGGACGTCACTTGGGCAGGAGGAGCTGTAAGGGCTGAGGGCTGTTTGCCCACCCGAGGTCTCCACATGTCAGAGCATGCTGCCACGTGCCCGCGTGGAGCTGCCTGTCCCAGTGCCACGGCCCCATTTCTGCTGGAGGCGCCGGGAGCAAGCAGCAGCCCTGGGTAGGAACGTGCTCTGGGCACGTGTGCACATGGCCGGGGTCAGCTGTGGCCTTTGGTGAGCTCTGGGCTGCTGCAACTCATTGCTGCAAAGCCACTGGGCCATACCCAGCAGAAGCAAATATTTGCCCTTTAAAACATGGCTGGAGAAACCACTACCCAAATTTTTCAGCACTGCACAAAGCGGACAATGATGCAGAATTCAAACATGCTTTGGATTTCAATTCTAAATGAAAATCTCAGTGACTTGGAGTGCTTTTGCTCACTCCTGTGGCATTAGTCATAGCTCCTGGTAATGTTTTCTCCTGCAGTATTGTCCCAAGCCCTGCTGAGGCCAGGCCCTGCTGTGCTAGCTCCGTGCCTGGCGAAGGGCTCACCAAGTGTGCGGCAGCCGTCGGAGGCTGGGGAGGGAGGTGGGCACAGAGGCCTGAGGCCTTTTCTGGCTGGGACACCCGCAGCTTCTGGCTTTTAGCCACTTCTCCACCCACTACAATGCAGTGCCTGTGGATGCTGCTGCCCCTGCCGTGTTCGCAGGGCCCTGTGCGGCTGCAGCGCCGATGGCTCCGTGCTCGGTGAGCGAGGTACCCGACCCTGCCGGAGGGCGCAGAGCTGCAAAGATGGGATCTTTAATTTGCATATAAATGATGGGCAGCCTGGCCAGGCCGTGCAGGGAAGAGGGATTGCTGTGCAGGTACATGCTGCGGGCACGGAGCCCTGAGCTGCCAAAATCCCCTTCAGCCTGCTAAGCACAGTGCTCCCGGGAGCAGAAGTCCTAAGGGTGCCCGTGGGCTCTTCCCCACAACTTCATGGCTTCCGAGGCAGGATTGTGTTGCTCCTAGGTACAATAAAAAATGTGGGAATTCAATCACAGGAACTTTTATAACTGTAGTGACTAAAGGTTACGCAGAAATGTCACAGCTGCAGCTGGCAGATCCCAGCTCCCCGCGCACCTCTTCCCGCGCCGCCTGTTGCTGACAGCGGGCAGAAACCTGGGACCTGGCATTTCGGGGGCCGGGCCTGTTTGCCACCTCGGCCAAGTTGTTTCCTGCTGCAGTTTCCAAAGGCGCTACTGGTTCTGAGTGCCTCGGCTCTGGGTTGCGGCAGGAGGTGCTGGAGCTGGGCTGGGGGTCTCCGTGGGGGCCAGCTCCTGCCCTCCGGGGCTTTCTCCTTCTCGGGTGGGGGTTTGTTTCCACACTTGCTCTTCTACCCACTGCGATGTGGCAGTGCTTCCTTTCTATTCTGTGTTTTCCCCTTCGCTGCGCAGCCCGGGGGCGGCGGCTGCAGCGCTGTGGGGGCTCAGCGCGCTGCTGACGGGCTGCCCGAGAGGCTCCCCCCGCGCAGGGCTGCTGCCGCCGCCGCTTGTCTTTTGTGCAAAGGCAGCAAAAGCGTTTCTTTAAAATGTCAGACCGCCCGTCTCACTGTTTCTCATCTCTAAACACGATGCTTTGTCAAACATTTTTTTGTCGAGTGGAGCTAAGGATCCTTTATTCTGTCTTTTTTTTGATATGGAAAGTAAACAAGTTACTGCGAAGGCATCCTTCTAGCGCGGCTGGATTTTAGTATGCAGCGAGGCTGGGCCTCCTTTCCTTCCCAGCCATTATCTGAACCCACACGAGCACTTAGCATTCAGGAAGTATGTGCGTGGTGCCCACTGTACATATGGAATTAGATTATTATAGATGGTGATGAAAGAAATATACTGCCTGTGATGTTATTAGCAGGGATTAGATCACTTATTTTACAGAATATGATACAGAAACTGCTTTTGCTTCTAGAAATGAAGGTTGTTTCCTGTTTGCTTTTCTGGTGCGTGGCCTCTTCGCAGGGCACCGCTTTGTTACTTCACCATAGGATTCGGGGGCGTGCAAAGGGCTTCTTGTCTTCTCACGGGACTTTCCACTGCCCTTCCCAGTGCAGTTACAGGTGTGCTGTAGCCTCTGTAGGAGCAGAGCTGTGCTTCGCCCCTGCGGGGGGTGCAGGGGGGGAGGCGGGGGGCCGGGGTGGGCAGAGAGGGGCTGGCACCGGGAAGCGGCCCCACCGGGTGCCTGCTGCGAGCTCAGATCGGCCTGGAGTCTCCTGACGTGCTTTCTGAAAATACCGCCGCGCCGTGGCCTGTGGGTGTTTTCAGTGGAAGATGTCAGCCCGCATAACCGTTCCCCAAATCACACTACCGAGGAAATGTTTTTTGCCCTCTTGGGTTAATCTGAAAAAGGTCATATGTGACGTTGGCATGTGACTGCTGGCTGGAAGGACTGAGACCTTTTTTTGGGGCTTTCTTTACTAAAAAAAAAAAAAAAAAAAAAGGCAATGACCGACCCAGGTGCCATCCCCTTGCAGCTGGAAATGCCCCGCTGGCACTGCAAGTGCGCCATGGCGAGCCTTCCTCTGGGCTCAGCCCTCTGCAGCCTCATGCTTTTTGTGTATTTTCAGCAAAACGGCAAAATGGCCCCAGCTCTGGGCACGGCGAGAGGTGAGCGGCGTGCTGAGGAGCAGCAGCAGCCCTGGGGCTCCTTCCCCGTCCCCTGTTGTGCTTTCTTCCCGGCGAGGTCTGAAGGTCCGGGTCACCTGTACGGGCTTTGAGGTACAGAAGAAAGCAGGAGGGAATGGAGGGTAAATAGGAAAGTACAGCATTCATTTCAGCAAAAGCTTTGGTTGGGTCCCAGGTGAAACCAGAAATTTGCATTTAAATGAATATGTATTTGGAGACATTAAACCCACAGGCGAAAAAAAAGGCCTTGTGGAGATGACAAACGCATCACTTCTTGTGCTTGCTCCTGATATTATGCCAACCAGCCCTTGGAAGTAAAACCACACGTCAGCTGAAGTAGTTTTTCTTCCTTTTCATTTCTGAAAACCACAGCCATTTGTAAACACTTCACTCCTTGTGCGGAGCTGTGCTATGAAAACTTCAGGTGATAGAAGTATTGGCAGGTGTGTGGGGTCTGCATGTGATGTGCAAGAGAATGATCCTGGGACTGTTCTGTGGTTCCAGGTCAGCTTCTCCTGGATCCTAAAATCCTGACAAACAGAGAAAAATGGGTGGGGAGCAAGTGAGCTCCGTCCGGGCAGCCTGGGAGGGAAGCAAACGGGCTGCAGCCGAGCCGAGCGCTCCTGCTGGCAGGGGAGAGCGGCTGCCCCGTGGGCATCTTGTGCTGCCAAGAAACATTTCTAGGAAACAAAGGCAAAGACCGAGGTTCCCTGAATTAAACAACCACCTGAGAGCCAGCTGGAGTCAAGTGGCTCGTTTTGGACCTGAGCTGGTAGGTGTTAATTGCAGTTGCGGGTGTGCCAAGGAAGCTCGGGGCAGAGCATGGACGGGTGCCCGGGGCTGGAGGACTGGGTTTTGGGGAGGCCCTTGTGTGGCTCCAGGTCTGGGTGCGCAGCCCAGGCTGGGAACGGGAGCACCCCTGGAGCTGCCCGGGGGCACCGTGCCAGCGCCCCGGCCCTGCTCCCTGGGCTGGCGGGCGGCAGTCCCCACCAGGCCTCCTCCCAGCAGCCAGAGCCGAGCCTTCCCTCCGAGCTTTTCCTTCCCGTCAGAGCTCGGCGGGTGTCAGACAGCGCTCTGTGCACTGGGAAGATGAGAGCTGACCTTTAATCTGCCTTCGCAGCGAGTTACTCCTTGCAAGAGCTGCACAGTTATTTCTCCCTGGGATGGAAACGCCGCGGGTTCGCTTTGCTGAGACAGCGCAGCAGAGGGGCTTTGCCCAGGGGAGGTGTGGGCAGCGCTCTTGTGCAAACCAGTGCGTGCCTCCAGAGGGGTGGGCACCGTAAACCAGCAGTTACGGTGCTCCGCTGCCGTCACGGGCTCTTACTGGACATGTTCTTACCCCAGCCTTTTGATGAATAAAACAACCCTTCTCTGCTGCGCTCTGATGTCAACGCCCAGCTGCTCAACAGGCTTGCTGAGCGCTTAGTGCAGGAGCCGGGCCGTGAGCGGGCGTGCTGCCGCCTCCCCACGCCGCCCCGCCGCAGCTCCCCGCCCGGCAGGGGTGGTGGTTCGGTGCTGGTGCCCCCCGCTCCTTGGAGGATTTTGGTTCTCCACAAACAATGGGCTCCCGGTGCTGCCATCCCGGGTCCCGCAGCGTGCCCCCAGCTGGGTGCCCCCAGCCCCGCAGCCTGGCCTGGAGCAGCCCCTGTGCGCCGGGGGGCCGGGACCCCCCCGGTGTGCGTGGAGCAGGGGGATGCTGGCACTGCCTGCCCTGTCCCCCTCTGTGCTAGGAGGGTTCGCAAAGCGTTTTCCTCCGATTTAAGCTGCTCCAGAATAGATACGAAGAAGGCGCCCCGCGCAGAGGGACTGCTCTAACCGAGGGGGGATGATGGAAAGAAACTGGGGGGCTCCTTGCGTCGTGCCCAGCGCGTTACCTGAAGTTTGTTCCGTGGTGTTACAGGTAAAATAACCTTGTCGTCATGCGTTGCTTGTGATTTCACTTCCCACTGAATGCAGTGTCAGATTTATTGAAAGTTTTCACTGTCTGCCCCTCTATTAGCGTAGATCATTTATGTCTTAAAATTGCTCTCCTTTATTTCCCTGTGAAATCACCTTTTGGGGAGGATTAACAATCTTGCACTCAACTGATATCCGTGGTTATAAAAAAAGTCATCTTTCTCAATATTCAGTGAGAAATGCAATGTCTCTGAGGACAAAGATCTTCCTATTGCTCAGTAAATCAGAGTTCATTATCATGTTAATCTGACTGATTACAGTTTCCCAAAAGGATTCCACATATGGTCATTTCTGTAGCACACAAATAAGATCTGTTTTGCCTTAATCACAAGGCTTGCATTTGTCAGTTCGTTCTGTGACAATCTTTATTCTTGAGCTGCAATTCAGGGAGATTTAAATATTAATTGCTCCTGAGCCTGCTTTTAGTTTTGATTCAGAATCAGGGTTTTGAATTTCTTACTCTTTTGAAATCAGGATTTGCCCTTTGTTGTTGTTTTATTGTGGTTTTTTTTTCTTTTTTTTTTCTTCAGTCTTTAGATGCATTAGCTGTATTACTTTCTCCTCTATCCGGGAGACTGCACAGATGAATTTATTTTCAGGGAATGAATTCTGGAAGAAGTCGTAAACCTCAGCGTTAGTTTTACCGGAGGACTGGGGTACCAGAGGTCCTGCGTCCGTTTCCTGAGAAGCTCTTGGCATGGAGCTGTTAGTCTGGCCTCTCACAGAGAATTATTTGAGAGCCTTGTTCAGTACGGTACCAAGTGTGGTGGGCACTCGACGTGGATCACCAGCAATTAAACAGCTCGCTCTGTGCTGCGAGCGGCTGCGGCTCCGCCGGCTGCTCCGCACTGCACCTCCGGGGCTGCCTGGGGCTTGCACGTTGTTTGCAGATCTGGAGATAAAATGCGGACTGGAAATGCAAACAACGTGTATGGTTATACAAGCAATGGGCAGAAATCGTCCACTTTTCTCAAATCTGCATCAAAAACTGAGACGCAATCCCTGCAAACCAGATAAAAGCTGTTAAATACAATGAGCCCCACTGTGAATGGGCCTTGTGTAACCAAGTACGGCACGGTTGTCATAAAGATCTGGTTACATTCGTGTTTCAGAAATACAAAAGGAGGCATGTCGAGGCTGTGCATGTATTGGAATGCTGCCAGTTGCCACCCCAAGCCTTTGGTCGTGCTGCAGTGGCCGTCGGGTGCCAGCTTTCGGGAGGTGCCCTGGGGTGGCAGAGGGTGAGGCAGAAGAGCAGCAGGGCTTCGCTGGGCCTTTCTGTAACTGCTGCTCTGTTTCTTCTAGCGCCTCGCTTCACTTTCATGAAAAGTAAATTTTTTATGAACCATTTATACTTTTTTTTTTTCTCCTGTGAGCTTTTTGCTGCATTCAGTTGCTTGAAGAAAAGCGAGCTGCTCAGCAGGAATGTTGCCAAGAAAGCCAAAGGTGCCTGCTCTTCTGGTTGTGAGTAGCACACACAGCTTATATTTTTGGTTGTTTTTTTATTTTTCATCAGCTGTGTGTGCAGCGGTGCTGACCACAAAGTGCAAAGCTCAGCTCTGGGGTCCCCTGAGAGTGCATGGCTCAGGTCCACAAACCTGTTAGCAGTTTGTTCGAGCTACTCTGCAGCCAGCATGACTCCCAGGGACAGACTTCAGGTGCTTCTCATGTGAATTTGGAGATGCAGTGATCCAGTTTTTCATTTGCAGCACAAAACTAGGCACTTCTGCTGTCCCCTTGGTCATGCAGCCATTGCAAGTGCAGCAGTAGCTGAAGCACCTTCAGCTCCCACGTGCTACTCACAGCACGACTCGCTTGGAAGTCTGTTCCTCTTGTGTGCAGCAAGCAGGGCTCACTTTCTGACAAAGCAACACTCATCGTCAGATGATCACTCTGAACGTGTTTATCAGCCTCCAAAGAATGCATACCAGAATTAGTTGCACCAAGAATATTTTGCATGCTTTATGGAAAACGGGTGCCAATTTAAACAAGAGCACACATGGAGCCACTCCAAGCTTGCATGAATGAAAAAAGTGAGTTTGAGTTATAGGAAAAACCAATTTGCTTTTATGGAGGGAGGTTTTCAGTGCCACTAAATTATAGACTTATAAATTCCCAGTTTAATTCATAAACGCTACACAGCAGCAATAAATACCTAAATGTAAGGCGACATGTCATCAGTCACTGGGCCTCGGTGCGTGCCTCGCTCCGGGGCTGTGCTCAGGCTGAGGAGCGCTTTGTGCAGCCTCGGGGGGAGGCTCTGCGGCAGCGCCGCGCTGGTGCCACCGAGGTGTCACCACGGCTGGCAGCTGGGGCGTCCTGGGGTGGTGGCTGGTGATGGGGCATGGGGGAGAGGTTCCTGGGGACGGAAGAAATGGCTAACGCGGAGCGGTCCCGGGGCTCCGGGTGGCCCTGTGGGTGCTTGGGGGAAAAATGGAAAAAGCTATTTCTTGCTTCACATGAGCCAGGGTCGTGGACTCTTAATGAAATAAAACGTCAGTGCCTCCTCTGGCTTCGCGGAGCAGAATCTGTTTTTCTTGTTCCCAGCCACCCGTGGCTGGGTTCCCATTGCCACGCTGCACACTGACGCTACGGAGTACTTGTAGACAAGGCCGGGCTCTGCCACGGGCGGGGAGGGAGCCCCAGCCCCAGCCCCGGTTCGGTGCAGCTCCACCACCGCAGGCTGTGGCTCCAGGGACCCCGGGTGTCCCCCCGGTGAGCAGGTGGACTGGCAGAAAGCCACAGCAGCATTGTGAGTGTGCCACCAGCTGGGCTTCTCTGTGTGATGGCCTGGGCTCCTCCGCTGCATTTTTGCATTATTTTGGTGCAAAAAAATCCCCGTCTGCTGCCAGCTCCGCAGGCATGGGGCATCACCCGCTGCACATCACAGCCTGGGACACGGGGAGAGCCCCGACGAGTGCTTGGGGTGAGCCAGCTGGAGGCTTCATCCGGATGGAGCTTGTCCAGATCGTGCTAAAACTAAGTAAAAGTAACAATGGAGTTTGCATTTAAAAATTAAATACAGCTTCAGGACTCGGATTTGTCATAGGGGACGCAGATCTCCATTGCACAGCGTTAACTTCCCACTGCTCCTGCACGCATTGCCAAGTCGGGCCTTCGGCGGAGAGAAAATTTCCATGCTCCCAGTTTCACTGTCAGAAATGAGACTGCTCCACGCCTAGGGCGCAGCTCACGCCTCTCCAGGGGCTCCCATCGCTGCCTCTCGGCGGGTTGGGATGGTGCAGCCAGCAGCGGGCTGTCCGGGCGCTGTGCGACACGGGGTGGCCGCGGCCGGTCCCCTGTGCACCCGCGTGTGACGTGCGGGCACCCGGTCCCGCGGGAGCCGTGCTGCCGGGCTGGGGGCTGCGGGGCTGGGGGAGAGCAGCAGGTTCCCTGCGGGGACGCCTCGCTGGAAGGGGGACACCTCTGCGGGGGCTGCGTCCCGGCTGAGAGGGGATTCCTGCCTTTTTCGCCGTCCCAGAGCGGGGTCTTTCCGAAATGGAGACGTAAGCAGAAATTACAGCGACTGGAATTCGGCGATGGAGAGCCGTGAAGGCCCTTTCGCATACCCCAGCACATCGGAGGTATTCAAAAACCCGCGTGTGGATTAAGGCAGGGAATCCATCGTCTGGAGCTTAAGGCTGCCAAGTCGCTTCATTAGGAACTTTCCTTCCCAACAGCTTCATAAACTTCTGGAGCAAACTCCCATGGTAAGTCCCGAAGACAGAAATTACTGTGTCAGCTAGGAAGAAGGATTACAGATAACAGGGAATTAGCAGCAAAATGCACGTGCTATAAATACACCAGGATTACACTCCGGTATTGAATCAAGCCCCTTCCCCTTGCTGGCTGCCTGCCCGTGGGGGGTGCCGATGGCTGCTGCTGGGGGGCTGAGGTCAGGCTGTGGGGCACCGGCTGCGTGTCCCCGTGAGCATCCCGGGGGTTAAATCTGCTCTGGTACCCCCTTGCTAAACGGCTTCAGCAGGGAAGCAGCGGCGTTGCCTGCGGTGAGTCGGGAAGTGCCGTGGTGGTGAGAGCCGCGTCTTCTGCCTGGCTCCCCTGGGTCGGCGCCCCCCCGCCTGCAGTCCCGCGGAGCCACCTGCCCCTCCTTGCCTTCTCCTTGCCTTCCATCCCCGTTTTCCCCGCTCGCTGGGGCTGCCTCTGGAAGCCGTCCAGGCGTCCCTGGTGCACAGCAGCCCTCATTCCCCGCTGGGCAGCGTGGGCAGATGCAGCGACGCTGCGGTGCCCGGAGCTGGGGCACGGCTCCGCTGCTCTCTGGGCATTTGGGAGAGCCCAGAGCAGAGCGTGGGCGCAGAGGGCCGTGAGCAGAGGCCTCGCTCGCAGCGCCAGGCATGGCGTGATGCCAGCACAGGCTGCCTGGTGACCTCCCTGCAAAAGGGCTTTCCGAGGCAGCAGCTGGCGTTGGGCAGCAGGGCCACCGAGGCTGAGCGTCACTGCCCGTCCCTGCGTGTGTCAGCACGGCCCCATCGCCTGGTGGCACCTTGCTGGGGCGGGTGGGACCCGGCCCCTGGGTGCCTGCACTGGTGGGTGCTCGGGGCATCCCCGGGGAGAGGTGTTGGTGCTGAGGGACGTCTGCTGCAGCGATGTTTGCAGCCAGCGCGGGGTGGAACTGCCCTTGCCTGGCCTTGTGAAGCGGTTTGCAGCCGGTGATACGCAGCCAGGCAATTGTCAGATACTTAGGTATATTGCAGGGGATGAGCAGGGCAGGATTTGTGATCTGAGCTGCCGTTCTTGCTGCGCTCAGTGCACACCTGGAAGATGTGCTGCACCAGCAATCTCCGAGGATGCTCGGATTGCACGAGGAGTCGGCGGCGTGCTGCCGTGGGGAGGGGCTGCGAGGAGAGGAGCAGAGTGCCCCGCTGGGGGCTTGCTGGGCTTCCTCCTCCTGTCTGGATGTGAAGCACATTTTTGCCCATTTTCAAGCACATTTTTGCCCATTTTCTCCCCATGCCACAGATGAGGTTCCGGCTTACTTTGAGGGCTAAGAGAGCTGTCAGGAAGACTTTGCCCTGCCTGCAAATGGAACATTAACTTTGTCTGAGGGATAATAAATCCCAGGCTCATACAATACAATGCAGAATTTTGAAAATGAGGCATTTAAACCACAATATTGCAATCAAATTGCTAGGAAAAATCTCCTTGTGTTGGCAGCAGAGCTGGTGGGTCTTTGATCTCTCCCAGCTCAGATGTTGCTGCCAAAGAGATTTAAGCTTCAACTTCACTTTGTAGAATAGACTTTTTTTGACAGTTTCCTTTAAAAAATAATCTTCTCCTAAGCTCATGGAGCAGGGAGGAACGGCCATCTCCACAATGAGATTTTCAGAAGCGAGTCGGGCAGAAAGGAGCTGTGTTCAGCCGCTGCTATTTCCTTCACAAATCCTGCACTTAATCCCTGGAGCGGGTGCCGAAATTCAACATTTCAGCTCGAGGAGGGTGAACGCTGCCGTGGGCTGGGCTGGCCGCAGCCGGTGCTGCCCGGGTGGGAGCAGGGCTTTGGGGCGGCCCTGGGGCCGCACATGGAGCAGGAGCCTGGCACGGCCGCTTCCCGTGGCCCTGCTGGATGGAGCATGAAGGGCGATGTGAGCCTGGCGCATCCCTGCCGGCAGCGGGGATCCAGCACGGGCAGGGCACTCGGGCACCCCTGGGTCTGGCTGTGCAGCACGAGGCACTGCCCATCGCTGTCACACCACGTCCTGGGGCTGCCTGGTGGTGCTCTGTAGAGAAAATAAGAAAAATCAGTTGTGGTATCTGAGCAAAGCTTTTGCAGAGTCTACCAGCCATGAGCCAAAGCAGCAACAGGCCGGTGGATAACAAATCACACACTGAAGACCTCTCCATCGCCTGCACGGCATCGTGCATCCCCGTTACAAAGCAGGCTGTGGTGGGAAGGGAGCCCTTGTCTGCAGGCGGCTGGGTCTGGCCCTGGGGACCAGCGAGCACAGGTCCCCCCGTCTGCTGGGTGCCGGGGGAGGCGCGCTCACTAGCCGGGCTGTGCCGTGGTGGTGGTGAATTGAATCTCTGCCACAAAACGCATGGGTGAGCAGTTTCCCTGCCGCTGTGTAATACAGCTTTGTATAATTTATTAAATGATGAAGTGTAACACATTCAGGCTGCTCGGAGGAGTAATTCAACAAAATAAAACCACGACACGCAGAAACGCGTAGAGCAGGACATGTGCACAGCCCCGGGCGGGAGAAGGAAACGGGGGGAGCTCTGGGCTCTGGTTCCAGCGCCCGTCCCTGGCTGGGCAGCTGGGGGGGAAGGTGCAGTGGAGCCAGGCTGCCCCCTCTGGCAGTGTCTGTGCCCAGCTGGTGAGGGGCTGGGCACCATCAGCCCACCAGCAGTCCTCTGCCATGTGCGTGCAGCACCGAGACGGCAGCGCTGCACCCAGCGCCCTGGTCCACAGCGGCAAAGCTTCGGTCCCTCGGGCAGTGCCGGCTGGAAGCGTGGGGTGGCTCCGGCCCTCCCTGGAGATGTTGAAGTTGTGCTTGCCAAGTCCACGAGAATAAACCTGGCTTTCCCACCGGCGTGGTGAGCACCGAGCCTGGGCTGGTCCTTGCCGGGCCTCTGCAGGGCTCTGCCGAGGGCATCCCTCGCGGTGCGATGGCACTCCCAGCTGCTCCCGCGGCACGCCGGTGCCGTGTGCTAGCGCCCCTGTGCTCAATAACAACCGTGGTGCTGAGCCAGCACCCTGCGGGGGGTCTTGCCAGAGAGAGACAGCAGCCGGCAGCCTCCCCACGGAGGCTTTGTCCCTCCCCACAGCCAGGGCACGGCTCTGGAGCCGCAGCTCCCGGGGCTCAGGGACGTGCTGCTGGGACCGCGGTGCTCTGTGGGCCGGGACACGCTCCTGCCAGGAGCGAGGAACGCTATTCATTTGCAGATGAGCTGCTATTATTAACTCTCATTTTATTTTAGCTGTGGATGACCCTAATTTTGGCTGAGGAGCTTAGAAAAACTAAGAATGCAAGGTTACTTTAATCGTCTTAAAGTTTAAAAATCATCTGGGATTCCTCTGTTTGATAGTGCGTGCAGCGCTTATCTCCCTGCGGGAGCCTTGTTTCTGTTTTGCAGTAAGTCACACAAAGCTGCTCCGCACTAGTGGGTGTCACACATCAGAGTTGTGCACTTTACATCTTACAGATATGTTACGGATGTTAATTCTCATCCTGACAAGGTGCTCGTGGGCTCCTCTGCATGTGCCGGAGCGGGCACCGAGACAAGGGCTGCCAGCATCCTTGCTGCCGTGCTGCAGGCCTGGGGCCAAGTTGGTCAGAACTGAAGTTTTGTGACCTCTTTCAAGAAATAAACTGTGTTAGAGAGGTGTGAGCCACCACACCACCGGCTTGGTGGGTTTGCTGCTGGAAAACCCCAGGAGGGTCCCGCTGTGCTGTGACCAGCTCCCCCGGCCCATCCCTTTTGTGCTGTTGCGAGGCGTTTGGTTTGTATTTATTTACAGCGCAGCACCTGAAGGTGAGACCTCCTCGTTCCCCTTTTCAATTGCTGTGGTTTTCCAGAAGGATTTTATGTTTTCTGCTTTTGGATCCGTGTCTTTCTGTACCAACGGTACTTGCCTGCCTGCTGCTCTTCGCTTCACCCCTGGATGTTCCTCAGAGAACCTCAGCTGCTTTGCCAGGTGCTGCGCCACCGCGCCGGGTGCCCTGCGTGCCAGCAGGGTGCCGTACCCGATAGGAGAGCGGTGCTTGCTCAAGCAGCAGTCCTCTAATCCTGCTTTCATCCCCTGGTGAATGATTGATGAGGAACACGGAGATGTGGAACCCGACCCCTGTGCAGTCCGTGTGAGCTACCGATCGTGTTTGTTTTATGCAGAAAAGAGTATCGCCGTTGCGTAAACATTATCTTTGCAATTTTTTTTAAGACTCAAAGTGGCTTCAGCATGGAGGTCGTGAGCAGTGGTGAGATCGTCGTCCTCCCTGCACTGCCAGCGAGCACCCATGGGTGCCTCATGGGACGGACCCCGAAGCACCCATGTGGCACAGGGTTCTCTCTCGCACCTCTCCTCCACCCGCGGAGCAGCGGACCCGTGTCCGTCTGTCTGTCCATCCATCTGCCCTGCTGTCTCACACCTGGCTGAGCCTCCCCAAGCCCTGGGGAGCGGGGAGCATGCTCGGCAGCCCTCACGGGGATCCTCCGCTGGCTGCCAAGGCAGGGAGGCTGCGAGGCAAGAAGTCCCCGGGCTCTGTCCCCACCACCCGCCAGCTCCTCTCCCACGCGGCTGCGCGGTGCGCCCTTGGGTGAGCCCGTGGACAGCCAGCCTTTGTGTGCTCGGCTCGACATCCAAACTCCTCTTCCAGTAATCGCTGGGTAAAATCTGAATTAAGACTCGGAGGGCCAAGCACTCTGCAGAAGGCGTTCGGGCACAAGGCGTTGCTGTGGCTCAGCATCGCGGCGTGACTGTCCGGCGGCAGCCCCACAGAAGGCTTCGGGTTTGCAGATCTTCTGAGCGCCTGTGCCGCGATGCAGCCTTCTGCAAACAGCAGCACATCTTCGTCTCATTTAACACGAGACCAGGCAAAATTAGGAACTATTATGAATCAGAACAATGCCGCGTGGTACGCCGCCAGTGATTGGCACTCCGCATTATCCTTCGCAGCTCGGCGCTGAAGCCAGCCGCCCGCAGCAGCGCTACGAGGCGTGGGCTGCCGGCACCCCCGCGGCTCCTGAGCCCGCCTGCGCCGGGAGCGCTGACACCTGGAGTGGTGATGCTGCCCTGCCATGCCCGGCCGTCCCTGGGACGCGATGCCGTGTTTATCTGTAGCTCCTCAACTTTATAACTGAAGTTTAAGACAGAGGAGAGCAGCTATCAGCAGGAGTGCCAGCAGGGAACATCGCTGCGTGGTGTCAGCTTAGCGCGGCGCTCCCAGTGCGAGCAGGGATTACCGGTGGTGGCACTCAGCGAAGTTCTTGCCGTCAGGCTGCGGTGCCCTGAGAGGCTGGCCTCAAAAACTTGCAGATGCTAGGACAGATATAAGCCTTACTTTATAAGAACATATAAAGATCAAAACAGAGAATATTTAAGCTGATATTACGCAATAGACAGCTCTTTCAAGTTATGATTTGTAAAGACAGCTCGGATAATTTCCTGAAAGACATCCTCATAATGATTAATTTAGAATATGTTTAATTCAAGTTAGAGAGATCAAAGAGAAAACATTTTCCCCTGTAATGCCATTTGGGTTTTTACACTTAACCGTGTTTCAGTGGACGGGGGGGACGTCTGCTTTGCACTTCCTTGCGATTTCTTTGTGTTAAAATTGCAGAGGAAAATATTATGCAGACATTAGCACTAATTTGGGACACGGGTAGGGAAAGGGAGAAGAGCCTGTAGCAAATTCCTGTGAAAAATGGCTCCGGGAGGTGAGGGGCGTGATGCTGCGGCAGGGACATCTCCTCTGCTGGTCCTGTCGAGCTAGAGTCACTTTTTGCAGTTTCCTCTGGCATTTCCGTGCCTGTAGCAGGGTGTGAAGCTCAGTCAGCATTCACGCAGCCGGGGGGCTCAGAGCAGGCCGGAGCTGCAGGGCTGCCTCTGCTTGCCAGCCCCCACCCGCTGCGGGGCAGCACACCAGTGTGTCCTCGTTCATGCAACTGCGATTCCTGTTACACGGTCGGGTCTTTTAACCTCTGTGGCCATGTCCGGCGTCCCTTTCATTCAGCCTGGGAAGTAATCTTCTCTATCAGAAGAAACTGAAACCAGCATTTATTTAGTGCTGCTTTCTAGGTAATGCTGTGCTGTGGGAAGAGGTCCGGGCTTCCTAACACAAGCAGCGGATGATCTGGAAGGTTACTGGGGGCCTGATACTTGAGCCAAGCTCTGCTGTTTGCTTTCCTGCTCACAGGATGCTGCTGCAGTTTCTCTTCTCGAGCTCCATGTTGCTTCTTCAGTTCTCCCACTGAGAAAACAAACCCTGTTGTTTGAGTAAAGAACAACGGCTCGCTCTAACTGAGGCTGAAGGAATCCGGTTGCTGGCAGGTTCCGTTATTCCTCTGCATTTCGTGCCCTTGTATCCGAGCAGTGCGAACAGCCTGTACCGGGCGGTGGCTGACGGTGATGAATGATACACCCGGAGCCTCAATTAGCCTATTAATAAAGCAAAATCTAGGCCATGGTTTTCCGAGCTCGGCACCCACATCCACAGTTAGGAGTCCTCAGGTGTGGCAGGGGCAAGGAGGTGGGCGACGATGGGACGCAGACCTCAGTGTCCACAGGGTCGGGGGGGCACCGCCACGGCTGCTGCAAGGGTGGGTGCAGGGAGGTGGGGGCGGCCCTGGTGGCACCGTGCGGCCAGGTGCTTGGGCTGCTCGCTGCACCGCTGCCTACCGGGCACTTCTCTTAAGTGACTCTGAACAACTAATTAACCATTTCAACCTTTCATTAGATTGGAAATCCTGCCCTCAGGGCACTGCTTTATTTGTTGGTGAGCAGACCAGAACATAATTGCAGCAGTGAGATTGGGCTCTTTGAAGAAAATGGAAGTGTTTTAGCCTGTATAAACAGGTACAGCGCTGCCCCATGTATGTTTCCTTGACCCCTGTTATTTTCAAGGTGTGTGCAGCACAGTTAGAGCCCTAAGGCATGTCATTTACATTTCTGTTTGCTCACAGATCAAGCAAAGCCCAGCCCATGCCTCCCCCAGGACGAGCCACTTCAGCCATGGCCACTTTCTAAGCCTCCAGTGGAATGCCTGCTGACCAGCTACGTCCCAACCCGCTCTGCGGGATCGCGCTGCAGATCACATCGTTGTCTTCCAGGAGCAGCAGGGCTGGCAGCACCGGTCCCCTCCCTCTGCTGCCCCACCTGACGCGGGGGCTGGTTCTCCCATTTCCCCCATTTCTCCCATTTCCCCCATTTCTCCCATTTCTCCCATTTCCCCCACTGCAGCTGGGGCTGGGGCCAGCGTTGCACACCCCACATCTCCGGCACAGCCTCTTTCTCCTTGCTGCGTCCACTTCTCCTGCTCACTTCTGTTTGTCCCTGCCCCAAACCCTCCACCAACCTGCTCCAGTGGCTGAGCAGCAGCGCGCTGCAGCAGCCGCCCGTGCCGGGGGCGCTGAGGCTTTCACCCGGGGGTTACGGCCCCAGTGCTGGCAGCAGTGCCCCCACGGGGCACACCCGGGCACGGGGCCTCGCTGCCGGCCCTGTCCCGTGGGCAGAGGGGGCAGAGTCAGCGCGGTGCCAGCGCGGTGCAGAGCTGGTTGCAGCCCATGCTGCCGTGCTCTGCCAGTGGCGCGGTTTGTTTCAAACCAGCGACATCGAGAGCAGCACGTCACACTCCAGGAACGGGTTAATGCCAGACCCGTAGGAGTTCCCCGGCTGCACGGCCTGTGTCTGCTGAGTGCTTGTTTGATCAGATAACGCACACGTTAAATGTATTTGTAGGAAAAGCGAAACCCATGTTCTCCTAAGGAGCAGTGTCATCTGTCAGGAGCGGTGTTTGATCTGCGGAGACGAGTCGCTGCCGAGCAGGCTGTGCGGGGCTGCAGTGCCGGGCTGTGCGGGGCTGCAGTGCCGGGCTGTGGGGCTGCAGTGCCAGGCTGTGCGGGGCTGCAGTGCCAGGCTGTGTGGGGCTGCAGTGCCGGGCTGTGGGGCTGCAGTGCCAAGCTGTGGGGCTGCAGTGCCGGGCTGCGGGGCTGCAGTGCCGGGCTGTGCGGGGCTGCAGTGCCAAGCTGTGGGGCTGCAGTGCCGGGCTGTGCGGGGCTGCAGTGCCGGGCTGTGTGGGGCTGCAGTGCGAAGCTGTGCGGGGCTGCAGTGCGAAGCTGTGCGGGGCTGCAGTGCCGGGCTGTGTGGGGCTGCAGTGCCAGGCTGTGCGGGGCTGCAGTGCCAAGCTGTGGGGCTGCAGTGCCGGGCTGTGTGGGGCTGCAGTGCCAAGCTGTGGGGCTGCAGTGCCGGGCTGTGTGGGGCTGCAGTGCCGGGCTGTGTGGGGCTGCAGTGCCGGGCTGTGCGGGGCTGCAGTGCCGGGCTGTGTGGGGCTGCAGTGCCGGGCTGTGTGGGGCTGCAGTGCCGGGCTGTGCGGGGCTGCAGTGCCAAGCTGTGGGGCTGCAGTGCCGGGCTGTGTGGGGCTGCAGTGCCGGGCTGTGTGGGGCTGCAGTGCCGGGCTGTGCGGGGCTGCAGTGCCGGGCTGTGTGGGGCTGCAGTGCCGGGCTGTGGGGCTGCAGTGCCGGGCTGTGTGGGGCTGCAGTGCCGGGCTGTGGGGCTGCAGTGCCGGGCTGTGTGGGGCTGCAGTGCCGGGCTGTGTGGGGCTGCAGTGCCAAGCTGTGGGGCTGCAGTGCCGGGCTGTGGGGCTGCAGTGCCGGGCTGTGCGGGGCTGCAGTGCCGGGCTGTGTGGGGCTGCAGTGCCGGGCTGTGGGGCTGCAGTGCCGGGCTGTGTGGGGCTGCAGTGCTGGGCTGTGGGGCTGCAGTGCCGGGCTGTGTGGGGCTGCAGTGCCGGGCTGTGTGGGGCTGCAGTGCCGGGCTGTGCGGGGCTGCAGTGCCGGGCTGTGCGGGGCTGCAGTGCCAAGCTGTGGGGCTGCAGTGCCGGGCTGTGTGGGGCTGCAGTGCCGGGCTGTGCGGGGCTGCAGTGCCGGGCTGTGCGGGGCTGCAGTGCCGGGCTGTGTGGGGCTGCAGTGCCGGGCTGTGCGGGGCTGCAGTGCCGGGCTGTGTGGGGCTGCAGTGCCGGGCTGTGGGGCTGCAGTGCCGGGCTGTGTGGGGCTGCAGTGCCGGGCTGTGGGGCTGCAGTGCCGGGCTGTGCGGGGCTGCAGTGCCGGGCTGTGGGGCTGCAGTGCCAGGTTGTGTGGGGCTGCAGTGCCGGGCTGTGTGGGGCTGCAGTGCCGGGCTGTGTGGGGCTGCAGTGCCGGGCTGTGCGGGGCTGCAGTGCCGGGCTGTGTGGGGCTGCAGTGCCGGGCTGTGTGGGGCTGCAGTGCCGGGCTGTGGGGCTGCAGTGCCGGGCTGTGTGGGGCTGCAGTGCCGGGCTGTGGGGCTGCAGTGCCGGGCTGTGTGGGGCTGCAGTGCCGGGCTGTGTGGGGCTGCAGTGCCAAGCTGTGGGGCTGCAGTGCCGGGCTGTGGGGCTGCAGTGCCGGGCTGTGTGGGGCTGCAGTGCCGGGCTGTGCGGGGCTGCAGTGCCGGGCTGTGCGGGGCTGCAGTGCCGGGCTGTGTGGGGCTGCAGTGCCGGGCTGTGCGGGGCTGCAGTGCCGGGCTGTGTGGGGCTGCAGTGCCGGGCTGTGGGGCTGCAGTGCCGGGCTGTGTGGGGCTGCAGTGCCGGGCTGTGTGGGGCTGCAGTGCCGGGCTGTGTGGGGCTGCAGTGCCGGGCTGTGCGGGGCTGCAGTGCCGGGCTGTGCGGGGCTGCAGTGCCAAGCTGTGGGGCTGCAGTGCCGGGCTGTGTGGGGCTGCAGTGCCGGGCTGTGTGGGGCTGCAGTGCCGGGCTGTGTGGGGCTGCAGTGCTGGGCTGTGGGGCTGCAGTGCCAAGCTGTGGGGCTGCAGTGCCGGGCTGTGTGGGGCTGCAGTGCCGGGCTGTGCGGGGCTGCAGTGCCGGGCTGTGCGGGGCTGCAGTGCCGGGCTGTGGGGCTGCAGTGCCGGGCTGTGTGGGGCTGCAGTGCCAAGCTGTGGGGCTGCAGTGCCGGGCTGTGTGGGGCTGCAGTGCCAGGCTGTGTGGGGCTGCAGTGCCAAGCTGTGGGGCTGCAGTGCCGGGCTGTGGGGCTGCAGTGCCGGGCTGTGTGGGGCTGCAGTGCCAAGCTGTGGGGCTGCAGTGCCGGGCTGTGGGGCTGCAGTGCCGGGCTGTGCGGGGCTGCAGTGCCAGGCTGTGTGGGGCTGCAGTGCCGGGCTGTGGGGCTGCAGTGCCGGGCTGTGTGGGGCTGCAGTGCCAAGCTGTGGGGCTGCAGTGCCGGGCTGTGTGGGGCTGCAGTGCCGGGCTGTGTGGGGCTGCAGTGCCGGGCTGTGCGGGGCTGCAGTGCCGGGCTGTGCGGGGCTGCAGTGCCGGGCTGTGCGGGGCTGCAGTGCCAAGCTGTGGGGCTGCAGTGCCGGGCTGTGTGGGGCTGCAGTGCCAAGCTGTGGGGCTGCAGTGCCGGGCTGTGCGGGGCTGCAGTGCCGGGCTGTGGGGCTGCAGTGCCGGGCTGTGTGGGGCTGCAGTGCCAAGCTGTGGGGCTGCAGTGCCGGGCTGTGTGGGGCTGCAGTGCCGGGCTGTGTGGGGCTGCAGTGCCGGGCTGTGTGGGGCTGCAGTGCCGGGCTGTGCGGGGCTGCAGTGCCAAGCTGTGGGGCTGCAGTGCCAGGCTGTGTGGGGCTGCAGTGCGAAGCTGTGGGGCTGCAGTGCCAGGTTGTGTGGGGCTGCAGTGCCGGGCTGTGTGGGGCTGCAGTGCCGGGCTGTGGGGCTGCAGTGCGAAGCTGTGGGGCTGCAGTGCCAAGCTGTGGGGCTGCAGTGCCGGGCTGTGGGGCTGCAGTGCCGGGCTGTGGGGCTGCAGTGCCGGGCTGTGTGGGGCTGCAGTGCCGGGCTGTGTGGGGCTGCAGTGCCGGGCTGTGCGGGGCTGCAGTGCCGGGCTGTGCGGGGCTGCAGTGCCGGGCTGTGCGGGGCTGCAGTGCCGGGCTGTGCGGGGCTGCAGTGCCAGGCTGTGTGGGGCTGCAGTGCCACCACCCCCGGGGTTGCTCCGCAGGCCCAGCCGATGCCCCGGCCGCAGGGACAGATCCTGCCAGCACAGCCCAGCCGCCCCACAACACAGGTGTCCGTCCTTCGGGCCTGCGCTGCTGCAGCTGGGCAGACAGCAGCGTCTGGGCAGCTTCAACGCCTCCTACGGTGGGAAGGGCCTGGGCGTCTCCAGGGTCCCAAGCTCCTGGTGCCCTCGATGCTGTTTCCTCGCCGCGCTCAGGACAGGCCTGCGTGTCCTGGGCACAGTGCTGCTGTGAGGCAGCTCGCAGGGCACCCAGCAAAGCCTCTGGTGCAGTCTCTGCAGTGCCAGAAGGGGAGTTTTTAACGAACTTGAGCTGTATCAAATTTTGTGTCTATAATACTTTAAAATTCCCTGTTAATGTTCAGTGCAGTGCTGTCTGTACATCGCACTGGCACACAGTACATTCCCATTGCTTGGAAGGGAGCAGGTTGTCTGAGCTGGAAACGTCGCTGTGACACCGGGGGAGCTGGTGGGATCTCCCCTCCCTGCTGTGACACTACAGGTTTAATGCCTTTGTCTCCCCACCTGGCTCCTTTCTGCACTAATGAATCTCACCTGAGCTCCTCGGCTCAGCCACCCTGTCCGGCTGCTCTGTAAATGCCATTTCTTGTCTTGCAGAGAGATGCCAAGGGTCAGTACCTGTTCGACCTTCTGTGCCACCACCTGAACCTGCTGGAGAAGGATTACTTCGGCATTCGGTTTGTGGACCCCGACAAGCAAAGGGTGAGTGCTGCAGGGCGCAGCGCCGGGGTTTCCTGCAGCTCCGCACCGCCAGCCCCGGCCTGGCCTCGTGGGGCAGCTCCTGGCACGGGGCAGGAGCAGTGCCCTCGGGCCGCATCCTGCTCAGGTCGGCCCCAGAGCAGCGAGCTGGGAGGGCAGCGCCGGCTGAGTTCTGCCGCTCCTTCCGAGCGCCGGATTAATCTTCCTTCTAAAAGGCGTGCAGAGCGCGAGCTCTGCACAAACGTGTTCAGTCGCTGCTTGCCATTAGAGCACTTGAGATTTGTGAATGAGGAGCATTGTGAAAGTGCTCACAGGCGGAGCTATTAATAACGGGCTTGTGTTGTGTCTCCTGCTGATCGATATAAGCCACCGTAACAAATAATTTCTGCTCCCCAAGGCACCTTCTGCTGTGTCTGTGCAAGGAGCTGCTGAGCGAGGAGCTGCTCCCTCACTGCTGCCATGGGAGGGGGCCGCTCAGGGCCCCACTGCCCCCTGCCCCCAGGCTTCCCGGTGCAGGACCCGTCCCCTTGTCCTCCTTGTCCTGGCGCCGGTGCTGGCTGTGCAGCGCAGCGTTTTGCTGGCGGCATCATGGGCAGGTCGTGTGCTGCTGCTCAGCCTGTGTCGGCTCTTTGTCTCCATGCGTTGCGCTGAATAGCCTCTTTAAACAAATTTAGGAATGAAACGCTGTGCATAATGCATTATGATGCATTGTCTCTACGGGCACAGTCACTTGAGGGAGTGCTGCTGAAATCGCATCCAGTGACAGCGGCACGGCGCTCCTGGCAGATGAGCCCTGAGGCCGTTCCCTCTTGGCCCCCGCTGCCTTCTCCTCGCCGTGCAGCCCACGGGTCACCCGGGCAGCAGGCTTTTATTTCAGGCAGAGGTGCTTCGTGTCTTTAATCTTGCCCTGAACATTCAGTGTTATTAATTGGAAGTGTTTGCTGCTGAGCTGACTAAATGACTCTCCTTCTCGTTTCAGCATTGGCTGGAGTTCACAAAGTCGGTTGTGAAGCAGATGAGGGGTAAGCAGCGCTCCGGGCGTGCGGATGCCCCGCGTGGCGTCTGGCCGCCTCCTCGGCCGGGTGCTGGGGGGACAAGGCCGGCAGGGCCGGCGGGCTGGTGACGGCGGTGTCGCTGTTCTCGCTGCAGCCCAGCCGCCCTTCACCATGTGTTTCCGCGTCAAGTTCTACCCCACGGACCCCGCGGCTCTGAAGGAGGAGATCACCAGGTGAGGCGGGCACCGCGAGGGCTCGGCGGGCACGGGGAGGGGATGGCCGGGGGCCTGCGGGTGTTGGTTTCGTGTTTGAGTTACAGCGACAGACATTGAGCGCCAAGGATTTCCAAACCGCACTGTCACAACTGGGGGAAGAGTGTGGGACCCCTCCGTGTGTGTTGTGTTGGCATTTAGTGCCGTCGTGCCTGGCAGGGGGCGTTAGGTGCTGCTTGAAGCCCACGGCTTGGATGTCTGCAGGTGGTTGCACAAACCCATTCCCCAAGTGCTCAGGGTGCCACACTCCCCGTCGTAATGTCCAGGGCCACTGCAGCTTCTGCAGAACGGATCCCGCTCTGCGCCACGTGCCTGCGTTTCCCTGCGGCTCCTCAAAACCTCTCCTTACAGCTGGAAGTCCTTGGTCCTGCGTGGAGGGCTCCGGCTGGAGCAGCAGGGCGCCCTTCACATCCATTTTCTGCTTCTCCCGACACTCCTGCCACTTCTAAACGAGCTCTCTGTGCAGCTGCCTGAGCGCATCCTTTGCTCAGACGGTTGTTGCACGTGCTGGGGCTGTCTGGAGGGTTTGAGCATTACCAGTTCCCTTGCAGTCCCCTGGAAGCAATTACCTACATCCCCTTTATGTAAGGGGCATGAATGCTGTGGAAGAAAGGGAGGATGAACGGCAATTCACAAACTTGACAGAGCTTCTATCAAGTTTCTATCTTTAGGGGCTCTTTGTGCTGCCTTTCCTGCCAGAAGGAAGGGCGGGTGTGCGGGATGTGCAGAGCCCTCACCAAGAGGTCACAGCACAAAACAAAGCGCGGCTGTGGGTCCGTGGCAAAACTTCCCCCGGCCTGGAGGCTCGGGTCGTCCTTTGCTGCAAGTTTCCAAATTCCTCCCCTGGTGCCTTTTGCCGTTACTGCTGCAAATTGCTCAGTTGTCTTTGGTGCTCCAAGGGAGAAGCCAACGAAGGTGCTGGGCTGCCCTGGTCCCAGCCGGCGCCCCCCACGTCCTGCAGCTGGAGAGCTCTGGGGTTTGCCTTGCAAAGGAAGCCCCTTCATCTTACCTGTTAAAAACAGGGACAAATAGCACGAGCTTCTCCTTCTATTTTCAAAGCAGGCCAGAAAAGCCGTCTTACACTGCAGACAGGCAGCTACTGCAAATTAGAGGACTGCCAGCATCAGCTGCTCTTGCACCAAATACGCACCAAATGGTGACAAACGGCCCGTGACACCTGCTCAGCCCTGCTTGGCCTCAGCAGCCCGAGGATGGGCAGCACCAAATCTCCGCACGTATCCAGCCCCACACAGCCAGCCCCACACGGCCAGCCCCAAGCCGGGCTGGGAGCTCTCCATCAGCTTCTGGAGGCTGGGGGATCGCAAGCTCTGTGTGCCATTAAATATTCCGGAAGAATACGGTCCGTGCTAAGCGCATGGAGGTTTAAGTCGGCTTACTGATACAGCTAAATATATTCCAGGATTTCACTTTTTGGATTTTCAGTCTATTTTTGCAGGCAGCCAATGACAGAGGATCTCTGGGATTTTGCAGTCTGCTCAGCTTTTTACTTTAGTTTTGCATTTATAAAATCTTCATATTTTTAGTGGGCAGATCAAGTAGGAAACAACATAGAAGATGCTGAGGTGCTCAGAAAAGTCTTCTGAAGTTTACTTTCCTCTTGATGATGTACAAAACGAATGAGAGCTTTGCTTGCGCTCCACAGAAGGTACCCCCCCAAAAAATAACAAAAAACAAAACGTAAGATTTTTTTGGGAGAGGGAGAAAGTTGTGGTCCTTCCGGGGTCTGACTGTAGCTGGGATGAGATGCATTGTAAGGAGCACCGTGCTTATCTGCGGAGCCTGTTTGGAAGGGTCTCTGTGTCCAGAATGCAAGTGTTCCTGCTGCCAGCAGGATATGTGCTGTAACCAGCTTTCTTGGATAGGATCGATCTGTCTTTTTTATACAGGCATGCATAGAAGTACTAGGAGTAGATCTCACATGATACTTCTTGTTTTTCTTAAAAAGCATTTATTTAGGGGATTCATGCAAGCTGCGGTTTGCCAGGGCACAAAGCCACCCGGGCGCGCACCGGGTGCGGCAGGAACGTTTGCTGCGCTGTGCCACCGGCCGTTCCCAAGCAGGAGGAGTGTCTTGTAAATGGGCTGCTCGGAGAGAAATGCTACTGCCAGCGTCTTGTGGCAGATGTTCCCCACCTAAATTGCCTGTTTAGGTAATTTAAACTTTGCTTAATGACTGGACTCTCTCTGCTGTCCTCAGGTATTTAGTCTTCCTGCAGATCAAACGAGATCTCTACCACGGCCGCCTCCTCTGCAAGACTTCAGATGCTGCTTTGCTGGCCGCCTATATCCTTCAAGGTAATGCTTTTTGACAAGATAAATTTGCTTTTCATGCTAAGTACTGATTACATTATTTCACTTACAACAGATCACTGCACCTAGCATACAAATGTCACCTAGCCAGTGCAGGGCTCATACTTCAAGACTTGCTCGTGTCGTGCTGTGCTGGGCTGGGGGAGGATTGGAACTGATGCCGTGGTCTCACCCGCAGCAGAAGCAGACGCGGCCATCTGCTCTCTGAGCTGCCCCATCGCTGCAAAGGGCCCATGGCTCACCTAGTCCACGTCTCCTTCTTGTGATTGTGCAGTGGCTTTTATGCAGGGGTCACAAAGTGGTCAGCAAAACCGCCGTGGGCTGCTCCAAGCTGCACCCCCCATGCCTGCTCTGCCCCTCTGCAGGAGCGGCCCCGTGGCAGCACTGCTCCTCTCCCGGGGCCGTGCACAGCCTGCGGTGGTTCTGGCAGCCCCAGGGGTTTGCAGCTGCAGATCAGAGGTAAATGCAGTTCTGCTGATTCCTGGAACGGATGAAGATGTCCTTGTGTAAGCTCGTTGCTGGCCGCTGGGTGCCTGAGCAGGGAAAGTGCTTTTGTCAGCGAGTTGCAGAGGCGCTGGTGGAGTTCAGAGCAGGAGGTGGGAAAAGCTCCGAAAGCCATCTCCTGCTGACCCGCTCTCCCATCCGTGCTCCTGCCGCGCTGCTTTGCCTGCTCCTGCCCACCCCATGGCACCGACAGCACCGAGGTGCTGGCACGATGCAGCACCCAAAGCACTCGGCGTGGGCTTTCCAGGCTCCCTGGGAGAGCTGGGTGGCATTAGAGGGACACAAAAGCACATTGAAGGGCCGTTAGCATCGCCATGCCAAGTGTGTGGCGTGCACGACCTTGCTGCAGAGATGCAGCTGGTGGACCTCGTCCAAAGGGCAAGCACCTGGGGGGCTGCAGGTGCAGAAGTCCCGACCTGGGAGCGCTCACCCTGGCGCCCTGCCAGGGCCACTACTGAAGCCCCTGGGCAGGCAGGTGGGTCCCTGGGAAGCTGGGTACGTGCGCCTCTGCAAGCAAAAGAGACACACTTCAGTTCCAAAGCAGCCAGTCTATTTCCTAAACTTTTAGTGTCTTAAGCAGGGAGCATAAAAAAATTACGTAATATTTCCCTTGGGACCTGAGGCTGGAGGGAATTAAATGAGATCAGGGTGGCGAGGGGCTGCAGAGCTGCCGCAGGTGATGGCAGGAGGCGTGCAGCCGCGGGACGTGCCATGCAGCACGCGGTGCCGCTGCGAGGGGCTGGGGTGGTCTGCCCAGCACCAGGGCTGGAGCGCAGCTGCCACCGCTGCCGGCTCCCAGGGGACAGCGGCAGCGTTGGTGCAGTTTGGGGGGCCACGGGGGTGCCCCTGTGGCACTTGGAGCCAACAGCCCCAGGGGGCTCGTGCTGAAACATGGGCCTGGCGCAGCTCTGGGGTATTTGGCAAAGACTTTGAGGAATTAATAAAGGTGGGACAGTGACCATCTGCTTGCGGGCGATTCCCAAGCAAACGGTGAAATGAATTGGATGCAGTTAATGCCTGACAAATGAGCCCTCCCGGTGGGACGCATGGCCGTGGCGGTGCAGCGTGCCCCTGCTGCCCTGGCACTGGGTGCTTCGAGCCCCGGCCCCACGCCTGGCACCCAGCACCGCAGGGCCCAGGGATGTGCACGGCCGCTCATCGCCTCTGTCCCCCCCAGCCGAGATCGGGGACTACGACCCGGGGAAGCACCCGGAGGGCTACAGCTCCAAGTTCCAGTTCTTCCCCAAGCACTCGGAAAAGCTGGAGAGGAAAATCGCAGAGATCCACAAGTCGGAGCTGAGGTATGGCTGGCGCCGTGGCGCGGGGACGGGGATGCTGTTGAGGCTCCGCTGATTTTTATTCCCGTTCAGCACACTGGGGCACGCCGCGGGATGGGCACTTAGAGCTTTGTGCATCGTGTGCAGCTGAAAGCCAGCGGTGCTCTTGGCAGCACTGGTAGCAGCAGAAATAGAGCAGAGGGGGTTCGGAAAGGTGCTCGGTCAGGCCTTACAGGAAAGCTCCCCGCGAGCAGCAGCTGCCTCTCTCCCCAGCGCCCTCCCCTCCCGCCTGGATTGAAGCTGGGCAGTGCCCGTAACGCAGCGCTGGGCCTTGCAGGGGCTCCTTACCCTTGGCCCTTTCCCGAGCTGCTCGCTCGCTGTCGTGCACCAAGCGAGCTGGCAGGAGGAGCGCCGGGCTCTCAGCGCTGGTTCCTGCCGCAGGTTGTGCTCGCTGGTGTAACCGACACAGGCCGGGACCGATGCCCCTTGTTCACAGAAACCACGAAGCTGAGGACTGTTTTTCACATGCGTACCTCCCATGAAATATTCTTTTTTCCCCCCTTTTTCCCCTCCTGCAGCGGGCAGACACCAGCTACTTCAGAGCTGAATTTCCTAAGGAAAGCCCAGACTCTGGAGACCTACGGAGTTGACCCACACCCCTGCAAGGTAAAACAGCTTCCTGAGAGCTGTTCCGGCGCTGTGTTCTCACGCTGGCAGGTGCCACGTTGCAGAGGTGCCACTGGTGCTCCCAGGCACAGCCATGTGTCACCTGCCGGGGGGCTCTGGCACTGGGAGCACTGCGGAGTGTGGCAGGCGCTGGGTGCAGCCCTTGCCCTGCCATAAAAAACAGCCCCGAAGGGGAATATGTGCACAGGGGGCAGCAGGGAGGAAAACTGCCCCGAGGGCCTTCCTGAGGAGTATTTAGGGAAGTCCTAAGAAGGCGTTTGTACATGCAGACAACTGCAAAAACAATGGCCGATCATCTGCAAAAGTGTGTAATTTGGAGGCAGCAGCAAGGTCAGTAATGTGTCTGAGAAACCAACAACCACTAATCTGCCAGAGACAGTCTAACTCTCTGCTCTTCCCTGGCCACTAATCGAATTTTCTGTTTGAAATGCTTTCTATTGACTCTAGATGTCATTGCATTTGGCTCTCCGTGGTCCCTTATAATCCCATCACATGCAGATGGACATGGGATGCAAAGCAGGCGGGGAGTTTTACCGTAAGGGAAGCGCCTGCTCTGAGCTCCTCCAGGCCTTTAACGGGGTTACACCGTGTAAATTCCCGGTGACAGCAAGTACACCTGGCCTGCGGGGGGAGCCCGGCCATTTACTGGCACAGGAGCTGGGCTGAGCCTAAATAAAATCACCAAGGCAGAGGACGCGGGCAGCACCCTGCGGTCCTACTGCAGCCCCTGTGGCTGGGTGCCGTGCGGCTTTGCAGCACAGGGTGCTGGAGGGGCCAGGCTCACAAATGCCCAAAAGACAGCAAAATCCTGCACTCTGGCAGGGCTGGGGC
The DNA here is from genome assembly GCF_964211835.1 of Anser anser. Classification (NCBI taxonomy): domain Eukaryota; kingdom Metazoa; phylum Chordata; class Aves; order Anseriformes; family Anatidae; genus Anser; species Anser anser. The sequence continues at coordinate 657,176 of NC_139730.1, read as the reverse complement.
TGGGGCTGCAAACAGTGGGAGAGCACAGCACAGAGAGCACAGCACGGAGAGCACAGCACGGAGAGCGCAGCACGGAGAGCACAGCGCGTCGGAGCTGTGCCGATAGCCCGAGGGGCTGGCACTGGGAGAGCTGCGCCCACACTTGGCTCCCTGCTGATAACGTTCGTTCTGGCACCCCGTTACCAGCGGGGTGCTGTGCCCGGCACCGCCGTGCCCCCCAGACGGTGTGGGGCAGCAGTGGGGAGGGGGTGGGGGTCTCCACCTCCCACCTCCGTCGAGGAGCCACAGCCCCGGGCTGCGGGCGCTGCCGGTCCCACGGAGCCGCACGGGGATCTCGTCCCCTCACCACCCACCTGGGCACGATCGGCTGGGGGCTTTGCGCCTTGCTTTGTGCAGGAGGCTGGAGGTTCAGCGCTCCTTGCTTTTGGCCATTCACCCTTGGCAGATTAAAATGGATTTTGATCTAATCTGGATTTAAAACCGATTCGTTCTCTGTGCAAATTCTGAAGATATCAGGAAAACTGTCTCCTGCACCCCTCTGATGTGCATTCAGGTGGCATCTCTGTGCCGGGCCAGGAACCAAGGACTGGCAGCTGTGCCACGAGGGTGGAAGTGACCCTTCAGAGAAAACGCCTGCGGCCGCACGGTGGGGCCTGGGCAGCACACTGCAGGAGGAGGGCAGGCACCAGGCGGGCATCCTCCCCTCTGAAGTCCTGCGTCTGCTTCTCCTTCCAGTGCTCTGGACATCCCGTGTCTCCTGCCAGCCCCTGTCGTGCCCGCTCCCCTCACTCAGCATCCTGCTAAAGCAGCCTGAGCGCAGGGCAAGCGTCTGCGGGCTGAGGAAAAGCCTCACAATTAAAGAGCAGCCACAACCATTTTATAATATTTTTAAAATTCAGCATATATCTGCTTTTCTTCATGAGCATCAGTGCAGTTAATGATCGCTTCCCTGGAGTCTGGTTGTTATGATTAAGTTACCGCGCCGCCTGGCTCCGCACACGACGCTAATTACTGGTTCTAAACTGCCTCGGTGCTGCCCAGCTGCACTGGCTGCGCAGGGCTCTGAGGGTGTCAAAAGTTTAACAGGTTTTTACCGTTTTCCTGTTTAATTATTAGCAGAAGGATTGGTTGAGCACTGTCATCTTCCCTGCTTATTGCTTACTTGTGAATTGGTGGGGCCACGAGGGCTGGGAGCTGCCCTGCCTTTTCTCAGTGCTGCTGGAGCAGCCGGCTCCGGTGCTCCGCTGCGGTGCCCCGCTCCGAACAGCATCACCGGGGGATGCTCCGTGCAGGGCTGGGGCTGGGGGGTCTGTGGGGCCCCGATACGGGCTGGGGGTGGACGGTGGCTTGTGAACGTCGCTGGCTTGGCAGCGCTTTGCTGAGGAGCCGCTGTTGCCTTCCAGGACGTGTCGGGAAACGCGGCGTTTTTGGCCTTCACGCCCTTCGGGTTCGTGGTGCTGCAGGGAAACAAGCGAGTGCACTTCATCAAATGGTGAGCGGGCCCCGCTCCGCCCTGCTCCCCCTGCACCGTCACGGTGCCCGTGTCACCCCAGGGTGCTGGAGGGACGCCGGGGCTGGAATCCCACTGGCAGGGGTGCTCGGGTGCTCCCGGCGCTGGTGTCTTCCCCGGGCACTTGCTGGGTGCTGGGTGGAGGCAGTGGAGCCCCCAGGGATGGCGGTGAGGGGGCCACATGGGCACATCTGAGCGGGGACGAGGCCCGAGGAGGGGATGGGAAGGGGGCGATGTGGGCAGCTGGAAGCCCCGTCCTGTGCCCTGCACACACCAGTGCACCTGTGAGCTCCTGCTGCCCAAAAGCTCTGGTGCTGGGTGTGGGAACGCCCAGCTTGTGCTGCTCTGCACCATCCTGCCACCACCACCCAGCACCACCGCACGGCCCCGCAGCGAGCCTCGTGGAGGCGATGCCTCAGCTGGGGACTGCCCCGGCGCACAGGGTGGGGACGGCTCCTCGCCTCCGCTGCCCCCCAGGCCCTTGGGTTTCTGCCCACGGCAGTGTCGGTCTCCCAGCCGCCCGCCCTGCTTGCTGGCCTGGCCGGTGCCACCAGCCATCTCCAGGCCATCCCCGTCACGGCCGGGCTGCGGGGGGGCTGCGTGGCCGCGTGCTCAGTGGGGCCAGGCAGCCTCTCATGTGCGTGTCCTTGTCCTTGTCATTCCTTGCAGGAATGAGGTGACCAAAATGAAATTTGAGGGAAAGACTTTCTATTTGTACGTAAGTCAGAAGGAGGTGAGTGCATTCTTTTATCTTGGGTCTTACTGAGCACGGCCTCCTTCGTTTCCCAGGCATGCAGCAAGCTCCTAATGCACCCGGGGGGCTGCAGCCTCCGGCCGTCCCCTCGGAGGGGCCCTGCAGGGTGGGTGGCACGGGCTGCAGCTCTGCCGTCGCTGTGGATGTGCCCAAGGCCCACGCTGAGCCCATTTTGGCCCTCCCTGAGCCCATTTTGGCCCTCCCCATGGCTGCAGTGCCTCGGACGCGGTGCGGGTGCTGGGGTCAGCCCCGTGCTACCCCTGCCCCTTGCTGGGGGCACTGGAGGCGGCGGGGCCGTGGTGAGAGGGGTACGGGGGGAGCTCAGCAGCAGCATGGGGCTGAGCCGTGCCATAGCCCAGCTGTCCCGCCGACACCCCTGGCTGACCGAGGCACCCTAAGAGCACTGCCGAGAACCTCCAACGTGCACGCCAGCCACACGGGTGTTAAAAATGCGCCTGTGGACATTCAGAATGCAAATAGTCTGGGTGTCAGTGCGTGGGGGGCTGGCAGGTGACCGGAGTGCAGGCCTGCCCACTACCTGTGTGAGGGGACGTCTCCGTGTCCCAGCAGTGTCCCTGCAGGGGGTTCGCACCCCGTCCGTGCAGGTTTTCGGCTCCCGCTGCTCCAGGCCCCACCACATTCCCTGCTGGTCACCACTCACTCCTTTCCCCATGGACTTCTTTCTCCTTTAGGAAAAGAAAATTGTCCTCACCTATTTTGCCCCAACGCCAGAAGCCTGCAAGCACCTCTGGAAGTGCGGGATCGAAAACCAAGCCTTCTACAAGTGAGTGCAAGGACAGCCATCCGTCCGTGCGCCTTGTTCTGTGTTTCCCGTGAGTCAGTCCCGGGGCAAGGCGAGGTGTGGGGGGCTCGGGCAGCCCCCTCCGGGTGGCCCTGGCAGCCCCCCCGGCCTCCACAGTGCCCGTGCCCCCCGGAGGCTCTGTCCCATTTGCTGGGCGATGGGGCTGATCCCACCGCAGCAAACCCTCAATCAGGAGATTAAAATTAGTTGTTTGGAGGTTAAGCCTCTAACACGAAGCGACCGGCACACGTCCTGTCCACAGCACCAGATGTGTTTTAGCATTTTTCCCGTCAATCACGGCTCGTTCGGTGCCAGTCAGGGTGTGCCGGTGCATGGCTGCTACCTGCGCTGCTGTCCTGTGGCCAGCTGGGCTGCTGGGGGTGCAAAGGCAGCAGAGGAGGTGGTGGTAGGACTCAGGGAATGTTGTCTGACCTAAGATTCAGGGCTGGATTTTCAAAATAGGTCTGGGGAGGGTTTGGAGCGAGGTCACTGCTCTTCCCCAGGGCTGGAGAGTGCTGGGTCCCCACTCTGGTTCGGGCTGCCCAGAAAGGGTCGGGTTGTCGAGCACAAGGGGCTGCAGGGCAGGCTGTGGGCTGGGCTGTCTGCTGAGAAATCAGGGCAGAACGCCTTGGCTTTACTGTACGGTGGTTTACTTAAAAATAGCTGTCTTTGTGCTTTATAATGAGTTTTATTCTAATCAGTGAGATGTGAGATAAAGTGTCTAATGTGTTCTCTTTGGGAATACTGCAATCAGCAGCTGCAATCAGCAGGTTTCATTTCTCATTATATTAACATGGAATGAAATTGCAATATTGCTTTACAAATCTTTTTATGATTAATGCTGTCAGCACACTACGGCGGCATTACGCGCCCAGCAGAGTGGACTGCGGGCTTGTGGCGGTGCCGAACGGCCCCGGCCTGGGGGCGAGGGAGCGGCTGCCCTGGGGTGGGAGCAGAGGGGGGGATCAGCGTCCTGGGGCTCCTGACACTGAGCAGGAGCAGAGGGGGGGCTGCTTCCAGGGGCTCCTTGCTCTGAGCGGCCCCAGAGCCGCCAGCCTGCCCGTGCGGGGCCGATCCGTGCGTCCCATCTGGGATGGGGCTGGGGGCTCCTGTCCGAAGGCACCGATGGGTGTCCCTCTGCACACCCCAGCCCCGCAGAGCCATCAGTCCCCAGCTCTGGGTGCAGGTGTAAAAGCAAAGCCAGCCAGGGCCCTGCCCTTGTGCACGGACCGTGCCCGTGTGCCCAGCAGCGGGGTGGCAGCGCGGGGCGCTCACGCGGCTCTCGGTGCCTTGCAGGCTGGAGAAGTCGAGCCAGGTCCGGACGGTGTCCAGCAGCAACTTGTTCTTCAAAGGAAGCCGGTTCCGATACAGGTGAATAACGACTGCGAGTCCCTGCTGGGCGTGCTTTCGGATGCTCCCTTGGCTGTGCTTCGGGTGCTGTGGTGCCAGCCCCGGGTCCTCCAGCAGCAGGACACCCACCCATTGCTGCCGCGGCGAGGCCATCACCACGTTCTCCCTATTTCACTGCTGACATTCATCTCTCCAGCTATTTTTTGTAGGAACAGGGCTGAAGAGGAAGGGAAAGCTCTGGGGGTTTTGCAGTGCCAGCTCCCTCCTGGCTGGCACGGGAGGGTCTGGATGCCTGGGGCAGGACCCCCTAGAGGGGAGGGGGCCCCACAGTGTCCAGCACTCCACGCCAGGAGAAGCAGCCAAGGGAGGCATCAGCCTGGCTTGTCCCTGCTCTTCCGATAACCCACTTGATACCAGCAAATATTTCTGCTTTCCCCCAGACCTGTGGGGAGCAGCCCATGTGTGTGGGGATGTGAGGGGCCCGTGGGAGGGGGGGGGAGCACTGTGCCCGCATGGCAGGCAGAGCCCCCAGGTCAGCGGGGTCCTGCCCACCTGGTCACGGCTGCTGTTCTTCACCTACCTGCAGTGGCCGCGTTGCAAAAGAAGTGATGGAGTCCAGCGCCAAGATCAAGCGGGAGCCGCCGGAGATACATCGGTAAGAGCCCGGCAGCAGCACCGGCAGGCTGCAGCCCACGGGGCTCGGGTACCGCGCTGCTCGGGGTGCAGAGGGGTCCCTTGGGCCCTGCTGGGTTCTGCTCAGCCCTGTTCCGTCAGACAAAGCCATGGGAGGGAACGCTTATGAAAGGTTTTCAGAAGCTCGCTCCTATTTGCGTTCTCCAAGCTGCAAGAGCTCGTGGTGCGGGCTGTGTTCGCTGGGAAGGACGCAGGCAGCGTCTGCAGCCGCCTCCCGCAGCAGCCCTGTCCCTCAGTGCCGTAGCTCCGTGGGCGTCCCTGAGCCCAGGGCAGGCATGGCCCCGCCGCTGCTTGGGGCAGGAGCAGAGCAGAGGGAGATCTGTGCGTCACTGGGCGTTTTGGAGGGACCTGTCCGAAGGCAGGAGGAGATGTCCCCGTCTGGGCCATGCCGGGTCCAGCCCGCGGGCTCTCACTGTCCCTGTTCTGTCCCCAGGGCAGGGCTGGTGCCGAGCCGGAGCTGCCCCTCCATCACCCACGGCCCCCGCCTGAGCAGCGTGCCCCGCACCCGCAGGAGAGCCGTTCACATCTCCATCATGGAAGGTAGGACACGGGGCGACCTCCTGGGTGCTGCAGCCAGCGCGGCCCTGCACACGGGCACACGCACATGGGCACACACAGGCGCACACATACACAGGCACGTGCACACAAAAAAGCAGATGCACACCCAAATGCATGTCCAGCTAAGAAGCCTGTGTGTGCTCATCACATCCAGTGTCCCCAGGGCGAGCAAAGCACTGACAAAATGCAGCCTGTCACCGCCGCCCCGGCTGGGGCCGTGCCAACAGCACCGTGCCTGCACGCGGCCCCAAAGGGGGCTGGAGAGCACAGCTAGCTGCCGGTGGGCGCGGAGAGCAGCCCAGGGTGCTCTGCACGGCTGCAGGTGTGCTTGTGTTAGCTGTCGCCTTCTGTTTCTCGGCATTTAGAGTCTCTGAAGTCTGGCCAGTAAGGTTGTGCTCAGAAATATTTAATGCAAAGGCGACCGAGACCCTGCTTCTGCCACCCCAGCCGCTGCAGGGTCTGCCCTGCTGCCCTGCAGCTCTGCTGCCAAACCACTGGCACCCGCCTGGGGAACAGGGAGGGTGGTGAGGGAGAGGAGGGGACGGCCCGGAGCCTGGGGCACCCCCTGCCCACAGGACCCCCACAGCAGAAGCAGGGTTTGTGCCCATCGGGGGAGTTCAGGGCTGGTTTCCGTGCTGATTTTTGGGGCACCTCTGCTGCCCTATTAACAGTGAGCGCCCTCTCCTCACCTCCCACGGGTGCCGTTACAAAATGGAGAAGGCATTAAATAGCCCCACACGATAAATCACCCGGCGCCTGGCAGCTCGCACCCTGCCCTGGCAGCTGCGTTTTGTCGCTCTCACTTCAGCGGGGTACCGTGAGAGCGCGGAGCCCAGAATAGCCCTGACACGCAGCCCGCGGCACCAGCACTGCCTGCCTCAGCCAAGCCGCGGCCGGGCGGCCGGCCCCGCGCCTCCTCGGCCCCCGCGGGCGCCCCGTGCCACCATGGTGAAGTGCCTGGTCAAAATCAAAACCAAAGTCAGCGTCCACCTGCGGCTCATCAACCACTGCTGCCGGGAGGTGCGGGTCCGGGTGCTGGCCCTGGGGCCGCGGCTGCTGGCCCGGGCTCTGGGGGCTTTGCCTCTCCTGCCCGCTCTCCCTGCCCCCGATGTTCGGCACGCACCAGGTGAGGCGGCGGGTCTGGGTGTCCGGGGGGGGTCCCACAGCCACAGCCCCAGGGGGGCGCGGGATGCGGGCCAGGATGTGGGGAGCGCCTGGTGTCTCCTCCGATGGGACGTTATTGCACACACCCTCAGCAGCCCCAGTTTTGGGGCTGGTCCTGGCTTTCCCCAGGTTTCCCAGCTGTTGGTGCCGGTCCCACGGAGCAAGGAGGTGGCAGGAGCTGGGGTTGGGCTGGGGGCAGCGCCTCTCGCTGAGTGGTGATCCCACCGGGGGTGCAGCGGGAGCAGCGAGGGGATATTTGTGCGTGCTTTATGAGACACAGAGAGCAGCTGTCAGGGTGAGAAGGCGCCGGTTCCTGCGCTGCGCTTAGCGCCCCAGCTGCCCCCACGCTCGGTGCCTCCGCTGGCACCCGCCTTAAGCCCAGCAGGATCCGGAGGCATCCGGGGAGGATTTACACGCGGGAGGTGGCAAAGCCCAGGGGAATGCGGGCAGGACGGCCGCTGGGCTCCTTTCCTTCACGTTTTGGCAGGGGGCATGGCCGGGGCAGCCAGGGACGCCCTGTCCCACAGAGCATCGGTGCACGGTGTCCTCCCCACCTGGGGACGCGTCCCCTGAGGCTCGAAGTGGGGCCGGCACAGCCCGGTCACCCTCAGCGGCTGCGGGGCGGCGATGGGGCTGCGCTGAGCCTGGCCAGCACCGCGCCAAGCTCCCTCCCTCGCGCAGGGGACGCTGCGGTGGCAGCACCTCCCGCCCTCCGCGGTCCCTGGGGACCTCTGCCTCTCTTGCTGTGAAAACTGCAAGAAACAAGCGGCACTTTTGCAGGCCCTTTTGGTATTTCTGTTTTTTTCTGTTACTCAGGAGAAAGAGCTCCCCCTTGCCCTGCACGCAGGGTTCAGCCTTGTAAAGGGCAGCCCTGGCTGGGCTGTAACTCTAGCTCTGCCAAGCATGTGGCGGGGCACGCTGCCGTGTGGCTATTTCTGCTGCTCTGTGTGTGTAAGAGATTTTTTGTAGTGCATCAATAGGACCTGGTGCTGCTGCAGCCCCCGTCCTACGTGCGGCTGCTCCCAGGGCTGGGCTCGGAGCTGGGCTCAGCCCAGAGCCACCTTGGCATTAAGGAGGCCTCACCGCGGCCCTGAGCTGGTGCTCGCCACCGGTTCCTCCCTGCGGGAAGGCTCCACATGAGCCAGAGGCTTCTCCGTGAGGCACTTGCAGTAGGACGGGAGCACAGGACGCCCTGTGCTGTTAGGTGGGGGTGTCTAGGGACGGGCACGTGGGGCTGGAGGCAGCAGGCGTTTGTCCTTCTCCAGTGCCGTGCTTCACTCCCAGCTGAAGGTTATCTGCGCTGAGAGCGGCTGGCAGGGGTGCCTTTAAGCGAGCCGTGAGCAAGGGGAAGCTGTCGCCCTCCAGGCGGCTGCAGCACTGCGAAGCGGTGGTGATTGATGACAAACCCGGGCCCCTGCCAGCAGCCTGGCCGCGGTCCAGGCGAAAAGCTCGCGGCGGTGACAAGTCACGCGCCCGCCGCGGAGCCGCCTCTGCAGTCACAAGCGGCACAAAAAAGGGGCTGAGCGCTGCCCAGGGCTGCTGCGCAGGACCCGGACTGCTCTGCAGGTGTCAAAAAAAACCACCCACCGCCAACCAAACAATTAAAAAAAAAAAAAAAAAACACCACCACCCAAAAAAAATAAGTAAAAAACACACAAAAGCCGAACAGGGTGCCATGGGCTGCTTTCCCAGACATCACCCAGTGCTTTGCGCCCACCCTGCGCTGGGGACACCGGGTAGGGCTGGGAGCAGCGCGTGGCAAGCGGGCGGTGTTGGGGGGGCTCCCCGGCCCCCCAGCACCACTGAGCACCTCTCTCCCCACCCAGGCCTGGAGTCGCTGCGTGACAGCGCCCACTCCACCCCGGTGCGCTCGGCCTCCCACGGCGACGCCTTCGTGCCCCCCGGCCGCGGCGGCCGCGCCGAGAGCAGCGAGCGGGTGGCCGTCATCGCCGACGAGAGCTACAGCCCGGCCGACAGCGTGCTGCCCACGCCGGTGGCCGAGCACAGCCTGGAGCTGATGCTGCTGTCGCGGCAGCTGAACGGGGCCCCGTGCAGCATCGAGGAGGAGAAGGAGTCGGAGGCCGGCACCCCCAGCGCGGCCGAGGCCGAGGAGCCGGGCGAGCTCCGCGCCCTGTGCCTGGGCGCCGGTGGCCGCGGCGGGACACGGGCGGAACAGGTGAATAAGTTTGTTTTAAGTGTCCTCCGTTTACTCCTTGTGACAGTTGGACTCCTCTTTGTTTTGCTCCTTCTCCTGATCGTCCTTACCGAGTCCGACCTTGACACTGCCTTTTTCCGCGATATCCGCCAGACCCCCGAGTTCGAGCAGTTCCATTACCAATACTTTTGTCCCCTCAGGCGATGGTTTGCCTGCAAAGTCCGCGCCGTGGTAAGCCTGCTCATTGACACCTGAAGGCAGGAGCCGCCACAAAACTAGCCAGGCGGACTCGGGAGAGACCTGCTGCTGTCCCCAGCGAGCGGGACCTTTGTGGCACCTTCGGCTCTTGCAATAACTCCTTCTCCCATGACCCCGAGTACAGTGCTGCCTAGGACGTTTCTTTCCAGGAGGACGAGAGGGGTAGACGCAGACCAGACACTTGCCCTTCCCTAGCCTGCTCGGCCGCTGCTTCCACCCCTGGAGCCCGCAGAATAAGTTAAGGTTTCAGTTTTGATTTTTTCACAGCCGCGTGTGTTACTTTTGGAAGTACCGAATAAAGAGAGGAATTTATTTTACTATTACCACTGATCATTGTACGAGCATCAGCCAGCGGCTGAGAGGCCAGAGATGCTGTATTACGCAGGAGCTTTAGCAATGGTGCTACTGAGTTTTAATTTAAACACTCGTGTATCGTTACGTTGTCGAATCCGCCACTGTGCGCCACGCCGCCGCCCGCCAAGCACCGCTTTGCAGAGAGCGCTCCTTCCGAGCCGGAGCCTCCCGCGGGGGCACCCCCGGCCGGCCTCGCCCCCACGCCGGCTCCTTCTGACGCAGGTGGCCGTGGCCCTCGCCCTGTGCCACACGCGGCCTCCTGGGACTGACTCCGCGCCGTGGCCGGTCCCTGTCCGGGTGCCCACGGCACCGCGCTTCGCTGCCGCAGCTCCGGGCCCCCCGCCGGTGGGCGAGAGCTCGGCCAGCCCCCGGCGCACGGCCAGGGATGGTTAGGAAGCCAGCGAGCCTCGGAAAGCTGTACTCCTTTTGTACAAACAAAGAGACTGTTTCAACGTATATTTTAACAACGAAAAGCTATTTTGTTATTGAACCTAACCGAGTCTTTTTTTACTTTACGGATTGGGTGAACGCGGTGTGCTGTACCAAGGGGCTGGAACCGAGCGAATGGTGTAAATGTTTTTGTAGACTGGAAGCCTAACGTCAGTTTAACGAGCTACTAGTTTTGGAATGCAGAGAGGAGCTCTAATTTTATGACTTTTCTGAAGATAAAAAGGACAGAACTACCGGAGCAGAGGTAACACTGGAAAAGCCAATGGACAACCATTAGACCTATCTATTCTTAAGCAAAAATAAACAAAAAAATAGCTCATTGTACTTGTGACATAGCCGCCGGGACCTTCAGTTACCTGGGAAGCGTAACAGTCTCTTACACAGGGAGCAATAAAAGCCAGTTCTGTTAAGTTTTGGACGAGAAGTTGGACGTACTCAACGCAGGGAGACCAGACGAGCGAGTTTTATTTCATCTCAGGGAGAGATTTTACGTAAGCTGGGGCCATAACTGCAGTTTTAAGCAGCCCGATTCCCGCGCTCCTGCCCGAGCGGCCCGCCAACCATCCCCGGTGGGGCGGCCCGGGGCAGCGGCGCCCGGCACAGCGCGGTCACGGCTCACCCCGACGCCGCCCGCTCACGGCCCGGAGCCGAGGGGGCCGGCGTCCCGCGGTGGCGCTGAGCCGACAGGTGAAGTCCCGAGCGCTGCCAGGAGCCGGAGGATGGGTTTTTACATGATACCCTGTTTTATGCAACATAGCGAAATTAACTCTTAGTGTAGTGTTCCTACCTCAGTCTGTAGTTAATGGTGTTTCTATGCAGTGCGTGATAGTCTCAAACTCGACATTTCTCACCCCAGGTTAAAGATGCAGTATTCCCTTGTTTCAGCTGCTGCCGTACCCGCGTGGTGTCACCTCGGCGTGCCGCCTGCCCCAGCGGCCGCCCCGCTCTCAATACTTTGTACGTTAGGCACCTTCCTTCGAAAGAAACGCGATGCGTCCGAGTATTGACCTTGGAAACCTTTTCCATCAGCTTACTTTAGGATAGCTATAAATGCCAGACCTAGGTTACCTCTGCAGTTTTCACCCAGCATTTTACTGCAAAAACCACGAGAACTGGTGATTTTTTCATTGTATGTTTTTCCTGTATGTTCCATATTATGTCTTGTGTTTCACTACCTGTTAGTTTTACCTGTCTTTATATTAAAATGTTGTTTCCATAGATTCTTATATCAGAAAAAAAAATATCTCGTAATAGCATACTGCATCTTTAAGCAGTAGACAGTAAAATACCTGAAAATGTGAATTTCTTAGTTTTCATAAAAAGAAAAATCTGGAAATTAACCTTTCATGTGCCAAATACTGTAAGTTACATTTTCCTTCAAAAATGTACCTTTTTCTACATACTCAATATCTTAGTTAGCATAAAATCATTGGTGCCATGAAAAGTATTTTTAAATTTAAATAAATATTTAAATATCATGAAAACCCGGAGTTGGTATGAGAGTCGTTCAGTGCTTGTGGTGTCAGTGTTCGTTGCTCGAGTACAAACCGTACCCGAGCGCAAGGTGCGGGCAGAATTTGGCTGCCCCGAGAGGCCCGGGCCGGCCGCCGGGGCTCAGGGCAACCCAGGGAGAGCCAAAAGCCGGCGCCACGAAGCGAGGGGCTGGCAGGCTCCCGCCCTCAGGAGCTGCATCAGCGCAGGGCTGGCACGCAGCACGGCCGTACGAGCCCAGCAGCCTCTCACCCATGTTTTGCGTTGGGTGTCGGCCACACGTGGCACGTGAAAGGGCAGCTCGTTGAAGGTGGAGCACTTCCCGGTGCAGGAAGGGGAGCTCGGGGCCAGCGCCCTGCACCCCATAGCCCAGGAGCACAGCTCCGCTTCCGCGCCCACCTCAGGGCTCATCGCCCAGGGGCTTCTGTGTCTGGTCACCGTGGTGGCAGCCGAGGGACCTTCCCCCTGCCCCCTGCAGGAGGGACACCAGGAGGCACCAGGCAGCTTCCTTATGGGTTTCACTGCAGGCGTGCCAGCCTTGTGGTGGGAACAGCACACGAGCGAACGCTGCAAGTTCTTTAACGAAAATCATTAAGCAGTGTCTCATACACTTAGCAAGTGTTTTTTTCTGTTTTTGAAATATGACCTAAGTATTGAGGAAAAATACGTTTTGGTACAAACCACTGTAATTGACTGCAGTAGTAGGATTAGTTTTTGTTTTTAATTAAAGAAGAGAATGCCAAAGGTAGTTTAGAAAATTTATTTTAGAGCTTTTAAAAATACACTTTTGTCCTGAGAGAATGCAATTAGCTTAAGAATTGCTTAATAAAAACTAAACATATCATGCAAAAAAAAAAAAGCATTTATTGTTCTTTGAACACATGAAGGCGACCACTGGAGTTGCCGCCCACTAAGATGTTCCTACTGGGATGGACAACATTAATGGAGCACACCGAGCCCAAGTAATCAACGTTATAAAAAGAGTGCAACAATTTTCCAGTATCTTGGTAGACTTCTATCTGTCTCGGCCGTGCCATACTGCCCACCACAAAGCAGTCTTCTTGTTTGGGGTCCCATATCGCTCTGAACCTAGTTAACCAGCGTCCTGTGTTATTGTTATGCCTTCAGAGAAACAAATAGGAAGAAAGAGAGAAATATTCTTACTGAATTCAGTACCATCATTTACATCATACTTGCTCAAACCCATCTCCCCTGCCTCCTCAGCCAGCACCACTTTCAAACACTGCACAGATCCATTCAGGGCATCGCTGTCCTGTGACGGGTGGGACATGACAAAGAAACGTAAGGGAGCAAGAGAAACCAAGCGATACTTTGACACGAATGATTATTTGTCCAAGCAGTTAGACTTACAGCTGCACATTGTAGGGAAAATTGGCTAACAATGCATCAAGCCTGTTGATAAACTGCAAATTAAGAATTTTCAGGCCAGTCGCTGACCAGTGCCCTAGTGAGACAAGCCTGACAATTCTTCCTTCTGGAGAACAAACCTATTCTGCAAGTGTTGAGACTCTGCTCAGGAACATGTTCCTCACCGTTAAGAAGTAACCTTTGATATTAAAACCAAAAACAACAAATAAAACAAACAAACAAAAAAAAACGCATAAAGAAAAAGCATTCTGAAACAAAACATTTCAGAAGTCACAAAAAGGTCTGCTCCCGGTACACAGGAGACATTAAAGCTTTCCTGCAGACTTTACGTTCTCAAGGGCAGGCTGTGTTCCAGCCTTGCCTTACGAACAAAGCCACCGCAGGCGACCCAGAGGACCAGGGCAAGTTCTCAGGCCAGGAGAGCTCCGCGGCTGTGCCCCTGCAGCAGCAGCTAAGTGCACCGCGCTGCAGCCTCCCGCTGCACTCCCACAGCTGCTGCTGAGGGCCAACTCTTCAGCCCCACGCGTTCAGCTTACCTGACAGTGCTGAGAACTGCAACAGTAGACGACAAAGAGCTGGTGTCGTAGACCCTTTAAAATGAATTAGTGTGTTAGTAAGAGGAACGTGTTAAAAAAGGCAGCCCTTTCCCCATAAAGCACTTTGCACGGATCAGCTCGGCCCAGACCAGGCAAGACTGGAGAACAGCGACAAAGAACACAGCCGTCCAGCTGGGGTACGAGCGCTAACGTCCCAACTGCGATTTTCAAATACTTCTAAAATGGATTTGCTTTTAGCTAGAATTGAAGGTCATCCCTTCTCAAAGTCATTAGAAAGGTAGAAAAGAGGCTTGCTACAACAAATGAAAGCTTTTTCTAGCCCAGGATCTTGTCTATTTAGTCACTGCACAAAAAGGATGCCCAGGGAAAAAAATGCAAGAGAAGGGAAACACAGACACTGTTAACAGCTTCCAGTGTCAGGACTTCCTCAGCCAGGTGTGAGCTCGATTGACTGAGAAACCATCAACAGCAATCCTGGGCTCTCCTTCACCCCCTGTAAATCTTTAGGATCCCCAGCGGCCTGGGGCAAGTTCAGCAAACTGCTGAGTGAAGACTAGCAGCACCTGTAGGTTTTCCAGTTCATTGTTAAATATTCTTCAGGAAAATAAAAAAAATTAAAAAATTAAAAATCATGCAGCATTAAAAATGCCTACACAAGAAAACCAAATCAACTCTCAAAGACAGGTAACGAAGGCAGGAAACAACAAACTCTATCGACTGGTATTCTCCATAACGTTTATTCTTTCCCACACAGTCTTACCTCAGTTTATCATCAGCACACACTGTCACGACTCTGTTGCCAGTTACAGGTGAGAAGTATGCAGAAGCAACGCTTTTTGTGTGTCCATTAAGAGAGCTCACAGGCTTGTTCCCATCAGACTTCAGGTATCGAACATCATAAATACGAACATCCCTGTAACACACCACACAGAGCACTTTACCAGGTGGCAGTTAAATAACCAGTGGTTTTATTTTCCATTTACCAAAAAAAGCCTCAAAAGACTGCCACATATTTTACCTGAACTGTGCTTAGAACTACTTCAGCAATGCATATCAACAACTACAACAGCGAGTGGCTCTACAGGATTTTGTGAGCACCAAAACCACCCCAAACGAACAGCACAGTAAAACACCTCTCCACTGGGATCTCTCAAAAAAACAGAAACAAAACAAACAAAAAACCAACAACAAACCACCAAAACACAGCGACTCCAAAGCCTATTTGAAAGGTGAAGATAAGTCAAATTATATTAAGTTTTAAACTCTGCTAAGAACTAAAAACTTTTTTTTTTTTTTAAGAAAACAACACACACAAAAAAACGAACTATGTACTGAGACTGAGAACCTGCCTCCCTCCCCAACAGCTGGTCCCACTCTCCAAACCTGCCACTTATAGCTGACATCAAACACCAATGCAAAGGGAAAATTTCATATACACAATAACTGCAGTTCATGTTGAGCTACATACACTGAGCCAGCAGCAACGAAATACTGTTTATTCACTGGGTGAACGTGGACTGTCCTCGTTATTTTGAAGCCAATGTTAGCAGAAAGCTCTAAAGATGTTCCTGGGGTCCGTCTGTCCACAACAGCGACGCTGCCGTCCCAGTACCCTACTATTGCAGTGGAGGCGTTATCTTCCAAAAAATCAAAGGAGGATAAGCTTCCTTCACTTCTGCATATCTGCATATAGAAAAGGTCAAATGAAACTGAAATTATTCAACTAAATACACATTCACAATACCCAAAACACTGTGGGCATTTTTGCTTTTTAAATATACTAAAAATACTAAAGACAACTGCCTAATTTGATGACTTCAGCCTTAGCTATCCATTTAGGTAACCTTTCTGTCAAACTAGTATCCTTATTACAGCGTATATAATTAGCCATCCAGACCAACCTGACAACAGCATGTTGTGAATTCTCTGTTAAAACTCTCACAAGACCCTATTGCCTCTGTGTTCCTGTAATCCAACAACTGTTATCGTGAGCGAGGACTAATGATTGCGCTCCCTTCTCCAGTGCTGCAGAAACCTTTTCATCGTGTGTGGACATGTGAATTAGGCTTCCTGTAAGTTGGGAGATGAGTCGGGACGCCAAGCCATCCTATTGCACAGCAGCTTCCCCTCAAAGCAGCGATTAGCCCCAAGTACAGTAACACTGCAGGAGCTTTCCACGTTCCAGCTCTGGCTGGGTGTGCAGACACTCTCCCCGTTGACAGCTGCATTCCCAACGGCAGCACTACTCCCTGAGGTATCACGAGATTCTTTAAACCACCCATTTCCTACCTCTAAACAGTACTGGTTTTGGAAAGAGGCGCATACTGCCTAAGTAAGGAGGTAGGAAACTAAATTCAATATAAAATTGCAACTGCCTCACCCACAAGTTGGGAGTGACCAACTTGTTACCAAGTCTTATTGACTGGGAAGCATCTCCATACTTCCATGGTAATTAAAGGTTCCTTCGCGTGCCCTTGTGGAAATTGAAAGTTAAAATTTCATGCTAGCAACCATCAAACAGTAACTCGGGTGCAATGACACTAAAACTTGGCAGCACACACTACGAGATTTCTACGGAGTCTGCAGCACAAGCGAGGGAGCCCTCACCTCATCAAAGATCGCCCTAGTCACGTCACCGCATCGCAGAACATCGTGGCTTAGGGACAGCAAATGAGCAGGGTTAGATGGAGAGAAGTGCATGCAGTTGACCGAGTAGTTGTGTGGAATGAAGACATGTGCTCCTTCTTCAGTCTTACAGTCCTGAAAAACAAAAGCGAGTCGACAGACACGTACAGATCATTATTTCCATTAATTCATTCTTCCTATTAATTACCACGACTTTCAGAGTGAAGTCTCTCTTTCAAACGCTGTCTTCCCTGAATAGCTGTACGGAGGAGGCAGCAGGTGCTTGGTGAGGGGAGGCACAGTGCAGGCAGCAAGGCAGCCAGGCTGCTTTGGGGCACAGCTTGCCCAGGCTAACGTCTCACTGGGACCGAGGGAGTTTCAGCTTAGCAAGGAAGAGGGAACTGTCCTCACGTGCACTGTTCAGCACACTGCTGACAGGCTTGGGCCTCCCTCCAGTACCATTTTCACCACTATACAAGTAATTTAACTCAAAAGAGCGCCAAGTTACCACTGAACCCCTTGCTGAGTATGCTGATACATGCATATGCTTTTAACAGCAGAACATGGACGTGCTAAGTTGCTTACAGCTCAAGCTAAACTACATTCACCCAAACTGAATGTAAAGCACCATCTCCTGTATCTTCTCTTCAAACCTTGGTATCCTTCCATCTCCGATAATTTAAAAGAAACCAAGCGCTCATTTTGGAACAAGTCATTCCACAAAGACTACTCCCAACTTGGTAAAGTGCAACTCCCTTCATGAAGGGGAAAAAAAAAAAAGAAAAAAGGAAATCACGAGGGAAGACAGTAATTTTAACATTTCTAGGCTTCCACGTGAAATGTCTTTGCAAGGTCACAAAGAAAGCCTGTGGCATTCAGAAACCTCAACCAGATCATGCTTCTCAATAGGAAGCTGCAGCAGCTCTGCAGTCTCAGCTTGCTACGCTGCACTTTAAAAATCTTTACAATTGAGCCGAGTCTCATAGCTGAAGCTAGTCAATCAATTTCCCGAATCTGTCAAAGTTGAAATGACTCAAGAGAAACTCCACAGAAAAGGTTAATAGCATTGCAAACAACGAAAAGAAAATCTGTATGTGTGCAAACGTCAAGCAGCTGGTTTAGATGATGTGGGATCAGAGAAGAGGGTGGGAGGGAGGCTAGAAAGGTGTAAGTCATGGGCATGAACAAAGATTCTTGCTGCAGGAGTAATTAAGGCACTTCAAAATCCATAATGAGGCTATCTGCAAAACCCTCAGCAGTTTTCAAATTCCCAAATGCTAAGCTATTTTTCAGAGGCAATGTATGTAAATATGTGTCAGCATATACTAGTACAGCCAGTTTTATTTCTGCTATCTGGAAACACAGCGACTCACTGCATCTACCCAAAATTTATATAAAAACCCAAATACTTGAGCATCCAACTACCCTCACTATCCAAAACCTAATTATGGTATTGCTAACGGGGTACTGTAACTAGATCCCGAATCTTTCAGCTGTGAATTGTAATTTTAACCCTCACTGGGTTTCAGCTAGCGATCCATTTTCTTCCTCTCTCCTCCCTAAAATTACCAGTTTCTTCCCATAAAACCAGGGCTTGCGAAGGACCAGACTTTTCGAACAACTCCAGTGAGCCTCAAATTAACAGACACCCTGGTGTTATCCGCAAAAAATAACGAGTACAAAACACCTTTTCAAGCCAAGAAAAGGACGCTCCAGCCTGTGCCCCACCCGCGCCCAGCCTGCCACAGACACTTCTGCCAGGCGAGGAGCACGCAGAGGACTTACGACGTTCCAGAGGCCGATCTGCCCGTACTTGTCTCCAGCTGCCACAAAGATGATGCTTTCAGAAGGATGGATGGCCACGGAACATACTCGATTTTTCACAACCTTCTTGACATTATCTTCGCTGAGGACCATACTGTTCAGGCTGTATTGGTATCTAGAGAATATCATTAAAATATGAGCTATGAAAGAGAAGAACGAACTAGACGAGATCCAGTTTTTAGCTGCTGCCTTCAGATTACCTCTTCATGTCACACGTGTGCTTTTCGGTATCATTGGGTTTCGTCTACAGATTGAAAGGAAAAGAAATTATAATATCAGAATTAGACTACTTCAAAGCCAAATTAATTTATGTAATCTAAAAATCACTAATTATAGCTAGCAATACCTCGCTTATTTTCATCCATGTAGCCAGTAAATCCTCTGTCAATTTGCTGTTCTCCACCTGATTTTCTGGAACCATTGGCAGAGGTCCGGCTGGAACCTGAGGCTGTGGAATGACATTAGCAATTTTCGTAACTCAAATCAACTAAAACTACGAATAAGGTGAAGTGTTATTTTCTGCACACCAGATATTCTGAGAACACATCCACTCTAATACAAGAAACATTTCAAAAAAGAACATTTCAAAAAAAAAAAAAGATTTTACCTCAAGAATTTACTTCGTTATTGACACTAACACACCCTCCCGAACGTCTGAAGGTTTTTACAATAAGCTTAGCAATGGCAAGTGTTATGAATCTACTTCACTATAGCACCTTTTTTGTAATGCTTCTGTGCATATGCACAGGCTTCTCTAACCTGTCCCCATCTTACATATTCCTCCTCTGCTCCTGGCTGGGCAGGCAGCTCCAGCACTGGGGTTCCTGACGGCTCTACTTTTTGCAGGCGCATAGATCTTCGCCGTACTGTTTCATCTTCCGCCTTCTTAGACTTAGGTCTACAACAAGTGAAACATTTCAAAAATTAACACAGTTAGATAACGTAAGCCCTCGGCATTTAAGTAAATCGCTACGGAATAGGTTCTTATCTGCAGCTCTGACACCGCAGTGTTCTGATCGACTTTAGGAGCATTGTGATTACTTTTTCTTTCAGCGATGCAGCAACAAAAAGAGCAGTTAGCAATGCATATATACTGATGACATTTATGTTTCCCTTGTAATACATCCTGCCACTGTTGCTTTTCTTCCCCACCCTCATTTATAATTCGTCCTTCCACTCATTGATCTAGTCACCTTTTTCTCTCCTTTCCTTGCTTATCTGACTCTCTATTTTGCATTTCTGCTCATTTTTCGGCTTTGCCTAACACTGCTTTGGCACTGCCAAATGTCTTTTCTTCAACAATTGCTTATCCTATCCCTTGCATCTGTTTCTCCCCCCAAGCCCTTTCTTTCCCAAGCCCTTTCCCATCATTTGTTCTCATCATGTAACATTTATTTCTTTAGCCATCATGCAGAAATATCACAAGTGGAAAAAAAAAACAACACTTAAATTACCTTAATACAAATATCATAAAAATAGCAAGTTCTGTAATTTGATGAAAAGGGTATTCATACTAGCATTTTCTTTCCATAGGATGGCAGAGGAGAGCCACTAGCTAGAGGAGCTACCCATCTACAAATTCATACAGCCTAGGATAATCAGTTATGCAGATTCAGCTTTGGAGAGTGACTCATCATTAGCTCTCCCTCTTGCTGGTATCTGCTAAGTGCAGGTGGTAGCGCTAAAACAGTTAAAACTCAATGAAGGAACAATGATACGAGTCTCATACGCAGTTGTTTTACCTTTTAGTGACATTAGATTGTCTTTTAGTTGCAATTTTGTGAAGTCTTGCAGCTGACTTAAAAAGAAAAAAAAAAAAGATTAAAAATTTATCTAACAAGCATAAAAGGTCAACCTGTATAAAGGCTGCAAGGCTGCAGTAAACTATATTGTAATTGCTCATAACAGTAACAAAAAGGGACTGTTAAATATCAGACTGCTTTTCCTGCTTTGCACTGGTCTTCCGCGTACCCGCAAGAATTCCCCCATTTCTGTGAACGGTGCAACGGGGCACAGCAGAGCCTGAACATTCTGTAGCCGTTTCCTCCCAAAACAATGAGATTATTCCAAATGTTGTGCACCAGACACAGAAAGACATTTAAAGCAGAAAACGGAACCACACAGGCCTAGGTTCACAAGGTTTTCGTCATCACGTTTTGAAGATGTGCATTCAGTTCATTCAGACCGCAGGAAAGCTCAGCCACGTCCAGCCCGCCGGCAGGACCGCTGCCCCTCCACGCCTGCAGCCCAGCAGCACGACCCCTGGCGCGCGCGGTTCCAGGCGCTGCTGGGCCTGGGCACCCACGGCCAGGGCCACCCTAGCTGATGGCTCTGGCCTTCGTCCTGCAGGCAGCGCTGTGACCTGCCTTTGCTGACCTCTCTGAGGGTAACTGGAAGAAAAGGAGTTATTTTTACTCAAGCTGCAGCCTTAGTGGTAAGGAAGGAGTCTCACTGCCTCCCAGACAGGCCCAGCTGCAGCAGTGTGCTCGACTGCCCCCAGGCTGGTGCTCACCTGGCCCTGCTGGGAACAGGGCACCAAGGGGATTTTGCTCACCCAGCTTTCCGTAATGTCACCTAACTGCCTCCCCCCCTTGGAGGGAGCAAACTAGCAACACAAAGTGCCAACGTTTAATCCAGTCAGGGCAGTGCTGATGCCCCCTCCTGACGCCCCTGTCGCTATCAGGGCAGGGTTTCACAACGAGAGGGGCGGCAGGCTGCTTCTTGGGGCATGAGCGTCCTTACGGTCGGGAGGGAGCACAGCGGCACTAGGCAGGATCTACACAAACCTCGTGCAGCTTTAAGGCAGCGAAGAATTTCGCGTTTTCTGTAATGTTCTTTAGTCTCTTCCTTTCATAAGCTGATAACTGCGGGTATCCATCCTACAAAAAGAAAAGCGAGACAGACCTCAGCATAGTTACATGGCACGCCAGAGGCGGCCCAGGCTTCTGGGCCGTGAGCCTCTAAGGTGATTGTCCGGACTGTCCAGAAGTGGTTTGATGCACTTTTAAACAAACAAAAGGCACACTAACTGGGGTGATCCCCTACCAATGCCAGCCTATAGAGGTACTAGCACGTGTTACAACGCCGACTGCTAGCATCGATTCTGCAAGAGGGGCCCGCTCATCACAATCTTCCTACAACCGAACCAGAACCGGAGCGAAACAACACGCAACTTACGACTTAGCAACATGGCCAATGCGGCGCCTGAACAGAACACAGCTCTGCTCCGCTTTGTCTTTTAGAGGAAAAGGCGGCCCGGGCAAATTGAAACGGTGATTTAAACACGAACGAGCGCTTACAAAACTTTTGTATCTCATCTCTACCCGGCCACTGAGCTCCCCGGGCGGTGGTTATGGCCCACGGGAAGGCGCTGGTGGTTTTGGCACCGGGCTGCACAGCCTGCGGCTGGCAGCGGGACCTCTCTCACCCCTCAGACGTTCCGAAGGGGTAAAAGGCGGTCTGCCGAGGTCCGAAGAGGGAAAACGATCCCGCAACGCGGCGAAACGCCCCCGGCTTCGCCTTCCCGGGCCCCGCGGGGCGCCCGCCGCTCACCTGCGCCGCTCCTCCGCCGTCGCTGCCGTCGCTCTCCGCGTCCCAGCCGCCCTCCGAGCCGCTGCCGGCGGGGGAGGCGGCGGGGGCCGGGCTGGGCGGGCTGCCGGGGGGCGTCCCGGGGGGCTCGGCGCGGAGCCTCTTCCCCGCCGCCTCCTCCCCGCCGTAGGCGCCCAGCAGCCGCTTCTGGGGCATCCGCCGGCCCGCCACGGAGAGCGGCGTGAGCAGCACCCGCAGCTGCCTCCCCGGCCCCGCTCGGCGCTCGCCCTGCTCCGGGCCTCGCCGCGGCTCGGCGCCGCCGGTGGGGGTGCGCTCCTGAGGGGACGAACGGGGAACGGTGAGCGGGCCCCGCCGCCAGCCGCCGGCCGCCCTCCTCACGGCGCCCGAGCCGCCCCCCCCCGGCACCCCCCAGCCCCGGACCTGCTCCCGCTGCCGGCTGAGCGGCGATAGCTCCTCGGGAACCGCCGAGCCGGGCTCTGAGAGCGCCATGGCTGGGCCGAGCTGAGCCGGGGGCCGCCCCTCACGGGGCGGGAGGCGGGAGGCGGGAAGCGGCGGCCTCGCCGCCGCTTCCCGCCTCCCGCCTCCCGCCCCGTGAGGGGCGGCCCCCGGCGCGTGTGGGGTTCTTCCACGAGCACCGGGGGGCTCGAGCAGGGCTCCGGGCGCACCGGGAGGGAGGGATGTCATCCAGAGGGAGCCGGGCAGGGCGGGGAACAGACCGAGGTTCGACACGGCCGAGGGGAAGGTGGCGCGGCTGGGCTGCGGGAAGCCCGCTCTGCCTTCCTCCCGAGGCCCCGGCGGGAGCGCTGCGGGCAGGCGCGGGGACCCCGGCACAAGGAGGCTGTGGGGATGTCGGAGGGGGGGTCACGGAGACGATCAGAGGCTGGAGCGCCTCTCCTGGGTGGATGGCTGGGGGAGCTGGGGCTGGTGAGGCTGGAGGAGACAACCAAGGAGGCCTTACAGCAGCCTTACGGTACCTGAAAGTGGCTCTGAAAAAAAAGAGAGCAACTTTTTGCACAGTCATATAATGAGAGGACAAGGTGGAATGTTTAAAAAAAAAAAAGGGGGGGGGAAATTTAGATTAGAGGTTAGGAGGAAATTCTTCGCTCAGAGCGTGGTGAGGCACTGGAACAGGTTGCCCAGAGGTTGTGGATGCCCCGTCCCTGGAGGTGTTCAGGGCCAGGTTGGATGGGTGACCTGACCCAGTGGGTGGTATCTGTGTCCACGCAGGGCAGGGGGGTTGCAATGAGATAACCTCTAAGGTCCCTTCCAACCTGTGCTGTTCTGTGACTCAGTCCACACGGGCACCTAGCACTTGGTGGCCCAGGACTGATGCATGAGATCAGAATCTTTGCTGGACAGCAAAGAGAAGTGATTAATTATACTCTGCAGCTTTATGCTGCAGCTTGGCATGTTAAGGATAGAAAAAGTGTACTTTTTTTTTTTTTAACAGTGAGGTTAATTGAAACAGCCTTGAGCACACTTCAGACTCACAGGATGGGTTATATAAAGTACTTGCTATCAGACTCCTTGCTCAGCAACAGCTGATGGAATCCTTTGCTGCAGTCAAGCAAAAAAACAGTTGGTTCTGCCCCTGCAGTGTCAGGCATGTCATAGAAATGCACATGTAGAAACAGATACACATCTAAACTCCTCCTGAACTTATCAGGGCTGCCTTATGTAAGGCAGGAAGGTAAAAGAAGGGCATATCAAATGCCCTTATCACAGCCATGGTGATCACACAGCTCCACACTGTAAAAACAAACAAACAGGATGACTAAAAGAGCACATCTAGGACAGCACCTGGCGCTTCAGCAGACATTCCAGCCTCAGTATCTGGGGGGAAAAAAAAAAAGGAAGCTTACAACTGTTAATCATATTTTATGTCAGGTTAACATCCCAAGACTTAAATTTTCAGAACTCCTCTGTTATGTAGCTCTGAATTACTTAGACATCTAGCAAGGGAGAAGAACAGAGGCAACCACATCTCTGGGATTCACCGTTCCAGTAACTGCTTTTGATTTGTGATCTCAAGTGTATCCCAGAGATAGCTTTAATGCAGGCTTACAGGGATTATTTTCCCTGAAACAGTAGGGCATCTAGAACTAGTCAGAACTGATATCTGTTTGTAGCAGAAAAAAGGTCTGAATAAATTTGAGCTTAAAAATATTTATTTAACACGAACTTTTGGACTTCACAAATGTACAAATCTAAGAAGGTTCAGCAAATCAAATAAAGATTTATAAACAATGATTACAGCTTCATGGCATGCTTTTATACAGTATTTACATTTTCCTAGTTACAATATCGAATATGAAGGCTGAAGGAATTGCCTGTTTTTCGGCTTCGGTGGTGCCATAATCCCCAGCTTTCCAACAGTTCCTTGTGTGGCACCGTAAGATGCTGAGCTGTAGCCAGATGAAGGTGGAGTCTTAGAGTTGGATGGCCTTTTGGTCCTTCGGTACTTGCTGTAACCACTGTAATATTTAGAGAGAAGTTACAGTATCGTGTGTCAAACATTTGGTTTACTTGCCACATTCCCTACCCGTGGTGTATTTATACAGTTGCACACCATGTAAGATTTTCTAGACAACTATATATTTTTTGAACTTTTTTTTTTTAATAAACATGGCTGCAAGAATACCTTTGAAATGTAAATTTAGTGTAGCTGTTGCTCTGACATCTGCTTAAGGGCAAGAAGCAGCCTGAAATATGAACACAGAATGCTAAACCAACCTAACTCCTATTAATCTAATTAGAGTATCAACATTAAATGACACTTCAGGGTCAACAGCATTTAATGACTAATATTTTAGGTAGATGGAAAGCAGAGGAATAAAACATACTAAGCTGGAACTGCTATTTCCTAAAAAAACAAAGCAAGACAAGCAGAAAAAATAACTGAGTGAGGAAAACGAGTACAGAAAAGGAGATATACCTGAAAAAAAAAAAAAGCAATGGCAGAAAGCAGTGAGTTTCATTCCAGTGCAGTCACATAATCTAATTACAGGCGAATAAGTGTTAGTATGAAAGTACATTGAGAACGTACCTCTAATTTGCCCTGCATATTAAGATTTCAGACAGCGGAAAGGGGCATCATAAAATTAACCCTTATTTTTGCAGCAAATTCTGCTCCTGCTATAAGCTTTGAAACTTAGCACGTTAGTTTGAGGAATACCAATATCCCGCCACAGAAATGGCAAAGGTAAGCAAGAGCACGTTGGCAGCAGCAGAAGCAGCATAGTGGTACACCTCCTCCTGAGAAGCCTGAAACTGATATTTAATTAATTTTTAAAGTTCAGTATTTGATGAACTAACCTACATATAATCCCATACAATTACTTAAGAAAATGCATTAAGATAACAGTGCAGTTCTGGGATCATCATCACCTCGGGAAAACAAAAGTTACAACTGAGCACAAGCAACATACCCTTTGGGATGAAACTGCTGGCTACCAGCACTGCTTGTCTTTTTCTTCTTGGATTCTCTGAAGTTTGGCGGCCTTTTCCTTTTCCTTCTTTGGTTTGCATTATTGCAAAAATAGCTTGAGGTTGTAACTACATCTCCTGCTTCTTCCTCACTCTCAGGTGTGCCAGTACTCCCCGCAGCTGTGTCCACACTTTGGCAGGCGGCATCTTCTGCAGATAGACGATGAATTAAAACTAACGAAATCAAAACATTGCCTGGGGCAGCCAGAACTGTCAGCTAGAGCACGCTATTTGCGCCAAACTTCTGTCCTTGCCATTCAAATACTCCTTGCACCACAATCCTCCTGGTGATGCTCCAGGCTCAGCTAAAGGCATTTCTCAGGTTGTTGTAAAGCAAAGACAGACAGAAGGCAGTTTTGGTTTAACTCATCATGATAAAAAAAAAAAAAAAAAAGACCAGCCCTATTTTCACTAGCTTGGCTTCTTTTCTAAACTATTTTGGTAGCACTGCGCTTTCTGCCTTTACACTCTTTTCCCTGTGTCAGCTGGAAAGAATTATGGAATATACCATAAATAATACACTCAAATACAGCACTTGTTTTTAAAACAGCACCAGGAGACACTGAAAGGCTCAGACAGCTCAGAGTTCCTCCTCAATCAGTTGTAAGCGAGAAGGACATGATTCTTTGCACAGGCAGTCAAATGAAACACTTAAGTGAGGTTTGTAGACATGAATTTATTCACATTGCAGCATATGAAAACACAGCCTCCTTAAACAAAACTATGAATCGCTTTTAAACTGATGGCCAAGCTATATAAAATATTCTAATTACAACACAGGCTACATGCTACGCTCGTGACACTGCCAGATTTACTAGTCTCATGGCTTAATTCTCCCCTGAGCTGAACTCTGTGTATAAGGTTAAAAGCTGTAAAAAGGGACTGTAAAATACTGGCATACTGACTTGCTTGCCTTTTTTTTTTTTTTTTTTGCCCCCTCCATCTAGTTTTGAAAGTTCTTCGCATTTCAGCAGGAGCTAGTCAGTGTAGACTTGGACTTGCTGATCTCAGTTACTATGAAAAATAAAAGGCAGTAGTTATTGATGGTCTGCCAGGCTACGGCACTACCCAATACATAGTAGATTCAGATGGAAAAATATGCAGGGGGGGGCAAGATTTTTAACCTGAATGCCCTGAACTCTCTGTCTAAGTATATTACATAAACCCCAATAACTAACAGGGAAGGAGCGCAGAAATATGTTTAGTCTTTCTTTTCCTTTTTCAGTCTGTCAGAACTATGCTGAATTTAACCAGTGAGAAGACAGCAAAGACCTTTGTACGTTCTGAGAATGTGAAATTGCTCCCTTTTTTGTAATCATTAAACTCCAAGAAACAGTGATTGTGTTTAAAACCAGGTGACTTTTCACGGGAACTTCTTATATAGAGAAGGAGGGAAAAGGATTATATTGGAACACACATTTACATGCAAAGAATACTAAACCTGGTATGGTCCATTCAGAGTACTTATCCATCACTTTAATTATTTCTGCGCCATATTTTTCCAGTTTATCTTCTGTGACTCCATCTATCTGCAGCAAAACCTCCACATCGGAAGACAAGGTTTCTGTAAGGTAACAAGGTACCAGTTAGACACATCAAAGTAACTTCTTAAGGTAGAACATTCTGGAGGAAATCCATCCCTTTTAGTGCCACAGTGTCCACTAACTCCCCAGGGAAGCAAGCCTTTTTTTCTATACAGATTTACTTCCAGCTGGTTAGTACGCACCAGGGGAATGTATGCTGTATATTCTACTTGCATGGGATTCACTCAGCTGCGTATAGGTAAAGCGTCTCTCTCCAAACTTTAGGAAACTATAGATTTTCTCTCAGAAAAGGCTACAGTTGCACATGCAGTCTACTGCCTACAGGGGGTTAATGAACAGTTGACATTACCTGCTATTTTCTTTAGAGTTGAAGTACTGAAAATATTGAAGTAATGCACATCGAAGACTTTCCCAAGAGTTTTGCACATGTCTGTAAGTTCGCTGAGGCACTTTTTAACCATCTCTTCCCGCTGTGACATTTTTGTCACAGAAGCCCTTTGTTTTCGAATGGCACTGGCACTTTCAGTTTCATGAAATTCCACCTGTTAAGGTAAGCCAATCGATAACTTCTGTCAGGGGAGCTGCTGCAGAGTAGTCATTAGAGCATAGATTGGTAACGCAGAAGAACAGTGAAAGAAACCAAAAGTATTCTCTGATGGACCAAAAAAAGCTGTTTACCCAGTACACACTTTTACAGTGATCTTTTTTACAGGCCAGTTGTTAAAGCACCCATTCTCAACCACCTGTAAGCTTCTTCTACAAAGAACAAGCAAAGCAAGTATACACAACACAGGAAAAAGCCCTGTGAAACCAACATGCAGCTAGCTTTAAACAGAGGTCACTAGGTCTATTGCTGAGGGCTCTTCTCCAAACACAGCACTAATGCAGAGGAGGTACTGCCTCAAGCAATTCTGAGACTGGTTTCATGACCTTCTTGGAGGAGTGCATTTTATTTCAGACAGCATCAATGGCTGGAAAAAAATAGAGCATAAAATGCAGAATAAAGTAGTGCTGTTCCTTTTTATTTTTCTTCCTCCTTAGCTAGCACTTTCTGTGTCGGTCAGTATCACAGAACGGCTGAGGTTGGAAGGGACCTCTGGAGATCATCTGGTCCAGTCCCCAAGCTCAAACAGGGCCACCAGGAGCAGGTTGCCCTGGACCACATCCCCCTGACTTCTGTAGGTCTTCAACGAGGAGACTTCACAAGCTTTCTGGGCAACCCATTCCACTACTCAGTCACCTCCCCAGTAAGGAAGTGCTTCCTGATGATTAGATGGAACCTCTTGTGTTTCAGTTTGTGCCCACTGCCTCCTCCTGGCACTGGGCCCTACTGAGAGGAGCCTTGCTCTGTCCTCTTTGCACCCTCCCTTCGAGTATAGACATTAATAAGATCCCTTCCGAGCCTCCTCTTCTCCAGGCTGAACAGTCCCAAAATTTTGCATTCTTGTCATGATGGAATCAAGCAGAAGGAGAATGAACAGAAAGATTTAACCCTCTCCAGTACTCTCAAACTCACCTTTTGCTTCACGACATTACTATTAGAACACTGGGCTACAGGTCATGATTGTCAGATTCTGCTCCATGAATTTACTAAAGATCAGTTACTGTATTTCAGTCAGTACTCAAACTATGTTAAAAAAAAACACAATGTATATGCTGCACAAAAACTGTAGCATATTCCTTAAAACAGTACGTTCAAGGGAAAAAAATTGTTACTCACCTGTAGTGATCCATTTAGCACAGCCTGCGCTCGCTCTCCTAGAATTACATAAGCTACGGCTTGGTCATTAGCTGTAATATACAAGTCTTCATCCAGAATCTTGTCCAATACCAGTTTTCTAAATAGTCTTTCAACATTATGCCTTGAGTAGGCAGCCCCCTTCCCAAATATTCCAGACTGAATCTTCGCACTCTTTGTACCTGTGCAACAGAAGTCAGAGGATTAGCCTGCAATTAGAGAGCCTTCACAGGTATGTGTTTAGAAGCACATCGAAGACTCCCAGGAGTATTCCGTGGTTTGAGCGCATATGCACACACACACAGCATGCAAGTACCAGAAAGTCCAAGCACCAGCAGAAAACTAATATCATTATAGCAACCTGAAAGAGATTAAAGCTTTAGTCTCATTTATTTTCAATCATTTAACCATCAAGAGATTCCTGGGAAGAATAATTTTGCCAAATATATGTTATTTTAAACCACTGCTGATATTACAAAGACCTCCTGATACTCAGGAGTTTATGCACCGTGTATATTTAGGTGTTGTTTCTGGAAAAACAATACTTACCTAAGAAAATGTCTACCATCATATTCAATGTGTATCTTCCAGAACCTGCATTTCTCCTTGCATTTATTCCTCTCATCTCTCCGCAATGTTGCTGTACAAATCTTATAATGCTTTTCACTTCATCGGTTACATTTCTTGATTTATAATCCTATTAAAATAGACTTGATTAGGAAACAACTGGATGTGGTTCTATCCTAATGCAAGTTGTGTTACTGACAACCTTGTTTTTCATTATTGAGCTTTTTCCAGTCATGAATTCATTTTGTCCCAAACACGAAAATAGTGATTTGCTAGTTAGTACAGCAACAGTGATATAGTCACAGGTTAGATATTACTCTGAAAAATGCAAGACAAAAGACATAACTGACTGTATCTAACCTTTAGTGTGTTAATTCTACACAGAGAGCTGGAAGATTGCTGAGTCTGTACCAATGATCAAGGTAAATTGTTCGTAAAGCATTCCCGTAATTTTTTGCTGCCATGCACTAGAAGTTACACTTCCTACACACATTAAAATGAGAAGGCTGGACAAAATCTGCATTATTCTAGTCAATTTTTGTTACAATCACAGACGTATTATTTTCTATGATTTTATGTATAGGGTAGTGCTACAAACATTGGCTTGAGAAGCAACATCATCAGGTATAGCCATCATAGCCATTCATAGCCAACATCAGAGCCACTCCAGTTGATCTTATATTCCTGTCTCCAATGAGCACAGTGGCCAAAAAGCAACACTAAGGGACATCCTTATACCTCACTAGTCACCCTGGGCCAAAACAACAGCATAAGTCCATGGATAGTTTACATAATTATACTCTCGTTTAAACCCTGAAAACAATTCAAAGCATCCAGCATCACAAAACTACAAGGCATCTTACTCATTTTCTCTATTTACCTTCCCAAGTGTAATGTTACCATTTTTCAAATGCAGCAAAATACAAAATCAGTTTAACAGCACTATAAATAAGAACTGATTTTTACCTTCTTTCTACTGCAGTTATCACAAATTACTTCTGGGTGATCTTTACAAAAGTTAGGATTAAAATTAGTTTCCCCGAAGTAGGCCAAAAGCTGAATTCTCCGGCAATCTACTACGTTCTCACAGTAATGAACCATACTGTACAGGTTGTTAAAGTGGGTTTCTCTCGTGTGAATGTTTCCATCTTTCTCCACTGAAATGCAATAAGTTCAATCATATTTGTTTTATCTTCACTTCTGTCTTTTTACATATTATCAGATAGACAAAAAGACAAAACATAATATTCTGTTGCTTAAAAAAGGACAAGTACTTTAGTACAGAACTAACCTAAACCAGATTTTACCTCTCAAGCTTTAAAGGATGGAGAAAAATCTATAATGATAAAAATCAAGAGATGAATACATATAAAGAAAAATGGCTTTGACTAGAACTAATCATAAGTAATAAAAATCTTTCACTACAGAAAATCATTCAGGTAAATAATAAAACAAAGGTGCACAGTTCTCCCATCTTTGCAATACCATACACCACTTCACTTCTAAGTGAGAAAATAACCCAGTCTAACTGAAACAGAAACCAGCAACTACATGACTTCTTTACTATTGTCTCAATTAAGCTACAGATACAAAAAATCACTTACTTAGTATGAGCCTTCTAAGTCTGGTTACATCACTGTAGCTGTAGAAGAGCAGACAGTGAGACATTTCACCATCTCGTCCGGCCCTGCCAGACTCCTGATAGTAACCTTCTACAGATTTAGGAAGGGAAGCATGGATAACATATCGTACATCAGGTTTATCTATTCCCATTCCAAAGGCAATTGTTGCACATATAACCTAGAAGAAATCACACTGTGTTATGCAGAGTTATGAAAACCATTCATATGCAGTACTCTGCACCAAAAACAGGCATGTTATCAGGCTTATGAAATTATGCAGAACAGAGAATTTCAACTGGAACCCTGCAAGACAAGTACAGAACAGTAAAAGCCCCTCTCTCCTTCTTTTAGGAGATCTTTTTGCCATAGAGGGAAAACTCCAAATTTGAGAATCTCAAGATACAATTCAGCAAGAGTGCCTAGGGCTGTTTCAGAAGCCTTGCACAGCTCAGTTCCTTATTCCTGGAGCATCATACCTTGGTGCAGTACTGAGGTCTTTGATTTGTAAAAGTCACAATGAAAAGAAGACTGACAGGTTTGGGCAGATCTCTTATGATCAGTTATTTAACCCTGCATCTGATTTTGCAATAATGTTACACAACTTTGTTTTCCTTTACTAGGCCAAGAGCAATACAAGTGCTCTAAATTCTTCCGCTAAATACTTTCCTCTAAATACTTCCTTCCCCTCCGCTTTTTTTTTTTTTTTTTTTTTTACCTGGCATCCTTCTTGATTAATCCACTTCTTTTGCACAAGATCTCTGTTGGAGTCAGGGAGGCCAGCATGATAGGCAAGCGCAGAAAGACCTTCCTTCTGCAGAATGGCTGCAGTCGTGTCACATTCGTGACGTGAAAGGCAGTAAATTATTCCAGAGTCATCTGCGAATATAAGAGATGTGCTAGAATAAAGCAGGTGACAGGGAATAAAGCTGTAACAGTCATACCTGTGTCAAGACAATACCGCATTACACTTACCCATTTTTCCCCTATTGGAATCAACGTAACTGCTCAATAAAGCAAAGTAAGTTTGTTAATATCAGATGGTTTAGTTAGTTTCTCCTCATTCAACTCCTCACTTATTTACTAGGTTACAGCACTAGAGAAGCTATGAAGGGAGCTCTGTGTAGTCAACTTCCAACAGCAGGAGGTGCAGGACTCCAAAATGAGAGCACAGACAGATATGGCTCACAAAAGATATAATTAAGGGCAACCACAGATAAGCACAGACAAACAGAATTAAACTATTAAAACTGTATGGGTATTAGATGACACTAAAAGGTCTGGCAACCTCCAGATAGATTACTCAGAGCACTACCATAATTTCCTTTTTCGTCTTATCTTGAACTCTTAAGTTTAGGATGTCTGCAAATCTGATTCTCATTATCAGCAATATTTTTTCTCCTACTTGTTGTTTCTGTAAATGTACCAGTAGCTTGAAAAAGGCACAAGGCTTTTTCTTTTTTTTAATATATATAGTATTGTGAGATAGGAAAAGCTTTTATAAAGTAGTTCATAAAAATGCATAGAAGCACACTACATTGCTCAGTACTCACGTGGATGATATTTTTTAATCCATTCCAAGCAATCCATTGCCACCCTCTTTGGCTTCTTGGGCAATACATCATATTTCAAGTTATGCCTGTTGAAGCTCATTGTAAACCTAAAAACAAGACATCTTATTGGTACTCAATTTTATGAGCGCAGTAGTCCGTTCAACAAGCTAGGAATTGACTGGAATGTCTCAAATTCAAGTCATTACTACTAGTCCTGTGCCACCTGCATAGGAATTACTGTTCCACTATCCTCACTGAGATTCACATCACTCACATTTTGGGCCTACGATTTCTGTTTTTCCTGTGGCTGGAAAATAAAGAAAGCTACACTGCACCGTGGAAGTCAGCATGGAAGAAATGCTTGTCATTCTAACATTCACACAGATTTCTAAATTTTTTTGAAAAGTCAACAGAACAGTATTTCTAAAATTAAAAAAAAAAGTCAGAGTGCTTTACTTTTCCATCAGGTACACTGAAAACGTTAAAATGGGATCCAGACCCAACAGTAACTCATAATCTAAGTTACTGCCAACGTTAACTAAAAAACACTTCCTGCTTTTGGATTTTCCAGCACTCTCATGAAAGGCACTCTAAAATGTAACTTGCACACTTACAGCTTCCTTAATCAAGCAAGGAAGAGTTTGGCAAGATTTCTTATTATTTTAATAATCTGCATTTAAGTCTGATTAAATGAGAATACATGCGTGGAATTTAATCTGATACATCTATGTAAGTGTTTCAGATGGACCTCTAATGCATTTCTTGCTTTCTTAAGTTTTCCATTCAAACGTTCTGCAGCTCAAATTGTTTCAGGAAACTGCTGGACAACTTACACTTGTGGTCTTAGCATCTCAAGCTGATTCTGAATATCCTTTTGCACTCTTGGGTTAGCAGTGGCAGTAAGAGCCATCATAGGAACAGAGCGAAACTTCTTGCGGAGCATGTTCAGTCGTTTGTAGTCTTTTCGAAAATCATGACCCCACTAGTTAAAAAAAAAAAAAGAAAAAGAAAAATAACTGAGTACGATGCTCCAACTAAGTTTTTGCCATTGTGAAAAACAAATCAAGGTTTTCACCTGGCTGACACAGTGGGCCTCATCAATGACAAAACGTGCTAGGAGTTTCCGGTTGTAAAGATTTTCCAGGGCTGACATCAGTCGGTTGCTTGCACAGACCTAGGTGAACACCCACCAGTGGCATTAGAAAGCAAACAAACAAAGCCAAGTGTCACCCTAGCTAAGACTGCAGAAACAATTGTTCTGTACAGCCAAGTTCATCTGGACTGCACACGTAAAGCCTGAAGGCATAAAGGTGATGGCAATCACCTTGATTTTAATTGACAATGAAGCAGCTGATGTGGGATTGCCACAAAGCTCTAGGATCAGCTACCCAGAGGTCCAATAATCTGATTGAATTTAAATGACTTATGTCATAGAAGACAGGGAAAGGCAAAGCTGTAGGAAGAAACATTCAGCACACTAAGTAGTCCCCTCTCGCAATGCTCTTGTGGAATATCATTTTTAAAGGCAGCATACAATTAACTACAAGACAGTCTTTTGACAGTCACCTGCCAACTTGGTAGTTACATGTTCCTACCCTGTAGTATCATGTTCAGAGTAGCCTAGATTCCGACAGCCACTAGTACATGCTATGATATATTGAAGATGATACAAATGGCGTTTTTGCTTTAAGAGTTTAAATTTTGCAGACGTTATGCTCAGTTCTCATTCTTGGTTAATTACTGACTGAACGTAGTTGCATCCATATAGAGACTTACTGAATTCTATTAAAGTATTTCACACTTTTTTTTTTTCAAGAAGCCTACTCTAAGTTCTATGTTTCCCCTTTATTCTTATAGCAATCCTCTTGTTGCCTCCAGGACTTTACAATTCAGATCGAGTACAAACCTTCTCAGGGGTAACATACAGAAGTTTTATTACAGGATCTTTTTTTGACAATTGCATATATATGTTCGAAGCATCAGCATCTGTTCTATCACCAGTCAGGTATGTTGCAGCAATCTGTAAAAAATAAATATGTATATTAAGTTTTAATGTGTGCAAAATGAAAGTATCCTCAAATGCTAGTCCTATAACTGGTTATAAAGCAGGTAAAAAGTATATCCATTTACTACCCTTAGCGAACATTACACAAGAAAGCATTGAAAATGTTATTACAGATAGCATTTGAATCCCTGCTGTACAGGAGCCATTGCATTATCTTTCTGATGATAAAGCCAAAGGATTATAAACCAAATTCTATTCTTCTGCTCCCAACTCTACCAACAAACAGCTGACTTAGAGGGTACATCTACTTTCTTTCAACTCTTTCCGGTAAAGAAAACAGACGTGATACTTTTCACTTACTTTTTTTTTTTTGTCTAAATATTACTTATCCAGAAATGATTAGCATCTTCAGAACCCTCCTACCTCAGGAATTATTAGTGCTCGCTTCTTCTACCGTCCCAGACTACTTCCATTTACTTGTCTAAACACTACTCTTAGAATCTGAGAATCAGGTACATCTTCTTGAAAACTAAGCTTGAACAACAAATACATGAGCATCAATAAACTGATGAGTTAGACTGCACATATATTCTAGCTCATCTAATGTAGATCTTCCTAGACAACTTTAACAGGTGTGCCTTCACAGCTTACGTCTAATTATTTTTTGGAGTTTATATCTGAGACACACAAGATTTATCGTAATATTTCAGATTTCTTATCTGCAGTTTAACTAAATAACTTGTTTGAACTTACATCTAAAGTATTCAGCTTCTGAACTTGATCTATTATCAGCGATCTCAGCGGAGAAATAACAATAGTGACTCCAGCGGAGACACAAGCAGGTAATTGGTAGCACAAACTTTTACCACCACCTGTAAGAATTAAACAGTGTGCAACAAATATTAGGTATCTAGAGGAAAGGGAGACAAGGCAGAGAAAGAGCAGAAGAAAACAGTCCTATTTCTTACTTTCCATTTAACAGTGCTTTAAGAAACAAACTTTTACCAATGAGTCTTCAAGATGCTACCTTCAGGTAAAGGAAGAGTTGTCACGTGAAACATTATGGAAGAGCGAAATCTAATCACCTTATTCAAAATACCCAAGCGCATTCAAAATTCCAGAAATCCTGTCGCTACAGAATTCAAGCAGCACAATTTAGCAAGACCTCCATAAAGGCACAGAGAAAGAATAGTTTGTCACGAGCCTTGCAGAAGGAACTACAGATCTTTATTTCTCGAATGCATGTCAGATCTCAAAAGCCTGTAGCCGTGTGATGTTTGTAGATACATACCAGTGGGCATTAAGATGAAACAATCTTCTCCCAGAAGAGCAGCATTGATGGCCTCCAGCTGATTCGTCCGGAAAGTGTGCAAACCAAACTTTCTGTGAAATATAGTCATCATTTCTTCAGAGTGGGAAAATTTCATACCCCTGAAACGTTCTAGTGCGGGGTTATTAACCAGTGGCTCTAGTAGACAGAGAAAATGTTCTTAAAATAAGTTCCAATACCAAATTGTACTTTACCTCTTTCAACACAGAACTCCATTGGTGTAACAGATTGCCTAGCGAACACTTCAACTCCTTAAACCTTTTAAACTAAAATCGTAAGTTAATATAAATAAAGAAGATGCATACAACTAGAATTTAAGGCTGGCTAAAGTATGAATTTTGATTATACACTAATCTCTGATTTTTTTTTTAAACAAACTTGCCCGCAACTGTATAAAATGCATAATCTTATGCTGTAAAACTTTATCTTTGCCACAAAACTACTAGCACTCTCCCTGTATTTAACTAGTGCTACTTAGAAGCCAGCTGCATCAGCAGCAGAGAAGCGTGCCTACACTCAGACAGTAAACCTGCAGTCAGAACACCTCTCAGCATGGTTAGGTCTTCAAAAACAACTGCTTGAGTAAGCTTACAGCATGATAAAAGCCTGCATGACTTAAAAACACCTCTGCTTTCACCTCCCCGTTCCTGCAAGAACTGGTAATACTGACCTACACTCGTGCACCAGAGGGGTTAGGTTTACTTCAACAAGTACCCAAATTTGAATGTTTTGTATAAGCAGCTAAGACTATTGTATGGCTTTGAATTAACAACTGCAGAGTCATCATTTAATTAAACCACAGAAGCATTCCAGTTTCCAATTTTAGCAGCTTCATCTCCCCAGCACTTCATCTCCCCAGCAGTCTGTAACCTACATGGCAAATAAATATTCAAATTTGGCAACACTCTGAGGAGAAAAAGAGAGGAGAAAGATTCTGCAGTGTCATCTTTACAAAGAGAAGTAAAAACAAATTTCCATATGACCAAAAAGGCACTGATGTCATCTACAGTAAATTACTTGGTCTTAGACTTAGCATAAATACACACAAATTAAAAAGGAAAAACAGTAATCCTCATTCGCATAATTTACCTGTTTGGTTCTTTGTTGCAGTCAAGCAGCTTGATTTTGGAGCAACAGGATTTGATACAGGAGGAGATCCTTTGGCTGCTGAGATGATCTTTGAGAGCAGGGACCTGGCAGGTGGCCCCTCCCTGACCGGCTGATACAATGGCGCAGATGGTGTCTCAGGTGCCGAAACAGTCACTGAATTCTCCCAGCCCTCATCAAAATCATCAATATCAAAATTATCGAGATCAAAGTCTGTATCGTTTACATCTAAACAGTCTGATGCAGCAGTGCCAGCAGGGGCTTTGCTCGGAACTTTCACGGCAGTGCTCGTAATGGGCCTCTCCGGAAGATGCCAGCGTTCACCGTTTCTCACCGCTGTTTTTTCACACCAGCTGTTGTTGAAAGACATCTCCGAAGGATGGCTGAGAGACGTTCTGTCTTTGCTGTTCACCTTGGAAGAAGAAAGTTCTGCAGTTTCTAGGCAGATGACCTCCTGAACATTTTGCTTCGAAACATAAGAGGTATCCAAGTCATCAAGTGTTTGATCATTTTCTGTAGAAAAACTGCTTAAATTAACAGTCCCGGAAAGCTTAGATGAAAGATTTGTAGATTTTGGTGAGTTTCTGACAAAACTCCTATTTGGGCCAGAACACAAAGCAGTACCAGAACGCACAGAGGAGTCTTGTTGCACACATGCCTTCCCATCTCTAGGAAAAATGTTGTTTGTGCTTCTTGCCTTCAAAGTGACAGAACTAGCTAACAATTTTCTCCTGGAAGAGATGGCAAGGGAAGGAAGAATGAAAATGAATATTTAAGTCACAAGCAATGATATATCACTTTCTACAACATACATTAAACATTTGTCTTTTTCTTCCTAATTAAAATATTAACATATGGTGGTTACATTGTTTTTTGTGTCCAACACAGGACATTACAACTCAATATTTTAAAAATATTTCAAACAAATCTAGGGAAGAGAGAATAATACCAGAACTCAGTTGAACACAGTAATTGCAAAATCAATATGCGTTCACCACAAGTATTAAAATAAAGGAATTCTTAATAGTGAAGAACTGATTCAGGCAACACAGAGCATAAAGTTCTTAAAGGCACAAACCCAAAGTTAAAGAAGTAAAAAATACGCTTGAAACAAATTATGTTTTTCTGTACTTTCTGAAGACTATCACTGACTACAGTAATAATAGAAAAAAATAGTTTTACCAAGAATGTTTAGAAAAAGCACTGTTTCAGCCCAATAAAGACATAAACCAAAATGCCAGATCTCAGTATTTTGTCTATGTACAGTGTCACCAAATTATACGGGAGGAGGCAGCCTGTAGTAGCAATACTCAAACTGAAAGATGACAGGTATGCAGATACTGGTAGAAGTCACAAATCGTTATTGTCAGGGATGGTGAGTCTCACAGAGAGAACATTAAATTAACGCCTCAGGTTACAAGAAATCAGGATGACACTTAGCAGATTATATCGCACCACTCTGCTTCTTCAGAAGCACCTGGTGATAGTTACCTTCCAGAAAAAAGAAACAGCACTACCTGTGCCTCAGGTTGAACATGGAATCAGATTCTTTCTTCTGAAAGTATTAACAATTCCAGGATTCTGCCAGAAAGTCTTCGGATTTTTTGTCTAAAACTTTATTTGGTCAGTTATTTTAGGCTTTTTATTAAAAAAAAAAAAACAACTTTCTGTATCATGTTTTCAGTGTGATGGAGACACCTAGAGGCATGATATGGTTTCATACAGAACTTGGCAATAAGAAATACTACTTATTAAAATGTACCGGAGATCCCTTTGCTGAAGCAGTTCTTTTGCACACGACAGCGACTTAAGCTCATGAATAGGAATGGCATCTACCAGCTTACAAATATCATCCATGACGCTGTAAAGTTCCTGTTCCAAATGCGGGCCTTCATCTGCAAGACAGAGCTTATTTCAGCAAAGAGTAACACTATTTTTTATTGGAATGAAGTAACAAGAGGATCTCACTTTCTCTCCCAAAAGACAGAACACATCGCGTAAGTCTAAACAGTTTGCTTTTGATATATTTTAATAGCCCATTGGCATAAAGAAACTGCGTTCACGAACTGCATTCTCTGTAAAAATACTGTTAAAATACGAACAAAGACACTACTTTGGCATTTATAAACAAAATTTTACATGACACTGGTACGGTCATAGTGTATTATAGCACAAACTGCATTTTTATGAATCTTGAGAGTAAAATCTGAATCTGCAGCTGTAGAACCATGTTGTTCTACACCTATACTCGGTAACTTTCTATTCTGCAAGTTCAACTCAGAAACCCATTACCTCAGTAGTTTCCAAAGTCAGCATCTGTAGGAATCAAACGGAAGAACTAAACCAGCTCAAACTTAGTGACGCATCTTTCTGTCATAGTGGACTTCGAGAACTGTTTAGTAGATGCGTGCTTTTA
The DNA here is from genome assembly GCF_964211835.1 of Anser anser. NCBI lineage: Eukaryota > Metazoa > Chordata > Aves > Anseriformes > Anatidae > Anser > Anser anser. The sequence continues at coordinate 618,328 of NC_139730.1, read as the reverse complement.
AGATCTGAAAAGGAGTTCTGAGCAGTATCCCAAGCTGGTGCTGACAAACCCAGAATCAACACAATTCTGAATCTACACGACTCATGCAACATCTGAAAATTCTGTACAAGACTCTGTTCCATACTTCCTCGTCCTCATCAGTTGTTATTAGAAAAAGCTCTCAGATTACATGGGATACATCGGAGAACAAGAAGTTGCAAACCATCACCAAAACCGAATGCATAAGATTTCAAATTATTTCACGTACCTGCATCCTCTGCCCTAGAATCACTTGCAGCAACAGGCTGTTTTGCTGTAATCTTCTCAGGCTTAGACTCAATGCCATTTGCTGTTGATCTTCCACCAGTAGGAGATTCTTTGAAAATATTACTAACATTAAAACAAAAAGTCATTAAAATACAGAAATGCATTGGATTTACAGACATCTTACAAAAAATCCATAAAAGAACTTAATCTTTTGGACTAGCAGCATTTGAGTATAAAAGATAAATTTCTCATCTAAGTAACATCAGTAAGCTCAGTAAGCTAACATCTAACTCTTATGTGCCAATTTGTAGAGATTTGTTTCAATAATTTTTTTTCCCTCTCACTATGACAGGAAAAATAACTCTGCTTTTTCTGAAGCAAAAGCCACATTTGTTATGACCAATGTTTAAGGTGTTTCAGAAAACATTAATAGCAGCTGTCAACTGCTAACCTGCCAAGCCAGAAGCAGTCAAAACCAACTCAAACGGTAACTTTTTAACAAGCGCTAGTTTCATATTTTTTTTTGTTAGTTTTAAAAAGACAGCTTTGTTTTACCTAATGCTTTTTACAGATGGTGAGAAGGAAGGCAGCTCTTCTTCAGGGGAAGGTGGAACTACATCTAAGTAATCATCCTCTTCAAGCTCAATGTTTGCTAACAGCTCGTTGCTGATCTCATCCGTCTCTGGTTGGCTGTTTTTCTCACTGTTGCTTAGCTTCTGGCTTCCACCACTTTTATCAGTGGTAGCTGAAAGAGAAGTGTACTGATATTGTTGGGCAACGCTGAAAACTCTTTCTGGTATAAACAGAAACACAATGGAATAGAGGAAAAAACTATTAGCCGTATTTCAAAACAATAGATTAATATAGTTTCTGACTTTTAAACAGCAAAGAAATAAATTGTCAGAAAACAGTGTTCAGTGTTAATCACTTGCATCAAGATGTTAATTTCACAAATAAGGACCACAAGTTCAAACCATAACAACTAAGAAACTTAAAACAGAAAAGCTAAGTGAAGCAGAGAGCTGCCAAAGATGCATACTGACTTACTGACTGATGGCCATGAACTTTTTGGTCATAATTGATGTGTGGTTGTTTTTTTCATTTGTTTGCTTGTTTTTAAAAAAAATCAACACAGATCTTTTTCTGCTTTAATATTTCTCATTGTTTCATTTAGGCATAAGTTGATTTTAGATCTCTTTTGTTTGAATTATAAAATTGTCTTTTTTTTTTTTCCCCCCTGTAACATCTCTGCAGATTATTGGTATGTATTTCTGGAATGCCATCTGGAAAGACTTGCACCTCCAACGGTACCATGCTACCTGCTGCTGCAGAGACAGTTCTCCACTATCTGCAACACCGCACATTTGCAAAGCACAGTTACCAACATGAAATCCACGTGCCTAAGACTGCTGTCAGATAGGTGTGTGCAGCTCCCTCTGATTTCATTGAGAGCTCGCAAGATCTATATTTCTGAAAAGCGAAGTGTTCATGTGTGCAAACGCAAACACATTTTATTCTAGTTCATCGATGCTTTAAACTGACCCCTTACCTGTGCGAGCCTCTTCCCTCTCATCATCCAAAGTCACGTCAGTAGTTAAATTCTCCCGAAGATCCTCGCCCACAACCTTGTCGCTGCCACAGTGGACCGAGTCCCCGAGACAGATGACAGACCCTTGGGATGAGGGCTGCTCTTCCTCAGCGGGAGGCGTTCCTTTAGGCTCCCCAGCGCCAGGTTCTGGGGACGCTGCGTCGCCATTCACGGTCTCGGGCAGCTTATCGACACGGGAGCTCGGTCTCTGGGGAGCCTTGCAGGCGGCCCTCTGGCCTTTGGGGGACAAAACGGCTGGTTTGGAGAATCTCTTCTCGATGCCCGACAAGTCGAAGTCGTCCATATCGTCCCACTCATCGTCCGCGGCGACGGGGGGGCCCCCCAGCGGAGCGGGACCCCCAGCCCGGCCGGGAGCGGCCAGCGGCCTCCTGCCGGCCCCGACCGGCTCCTGAGCAGGGCGCCGGGACGCCGGGCAGGGACCGGGGCAGAGCGCGGCGGGGGCCGTGCTCGGGCCGCAGCCCCCCGCCGGGAAGGGCTCCGCGGGCCTCCTGCGCTGCCCGCCGGCCGGCGCCGCGTTCACGTCCTTGTCCCGCAGCGCCGAGCTCCCGCTGCGCTCCCTGCCGCACGGGGCGGGCTTCTTGAACGTGAAGCCCCTGGAAGAGAGGCGAAGGGCGGGCGGTCAGCCGGGCGGTCACCCAGCCCGGTCGGTCACCCAGCCCGGCGGCCCCCCGCCGCCCCCCGGTACTCACCCGGGCCGGCTCCGCGCGGGCGGCGGCTTGCTGAGGGCGCCGCGGGCCGAGTGCAGCTGCAGCTGCTCCCAGAGGTTGTTGTGCGGCACGGCCGCCATGACAGGACCGGGCGGCACCGGGCGGCACCGGGCGGCGCCTCGCCTCGCCTCACCGCCCCTCGCCTCACCGCGCCGCCCCCCGCCGCCCCTCACCGCCCGCTCCCGCCGCGCCGCGCGCGCCCCGTCCCTCGCGCCCTTCGCATTGGGCGCGCAGCCGCCGCCCGCCTCCCCATTGGACGGGAGCGGGGGGCCGGAAGTGACGACACGGCGGTTCCGTCTCCATGGCGAGGGGATCTCGCCCCGCCCCCCGCCCGCCTCCCCCACAAAATGGCGGCGCCGGGCGAGGGGGCCGCGGCCCCCGTGGTTTTGGTAACCCCATGCGGAGCCCGTCGGAGTGACGGGGCCCTTTATTTTTTGTTTGTTTTTCAACCACGTTCAATCCATGTTGATGATCAGAAAGCAGCGCTTCCAATGTTAGCGCAGCATCTCCCACACGTGACCGTGCAGCTAATTAATTAACACATCTGTTAACTAGGGGGAAAGGTAGAGGTCGTTTTTATTCGTTTAATCAACAGTCAGGAGCGGGGGCAGCGGCAGGCCAGCACGAAATAACACACAAGTGCCCTCTACTGGCAAAAGGGCTTCTCACAGTCCTGCTTTGAAACGGCAATAAACTTTTTGCTTCTTCATTGATTCATAAAATCATCCATTCCCTCAATGCTTTCCTTAAAATAGCCTCATTTTTTCCATCTTTTACAAAAATACTAAAAACATTAAATGAGCACAGATAAAACTTAAAAATCACAGCACTCATCTTTCTCTAGAGAAAGGAAAAATTGCCTTCAGAGAAAAAAAGAAAAGTCCCCAGACGTTGCGTCTGCTGATTGAGAAACAACTGACACAAGGAAGGGGTGAGGTTGTGGTATGGCATCCTAACGTTGGGTGACGGCGTGGCATTTTCACCTTGCATGCTCCTGGATCTCCCCCGCCCCTTGTGCTCACTCTCAGCGCAGGGGAGCCCAGCACACACCGCCTGCAGCCACGGGTTCTGGCTGTCGGTGCAGGAGCACGCTTGGTTTTGGGTAGGGAGAGCAGGCACAGATCTGCCTACCACAAGAAGCTTTGTGCAAGCAGAGGAATCCACCTGCACGTAACAAATATCAGCAGACTTCTTTCTTCTTCGTGCTTTCTTGATTTTAGCATTTAGAAATTCACACATGATCAATTATTCCTTTTTCTGTATCCACTTTCCCCAGCCTGCGCTCTCCTCTTACACCTGGGGAATAGGGTAAGATGCACAAGCAGCAAGACCACACATATTCTTGCCGCGTTCAATTAGGAAATACCTGGAAAGAGAAACAAACAGGTATGAGCGAGTATTCCCTGCTCCTCCAGCAGTCAGCATGCCTGACACAGACATACGGTGACTGCTGTCATGCGTGAGTTCCTTTCTCACACCAATGCAAACAGCAGATACATGTCACAGAGCTGTTATCTTCAGTAGGTCACCAGGAGATGCCATTCCCTGTCCCCCCACATTGCAAGCTAGCACCCAACTATAAAGTTTCACTTGTATCTGGAAATACAGAAGATATTGTGGAGCTGGAGTGAACTTGCAGCACCGCCTGTTCTTCTCTGGCGGTGTGAGCACAGAAGAGGCACTGCACCACCACACAGCTCCCGCAGCAGCCAGGTGCATCAACTGCACGGCTGGCCTGGTCGCCGGTGACCTCCCAGAAGCTGATCTGAGGGCCTGGCCTAACCAGTCACCCCAGACCGGTTTTCAGAACCAGCTCTCCTTCTTCACTCCCAAGGCTCAGATGATTTACCTGCCTTTTCACAGATTATGAAACAGTGGTGAAATTTCAGCCTGAGAGCATCGGGGTGACCTGGCAGCTCACGTGGGCAGGTGGAATCCCATGCGTGTGACATTCTTTTACCAGATACAGGGAGACCGTGATGTGTTTAGCAAAGCTGGGACCTCCTTACCCATCCATGCCCCACAGAGGGCCCCAAGAGTTCTTAACGATCCAGTAAGGAGTCCCATTTTCTTCTCCATACCCAACAGCTAGGACAGCATGGTTCACCTTGTCGGGAGTGTGCTCACATCGTGGGCTGCAAAAGAAAAATAATGCAGATTTTTTACATAAAACAATAGCCTGTAGTTAATCATGGATTAGCCAGCATTTTTGACTGCACTTCAACTGCAAAAAGAACTAATGGATACTCTGAACTTCCAGTTGTGGCGAGTAGGGAGGAATGACAAGAAAAGGAGATACAGCTCTGTTTTCTCACTCAGGAATTGTTACCGGCTGTATGAGGGGTCAGGGTGTTAGGCTATATGGACCTTTGATCCTAGCACCTGGTCTGGCCTTTTGTTCAGAATTAACATCAACATTGTCACACAAGAACAACCTACAACGCACACACACACACACAAAAAAAAGCAAAGGAATTTTTCCAATGAAAAACAAAGTTCTTAGTGCATTTCACATGCTGCACAAGCAACAGTGAGCCCCTCAATCTCACTACACATTTTCTTGCATTTCCTTTGCACTTCCTGTTTTTAAATTGCACTCAATGAAAGTTGCTGCCTTGCTATCAAGACAACACAAGGCACAAGCTCCCATCTCCACAAATACTGTCTTTACACAATTTCAAATTGCAGATCACTAAAAGATCAATAACCACCACTAAAGATTTACTCTTTTTGAATCCATTAACAGTTGGTCTGTGGAGCACAGGCTGTAACCCCTGGGACACCACTTGTTCTATACACTTGCACTTTAAATCTACCTTAGACATGGTAACTTTACTTGATGTGTTCCTTAAACTGGAGTCCTATTACAAAGTATCTTGCCTGTCTCCCTGCTTTCACACCCTACATCTGCCTGTTGCTGGCAGTCAACTTTTTTAAGTAAACACTTACTGTGTTTATTGCAACAGCAAAGCCACTTGAATTCACGACACTGCCTGCTCTTTCCCTTGCAGCTCCCTGGGGCAGATCACTCATGCTTAGACTCTTCGTTTAATTTTCCCTGCAGTTCTACGTGACTGGGGATTCATTACCCTAAAGCGTTTTTCTAGTTCTCTCCAAACATGCACTTTTCCCATTTCTTGCCTAATAGAAATCTACCCTGTCACCATTAGCTTCCACAGTCTTCCTAAGGTATACTGATCAGCCCTTTAAGTAGCTTTTTGCCTTTGCTATAGACCTGTGTTTCAAACACAGCCTGGCCTTGAGGTCAGACTGGCTCCCAGCAGTAAACTGTCTGCAAGCACGCTGTTCCCTCTTCCTCACGCTGCCCTCTTACCCCTGGGAAATCAGCATTTCAAGGCTCAATTTGCTTATATTTTCAATTTTCTGTTTAAAAGGAAATGCAAGAATACAGTCCAGCCCCGTGTCCAGTGCCACAAAGAAGGAGAAATGGAGATGTGAGCGATTCAAGCCCCTCTTCCTTCTCACCCTCCAGGCTCAGAAATACTCACTTTGAATAGACTCCTTTTCTGTAGTGCATGAAGTTACTCGTCACCTCGAATGCAAAGCTCACCGGGTTGTACTTCCCCACAGCCTCCACCATGCCAGCCTCATCGTACTGCAAGAAGAGGATCCCAGGGTCATTTATCTCCTGGTTACACTGGGACCAGTCACGATGCCCCGGACCACCAGTCAGAGCACAGTGGCCAATCCTGGCTTTCTGCTCACGGGCAGAAATGTGCCTCTCCTGGGCACTGAAATACAAGAACCAATAATTTCTTATTTTCTGGAGGTGCACCCACTGTGGAAAGGAGGCAGACACCCTACTGCCTGTACATGACCGCAGCACTCCACTGGTGCCACCTTCAGAAAAGGGAGCAGCAGGACTTTTAGGGGAATTTTAGTAGCCCCCACAGGCGCACTCAGGATGCAAAGTGTTCCTGCCGAGCAACGTAAGCCGGTGGAGAGCAGCTTTCAGAGGCAGCCGTCACCGCCACGCTGCCCAGCCCCGCTCGGACGCCTCCCTGCAGGCGCTGGAGCTGGTTGCACGCTTTATGGGTGCCAGAGCTCACTGCAGCCTGGCGGGTGCACGCCCTGCTGCGGGAAGGGGGGCGCAGACACCCCGCGAGCTGGGGACGAGGTCAGCCGGGCCCGTACGAGATCAGCCAGGCCCCGTACGCCTGCGGTGCACAGCAGGGAGGAGGCGCAGGCCGCAGGGAGCAGCACGCAGCCGAGTGCTTTCCAGGTCAGGCCTGGCACAGCGTGAACGAACGCCCTGAAGTTTGGAAATGTCACCCTCAGGGGCTTACCTGCGTGATGTTGATAACGTCTTTGACGAACGCAATAGCCTTGTCCGGCTGGAACTTGCACGTGCCGTTCTGTGCAGACAGAAAGGAGTCAGTGCCACAGCCTGCTCTGCACCCCCCGACGCCGAAACACGCCTGAGCTGCCCAGCAGTACCTCAGCCCGGTACGGGTAGGCGTCCTCCCCCATCAGCCCTTTGTTATACATTATGTATTCGAAAGCTTGGCTTGGCAGGCCCCTGCAAAACAACACAGCCAGCATGCAGATTAATTAGGACAGCAACGCGGCAGCTTCTGCAGAGCACACCATAAACCTTCCTCCACCGCCCTATGGACACGGAGAGGGAGCGAGGGGGAGGGCAGTGTGCATCCTGCACCCTCTGAGGCACAAATTCTGGCCTGTTCCTGCAGCATCTCCTCGCCTGGGAACCCCAGCCCAGTCCATCACACCGCTGGGCACGGTCCTACACGTGGTCCTGCACAGGCACCCAACACCCCCTTCTCAGGGCTCCCTGGGGACAACGCCAACACAGGAGCCCGAAGGCATGAGGCCACCGGGCCAAGGCCACACCGCTAACCCCGCCAACCGAGCTCCACCGCCGGGGGGACTTTGGCCTCCCCTCCCGTGAGGAGGTTTTCTGTGCCCTGTGCCCAGCCTGCGGCCGGGACGCAGCACCCAGGGCCCCACAGCACAGCCTGGGGTGGACGGGAGCCCCCTGACCCCCCGGGGGTGCACGTGGGGAGGGAAGGAAAGGGGAGCGCGACCAGGGCGTGATCACAACGAGAGGGCTAACGACGAGTCACATAAAAGAGAAAATGCACCAAAGTGCTCAGCTCTCTGAGCATTCCTCAGGGACCACTTATCTTACAGAAAAAAGATTTCAGAAAACCCTATTTTCTGCTTCTTTTAGCAGTGCCAAGAGGAATTTACCAAAGGGGAAGCAGAGGTTTCTGTGGGTTCCTTAGAGCACCATGAGATATGTGTGACCCATGAGCAATGCAATAGATAAAACTTCCCTTGCTTTCCCTAAGCATGCTAGAGCCTAGCTACACAGCACTCGTGACTGGTATCTGTTAAAAAAAAACAAGTATCAGAAGAAAAACTAATAAACAGGAGGAACAACAGAAGTTAGGAAGCGTTGGAGACTTTGTGAAACATTCTAACCTTCAGAGAGGGTGAAATTAAAACAAAAAAAAAAAATGAAACAAAAAACCCCAAACCATTTTCCCTGATACGTCTCAGCCAAGGGGAAACAACATTTCAAAGATTCAAAGGAACAAAAATTCCAAGGTCTGGAAGGATCCTAACACCTGAAGAAGGCTGTCAAGCACGGACCACAAGATGCTAATGTTTATTCTTCACTACTTCATCTTACTTACCCACTGCAGCCATGGTTGTTAAAAGCCTGAGCGCAATCAACTAACTGCTGCTCCGCCTGCAGGCAAGGGTTTTGAGTCAGAGTACGTACAAACAACTGCATTCAGAGCAAGGGCACACACCACACACAACAGGGAACATCTGAGCGCTGTTCCTATCGGTGCAGCCCGGTGCGATCCGGAGTCACCCCTCTGGACAGAGCTGGTGCTGCCTGAGGCAGCAGGAGGAGGAAGAGGAGGGGGCAGGCGGCTCCCTGGGGAAGGTGCCTTCCTTCTCCGGCCTGCTGACACCGTCTGGCCCGCAGGCACTGGCTGAGATCTCTTTCAAAGGTCAAGTTTGTTTTTATCGCTTATATCCAGCTCTCGGGTATTCGGGTAAGTCACTTAAGCGGCTGCTGCCTTTCCAGCCCTTCCAGGACGGAAAGGCTCCAGGAGCTCAGGATCGTCCCTCCGCGCTGCTCCTGGAGCTCTCGCAGCAGGGAGCTGCCACAGGCCGGCTCCAGCCCCCAGCACCCGCTCCCAGGGACCCGTCAGCCCTCAACGCTCAGCCCTCGCGGCCTCATCCTGCTCCGAGAAAGGCTCTGCCCAAGGCTGGGAGCAACGAGGCACTCGGACCACAAGCAGGGACAGCAATGGGCACATCCCCAGGGACACAGAGCTCCCGGCTTCGTGCAGCTGCAGGGGCTCTGCCCGCCGCAGGGACCTCTCTTACCAGGGAGAGCAGCTTTCCCGTCGCAATCGCGATCGCCGACTCCAGGCACCCCGTGGTAGAGAAGGTCCAGCAGCTCCCGCAGGGGCCCTGCGTTGGGAGCCAGAGAGGAGCTGGTCTGTAACGCACGGCGGGGTCAGCAGCCAGGGCAGGAGGCACGGCAGGGGCACGGCGCTCCCTGCAGCCTCCACCCGGGCTCAGCCTCTGCCTGGGAGGCCGCAGCCTCCTCCTGCCCCAGCACCGAGGGGCTCCCCGGGGAAAACGACCCGCAGCGGTGGTCCCCCCTGCGGGCCCGCTCCTGCCGCGCTGCCCATCGCTCCCGCTCCTCACCTGGTTTTTCACAGGCGTCACGTAATTCCCCTTCTTCCTCCAGTCGACAGAGTCAGGATACGGCCCCGAGCTGCGCAGGAAGTTCCCCTTCGTGGCCGAGCAGTTCTGCCAGCGAGGCGGGAGGGCTGCGGGCTCGGGCCACACAGCCACCGGGTGCCGGCCCTCGGGTGGGCGCGGAGCCCCCCGCGGCACGGAGCCCCCCGCGGCACGGGCTCCCGATCAGCTTACCTGCGGCTCTCTCCACAGGTACATCTTTTTGAACTCCGCGAAGGTCAGATCGGAGAACTGGTTGAGGCCCACTTAACAAAAAAAAAAAAGGAGGAAGGAGGAGAGCTGTACTCGCCGCAGGCCGGCGCTGGGGGGGCCGAGGCAGGGGGCAGAGGCAGCTCCTACTTTCGAAGCTGTGGTTGCCGGCGTTGTGCTCGTCGACGCGCCGCTTGTTGCCCACGAAGACCCGCAGCCGGTGCCCGTACTCGGCCGGCCCGTAGCGCCTCCCGTTCTGCCACGAGGCGCACCAGTGGCAGCGCCCCGCCACGGAGCCGCCGCCGGGCGCCCCCCGAGCCGCCCCCGGCCCCGCGCCCCCGGGGAGCCGCTCCCGGCCCGGCTCGGCCCGGCCCCCGGCGGCAGCGGAGCGTTACCTGCAGCATCCAGGCCTTGAAGAGCTGCTCCTCTGCGGGAGAGAGGAGAGCGGCGTGTCGGCGGCTCGCCCGGCTCGGCTCGCCCCAGCCCGGCTCGGCTCAGCCCGGCTCGGCCCACCCCAGCCGAGCAGCTCGGGCAGGGCCGCGGCCCGGCGAGCACCCGGAGCGGCGCAGCGAGCCGTGCCGACCCGAGCCGTGCCGACCCGAGCCGTGCCGACCCGAGCCGTGCCGAGCCGTGCCACCCCGTCCCCTCCCGGTACCTTGAGCCGTGATCGCCGAGGCGGCGGCGGGCGCCAGGAGCGCGGCCAAGGCCAGCAGCACGGAGCAGCCCATCGCCGAGCCGAGCCGTGCCGTGCCGTGCCGAGCCTCCGCGGGGCGGAGCAGGGCCCCGGTCCCTCCCCGGGGCGGGCCGGACCCGCCGCCGCCGCCGCCCCCCCCCCCCCCCCGGCCCCCCCCGAGCCGTGCGGGGCCGGCGTTTGGCCCCGGCTGATAAAAACGTCAGCAGTCCGCGTTCACCCTGAGATAGAATAGATTTATTAGCAAGAGGTAATCAGGAAACATATATTTTTACAAAAATGGAAATATTTTTCCAAACAAGCTGTAAGTTGAAATATTTTAGGGCTTGAAATAGAATTCTCATACCACGAGGTATTGCTTACAGCAAAAGTTTTCTGTCTGTTATAGTGGAGCATGCCTGCCACTTTAAAGTTAAACTGTGTTTATATACTGTACAATGTAAAAAATACATGGTAATATTCACAGAATAAGCACTACATTACTATATTCCTGCTAGAAGGTGGTTAGACAGGATTACAGTATATGTAATAAAAACACTCGGTCATTTTGTCTAATTCTACATCATGTTACTCAGTTGTCACAAGGAATACGGAGCTGTAGCATATCAACAGGAGCTTGCAGGAGCAGAACGCAGCTAAGGGCACGAGGTCCGTTTCCTCTCCCCGCTCGCAGCGGGAGGTCCGCGCAGGAGCCCCCTGGCAGGGGGCGGTGGCACACAAAGAGAGGGCAGCTTCACACGGCGGGATAACTTTAATGGATGCTGTTCCACTGCCTTACAGAGACGGGGCCGCGGACAGCGCCCGCGGGCGCCAGCCGCGTCCCCCTGCCCTGCAGCCCGGCGCCACGCAGCCGCTCCCCGTGCCGGGCTGGGCGAGGGAGGCGAGTGCCCGCGCCGCTCGTGTACATCCCGCCGCCCCCGACCCCCTCGAGAAGAACAAATGACAAAAATAACATCATCGAAAAGAAACCGGGACTCCAGCAAAGTGTCAACGCGTGAAACCTCAAACAACGCGGGAAATCCTACGCGAGGGCTACTGTGGCCTAACACCGAGGGGCTGGGTTTGCTCGGAGAAGCACATACGTGGGAGTCACTCCAGGGCGTCCGACATAAACAAAGAGCTATGTACAGTATGGTATAGCGTGTGTACACGAGCAGCCGCCGGCCGCCCTCGGGCTTCAGGAAGGCAGTTTGGGCTCTATTCGCAGAGACGCTTCGTAAAGGGTTTCCTCATCCATCACGAACGACTGGTCCAGCAGGTACTGCGTCACCTGGGGACGGAGTCAGACCGTTAGCAGCTGCACTCACCTCTGCCTCGCGCTGCGGCCAGCGAGAAACGCTGAAATGAGGAATGGAGAAAGGCCGAGAAGGGCCTGCCAACGGACACAGGCGTTGCACGTGCTTATCCCACCCCAGGATTGCAAAGTCATCCAGCCCTCAGTTGCTCTTCTGCTTTTCTTGCCCAGCTGTCCTCTCCAGGGCTGTTTTATCAGCTGCGCAGCTCTCTTCAGCTGAGAACACCAAATCCTGATAATGAAGGCCCTCTAACCTTAGCACAGGGGATGCAGGCTCTTGCTGCAGGAATGCTGCTGACAGGGCAGGACATTTGCTCTGGCGTTAGCAGAAAACCTGCTAGCAGTTCTGGGAGAGTTTTTCCCCAGTGCCATTTTGGGCTCGCTGGCAGCGCCGCGGCACAGCTGGTGCTGGCTGGGGGGGGTCACGGGCGGCTGGCAGCAAAGCACCAGCAGGAGTTGCACTCGGGGTGGGCAGTTTTCAGTGGGTTTCTCAGGCCTGGGGAGCTTTCACAGACATCTCTTTTCTCCCCAGGCACTGGCAGCCAGGAGGAGGCAGGGATTTATCTGGTGTGTCCCGGTGAGACCCGGCTGCAGCGTCAGCCTGGCCCCTCGCGGGTACGAGGCCGTGGGTACCCAGCGCTGCAGAAGTGAAATTCACAGCCTGCATCCCGCAGCCCGCACCAGCCCAGCTGGGGGTCATGGTCTGGAGGAACATGGGCAGCTCCTGCCACCACCCCAGGAGCCCCCAGCACTGGGGGGGGGTTGGTGCTGCGGCCAGGGCATGGCACAGGCCCAGCGGACGGCTGCAGCGCAGAGGCACCGCTCCAGGATGGGCCCTGCTGCTTCTGGAGAGCAACAGCCCTGCAGGCAGCGGAAACCCCGCACCAAGATGATGCTTCCTGAGTGGTTCCCCTGTGCAGCAGCAGAGGAAGCACGAGGGTGGCCACAACCTGCCACCTCCTCACGCATGTGGGGGACACCGCATGGCAGAAGCCACCAGTGCCAGGCTGCATGGGTGGGACGGTCTGTGCTGGCAGCCCGCAGCCCTTGGCACGGCAACTCCTCCTCATCTCTAGCCTGGGCTGGGACAGCCCAGCTGCAACTTTCGGGGGACCGGGGAGGACACAGAGTAGCTCAGCTCTGTGCAAAGCTGCTGCAGGGAAGTGGTATCACCAAGGGAGGGCACAGCTGCTGTGGTGCATTGCACTGTGGTCCAGGTGAGCAAGCAGTGCACGCGCTTTATAAACACTCCAAGCAGCCCCAGGAGCACCCCAGGGTGCTGGCTGCTAACCGCCGCGCTGCCCGTCCCGCACACAGCTGGCCAAGGCAGCCCTTGGTGCATGCATCGCAGGTCCCGTGCTGTTAGCCACGCACCGCGGGTGCATGGGGTGCTGAGCGAGCACAGCCTGGACACGACCCCAGCTCTGCCCAATGTCCACGATGGCAGGAACCACATCGGGAGAAAGGTCAATGCTCAGCCGGTGCTGAGCCTGTTGCATCCAGGCGTGGCGGCTGTCTGAAGCAACGCCTCCCCTGCAGCACCCAGGGGAGCTGCTGCAGCTGCCCTCCGTCCCTGCAGCCCTGCTGGCCGCCTGCAGCACAGCACCAGCACCACTCCCAGCAGGGAGGCAGCAGCCACGCTTCTGCTGCAGCAGCAAACACCAAGGGAGCACCAAACGCGGTCCCACTGCCACTTGTTACTCATTCCTCCTTTCAGCCCCAGGTAAAACACGAGCTCTGGCCGAGTGCCTGCCCAGGAGCAGCTCTCCCGCATGGGGGAACCCACCCACCAGGAAACCCACCCAACCCCTCTCTGTGCATGGCTCTGACACTCTCTGGCCACTCTGAGCACAGGGAGCACAGAAGTCCCACATCTTCCCCAAAGGAGCTGCCAAAGATCCAAGGCTCGGGCACTGCAGTTCAGGTGGGGCATGAGGAGAGGAGGCAGCGTGCAGCCCTCGTACCTTAGGCTGGTGCTCGATCTTGTAGGAGGTTTGCTGGAACTGGCGGATCTCTCTTATGATGTGGGAAATCTGTCCAGGGAGAGGAAAAAGCTGCTGTTTACGGTTCTGCCATCAGCACTGCCACCACATCCCGGTACCAGGGGGGCAGCGAGCCACCGCCCTGCCCGCATCCTTCCACCCCAGCACAGGAGCGGAGCCGCCCGGTCCCCTTCGCACCCGTCTGGTGCCCAGAACCACCGGTCTCACAGCCTGGCGCAGCGGGGCCACAGCACTCACCATCCTCATTTTGGAGAAGTTCACCAGCCCATCCTCGGTGTAATTCGGGGTCCCCTCCTCTATGAAGGCCAGGTCGGTCAGGTACATCCCCAGGTAGGGGACACAAGGAGGGTCGCAGCTTCAGGAGCGAATCGGAAACAAACGAGAGAGAAAACGTCCTTACTCGGGGCTTGTCTGGGCTCTGGAGGGGAGGGAGAAGGGCCGGGCCCCGCAGAGGTCAGGGTTTGAAGGGTTCTGTAACGCACAGGGACTCCAGAGCTCATCCCTACTGCCTCCCTGCAGGCTGAGACAACTAACGAAAATCGCACGGGAGGCCCTTTTGTTCACGTCTCCCCGCACCGCTGCTCAAAGGAGCGGCGCATTGTTTGGGATTGCTCTGCAAGCTGCTGCCCCGCGCCTGCTGGACGAGACTTTCCGTCAGCACGGGCTCTGAGATGAGCTCGTGAGCGAGGTCCTAGCCCATGGTGCCCGCGCAACGTGGGAGCCTCCCGGACGGTGCGCACCGCTCAGCCGGGGCCTGGGCCAGCCGCGGGGCATCGCCGCCTCCACTTACTTCTTCAGCGCCTCCCTCAGGTTCTTGAACCTGCCCTCCGACGACACCAGCTTTTGCAGCTTGTCGATCAGAGCCTTCGTCTGCAAGAGACCCAAGGGTTTGCGGCAGTGTGGGAAGGGACCCCGTTCCCAGGGCCGCCCCATGCTGCCCACCCCGCTGCAGCCCCTGCCCGGCCGTGGGACACCCGCAGCCGCTGCCCTGGGTGCTGCACGCAGCTCCTGGAGACCTCCAGAGGAGCCGAGCGAGCACTGGAAAGCAAAACTCCTCCAGCATGTAACAAGGATAGGCAATGCACTGTTCCCCTCCCCTACCTCCCACCTGCTCCTTCTCCAGTGCCCGTCTAAATTTGCAGGTTTGGCTTTTTGCAGGAAAAAAAAACACAACACAAGATGTTTCAGATTCAGAGAGGAGCCCACACAGCGGCTCTGGCTCCGGCAGCCCCTGGGCTCAGTCAGACTCGATACAAGCTATTTCTGTACCAAGTAAACCAACACGTGAATTAATTTTGCTCATCCATAATTGGTATGAGGAGCTCAAAAAAACAGTTTAAAGAAGCGCACACACGTGTGTGCACTGCAACAACCACGCTTTAGAAAAGGCTCCTTTAGCTGCAGGCACATCCAACCCGCCGGACGGACGGACCCGGTGGCCAGGCAGGGGCTCAGCCCCGCGCCGTACCTGCTTGGAGACCTTGAGCCAGGTTTTCTTCAGGCGGAAGATGGCACTGCGGTTGAGGGAGGAGGTGATCTCCAGCACGGCGTTGTAGTTGTGCAGGCACCGGCAGATGTCCGCCACGGCCACCCACTTCTCGATGGAGCTCACTCGCGCGTTGATCTCCTCGTTGCGCAGGATCTCAGACGCTATCAAGTTACTGACCTGCAGGAAGACGGCAGCCCCAGCCCGGTGTCACAAGTGCTTCGGGCAGCAGCCTCCCCCCTCAGCTACAAGCTCTCCAGCTTTTTTACAGGATTTCCCTTCTCTGCAGCAGCAATAGCTGCAGAGGGAGCCAGCATGCCTGCACCGGGAGGTGCCCCACCTGCAGTGGTCCCCCAGAGCATCCATCGAGCACAGATGGAAGCAGATAAAAGTTGTGAATCCCAGCCGTGGCCAGCACCGGGGCAGGTGTGGCTGTGCTGCTGCTCCTGCACCCTCTCCCTGCCCCATGGCCGCACTTACGTCGTTAAAGTGTTTTGTGTTTTTCATGATGTAAGGAGTCCTTTCGTTCTTCTCAAGCTTCATCCAGCCTTGCCCAAAGAACTCCCTGTGAAGGACAACGTGCATAGCAAGGCTCGTTCCCCATCGTCCCGCAGCACCCGAGCCCTGCCAGCCCTATGGGTGGCCGGGACCCCGCGTCTGGGCTCCAGGTGGACCCTGCGGGTGGGTGGGCACTGGCCAGGGGACGGGAGGAGACCCCCCCCAACCACCCCGGGACACTTACTCGTACGGGATCTTCTTGAAGACGAGGTGGTCGAGCAGCGTCAGCTGCTCTGCTATTTCCAGAGCCGAGTGATTTTCAAAAGGCTCTGCTTTGACTCCCTCAGCCTAAACAGCAAAGGTGACAATTAGGGCTAATTCGTTAAGACTTCTCACAACTCACAGACAAAAAATAAGGCCAAAGGCATCTCCAGTACCAAGAAATCCACCAAGCAGCCAGGAGGGAGCTCACGGGGCAGGGTCCCCAAGTCCCACCGGCACTGGGATCTGCTGGCTTTGTGCAGCCCGGGGAGCTTTAATCACGTTACCACCCGTGCACATGTACGAACACAAAATTAACTAATCTTCTCGACTGCAGTCATTAGGCGTCAGCTCCAGAACAGGCCCCAGCACGCTGATTTCTGTAACCGCTGCCTTTCTGCTCTACATCTGTTTAATTAATAAAGCACCAGGGAATCCCAGCTGGAGCAGCGCCGCTCCACAAGCATCCGTGGGGTCAGCAGAGCGAGGACCCGGAGCTGCTCGGGATGGCTTTTCCAGGGGGTGTCCGTAAAAGCAGCAACAACAGGGACGTCCTGGTCCCCAGGCTGCAGCTGCCCAGGTGCCCGCAGCCACCACCCAAACCGGGGGGACTGGGGCGCAGCCACAACTTCTGCCCCCAGACCCTGCACAGGGACCTCACGCAGGGACTTGGCTGTGCTTTGCCACTAACACGTGCACCTCAAAACCCTGCACTGCCTGCAGGTCGCTGCCTTTCCTGGGTGTTTTCCTTAAAGTTCGTCTCCTCAGGAGGAGGGGCAGACTGAAAACCTGGGTTTGTTTGTGTTCTCCTCTTCAAAGGCAGTTTGCAGCACCAGTGACTGCAGACAAAAGCCTAAAAAACCCTCAAGGGACTCAAAAACTCCAGAAACCAGGAGGCAGATCCAAAGGCCGGAGGCACTGTTATTTCAGGTGCACCAGGCCCATTTGAAGTGGCTCTTGTTTTTTGCCTGGGAACCGGCTTTGTTTTTGCTAAACGCGCAGAAGTGGCACCCGTGCTGCAGCCACCCTGACGTGTGTAAGTTCATTGCACGCTCCCTGGGCTCTGCTCGCGGGAGCAGCTCTGTGCCGAAGCCAGCTGTGCTAACGCTCGTTGCTTTGAGCCCGTGTGCAGCAGCGCTGGCACAGGACGAGGACACCAGGAGCCACAGAGTTCTCCTGCGCCCCTCGGGCGGATGTGTCCACGTGCCTGCTGCATCAGCACTGCTCGGGTGCAGACAGACAGACGTGGCTGGGGCAGGATCAGAGCTGCCGGCGCCAGCGGCAGACCCAGCTGTGCTCACTGCTGGCCCCGTCCTCCTGAAACCTGTCCCTGCGCCGTAACGCCCCGACAGCAGCCCCGGAGAGCTGCTCCCTGCCAGGCTGGGTGTGCACAGGTCCTGGGGGGCAGGTGGAGCCCTGCAGGGCCCCGTGCAGCCTCCGTCTGTCCATCTGTCTGTCCAGCTGCAGCGACAGGACCTCATCAGGGCTGCTGTGCCGCCGCTGGCCTGGCACCGTGTCAAGCAACCAGAGGGAGCGAGGGGAGGGGAGACGTACTCACCATCTGCACCACCTCCTCCAGGGTTATCTGGTTGTCTCCGGGATCCTCCTGCGTCAGAGTCCTGCAGCACAAAAAGGCAGCGCTGCCTTAGCTGGGGAAGCGATGGGCCTGCATGCACCAGACGGGGCCACGGCATGACTTCATGTTCATGGGTTTTTGCAGGTTAAGCACTCGGAGTTAAGCACCAGTGAGAGGCACAAGGGACGGAGGCGGCATGCCCCGCTTGTGGCCCCCGCGCTCCCATTGCTGCTCGGATGCGCTGGGACGCAGAGAGCCTTTCCTCTTTGCAGGCACCTCCTGAACCTGCTGCCAGACCCCGTGCTAGGGTTTCATGCCTGCTTTTATCCTGGGTGAGGGCTGAAAGCAGCTGCTGAGAGCCTGGCACAGCGTCCAGGAAAAGCAAACAGCACCAAGAGCCCTTTACCTTATAATATTGGCTGCCGCTTTCCTCTCCTGGGTCAGGAGCTCAGGATCGTGAATAACTTCCTCCAGAAAGCTAATCACTCTGAACTTCAGCTCCTCGTTGGTTTCAAAGTCCTGCCAAAATGGGCACGGTTACAATTGCAATCAATGTTACTCCCATCATAGCCCGTTCCAAGCAGCTCTCCTCGCTGCCTGCTTAAAGCCTCTCCGCGACTAAGCACCCGCTCGCGCTACCCACGGAGCGGGCACAACGGGCTGGCTGCTCCCACCCTGGGGAAACCCAGCAAGAAATGCTCTGGGCTCATTTTGTCTTTCTGCATTGGCATCACCTCGACTGGGAGAAGCCTGTGGCCCTTCCCAGTAACAACTGGGGGGTGCCTGCCCCCAGCGTCCCTCCCCAGCCAGCTGTGCCCCAGCCCGGAGAAACAGGCAGCAGAGGGGGCCAAGGGACAGCAGGGGAAGCCCGAGGCTCTGACCCTGATCGCATCCTGCAGCCTCTGAGCAGGAATCAAACCCAGCCAGCCCACTTCCAGCAGCCCCGTGCCGTGGTACCCAGCAGGTCCCACCTCTCCTCACGTGCACACTGAATATGCAAACACTGCAATCAAACCACCTCGTCCTCCGTGCCATGCACGAGGAGCTCCAGCTCCCCTGCTTGGCAGCTTTCATCTCCTCCCCATGTCCACTCATTTGCTTAATTAAAAAAAAAAAAAAGGCAAATTGCCTTTCCAGCTGGAGCCTGGCTGAGCCCACAGGCATGCAGCCGGACCTGTGCCAGCGCCGAGCGACCCCAAAGAGTGCACCAAGGCCCCTGAGCTGCCCCAGCCCCGCGCCACGTGGGAGCCCCCTGAGCGTGGGACCCCCCCAGTGCCCATCCCAGCCCCCCCACACTGCACCTGTGAGTGTTTGGAGACCCAGTGCCGCAGCACGTTGAGGACCCTGTTGGTGGCCGCTCTCCGGATCACAAACTCCTTGTCCCCGTTCCGCTGGTCGGTCGGGAAGCCTGAAAGGATGGCCCACCATTTAGCGCAGCCACAGCTCTGCCCGGGATTGCTTAGGGCTATTTTTAGGAGTGCTAGAAGGCAAAGCCCCAGCTCTCTGAGCACCGTGAAGATGCAGGAGCCAGCAAGGCTCTGTGCTGCAGGGCAGGGGGTGCCTGGGGCCGTGCACGCAGCCAAATGTGGGTGCAAAAGGTCTGGCCGCTTGCAATGTGCCGACCCCAGAGCCAGAGTGCTCCTGGAGGAAAACGGCCAGACACGACGGAGATGGGCACCCACGGAGCTTGTCCCCGCAGCGGGGCAGCCCGGGGCCGTGTACCTGCGCTGGCGAGGGACATCCTCCGGTACTTCTCCTTGGTGGGCGTCCCCTCGTTGGCACCCGCCGTGGCTATGGCGAAGGCGGAGGCGGCGGACAGGGCGCTGCGGTTGCTGTCGAGCTCCCAGCAGGACGTCATCACCACGCCGTTGTTGTAGGAAAACAAGGAGAAGTCTGGGGGGGACACAACAGCACTCAGCCACGGCAGCAGCCCCAGGCAGGTCCCCTCCCCGCAGCACCCCGTCCCTGTCCCCGTCCCCATCCCGTGCCAAGCCCCCCGCCCTCACCAGCCTGCACCTTGCCAAAGGAGGTGAGCGGCTCTGGGTTCTGCACCGCTGTGAGGTTTCATCCAGCACAGCTTTAACAGAGGTTACGCCAGCAGAGCGCTGTAGGTAACATTCGGGCAGCTACAGGGGAGAACCTATCAGATAAATCAGTGCTGGGTGCCAGATCAGGCCCACGTTTTTGCAGTGTAACTCACTCCTAAAATGCCAGATCAGCACAGAGACGGGGGGAGAGGGAAGAGAAGACCCAGTAAGGAGTGCGGATGCAGGCCAGCGCTGCGATCTGGGCCGGGGACTTCGGCATTTCCCTGTTCCCTTGCAGCTAACTGAAGAGGGGAGCCCTGCTCCTTTCCACATCTGCCTTAGGTTTACGCCTGCGTCTTTCAGCAGATCCGTACGGCAGGCTCGAAGGCAGAGGGTGGCTGCCAATGGCCCATGAGCAGGACACGCACAGCTCCCTCGTTACCTGATGAGTTTTTGCACTTGATGGACTTGGGAGTAGTCGGAGACTTTGTTGGGGAAGTTTCAGCCTCTGCCTCGTCGCTCTGGTTGGGGTCAGTGTCGGACTCCTCCCTGACAGACACGTCTGAACCTGGGAGAAGCGAGGAGCACACACGATCACCGCTAGAAATGTGCACGGCGCAGCCCCATCTCAGCTCTTCCAGGTTTTCCCTGCAGACCCGGCTGCTCCTTCCAGCGGGACGCGGAAGGCGCTTGGCCGGCAGCCCAGGACAGGACAATTGAAGCACAGACGTTACAGCCGGGGGGGCTGCAGCCTTTTCCCATTCCCATTAAGGATGGGGAGCATCTCGTTAAGGATGGGGCCACTGCTCGCGGTGCCACAGCCATGCACCCCTGCCCCTGCCCGCGCCAGCCCACAGGGACTCACTCTGCTTGCTCGGCAGCGATTCCTCTTGTTTTTCTGAGGCTGCTTCTCCTTCGTCAGGGATTTTGTTGGGATAGTTACTGGACACGTACAGTTTGTTTATATCCAGAGTGGTCTTGCTGAACGGAGCCATGGACGAGTACATGCTTGCATAGCCGTTGGAGGAGCAGCTGAGCGCAGCCAGGTCCAGCGCCTTCCCCCCCGTGATGATGGGGATGTTCAGGGAGAGCTTCCTGCGCCGGCTGGGGGACGAGGACTTGGTGATGGAGAGGGGGGGCGGCGAGGAGAACTTGCGGTTGGCCCTGGGGGACTTGGGGGGCTCGCCGTAGAGCAGCTTGTTGTTCTGGCTGTTGGCAAACAGGAGCTCCAGGGACCTGGGCAGAGAGAGGGGGAGAAGGGCGAGCTGGCACCCACTCTGCAGCAGAGGTGGTGGCTCCAGGGCCACCCCAGAACTGCTGGCACTGGGGGGGCTCCATGCCACAGTGGGGGCAGCCCCAGGGCACAGCCCCTGCAGGGTGAGCCCCTGCTGTCCACTCCTGCTCTGAGGCAGGGCACGGGCAGGGTTTACCAACGGGGTGGGATGACCACTGGGAAAACCAGAGGATGGACTGGGGGCAAATGAGGGCACCACGGGGGGTGCAGCCTCCCCCCACTGTGCGCCCTGCAGGCCCTTAAGGGGCAGAAACCGTCCCCACCACAGGCGGCGGAGCCATGCGCAGCCTCACCGGGCAGGGATGGCGCTGATCGGCTTCTTGTAGATCGTGATGAGCTTGTCGAGGACGACCAGGGCGGTGGTGAAGACGCGGTACGAATGCAGGAATGTGTTCAGAAAGTCAATGCTCAGGAACCGCAGGTCCGTCAGCCTCTCCAGGAGCCGTTCCACGCTTGCATAGCGGATCTGGAGGACCTTGCAGGAATTCATCGTTTTACTGAACCTAATGTCAACATCATCACAATACAAGCTGGCATCAGACCTGCAGAGAAACAAGATATCTGTGGTTCCAGCCTGGAACGAAACCAAGGGCTGCTGAGCGTGAGCAGCTGCACCTGAGACGTGTGGGCCACAGGAAGGGGGTGGGGGCTCCTCGGTGGGAAGGAGCCTCGCTCACATGGGGGTGCCATGGGAATGCTCCCAGGGAAAAATAGGAATTCGGCACCCCAAAATGGGTGGAAACACTGCATGGTGCTCAGCGGGCAGATGGAAAGGGTCAATATTTGTCAGGCCATAATGCCTTCTGAGCCTTGCCCAGCGCCAGTCCTTACAGCACCACTGACTGGGGGCTGCGGGCAGGGCTGCACGCCTCTCCCACCCGCCACGCGGTCATTTCGGCAGGACTGGGACATTCAGCTGTGGAGGGAGCAGCGCTGGAGCGGGGCAGGGCAGCGGCCCTGCAGCACCCAGCCGTGCCCGGCTCTGGCAGCACTCACTTGATCATCTGGGGAACGGTGACCTTGGAGTTCTCCTCGAAGGCGTTCATCATGAGCCCGTTGCAGCGGATGTTGTCCACGCACTGCAAGTGACACGGGTGGGATGTGGGAGAAGGCAGCGGCGGCGAGGAGAGCCCTGCTTGACTTTCCCCAGAGCTCTGCGAGGCCCCGGCTGGCGCAGCGTGCTGCCAGGCACTGGGCACCGCAGGAGACCCCAGAAACCCGCGCTCACCCCTCACCACCCCAGCTGAGCTCCTCCGCGCCCCCGCTGCTGCAGAGCGCCTGGCAGGGACCCGGGGAGCTGCGGTGCCGCACCGCTCCCCCCTGGCACTGCTGGGGACCATGGTGTGGGCAGGACCAGGACTGAGCCATCGCATGGCATCAGGATTGTCCTGCCACGGGGCAAGGGACCGGGTGTTGTGGGGTGGCAGCAGCCAGGAGCCGTCAGCTCCCTGCCGGGGGTGGGCACCAGCACCTGCCCACGGCGGGCCTCGGGCTCTGGTGCTCTGCAAGGGGACGCAGGCAAGGACACGGTGGCTATGAGGCAACCCCTATTTGATAACTTTTCCTCATCCTCCCACCTGGGAAAAAACGTCTCTGAAGTCATTTGCACAAAGGAAGCACAGAGCAGGTGCAAAGTGTTACCACATGCGGGACGCAGAGCAGGAACCCACTGCAGAGCACAGAGCGGGGCAGAGCGCAGCCCCTGCCGACCTGCTGCAGCCCTTGGCACCCTCCTACTCCACCTCCTCCTTTTCAAGCTACCGGGCACTGAAGGCTCGGTGCCTCCCAGCACCGGCCACCCCGCACAGAACCGCGCTCCTGGGGGCCTGCCCGCCTGCAGCCCCCGCGGGCGGCACCTCAGGGCCAGGGCTGCGCCTCCTCCCTCGGGGGCTTGGCGGCTCGGTCCTACCTGGCTGATGTCACTGGTCCAGGCAGCCTTCTCCTGCCTGGACGATGCCACGAGGATGACTGTGAAAGATGAGGCATCTTTTGGCTCCACCACAATTTTGAAGTCGAGGTGGTCGATGTCTTGCCCCGACGCTTTCGCTTTGGAATAGAAAAAAAACAAACAGTGATTTCAGAAAGATGTCTGCACCCCTTTCTCCCCCGGGATATGCTGTGTTAAGGCTTTAAGGAGCTCGTTGCGTTTTGAGGGTTGTCTGGGGTGAGGACACGACAGGTTCCTGGGGAAAGGCTCTGTGTTTGCCCATCAAGTCTGCACGCCACCAGCGCAGCGCGGCCTCGTGTTTGGGCCCAGTGCTGTGTGCCAGGGGAGGGCCTGGCTCCCGGCTGAGGGTTAGGAAACTTGTAACGAGGACAGGAGAAAGGGGCCTGTGCCCCTCCACAACTAATCTGTACTTAAGCAGGCATGGCCGAGGACATCCAGCATCTTTGCCTTTTTCCACTTGCTAGCACTGAGTTGTGCGATGCTCGCTGCCTGCCTGGGAAGGATTATATTTACATACGTGTGCATCTGCTTGGTACACAGTAAATAATTTACTTAATTACATTCAGCCAGTAGATTATGACTTCCTTGAGTCTATTCAGGACCTGAATTTCCTCCAGGAGCTCTGTGCAGTCGGTTTTACCCCGTACGGAGGGACTGTAGGAGTTTCCAGGGGGGAATTTCCACGCCAGTTACAGAGGACACCAGCAGCACCGAGCACGCTGTGACTGCCCCCAGGGCCGCAGGGGCGCAGAGGGCACCTACCGTCCTCGTCGGTGCTCTCCTGCTCCTCTATCAGGGTGCAGTCAATGAGGGAGATGACGCCGTTCTGCAGAGCAGGGGTAGGAGGTCAGAGGTGGGGCGGCAAACCCCAGCCCTCCCGGGGTGGGGGGGGGGCCCTACCCCTGCCCCAGCCCCCTGCCCCGGACCCCTGCTCACAGCCCCCGCTCCCCAGCCCGGGGCCGGGAGGTGCCGCGGGGCTCCTGGTGCCGCTGCCAGCGCGGCGAGAGATTTGAGTGGAAAAACGCAGCTTCTGACTGCTGGGGTGTCAGTTTTCCTTGTATAACCGATCAACTGTTTGTTTATAAATTATTTAATATGAGCTTTAAATTAAATTTCCCAAAAGTCTGTTGTTGTAATTATCAACTCTTCGCCACGGACTGTCATTTTTCAAACTGATAATTTAATGCCAGCAACGAGCAATTTCTCTACGATTCTTGCTCAATTAACTGCAAAACTTCCTCCAACAAAAGCCTGAGTCTTGGGAAGGGAGCGGAGAAGACTGCGAGTGCTGCGTACAAACCTAGGCTGTAATTTAAGTTTCTTGCTGAATAGATTGTCAGGGCTCCTGCTGCAAGGCAGCGCACCTTCCTTTACCGAGAGCTGGCAGTCTCTCGTCTTTGCACATGGCTCAGAGCTCACGCACCGCTGACGGACGCCCGGCCACGTGGAAGGAATGCGACCACCCAGTGCCCACCGGGGGCTGCGGCCACACGAGTGTGTGCTGGCACCCGAGACCCCCCCGTGACCGCGGCGAGCACCGGCCTCTGCCCCCGGTGCCTCGCGCCCACCTTGGTGAGGTGCAGCTTTCCGCCCGAGCCCCGGGTGCAGATGATCAAGTGCTTGGAGAAGAGGAAGCACTGCCGCTCGCCCTCCTTCCTCAGCGAGAGGGACCCCAGGCGCCCCCGCGTGATCTTCCCCTTCTCCGACATCGGCACTTGGATGAGGGACCCTGCGAGAGAGAGGCCCCGTCCCTGGCTCCGCCACCACCGGGCATCGGCGGGGATGGGGATGGGAATAGGGCACGGTCCTGGGGCAGGGCAGTGGCAAGCGTGACTGCAAGCACGGGGCTGGGACGGGACCAGCAAGCGGTTACTGAGGCCCCAGAGACCGAGAGGGCACCGGCTGCAGCACCCGGTCCCCCCCGTGCCCGCCACCTGTCTGGGGGTAGGAGAGCAGTAACCGCAAAACGCACGCTCTGCCTCCGTGCTGCACTACACCGCGACGCTGAGCCTGCCTGAAAGTGAGGCGCTTTGGAGCAGAGAGAAGTGGAAAAGGGGCAATATTTTGGAATTTCACAGCTCGCCAGACTGCGCCGCAGAGGGGTGCTGTGCCCAGGGGCGGGGGCCGGGGGGCGTTGCGTTAAGCGAGGAGGGGAGGAACGTCAGCACAAACACGGTACCTTGTCTGACAAAAGTCTGGCTGGTATCCAGCAGAATCTCACAGCCTTCAATAATCATCCTCTCTATCGCCAGATTTTTCCGAATATTTTCGGTCTCGCTCACTTCGTCGTGCATTATCCTGAAGGAGGGAGAAGAGAAATTTGCAGTTGGAGTGAAATGTGCCCGAGCTCTCCCAGTGGATCCCTTCTAACACTCCGGAGGGCTGCACAAGGTAGGATTACAAATGAAGGGATATCAAGAGAATTACAGCCTTCATCTGTATTTATACAGACAGGCTCTGGAGCTCAGGAGATAACCTACATATTGGTCCAGATTATACCTCTAGATTTCTAAAGATTGAAGTGCTTCTTGCACTCCTGTTCTTGCTGGGAAATCGCAAAATTGTGGTTCTGGGCAGACAAATTCCCCCTCATCATGAAACCACCTCCAACGTCCCTGCTCCTTGAGGAGCAGGAAAGGGATGGAAACTCTTCACATGAGGATCAGCGGGTTTGGCACAGGAAATACTTGCCAACGCTTCATTTCTCGGCCTGCTGAAAGCACCAGACACCGAGTCCCGGGTGCCTCCAGGACATGGAGCCCCTGCCCCATTGCCTCCCCCTGCCCAGCCCCAGAGCCCCTGGCCCAGGGCCCCCCAGCAGCGCGGGCTGACAGGAGCTGACCCTGGCAGCTCTGACCTGGACAGCTCTTCCAGCTTGGACTTGGCATAATCCAGGCTGTTCCTCTCCACGTGCTCGTGCGGGGTGTGAGCCAGCAGCTCGTGCAGCGTCAGGATGTACCGGGGGATCTGCAGCACAGCAAACCACAGCAGGGAATCAGCCGTGGCAGTGGGGGGATGCGGGTGGGCAGGGAGGGCACAGCGGGCTCTCCGTCCCCACCCGGTGCTGCCTCCAACCCCCTGGTCTGGGAGGTTGTGAAAGCTCCCCAACTCCTTGCGCTAAAACTCAGTAACGGGAGGGAAGGTTCTGGGTCTGCCCAGGACCCTGCCATGCCCCATCTCTGTCCTGGCAGCGCGGGGTCACCCACACACCTCCAGCCCAGCTGTCCTGGGCAGCACGGGGCAGCACCAGGGGCAGACGATGCTCCTGAAGCATCTCCGAGCAGCCCCATGGGTGCTGCACCAGCTCAGCGGTGCCTGAGCAGCTGAGGCTCCGCACGGGTTCCAGCCCCTGGTGATCCTTCCCCGGGCTTCGCCTCCCCACCACCAGATGCCTCCCACGGGGCTCGGGCTTTGCACCACCACGTCGTGCCTCTGGGGCCCGCAGTCACCTGGAACATGGGGTAGGTCAGGAAGGTCTCCAGGGTCCTCTCCTCGCAGTCCGGCTTGGCCTCGTAGTGCTTCAGCAGCTTGTCGAAGTCGCGGTTCTGCTTGCAGTGCGCCAGGATCTGCAGGCTGTACTGGTGGTTCCTGACGAACTCCTGGTAGATGTTCAGCATGGGCAGCAGGATGTCGAAGAGGTCGGCTGCGAGCAGAGAGGCGCAGCAGGGAGGTGGGCGCGATGCTCCAGCCCCGCCTGGCCTGGGGTCTGCCCCCGGCTGAGCACGGGGCTGGGGCTGCAGGGGCCGGGACACCCGGGACATGGGGACGTGAGCACGCCTGGGATGAGTGCATGCACCCCATTAAGAGCCTCTGACAGCTGCTAGCTCGGGGATTGATCAGCGCACTCGCATCGCAGAACTGGGATCACAGAAACCGGTTGGTTTTTTTGTCTTTTTTTTTTTGCTCAAGCCCTTGCCTCCATGCCCGACATTACCAAGGCTCAGGGGCTAACAGCGATGTGCCATGCTGCACTGCACTGCTGCCACCGATTAGGAAAAAGTCTGCTACGTCTCATTAGGACGAGCAGTGCAAACCAGAGAGCGGAGCACGACCCGCAGCAGGGGTGAGGCGGGGGGCACTCACCCAGCACGAGCGTTGGCCAGCTGGATATTCTTGCTTTCAGGCCTTGGTAAAAGATTTGGTGCAAAAACATGATCGTTTCGCTGGAAGATAAGCCCAGAGGTGAAAGGCAGATGAACGAGAAGCAGACAATGAATAATTAGACGAAACCACTAGCCCAGCTGGGGCACAGGGGAGCCCCCAGGTAGCCCAGGGACATGGCCCTACAAGGGAGGTCCCCTGGGGCACGCAGAGGTTGGTGGGCAAGGACACAGGAGCCGCCTGGAAGCTGCCCTCAGGCCCCCCCTGCGTGGGGACGAGCCCCCTGCCCCTCCCAGCCCAGCCCCACGAACACATCGGGTTCTCTGTGCACAGCCCCACGAACACCGTCAGTTTCCCTGTGCACAGCCCCACGCCTTGCTCTGCAAATCCCGGTCCCTCCGGCTCAGGCTGGGAGCTGATCAGGATTCCCCTTTGCTCTCACTTCTGCTCCCGTTGGGAAATCGATGCCTTCTGCTGGTAACTCGCCTCTGTTTGCTGGATTTGTTTAATTTCCAGCGGCTGATAAATCACCTTGGTGCTCTCCCCGCCGGGCAGCCCTGCCTACATCCCTGCCCGATGCGCCTCGTCCCCCAGCCCTGCCCGGTGGCTCCGGTTGCTGCACTGCACCGTGCCACCTCCCTGCCACCTGTGGCCACGCTGCCTCCATCCCCTGCGCCCTGCAGGACATTTTCACCCCCTCCCAGCGCTGTCACCGCAGACATCTCCCCAGCACACCTCCACCCAGGCCCTGCATCGCCCAAAGCCCTGCTGCGGGCTCCGGGGAGCACCCCGGCACCCGTCCCTGGGAGCCCCGAGCCTCCCCAAGCCGCCCCTGCCCCGTCCCCTCCCACAAAGCCCCCAGGCTGGCGCCCACCTGTTGAGGAAGATGCTGCTGACATCGTCGTGCGTGATGGGGGGCTTCTTGGAGCTGGCTGCCATCCGCAGGGGCCGGAGGAAGTTGTTGACGAGGATGTGCAGCTGCTGCACGTACTCGGCCTCGGCCTCCAGCATGCTGAACACCACCTGGTTCCTCTTGCGCATGCTGTCGGCGTGGGGGGACCTGATGTAGTCCTGGATGATGGTCTTCCACTTCCTGCGGCACAGCCAGCCCCGCAGGAAGCTCTGCACCTGCCGAGCGAGCGGAGGCTTCGTTAGGGCGTGGGCTGACGACCCGAGCGACCGCGCTGCGCTCGGCATGGTCGTGCTAGGGGGGCTCCATCACACCGCCTTCGGGAGGCAGAGACACCTAGTGATGCTCCCCCAGCCTGGTGCACAATGTTATTTGTACTTCTGTGACGTCTCCCGGCCAGGAAACAAACAGTAATTCATTTAAACGCACTTCCTTATTGCAGACAATGTCCTCTTTCCCCTTTTACAGAGGGGAATGTAAAACTCCTATGAAAAGCAAGGCTGTTGCATTAACTCCTGCCCCCCCGCTGCACAGAAACCGTGCCAGGCACCTTCCCACAGCAGGACAACAGGCAACAAACCCAACCTAAATGCAGGTTTCACTGCCCGTGCCCTGCAGGTGCCCGGGGAGGCTCCTGGGCAGCACCCACGCCTCGATGCGCTCGCCCCGTGCCGCCGACCACTGCGGGGTGCTGCAGGGTGCTGGAGCGGGGCGTGCAACGAGTGGCGCCTGCTGCGCAGCACGGCGTGCTCCCGCCAAGGGCAGCCGATTTGCAGCAGGTTTCACTGCAGGGGCTATTGCTTCCTGCGGAGAATTCTGCTTGGGTGGTGGTTTTTCTTCTTAAAAATAAAAGGGTTAACCACAGCCCCTGGAGAAGTGACACGTAAGAAGGTGCGATTTGTGTGTGAGCCAGCCAAGACTGCTCGGTCACCAGGGGAGAGCAGAGAGCACCCAACAGAGCAAACAGCCAGCAGGACGCCCAGATTTACAGGACACGTTCACCTCCGTACAGTCTCCATGAGCAGCAATGTTCCCTGGTATCTGCAGCTCCCCCGCAAGCTGCTCCGAGAGCGCAAGGATCGCGCTTCCAGCCCTCAGCCTGTCCCCGCGGGTCCCCCAGGGGGGCAAACCTTTTTGATTTTCTTGATGTCGCTGTCGTCGTCACTCGGAGCGCTGCTCTGCACGGACTGGATGCGCTCGTGGTCCTTGAGCAGGGAGGCGATCTGCGGGCACAGGGACAGCGTGAGCAGGGCTCGCCGCGACCGCCCCCCACGAGCCGGCACGTGCTCGGGGTGCCCTGCGGATGTGAGCATCGGGCTGACTCTGTCGTCAGTGGGACATCAGCAAAGAGCCAAAAGGAGACGTGTCCCACACCCACCAGGTGCTGGTGCCCTCCCTGCCTCACCGACCACACGGCAGGACTGGAGACCTCGCCGGGCGCCAAACGCCGGCTGCACCGCTGGGAGCGCCTCCACGTGCCGTGATCGAGAAGCGAGTCGGAGAGAAAGTGGCAGAAATATCTAAAGTCCCTGAAGCTTGCAGAGAGGGACAAACTTCGATTCAGTCACAGCTTTACAGCACAAATTTGGCTGAATCTATTTTTAGCTTTACGCATTTGAAGTTTCAGTTTCTTACTGCCGTACTCATCACCCTATCCCCAGCGCTGCAACTATTCATAAAGCTACAGGGAAGGGTAAGAAAAAACAAAAAGTGCTATCCAGAAAGTAAAAATCAGGAAAAAAGTGAAATTTGATTTTATAGAAAAATAACAACAAAAAGGAAACAGTTTTCAAGAGAACTTCTGTGGATAAAAAGTCCGATTTTGGCTAGAAAGGATGAAAAATGAATGTTTTGGTACAGTTTTCAGTCAGAGACCACTTCCCAGTGAAGCAGGAATTGGGAGCAGCCGGAGGGGTCACACGTGCCAAGCGTGCGCTGGTCTTTGGGGAGCTGGGCTGGCAGGAAGGAAAGAAGGGCCGTGAGAGCACGGCTGCCCGGCGGGCGGGCAGGGGCAGAGCTGCTTCTGCCGCACGGTCGCAGCCCAGGAATAGGGAGTTATTTCTACAAATTTCTGAGCGTTTTAAATGAATTGCCTCTTCCAAACTTTAACAAAATGCTACATTTTTCATGCGATCATTAGGTAGAAAACGCTTCGTGTCCCCCTGATCACTGCCTGTGAACGAAGCTCAGCAGCCACCCTTCCGTGGCAGTTCTGCAGAAGAGCCCGGCGCTGGTGGATGCTCCGGATCGAGCCATGACCAGGGGAACCCCCCGGCCCTTCAGGGCCCCGTGCGGCCGTGGGCATCACTGTGGGCTTCCTCTGTTCCCTTCCCTAGAACTGCTTTTGGGAAGAGGTGGCTGCAAGGCCTCTGGCAGCTCCTCTCTCCTCTGCTCTCACACGGAGCCACAGGTCTCCAAACAGCGCCTGCACCTCGAATCTCAGCGTCTGCCAGCACCGTCCCCTGCTCCGCACCCTGGCTGGCAGCTGACACGTGATTAGGGCTGATCAAACACAGCTTATTAAAAAACTAAGTGGGGTTATTTTGGATTCCCCATCGATTAATGGCTGGAAATAACTCTTCCCAGGGCTGGAAGTGAAGTTTAAACTGTTTGGCTGATGAACACACACAGCATGGGAAAAGGACTGGGGGCTGCAGGGTCTTGTGCTTTTTTGTTGTTGTTGTTTTGTTTAATTGAGTAAGCAAAATTTGCACATTAAAGTAGAAGCTGATTATTTGATCTCTACTTCAAAGCCTGCAGATGAGTGAAAAAAAACAGCACAAGGTAAAAGCCCACGCACCTGTGCCGGGGAAGCGCTGGGGAGCTGCGGCTCCCTCCAGCCCCTGCCCAGTGGTTTTAACCCACAGCCCCAGGCTGGGGCTGGGCGCTGCGACACCCGCATCTCCCCGAGCAAAAACACCAGCGGCAGCAGCGAAGCCTTAATCCTGGTGGGAGACATGTTGGAATTTGGCCCAGGGTGGACCCAGAAGGGGACAGGGATGCCACGTACTTAAGCACCGAGCGGGTTGGAGAGCTTGGGCACCCATCCTGCTGCGCTGGAGCGCACAAGCTCAGCGGTGCCGCGGCTGCTCCCGGGGCAGCCCCATGGGCGAGGAGCCGACAGCTCCGGGCGGCAGCCGCAGCACCCCACCGGCACCCGTGCTGTGCAGCGAGGGGATGCCGGGGGCTGCAGCCCTGCTGGGGGGCAGGCGGGTGGCTCCGGGTGGTGGGGGACGCGCTCGGCCCTTGGAGCTGGCTGAGTCACGGCGGTGTCTCGGAGCCTTGCCTGCCCTCGCCCGTGCCACTCAGCCTGCCCACGGCCAAGCTGCTGCGTGCCAGCCACCAGGAGAGGTCCGGGCAGCAGGCCTCGTGAGCAGCTCCCGTTGGAAAGAGAACCCCTTCTGAGTGAACTGTTTTGTTTACAGCGTGGTTTATGTTAATTCCCTGATGTATTTAGGTTACCAGAACGGCTGCAGCTTGCAGCTGGCAAAGGCAGCATCCCTCCCCAAGGCGATCCAGCCTCCCCGTTCCCGTTCCTGTTACTCCTGCAGCTTGCAGTGCCCGATAACACCAGGCACAGCCCACACAGAGGTGTCCAACCACGGTGTGTACGATGAAAATTACAGAAGGCACAATGTTACGGCAAGGAGTCCCCATCTCTCCCCAGTACCTAACACCAGGACTCGCCGGCCCCTTCCCCAGCCCTCTCTGATGGAGCGAACGTTCCCCTGCCCCAGCAGTCGCAGCCACTCATGTAACAGGAACCCCAAATTCTGGAAACAGCTCCGTGCCCGTGACACCCTCACCCCTCTCTGCATGAGGATCAGGCTGGGGATCACTAAAACAAGTGTAAAAACATGACCGAGGTGCGCGCAGGCCCACGGTCTGAGCTGGCGCAGGTGCCACCGCCGCCGTGCCCACACGGCCGCCCTGAGCCCCCGGAGCCGTGGCACCCAGCGCAGCGAAGCCAGGCTCCATACCTCTGCCTTCAGGCGCTCGATCTCGATTTCCCCATCTTCAATCTGTTGTCGAAGTTGCTTGGCAACAGTTTTCTCAGTTTCCACGATCTGAAGTAAATGGAGGTACTTCTGCATCAAAGCCTCGTGCTCCGTGGCCAGGTTCCTGTAGCTGCAGACAGACGCGGCCGTTAGCACGGCTCCCGGCTCCCAGCCCCCTGCCACGGCCCCCGTGCCCCCCAGGGACCCCGCCAAGAGCCACTCGGGCTGGCTGGGGCCACATCCTGCCCTCCCGGCAGCGTGGGTTTGCCACACGCTCAGGGGGACACACGGGTAGGATGGCACAGCCGAGGTTTGCTGCCGCGGCGCTTCCATCGCTCACTGCCACCAGCCCCACGTACAGGACACTTCGGTTTGGGACGGGTCAAGGAGGAGAGGATTTGGGTTCCGCGGGAGGGTTTCAGACAGTGAAGGTAATGCAAATTTTAAGGGAACGGCAGGGCAATAAAACAAAACAAATATCACGGCCAAACCTCTCTCAGCACAGGGCGACACGCGGGGCCCACAGCCCTCACCTGGCGTGGGCGATCGCCGCCACCCACTCATCGCAGTCCTTGGCGTCCTCGGTCCGCAGCTCCAGGGTCTTCTGGTTCTCGTGGGTGAAGTTCACGGTAAAGTAATGCTGCGGGGGCAAACGGGGGGAGTCACTGCTCGCTCACAGGGCCGTCAGGAAGGCCCCTTACGGTCAACCGCACGCTGCTTGGTTTTAAACAAAGCCCTTGGAAGTCCCCGGGACGTGGGGCCATGGGGGTGGAAAGATGCTGCCGGCCGGGCGGCTCAGCCCCACCGCGGGCCCTGACGGAGACACCAAATGCTGGGAGGTGACGCCCTGCTGGGCGAACACTGTTTCCAACCGCGTAGAAGAGCCGCGGCTGGGAGGCCGCAGGCCTTGGGGAGAGCCTCGCCACGGGGAAGGGGCCGGGCAGGACTCGGTGCCGGACCCGCCGCGTCCCCTCGCGCCGGGGCGAAGCCGCGGCCCCACGTGTGGCAGCGCCGGGCGGCTCTCGCGGCCGGCAGCGTAGCAGGACTCGGCACAGCAGCTATATTTAGCCTCCCCTGACATTTACAGTATTTGTGTTAATTGTGCTGGCGGTGGCAGCCCGCGCTGGCTCGGGGTTTGTGCCGTTCGTGCGCTTTCTGCTGTCTCCTAGGAAACAGGTAACACACGGCAGCGCCGGATACTACCGACGGTGGCTGGACCAAGGCGAAACCCCCTGGGAGCAGCTCCTCCTGACACGAGCCTCTAGGCTGTTAAGTTTAACGAGGGTCCTGAATTAACGGGTACCTGGGAAAAAACAACACCCAACAAAAATAGGGCTGACTTGCAGCCGCGGCTCTGAGGATGGCAGGCAGCGAGCACGAGCTCCTACACT
This sequence comes from Anser anser, assembly GCF_964211835.1. NCBI lineage: Eukaryota > Metazoa > Chordata > Aves > Anseriformes > Anatidae > Anser > Anser anser. Next base: position 585,328 of record NC_139730.1, on the reverse strand, counting down.
TCTGCCCAAGAAGCCCAAATTCTCCTAAAGCTGTTGGTTTCTCGAGCCGTGCAGGTCGCTGGGCCTCTCTGGTGCATGCCCAGCTCTCTTACAGCCCCTTCCCCTGCAAACAGGGCTGAACAGCTCGTCCGATTCACAAGCCCAGAAACCCTCCCCGGGAGCACGAGTCCCAGGAGCGTCTCCAGCCCCCCAGGGGCACGGCCACAGCACTCCCGGCCCCGCTGCCTGCCCGCGAGGACACGCAGTGGGGGCAAACCCAGCTCAGCCCCCACATCCCCGGAGCCCCCACTGCAGCAGGACGTAAGGCTGGTGCCAGGCAAGGCTCACAACACAAACGGCCCCAAAAGGCAGCGGTGTGAGCAGCAAGCAGCACCGAGCCCCCCGCACACCGAGGGGCTGCTGCCCCCCAGCCAGCCCTCGTGCCCTCCAGTGCCGGGTCCTGGGAGCCGCGAGCACGGCGCAGCTCACGCTGTCACCCCATTGTTCCCATACAATACCCAGGAAGTGCAGTGTGCTCGGAAGGAGGAAGTTATTTTATATTTGAATAATAAAACTCCCACCACCTGTTATCTCCTCCTGAATTATGAGCCTTCTCTGTTATCACAGCGACACATCACACTCGACAGCCCGGGAACATCTCCAGCGGCGCCTGGAGCCCGCGCCAGGGCTGGGGCACGGGGCAGGAGCTGGGAGGGCACCGGAGCAGCACCGTGCCCTCCCCACAGCACCATCCCCTGCCCGCTGCCCTGTCCCCCTGCCTGCAGGCAGACCTCCCAGCCCAGCTCCCCACAAGGTCTGTGCAGGCGGACAGACCGTCCCCACACCACTGCAGCTCACATTTGCTCCTTCTCAGTCCCTTTCCTGCTCATTTGAAGACCTCATTAGCTCACAGCTGCGGAGGTACTTACAAATCAAATCACCTTTAATCAAACCACCACTCACTCTGCTTTCTGAGAAACGAGACATATGCAGCTCCTTAAGTCCCTCATTATGGGGCATTTTGCAGCCTCCCCCCGTCCCTGCGGTGCCTTCTGCAGCCTGCAGGTTCTGGGTGCCAGCTGCAGGATGCATTTTCCCCCCCCAGCACTGCGGAGGTTTTATCCCTTGGGGGGGTGGCCAGCAAGTCTGCCTGCAGGGCGACACGGGAACATTTCAGGTCACAAAGCAAAACGTTGAAAGAAAGAGCAGGGAACGCCACCAGCCCTGTGCCCGCAGCGGGACAGAGGCAGCCCTGCGGCCATCACCTGCCCTCTGCAGGCCCCGAAAGCCCCGACGTGCAGAGCCCGCTCAGTGGGTGCTGCCCAGGGACCCTCGTGGCCGCCCCTCTCTGCCCACCGAGCCCAGCCCGCTGTGCAGCCCTGGGGATGGGGCAGGCTCCCTGCAGCCTGCGCCGGGCTCAGCACCACATCCCTGGCAGGGCTCTGCGGGAGCTGGACCCTTCTTCCAGAGCCTCGAGCCACCCAGGCGTCACAGGGAGGCAGCCGCAAGCATTTCTCAACACAGGCAAACAAGGCACTCTGCTATAGCCTCAGCCTCCGAAACACTTAACTCAAACATATCAAGATAATGCAGCCCGAGGCAGACACCAGCATGAAAAATCTCAGCTCCGGCAGCCTGGCAAAGCCCAGCACCTGGATGCTGAGCGTTGCTGCCGGGTGCTGAGCGTGGGAACGGCAGGCGGGACGCAGCCAGGACCACGTCTCCACTGCACAATCCCTCCTCCTGCGGGGACCTGCGGGACCCCGCTTGTCCCCCGCCATCAGAGCTGTCCCCTTGGCCCCGCGGTGGCATGGAGCAGGGACGCAGCTGGGAGGGACCTGGCCGGGACCTGCCGCGGCCCCGGCACCGTGAGCCCCGCTCCAGAAGCCCGCTCCCTCTGCCACTTCGGCAAGGTCCCCAGCGCCAGCGTGGCTATTTTTACTGAGACAAGAGTACAATAGCAAAATGCTGCTTGGGAGCTATTTCTGCTTCCAGAATCTCAACAAACGACTTTGAATTAATGAAGGAGACTACCCGAGTGATTAATGTGCAGGGACTAGCTCCACAGAAATGTCCTCCCTCACGTCTGATGTCCCCGGGCTGGCGCTGTTAGCGCAGCCGGCGGCTCTGCCCTCCGCCAAGCAGCGTGCCGTAGAGGCAGGGCCTGGGTGTGCACACACCGCTCGCAGGGGCTGCGCTGGGGGGCCATGAACAGGGAACCGGTGTGTGAGGTCCGACTGCTGAGACCCTCGCTGAGGGGCTGGAGCATTTGGGGGAGAGACAGGAGGGAGGAGACCCCTGGTCCTGCGGCTGTGCCACGCGGCCAGGGCCCTGCACACCCCAAAGCCCAGGTCCCTGCTGACAGGAGGGTGCTGAGACGTGGTGGTCTTCAAGGGAGGCAGATGGGGAGCAACATGAGGGGCTCTCCAGGGTCATGCCTGCCCCGAGCCCACTCCAGCTCTCCGTGGGGCTCAGCGTAAGCCCGGGAGGTCTGGAGCCTGACCCCGGCAGCAGTCAAGGGCCACCACTTTGCCTCTTCCCACACCTGTGTCCTGTTCCCACCCCCGTGGCCAGGATGCCCGGGCTCCTCCATCCTCCACCTCCTCAGTAAAAGGCCCCGAGATGATCGCAGCGAGCGCGTGTGCCGCTGCACCTGGGGTTCCCCTGCAGACCGCAGCGACGCCTCCATGCTCGTGTTGTGCGAGGACGGCCAGGACGTGGTTGTCACCTCCCCCCGAGTGCCCCAGGGCAGGCTGAGCAAGGGGCTGCGGCCTCACCGTGGGACCTGGGGACAAAACAGCCCGGTTTCCAGTGTTCAGGACAAAGAAAGGAGAAGGGAACAGCAGGGTCAGTCCTGCCATACGCAGAAGCACTGCTGTTGGCCCAGCCACGCTCCTCAATGGTTTTGTTTCTTATCTTTTACTAAGTAAACATATTTTAAAAAAAATCAAAGGTTTAAAATTATGCATTGTTTCAAAAATAGGAGATTGAACCATTCCTGACTTTTGTAGAACTCAGAGCCGGGCTCTTTTGGCAACAGCCGGCCAAAGCTCTCTGGGTGCTGCTGCTGGCTCAGCCGGGCACCGCTCGTGCAGGCGGGTTTGGCTGGGGACGCTCGCCCAGCTCTGCCAAGGAGCCCAGCGAGATGCCGGGGTGCAGGCAGGAGCTGGGGCACTGAGCCCTGGTGCCTCTGGGAGCGGGTCTCAGGCCCCCTGAGCCCCTCCGATGCCTCAGGTGTGGGGGCAGGTTTAATTAGCAGCCACGACTTGAGGCAGCAGCTCTGTGTGCCCAGCGCCACCTCCCAGCTCCCAGCGGGTGCCGGCAATTCGCCGTGTGGAGCGGCTCTGCCCGGCCCGGCCGTCCCGCGGGGCTCCCCACCCGTGGCAGGCGCTGCCCCACGTCCCGCAGCGGGGTGCTGCCCCCCGCACGGGGACACACGCGTCCTCTCGTCGCCCGTGGCACGCAGGTATGCGGACGCCTGCTCATGCCGCTGACGGTTATTGCAGCCGACATAAAGGGCAAGGGAGGAGAAACGTCCCGCTTTGGATGGATGAGCCTAAAAATCCACAGCCAGCAACGGCAGCTTTTAGCTTCACTGACCTACATACCGTGGGCGCTGGGGAGACGGGACCTGTGACTCAGACGGAGAGGGGTGGCCGGGCAGCTCGCTGGCTTACAGACAGCTATCACAAAAACCAGAGGCAGCAGCTTCTCTCCCCTGCCGCAGGACGTGCTGTAAGGGGCTCACGCACAGGCACTTTGGGCAGGCTCTGAAGCCGCGCTCCCAGGAGGGGAAGGCACCAGGCGAGGGGGCTTTCCCCCACGTGGTCCCACCCCAGTCATTCCCTCTTGTCCAGAAACACCTTTTAAAAACGGCAATCTGCTTTTTGCTCTCTGGCACACCGATTATCAGCTCTGTTTTTTTCCATGCAGTCCTCACACCTGGCTGCTCCTGCTGCCTTGCTTTCCGACGTGGCGGGTGCCGACCTCCGGGCAGGACCGGGCAGGACGGGAGCACCACGCGCGTGTCTTCGCCCCGAGGAGCAGCGGCAGCGCCGCTCTGCCCGGCCGGGGCACCCCCAGCAGCCCCGGCACGCAGCCAGGGAGCGCAGCCGTCACCTCGGCCTTGGAGCGGGGCACGAAGGGCACGGCGGCACCCCAAACTCCTGACCCGGGGTGCAGCAGAGATGCAAACCTCTGCCCAGCTCCATGTATGAGCATCGCCGTCGCTGCAACGCCTCCGTGCCCGCGTGTTTGTGGGAAATCTGCACACTGTGTCTGTGCGGCTGAGAACACGCACCTCCAGCTGCTGAGCCGAGGGACCGTGCTGGGGAAGGTTTCTTCCTCCTTTCCCCTGCCCCTCTGGCAGATCTCACAGATCTCTTGGACAAGAACATGTAAAAAACAGGGAAGGACTGGCATCAGGCTTAAAACACAAAAGCCATCAGGACCATCTGCAGACTGGTGAATAGTTCAGCTGTACAGTTCACAAACCGTAATTTATGTTCATAACTTCAGATTTCATGTAAATACGCTTAGGTTGCCTCGGGTATGGAGGCTGAGTTACTGCCACGTTCATCTCATTGCAGAAAGCCTGGCTAAAAGCGCATGGTTCTAGAAAACTGTTTTAACTCCAGGTTTATAAAATCCAGCCGGACAATAGGCAGAGACCGAATGAGCCAAAGTGAATGAAGCTGACGGGAGAAGCCAAGCAGCGGTCTGTGGGCCAGGAGGTCTCCTGTTCTGAAGCAGTCCATACATTCCCCCCCCCCCCCCCCCAAAAATCACATTGAAAAAACAATGCTTTTAAGTTTTGAATAGTGTTTTGCTTTTCAGATCTTTTGTTTTTTTTTCAGATGTGAAAATGCTCTCGGCCTTTTTCCTTTATCGGAAACCAGAGTGTACTACTGACTTCCAGTCTTTGGTGATGAAAATATCCCAATGAGTGTTTTATGACTTCAGCTGAGGGTTTTTACGCACCAAACCACTTTTTTCAACAACCCAGCAACCTGACAGCTCCCGGGGCAGCAGGGATCTGGGCCGCCAGTGCTGAACTTTCGGGACTGGATCTGCCAAACCCTGGGGAGACATTTAGTGCCCGCACCCCTCCGTGGCTGGGACAGCTGGGGACTTACTGCTGACCACACAGTAACCAAACATACCCGGAACACCACCAAAAAACACCAGCTTGGAATACCCACGCCAAAGGAAGCCGTGACACGGCACGTCATTTACTCTTTTGATGATGTGCGAGCTGTGGATTTAGGTGGATCTGAGACTTTTAAAAAAACATTTGTAAACGTGTAGACGAGCACAGCCCCGAACACCACCAGCAGATGACTGTTTGATGTGTGCACCCTGCTCAGCCTGGCCACAGGCACCACCGGCGCTCGTGGGACCCCGCTGCCGGCATGGTCCAGGCTTCAGCCGGGCAGAGCCAGCACCGGCAGCACCGGCAGCACCGGCAGCACCGGCAGCACCGGCAGCACCGGCTGCCAGCTCGCAGCGAGCTTTGTCCTTCCGACCGGCTCATGTTATGCTTACTGCTGGGGGGATAATTTATTCAATGGTTTTAGCTCCTTTGTTCGCAGAACATCTGTAAGAAGGCCATGTTGTCCCCAAAATTCCTTATTTGGATTTATATGAGAAATTTGGGGAATGGCTTTTTATCCTATGACAAAGCCAGTTACCGCAGAGGCAAGGTGTCCTGCGCTCACTCACAGCTACATCGCTTCATCGCGATCAGTCACACAGATCACATTATATTATCCTGTCCTTTGAATAAGCATAATGTGAATAATCAGAAAGACTGCAATCAGACAGCAGCAGGCTCAGACAGACACCCCCAAGAAAAATCAGACTTTTCTAGAACACGGCAAGCGCAGTACCTCCCTGTGCAAAGCGTGTTTGGTACAGAAACTCAGCTGCTGCTGGATTCAGGGCCAATGACAGCATCTCCATGCGGCTCGCTGAGTGCTGTCTCCACGCAGCCCTGCCGCACGGCCCGGCACCCACTGGTTTTGTTTTGCTGCGGCTGGCAGCCGCCCTGCGTTAGCGTCCTCACCCCACGCCTGCCCCCGGCGCGGAGCCGTGCCCGGGACACGTCCCTGCACAAGCTGCTGGTCCCAGCGGGGAGCTGCTCCGCGGGAAGGAGCCGTGTCCCCTGCCCACAGGCCCGGCGCTGCTCTCCCTTTCCTGCCGCTCATTTTGGGACCACGTTCAAAGCAGCTCGCGGCTCCCCTGCCGCTGCTCCCACTCCCACCCAGCGCACTGCCCACGGCCCGGGTGGTCCCCGCCAGCTGGGACGTGGCAAAGGTGCCCGAGACGGGCGCTTGTCCATTCCCCGCGGCTGTACTCGCACCTTTTCTCCAGTTCATCCATTATTGCCCCTTTCTGTGGGCTCTGTACCTGTGAGCTCTGCCTGGGCTCCCCGTCCATCAGAGGCAGGGCCGAGGGCTCGGCCGTGGCTCCCAGCCTGGCCAGGGCCGCTCCGTCCCAGTGAGGGCAGCGCGCGCTCCGTGGGCACCGGCTGGGACCCTGCAGGGGGACATGGGGCGAGGGCAGGCGGGGACAAGGAGCATGAGAGGACAGCACCCATGGGAGGGCAGCTCGGGGGGTTGGAGCTGCCCCAGCACCCCTCCCCTCCAGCCCCATGGTGCAGGGACGGTGCCACCAGACGGGGTGCCCTGGTGCCCACGGTATCTCCGCTTGGCACTGACTCCTTGTGCTGCTGGTGCTGCGGAGAGACGCGGCTTCCTCACACCCTCCTCAGCTGTGCAGGGAAATAAACGAGCAGGGTGGGATGGACGGGAGCAGAAACCGGCCCCGAGGGGCTGGAGGGAGCTGCTGCCACCGGCCCTCGCGGCCCCACCGGGCAGCCACAGCCACGCACGCCAGCAGCCGGCCAGCTCCCCTCCAGCCTCGCATCTCCTCACAAAATGCTTCCTCCGGTCTCCACTGCCTCCCCGACAGCACAGACAATAAATTTTATGCCTATCACTGGCAAAAGCTTAAGAGATGGGGGAAGAAAATCCAGAGTTATAGGCTGTGTGCTCACAAGAGCAGCCTCGTCTTTGTGGGAAAAAAGCCTCCTCGCCTCAGAGTGCTCCCGAGTTTCAAGTCAAGGGTTTTCGCACAGCGCTGCCGCTTGACTCAGCATCATCTTGGCTCTCGTCTGAGCCACAGAGGGCTGCTGGCGGAGAACAACTCATGGCACCGGGTGCAGGCCCGCAAACCCGCCTCGAACCTGAGGAGATGGGCGAGCCCGGCCGTGGCGCCTGCAGCTCTGCTCCGCGTGGGGAGGGACCTGGCGGGGCCTCGGGGCGCCGGCACAGCCCTGAGGGCAGGCACGCTCCGGCCCCCAGCCCACCTTCCGCTCTGCTCCTCCTGCTGAGCTCCTGGGGGCACTTCCATGTGCGCCCCCCTCCCTCCTCCTCTGCCCCCCGCGCCTCCCACGGCCGCGATGTGACGACGCCAACATCCTCGCTGGCTGCGGGCACGGGGACAGCAGGTCCCAGGGGAGCGCCCAGCCCAGGCACAAGGGGGGGTCACCCCGCGGGGCCGGGCACCTGCCCATCGCCCTGTCAGAACCGCACCCCAGAGCCCCCCCAGCAGCTCCCGGCGGCAGAGCAGGCCCTCCCCGGGGCCAGAGCCTGGTGCCCCACCCAGACACGAAATATTTCGCAAAAGCAAAGCGATTTGAAGAAAATTTCATCTGCAGAAACACGGGGCTAAGAGAGAGGAGTTTCCAGAGGTGCCCAAATCCCTGCTCAGTGCCTCAGTTTTTCACATAACTTTGCTCCTTTATTCTCCTATGTACTGCATGCTAAAAATACACTGCATTCACAGAAAAAAAAAATCCACACCAAGGCAAGATATATGAACATCAAAACAGAGAGGGTTTTGGAAGACCAACTTTTTAAAATTTCTCTTTTGTGAAGAATCTGAAACCTTCCAGGTTTTACCCCCGTTAAGAAGGATTCTGAATGTGAACCTCCTCTGTGAAGGGAACCCTGTCCTCCTGGCCTGACCCACAGCTGCCTGGACGGATAAATTCCCTCAGAAAACAATTAATGGTGATCATGGGCAATGCTAGAAATTTCTTTAGCACCTTCCTTCCAGAGAGACACCAATGCTGAACAAGGCTCAGCACCAGGTGAGCTGGAGGAAAACATCACGTCTGTTCTGCAGAGCTGACACCTTCCTCTCAGAAACCTGCCGGCTTTGCTTGCCGTTTGCTTGCCTTCGCCGTCCTGCACAGCCCAGGTTGCAGACCTGCACCATGAATATTCTGCTGCTTATCTCCTCTGGTATGAAATTAATTGGTTTGCAAAGCAGTGGGTATTCAAGTGTTTGAGCTTTTTCATTTAAAATTGTCCCAACGAATTACACAAAATCACGAGCCAGGTGCTAGCCCTGGCTAGCCCGGTGGCCTTGCAAGTATTTTGTGTGGCAGGAGCTCACTGCACCGTCTGATAGCAGCCCCTCGTTTACACCGGAGGTAAATCTTCCAGGTGCATTCTGAAATAGAAAGGGATGGTGACAGCCTCCCCTTAGTGTTTACCTGACAGAAAATCCCTCCTGTACAAAGAGTCAAAACCTGGCTAGCAAGCCTGATTTAAGCCAAACGAGGAACGAGCAACAGCATCTATTAAGCTGCCACAGGGGCACAGCTGACAAAACAGGACAGCAGCGTGACCCCCCTGCGGACACACACCCCTCGCTGCTGCTGGAAGCAGACCACGTAGCACGAAGGAGGCCACTTGAATGCAAGAGCCAGGACTGTGAGAAAAAAAACCAACACAATGGTATTTCAATCACAGCAGTGAGATATTCCAGTGATCCTGCTGGGAGTGCCAAGGCATGCCAGGGCCCGGTGGTGCTGCACTGCCTCGCTGCCGTGGCAGGGCTTCTGGAGTGCTGAGCACGCTGTGATCAGCCAGAGGCGATTAGGTGGCTTATTTCCTTCTAGCCTGTCCCTTGGCCCAGCCGGGTCGCTGCGGGGTCCGTCCCGCAGCCCTGCAGGCATGCTCACCACCGTTTCACCATGAGCCTGCTTAGCCAAAATTATGCAAGACCTGCAGAGCTGGACTCAAGATGTGCGGTGCCTCCTGTGAGCACGCAGCCTGGGCTTTGGGAAAGGAGCCAGCACTGCTCCTGCTGAGGGGCTTTTCTGCGCCCTCCAACGGGGGCACTTGGCTTGGTGCAACACAACGTGTTTGAGGGCTGAATTCATCCACAGCAAGCCAGCTCCTGTCCACCTCCACGAGACTGGAGGTAATTTTGGAAACAGTGGCAGCGATGGATGGGGATTTGTGTCCCTGGGTTAGAAACCCCCTGCCCACCTGACACAAAGCCCTGTACTGCCCGAGTGCTTGGATGGACCAAACTCCAGCAAATGGCCCCAGACAAGCAAGCCAGAGGTCTCTGGCACGTCCCGCAGTGCTGCCAGCGGCCACCCCACTGACCCGGGGGGGAGCAGCCTGCCCTGCGGGCTGCCGGGGAGCCCAGGGGACCCCGATCCTTGTGGGGCCTGGCAGCGGCTGTGCTCCCTCAGTGCCATTTCCACCTGCAGACATTAGCATCTGGCGATGAGCACTGCAGACAAGTAACAGCCCTGCGTGTGGCATGTGGAGCCCCCGGCTTCTGCCGTGCCCCCGGGAGGCGGCCGTGCTGCGCTCGCTGGCAGGCTCGTGGCAGAGGCACAGCATGGCGTGGGCAAGGAGCAGGCACGGGCTGAAATCCCCGTGAAAGTGGGGCCCCGCGCCGCCCCCGTGCTGAGCGCTGCGCTCCCATTTCCGAGCCGCACGCTCCGAGCGGTGCCGGGCTGCGGATTCCTCGCCGGGACCTTCACAAGCGCCGGGGCCGAGCCCGCACCCGCGGCCGGCCGCGGCAGAGGAAGCCCCACGCCCGTGGGTGCGCTCGCATAACCCCGGTTGCACCGGGCCGGCAAATTTTGCAGCCGAACGGCCGACCCCTGGCGAGCACGGAGCGGCCCCGCGGGGACCCGGGGCTCCGCCGGGGCCAGGTGCCAGCGGCAGCGCGGAGACGAGGCGGCTCCGTGCCGCGGACACGCGTGGAGCCTCGCTGCGCAAAGCGCGGGCCGCGGCCGCCGGGGGGCGCATCGCGCCGCAGCCCCGCCGCCAATTAACGGCAGCTAATTAGCCGTGACGGGGCGGGCAGGGGGGCTCCGGGCAGGACCCGGCCCCCCCCCGACGAACTCACGCCCGCCGCCCCGGGGCGCGCCGCCAACGCGGCCCGGGCCCGGCAGCGCCCGCTCGGGGCAGCGCCCCCCGCACCCACCCCCCGACACCCCCGCTCCATCCCCGGCCGCGGTCACGCGTGGGCACGTCCCGGGCGGCGGCGGCTCCGCTCCGGGGCAAGGCGCTGCCGGGGGCGCGGTGCCCGTCGGCGGAGCCCGGGGCGGGGGGGGGGGGCCCGGGGCCGGGCCCCGCGGTGCCGGGGCCGGTGCGGGGCCGCCGGGCATCCCCCGCCGGCAGCGGCCGGGCCCCGGGCACCCACCTGCTTCTCCAGGGAGTCCTTGGCCGAGAGGGAGGGCTTGGGGGAGGGCGCCCGGTCGCAGACGCAGCCCTCGAGCAGGTAGAGCCCCGAGGGCCGGGAGCTGGAGTCGGTCTCGAAGTAGAAGAGCATGTTCTGCAGCAGCGCGAACCACTTGGTGTGCCATTTTGTGTTGTCGGAGCTCCGCTTGCTCAGATAGCCCTTCCTGGCGCCGTCCTTCTTCGCCAGCAGCCCCAGGTAGGTGACGTGCCCGTCATTGAGCCGCATCCCCTTCTGCATCGTGGCGGCGCCGCCGGCTCCTCACATGGTCCCCGCCGGGCAGCGGGCGGGCGGGTACCTGCCGAGCAGCCGCAGCCCCCGCGCCCGCATCAGCGGCGCCCGCTGCCCCCGGAGAGCCGCCGGCCGCCGCGCCGGCTCATGCCGGGCCGAGCCGAGCCGTGCCGTACCGAGCCGTGCCGTACCGAGCCGTGCCGTACCGAGCCGTGCCGAGCCGTGCCGTACCGAGCCGTGCCGAGCCGTGCCGAGCCGCACGGTGCCGGGCCGTGCCCGCGCAGCGCTCGCCTCCCGCGGCGCCCGCGGCGGCTGTGCCGGGGGAGCGCCGCGTCCCGGAGCCGCGTCCCCCCGCGGGCGGCGCGTCACGTGATGCCGCCCCGCCGGTGCCAGCGCCGCCGCCGCGGACGGCGGCACCGGGACGCCCCGCGCCGGGGATGGCCCTGCCCCGCCGCCAGCCGCGGGGGCGGCCGCGCCGCGCTGCCCCGAGCCGCCCTCGCCTCCTCTCCGCTCCTCTCCCCTCCCCGCCGCGGGGCCGGCAGCCCCCCCGCCCGCCGCTCCCCCGGGGCCGCCCCGGCGGGCAACGGCGCGGCCGGGCCCGGGAGCGGCTCCGCGGGGCGCCGGGAGGGAGCCGTGGGTAAAGGCCCCCCCGGCGGAGCGGGACCCCCAGGCGGGGGGGAGCCCGCCCGCAGAGCGCATCCGCGGCCCGGGGGGAGCCCGGGCCTGCCCCGAGCCCCGGCGCACCGGGCCCGGTTAGGTGGGACCCCCGGGGCAGCCGGGCCCCCGGGGCAGCCGCGACCTCAGAGCTCACTGGCTCGGTTCGGGGGGTGCTCAGCCGAGCGCTCTGACCTCGGGCCTCCCGGGGAAGCACCCCCAAACCTGGCCCGGGGCTCCTTGCTGACCGCGGGACGTCCCCGCTCCCGTCCCCCACCCGTGGCTTTGGCCAGGTCCCGTGCCCAGCCTGCACCCCCGGGCCCGGCAGGCTGCCAGCCCCTGCACGCTGCGGTCCCTGAGGCTAGGCTGGTCCCACCGCACGGCGAGGCAGCAGCACCCTCCAGCAGCCTTCCCCCTTCCAGCCCTCTGCCTGCACAGCCACTGCCAGAGGTCACACGTGGGAGAAGAGGACCCAAGGCCTCCATTTATTTCTGTTTGTCTTCCCGTAATCCCTCTTCCCCATGTGGGCCTGGCGTGCCTCGCAGAGCACAGCAAAACTGGGCGCTGCGGAGAGCTGGAGCCTGTGCGGGGCAGGGAGGGCCCTGGTGCTCCCCGCATCCTGGGGGCTCCCTGCTGCCAGGAGCAATGGGTCGGCCAGACACCACCGCGGTGGGCACTGGGTCGGCCAGACGCCGCGGTGATGGGCACGCAGAGAGCTGGGGTGGCTGCGGGGCGGTGCGTGAGCCCACCTGCCCGTGGGCAGCCGCCTGCCCTCGCCACCAGAGGAACCGGCCCCAGCCTCGTGTGACCAAGCAGACAGGGAGGGCATCAGGAAAACCGTGTTAATTAGCTTTGTTTCCTCTGAAAATGTTGGCACACCTCCAAGGAATTCAGTGAGGTCACAGGCTGCCATGGCAACAAGAGGGAACGGGCTGGAATTGGGAAGGGTGCTGCCATTTCCAGGCATCCAGAGCCGCTCGCCATGGGACAGGGTGCGGGTGCCCGCTGGGTGCAGGATCAGGCCCGGGAGGGGCAGAGTGGCTGGGAGCAGGGCACCCTCAGCACCTCAGCACCCCGTGCCCGGCCGCTCCTCCAGATGACCGACAGGGCTCTGTCCTCCTGGCCGAGTTCTCCCGGCATTACCCCAGTTGCAGGTGGGTAGAGTCCATCAAGCTCCAGGACCTACCTGCACATCCAACTCTCCTCGGGGGCCAGGGCTCTCCGCTCCTTCTCCTCCAGCCTGGTCACACAGCTCCCGCGTCCCGCTTCACCACCCGGCCTCTCTGCTTGAGATAAAAATGCGTCAAAGCGTGCAGCTAAAGGTGTTCCCCCATGGCCGGCCCATCCCGCCAACCGAGCGCTGATCCAGGTGAGCCCCAGAGAAGGAACTGAGGCAGCCCCCATCCCTCCTGCCTCCCTGCAGATCGTCACGGGGCCGAGCAGGGCAGCGAGGGCCCTGGCTGCGGGGTCGGGGTCTTGCACAGCTCCTTGTCACAGAGACCCAGCCCCGGGCAGTGGGGCTGCTTTTGTGCCAGGGGCAGGCAGGCAGGACCTGCTGCTTGCGAAATGGTGCAGTCACGTTCTTCCTGGAATCTGCAAAATCTTAGATCAAATAACTGGGGAGGCAGCACTGCCCACAGCGCCCACACGGCATAAGGATGGAAAGGACGCGCATACCCCACTGAACGCACGGGCAGCAGGGCAGTGTGCCGAGCGAGGTCTCCGCGTCAGCACTCCCAGGCCAGGAGGGACGGGCGCTGCTCAGCAGGGAACGTGCTGCGGGCTTGGCTCTGTCCCCGTGCAGCCAAGCCCCACGCCAGGGGAGCCCAGAGGCAGAGTGGAGCAGCAGAGGAAAAGATGTCCCACGCACTTGGAGCGGCTGGCCCCAGGGACGGGTCTGGGGATGTGGCGGGTCCCCTGCCCGCTGCCCCCTGCCCAACGCCCCACCAGCCCGAGCAGGCTGCTGGGGGAGAGCAGAGCTCCCAGCACCAAGCACGAGCAGCATTTGGCTGTGGTGGAGCCCACAGCAGGAATGGCAGCTGCCCTGTGTCCCCAGCCACACGTTAATTTAACCCGGACTCCCCTTAGGTGATATGGAGGGTAATGGAAAAAACAGCTGATAGTTTCCAAGGCTGGTGCAGATATGGAAACTGTGATTTCCTAAAACAAAAGGAGGTTTATTTTTTGAGTGTGACGTTTGCTTCGATCGATTCTAAGGCGTTTGCAGTGTGACCCTTGTGCTCTGGGAAAGCGGAGGTGAAGTATTCATCACTTCTCCCACGAGCTGTGCTGCATACAGAGTCAGACCTGCTGCTGATGGCCATGGAGAGACGAGCAGTTTTTCCAGAGTTAAGATTTCTCGTCATTTCCAAGTATTTTAATCGCAACAGCTTCTTCTCTCTCCGTTTAAGCGTTTAATAAACATCAAAGCAGTTCCTATGGGCATCCTTCACAAAGCCCAGGCTTGAGCCCGAGTATAGCTGCGTGCAGCAGCAGCAGTCACTGCAGCAGCGCCACGGGCCCGCTCGCCATGCCCCAAGCAGCCATGGCCCCGTGCAGCCAGCACAGTGACGGGGCACCCGTCCTGCCGTAGTCCCCGCGCTCTCAGGAACGGGAAGGCCAGCAGCAGGGACGCCGTGCTCCCGGCAGCTCCGAGCACGCGGTAACGGGCTCTCGGGGAGAATCCGACAGAGCAGGTGAAGCACGTGGGGTGACACCAGAGGTGCTGCTGGGCCGGGGGGTGCCAGCTGCCGGCCGAGCACGGAGCCGCCGGCGCAGCACAGCACAGCACGGGGCTCTGCGCGAGCTGCCTGCGCAGGGAGGCAGCAGCACTGCAGCACGGGGGCTTGCTCGTTCTTCACGTCCTGCTGTGGCTATGCGGGCAGGTGCGATGCCCGTTGCTGGGTGCCGACTCCAGTGAAACACACGTTCTCTTATTTCCATGCCAAAATAATCAGCTGTGTAAAAGGTGGCTCCTGTTGGTTTTAGCCCCTGCTTCCACCTTTTGCATTAGCTGGGCTCGCGTTGACTCAGCTGATGGCAGATGCTCTTATATGCCAGCATCCTCCTAATCGGTTCAGCTCCCTCACAGTCTCCTCCCTCTTTCAAGCCTGAATGTAGGAAATCACTTGTTAATCTATGCACCCAGCTGTAGCAGGGTAGGCAGGACGGGGTGCCGGGGGCTCGCTGCCCGCTCGCTCAGTAACGTCTCGGTGTGAACGCACTCACTGCAGGGCTGGCTCTGGCAGCTGCCTCGCCTGGCAGGGGGGGTGAGATGCCCCGGGAGGAGCCCCCAGGACCAGCACCGGGGTCCTCTCGCCAGGTGCCAGCGTGGACCGCAGCGAGCAGTTGCACCTTCACCAGGGGTGGGATGGAGCTGGCATGCTGTGAGCACACCTCGGCTCCTCCTGTGCCCCAGCAGCTCCTGCGGCAGTCAGGCTTCCTGCCTGTAGCCCTCCTGTCTCCTTTCTCCCGGGATTTCAGATTCCCACTGGCACCTTGGGTGCAAGATACCTCTCATGGGCTGAGGATGCTGGAGCAAAATGTGCACAAGAAAAAAACACGTCCTCCCCAGCTGCCCCCCTGCTGCTGGGTGCTGGGGGAGCTGGTGCTCATCAGCTGCTCCCATATACCCCACGCAGTGCTCCTGGGACCAGAGGGGCAGCTGGTAAGTCACAACCAGGGCGCTGCTCAACGAGCTTGAGCCCGAGAGCACTGAGACCAGCAGTGGGAGGCTGTGCTTCCAGTGACAGATCCGCTTCCTTCATTTGGAGCTGGGAGGAAAGTGGGCCCTTTTCTATACAGACAGGCTCAGAGGCATCAAGCCCAGGCTGCAGAAGTGGCCGAGGAAACAGGGCAGGTGTTGGCATTTGTGTCGTCAAAACATGTCCCCAGGACACAGCACTGCTCTGAGCTGCTGACTGCCAGGCACACGTTCACGTTCAGTGCTGGGAGTGGGCACTCACTCCGTGCCCCCAGAGCTCCTCTTCTCCCTGCGGCATGTGCACAGAGAGCTTGTACTTGCTAGAGAGGACTCCAAGCGTGTTGGACTCTGCCCAGGCTGGGCTTTCCAAAAGTAATCAGCCCAAGCTGTGTTCAAAGTCAAGTCTGTTGGCTCGGGCTCCCAAATCTTATAAGCAAGCCTGAAAGTCCCACTTTTTGTTGAGCAAGTTGGATCTGCACCTAAACAATCTGGAGGACGGGTGCCTGGGCTGTACGAGCGCGATTTAGCTGCACCAGGCGTGCAGCAGGGACGCTGGCTTTCAAAGTGCTCGTATGCAGGTCGGGGAGGTCTGAGCTGCTCCTGCACGGCCGGGCTCGGGGAGCTGATCTGCGGGTGCAAGGGCACGGCGCTTTGGTAGCAGGGAGGCACAGCAAAGCAGCTGGTAGTGTAAAGGCAAGCAAGGCTTTTCTGTTCTTAGCTCAGCCGAAAACTTTGAAGGATAGGAATAGTAACTTCGCATTTACTTCCAAGGCGCCCTGGTAGAGCTGACGGTGTACCGGGGCTTCTGGGGACAGGACAAAGCAACCTGATTCGAAACGCGCCCTCAGCTACAGCTCCTCTCAAGTGTGCCCTTGATTTTTATCCGATTCCCCAGCAGAGCTCGAATGCTCTGTCCTTTGTGTTCCCAAAAATATTGCCAGGGCAATGGCAGGACAGAGAAGAGAGTTTCAAAGCGTCAGCAGATATCTGCTATGTCCAAGCAGAGTGCCAGTGCTGCGGGCTGGTGAGCAATGCCCTCTCCGACACACCGGCATCAGCACGTTATTGCAGACAGTTCTCTGCTAATTGGCCCCATCCAGCGTTTCATTTTGGCAGAGCGGGTGCACGTCGCTGGCATCATGCATTTAACCTTGCCCGACAGAGGTGGCCCCAGGGCAGAGATAAAGCCTGGCTCGTGGGGACGCTGGGGGGGGCGTTCTCCATGCAGCTCCCCCAGGCTGCAGACGAAGCCGTTGCTCCCCAGTGGCATTGATCTGCAGGCATGGGCAGACTCCTCGCAAAGAGGCTGGAAGCAAATGCTTGTGGAAATGCCAAAGAGCTGCTTCACGTGTGCCGCCGTTCTGTAAGCCACCCCTCCTCATCGTACACGTTTTCCTCCTGCTTAGCCACTGTGCTTGCCGTAACCTACTGCGCCTCCAGCTCGCTCCTTCGGGCGGCGGCTGATGGACGGGCTACAGGACAGGGCACCTCCAGTCGCCGTGAAATATCGACTTTCAATCTGTAATACACCCCACGCCTGGAAATAAACAATAGGAGGAACACAGATTTGCCAAGTGATTTACGTGGGAAAAGCATCTTCTCCTCCGTGTTATAAATCCCTCAGTAGCAACTGGGTTCAAAAGCAAAGGCTTCTGGAAACCTCCCAGGCACTTCATCTGTTTTGAATGGCCAGTGAAACCAGAGAATAAGCGCTGTGGGGAGAGGTTCTCCACAAGCACAATGGAGCTAGTATCAACCTCCTACCTTTCCTGCAAGGCAACTCATAATATTATGTAAAAATGCAAATAATGTCCACGCAAAGCTGTAGAGCCATAAGTGCCCAGAACAGAGCTCCAGTGAGGAATAACCCGTAGCTTCTGGACGTGTGAATCACGGATACAAACAGTTTGGTTTACAAGCATTTACAATGCAATGTGTGTTCAGTGGCCGTAAAGGGCCCTTTACGCCCTGTCTGTGCTGCGCTGTGTTAACAAGCATTTTGCCAGGAGGGCAATCAAGACGAACCTTGGCAATTTCACTCGCTATTTGTGAACATTTAAAGGGTTTGCAAATCTGAGACGTGGGTTAGAGATGCCCGTGGACTCCTCGGCTGAAGAACGCCAGGAGGTATTGGGAAACCATTGCCCTCCTGGGACACAGGAGGGGCGTGAACTCGGGTACGGCGGTGGAGCGTGTGTTAGTGCTTTGTGTGTGCCGAGGGACGGGGACAGAGACTGGGACGGGGACAGGGACTGGGACAGGGACAGAAAGGTGCTGGGGCAGCAGCACAGAGCCTGGAGCTGGGGACAGCCCTGGGCTGGGCACAGGGCTGGTGCCACGCAGGGCTCCCCAGCTGCACCCCAGTGGTCCCAGTTGCCTGATGGAGTGGGGAGAGGAGGGCAATTTGCCCCAGAGAGCCGTCATCCCACACCTTCATCAACACCCCTTCCTCATCTTCCCAGGTTCTGCCTTTCTCCTTCCTTCTGCCAGCACCCTGAGCTCAGCCAGCAGAGCTGCAGCCTCCCTGGCCAAATCCTGCCCCCCGCCAGCCTCTCACACCAAAGGAAAGCACAGCTCATGGCCTGCCCGGCACCCGGGGCTGTGCGTGCCTTGGGGACACTCTGCTGTCACCCTGGGAGCGTGCAGGGCTCCCGGGGGGCGAGGCAGCAGCACACCCCGCAGCAGCAGCAGCGTGTGCGCAGAGCAGCCCCTGCCCTTTCCCGCTGCACGCCCGCTGCTCCCACGTCCCTGTGATCCGCAGACTTCCCTCTGCCCACACACCAGATCGTTCCCGGTGCCAAGGACCTGCGTGCAGCCGGTGCCTTGGGTGGCATCATTGTCTTGGAAACAGCTCGGCGACACGCACAGCACAGGCTTGGTGCGCACATGGCTCCGAGCGAGCGGCTCTTGGCAGCGAGGAGTCTGAAATAACTCGGTAGAGGAGGAAACGCGAGATGCTCCAAGAGGTGCTGCGGCATGCCAGGCTGGAACGGTTTCATCACCAAGTGCTCTCCCATCTAGTGGCTAAAATAGAAATTGTTGGTGCAGCCCGGGGCTGGGGTGAGCTGCCTCCCCTCCGGCCGCCCCGACACGCCGCCTCCTGGTCCCGCAGCGCGGGGGCTCGGGTCCTGCCCCCCCCCCCCCCGGCACCCACCACCAGCACCCGGCCGAGCAGACGGCAGAGAGACATTTGCGAGAAGTGCTGAGGGGGAGAGGGATGGATAAATCGGGGCTGCTCCCCGCACAAGGATGCTGCGAGTTCATTAGGCTAATTTGTCACTTAGAACTAACCCACGTGCACCGGGTGTCAAAAAGGGGCTGGCTGCACGTGACCCATGGGTGCCAGGGAGTCAGCCACGCTGTGGAAATCATGTGTTTGTTGACGTTTTTTAAACGGAAAGCTTAAGAACTGTTATTATGCTGTGCAAAATTATTTCAGCAGCCCTTTGAACTGCTAAGCTATTCTCTGGGAATCTCAGCGCCGGGGATGACAATGTGGTAATTTATGCCAGCATCTCTCGCTCACTTTCAGAACACGCAGAGAGGGCTGCTGGCACAGCTCCTCGCTCCTCTTTATGCAGTGCTCGGATGCCAGCTTCTTCACCTGAAATACGGGGGAGAAAAGAGCTGCCTTCCGTATTGCACGGAGTAAAGACCCCCTTGGGGCCCTTCCCCTGCTGAAAGGGAGCGGGGGGCCGAGCAGCAGGGGGCACGGTGTGGGTTTTTGCATCGGGGACCTGCATTTGCAGGGAGCCACCGAGCCCCGCGGGGCCCTGCCAGCACCAAAGCAGATGAAGCAGGCAGCGAGTATAATTACAGAGCCTGGAAAAGACACGGCAGCTTCCCGCGCTGAAGGAGCCTTCCCAGCGCTGGCAGGAGCTCCAGGAATTACAGCTCTGCACTAGAAATTGCTGCAGGGTGGGGGCTGGCAGGGCCCAGAGCTCCCCCCGACCACCAGCCCTGCTCGAGCCCTGCTCTCCGCAGGGTGCTGGTGGCAGCTCAGCCCCGCGCCGCCCCGAGCCTCCCAGCAGGGCACGGCGAGGGCAGCGGCAACCAGACCGCGGGGCTGCTTGCCTCCTCTCCTGGCTCAAGCACTCTGGCAGGGATTTGCTGTCTCCACAGATCTTTTCGCTGACCCGGGAAGCTACAGTCTTTTTCGGATAGCTGAGAACCCCCAGCACAGTCCCAGCCAAAGCGTGGCCGGGCAGCACAGCGCCCGCTGTGCCACCATGCCGCTGCGATTGTCCCTGCCCCTCTAGTGCTCCGAGGGCTGCAGCACATCGCCCTGCACTGAGTGCTCTGGCCGTGACCATCAGCTCGGGGACCCACAGGGCAGTGACTTCCCTGGCGTGTTTTGGGGAGGTTGGTGCGGCCCGTGGCCACTGGCACCCCGGGGACACAGCCTGGGGGGCATCCGGTGCTGTGGAGCTGCTCTGTTCACCCCCCTCCACCCAGCCGTGGACGTCCCCCTGCCACGCTGCACCGCTGGGACGATGGCACAGCACCTACACAGCCCGGCACAGGCACCCGAGGTACGCAGTGCTGGAAACTGGCACCGCCTGCCCGGCAGATGCTCCGAGATGCTGAGCGTCAGCCCCTGGCTGCTGCACGCACCAGCGGCTGCTCCTCGCACAGGAGGGTTCACATCGCCCATGGCCCAGGGAATAAATCCCTGGTTTGCAATCAGATAACGCGAACCATCTCTACTCACGGTGAGCCCCCGGGGGAGCAGCAGCCGCAGCCGGGGGGCCGTGTCCCTGGGGGGGCCAGGGCTGGCACTGCCAGCACCACGCCGGCGGGGGCACAAACCCTGCTGCTGCCGAGCTCCCCCAGTTGCCTGGCACGGCTCGCTGCTGCACATACAGCAGTGGTTTGGTAACCGAATGTTATTTTTAGGCATTTCTGAGACAAACCGCAGTGTTTTACAAGCATCTCCGAATGTACCACAGCTAAAATGCATTTTGTATTTTCGTGTGATCTTGTACTTCACCAGCCATGTGGCAATATTCGCCACACGACAGACACAAGGACACTGAAACCTCCCCTGAAAATCACAGCTGCAGACGTTTAAAGCCACCTCCAGTCCCCACAGGTACGGGGTGTTCTCAGGTGCATCCCCACCCGCCCCGTGTCCGAGTTCAGGACTCGACCCCGGACGGGCACCCTGCGCCCTGCAGCGCTCCCGGCCGCCGTGCCAGCAGAGCAGGAGCCGGGCTGTGCCGCGGTCACCCAGCCCCGCACGGGTCCGTCCCCTGGGCACCCCCAGGGGAGCGCCCGCATGCCTCGGGGAGCCCCTAGGCAGAGCCACGACCCCCCCGGTTTTGGCCGGGGAGGGGGAGGCCTCGTGGCAGACGTTATCCTCCCCCCGGCCCATCCTGGCACAGACGCATTGAGCTGCTGTTGGCAGCGCTGAGCCTCTGTCAAACCTCCCACGGGCACAGGATTGCATTTTACGGAGTTGCCTCATCTGCGGGAGTCTACGGGCTCCGTCGTGTATCAGAGCCCATGAGGACCTGCAGGAGAGGGACGGCTGAGAGGAAAATAGCCAAAACTGTGGGCTGAACCAGGGCGTTTTCCCCATTTGGAGAACAGGCAGAAGAAGTAGAAGTACTTAATAATATTTACTGCTGATTTCCCGGTCCGTTTACTCCCTGCACACTGCACAGACACGGTCAGTACTGGGGGACCGCTGGGCATGTCTGACACTTCCCTGCCTGGGGGGAGGCCTCGGCACCCAACAACCCCGCGGTGGTAAAACCTCTACCGGCCACCCTCGGGTGCGCCGCCAGAGCCAGGCTTCAGCAGGCAGCTTCCCCCCCAGCGCTGCTTGCAAGGCACTGCACCCTGCTAGGGCCGGGTGGAAACAGCCCCACTGACCGCGCTGGCGATGGCGCGAGCTGCTGATGGCAGCTCCGGGAGCAAACACGGCTGCGCAGCTCCAGCACCCCGCCGCGTCCCGCCAGGGGCAGCAGCAGCAGCACGAGAGGCATCTTCCCCAGCGCCCAGCACCAGCGCTGGGCTCCCCAGCAGCAACGGGATGGGAGCAAGCAGAAATCCCCGTTTCTGCTTCTGTGGGAAGTCTCAGACAGTCTGCAGGAAAACCCGTGGATATTCCCAAAGCAGCCGGTGAAGCTTTAGTAACTCTTGGGTACGCGCAGCGAGCAGCGCCACGAAAATCGTGCTTTTGTGGTTCAGCTCTGTCAGTAATAGGATGGAGCGTTCTAGACACTTAGATATTTGCTGCATGAGGAGACAGCTCCAGCAAACAAGCACATAACACTCAGGTTATATCAGTCTCCTGCAGAAACCCGGAGCTTGTCCTCCTTCAAGGCCCCTTCACGCCTCCTTCGTGCCTGCCTGGCTGCCACGGATCTGGCAGCGTGGGAGGCCGTTTCCAGGATTCCCCATCGCCCCCCAGTGCACGCACGGCAGCTCTTCCCATCCTGCAGAACGAGGCTAGAGCTGCCCCTCTGCCTCCTGAGCGCACGGCGCGGTGACATTTGCAGAAGGAATAGCTCCACGTGTTTTCCTTCATTAGGTTTCAGAGTCAACAGTGCGTGGGGGTGAAGCCACCTATCACAGGGGAAAGAAAATTAAGGCTGAAATGTAAGGTGGACCCGAGCTCCCCCGTTCCCTGACCCTCACACCAGGCCAGTATCAGCACTGGGGCCTGCCGGGTGCCTGGGCCCCCCCGGGGTCTGGGTGCCACGGGAGCGCTGGGCGAGGCGGGAGCACAGCCGAGAAGCGCAGCTTCAAATCCTCCCCTGAACTTTGGTCTCCCGAGGAGGAGTGCGCTACTTTCTGTTCTCTAATTAAACTAATATTGCATCTTACTAGCAAAGGAGTAAACAAACAATTAAAGACTTGATGAGGTGTTAAATGTGGCACTTGCAGGAGCAGGGAAGGAGCTGAACGAGGCAGCACGGCCCTGGCTGCGGCAGGGAGCTCGCTGAGCGCGGGGAGCCCCCGGGAAGTGCCTGGGCAAGGGGCGAGCCCTGGGCAGGGTGCGGGCTGGGGGCTCCCCAGGCCCTGCTTGGGGGGTCCTGCCCCCTTCTCCCGTGGGACTGCTGTGCAGACACCCAGCACTCTGCCAAAACTGCAGCGCTTGTGCCTGCAGGGCTGTGGTCCTGGGCCCTGCGCTCTGCGGTGGCGTGCTGCAGGTCCCAGAGCTGCTCCCAGCGAAAGCCAGTAAATCAGTGCTCATTTCAGTGGCTAGCAATCCCCAAAATAAGATACATATATATAAGGGCTTTTTTTTTTTTTTTTCCTTCTTTTTTCCAATTTGCTGCTTTCACGGAAGGATAAAGAGGGCTCCAATCCTTCCATGCTCTGAAGAGCACGCCAGACCTTTATTCAGCAATACTAAAAGCGGATCTGGCAAAGTCTATTTTTGACATCCCCCTGGATGCTTTGGAAAACCAAGCTCTGCTCTCACAGCTGGGAGGAAAGAAAACAGCAAAGCTCTGCCTGGATCTCACCAGGCAGTCCTGGCCTGGAGGGCTCGGGGTGCTCTGGGGCATCGCCTGCCCCCTGCTCGGCCCCCAGACCCAGGACAGGCATTTCTCGAGGCTGCTGCAAAACCTCCGATGCGACCCACTCGCGGGGCAGCCCTGCACGCTCAGCAGGGCAGAACTGCTCTCATGCAGGTATCTGAAAATTAAGACCAGGGTGATTCAGCCCCTGACAAGACGGGGTAACAAGCTGCGCTAGTGCCACAAGAGGTTTTGGCAGCCAGGCACCAAGGAGAGGCCCCGAGGCCAGCAGCTGCTGAGCTCAGGCACGTTTGCTGGTGGCGGCGCAGGAAGGTGCTGGGCAGCGTCTCTGGATCACCTTGGACAGTCTGTGCCGGGGCTGGACACACCGTGCCTGGGCACATAATCCCCAGGGCCACCAGGATTAGCCCAAGAAGCAAGGACAGCATGCTGCTGCTGCAGGTGCTCCCAGGGACAGAGCTGCCAGCTGGGAGCTTGAGGCCAATGTTACCACACATTGTAGCCCATCTCTAATTAAGAATTTAATAACTGAATCCCAGGAAGCAACTAATTACTTATCATTGTGGAGAAATTGTTTCTCCCTGTCTCTCTACCAGCAGACTTACAAGACAACGAAGCGCTCCTGTACCCGCTAAGAAGTGGTGGTGCAAGGTGCAGGAGCCACACGACTGGGTCTGGGTGGGTGAAACGAGCCCTATAGCAGGCAAAGCTATGGGCCAGACAGCATGGGCAGCTGTGGGCAGGGCACCGGTGTCGTTCGTTAAACTGGTCAGTCCCCCCCCGGGAGCGCTGGCACCCCCGTCACCGAGCGCTCAGCTCTGCGTGAGCTGCTTACGCAGCGGGGGGATTAGCTGCACCAAGGGCACCCAGGGATGCCCACAGCTGCTGGGCAGCCCTCCCGCATCCTTCAAACACCGCTGCAGCCGGAGTGCTCCACAAACAAAGCCAAAGAGCCCAGATGAAGCCAATTGTCTGCAGACATCTGTTTACCAAGAGGAGAGCCCCACTCCCAGAAGCACAGCTCCGTTGCCTCGCACAAACAGCGCCTGCCAGGACGCTGCTGCACCATCCGTGCTGCACGAGGCTTGTGCACAGCACCCTGCTGTGCCCAGGGCAGGGAGCTGGCCAGCTGAAGGACACCCAGCCGCTGAGGCAGGATGCTGGTGCAGGGCCGAGTGGCCCCGAGAAGGAGACATCCAGCAGCTGGGGCCAGATTCCTGCCAGGAGCCTTGTGCACCCCTGGAGAGCAGCAGCACGTGCTGAGCAGAGCAGCCAGTGGCAGGGGGCAGATCCCGAGGTGAGGATCAATTCCCCGTCCCTTCAGGGCAGCCAGGGAGTGCCCCAGGGTCAGGCAAAGTTGCCCCATCACTGCAGCAAACCAGCGTCCCAGAGCAAACACGTCTCCATCAGCAGGGGGTTGATTAGCTGAGAGGGAGGGCAGAGACCTCCTTGCACCCTCATTCTCCTTCCTGGGAAGGCAGCGCTGCGTCAGCCTCAGCCTCATGAACCACCTCTTGCTATAAAAACGACTTTGGAGCTGCAGCACCTGGCGAGGCCCTGCTGTCCCCAGCTCTTGTCCCCTGCCCGAGGGGTCCCACGCAGCCACCGGCACCAAGAGCCGCGCACAGCGCCCGGCAGGGGCCTGTCCCAGGAGCGTGCCCGCGGCCGTGTGCCTGCACACCCGTGTGCACCCCCAGTGCCCTGCTGACCTGCAGCATCCCCCTCGTGCCGAGCCCAACTCCTGCTGTCCCTTGGTTTAGCAGGGGACAAGTCCCACTTCTCACGGCCCCCAGCAGCTTCGCTGAGGCTGTGCCTGCTCGCCTGTGGGCGCAGCGCAGACACTGCTCCTTTCTGCCTCGTTCTCCATGCAGCGTGTCTTTGCAGGCACACACATCGCCCTCACCGCCCCGGGAAGGTGCACAGGAGCGATCTGCCCAAGGTCACACCTGCAGAGAGAGGCCCCCGGTCTCCTTGTCCTCGCTGGGTGTTATTTTAGCTGTGTCTGTAAATGGGCACTAACGAGCGCAGACACATGAGCCACGGAGCTCCTCCTGGGACTTGTGGTGAGCCGGATCAAATCTTGCCTGGAGTTCAACAGGGAGAAAATGCAGAGATTCAGCACACATTGCTCACTTCTATTCTACAATAGGATTTGCTGTAACAGGCTCCCATCAGTCACAGAAGAGTGACAGGTTTATTTTTAATCAGATTAAGCATCTGCTGCTGACAGAGCACATCTTGGGCGCAGCCTGGGCACTTTCCAGCCAGCAGTGCCCACGGGGGGATGCGGCAGGAAAACACCAGGGGAGGCAGCGGCTGAACTCAGCTGGCTCCTGAATGCATTTTGAGATCATTTTAGGTCAGAAGCGAGAGCAACGCAGCAGCAGAGGCCGGCTTTGCCCGCACCCTGCCGCGCTCCAGGCGGGCTGGCACCCGCGCCGATGCAGATGCCGGGCTCTGTAGGATGTTTTCACATTGGTTGCAGAAACAAATAAAACAAAACATTTGCTAATGCAGGGAGATTCTTCTGGATATGGCAAATTCATCAGATGTGATTCATTCCCGTGCTTTCTCTGCAGGACAGGCTGGGATTCGGGGATCATTGGGCTGGAAGGGAACACCGCTCACGGGGACGGGAGCGGCCCAGCGCTGCCCAAACCCTCGCCTGCTTCGGCTCCAGCAGGAGCGGCTGGGCTGCGGCGTCGGGGTCATCCCAAGCACCACTACCAGCAGAGGATCTCTTACAGCCTCGTTAAGTTGTCCTAATGAATCCGGAATAAAACAGGAAACAATTACTAGCCCATTTGTTACATTTCGGTTTCCAGGCACCGGCCTTCCTATGTCATGCTCCTTAGTCCAAGAGGTGTCTGCTGCCAGCGTTTCCCCTCTGACCGACCTCCAGCCGTCCCTGCGAAGGCAAATGGACCAAGCCTCTGTCTGCAGGTCTCTGGCTCCTCGCCCACCCGCGCCCTTCTGTGCCCAGCACAAAGACGGGCTACCCGGGGGGAGCCCAGTGACCAAACGCCTGGATCTGTCACGTGCAGATTTGGGTAGGAAAAGAGAAATTTTCCTCTATTACAGCTGTATCCATAGCTCACTAAAAATAAGGATTGCTTTTTTTTTTTTTTTTTTTGCAGCGGGCGAAAGCTGATGATAAAAATCTCCATGAATACCTCATCAGGCTGCCTACTTTCCCATAGATTTTCTGTCGCAAAGGAAGTGTTTCCAGCAGCCGGCTGGTGCATTGAAACCAGGACTGTGGGGGAACCCAAATCAATTTCATTTGAAAGAGGGATTTTTCTACTAAATCCTATTATTCCCGATAGCATCATAGAGCCACGAGCCCCACTGGCGGTGGGAGTGATGCTTTTCCCCCAAGACACGGAGCACGGACGCAGGACCAGGGCAGGATGCGTGCCGGGCATCCCAGCGGGGTCAGAGCACTGCAGCTGGGCAGAAATACAGCAATGAAGGCTCGGCTCCAAAGGTACGGAAAGCAACTGCAAGGATGCCAGAGGCTTCGCGAGCTGGGGCATTGCCAGTGGGACCGGAGAGGGCCCCCTGCCACGAGCTCTTCTCTGATCTGCTGGCTCTGGTGCCATCAGGGGCCACCTCCACCTGCCCAGGGCCAGTTGCTGCCCGGGGCTCTGTAGGGGCAGCCTTGGCACATCCCAGCCCCACGTCCCCGCTGCAGGTCACGGCTCTGCAGCAGCTCCTGATAGAGGGGACCCACCAAGGGGGAAGGAAGAGGTTTTGTTCCTAGAATAAGCCCTGAAGAATGGTATCGTTACTGCCTTGCATCTGCCTGTGCAGACATTGAATCATAAAGCGAGCTGGCATTTAGAGCAGCTGGGTTCTTCTAAGCCAAAATATTGTTCAGCCCTAGCAGGAGAAGCCCAAAGCTGATTTACGACCCCACGGGAGGGTGTGAAGGAGGCTCTTCCAGAGGCACAGGGCAATGAGGGAGGGTCAGCGGCCACACCAGCACCCCCCATCAGTGAGGCAGAAGCTCTGCGGTGGGGTTGGGGGGGGGCGGCCCTGGGGGTGCCTCCTTGCCCCGTGTGGCCTGATGGGGGCTGGAGGTGGGTGCAGCCCGGCTGGTGCCCTGCATTAAGAGGGGACCAAGGTGACAACCCTGGCGGTGGCTCCTGCGGGGGGCTGTTCTCCTGCCCCACGGTCACACCAGACACCAGTTAACATGGGGTGACGCCCCCCCAGCAGTAAGAGCACAGGAGGCCCCTGCCCACAAGAGCTGCGTGGCAGGAGCAGGGACAGAGACGGCGCCTCCGGCACGACGGCTCGCACAGGGAACGACCCCATCGCCCCAGCCCAGGGCTGGCAAACCACACTGCCTTCCCCACGTGGGATATGGGTTTCCAGCCCCACTGTTAGGTGCTTTCTGCCTTTCAGTGACCTGCAGAGCTGTCTCCTGCCCTAAGCCCTGTCCCCAGGCTGTCCCTGTGGGCAGGGATACAGCCGCTGCTTCTCCAGCTCCCAGTTGTTCTGCCCAGGCTGAGGCCCTGCTCCGGGGTTTTCTAACTTCAAGAGGTTTTTGTGGGTCTTCCCCAAACCACTTCCCAATCATGGGTATCCTTCCTGAAGCAGAGACGCACAAAATTAGACCTGCTTTCCAATAATAGACTCAACGCCATACCCTCCTCCAGCCTTTTTCATAACACCACTGCTTGCACACGCGGGGCTGCATCGGCTCTTATCAGCGGTGTTACGCAGAGCAACAGAGTTCGCTGCTCCCCACAGCCTCGGGAAGCCTTTAAATGACTGCTTTCCAGAGCGCAGCCCACTATCAGGTCTTCTTTGTTTCCAGGTGCCTGGCTTTATACTCCTCCAAATCAAAACATATGTTCGAGCAGCCCAGCTATTGTGCAACCCAGATCACCCCACCAGCATTTACATAACCTGCAAGCTTCAGTAGCAGTGATTTGTTTCCCTCTAAATTGCTCATAAAAAAAAAATAATAATGAAACATACTGATTGCTGCAAGCAGACACTTCCCCCAGGGTATTGATTCGTCGCTTGCAATTGCTTTAGCAGGTAGCAAATTTTAGCTTGCCCTAATGCAGAAACCTTATGAACCATTAGCATCGCATGCAGACGTAAGAAATGCTGTGATTGCTCAGGTCTGGTGAGGCTATATTGGGATACAGAGAGCAGAAATCACCTCAGACATAAACCCACTGTTTTTCCTGTTTGCCTTACACATAAAGAGGAACTCCAGGCTACAGATAGGTATCCCCACAGGAAGCACCAGCACTCAGCATCGGCAGTCGCTGAGCAGCCCCACAGACAACACGCAGAGCCCATGAAGACCTGCCCAGCACAAGCCAAGCAGCACTTCTCCCCCTCCTATATTTTTACTTCAGAAAATGACCCAGAAACACCCACACCAGGGCTGCCTGCACTTCCCATTTATGTAGCTCAGTGCACCTGGTAGCTGCTAATGAGGGATAATTAGCCTTCAGCTCCCTCCTGCCGCTTCCCAAGGAGCAGTTCTGCTCCCCCGGCCCCCAGGCTGGCTTTTTCCCTGCCCTGGCTGCTGCTGGGAGCAGGAGCAGTGCTGTGCAGGGTGCCCAGCCGCAGCTGCGCGGGCCGAGGGGCCGTTTGCGGGGCTCCCAGCTGGAAGGGGCAGCCGCGGGCTGTGCTCCTCCGGCACAGCGCTCCTGGCCTCGGGCCTCTCCCCCAGCACCTCCTACCCCTGTCGCAGGGTTTGCTGCCTGCTCCCAGCCCTTGTGAGGGGACGGCCAGGCTGGGACTGGCGTGGGAGTGTCCGTGCCAGCGGTGCCACGCACCCAAACCGGCCTCGTCCCCCTGTGCCAGCACCTCTGCCAGTGTGGGGACGAGGGGCTGGGGGCCTGTGCAAGCCCCACTACTGCACGTCCTGTCTGGGACCGTCCCATCCCTGCAGGACAAGGCTGGGCGCTGGGTGGGAGCAGAGCCCAGCCGGGGGGGTCTGTTGCCAAGCCTTGTCCCCCAGGCTGCTCAGCTTCAGGTGCGAGGGAAGGAAAAATAAAGCCCAGTCCCATTAAATGGAGGGTTTCAAACGTCCCAGCACAACAGGGACCGAAGGGCTGGAGGGGAAGGGACCGAGGGCTGACGAGGGGGTTTGGATAGCAGCAGCACAGCAGCCCGGGAGCATTTGAAGTGCAGCTTCTCCTCGCTCCAGGGGAAATGTTTTACACGGATGCATATTGCAGCACATCAGAGATTATTATTTAGTACATGAATTAATTCTAAAGAAGCTAAACATCAAGCAATCTTTGAAAATTTCACATTTCATGTGTTTTAGGTGTTCAGAATAGTGATATAATGACTGCAAACCCTCCCATTGCTTATGACTATAGGCAAGGAACAAAGCTAACATGTGGGTATCCAAGAGCTCCCTCTGTGCCTGGAACCACACGGACAATCCAGATTTCCGCTATTTCAAAGCCAATTTTGTTATTACAGCATAGATTTTTTTTTAAGCTGGTCTGTTCATAATGGTATGAAACCAGAAAAAGTAGGAATTCCTGCACTGAGAAACAGCAGGAAAAATACAGTATAAAGGCATAAGGTTTTGCCTGGCAGTGAAATAAGTGAGTTTCAAATGTCAAGCCTGCTGAGTTCTGCTGCATACGAAAGAGCCCTTCCAAGCTGTCTGAGATGTCACAAACGTTGGATTTTGTCTCTCTGTTCCAACTGACTTCAGTAAATGGCAAAAATGCCTCTAAAATACAGCAATTGGCAGTATTGGCTGCACAAATAAATAAGCTTGTCATCATTTTATTTTTTTTTCCATTTTCTAAGTTAAAAATCTTCTTGCTGCCAAATGCTACCCGTTGGACTGATCTGTGTATGCACAATTAGCAGGAACAACGGGACTGGAACAGAACCGGGGGAGGTGTAAATATGACCTCTGCATTTCTGCACCTTGGCTAATTAAAATGCATTAAAAAAAATAACCAAGACATGAGCAAAGCAAATATCTAGAGAGAAACTGGGTCTGGGACAGGGCCCCGCTGCCCATCAGAGCGCATTACCAGCAAGCAGGGGGTGCAGGGACCTCTGGCTGCCCAAATGCCCTGAACTTGCAGGCGCAGCACCAGGCGCGCATGTCCCTGCGTGGAGAGGACAGGTCCCCCAGGGGACACCTCCGCCAGCAGCTCCTCCTCCCGGCTGCGTGCTGGAGGCACTGGCACCCGGGCTGGGGTCCCCACTCATCCCAGGCCACAACTTTCTTTGTGGTCCTGGAAGTGGCCGGACAGACCCAGGGGCTGCGTGGGGCAGGGAGGGGGCTCCGTCACCCGACGGGGTCTGCTCGGCCTTCAGCCCAGCTGCTTCGGAGCTGGGAGCGTGGCAGGGCTGGGGACGGGGGCTGCCAGGGCTGCACGGCCACCCAGGGGCCATGCCAGTGGCTCCCCTGGTGGAACAAGAAGAGCAGACACGGACAAGAGCGACTGTGGGTCATCGTTGTGCTGGGGTCAGGTACGTGGTTGGTTGTAGAGCACCAAAACGGTGCAAATACGCCGTGCAGCTTGCAAAGGCAATAATATATTTAGCTTGTCTCTGCCACAAAAAGACTACCATGGATTCAGGACAGCGTTTTGGATCGCATTTACATTTGCTAATTTAGCAAGGGCCTGTCAAAGCCATTTATCTCAATGTTGACTGTTGTCGTAGAAGCTTGTTAGCAAGTTGTCAGAGCAGATATTGCTGTTGAATCTGAATAACAGATCAGGTGTCAATTGCTGCAGAGCTGTTTGTTTAGGGGATGGATTTAGAAATTCAGCCGAAAGAGAAGGAGCTGTGTCTGTAATAAGAACGTTATGATGTCAGTACTCCATGAGGTTTTGCAATTACAGCACATAATTTTACAAAGCTGCTGCTTCAGAAGTTACGTGCAACGCTTGCACCAGGACAACGTTACTCCACAACAGGGGGTTACTCCCAAATCTGGGGGGGGTGCTCACAGTCAGAAAACAACTGGAAAAGCGTGGGGTGAGAGCCTGTACCCCTGCTCGGTGTGGGCTGCCCAGGACCTGGCAAGGGATGGGGCCAGCACCAACCGTTGCTGCCAGCACCTGGGGTCCTCTGCCCTCCACAGGGAGCAAGCCAAGCTCCAATGCTCAGCAAAATGCCTCATTTTGCTGCTGGCCCACCCTGAGGGATATTTCTTCAGGAGCCACAGGTACAGCATGGGCTGCATCAGCAGCAGAGCCGGAGCTGGGCAAAACCAGCCAGTGCTTCAGGAACCAACCCAGCGAGGACAGGGGACATGGGGGTGACCAAGGGGAGAGCTGGCTGCAGTATGTACAGCAGGGGCGCACGGGGAAGGGGCTGTCTGGGGGCTCGGAGGGGCGTCCCACCCGCCTGCAGTGCGAGGGCAGGGCACGGTGATGGACAGGGAACACGCAGAAGCGATACGAGGAGAGGCTTCGCCCGCAGGAGGTAAAAATAAAACTGCCCAGCACGGGCACGGAGGAAGGTGAGGGCTGTACGACCAAGGGGACTGGTGTCCCCCAGGCACCCAGCACACCCAGGAGCTCCCTAGCGGGGGTCTGCAGCCTCCCACAGCCCCAGAGCAGATCCAACCCAGCCCCGCTCTCCGCGAGGAGCGGCGCAGCGGCGCAGGGCTTGGCTCCCAGTCAGACGTGATTCAGCGCGGTAACATTTCCCAGGGCCTCGCCGAGATGGGCACGTGGGCGAGGGGCAGCTGGCACCGCCGGCGCTGGGGGAGGCGGGCAGGGAGGACGTGCTGGTGGGAAAAAAGGGACGAGCCTGGCGCAGGTGGCTCCGGCCAGACCAGGAGCCCAGCGGGCTGCAACACCCAGCACGGCTCAGCCCTGCCAGGGCACCAATGCTGCCGGGACGGGCCCTGGCACCCCTTGCTGTTTGGAGGTAGCTGCAGCCATAAAAGAAAAACCCGTAGCAGAAATCCCTGCTGAGACCAGACCGGGCACACAGCCGTCCGTGCCCACCCCTGCACGCTCAGGGCAGCAGCAGCGCAGGGCACAGAGCGATGCGCAGCGCTGGTTCCACCCGCACTGCTGCGGCACTGAGCACACCTGCGTGTGTCCAACAAACCGGGGGCGTTCACTCGGGTCCCAAGCATCAAGAACAGGAACAAGAAATAATGAGGGCTGGAAGTCAGCAATGTGAACATTGAACATGGAACAGCCACTGAGGCACCACTGCCCAGCCCTCACTGTCAGGAGGAGTTTTACATTTAAACCTGTAAAAACGTGGGGCTCTTCTGGGGTTTGTTTCCATTCCATTCTCCCAGGTTTTCTTTAGCCACAGCCCCTCAGCCGCTGGCACTCCCTCTCCCCAGGCTGGGGATGCCCTGTGGCACCCTTCATCTTCATGTACGTGGGGCCAGGCCCCCTCCCAGGCAGCCGGAGCACGAGCCCAGTGCCCGGCCCTCGGGAAAAGCCCTGGTGAGGCACTGACCCTGAGCCCCGGCCCCACGGGAGGCGCTGCCCTGGCCCCCACCGCCCGCGCTCCTCCTTTCTTCCCCTTTTGCAGCTTTGTAATATAAGTGGTGAATGTAAAACAAAAAAAAATCATGATCTAATTAGCAGCCTTCAGCTACAGCATTGAATTAGCAAAAAAGAGTGAAAGTGGGTTTAATTAAAACTGTTGCTGGAAGAGAATTTTGATTAACTGATGTAATGCATTAAAATTGCAAATCCCAGAAGCTTAAGTGACAGATAAAATAGCGCAAATGGTTTACAAATTAATTTACTTTTTTTTTTTTGAAAACAAGCATGCTGCATATTATTAAAAATTAATTAGTCCTAGAGTGAAGATCTCACAAAGGTTGGAGTAGCAGGGGCTGTGGAGATGATGCACGCGTCCGTTGGGGGTGCTGGGGCCGTAAGCCCCAGGTGGGAGCTGGCGCTGCCGGTGATGGCTGGGTGTGGGAGGAAGAGGAGCAGCGGGCAGGGAGCGCCCCGTGCCCAGTGCCCTGCCCGAGGTTTGCACCCGGACACCGCTGGCCCTTCTGTGTCCCCAGCCCACGTGGCACCACAGGGGGACCTCTCTGTGCCCTCAGCACCACGACCAGCATGGAGGAGACAACCGGGGCTGACCCACTCCACCACCACAGGAGCACCAACACTAAGAAATTGGGAGTTTTAGGGCACTTCTGTCTGCCCTGGGACAGGAGGGGTGCGGGGTGGCCCTGCTGCAGGACCCTAGCACAAAATTCCTGCTCAGGGATTCGCGGCAGGTGACAAGGATGTGACTGAGACACCAAGAGCAGCAACATTAAACTGAAATATTTACTGACACCGTTCTGCGTCTATACCCGTATATTCTTAATTCCCCCCCGCTCGACACACTGATGATGCCGCCGTACCCAGTTGCCACTGGGACTCACACTGCCCTCAGTGCTGTCCCAGGGCTTTTCTGCCCGGGTGGGCTCGGGGCAGCCCCAGCAGGGTCCGGCCGCACACAGCCCAGCTCGCACCGCGGCTGCTGGCCCCGGCACCAGGAACACCGGCACCAGGAACCATCCGCACAGCTCTGCAGCAGTGCCCCCGGGCCGCCTGCACTCACAGGAGCGGTGCTGCCAGCCGCTCTCCCTGCAGCATCCAGTTTGAGTGACCGTGGCCCCGACCTGCAGCCTTGTTGGGCAGCCAGACAGTTCCTTCGCCCCGGTGACACGGGCTGCAGGCCGAACGCCAGATTCTGCTTCTAGATGCTCACTGTTTTCCACGGTACTTTAAGATTCTAGTGCACAGTTACACCAAAAGCACAGGACCAGCCTGTTTCAGGTGTACCTTACGTGCTGCTTTTTGCCTGGCTCATCACTGGGCTCATGCATGTCCTTGAGGACTTCAAGGAGGCACTGTTTCTGCTGACAAAATTAGCACCAACAAGTAGGACATAAAACAGCATCTAAAGTAAATCCAGTACCTTCCTGTGCTGCAGGAGCCGCAGCTCAGACAGGAATTTAATCGTACCCTTTAGGCTTCTGATAAAGTTTTTAAAAGATACGGCAAAATATAAAGCAATGCAAATTTGCAAAAAGCATTGCATTTCTCATTGAACACGGTGGGGGGTGTGTAGTTAGAAAATGGAATATCCTTAAAGAAATGCGTTAACCCTTCACGGACGGCTGTGCTGCCAAGCTGCAGGCAGCTCTGCCTCCGGCACGGTGGCACCCGCAGCCCCTGGGGACAGCGCGGGTCCCTCCTCAGGCTGCGGGGGCTGGCGGCCGCTCCAGCAATCCCGTGCCCAGCCCCACTTCCCACAGCACCCCGCAGCGCTGTGCCTTCTGTCCCCTGCAGGGAGACGGGCAGATGGACTGCCATTACGCATGCCTCCTTTCCCTAGGAAACCTGGCTAAAAACCCCACAGAACACAAAAATAGGAAAGCGCTCTTCAAGGAAACAGGATCTAGAGCAAAAAACACAGAATGCATCCAGGTCATCCCCAACCACTTGTCCTACCAAAAACATCCTTACAGCCTGTGTTGGCTTTCTATCCAGCTGAGACGGTCCCATCTTCAAAAAAAATAAAAATTAAAAAAATAATAATAAAAAAACCCACACAAACCCCACTGACTACAGCCAGAATATGACCAAGTCAGCTGGGACGAAGCCCAGGCCTCAGCGCCAGGTTGAGCCCCGACAAGGCAGCCCCGGTGGAGCCCAGAGGATGCTGGTGGCTGGGGAGCGCAGCCCTGCGGGCAGAGCTGGCCCAAAGCTGGCCCCAGCTGGGACCCCGCAGGCAGCCCCATCTCTGCGCCTCCCTCCCCACCACACAGAAAGCCCCTCCAGCGGGCAGGGCCCCCCCGCAACACCTCCGGGTCTCGCCTCTGCAGCAGGGGTAGCCAGACACTTGTGCAGTGCCAGCACGACCCTGCACCTTTTGGCACTACCCACCCACTTTTGCAGGTCAAAACGAACCAGGATAAAGGCAGCCTGTAACCCCAGACACACTCGAGGCACATCACTGCGCACTGAGCTCAGGGGCAGAGAGCTCTGCTGCCCGCATCGAGCAGGGAACGCGGGCAGCCCGTCGCTCCTGGTTTAGGAGGGCCAGCTCGGGGCCCTGCACGGGCACGCGGGGCGGCAGCAGCCACAGAGCGCGGTGCGTTCACGCGGGGAGCTGGGGAGGCTCGGCCAGCGTGAGAAATGCGTTCTGATTTAGTGGTAGCTGAGTGGCGATTCCAGCTGGCTGATCTCATTTTATTACAGATTACATAGATGTTCCCAGGAAGATGGGTTGTCAAATCTAATCTCATTATGCATTCCCGGTATGTTTGCCGCACGCCCTGCTGTAGCGGCACACAGAGTGCCAGCGCAACCCAGCCGACAGCCCAGCCCTCGGTGCTAAGGGCAACAACGCCTGTCGTGAAGTGGTCAATATACCCCAGGTGGGGAACGCAGCCCCTGGAAGCCCCCCCTGCCCCCTCGGGGTCATACCACCGGCTACCTGGCGGGAGCAGCTACCACAGACACCTTCCGCCAGGAAACGCAGACATCGCGGTCATCTGCAGCATCTCGAAGTGACACTGAGCTGCTGCCTCAGCCTGCAGTCAGCTGCAATAAAAGCCTCTGTTTGCAACCCGCCAAGCACTTCTTCCTCCCAGACGCCTGAGCGGGTGTCCCAGCGCCCCGCAGCCAGCACAGCACAGCAAGCAGCACCGTGCTGCGGGCCGGGGCCGCCCGGTCACAGCCCCACAGGTACCTGGAGAGGGGTCGGCGGCCACGGCTCCTGCTTTGAAGCCCGCCGAGCTCAGCAGCATTATTTCACAAAAAAAAAATGGGTCTTAAAAGGAGAGGGAGAGAACATAGCTCGCATATTACATAGACAAGAGGCAGAACATGTCATCTGTCCGGTTGCCACCGCACCCCCAGAGCAGACCAGGCACCTCAGCAGGGATGAACAACCTTTATTAACAGGCATTTGGGAAGTGACAGGGGCACCTAGGACAAAGCTCATGCAGTGCTTTTAAGGCGGCTGGCTAGGAACAGGTCAACATCGCAGCACTGCTTACCCTCCCAAGGGACATCTCTGTGCAAGCCCTTGGATGTGACAGGTATTGCACGAGTGCCCCCGTTCAGGTGTTCAGGCTCAGAGCAGATGGCAGCAGCAGCCCTGCTCTTCCTGGGCACTGCTCAAGGAACCGCATTTGGAAACCCAGCTTATGGTGGGCTCACAAACTGCCCAGCTTCCACCCACCCTCACCCCTCCAGCCTGCCCACACCGTGCTCCACGTGCCCTCCCATTCCATCTCTTTCTACACAAGGAAGGTGTTCTGCTGGTGATCACCATTCTGATGTCCTAGGATGGGACGCTGTGCATAGGGCTGCTTCTGGCCTCCCACACGTGGCTTCCCCACCCTTCACAGCCATGAAGGAGCTCAAACCACGCCACCGGAGCAGCTAAACGTGGGCATCCACCACCCACAAGGCAGCCAGCCCCAACACAGTCAGGCAGCCCCATGCTGCGGCCACAAACTGGTGTCCCCAGGATGCTCCCTGCAGTAGCAGGAGGTGATGCACAGGGAGCAGCTTCTGACAGCCAGCCTCTGAGACAGCCTTCAGGTCTCAGCAGCAGCAAAAAGTGCTCCCAAGACAGAAGAAAGTGACTATGAAGCCAGGGGAGGCAGCACAGGGCTCTGCTCAGCACAGAACCTGGCCATGAAGAGCCCGCTTGCCTCTCCCCAAACTCCTCGCCCAGCTATTAATAGCTTCTCTATTTGGGGAACATTTTGGCTGGTACACTGCAGCTCCTGCCTGCAGCTCATGAGCAAGCATCGTGCACCAGCTGACAATCGCTGTGGGCACTGGCTCCCTCCGCAGAGCTGGCGGGGCAGGAGGGGCCCACGCTGACCCAGCACCACCAGCGGTGCCCAGCAGCACCTGCACGCCCCCACCTCCACCGCCCGGCCCCAGTGCTCATAGCCAGCCTCTTCGAGGTATTTGTTCTTTGAAATTCAAGCTGTGATCTGGCTTTGGTGGCATCTCATTCCTGTCTAGAAGAGTTTAGTCCTCAGGCTGCAGTGAGGCTGTTTGTCACTCCTGCTCACGTGTGGCTGGAAAGCAGCTGCTGGACACGGGCCTGAGCCCCCCCCCCACGCACCGCCACACTCGCTGCTCACACGCAGAGAAGCCCACGCTCCCCCTGAAGAGGCACAAGGCCGGCTGCTGTTTGCATGGTGGGAGGTTGTCTTGTTTTGCTGTACAGCTGACTCCCATCGGCAGCTTAAAGGCTAAGCAGTTATAATTAACGGAGGCACTGGCATGCACACACAGACGGGGCTCAGGCAGAGGTCCCCAGAGGAGCCATCTCAGAGCAGCCCTGCCCTGGGTTGTGCCCATGAGAGCCCCCAGGCAAGGGCTGCACCCTCCCAGCACATCCTCAGTCAGTTGCTGACCATGGGGAACGCTTCTGCCCTTCCCAGCAGAGGGGGAACTGTCAACAACCCCTGCAGGCAGAGCCCAGCCCTGCCCCGGATCCTGCAGCCCCAGCCCCATCCTGCCCTGTCCCAGAGCCCAGACCCTGCCAGGCCCCCCCAGCCCACCCCAGGCACGCACTGTGCCAGCCCCGCGCAGCAGGGAGCGGTGCCACCATCCTGGCCGTGGGGATTTCGGAGGGGTTGTTCTGGCAACGCGAGCAGCAGGATGTATTTTAACGCCATTAAAGTTTTGCTAATTGCTGACGCCTATTTTTTGTGCGCCCCAGTCACCCTTCCTTGCTCACTGCATCCATGCTGCAGCAACAGGCTGCGTTTGGGTGGCACTTCCCCAACAGGCTCCGCTCAGCACACCTGCAGCTGGGGCTGGCCTCCACAGCAACCAGGTTTGGGGACAGCTCGCTGGGCACCTGGGCTGGGTCACACCACGCGGGGACACGTGTGTGCACCGGGGCACTTCGGAGGGGAGGGCACCAGAAGCACAGCACGGCGCTCGCTGCTTCGCACAGGCAGCGGGGCAGCACACCGGTGCCGGTCGCACTGGAGACGAGCGCCTGACCCACTTTCCAAGCCTGCCTCAATCCAGCACTGCTCTGCAAGGAGAGCATGTGAGAGTTTAGGAGTGAGAACCAGCTCCTTCTCCTCCAAGCACCTTCTCACTAAGGCTGCGCATTTCACTGCAGAGCAGCAAAGGAGAGCCGCCAGCACCTTGGCACCAGCCCAGCAGGTCTCAGCCTCTCGCCTGCAGGACCGGCACAGAGGGGCACGTGGCAGTAACAGAGCAGCCTGTACCCAGAGCAGGGAACAAACCCACAGGAAAACACCCCAGAGGAAATAACCAGCAACACTTCACATCCTCCAAGATGCACATTTCACCGACAGCACCCATGGGCTCACCTGGCAAGCACCGACGTGCAGCGCTGGCTCGGAGGCGGTGGGAAGCGGAGGGGCACAAGCAGCCGAGCACTGGAGGCCCCCAACAATCAGCTCTGATCAGGAGGATAACTTGGAGAGCCCAAGCCAAATCACTGACTGCTTGGGTGCTGCAGGCAGCGTGCCCTCAGGGAGGCACAGCTCACACCCCTGCCGTACACCGGGGGCTGTGCAGCACCTTATCTCTGCCCCCCAAAAAGCAGGGGGTACTTGGCTGCCTGCAGAGGAGACTCCTCAAGCCCTGGAAACACGGTGCAGCCCCCAGGCTGGTCAACCCCCCAGTGCCATCTGATATATGAAGGCTCTGGGTCGTTAGTGCTGGGCAGCAGCAAGTGTGGGGCCTGCCCAGCTGGTCCCCGTCTGGTGTGAGTGCTGGAGCCGGGGGCCCTGCTCTGCCCCTTCCCTCTGGCACCCTCAGCAGGTTTCTGGGCACCCCTCTGCCTGAGGCTCTGCTGGTGCTGGGCCCGTGGCACCATGGAGGTGGGCGCAGGCAGCACGGGGAATCAGCCCAACTCCTTCTGTCACCAGCACCACCTGCCCTCGCTTTGGGAACCAGCCCAAAACACCACAAAGGGCCCAAGCTTTCAGGACAAGGTACAGCAGGTACCTCGCCGTATTTCCTACGCCATACGGAAATACCCTGCGTAGTGTGAGAAACTGCCTTGACGCTGCTAGGGCCACGTTCTCCTCGTTACCTGGCTCTGACCACGCGTGGATTTCTGCTACAGCTGGCTCCAGCTCGCACATCTCCAGCACGCCAAGGAAATCTTTTCATCTCTCCTGACTTTGTGGGAAGGGATTCCTTTCCTCCCAAGCAGAGGAGAGATTCAGCACAAGCAAAGTGGAGGCAAACGGGCGGAAAAGCCCTGTGCTCTGCTCCCAGGGTGTTTGCAAAATGCAATTGTTCTGTGGCCACTTGTGCTCATGAATAAACACAACCACTAACAGCGTGTTTTGCGTTTGCCCATGGGGAAGCATTTTTGCAATTTCTTGCTCAAAACCCTCTAAATGCATCACTTCCCCGATTCCCCGTGGAGATGTTTCCACAAACAGAAACTGCGATGCTGCTACATGTGAATATAACCTACTGATTTTTTTAAAAATCCCATCTCGCTCACCTTTTCAAGGAGAGTCGCAGTGGGGAGCACTCGGCTCCTTTCACTGAGGCTTCAGCTTTGCCGAAGCCTACGAACCGTTTTGTCTGCTCGCCCTGTCCTGGGAGCACATCGCTGCCTCATACCACAAAGGGAACAGGAGCTGCAGAAACAGCACGAGGGGACCGGCGGCATCGCTTCAGGGCGCACAGGGCAGGAGCCGGCCCCCAGAAGCCACCCCAGGGGGGCAGTGGGACGGGGGCACCGCGGGGCTGGGGTGGGCAGGAGCCATGTGCCCGTCGTGGCCCTCCCGGTTCCGCTGTGCTTCTCCGGCGTTGGCTCCTTAAACAGGCTGCTTCTGAGCTTGGCTCCGGTGCATTAAACAAGCAGCCTGAATTTGAAAATAACCAATCTGTCAGCCTCATTCCTGAGCGTTTTTTGGAAAACCCTGCAGGCAGGTGCAGGTGCCACATCAATATGTCAGCGCTCTAATGACGAGTTCATAATATTTTCTGCTTGCATTCCGCTGTCTCCATGTATTAGCAAACAGGCTACTCCCAAACGCTGCTCTCTGGAGCCAGGGGTTGCAGATTTAATAACAAAATCATCGTTGTAAATCATTAGTTGGTGATTCAGCATGGAAATACCTCATTATCACTTAAGCATGTGCAGTATGTGACTTATGCAAACCTCTGAATTATGACTAATTAAGCGCGGGCCGAAAAATATCCCAGATCAGAACTATAGTCGCCCACTGTGGGGAATTAAATATTTGAGGCCAACAGAACTCCTGGACATCGGGAGGTAAATATACGCATAAGAGTTTTTAATTGAAAATATGTGGAGAGCAGAAGTGTGCTCAGAAAGCTTCTTCCATTCCGAAGCGTTGGGATACTTAGCAACATCAACCTCTAATTAACAGAATTTTTTAAATCTGCAACATGCTAATTAATTTCTGTATTAATCACAAGAACTTTGAAAACTGGCAGATCCCAAACCTCTTTGAAATAAATCCGTTTTGCTTTGCAGCAGCCGCCCCCCGAGCCGTGGGCGCTGCGGTGCAGAGCGGACGGGCGGGAGCCGCGGGGTGGCACGTCACAGCGTGGGGCTGCAGGGCCTGGGGCCGTGCCCACCTCGGCCACGCTCAAACTTTGGGTTTTCAGCAACAAAAAAAAAATTTAGTGTGTTGCCAGAGCAGAACCGAGGAGGTTTCCCGGACGTTGCCTGCGTCTCGTGCAGCAGTGCCGCCAGCACGTGCAGGTGGCTCCCCATCTGCGCAGCTCGCCCCCTGCGCACAGCTCACCGGCCGGGGGCTCCTGCGGGCAGTGCCCGGCCCCTCCACTGTGGTGTGGGGCTGTGGGGTGCAGGGCACGGTGGGGAGGTGAAGGGCGAGGTGGGGTCACAGGGCTGTGAGCAGGGTGGGCCCCGGCCCCTGCGGCTCCTGGTCGCATCCCCAGGTCCGTCTCGCGCAGCCAGCAGGAAGCAGGGGGGCCGAGCTGCCTCTGAGTGAGCCTCTCACACTAAGAATGGGCCTAAAAATAAGCTTTTAATACACTCTTGCATCCTGTCAAGGCTTTAAATAGCTGTTTGGAGCTCAAATTTTAAAAACTGTTGAGCTCAAATCATTTATGACAACTTGGGAGCCAAAAATAAATGGGGACGAGGGAAGAGGAGGAGCCGGTCCCCCACCGTAGCTGCAGAGGAGCGTGTGCCGTGGCTCCGCCACCAGCTGCCTCCGGCTGCAGCCGTGCCGTGGGTGGGCACGGGGTGCTGAGGGCGGGCACGGGGTGCTGTGGGTGGGCACGGGGTGCCGCAGGACCCCTGGGTGAGCTGCACCGCTGCAACAGGAGCTGCAGCCTC
Organism: Anser anser; assembly: GCF_964211835.1. Lineage (NCBI taxonomy): Eukaryota > Metazoa > Chordata > Aves > Anseriformes > Anatidae > Anser > Anser anser. Next base: position 544,396 of record NC_139730.1, on the reverse strand, counting down.
GCCAGCCTGAGCGCGCTCTTTACAAGAGCTGCTCAACACCCCCACATTGCCTCGCACCGCTTTTGCTCCGTCCAGGAGCCGTGCCACACGAGGTTTATCTGATGCTCCTGCAGACTGAAGGCAGGCAGAGCCCCCCGTGGGAAATCACACATGGAGCTGGTGGTGGGCAGCGGTGCCGCCCGGCGCTGCGCGCAGCGAGGGGCCGCAGCCTGGGAGATCAGCCGTGTTTACCCTGCAGGGCAGAGGGTGGCAGGAATGCTCCTGACTAGTAAATTAAGTCAAAATGACACGCGAGGCAAGGAAGAAGTATATCCCTGAAATGCTAAGTCACCAGAGGGACAACAAGATTGCGTTGGGCTCTCATAATTGTGATCTATTGCAAAGATGCTCCTCTACCCTATAAAATGTTATCCCCCGCTCTAAAACAGTTTGTAATAAGAAAAGCGCAGGGAACGCTTTCTTGTCTCATTCTCCAAAGAAATAGATCTGTAGAACATCTTATGCATTTCCTATCCTTGTTAAAAATAGGATGAGCTCTCTTGTAAAGAGACAAAAACGAACAGCCCACTATATCCCATTTAAAATAAATTATTGTCTAACATGCTAAGAAGCAGCTTTGACCCAGCGTGCTCGCTGGAAAAAATGTACTGTCTGCCAACCGAGCTGTGGACCGCAGGGAAGATGCGCTTGGGACAGGGGAGGAGAGAGCAGCTGCTGCTGTGCTGCTGCTACAGGGCAAGGGAATTTCCGAATCAATGCCTCGGGATGGCTGGAGAACGCTGGTTATGAACCAGCCACCCCCGTGCTGGAGCACAGTGTGCAGGGCCCTCTTCGCCCCGGTGCCGGCACCTGCTCACCTCGCCACAGGGGCTGGGGGGCTCCGGGAGCGGTGCCACCGGTGCGTGCCCACGGTGCCGGGCTGTGCTCCCTGGCTGAGAGGTGAGCGCCAGGAACACAGCATCACACAGCCCTGCTTTCATCCCTGTGCCCCTTGCTGGCTGCGGCGCTCCCAGCGCGGGTCCCTGCCTGTACCAGCGAGGGGTCCTGAGTGTGCCACAGCTGCCCCCGCCTCACCCTCTGCTCCCCAGCATCTGCTGGGAGGTGGCTGTGCTTTTAAGGAGATGGATTTTGCCCAGTTCTCGCAGCAATTTCAGGCTCGGTGGTCTCTGGGGAAGCAGCTCAGGCCTGGAGAAATGTCTCTGAGCGAGCTATTTTAAACCAAACTGCAGCTTCCTAGGGCACAGACACACGGGCACCCTGGCTCTGCAGCTCCTGGGGCAAGACCCAGGTGCATCCCCAGTGTTGAGAACACATCCCTGCGTGCCGCTGGACATTCGGGTGCATGAGCCACCCCAGCAGCCCCTTACGGGCATCCACAGCCAGCACAGCCGCCAGAGCCACCTCTGGGGACAAGGGGAGTCGGGGCCAGGAGCTCATGCCTGGTGGAAAACTCTCTCTGCTGCATTGTGATACCCAGATCGCTCATCGCATCTTGTTTTCTAAAAGATCACCCAGGGGCAGCGATGATTCCTCCGTTACATGACGCAGACCTTCCCCGGTGAGCGTGGTGCCGGTCAGGTTAGGGCCCCGGTTTCCGCAGGGGGCAGGCTGACATCTCCCCTCCCGCCGCCTGCGCCGCCCAGCTGCGCCAGCACCGTGCCGTCGCCCGCGATGCGCGCCGGGCTGGAAGCAATCACTGCTTGCGGGCTTTCCAGAAATATTCTGCTCTCTTGTTCACTGAACTTTGATCTTTTATTCAATTTTCATTCCTCTGGAAAACTTGGAGACAAAAAGGATGCCCCGATGCTTTCAGCCAGGGAGGAGGGCTGCGAACGATGACGGTGCTGGCTGCCTGTAAAAAATCACAAACAAGGCTGAGCAGGGAGGTGTTCCAAGAGCACAAGGCCAATTATTTCTTTTTTTTCTGAACTTTGCAGGAACTGACATCTCTGCAGCCGCTGCTCTCTAGATAACAAGGGAAGCGAAATATTTCCCCTCACCCCCTCCCCGCACTGACGGAGGGCAGCCCTCCTCTCCTGCTCGCTGTCATTAGCGGGAGGAAGCAGCGAGCTGCAGCTCCGCGCTCTCCTCCTAAAACAGCTGAGTAGGAGGTGACGGAAAAAACATGTTTTCCCAAATCCCTGGCACTTTCCGCTGCAGCACTTGGCTCTGGCTCCACCTGCATCTTGCCGCGTGCTTAGTGCGCTCCCTGGCAGCGCGGGGCCAGCCCAGCTCCGTTTTCCATCTCGCGCACGCTCCCCGAGGTTGAATGCAGCCGATGTGCAGGCTCCTGCACTGTTCCTTTGCACCAAGAGCAGGGATTTAAATAACACTGGAAAACCTATTTTTTGTGGGTTTCTCTGTAAAGAGCCCTTGCAAGGGGCTCGGCTGCTCGGCAGGGGTGGGTGTCCTGCACCAGGGCTGCCAGCTCACCGAAACCTCGGGCTCGCGCCACGCCACAGAAAATCCCCAGCTGCATTTAATCAGCATTTTCCTTGGTCATACTGGAAACCTTTCAGAAGCACAGCTTTGTTCCTGCTTATTTGTGTTGAATTGCTTTTAGGGGGCTAATTCCCAAACAGATGCCTACGCAGGTGCACGCCAGCAGCGTGTGGGCTTTATGGGAAAAGGCTGGATTTGCAGTCAGGGGAAGGATGCGGTTTGCTGCCTGCTGCAGGAGAGGGCAGTAAGGGAGCTGATGCTGAGAGGGGCACAAGTGGCTTGAGCAACCCAGTCACTCGTAAAAGCCAACGAGAAGCAGTGGGGTTTGCATCCACTGTCGGGACATGCGATTCTCTGCTCCAGGGAGCGGGCTGGCAGCGGGGGGGCTGCGAGGTGCTGCTGGGCCCCAGGGGAACTCAGTGCACGCAGCAGGGCCAGCACGGGGCAGCGCGCAGCTCGTCTGCCCCCGCCGCAGGAGGGGTCTCTGCCAGCCCTGGGCAGCCCCAGGAGCACACTCGGAGGCTGGGGCAGCCCTGGCAGCATCTGCCCAGCACCCGCAGCGGGTCCTCTCCCTGGGTGCTGCTGCCACTGCGCTGCACCCACAGGTGTGGGTGACCTGCAGGAGCACCAGGGCACAGCAGGGGCCATCCCCGTCAGACCCACACCGGGGCGCGTCGGGCTGAATCGTGCTCCAGCACAGAGGAAACGAGCAGCGCAGCTGTGGTCTGGCTGGGCCCTGCACAACTGCCTGCAAAGTTTCACTGCTTCAGGCGAGGTTTATGAGTTACAGAAAGAAGAAGCTGCACCCCCCAGGAAGGTTTCCCCAGGCGGCACCATGGCACCAGCACGCCTCCTGTGCCGCACAGCCGGTGGTGGGCGCATAGCGGGGTACGCGCAACTGGCGGCCCCCGTGCCCTGCACCGACCAGAGGTGCCTTGTGGGCAGCAGCAGGGGGACACGGGAGGGAAGAGCTGTGGGCAGAGGGGCTGCAGGTGTGGGGCTGCGGCAGCGCCTTTCCTGAGAGGCGTCTGCTGAGCACCAGTGCAGTGCCACGTGCCCGGTGCCCCAGCACCCCCCGGCTCCGCGGCGTGGCGCTGGGGGCGAGGATGCATGAGGCTGCTGGGCAGCAGGCCTGCGGACAGCCCTGCTCACGGACCTGCCGTGTGTGAGCTGAGTGCTCCGGGGAAACAACTTCTTAGAAAGCAAAGTGCAAAATCAGGTGTGACTCTGCACCCTCCTCTTCCACTGCTGCCGGGCAGGGGGGGACACTCAGCTCCCCAGAGGATCCGGCCCTTCAGCAGCAGCGGAGCCATGAGCTGCGCTCTGCCACCCAGCCTCTGATTTTGGGTGCTTTACAAAAGCGCCTCCGTGCAGAAGCTACACTGAAAACAATTTTGCATACAGCCCTTTCAATTACTAATCTCAAATATTAAAAGGATGTATCCCACAACAGCAGAACAATGTGGATGTGAAAATGAAACTTAATAATGAATAATTTGCTCTCTAGGGGAAAAAAATGCCAAATGGAAGTACATTGTACTTGCAGTCATGTCATTACAGATGTAGTAATTTTGTAGTTCTTACCAACCTCTCATGAAAACAGCACTCCTGAAGCACCTCAAAGCGAACTCCCGGGAAGGCTTCCCGAGCCCTCCCAGCGCAGCGCCCGCGGTGCCGCAATCGCCTGCTCAGAGTGCTGCCAGAACGGGATCAGGAATCCAGAATGGCAAATCGAATGTAAACGTGTCAACAGGAGCAGAGAGGAAACAATGATCTGGGAGCAGCAGACACAGAGCCAGACCTCGGGAAGGCGAATGTGGAGGTGTCAACGGCAGCTGAAAGGAGGCAGCAACCTGGGAGCAGCACAGCAGAGCAGGCTTTGTGGACTGGTAAGAACTGAACAAATTCTTGTCTTTTGCCTGTTTTTTGTGTGTTTTTTTTTCCTTTTCTTTCCTTTTTTTTTTTTTTCTTTTTCTTCCCTGCACAGCGGTACTGCGACTCCCTGCACATCCAGCGGGGGAGCAGAGGCAGACCCAGGGGAGCATCCGCAGGGCCCGGGTCCCACGGAGGAGTTCTGGGGGGGCACGGCGGTGCTGCGGCGGGGCGGGCGGCAGCCCCCTGGCAGCAGGCGCGGTGCGTGCCAGCCCTGCCTGCGTGCTGCTGCACGGCAGGTGAGCAGGGCGGGTGTTTGCCATGCCGCGGAACTCCTCCAGGTGGTTTGCACACTGAAAGGAGCACCCAGAGAGCTGGGACACCCACACAGGGACCGAGCAGGGGCCTGAGCCAGGAAACCTGTTTTCTTGGGTTATTTTTTTTTTTTAAGGAGAAACGCTGGAACATTTGCGTCCACCCTCAAGGGCCCAGCACCCTCCTGCCCCAGAGGCAAGACGCAGCCTTGTCCCTGCTCATCCTGGTGCAGGAGGCACGGCGAGCCCTGGAGATGCTGTGCAGGCCAGGAGATGCTGTGCAGCCCTAGGCTCCAGCCCTGGGCTCCAGCCCTTTCTCTCCCCGTCCGTGGCTCGGCTGTTTGCAGCCCTCTGAACACCGCGTCCCAGGGTGGGCACGGGGCAGGGCCACAGCGCTGGGGTCTGGGCTCCCCATTTTGGAGGCCCCCCATTAGCCCAGCCCGGCTCACTCTGCCCGTACCCTCTGGAGGGGGGGGGTGCAGCAGGGGGAACCCCAGGTCCCCGTGTGCCAGGGCTGCGTGCGGGCGGGCCCTGGTGAGCAGCTCCTTGTGCACAGAGTCCTTCTGCCCCCTCAGCATCCCTGCCCTGGCGGCTCAAAGGAGAAGCTGTGTCTGGACGCCAGCCTGCAGCTCCTCCAGCTCCCTGCTGGAGCAGCCCAAGTGCTCTTTGCCCTCCCCGTGGCTGGGATGCGCGTGGGCAGCCCGGCGGGCGCTGTGCTGTGCGCTGCAGGACGCAGGGGATGGGGCTGGCGGGGCCCACACCAGCGTGTTTAAATACCGCTGCGATTTTCCTGGTGAATAACCAGCACACACCCTGCTGGCAGCAAGCTGGGCGCAGGCGCTGGGATCCTGGCCGTGGTCGCCTTGGCATGGCTTGCCTGGGCTGTCAGCACCCGCGGCGGTGCCACACCGAGACCCCTGGGTGCCCCCCGCCGGGGGCTGCAGGCACGGAGCTGTGGAGGCAGCACAAGGGGGGTTGCCAGCTGGGCTCCTCGGCGCACACAGGAGCCCTGTCAAACCCGTCAACATCCCGCAGGGGCTGGGGCCGGTGTCCCCCGGGGCAGAGCCGAGGGTCGCGCCCCATCCCGCTGCACATGGAGCCGGCCACAGCTGCTGCTGCAGGTGACATCCAGCGGCCACGGGCTGCTGGTGCAGCTGTTGGTGCAGCCTTCGGTGCAGCCGTCGGTGCAGCCGTCGGTGCAGCCGTCAGTGCAGCCATCGGTGCAGCCGTCGGTGCAGCCGTCAGTGCAGCCGTCGGTGCAGCCGTCGGTGCAGCCGCCGCAGCCCCACACCCCCAGCCCCAGCGCCTTGCAGAGCTCCACGGCTCCCAGCCCTCTGCCACCGGCCCCACTCGGGGTGCAGGATGGCACGGCCGTGGGGCAGGAGGAGCCTCGCAGCACGGAGCTGCCGGGCTCCCAGCATCACTGCGCTGCCCCACAGCTCCGGGGCCTCCATGCTCGCCGCACACGGCCGAGCCCTGAGCCCTGCACGGGGCAGGACGGGGGCTGACTTGTACCAAAGCCATGGCAGAGCCCAGGCTGCCCCCCAGCCAGCTGCCCCCTGCCTGCTGGCGCCCCACACACCCCTCCAGCAGGGCCACAGCAGCCACCGGCAGAGCCCGTCCTCCTCCCCTTGGCACCCAGGCAGGACAGGGGGGCTGCTGCTGGGGGGGGGCACAGGGCAAGAGCCGCTGTGTGGCCCCAGCCTCACAGGGTCCTGGGCTGGACGCCCGTCTGTGCCTTCGCTCTCCTGGGCCCTGCTCCTTGCACAGGGGCTGGGATCCCCTGCGCGTACAAGTGCCAGCGGGTGCCTTCGATCCAGGGAAAAGTGGGATGTCCACACCAGGTCAGGCCCAGTGAAAACCAGTTGGGAGGCAGCCCTAAACTGGAGCCTTGGGAAATTGAGTCTGCTGCCAGAGCTGAGTGATGACACATCACCACGAGGTGCCCGCTGGGCACCAGCCTGAAGCAGTCTCCAGAGCGGGCTGCCCATGCGAGGCACCCCCGGGAGCCCAGAGCACCCGGCTGTGTTGGAGAAGGGGCACAGCTGGGCTCTGGAGGCACAGGGAGGTATTTGCAATTTCCTCCCCGTCCCAGGGGGATTTTGTCTCCCCTCTCCAGACGGGAGCAGGAGAAAGCTCGCTTTTCTTCTTCCCTCTAAGAGCTACTTTAATAACTGAAGTATGTGGGGAAGGAGGCCAGTAAAACAAATAAATCAGCAAAGTGGAGCGGCTGTGGTGGGGGCCTGCCTTGCACCCAGGACCTTGCCCGGGAGCTCTGCCCCAGCCCCTGCAGCTCCCAGCACCTTGGTCCCACAGCATCTGGGGACACGGCGGGGGCCAGTGGCTCCCTGCTGCCACCTCCCCGGTGCTGCTGGGCGCTGGGGGGCACTTTGTGCCCCTGTATTTGGGGCATCAAACCCACTGCGATCACGTCGGCATTATGAATGAGCAGCTTCTGCAGAGAAGCTCGTTTTGGGAGAGCGCCCTGTTTACTCTGAAACAAATGTTCACATCCCTGGAAGCTACTCAACGAAATAATCACCAAAACCAACACGGGACCCAGGGCTGTTCTTTCTTTTTGTCCTTGCCCACTGGCCGCTCACAGACATGAAAGGCCCGGCTCTGGCCGGCAGCGCCGGTCACGCAGCCTTTGTCTGTCTGAGCCCGCGGAGCTTTCCCACCGCTCCCTGGCAGCGGCGCGCAGCCGGACACCGAGCCCGGGGGCGTGGGGACGCGGGGGGACGTCGGTGTCCTGGCGGCCAGCAGTGCTGCAGGGCTCGGGCACCACTGGAGCGGGGCGTGAGCCTCCTGCTAGCAGGAAAAGCAGCCCACAGGGCGATTGCAAAACTTCCTGAAACCCCTCACAGTTTGGAGGAAAAAGTCCACCGGTGGTTTTCTGCAGTGGGCCAGCCCCAAAGCAGAGACGTGGCCGCACACTGCCCTGAGCCCACAGCCAGGCTCGGCCGTTTTGGGGGAAGGGCTGGCATGGGGACAGACCCGTCTGCCCAATATCTCCCAGAGATTTCCCCAGAGGTGCTGAGAGCTGGGGCCACCAGCCCAGCAGTCGGCGCTCTCAGAAGCCCTCACACTGGTGCACCTGCAGAGCTTCTGCCGACCCAGTTTAACCTGGTCCAGCTTCCCTGGCCCCCAGTCCTGTCCTCCACCGAAACTGCTGAGTGCCGAGCTCCTCAGTCTTTCTACGAAGCATGGGCCTCTTGTGTCAGCAGGCAGGACACGAGCATCGTGCGGGCACGTGCTCGGCCAGAGCCGGGGAGCGCAGAGAGCGCGCCCCCACCCCTGTGCCTCCAGCGGCCACGCGCTGCACCACGGCACCGGCTCATTGCAATGCAGGGGAACATCTGTCTGCTTTCCCTCTGCCTTTCCTCCCAGATGTTTCACATGAGGCTGTTTGTCCCTTCCAGCGAATCCAAGGTCAAACACGGCCCCGGTACCGCAGCCCCAGCCAAGGTCCCCGCTGCCTGCCCAGCGCCCCGCGGCACCGCGCTCCCGGCGCAGTGAGGGGCTCCCCGGCGGGCACCGCGTGGCACCGGGCCCCAGCTGGCATTTGGCAGCCCTGGTCGGTGGAAACGTTCCCGACCTGTGCTTGAAATGCAGAGGGAGGTTATAAAGCCGTGGCAGGCTACTGAGTCAGCTGGATGTGCCGTGTTTACTGAGCTGGGCGCTGCTGCAATGGACACCGGGAGCCTGGGGCAAGCTGCAGATGGAGCAGGGCTTAACGAAGCACTGGGCGCTTCAGCAGGCGGCATTCCTCAGCAGGAGCTGGGGATGGACAGCACGGCACGGCACGGCACGGCAGGGCACGGCACGGCACGGCACGGCACGGCACGGCACGGCACGGCACGGCACGGCTGCTGTGGCACACAGAGAGAAAGGGGGGGCCACAAGGTGCGGCCCCACCTAGGCGTTACGGGGGTGAATAAGCCTGGATGGAGAAAACAATGAATCAGAGCCGCAGCTGCCCTGCGTTAGCTGTCGCGGAGGCTTGGCGAGCGGCGCTGCAGCGGTGTGCCAAAACTCACACAGCTCCGCGTGCTCCAGCAGGGGAACTGGGGGAAAGTTTTGGGGTTTGGAAAAAAGGCTGTTTGCTCCTAAAAAGTCACACACACACAAACACACGGGGGGGCACGGGGCATCAGTGTCACGGCTGCTGTATTGACTCCACCCTTATCTGCGAGATTTCCTGCTCTCTGCTTTAAAATTCAGCTTGCATTAAAACTGCAAACAACCAGATGTGCTCCGCCAGGGAGGGCAAGGCTACCGTTAACCCTGGGCTGTGCTGTACGGGTTCAGCTTGTTGCTAACGAGCATCCCTCGTTAACCTGACGGATCCTGAGGTGCCAGGCCACCTGGGGAGGGGTAAAATGTCCACATTACCCTGACATGAGACCCCTTCCCTTCCTTTCCCTCCCTTCCCTTCCCTCCATTCCCTTCCCTTGACTGTGCCTGAGGGGCCAGGACCTTTCTAGCTGCAGACCTTGTCACCGACACGGGACAGGTTTTGTGGAGCCTGTGGAGCTTTCCCTGGGACACGGTTCGGTCCCCAGGGCCCCCTACGCAGGAGTCATTAGCAGGATCACGCCGGTCCTTCCACAAGGACGGGTCAGCTGCCGCAGATGCAGTTGTGATGGATTTATGCAGTTCTCCCAGTTCCCAGAGCCCTGGGCCATGCCCGGGTCCGGTGTCAGCAGCGGAGCTGAGGACAGCCGGCTCTGCTCACAGCGGGCCGGAGCTGCCATGCAGGACGAGGTGGCAGCTGCATGACTGCGCTGGGGCCACCGCTGCAAAGCACCTCACCGTGTGCCAGCCCTGGGCGCTGCTCTCACCCCGAGCCACCCCGTCACCTCCCCAGCCCAAACCCCGAGGCCCCGCTGATGGTGGCACACAGCACAGCAGGTCACAGTGGCAGGGCTCCTGCACCTGCAGCTCTGCAGCTTGCGGAGGGAGAGCCCGGCTCCAGAGAGCAGAGCTGAGGCCTTTGGAGCAGGACGGGACACGGTGGGTGTTGCTCCAGCCTCAGCTCAGACAAAAAATACCGTGCTGCGTCCCCGACACCAAGCCCAGCACCGGCTGTGGCCTCGCACTCTGGTGGAAAACCCTCACCGGTTCTCCACCGCCGCTGAACGCCGCTGAGTCCCAGGGCCTGACCCGTGGGGAGCGGGCACCAGCACAGCGTCCCCCCACGTCGGGCGCCCTGAGGGCAAGAGGAGCCCTGGGTCGTTCAGCAAAGAGCTGGGCGCCAACCCACCAGAGGCCCCCGAGCCATTGCCGGGGCTCATTTTGCCAGCACAGCCCAAGCATCACCCAATGCGCGCGGTGCAGGACCGTGCCCGTGAGCTCGCCGATCCCTGCACGCATCGCCCGGCAGCTCGGTGTCAAGCCAGCACAAGCCCGAGCTGGGGAGTGGTGATGGGATTCCTCGGCTCCAGCCTCTGCTGTGAGCGGGGTGCTTGGGGCACGCCAGGGCTGCCCACAAACGTGGCCAAGGCAGCCGGAGGCCAGCGCTCACCTTCCCAGCCCTGGGGGCATGCTGGGGTCTGCTTGCACGTTTTGGGGAGCCGCCCTGGAGCGTGCTGAGGGGCTGGCTGCTGCCTGGGTGGGGAAGTGGGGACCAGGGCAGGGACACGGCGCTCAGGAGGAGCTGCCCTGGGGCTCGGGATGGGGCTGGCACCGCGGAGCAGGGCTTGGCTCCGGGGCCTGCAGCTCAAACGGGAGCAACGGCACGCCAGCACGGGCAGGGGAAAAATCGACCCTTCCCAGCCACCGCCATGGGGTTCCTCGCCCTCTGCAAGCGGGGGCTCCCCGAGCCCCAGCCCCAGGTTGGGGGCAGCAGCAGCGGGACGCGGGTGCAGGGCCAGGGCTGCCAGCACCTTTCTGCAGCGTCAGACGAATCCGCCCGTCCGCAGCCCCACAATTTGTACAGCTTAATCCGACGGGCCGGGGCGCCGGCTCAGCCCCGCGGAGCGCACCGAGGGGGGGGAGCGGGGCGTCCAATCCCACCCGCAGGGAGGGGACTGGAGGTTATGAAATTTGTGAATGGGGAGTGTCTGCGGCTGGAGCAGAGCAGCCGCGGCGCGGGCACTGCCGGGGCAGCGGAGCCACGGGCTGCTGGGCTCCCGCACAGCATCGCCCCGCCGGCACAGCCCTGCCTCGCCGCCAGCCTCTGGAAGACGATGCAGACGAGGGCTGGAGAGAGGAGGCAACCGGTGATGTCTTACGATTTATTTCACTTGTTACCAGCTTAGCTTTTTCTTTTTTTTTTTTTTTCCTTCATTCTAAAGTTTCAGGGGGGAAGCGTCTTCTGAGGCCATTCTCATCCCCTTATCACTTTTCCAGCCCAGCTTCTCCACTGTAACTGTTGGACGGAGAACTGATAAGGGTATGCGAGTGACACGAGCGACCTCGCCCAGCACCGGCCCCGCACGGCAGCAGCTGGGATGCGCCGGCAGGCGTGCCGTGCCGCGTCTGCCGCAGATGTTGGCTTTAAGTGGAACCGACTGCAAAGCAAACTCGGCGGTTAAAGAAACATTTGGTTTGTGCTGAGAGCCGGCAGGTTGTATTGCTCCCCGCTTTTTATCTTTCAGCATCGACAACAGGTGTCCTGCAGGGAAGTGCATTTTTTTAACGAGGTCTTGAGATACTTTTTGTGCGAGGGGTCACGAAATGCTGATTTAGCAAATTGCAGTTTGTTCGTGTGTTGGTGAAGTTAGCTTGCCATTGAGATTCTTTGGAATCGGTATAAAGAGCAATTACAAAAGTAAGACGTAAGACTTGCACAAGTGTGAAACGCCTGTGTTTTATTTCTGTTTGGAATTGTTTACATTAAAAGTTATTTTTTTTCAAATGTGCACATGATTTTAAAGGTGAGTGGTGGCAACACGGCTCTGCCTGCAGCTGATGAAAGGAACGACGGTAACAGAAAGGCAAACATCCCAGTGAGTCATGAGAACAAAACCAGCCAGTTAGGAAAGCAAAATGAAAGCATTAGGTAACGGGGGATATTTGTTTAATGCAAAGGTGTGCCTGCAGCCAGCCTCCCACAGATGCGCACCCCAGTGCCCGCACCCCGGCGGGACCGCAGCCCGCTGCCAGCCGGGTGCACCCGGTGCCGCTCGCTGAGCCTGGCACCCCGGGGGCCGGCACCCCCACACCCCAGGGAGACCCCCAGCCCGGCCCCGGGGAGGAAACCTGGCGGGTGGGGGCTCAGGGAGCGTGCCCTGCGTCCTGTTTGGCCACCCTGCTGTTTTCTGAGAACAGACTAGGCTCCGACCCACCTGCTTGGCACCAGCTTCGCAAACATAGATCTCACGATCTAGCAGAAATAGGTCTCACTGTTTAGCAAAAATGGGTCTCCTGGTGCCGGGGTGCTGTACCAGGTGCTCTGTCTCCTTCCCAGCACTTGGGGTTGGGGCCCGTTCCTGCTTGTATGGGCACAGCCAGCAGCACCACGAGCCCCATCCTGTGCCGCCAGCCCTGGCCCCGCGTGTGCTGCCAGGGGCCGGACGGTGCCGGCACGCTCAGCCCCCTGGCTCACAGGCTGCTGGCCCAAGCACCAGGGATCTGCTGCAGATTTCCAGCCCGCAGCTCCCTGCTGCCCTGGGATGGAGGGGAGCCCAAATCCTCCACCTCCTGGGAACCGGGGCCAGGACCGGTGTGGACGAGGCAGCTCACGGCCAGGCCCCACACTCACCGATCGCCCCACACGGGGAGCCCCCACCACAGGGGGATGGGGCATTGCCACGACCGGCTGTGCAGGTGAGATTGCGGTGGCCTCTGGGAGCAGAGGGAAATGTCAATATTTGCAGCAGGCTCCGTCGCTGCCAGCCTGAGTCAGGAGATGAAATCCTTGCTGTGCAAATGCCCTGCTGACTCAGAGTGCTGAGCACGGGCAAAAAAGGGAAGGGTTGGGCCCTCAGAGCAGCAGGGCTTTGAAGAACAGGGGCTGGGTATGCAGGGGGCAGACATCCCAAACAGGCTGGCACCCGGGGGCCCAGGACATCCCCCCAGCTCAGCGGGGAGCAGGAGGAGCGGAGTCCAGCTCCTCTACAAAACACCTCTCTGGCTTTACGCTCGGTACTTCCACGTCTTGGAGGACCACAATTTGCCCCTGGGTATTGCTGCTTGAACGTCTGCTGGGCGCAGCGCCCAGCTGCCAGCAGCCCCCTCATGCAGCCTGTATGTGCCCCAGGCCAGCCGTGGCAGCAGTGACCAGGCTGTGCCCTGCCCTGCAGCACCTCGCTCGCCCCGTGGCTCCCCAGGACTCCTGGGGGCTGCTGGGCAGAGGCTGGGCAGCATCACGGGCAGGGGGTGAGGATGAGCCCCGAAAGCCAAGCAGGGGCGAGGAGGTTCCTCCTCCTTTGTGCTCCCCCATGGCCAGGGGACCGGACCGAGGGTGCTCCAGGTGCTCCCTGGTGCGGTGGTGGTGCAGCAGAGCGCAGCTCTCACAGCCGGCATCTGCGCGAGGGGTTCAGCCCTGGGACGGGACCTCGCCTGATCCCTCCCCAGATGGGCCCGCCAGCAGACTGTCGGCGTGCATTTAGCCTTCACTCATCGCAGGCGGTGTGATTAAGCCATGAAAAGCGGGCTTAGCGCGAGCTGGAAAACTACTGAGGCAGCCGAATTCCCCGCAGCAGCCCCGGTTCCAGCGCTGGCACAGGGCAGCTGAGCCACGGGGCCGTAGGTGCCCAGCGGAGGCGAAGCCGGGCTGAGCCCCTTCCCTCCCCGAGCACGTAGCCCTTAGATTAAATCCATAAATAGGAAATTCCACTTCTTCAGGAAAAAAAACAGAATCCGGATATTTCATAAGTGTCCCAAGGGACATGAAAGCTGAATCAGGAAATTTCACTCGGCAGAGATATTAAAACCACCGCAGCCCTTCAGACAGCCACGGAAAAGCACCTGCGGCCGCGCGCCCCAGGCAGGCGCAGCGCGAGGGGACACGCACCATGCGCTGGGTCCGGCCTGCCACCGCCTCCCTGCCAGCACACAGAGAGCATTTTGTCTGCAAGAGGCGACCGCCAGGCTCAGGGAGCCAGGCTGCAGCGTGCAGAGCTCCCGCCAGAAAGCAGAGGATTCGGCAGGCAGCTGGAGGGCCAAACGGAGCTGCCAGCGCACGCGTCCCGCACGGCAGCTCGGGTCCCCTGTTGGCCTGGCAGCGGGGGTCCCTGGGGACAGGCAGCGCGCCCAGCCTGCGGAGAGGGGAGCGGGGCAGAAGCGGGTACAGAGGAGGGGGAAGGAAACAGCTCTGAGCCCACCACCGACACCCCCCGGTGCCGGTATCGGGTGCTGGGGCTCAGCTGCAGCCTCACCACCCGGCCCCGGGCATCTGCAGCTGCAACTCCCAGGCCCAGCCCTTTGCAGCCGCAGCCCTGGCAGGGCTGGTGCTGCGGGCTGCCTGCACCGGCCATGGCGTGGGCAGCAGGACCCTGCCTGCACACCCCACACATCACTGCCCCCCCCACAGCCCCCCTACCAGAGGAGCAGACCGCGAGTGCGGTGGCCAAAAAATTGGCCAGGAGGCTTTTCCAGGGGCTGCCAACAGCTGCAGAGAAGCAAGCAGAAACGCTGCGTGTTGTTGTGGCACAGGACAGCAGGGCAAGCAGGGGGGAGACCAGGCGTAAGCGGGGTTTTTTTCCCAGAGAACACACTGCTGGCAGAGCACTGCATGCCGGGGGGGGGGGGGAGAGCCGTGCCCCCACAGCCCCCCCGCACAGCCCGCACCCACCCCGCATCGCCAGCTCCACGGCACGGCGCCGTGCTGAGGCGTGCAGAAGTGCCTTCCCTTGCGTGGCTGGACCAAAGCCAGCCTGCAAGCGCACAGATACCCTCGTCTTCCTCCTCTGCTTACACATCACAAGCTTTTCAAAGCAAAGCCAGCCTGCATAATTCGCTTTCTCGCCAGAGAGGCGTTGCAGCATTTTCCCAGCGCTGCGCAGGCAGAGGAGGAGGGACAGATAATCACGCTAAGCTCTCGCACTTCCCGACGTGGCGGCATGTCGGCAGGCAGCCGTGGGAGCCGGGACGCCGCAGCTCTGGGTGAGAGGCTCAGAGCCTGGGGGACCAGACGTGGCAGTAGCAGCAGAGCAGCCCCCCCGCCGCCGCATGTGCCAGGATGGGGCTCTGGCATCAGCCTGGGCCGTGGGGAGCTGCTGCCTCGGGGACCGGTGACGTGGCTGGCAGGAGGTCGGGCTGCTCTGCAAACCGCTCTGTGCTGGTGCCTTTGTGACCCTCTCCCCCTGCAAGCAGCAGCCGGGTGAGGGAGGGCACCCCCCGAGCACCCCCGAGCCCCCACCGCGCTGTCGGCAGCGCAGCGAAGGGAAGGGAAGGGAAGTGCCAACCTCCCCCGAGCCTCTGCCAGCAAAGAGCCACCCCCACAGGCTGTGCTCAGAGGTAATTGCAGGTTATTACAGCACCGCTGTTGTTAAATACAGATCACTTCTCTTCCGACAAGCATTCTGTGTAATGCAAACTCAAATCATCTCCCTCCTCCACCCGGGCACCTCTCCTCACCTGCCGGCAGCTGTGGCGTGTCACCGCGCTGGCAGAGGACACAGCGTGCATCGGACGTAGCACGGGCACCTCCAGCCGCGTGGTTATTTTCCATGCTCAGTGTGTGTTTGTCCACTGGATCAGTTTACGGGTGGCTCTCAGGCAAGCAAAGGACGAGCTATGAACCTCACACCGTGCATTTCTAGCGCATAACTCAGAGTGCAGTTTTAACAAAACTCCCTGCTGCATCACCCCAGCTAAGTGAATAAATTGTTATTTTATCGCGTTCTTGCAGAGTCCCTGCTGCTTTCCACCCGAAGCTGACTCTGAAACGCGATGGCAGCACACGCAGGGCTCAGCGGAGCCGCCGGGGCCCCGCTTGCAGCCAGGCGAGGCGAGCAGCATCGGCACAGTCTGCTTGCAGGAGCAGGGAGGAGAAATTCCTGCTGACACCTCTCTTGTGTAAGGACCTCAGAACCTGCCGAAATAATTAACTCTGGCTTGCAAGACACCCACAGCCAAGGCACAGACGTGATTGATCTCCTTTGGTGGCTGGGGAGGTGCAGAGGCCCCGGCTCGACAAGTCACAAACTTGAGACAGGAGCACGTGGGTGCCTGTTGCGTGCCCTCCTGCAGCACCGCACCGCTAATAAAATAAGGCTTCAGTCCCATCCTCCCGGCTGCTGCCAGGTTCCCTTGTTCAAACAGTAACGAAAATGAATGTTTCATCGTGCAGAATTTATATGAGGTCAACATAGAATTACTTTCTATATAAACAAGCTTAAATCGAGATGATTTTTAGATGAAGGTCTGTTTGCTGTGCTGGCCTCAGTGCTGCACGCACCAGGCAGGAGCGCCAGCGCAGCTCAGGCGCTATTTACCTAACCTACCTGGAGCACAAAAAAATGCTCGGAATGGGAACCGGGCAGAGGACGCAGGCGGATGCAATGCGGGTGCCAGCTCGTGACCTCGGTCACCTTCAGTGCAGAGAGCACGAGCAGGGCGACATCGGGTCGGATCAAACGCGGGTGCTTCGCTCCAAGCAGGGCGCGTGCAGCGCTTGCAGCAGCACCACCATCGCCGCCTGCGGTGTGGGAAAGTCAGAGAGTGGCTGGGGGCAAGGGGCCCTGCTGCATCCTGCTGGGGGCTCCGCACCACTGGTGCTTCATGCGGCCGGGCACGAGCCGTGCAGCAGCAGGAACCCGACCCCTGTGCTCACCCAGCTCCTAGTGCGTGGGGGCTCCAGCCCCCGGGGGCCACAGACCGCGGGCAGCGCCTGCTGCTCAGTCCTGCTGCTGCTGCCCTGCCGCAGGGCCGTGTCTCCGGGGAGAGCCACCCCAGCCCGCTAGAAACGCTTGCTAGGAAGCGTTTTCCTGCGCACTGCAACGGATCAGCCTCTGTCCTGGAGCCCTGCCTCCCTGCCAGCCCCGAGGACGAGGCGCTGACATTCTGCTTTTGTTGTTTCATGCACTATTACATCTGAGGATCCTTGCAGGGTTAGGAGTGAGACGCAACCCAAAAAGCATTGTAATGACTTCTCAGTAGAGAGCTCAAGAGAAAATGAGTTTCTAAAATTAAACTGCCAAAACGAGAGAATGGAATATTTTTGCATTGATTTCATTTCCATGAATATTTATAAAACTTAGTTTAATAATATTAAATTAAAAAAAAAAAAGAAGAGTATTGGGTGGGAACTACTGCCTGCATCTCCCTTTCCCCATCAAATTGTAACGCAAACACGAGAAAACACTTTAACAGCCAGCTCTGAGCTTCAGGGCTTGCATGCACCCTGCAGGAATCAGGGACTCAGCACCCGGCCAGGAGGCAGTGGGGCAGGTAACGCCCCACAGAGGCTCACCAAAACCCCCGGAGGCCCTCGCCCACGGTGCCAACTCCCACCTGACATCGTGGGTGCAGGCAGCGGTGCTGGCCCCGAGCAGGGAGCTGCGAGGCCGGGGTCCCCCAGGTCCCTCCTGCCTCAGAGGCCATCAGCACCCCAGTGTCCCTGCCTAACGCAGGTGGCAGGGGACAGAGCAGGGACCTGAGCTCGGGGCATTGTTACGGACACGCAGGACACCAGAGCCACCAGTCCTCAAGGGCACAGCACGCGCCATCCCTGGGGCACCGAGCATGACCCAGCGCCCCCCATCCCAGGGCTGCCGGAGGAGATGCTCAGCACCCGCATTCACCTACTGCTGGCTCTGCCACCTCCTCGCCTCCCCGTCACGGCCCCCACAGCAGCGATCCCCGTGGGACGCGGCTGCCGGCACCGTCCCCATACAGCTCCCCGGGAGCGGTGGCTTCTGACCCGACACCTCCCGCAGCCCCCCGGGGCAGCTCCAGGCGGGCACGGCTGCGGCGCTCCCCGCCTGCGCCCCAGCTTCGCCCTCTGTCTTGCAGCCCCTTCCCTCAGGCCAAGCAGCTTTTTCCGCCCATTCCAGACATTTGCCTGTGCTAATCTTAATTGGCAAATAATCACTACAAATTGAATTGCCATTCAGCTCCCCCTACGCCTGCCTATTAACTACTGGAGTCAGCAGGCTCAAAGAACCCGTGGAAAGCTGCTCTGCTCAAGGTGCTCAGCCTGCCTCCAGGTTCCAGCATTTGGCCCCTTGCACCGGGCTGGCCACGTACGTAAATCGTGTGGCAGGGACCCGCCGGGTGCCCAGCCCCAGGAGGACTCGGGTACTCCCCATCTCTTGGGGCACACAGCGCGGCCCCGGCTGGGACAGCCCAGCCCGAGGGACCCAGGCCCTTGCCGGGAGCACCTAGGCTGCAGCTTGCCGTGCTCAGACAGAGCAGTGCAGCTTCACAGGCTGGGAAACAAAGGTCCTCCTCCTCCTCTGCCAGCTGTAAAAATTCCCTCCTGCTTGGGTCCAAGGTTTTCCAGCCTAGCACTGACTGTATTTCTAGGCCTTTCAATCCAGAGGGCTTCTCTACAGATCCTCTGGAGTACAGCCGAGATTTAAAAAAAAAAAAAAAACTGGAGGTGCAAGAATTTATAGATTACAAAGGAAAAAGGACGAAAAAGTGCAAGGAGACAGATACGTTGCCAAGGCAACCACCAACTGCAGGAGTGACAGAGACCAAGGAGAAGAAATGAGAAATAAGGAGAGAGAAAGAAATGATCACAGTTGTGGCATTTGCACACCAACATGCCCAGAAAAGCCGGGCAAGCCGCTGCACCATTAGCCCAGACTCCGAGACAAGGCAACCCTGCAGTGCTCAGCTCCACAGGGACAGCGGTGGGGTCACAAACGCTTTCGCAGCAGCTTCTAAAACACCCGTGCTAGGAAGGAGAAGGCACGGCCAGGGGTGAGGGTGAGGACCCTGGGCAGCCCCATGCCCCCCGAGCAGGGACATCGCCGGGGGCCTGGCACCGACCGCAGCATCCCGGCGCCGTGCAGGACACGACCCCCGTGCACCGCGAAGGCAAGGGGCAGAGACTGCAGGGCAGGAAGGTGCAGTCATCTGGGGGGCAGCACACTGGTGTTATTTGTGCAAAATGTCACACAGTAATTAGAAAATGAGCAGCACTCACTGCTCGGTGACACGTAGCAGTGCCATTTCTATTTTCAGACCTTAACACGGCTTATTAGAGTCAAAGTCTAATTAACGCACAACACTGTCAAGCCAGCGATGGAGGATGACCCAGATTTCACCCATCCCTAAACGCTACTCACTTTCAGGAAGGTTTTAAACTTTGTTCACGCCTCAGACGTGGATCAGAAGGAGCTGGCTGCTGAGCTCCCTGGAGCAGGGTGCTGGCGCTGCGCGGAGTCACTCGCAGGTCCCACCAGGCCCCACGGGCTGCCCCTCCTGGCTTCGCTTCCAAGTGGAGATGAGAGTAGCGAGGGGCTCAGCCCAGCGGGGTGGAGCTGGCAGAGGGAAGAGCTGCAAAGGCGGGCACGTGCATTCCCATGTGGGGCTCAGCCCCTCGGACCCAGGACCCGTACGGACGGATGCTGCACCCATCGGGCACACGGCACGGGAAGGGGCAGGGCCACGACCCCCAGCCCGTGAGAGCAGCACTCCCAGCCTTCCCCCGTTTCCTGAAGCAACACCACTTGGGTGAACAACACTGCTCCTCGAATTGGTTTCCTGGCAGGGAAAAGAGCTCAGCGCAGCACGGTCTGTGCCCCAGGGCACCCCACACCAGGTCCCAGCGGTGCAGCCCGAGCCCCAGCCACGCACCCAGCGCAGGAGCAGCGGGGGCTTTGCACAGCCCCGGGGCAGCTCCCTGCACAGGGCAGGACGGAGCCCCCCAAGAGCGAGCGTCCCACCACAGCAGGGACACGAAGGGGTCGCCGCGGGGAGCAGCCCAGGCTCCGCTCCGCAGGGCTCCCACCCAGGGGCAGGAGGCAGGCCCCGGCCGCAGCGCAGCCCCGTGGGGACGGCGGCTCCCCAGGGACGGGGGACGGAGCGGCGGGGCTCCGGGCACAGGCAGCAGCTCCCCGGAGCACGGCGCAGGCTCGGCCGCCGGCCCCGCTCCGCAGAGCGCCGAGCGAGGAGCTCTCCCTGCCAGGCCCGGCAGCTCCCAAACGCTCCGACACTATTTTTACCCCGCGGTTGCCATGGAAACCCCGGACCCGCTTGCGATGATGCAGCCTCTTTGGGAAGCGCCGTATCACCAGCTGCCTCCTGCCTCCGACTGCTCACCGGGCAGGGGGCCGCTATTTTTGTGCCTCGGCAGAGCCCCCCCAGCGGGAGGTAACGAGCCCTGGGGGTCTGCCCGGCTCGGAAACAGAGGTGGGGACGGATGGAGGGGGCATTTCAGGGCCCATCCCCTGCCCCCCAGCTGCTGCTCCCCAGCCCGGGGCCACCCGAGGGGACAGCAGCAGCCACCCTCTGCCCTGTCCTCCCCCCGGCTGCCCCAGGAGCTGCCTCCTCGTTTCTGTGCATCCCTGAGCACCAGCAAGCCCCGGCCTCACCGGGTCTGCAAGGAGAGGAGGCTCAGGCTTCTCCCTGCGCCTGCAGCGGGAGGATTTCTCCAGCAAGTCACGCTCTGGGCAGACGGACCTGCCAAAGCAGCAGCTGTCGGGGGTTCCCTTCCCCTGGGCAGGAGAGGCTCAGAGCTGGGCTGCTTTGAAGCCACAGAAGGAGACGGCACGGGTTGTCCAACACAGGATATCCCAGGAGGGCTGGGGCCTAGGAGCTCACAGAGCTGGAGATGAGGAAGCAGCCGAGCGGGATTTGTCCCTTCTGCCAGGCTGTGGCCAGCCGTGCAGTACGCACAGCACTCAGACTCAGAAATTAGCAGGCAGCATTTTTAAAGACAGGAGAGGGCTGCTGGTCCTCGTGAGCACCTCCTCCTGCCCTGGCAATGCTGTGGGATGTGGAAAGGCCCTTAAGGAGCAAACAGCCACCTACCTGCTGCACCATTTCTGGTGCCCCTGGGCTAAGGGCGAGCTGCTGCCCTCCCGAGCCAGGACCAACCGGGCAGTGACCGTGCAATGTCCCCATGGTCCCTGCACCAGAACAGCTCCCCAGAGCCCCCAGACCCCCACATGCCCAAGGCAGCTCCGGGCTCTGTGCCCCACTGAGCCATGTGGGTCAGGGGACGCATCCTGCGCTGCGGCCATGCCCCAGCAGGGCAGGAGCAGCATTTGGGGCGGAGGTGGTGCTCTGCGAAATGCCAGCACCAAACGCTCCCTCCAGCACCTGCGTCCGTCCCTCCAGGGTGAGCGTGTTTATAAAAAGCTGCCGTGCGTGGATGAGCTGGCAGAAATAGCTGTGCGCAGCCATCTCCGCACGGTGTAAGGGATGATCACCAGCTGTTCTGCAAGAGCACCCAAAATAGAGCCAGCGCCTGCCATCCCCAGGGAGACGGTCTGCATTTAGCCAAGCCCGCCGGCAGAGGCGAGGCTGCGCACTGTGTCCCCACATCCCCCGGCAGCCCCCACACCCGGGGTGGGCTGCACAGGGCCGGGGAGCTGCTGTGCCAGGAGGGGCCCCTGCAACAGGAGATGGCCCGGGCTCTGACAAGCCACGGGCTGCATTCACTGCAGCTCCTCCCGTGGCCCCAGAAGCACTTGGAGCTGCGGCCACCCCTTGCCACTCACAGCTTTGGCCTCCTGGAGCAGCACTGCAGCCCCTGCACAAACGCACCACAGACCACAGCAGCACCAGACACGCCAGATGTCCCGTCACAGGCCCTAAGCAGCTGACAGCAGGTCCCTCCTCCCAGGCCAGGCTCTAATTATAACTTCCAAAAGCTGTAATAAACTGACCAGAGCTGCTTGTCTGCAGCGAGGTCTCTGGAGCGGCCCAGCGAGCACTCAGCAGCTCTGCTGTCCTCTGCTGCAGCACAGCGCGTCCCCTGCCGTGCTCCCGGTGACTGCACAGGGTGCCGGTGCCCATCGCAGCAGCATGGGCCAGCCCAGCCCCTCGCCAGAGCATCTTCATGGGCAGCGCTCCGGGCACTGCTGGAGTGCCTGGGGGCAGGATCCTGCTGGGCTCGGCCCTCTCCTCTGCCACCCCCAGCCCAGGCCCCACACCTCCCCCCAGCACTTCCAGCCAAGCCCCCTGCCCCACGCAGCCTGTCCCGGGGCCACATCCAGCCCCTGCACCAGAGTTTCAGCTTCTCCCCCTGCAACCATCACTGACGGCCCCATTGCCATGGCACCCCCAGGATGCTGGACGGAGGAGGCTGAAGCCAGGATCCGGCCTCAATCCCCTGTCTGGGAGGACCCAGCCCACCCCCCAGATGGCCACTGGCAGCAGTTCCTGGACAGCCCCGTGCTCGCTGCCAGCAGCACGAAGCTGCAGGATGAGCTGGCCCTGGCAGCACAGGCACAGCTCTGCCCTCACTCCCCTGTCCAGCCCCCTGGGGGCTCTCGGACAGCACTGCCTGCATCTGTGCTAGCAGAGAACCAAGAGCGAGCCACACTGATGCTCCTGCAGCAGAGGTGACTTCAAAATGTTCAGTCCAGAAGGACAGGGAGGGTTAAAGCTGAGATGACAGAGCACTTTCCAGGCATCTCTACGCACCCCTTGGTTCAGCCAAACCCCCTCACATTCATGATAAACCAAGGAAGGAGCAGGAATATTCAGCCCAAATCTGCTTCATAACCAATCACCCATTTAACCCAAATCTCCTGCTGTAGGCACTTCTGTCTGTATGTTCAAGCAACTGGGCCTCACACTCCCAGCCCGGTGAACTGGCACTGGGCACGCAGTGCTGCTCACCTGGCCGAGGAGCAGAAGCTGGCCCCGAGCCGGGTGGGTGCAGCCGGGAGGCTGCTGCGCCCCTCACCCCATCACCGGGGAGAGCACTGCAGCCTGAGGAGCTCGGGCATTACTCAGCAAATCGTTATGAATAACTAATAGTGCTGAAAAAATGCAACCTGTGATAATGTGTGAATAGGGAAGGGGTGGCACATCTCCATTAATCACTCATTATGAATTATTCAACAAAACAGGAAGCAGGAGGCAAATGTTTGGTGTGGAAGTGGAGTGGGCTACAACGGACACTCCAGCCCCATCCACGGGGCACCCCCGGTGTGATCTGAGTTGTCCAGCCCATGCAGACAGCCCCGCCAGCGCTACCCACACCCAGCCCCAACCCAAAACGCCCCATGGGCAGCCCTCCAGCAGCTCCTCGGGGCTGGAAACCAACGGGCAGAGGGAGCCGGCATCACCACGCACCGGGGCAGGGCTGGGCAAGGGTCCCGTGCAGGCAGGGGGTGCTGGCTCCTCAGCTCTTGCTGCTGACACTGTCCCCAGCATAGAGAAGCGCTACCGGGAGGAATAATTAGAGCCTGGGGGACGTCACACGTGACTCACTGTGTCTTGGCAGCCCCCTGTACAGCACGGCCAGCTCTCCATGCAGCAGCTGATGCTACATGCTGGAAACGCAGCAGCCCCTTCACTTTAAAGCAGCCCCACCAAACCTCTCAATGGAACCACTGCAGGATGCGACCAGCCCAGGGCACACCACGGGCCAGGAGCTGGATGAGGCCACCTCCAGCCCAGACCCCTCCGCTGGGGCACCTTGCCCCAGGGGACAGCCTTGTGCTGTCCTGCGTGGTCCGTCACATCGCCCTGCCCTCGCACAGGCACCCACTCCCATCACATCTGAGGTCCCAGAACCTCTTTCCCCTGTTGTGGCTGTACCTCGCTGCCCTTAGCTCTGAAATCACCGGGGCAGGTGGGCGCGTTTCCTCTTGATCCAGCCCAAGAACGCCCGCTCCACACCAGGAGCTGCAGGGCTGCCATCGGGAGCAGAAGGGAGAACAAGCCCACACTCCCGGGGAGGGAGTTCTCATCCTGCCAAGGCAACTTCTGTGATTCTAAATCTGTTCTGCATGTAGAGCTTTGCTACAAATAATCTGCTGTGCATGCATCTGTGAAAATGAATGGACAAACAGTTACATTTTCAGAGCTTATATGGCCAATTTAGCAAGTTAGTGAGAAGTCTTTGCTTTACTTGATTTAATAAAGAAGCTGCCATAAAGTTTTCCTAAATGCTTGCTAACGTAATAAGACCTACTTCATTTTTCTGCTGGCTCTGATTATTATTGTTATTATCATCTTTTACCAAAGAAGGCTACAATTTTAGATTATATTTTAGTAATCACAAGAGAATTTCCCTTAATGTTAATCTAGTTTCAGAGAGAATACCATAATAAGTACCACTACAGGCAGCAGTAGCCTGCTAAATTATAGAATCGTGTGCAACGTTGTGTTTATCACACATTTATGACCATTTTTCCCCACCTTGTAGCCAATTACCTGTTTCTGCTGGGACTACTCCTGAAGAACCAATCTTCGCAGCAGAGCAAGACGGGCTGGAGGCTGCAGGAAAGCGGTTCTCTGCCTGGATGGGAGATCCAAGGGCCGGAGACTTCTGCCCCTGTGACAGCAGAAGGTCGTGGTAGCTTCTCGCCAGACACCGAGGGGAGGCTCTGCCCTAGGAAACAGCACACGGCCTCTGGCTTCCCCCTGCAACAGAGCACTTCGGCAGCCCCCGTGTGCACACGCAGAGCTCAGGGTCACATTTTTGCCAGGTGGAGCCCGGGGGTCCCAGCCCAACCCTGCCCCAGGCAGGTCCAGCCGCGGGCTCTGCCCAGTTTGCTCGCGACAGCCCCCAGGGATGGGGGCACCACAGCCCCCCCCCGCCCCGGGGAGCCCGCTCCCTGCTGGGCTGCCCTCAGTGGCACCGTGGCACACGCGGGGCACGGCACAGACCGGGCAGAGCCGCGCACCCCGCACACGGAGCCACGCGGCCACGGGCAGCCGCACGCAGCCCCCCCGTGCCTGCGCACACGCGTGGCGGGACAGAGCCGTGCCCGGGGCACGCGGAGACCCCCGGGGCACCCGCTCACGGCGCTGCCTGCATCGCCCCCCCGGGACGGGGCACCCGGCGTGCACACGGACACACACACACGGACACACACGCGGACCTCCGAGGCTCCGCACCCGGCCCCGCGCTCGCACGCTGCGCAGCCGGGGGCACGCGGGCACGCGCCCCGCACACGGCCACGCGCGGAGGCGGCCGGCAGGACGCCCGCCCGCTCCCCCCCCCCCCCGGCCCCGCCGCTCCCCGCAGCCAGCCGGGGGCGGACGCGCCGCCCCCCGCCTCCTCCCCGCGCAGCCCCGGTGCGGCCGGGCACGGCCGGGAGCAGCGGGCACGGCGGCGGTGCCGCAGCCGCCCGGGGCGCACGGAGCGGGCGGGGGGCACCGGGCGGCGGGGCCGGCCCGTCCCGGGGGCTCTGCCCGGTGCCCGCGGCGCCGAGGGAGCCCCCGCCGCGAGGGGAGGGAGGGGAAGGACCCCCCCCCCAAAGCCCCGGTCCGTCCTGCTGGCCCCCGGGACGGCGGGAGGGGCCGAGGCACCGCCACGACCCGGCGCAGGACCGGCACGGGACCCGCCGGCGGCCCCGCGGCCGGGACGAGGGGGATGGAGGTGAGAGCTGCGGGCACCCGGGGAGGGCTGGGGGCGCGGGGGGGGGCGCCACTTACCGGGCCGGGGCCGCGCGTCCTCCGCTGGGGAGGCTCCGGGGACAGCCGGTGAGCTGCGGGGCGCTGCGGGCTGGCGCTGCCCCTCGGGGGGGCACGGCGGGAGGGCTGGAAGCTGCTGCCGGCTGCACGGCCGGGGGGGGGCAGCGGGAGCGGGGGGCGAGCAGGCGGCAGGGTCGCCGTGCCTCCAGCGTGCCCGCGGGGCCGGGCGTTCGCTGCCGCTTCCAGCAGAGCTCCGAGCCGCTGCTTCTGCCTCGTGCACGGAGCCCGGCGGCTCTCAGAGCTGCGGGTGCTGCTCCTCGAGGAGGCAGGCACGGGGCCGGGTGGCGCTCGGATCCTGGGCGGTGGCACTGGGGCAGCACGCGGGAGCCTTGCCCAGCTGGATTTCCTGGAGCCAGCCCGTGGCAGGCAGTCAGGGAGCACTTTCCAGAAGAGACCGTGCCCGTTGAGCCTCTTGAGCCAGTCCTGCCGCGAGTGGAAGCTGCTCTCCGACAGTACTCTCCCGCACAAGCAGCTCACACCACCACGAAGCAGCACAGGGTTACAGACAGCATTTCCCTCAACAGTGAGGAAGCAAAGATCACGGCCTCAGCTCAAGAAGCCGCAGGAGATGCTCACAGGCTCCAGCGGGCTCTGCCTTACAGCCTGAGGGACCTCCGAGACACGGCAGAAACCACACCAGCATCGGGGCCATTCTGATTTCTCTGGCACTCGAGGAAATCAGCTGCATCCAGGCAAACGCCAGCACGGCTACTGGAGAAGTAGAGCTGGAAAAGAGTGAGGCAAGATGAGCTGAGAGTTGTATTGCCAGGGGGCAGCAAGAGCAGAGCTGCTCCGCAAGGGGAGGCCAGCTGTAAGCAGCAGGTGACCATCGCGCAGGCAGGTGGTGGGATCGCATCAGCAGGGACAAGGTGGTGACAGGTCCCATCCGCAGAGAGCATCCGGCCAAGGCACGGTGACAGATCAGACCACGAGGGAAGTCCAATGAACAACTCCAGTCTGACAGGGCCAGATGCAGCCTTGGGCACCCACACACTCAAACCAGGTCCAGGCCTCTGGGCCTGCATTTAAATAGAGCTCCCAGCCTGGGCAGAGTGGGTGGGGTCCCAGGTGAGGCTGGTCAGGGCAATTGAGGCTGATTGGGGCACTGAGGGCACATGCCTAAAGCAGAGTGAGGCCAGAGACCCTGTGCCTGATGGGGCTTCTTGGAAAAATAAAATACATCCTAAAATTAGATTACTGAGAGTGGACCGATGTCATAAAGTAAAAGCGTTGTAGGGGTGTGAGAAGGCTGGGCCAACACGTCTCCCAGCTGCCACAAAGCTGCTCTTTTGCTCCAGGAGGTCCCAGAAGAGAACAGGCTTTTCCTCCTGCTGCAGTTCCCCTTGCACCCCAGCAACCCCAGCAGGCAGCAGGAGATGCTGTGCATAAGGCCAGAGAATCACAGCACTGGTTGGGTTGGAAGGGACCTTAAAGATCACCCAGTTCCAGCCCCCTGCCATGGGCAGGGACACCTCCCCCCAGCCCAGGCTGCCCAAAGCCCCATCCAGCCTGGCCCCGAACACCTCCAGGGATGGGGCACCCACAGCTCCTCTGGGCAGCCTGTGCCAGTGCCTCAGCGCCCTTGTGGGACAAAATTCCTTTCTCATATCTAACCTAAATCTCTTTTGATCTGGGAAAATGCATGGGGGGGGGGGTGGCACCCACGGGAGGCAGAGCAGCGCTGGGAGCGCGGCACTCCAGGGAGGGAGGCGGGGACGGGGTGAGGACCGGGGCAGAGGCGCCAGCCTCACCTCTCCATCCCGGTTGCTTTCCCAGCTGCCGGCTGACGCTGCCCTTCCCTGCCAGTGAGCAGCGGGTGCCATGGACGAGGTGACGGTGCTGCAGATGGGGGAGAACTCCCTCCTGAAGGCGGTGTGGCTTGGCCGGCTCCGGCTGACCAGGCTCCTGCTGGAAGGGGGGGCTTACATCAATGAGAGCAACGAGAAAGGGGAGACCGCCCTCATGGTGGCCTGCATCACCAAGCACGTTGACCAGCAGAGCATTAGCAAGGCCAAGATGGTGAAGTACCTGCTGGACAACAGAGCCGACCCCAACATCCAGGACAAGTCTGGGAAAACGGCCCTCATGCACGCCTGCATCCGAGGCGCCGGGGGAGAGGTGGTGTCCCTGCTGCTGGAGAACGGGGCTGACCCCAGCCTGGAGGATCACTCCGGGGCCTCCGCGCTGGTCCATGCCATCAACGCGGACGACAAGGCCGTGCTGCAGCACCTCCTGAACGCCTGCAGAGCGAAGGGGAAGGAGGTGATCATCATCACCATGGACAAGTCAGCCACCGGCACCAAGGCCACCAAGCAGTACCTGAACGTGCCCCCCTCGCTAGACTTCAAGGAGAGGGCCCCCCCCGAGGCGTGCACGGCAGCCCCCAGCCTCAGCCTGACGGCAGCCGTCCCGTCCCCCCCGCCCGCTGAGAAGGAGGACGGTGCCTTTGGGCCACACTCGGCCCAGCCCGGGGACAGCCCCCCTGCCAGGGCCACCACCGAGCCGCCCTCCCCGGGGCGGAAAAGCGGCGCTGCCAGGAGAACGCGGCTGCCCCAGCTGAAGCGGCTGCAGTCCGAGCCCTGGGGGCTGGTCGCGCCCTCGGTGCTGGCCGCCTCCACGCACCACGAGGACCAGCGGGTGCGCACGGACGACGAAGTCATCATGGGCATCGGTGAGCTCTCCTTTTCCAAAAAGGCTCCCCTCACCCGGAGCAACAGCAGCAAGAGCAAAGACCCGTCTCTCTTCCCCCTGGTGGACGAGCAGGCTCTGAGGACGCCGTCAGCCTCGGGGCCGGTCTCCAGGAAGGCGGCCTACGAGAAGAGCCCGGCCGGCCCCCAGCGCCTGCCCCGCAGGAGCACGGTGCCCGAGCAGCCGGAGAGCGGCGGCCCCGGCTCCGCGGGCCCGGCGGCGATGGAGGCGCTGCACTGGCGGAGGCTGGGCGCCGAGCACCACGACTGCGACGACGGCACGGGCCTGGCCGAGGTGGGGAAGGTGGCCTCGGAGAGGAGGAAGCTGAACGGGTCCCACCTGGCCCTGCTCAACGGCTCGCGGGAGGCCCTGGACAGCCTCGCCAGCACGTCGCCCGGGGCTGTCCGGCGCCGGCCGCCCAACCTCCTGGAGCGGCGAGGGTCTGGGACCCTGCTGCTAGACCACATCTCTCATACCCGGCCAGGGTACCTGCCCCCTCTGAATGTGAACCCCAACCCCCCCATCCCTGACATTGGCTCCAGCAGCAAATCTTCCTCCCTGCTTGCTGCTGGCTTGAAGTCCCTGGTGCCCATCGCTCCCAGCTCACCCAAGCGGGGTGACTTGAGAACCAAAAAGAAGCTTCTCCGGAGACACTCCATGCAGGTGGAGCAGATGAGGCAGCTCTCTGATTTTGAGGAAATAGTGGCCCAGTAGCCAAGTCACAGTCGATTTCCCAGAAGATTTACCAAATACGTGCTCTCTGTAGAAACATACATGATGGTTCCTGAACAGAGCGGTCGCTGGCTCCGGGCAAGTGCTGGCAGCCCTGGGTGTTCAGCCCCGTGCCCAGGGGCTGAGCAAGGAGGGTCTCGTGCTGCTTCCCAGAGCTGGGGAGAGCCAGGAGTCGCAGGCGGCAAGGAATCGAGCCCAAGCATCTGTCATGTACTGATAACTCATTTCTGGACTTTCCCCCAAGAGTAACTATCTGAGAAATCCGATCCCAGAACATCTCAGATACAGAGTCAGGCTTCACACAAAGGCTCCTGGCTGCAGTTTATTTATTCCTAATTATTTACGATCCGTTTTTCTTCCATCCCACTCATTCTAATACAGAAACCGGTCTGGGAGCCCCACGCCAGGGAGCCGGGGGCTGGTGGATTTGTGAAGTGCCTACCAGGAAGGAGCTTACTGCTGCAAGAGGTTGGAAGAGCAGAAATAACCCTCCTTAGCAATTGAATGTATTTATACCCTCACTGTGCTGGAGAAGGGAGAGGATTCCTGCCTCAGAGATTTCCAAGCACTTTGAAAGGCCAGAGGCTGAGCTAAATCTCTCGCTGGTGCAACCCAGTGTCTTCAGCGGGCCTGCCACCAGGACGGATTTGCCTCAGCATCTCGAGAGCCACCAAGGCGCAGGGGCAGTTCCCACCACACTGAGCAACTCCGAGCACTGACGTCCCAGCTTGTCCCTGCGGGAAGCTTCCCCCAGGGGAGCGAGGGTGCCGAGGATGGCACGTGGCGAGCACCGGGGCTTCGTGCCAGCCGCAGGCAGCCGCAGCCAGGACGCTTCCCTCCTGCTGACCCCGCTGCCACCACGGTCCTTTGGGGCGAAGCGGGCGCAGGGACACGGCTGGGGCACGATTGTGTCGCCACCTCCACCCCTCGGCCGTCCCGAACCCGCCCGCGATGAGCTGGTTCCTTACCCAGGGCATTAGTGGTCTTTCTCCGGGCTGTTGCAAAACTTTGCACGGGTCCTGCACACAGCAGCGTCGTGTTCTGGTTTTATCTGCACAAGAATGTTCCCTGAAAGTGCATTTTAGATTTAAATATGCTATTTAGAGCAAAGGTGGGCTTATATTTTTACAGCCTTAAAGTTTACACTTCCTGTCTGTCAAACGTCTTATAGATTGAATTTCAGGTGTATTTTACCTATATCAATGAAGTTTGTCTCATATTTAAGGCTGTGGAATTTTAAATCCCATAGCTCTCGTTTCTAAATGTCCTGATATTTCGTGGTGTGTTTGGGTGTTCTTCAAGTCGTATTTAATGTCATCTGCCAGCAGTCTGAGAAAACCAGGGTGCCTGCAAACCGCAGCTCGCCCGTTACGAGCGCCCTGAGCGCTGGTGCCGGGCGCGTGCCGGGCGCTTCCCCGCGGGCCGCCCCGCACCCCTGCCGTGCCTTTGTCCAGCCGCCTGCGGGCTCGGGGTGTCCGTACCGCGCCCCGCGGCCTCTCCTCGCCCTTCCCCTTCTCTCCCCCCGGGCCCCCCCCCGGGCCCCCCCGAGCCCCGCGGAGCCGCCGCCTCCCGCCCGGAAGAGCGGCGGGGCCGGGAGCGGGCCGGGGCCGCTGCCACGTCAGGGCTGGGCGGCCCGCGGGCGGAGCGGGGCCGAGCGGGGCCGGAGCGGGGCCGGAGCGGGGCCGGGAGCGGGGCCGGGAGCGGGGCCGGGAGCGGGGCCGGGAGCGGCGCGGTGCGGAGCGGGCAGGATGCGGGGCTGGGCGCTGGCCCTGCTGCTGGGCGCGCTGCGGGCGGGCGGCACCGAGCTCACCTTCGAGCTGCCCGACAGCGACAAGCAGTGCTTCCACCAGGAGATGGAGCGGGGCCTCAAGTTCACGCTGGACTACCAGGTACTGCCCGGGACCCTGCCCCGGGACCCTGCCCCTTGCCATGTCCCTTCCCGTCTCCCCCCGTCCCTGCCCATGCCCCTGCCCGCATCCCGCCGAGCCCCAGCCAGGGCTGCCCCCGCACCTCTCCCGTGCACTCCCCGCTCCCCCTGCGCTGCTCTGGGGGCCATTCCCTGCCCCGAGCCCTGCCCAGCACTGCCCGCCCTGGAGCTGTTTGGCAGAGCCAGGATGGACCCGCGGGGGCTGCAGCAGCCCCCAGAGCAGCGGCAGGGGCTGTCCCCCTGCCCGAGTGCCCCACCTGAGCCCTGGGCACCATGGGGCAGAACCTCCCCAGGCCTGGGCCCCCTGCCTGCGGTGGGCAGCCATGGGCACGGTGCCCGTGCTGCTGAGGGCATGGCCGTGCTATGGGCACGTGGCAGGACAGCGCCGCTCCGTGCGGGGCGCAGGGATCCTCCGGAGGCTCGGCAGGTGCCACCAGCATCTCCTTGCGCAGGTGATCACCGGAGGGCACTACGATGTGGACTGCTACGTGGAGGACCCCAATGGCAGGACGATCTACAGGGAGACCAAGAAGCAGTATGACAGTTTCCCGCACCACACCGAAGTCAAGGGCATCTACACCTTCTGCTTCAGCAACGAGTTCTCCACCTTCTCCCACAAGACCGTCTACTTCAACCTGCAGGTGGGCGACGAGCCGCCCATCCTGCCCGACATGAGCAGCCGCGTCACCGCCTTGACACAGGTGCGTTGCGCAACGTGGCCGCTTCCCGCGGCAGGAGGACGGTGCTGCTGCAACTCCTGCTGGCGGCCAAACGGCACGGCCCCGCAGGACCAGGCTCGCCCCCTTCCCCTCCGCCAAATGCAGAAGTGCCAACCGCCGGCCAACCGCCCCTGCGGCGTGCCAACCACGTCCTCCTCCTGCTGGCACAAGCACAGCCGCCGTGCCAGCTGAGCAGGCTGGGACCGAGAGCCCTTCCCTGAGCCCAGACACCTGGGCAGGGCTCTCTGTTGTGCCCTGCAGCTCCAAGCAGGCCCCCTGCTGCTGGAGGCTGCTCTGCCTCGAGCACCACTGCGCTCGGGCAGGGGCTGGCAGAGACCCAGCCGCGCAGGGAACCGCTGCCTGTCCCCGCTGCCTGAGCACGGTCCTCGGGCTGGGCTGTGTGGGGCCCCGCGAGCAACAGCGTGTGCTTGTCCCCCCAGATGGAGTCTGCCTGCGTCACCATCCACGAGGCTCTGAACGCGGTGATAGACTCCCAGACCCACTACCGGCTGCGGGAAGCGCAGGACCGGAGCAGAGCCGAAGACCTCAACGGCCGGGTCTCGTACTGGTCGGTGGGGGAAACCATCATCCTCTTTGTGGTCAGCATTGGGCAAGTGATGCTGCTCAAAAGCTTCTTCACCGAGAAGAGACCAGGCAGCGGCGGAGCTGGCACCTAATGCCGAAGCTGTGCCCACGCCCAAACTGCAGGAGGGGAGGCAGGAGGGAGCGGGCAGACAGCGTTCCCCTGGGTCACACTCAACCTCTGCTTTTCGCAGGGTGCTGCCGTGGGGACATGGCTGGGGACGGAGCAGAGGGTGGCGTGACTGCTGAGCCGGATGGAGGACGGTCACCCGAGCACCAGCCCCCCCACACGAACCCCACCAGCAGCACCTCCCGCTTTGCTGCCACCCCCCCCGCCTGCTGCCCCTCCGTGCCCTGCCCCGCTCCCCGGCTCTCCCAGGGGTTTGGGCTCGCGGAGGCTCAGCACCAACGCTCTGCTCCCGTGTCCATGCCAGGTGCAACTGCAGGGTGCAGTCACAAGGCCACGGGCACCCAGCAGAGCGCAGGGCAGGGGGCTGTGCCCCCAGCAGAGCCCCCAGCGCCCCCCTCCTGGGTGCTCCCGCAGCCTGCCGTGCTGCCCTGGGGGCTGCAGCATCCGTGGCTTCTCTGGCCGTGCGAGGCAGGCGGAGCGGCTGTGTGCGCACAGCTCCCCTCTGTGTCCGCAGCGGGCAGGTTGTTCCCTGTTCCCCTGGAGCATGCTGCAGCACCGGCCGAGGCTGGGAGCAGGGTCCCAGGAGACCCTGGCTGGCTCAAAACACAGAGGTGAGGTTTCAGCAGGGGCTTTTTGCTTGGTTATTTCATGTGCTTTCACACTTCTCACGATGCAGCATTTCCCAGGCCCTTTCCTGCCACAAGCGCAGGCGGTGTGCGCCACAGAAAACATTTTCATCCTTACATGAGTCCATGCCAGGGACTTGTGCTGAGACCCAGACCCCTTCCCTGAGTCCCAGCCACCTCAGCAGAGGCTCTCGGGGGGCAAGTTGGGTGGGTTCATTGCACCGTGTGAGGCAGCAGGGGCGGGCACAGCTCTGCTTTGTCCCAGCCAAGGAAGCCCCCAGGAGCCCCGCTCCCTGCAGTCCCTCGGGACAGAGCCCCCAGCAGCAACGGCTGCAGCACCCAGCCGTCCCCAACCCCTCCAGCAGCTCCTGCCAGACCCATGGGAGGTCAGCACCACTGTCGTTCCCCTTTGCCACTTCATAATAAACCATGCGACTGTGCTTCCTGCTGCTGTTTCTGGGCACTGCTCCCATGTCCTGGTACTCAGGGCCACCGTCGCTGCCTGCAGCGGGTGCTGCCAGCTCCTGCCTCACCGGGCTCGCCCCCAGAGCTCCCCCAATGCCATCAGCACCTGCACACGGCCCCTGCCCCTCCTGGTGGCCCGGTGTGCCCCTGGCCCTGTACGTGGCAGCGCTGCCCTGCGGGGCCGTGCCATGCCGGGCTGTGCCGTGGTGTGGGCACGGGGTTATGTGCCGTCCTTGAGCCCTCACCAGCACCAGGCTGTGGTGATGTGGGGGCTGCAGCTCTGCCCCCGGCTCCCTCCCAGCTCCCTGCAGCGAGTGCGGGGCTCTCCCGGTGCCCCCCAGAGCCCAGCCCACTCTGAGGCTGCGTCCAGCCCTGCAGCAGAAGCCCAGGGCTCGGGGAAGGGTGCCCATGGCTCACTGGGCCCATCCCACCCATCGATGGAGCAGAGACAGGCTCAGCACCTGCTGGAGCGGTGCCAGGCTCCCTGCTGGCCCATGGCAGACCTCTGTACAAGGGGTTGGGTTTTGGCAGGGCCAAAGCCTTCCCCGGCCCCTGCTGCCTGCTTGCAGCCCATGCCAAGCACAGGCAGGCCCAGCAATGGCTCCAGGAACTGGCAAATGCGCTCCCAGCAGAGGTCCGGGTGCCAGACCCCGGGGGACCTGCCAGCAGCCCCCCACCCTCGCAGAGGCCCCAGGCACAGCTCGCACCGGGGGCTGTAGCTGCAGTTCCCACCCCACAGGAGCAGGGCGGCACAGCCACGTCTCCAGGCATCCGTGGCCCCGGCGGCCGTGCTGGCCTTGGAGCAGCCGCCGCAGAGCCGGGAGCTGCTGGGCTCCCGTGCCTCGCAACGACCTTGGGCAGGAGCCCAGCTCCCGTTCCCAGCAGCGGGCACAAGGCTGGGGCTGTGCCTGGGGCGAGCAGCCCCCAGCAGCTGCTGCAGGGGGAGCAGCACCAGCCCCATCCCACCCGCAGACATCCCTGAAGCTGCCCCCCTGCAGCAGGGGTGTCCCCAGGGAGTCCCCGCTGTGGGGACAGGAGCAGCTCCAGGCCGGGTGCCCTCGGGGACAGCAGCGGGGGTCCCTGCACAGCCCAGCCCCAGCCCCGTGAGCCGGCAGCCCCAGCACAGCCCAAGCTGGGGATGGATGCAGGCAGCGCAGGAGTTGGCCACGGGGTGCTTTATTGCTGCGTCCTGCCCCAGCACAAGGCTTAACGGGCACAGAGAGGGAAGAGGAGACCCGGGGGCACTCGTGCCCACCCGACCACAGGACCAGCTCTGCCCCACTGCTTGCAGAGGTGCTTTGTGGCACGGGAGCAGCGCCGCAGAGCCCCCATCACTTGTGCTCGCTGTTGTGCCATCACGGGTCCCCTGTCCAGAGCCCCCTGGGGATCTGTGCCACGTCGGGCCAGTCCCGGCTCACAGGGTGCTGCTTTGGCAGGAGCCAGCCCCAGCGGGCAGCCCCGGCCCCCCCGCACCCCCAGCACCCCGCCTGGCCCGCAGGGACAAGGCCGAGCAGTGGAAGGAGCCCGTGGCCGGGGAGGGCGGCTCGGGCTCAGGGCTGTGCCCACAGGGGCAGCCGCAGCCCCTCCGGAAGGGGATGGTGAAGAGCCCGTAGGTGATGGGGTCCAGGCAGGCGTTGAAGAGGCCGAAGATGAAGAGGATGTGGGTAAGGGACGGCGAGACCCTCTTCTGCATGGCCCGCGGGCAGAACCAGTACCACAGCCCCAGCAGGTAGTAGGGGGTCCAGCAGAGGATGAAGGAAGAGACGATGACCAGGCTCATCTTCAGCATGCGCAGCCGTGCCCGTGGGATGTTGTTCCCGGAGCACCGCAACGGCACGTCCCTGGAGGAGACTGAAACGCAGCAGGGGACCCCTGAGCGGGGGGCTCAGCCTCCTGGCCAGGGCCAGGGACCTGCACACTGAGCGGGGCGTGGAGGGCCCCACACAGCCCTGGCCTGGGCTTCACCCCCGGGATGCTGCTCGCTGCTCCCCCAGGCAGGGCCCTGCCAGCCCCCACTCACAGAGGCCAGAGCCCATGCGCCGGGAGATCTCCAGGAGGATGCGAGCGTAGCAGCAGACCATGATGAGCAGCGGCAGCAGGAAGAGGCAGGTGAAGCTGAGCATGTTGTAGAGGGTCTCGTGCCAGCGCTGGGGGAAGCTGCCCCGCGTGGTGCACTGGGTGAAGTTGTGCGGGGGCTGGAGGGTGACGGTGTGGAAGAGGAAGAGCTGGAGGCAGAGCAGAGGCGGGATGGTGCCAGCCCCCGGGGGCTGCAGAGGGCACAGAGACCCTGCACCTCCCCGAGGCAGCGCGCGGCGATTCAGGCTGCAGAGCACCAGAGCGGCAGGGTCAGATCCTGCCCATGCGAGTGGGAGCTGTGCCCGCACCCCTCTGGCCCTTCCCATCTGCCGTGCCAGGGGCTCACGGCATCGCCACCCTGGCGCGGCCCCTGGAACCCCCCCGGGAGCCCCAGGAGCGCGGGGTGCATGGGGCCGGAGCAGAGCTCCGTGGCGGGCACCTGTGGCAGGGAGAGCGCGGCGCTGAGCAGCCAGGCGGCGCGGAGCATGGCGCGGTTCCTCCTGCGCGCGCGGGCGATGGCCAGCGGGTGCAGGATGGCCGCCTGCCGGTCCAGGCTGATGACGACGGTGACGAAGGCGGAGGCGTACATGGCCAGCAGCCGGAGGTACATGAGGAGGCGGCAGGCCAGGTCGCCCGCCCGCCACTGCAGCGTGATGTTCCAGACGGCGTCCAGCGGCATCACCGCCACCGTCACCAGCAGGTCGGCCGCGGCCAGGTGCCGCAGCAGCAGGCGGATGTGGGAGCGCCGCGCGCCCCGCCGGCCCCCCGCCGCCCGCAGCACCGCCAGGTTGCAGCCAGCGGAGAGGGCGAAGAGGGCGAAGGTGACGGCCACGCGGGCCTGGGCAGCCGGGGAGAAGGTGGGCAGCCGCAGGGGCTCCTCGCCGCCCTCGGGGCGGGGGCTCCAGGCGCAGCCCTGCTCCGGGAGGGTCGGGCTGCCGGGGGGCTCCGCGCTGCCGTTCCCCACCGCGGGGCCTGCGTCTGGCCGGTCCCCTCCTGCCACGACAGGCGGACAGGCGGCGGGGCCTGGGGTGGGGGCTCCCGGAGGAGGCAGGTTGCTCTCAGCGCAGGAGGGCCCCGTCCCCTCCAGGACCCCCAGCCCAGCTCAGGGCACTCCTGTCTTCAGCTGCTCCCTGCGGCTGGGGGCTCTGGGAAGCCTCCAGAGACCCCCCCGCACCCTGTAGACATCTGGGACCCCCGGCATCAGCAGGCAGGGCAGGAGGAGGCAACTCTCAGCTGGCCCCAGCCCCCCGCCCACCCCAAGGCACTCCTGCCACCCCATGCCTCCCCACCCCGCAGCATCCCTCGCGGTCCTGCCCGCAGACGGAGACCTCCCGGCGCAGGCAGCCCAGCGCAGGACCCCCCGGGTGCAGCACCCCGCTCCCCACGCCCCTCACCTGCAGCCGCAGCGTCCGGCCCCTGCCCGGCCATGTCGGGGCTGCTGCTCACACGCCGCCGGCTCCCTGCTCCACGGGCTCCCGCATGGGCGCTCGGCTCAGCCGCAGCCGGCGGGGAGAAGGGCGCAGGGCAGGCACCGCGGCGCTCCAGCACCCACAGCCACCTCCGCTCCTGCCCCACGCAGCCGGTCGGCGGGACGCCCTTGGCAGCTCGGGTTGCTCCTTGACGTAGCCAGCCCAGGTGGGACGTCTCGGTCCTTCACCCTGAGCCACCCACACAGGCACGGGCGTGCGCAGCCTTCATGCACACACACACACACACAGGGGCTCAAGCGCACACTCACGGAGATGCACGTGCACAGACGTGGCTGTCTGTCCCCACGGCCAGAGCGTGTCCCTGTGGCCACAAAGCCCCCCCGGGGGCTGCAGCCTGGGGGAGGGGAACGTGGCCATTTTGCATCTCAAAGGCTTTGTGCCCCCGGCAGAGGGAATTAGGGTTATTAGCAAGTCATTTCACAGATAAGTGGGGCTCATTATCCCTGCAGACCCCCTGCCCCACAGACCCCGGAGCCCGTTAGCATCTGCCTGCCAGTCCCGGGCAGGGCCCCAACGCCTGCTCCAGACACCCCTGAGCCCGCGTCCCGCCAGGGCTAGGAGGGGGCCGAGCCCCCTGCACCCACCCATGGCCGTGGGGGCCCCCCACCCATGGGGTCTCCTGCCCGATGGCGTGCAGCCCCCCCCCCCCCGCAGCACCCCAGCCCTTTCCTTGCTCCTGCCCCCAGGCACCCACATGTAACCCTGCGGTGTGGGGGCCCCACAAGCTCCAGGCGCGGGGGGTGAGCGATGCTCAGCCCTCGCTGAGCGCCGGGGCCGGATCCGGGGGTGCTGGTGCCACCACGCGTGCAGCAGGAGGTGTCTCTCCTGATGCATCCCAGCAATTGCTTTCCCAGATGCTGCCCGCAGCTGCGTGTCGTGGTTCCCCGGCCCCATGGCGGTGCTCAGAGGTCCTGCCCATGCCCCGAGGCTTGCCCCAGCGCGGAGCAGCAGTTTCACCACCTCAGCCCTTCTCTCCTGGCCCCAAACTCAGCACAGTGGCCCAGGCACATCGCACCCCATCCCTTGCCCAGCAGCTGCTGCAGGAATGGCCTCATGGCGACACACAGGGTGGGCAAAAGGGTTTATTTATGTACAGTCACAGCCAGCCTGGCACAGCCAGCATGGATCCAGGCTCATGAGGCACCTCGTCCTCCCCACCTCCCAGCTGTCCGAGGGGGGGCACGCGTCCCCTGAGCCCTCCAAGTCACAGGCGTCCGGGCGCTGCGTGGCTCCGGCTCCGAGGAGCTGGGGTTTGCCCCGGTCAGTCCTGGGGCTGCGGCGGCAGCAGAGCCTCCAGGAGAGAGACGAGATCTGCGGAGAGGTCCTGCGGGGGAGAGAGTGTGGGTGAGTTGGTGACCAGCCAGGGCAGGGCTGCAGGGCAGGGCTGGGATGTCAGGGCAGCAGGGATAGGGGCTGGCAGAGCCCTCCCGCCAGGAGGGCACCCGCTCGGGGACCTGCAGGAGCCTGGCCTCAGGTCTCTGGCAGCTGGTGGGAGTCCGACAGACACAAGGAGGGTGGCACTGGGGAGGACAGGAACAGGGGAAGGCACCGAGCACCCCACATGCACCCGCTGCAAGGGAAAGGGGATGAGGTCTCCGTTCCCAATCCCAGACCATGCTGCTGTGACCCCAACACCAGTCCCACACTGCCTCAGGGGTGCTCCAAGCCCACCAGAGAGGCTGTGCCCTGTCCCGTGCCAGCCCCCTGCCAGGGGCCATCCGGGCTTACCCCAGCCCCGCGACCGGGCACGTACCTGGGTGACTGTCCCTGCATCCGCGACCTCCGGCAGCATCAGCCCTGCGTCCAGGATGGGGTCGCTGGGGGGGTCCGGCGGGGTCCCTGCCCCTGCGCAGTGAGGAAGGGACAGCCAGGAGGACACGCCGGAGACGAGAGCCCCGTGCAGCTCTGGTGGGGTCCACACAGGGGGGCTGTAGGGGGGTGACGGCCAGGCCCCCATCCCCATGTCAGGAACTCCGTGCAGCGCCGGGGGGGTCTCCAATGCCGGGCCATAGGAGGGTGGCCCCCAGGCCCCCGTCCCCATGTCGGGAGCCTCCTGCAGCGCCAGGGGGGTCTCCATCACGGGGGGTGACCCCCAGACCCCCGTGCCGGGGGGCGAAGCGTCCTGCGGGGCCGGTGCCGGGGGGGGTGGCCGAGGGCGCGGGGGCTGGCAGCAGCCCAGGCCCTGGGGGCAGAGGGGGCAGTGCCGGGGGGCCGCCCCCCGCCGCCGGGCCAGCGCCTCCTCGCTGAGCCCCAGCAGGGCCGAGAGGTGGGCGATGTAGCGGATGGCGAGGCGCAGGGTCTCGATCTTGGTGAGGCTCTGCCCGGCGGGCGCCAGCGCGGGCGGCAGGTAGTGCCGCAGCCGGTGCAGCGCCTGCGCCAGCCGCCTCATCCGCAGCTTCTCCCGCTCGCTGGCGCTCTGCCGTGGGCCCCCGGGACCCCCGGCACCCTTCCTGCCCACGGGGCCGCCCCGCGGGCGGGTGGCAGCGGGGCCGCGGCGAAGTCCCCGGGCGGCGGCAGGAGGCGAGAGGCCGCAGGAGTCGGGCGAGGGCGCGGGCGAGCTGCTGCTGTAGCCCTCGGGCTCCGGGGCTGCCGAGCGGCCCCAGTGCTGCAGAGAGGCCGCGGTGGGCACCAGGAGGCCAGGGGCTGCCGGGCGGGCCATGGCTGCGGGGCCGTGTGCCGGCAGCCCCCGGTGCCTCGGCTTTATGCCGAGCCGGAGGTGTGAAGTGGCACCTCCATGGCCGGCGTCGGCAGCACTTCAAAGGCCGGGGGGGGGGGGGGGGGGGCAAGCGTAGCCAGCCTTTGAACACAGGGGTGACGAATTTTACCCCAGCGGTGTGAGGCTGCTCTGTGCCGCCCACCCCCCTGACATCCCTCACCCCAGCACCGGCACCAGCACCGGCACCGGCTGGAGGAGTCCTTGTGAGCTTGGGACCCGCACGGGCCCGGCAGCAGGGTCAGCAGCGGTGCTGGCAGCAGCAGAATGTGTGCAGGGGGGTCTGCAGGGGGGGGTCTGCAGAGGGGTGCAGGCTGCAGTCGCACCAGGGCCAGCCCATACCCATGTCCCCAGCACGTCCCTGGGTGGGCAGCATGGTGCGCAGCACAGCACCCCCAGGCGCCGTCCCACCCGCACCCTGCTCCCCTGTGACCGGCCAGGCTGGGGGCCAGGGCCCTGCTCCCCCCCCATGGCCAGCCACGGCAGTGGGCTTTGGCCAGGTCCCCCGCAGCCCTGGCTAATGGCATTTCACATGCTCACACTAATGAGCCCTGACGCCTACAGAGCCGCCCAGCTCCTGCCAGGGCCTGGTGCCCGGCAGTCCCAGGTGCTGTGACTGACAGCGTGGGGCCCCTGTGCTGCCCCCCGCACCCCTCCCTGCTCCCCCAGACTCTGCAGCAGCTCTGAGCCCAGTCTCAGACCGCAATCTCCAGGTGCTGCTCCCCACCTGCCGGGAGCAGCACCCAGGGGTAGCAGCAGTGAGCGCAGCCCCACGGGTCCCTGGCCCTTCCCGGCACATGCAGCCCCATCCGGGCCACTGGCGGGGGCTCCGGGGGCTGGGAGGGGGCCCCCCGCCGCGTTCCCAGGCCCTGTGCAGGGGTCGCTCCCTGCGGGTGTAAAGGTTTCCAGGGAAACCCGGCACTGCCGCGGGAAGGAAAACAGATCAGGGAGAGAGCCCGGGGAAGACAGGGGGGAGAGCTGCATCCCGACGTGGGCTGCAAGGCCCCCGCCACACTGCCCCCGAAGCACAGGCTGCACAGCCTGGCCGTGCACTGGGATGCACAGCACGGGGTACAGCTGTGTGCACAGCCCCCAGACACCGGGGGTGCAAGGCCCCTCTGCAACTCCAGGCAGGGGGCACAGTGCTGGGCACAGGGCATGGAGCCAGCGGCAGAGCAAGGGGCCGACCCCTCCCCAGGGCAGTGCTGGCGATGGGGCCGGGTGAGGCAGCGCTCTGTCACCAACAGGCTTCTGGTTCCCAACGGTCACATGAAAGTCATGAAATTTTCCTTGGAAAAGCAGCGGCATGGAGGCAATGACAGAAGTCCTGCTTAATGGTCACCGCTGGCCCCTGCATTTCCTCACTCCTCACCACGATGGCCAGGGCCAGGCCCGTGGCTCAGCCCCACGGCAGCTGCAGGGCCTGGGCAGGGGCATCTCCATCCTACACCAGCCACGCCGTGCGGGTCCCACCATGCCCAGGCGCTCGGCGGTGCCAGCAGTGCCAGGACAGGCGCTCCCCCGCCTCCAGCCCCGCTGCACCAAGCTCGCCTCGTGCCCAGCCCCGGTGCCGCTCGGAGCCACGTGCACCCCGGGGCACCCCCGGCAGCCCAGCACCGCAGGGGCACCTCGCTGCAGGGCACCCCGGCACCTGCTGCACCCCGAGCCCCCTCCAGGTGATCACCTCCCATCGCCTGCACCACCCCAGCTTGGCAGCGCCGGCATTAAAAGCGCAGTTATCTCCCTGCAGACACCGCAAGGATAGAAGATAATTGCGGAGGAGTTAATTGTCATTAACCCCTCTGCCCTCGCTGAAGGAAACGCCCTTTTGCTGCCCCGTCCAAGGTCCAAGCGTGCCGGGGCACAGCCGACCCGGACGCACGGCACCTCTCCATGCTCAGCCACCCAGCACCGCGAAGAGCCTGTCCGCAGGGCTGGGGCTGCGGTGGGGTCTGCGGCATTTGGGGGAGCCAGGGGATCCAGCCCAAGGAGCGCAGAGGTGCTCAGTGGAGGGCTCTGCACCCATGGGCACAGCCTGGGGCACGGCCCCTTCCCTGCATGTCCCTCTGCGCACCTCTCGCCCCGCTCCCTGCTCCCCTCCCATTCCCAGACCCCCTCCTGTTTCTCATTAGCTGATGAGCTCCTGGGTAATGAGTTCTGCGGCCCCGCTGGGCAGTCACTTCCCACTTCCCTCCGTGTTTAGACAAGTGCTGAAGCGCGGCTGTGCCACGGCAGCGCTGGGCGTGGGGTCAGAGCCCCCCCATGGGGCAGCGCCCACGACCCCTCCCTGGGGGAGCTGGGGTCACCCCCCCAGCCCGTGCTGATGGAGCGCAGCGGGGCAGCCGTGGTGAGGGCACAGGGATGGAGCTCGGCCAGGGCTGGGGGCCAGGAGCCTCCACCAGGAAGGGGGCACAGGGGACTGCCAGACACACCAGCCTGGCTGGGCACCCGCCTAGCTGAGCACCCCTGCGTCCTCCTGCCCCTCACGGCAGTCATTCGGGGGTGGAAGCGCACCCAGGACACGCAGACCTCAGAGCTGGGAGCTGTGCAGAGGGGCAGGGGCAGCACCGGGGTTGTCCTGCGGTAGAAGTTCAAGTCCCTGCTGCCCCTTGCAGCACAGCTGGCCAGGCAGAGCTGACACACGGGGCGGTGCGGGCGCTGGCAGGGCTGGTCGGCACGTTAGCATCTCTCACGACCGTGTGAATTGGTCCCTGCACACTTCCCAGCACCGGGCAGTGCCAATTAAGGGCCAGAGGAGTCAGAACTGACACCTCCACAAATGGGTCTGGCTTTCCCAGGCTCCTGGTCCGGCCCCAGCCTGCACTCTGTAGGTTTTGACACCTCCGGGTGGCCACAAAGGTGTCACTTCGCACCCCGGACCCACATAAAGCCGGGGCTGCC
Source organism: Anser anser (assembly GCF_964211835.1). Taxonomy (NCBI): domain Eukaryota; kingdom Metazoa; phylum Chordata; class Aves; order Anseriformes; family Anatidae; genus Anser; species Anser anser. The sequence goes on along the minus strand of NC_139730.1, from coordinate 502,214 downwards.
GGGGTGCCCCCAGACACGGGCGACAGAGAGGACCCCAGCCATGGCCGGGTCCCCGGCCCCACTCCTGCCCCAGGGCCTGCAGCCCCCGGCGGGACGTGCCCTGCTCCGGCACCGCCTCGGCGGCCTCGCCACCGCCGCCTCCCCAGCCCTGTCTGCGGAGCCCCCCAGCGCGTCCCCGTGCCCCCTGCGGGGCCAGAGACCGTGCAGCGGGGCCGAGCTGGGGCGGTGGGGGGGCCGTGTGGGCAGGAAGGGTGCCGGGGGTCCCGGGGGCCCACGGCAGAGCGCCAGCGAGCGGGAGAAGCTGCGGATGAGGCGGCTGGCGCAGGCGCTGCACCGGCTGCGGCACTACCTGCCGCCCGCGCTGGCGCCCGCCGGGCAGAGCCTCACCAAGATCGAGACCCTGCGCCTCGCCATCCGCTACATCGCCCACCTCTCGGCCCTGCTGGGGCTCAGCGAGGAGGCGCTGGCCCGGCGGCGGGGGGCGGCCCCCCGGCACTGCCCCCTCTGCCCCCAGGGCCTGGGCTGCTGCCAGCCCCCGCGCCCTCGGCCGCCCCCCCCGGCACCGGCCCCGCAGGACGCTTCGCCCCCCGGCACGGGGGTCTGGGGGTCACCCCCCGTGATGGAGACCCCCCTGGCGCTGCAGGAGGCTCCCGACATGGGGACGGGGGCCTGGGGGTCACCCTCCTATGGCCCGGTGTTGGAGACCCCCCTTCAGCTGCACGGGACCCCTGGCTCAGTCTCAGGGTCCTGGTCATCACCGCTGTGCAGCCTCGGAGCAGTGACCCCGCTGGAGCCACCCTGGAGCTGTGCAGCAGCCACAGGCACCGGGACAGTCCCCTCCTGCTGCTTGGAACCCTCAGCCCCTGCCCAGCCTCCCAGGGCAGAATCGACGGCCACAGAGGTCCCTGCCCCCCCCCCACTTGGCTCCCAGGTACGTATGACTCCCTCCCCACCCGCAGGCTGAGCACCAGCACAGCCCTGCTCCCGCACCACGCCACACGGGGCCAGCAGGCTGGCAGCAGAGCCCAGGATGGGGTGGGGTGGGGTGGGGATGGGATGGGTTGGGATGGGACAGGACGGGACGGGATGGGATGAGGCTCCTGCAGAGTGCAGGCAGAGGTGCACCAGCAATGGTACGTGTGCCATGACTGGGTAGACTGCATGGGGTGACTGATTTAGGGGGTGGGGGGCAGAAAGAAGTAGAGCCCACTGGAGAGGCAGTCCGGGACGCATGGCACAGGGCATGGGCATGGGGCACAGTGGTGTCGCACGCAGCTCCCCTGACAGCTCTTTCTGCACAGCTCGGCAGCCCAGCCCCAGACTTGCTCCTCTCCTCCGACACTCCTGGAGCCCCCATCCTGACTGGCTGCGCCCCAGCACGGTGCTGGGGGTGGTGGAGCTGATCCGGTGCCCACGGCTGGCGAGGAAGCGCGGGGGGGACATGGCGCAGCGGTGCCACAGAGCGCCGTGGGGTGCTTGGGAAGGGCTCCTCATTAAAGCTGCTGTTTCTCATTAAAGCTGCTCTGCACCACGGTGCCTTGCCTCGTTACTGTGGGGATCCCACGTGCTGTGCCCCAGCATGGGAAGGAGCTTGGGGCACCCCAGGGTGGGCTGTGGAGGGGCAAAGCTCAGCCATCGCCCTCCCCACACACACTCATGCCCAGTCCCAGCCCTCCCCAGAGATGCCCTGGGGTGACGGAGGGGCCCCCCACCCCGGGCTTCCCCAGCCCACCGTCTCCCCCAGCCCCGCTGCCCCCTGTGAGGGCAGTGCCCCCCTGCCCACCACTTCCCACCTCTTCTCTGTGCCTAAGACCCAAGGGAGGGTTTGGGGCTGAGGCTCGCAGGCTGCTGTGTCTGTGCTGCTCCCCCCGGGAGCGCAGCAGGAGAGCTCACACACAGCCGTCAGACGGAGGGGCCGGGCGCTGGCGTCGCAAAGCCCCCAGAGCCACTTAGCACCGGGCTCCTAATGCCCAGGGGCTCTGCCCCCCCACTCCCTCACGCTCTGCAGGGTCCCGGACGTTTCCTGCCTCACCCCCCCTCAGCCCCCCGGGCCAGCCCGTGCCCCCCACGCCCCGCTGCCACAGCCTCTGCCAAAGCTCCCGTGCATCCCTTTATTTACAAGAGCTAAGGCTTGGCACAAGCGCCCGCCCTCACCCGTCCCTGCCCATCATTCAGGTGCTGGGCGCTGCTGGGGCCCATTCCCATCATGAGCAGCAGAGGACGCGGACGGGCTGGCCCCGGGGGCGTGGGCAGAAGCGCTTTGGGGTGGCCGCAGGAGGGGGCCGGAGTGGGCGAGTGTCCAGTGTGGCTGCCGAGAGCAGCGGGTGCAGGAGCGCCGTGCCGAGCCCCCACGCCTGTCCCATGGCAGGAAGGTGTGCGGGGCCAGGTGTGGCTATCTGGAGTTTTCCGTGAACCAGGCCAGCACAGACTCTTTGTTCTCATTCACCCAGTTGATGTTGGTCCTTGTCCTCTCCAGCGCCTGCTCCAGGGCGCGAGTACCCGACCCGAAGCCGACGTCCTGGTTGTCTGCCTTGAACTGCTCCAGCTGCAGGGGGACAGAGGGGCTGGAACTGGTGCAGGGACCCCCGCAGCGAGTGCTCCCCCCCCCGATGGGGCCAGGCAGCTCAGGGCAGGGCAGCAGCTGCCCGGACCCCCAGCCACACGAGGGGCAGGGGCAGCCGTCCCCTCCCTGGGGCTGCCGGCAACGGGCGGGCTGCAAGGTGCGGCAGGATGGAGAGGGACCCAGCCGTGGGGAGCCTGGGTGCCAGCCGCCCACGCCCACAGACCCTGCCAGGGCCCAGCCTCACCTGCTGCAGCTCAAACTCCGTGGAGAACCGCTGGGTCACGGATAGGATCAGACGGGAGAAGGAGAAGGAGCCGCCCCCGTACCTGGGAGAGCAGAGAGGGACGGCTCAGCCGGGGGCTGCCGGCTGCACAAGCAGGGGGAAGGGACGGAGCCCCCACCCCCGGGGGCACAGGCAGCCCACCGATGCTCCCAGCTCCTCTGCCCCCCCCGGCCCCCATGTGGTGCTCACTGGCCAAAAAGAAGCTTCCAGTTGCTGCGGATGAAGTCCCAGGCCAGGGGCTGCCCCACCACGTTGCTGGCGATGCTGTTGATGGTGGAGGTGGCATCCTGCTTGCGGATCTTGGTGGGGTCGATGGTGTACTGCAGGTACCTGGGGGGGGGGAGCCGCCGGGTGAGGGGCTGTGCAAGCAGGGCCCTGGCCCTCGCCCTGGCCTCTGCACCCACCGCTGGAGGATCCAGGTCTCAGTGCTGCAGGCGAGAGCCGTGCGGATCTTGTCGGCCTCGGACACGATGGTGGCCTCGCGGAACCTGTCCCACATGAAGTCCCAGGCCTCCTGACCGCCCGTGGCCACCGCGCTGCAGTAGATGGCGGAGCGCAGGTTCGGGGTGATGCTGCAGGGGAAAGAGCCGTCTCAGACGGGGAGCCCTCGCCATGCCCAGCCCAGCCGTGGGGGCACCCCAGGGACTCACGGGTTGTTGGTGGAGTTATTCTGCCACTCCTTGAAGAGACTGGTGGCCAGCTCCTGGCACTCAGGGACGCCGTAGGAGCAGGCTGTGCTGATGGCAATGATCTCATTGTACCTGGAAGGAGAGGAGCCCATGGGGCTGGGGACGGGCACGTGGAAGCCAGACACCAACCAGCCAGTGCCAGGCCACGGGCAGGACCCTGCGCCTCCTCCCTGCACACGCTGGGGGTGAGCACCCTGGTGCGCCTGGGGAGATCCCAGGGGCCTGGCCAGGCAGCGGAGCCGTGTGACACTCACTGGTCCATCAGGCCATCGGGGATCTTGGTCCAGTTGCCGGTGACGTTCTTGTAGTATTCGAAGAGGGGCTTCACCTGCTTCTGGATGTATTTCTGCAGGGCAGGCGGGAGGTCAGTGCGGGGCAGCACCAGCAGCATCCCGCACCCCAGCCCCGGGTGCAGACCCAGCCCTCAGTCCCCGTCCCGCAGCGCGGGGTCTGCCCTGCGCCCCCCCTGGCAGGCGGCACAGCTCACCTTCATCACCCCGAACACCTCGCTGCGGTCGAACATCAGCTGGAAGTACTGCAGGTTGTTGAGCGCCGCCTGCCAGGGCATGTACGCCGTCTCCTGCCCCAGGAACTGCGTGGTGTTCAAGGCCAGCGTCACGTCGATGTACTTGGCCCTGCAGCAGGGACAGGGCAGCGTGAAGATCCCCAGCCCTGCGCCACGCGGCCCCGCTGCCCGTGCCTCTCATCCCTGCCCTGCCGTGCCGCTCACCTGGCCAGGTTAAAAGCATCGTCGATGATCTGCGCCCGGTTGATCACAGGGATGACCTAGGGGAGAACAGAGCCGGTGTTGCCGGGTAGCCCTGGAACGGGGTGCGTGGAGTGGGCGCCCACCCCCGGCCCATGGCCCAGACAGTGCCGTGTACCAGGTGGTCACTGGAGAGCTGCAGGAGGAGCTGGTCCCAGTTCTCCTGGTTGTAGTTGACGCGGAAATAGCCGCTGACGTTGAGGTTCAGCAGGAGCCAGTTGGAGCCGTCCACCTTGAAGCTGGAGTTGGTGTCTGGAGGGGGAGAGGAGGGAGGTCAGCTCTCCCCTGTGACCTGGGGAGGCCCCGAAACCCACCAGGGCAGGGGAGGTGGCAGCAAGATCCCCACAGCCAGACCCCACCAGCACCGTACCTGAGACGTCCACCAGCCAGTACCTGCTGCCGCTCGTTGTGGATGTCATCCAGGTGATGGGGACAATCCAGGTGTAGCTGTGCCAGGGAGCAGGAAGACAGCGGGAAATTTCTCACCCTCTGCACCCCCCGGTCCCTCTGTGCCCCCCAGCACTATTGCCGCAGCCCCACTCACTTGAACTCGGAGGGTCTCTCCACCTTGGAGGTGGGGTCCAGAAGGAAGTGGCTCTGCTGGATGCTGCCACTGAGCGTGTTGACAGTCACCACAGGGAAGCCCATCTGCAGAGTCCAGCGGTCCATGATGGTGCTGATATTGCCGGGCAACAAGACGTTGTTCTTATCGACAGCCTGCGGGGAAAAGTTGGCGGTGGGTCCCTGCTGCCACGGGGTCTGGCCCCACACAGGGGCTGGTGGCATGGGGCTCAGCAGGTGCTGCTTCCCTTGCCGAGGGCACAGCAGCTGCGTGCCCAGCACCCCATCCTGCCCAGCCCCGGCAGGGAAGGGGCTGGGGGAGTTTGAGGCGGCAGCTGAGAGCAGCCCACCTCCCTCATACCTGTTGCAAGTGCTCCCACAGGTCTGTGTAGACGGTGTTTCCATAGGAGTAGGTGTGGAGGTAGGACTGCGGGAGAGCACCAGGAGAGACTTGTGGGCAGGGGCAGATGCCGGGTGGAGGCGCCCAGGGAGGCACCAGCTTCCATGAGGCTGCCTGCCAAGCCGCCCACCCCGCACAGGGGCCCGGTGTCCAGCCGGCACCGGCAGATCCTCACCTGCAGCCCCTCCTTGAACACGTCCTCGGTGAGGAAGTCGGAGAGCATCCGCAGCACCGACGCTCCCTGCAGACACGGTGCGTGAGAGCCGGGCGCGCAGCCCTGTGCCTCCTCGCAGCCACTGCCCCGAGCCCCCCCGCTCCCAGCCCCCTGCACCCAGGGCTCGCGCGTGTGCTGAGCACCCACCTTGCTGTAGGCGATGGTGTCGAAGACCTCGCTGATCTGGGCCGGGGTGTTGATCTCATCCTCGCGGAAGGAGAGCGGGTGGGATGTGGTCAGGGCGTCGGTCGCCATCACCGTGTAGACTTCGTTCAGCACCATCAGGTCTTTCTGCAGGGGTCAGCGCCAGCGCCCACATCAGCCCTGCTCAGCCCCAGCAGCCCTCTTGCAGCAGGGCAGTCCCTGGGGCGCTGGGCAGCAAGAGGTGCCCGTGCCTGAGCCCCACGCCCCATATCCGTGTCCCACGCCCGTGCCCGCTGGCCCCAGCACTCACAATGTTCCAGGTGGGCTCTGCTGAGTCGGCACCCAGGTATTCCACGTAGGAGGCAAAGCCCTCGTTCAGCCACAGGTCGTTCCACCACCGCAGCGTCACCAGGTTCCCAAACCACTGCCGGGGAGCAGAGCACTGTGTTGGCCGGGCACCGCCGGCAGTGGGGGCGGACAGGGGGACCGGCGGGTACCTGGTGAGCCAGTTCATGGGCGATGACGGTCACCACCCGCTCCTTGTTGCTAATGGAGGAGTAGGCGTCGTCAAAGAGCAGCGAGTTCTCCCGGTAGGTCACCAGCCCCCAGTTCTCCATTGCGCCCGCGTTGAAGTCGGGGAGGCCGACCTGGTCTGGGGGATGGAGAGGTGCTGTCAGCGCGCTGCTCCAGCAGCACCGGCCACCTGCCCCGCAGCCAGCAGCAGGACCCGGCCGCCCGCACACTGCTGCAGCCCCGCCAGCCTGGTCCCAATGCCCCGGCTGCCCCAGCACCCACCGGACTTGGGCAGCGGGTACGGCGTGTTGTAGTGCTGCTCGAAGAAGCTGAGGATAGGCCCAGTCACCTGGAGCGCGTAGGCACCCTGGTTCTCCTTAATGGCTTCGGGGCGGCCCCAGATGCGGATCTGAGAGGAGAGACGGTGCCGGGCTCAGGCGCTGCCCGGGCTCTGCCCTGGGTGCAGGGTGTCCGTGCCCAGCTTACCAGCACTTTCCCCGAGTCGTTGTACACATAGTCAAACTGGCTGACGATGAAGGCCAGCAGGTAGGTGGACATTTTAGGAGTGGTCAAGAATTTAGTGACGTTCCAGCTCTCGCCTTCTATCTGCACCTGCTGGGTGCCTGCGAGGAGCAGAGGGACGCGTGTCAGCCCACCCGCCTGCCCGCCCCGGCACCAGGCTCCCCCTGCCCCACTCACTCTCGGTGGGCATGTTGGAAATCGCCTTGTGGTCGGAGGGGTGGATCAGCGTGACTGTGAAGTTGGCTTTCATGGCCGGCTCATCAAAGCAGGGGAAGGCTTTCCGCGCATCGGGTGCCTGCATCTGTGTGGTGGCCACAACCCTGCGAGAAAATCCTGTCAGCACCGCAGCGCCTGGGGTCTCTGGCCCCTCTGCACCCTGCAGGGAGATGGGGTCCCTCCGCTCACCCCACACCCTGCCCGCTCAGGGTGGCGTGCAGAAGCACCCTGCGCCCATGGTGCATGCAGGCATGGGCTCCCCAGCACCCACAGCCACCCCCCTGCCATGCCCCCCACCTACTTGGTGACATTTCCTTCCACGTATTCGCTGCGGTAGAAGCCCGCCAGGTCGTCAGCCAGCTCCCCCGTGAAGATGCTGAAGAGCCTGTAGCTCTGGCCCTTCTGCAGTGGGGCGGCCAACTGCACCACCAGGTACTGGGTGGTGGTCTCCAGCCAGGTCTGGGTGATGGCGGGTGCGTTAGAGCCGTTCACCGCCTGCAGCGAGGTGTGGAAATTCCCCTGCAGGGTGTAGTTCAGCTTGTTGCTGTGGATGATGATGAGGTCGGTGGCTTCCTCGCAGAGAAAGGTCACGCTGCTGTTGCCCTTGAAGATGTACATGTTGTTGTTATCGGGCTTCAGGAATGGCTGCAGGGTCACCTCGTAGAGCTCAGGCTTCAGCGTTGTTGGCAGCCGCCACCGGTTCCAGGGGTTGTTGGGGGCAGCGGTGGTGTTAGGAGCCAAGGAGGTGATGGTGGCAGTGGTGGTGGTGGTGTCACCGCCAGAGCCTGATGTCTTGTTCTTCTCCTGGGCGTACACCACCGACAGCGCGATGATGGTGGCCACAGCCCCCAGGGCCAGCACGATGCCCGCGATGCCCACGGCCTTGCTGATGAAGAACCCGGCCGCCATGGCGGGGCTGCAGGAGCTGTGCTCACAGAGGAAGCTTTGCCCAGCTGGCACAGCTTTTAGCCTCTCGCTCCCCCGGGGTTTATTAGTCCAAGTTAATGGGTGAAGGATTAAACAACCATGAGGCTCGGGGTGGTGACAAGCCCCTGGGATGAGCTTTCTGCCCGCCCACCTCCCAGCCCTGCAGGAGCGCTAATCCCAAGTGCTGCTGCAGCTGGGGCGAAACGGGGAGCTCAGGATTGCATCAGCAGGGATGGGCAGCACGGGAGGGGGCACAGCTGCAGGCCAGGACTCCTGGCGTCCCTCCCGGGCACTGGCCTGGCCCTGCAAAAGGAGGACAGAGCTGGGTCACAGCCGGTGGCCACGTCCCCGCCTTGCCACAGGGCAGGGAGCCCCAGTACCAAGCCCAGGCCCTTGCTCAGCATCGCACCGTTCACCCTCAAGTGGCAGGGTCTGCAAGCACAGAGGGGTGGGAGCCGGCATCGGCCCCCCGGCACGGGCACAGCCAGCTGGGGCTCCCCACACCGGCAGGGAGAAGCAGGAGGGCGCAGCGCTGCAGACTGGGGGTCCGCAGTGGTGCGGGACTGGAAGCCCAGGACCGTGCTCAGGAGGAACCCGCCCTGCCTACAGCCCTCTCAAAGTCCAGGTTTGCATTAACTGGTGTGCACTGGGAGTTCAAACTCCAGCACCATGAACCCAGCAGAGGTTGGCACGTGCCCACTGCGGCCGGCTGCAAGGCGCCCAGCATCCTGCGTGCTCTGTGAGCTGGGGGTCCCAACACAGCACACAGCTGGGGGTCCTGGGGGCTCAGCCTCCCCTGCACTCCCCAGCAGGGGCCCTGGCTGGGAGCCAAGCAAAGGCGCCAGGGCTGGACGTGCTGGTGCATGGGGCAGGGGCACACACTTCTCCTGTGCACTGTCCCCCAGGCTCTGCCCTCACAGGGGAGAGCAGCCCCAGGCCCCCAGGCCGTACCCCACTGCCTTCTGCCAGAGGTTTCTGTGGGCACAGCAGAAAGCAAAGGAGTAAAGTCCCCATGTGGGGTGGGGTGGGGAGAGGAAACGCTGTGCTTCTCACGCTGGGAACAGAAACTTCCCAGGGTCTGACTCCTCCAGCGGTGTTGACCTGGGCTGGTTCTGCTGGCAGCAGGCACAACGGGGCAAGGGGCAGACTGGGGAAGAGGGTGAGAGGTGTCCTTGGGGAACTGCGCCCTGTCCCCATCAGCACCCAGATGCACCCAGCATCGCTGCAGCTGGCAGAGCAGCCCTGGGAGGCTGCAGCGTCCCCGGCCATTCCCTGCCCCGCACAGCCCCACTGGCCCCGCAGTCTGGGCAGCCTCCACTGCCTGTAGCACAGCCAGGCCCCTGACCTTGCTTTGGGAACTGGGTTTGGGAGACAACATACCCCAAGCCATGGCTGGGATGGCACCCTGGAGACCGGGGGGGGGCCCCGCACACCTACCGCTGTTCTGTGCCCTTGCAGAGCCGGCTCCCCCACGCAGACCCCAGCGCCCAACCCCACGTACTTCTCACCCACCGACAGCAGCCCCCCCGACACACCGCTCCCAGCCCGGCACGGCCGCCTGCACCGCCCCACACCACCCCCTGCTCCATCTCCCCCACCCCAGCACACACAGGCTCGCAGCCCCCAGCCTCCCCGCAGAGCCCCCACCTCCACAGGGGTCCCCGCAGACAGCGCACGCCCTCGTCCCGTGCCCGGAGTCCCACCGGCGGGCACCGGCGTCGGGTGCTCCCTGCCCACCACCTCCAGCCCCACGGTGCACACGCAGCTCCCTGCTCCCCGTAGCTCTCCTGAGCCGCACGCTCACTCCATAACCCCTCACACCCCCGGAGCCCCTCCATCACATATGTGCTCCGCAGCCCCCACGCACATGAGCGCCACAGCCCCGAGCACGCCGCCAGACCCCGTCCCACACGCCACGGTCCCGCTGTTGCCCCTGCGTGTGCACAGCCCCTCGTTCCCCAGCACAGCCCACAGATGCCCCAGGCAGGCCCCCAGCCCCAGGAGCAGTGGCTGCGGGGTCTGCCCAGCACCCACCTTCCTGCGCTCAGCCGTGGGGTGCAGCAGGCGCCGGGGCTCCCGCCTGCCCCGTTGCCATCGAGGCGCCCAGCGCTCGGCTCTCTGCTCCGCTAGTTCAGGCGCCAGTAGGAAGGAAAGTTTCCTCCTCATTCTCCAAGGGAAGTAACCTGAACCATTCCTCGGCACCTTAACCCCTGGGCTGCTGGCCGCCCCTACCCGGAGGGCTGGGGGGCCACGGCATGGTGCAGGGGGGCTGCGGCACAGAGCCCAGCCGGGGAGCCAGGGCTGTCCGGCACAGCACCGGCACGGGGACAGGGCGAGGCACCGCTGTCTGGGGAAGGCGCTGCCGGGCCTGGGCAGACCGAGGCCCCCCAGGGCAGACGGGGATGCCACCAAGCTGCAGGCCCCACCTCGGCCACCACTGCCCCATCAGGAAGGCACTGCTTGGAGGAGGCTGCCCACCAGCGGTGCACAGCCTGGGCACCCCAGTACCCCGCTGCCAGGGACAAAACGCCCCTGTCTGCCCAGCCCCCAGAGCCCCCAGCACCCTGCCGAGTGTCCCCTCCCTCACACCGGCCTTTGCCAGCACACTCGTCCCTGGGGGTAACAAGGAAGGGGACAAGCCACCAGGGGACAAGCCACCACCTGCCAGCAGCGACAGCCTGGCTGTGCACCCCTCGGCACGCAGTGCACCTGGGCACCCCGGGAACATCGTCCCTGCAGGATGGGGGCAGAAGTCTCACCCTGTCCGTGGCAGGGAGAGGTTAAACACTCCTGTCGAGGGTGTGCAGGTGCCTGCGGAAGGGCTGGGCACGTGCCAGGCTCCATCCTGCTGCCCCCCATCGCACTGCCAGGGAGGGAGGCCAGGGCAGGGGGACGTGCTCCCAACAGCAAGCCCCGGCTGAGTTCAGGGGAACCCAGAAACTCGTCAGTGCCAAAGCCTGGCCGGGGACGGGCCGGCCCCCAGCAGCCTCCCAGGGCCAAGGGGCTGGGGGCCAGCCCCGGCTCTCGCCTCGCACTGTGCAGCAGCCCTGCCCCAGGCAGCGGGAGCGAGGTCTCTCCTCTCGCAGGGCCACCCCTGCCCCAACCCAGCCGGGGCTGTCCCCACGCTGCTGGGCTCAGGGCTGCAGCCCTCCTGGGAGGGGGCCGGGGGCTTGGCCCACCCCGTTCTCCCTGCCCAGCCCTGCACGCAGGAGGGACAAGGGAGCAGCCGGACTCACCCAGCCGCAGCACCCTCCACGGCCCTCGGCGTCGTGCAGCCCCACGGGGCTGATGCTCTGGTGGGACACAGGAAAGGGTGGCGAGGGCGGAGCTGTTACCGGAGGTGCCCGAACGTCTCATCGTCACGTGTGGCCAGGCACGCGCTGCTGACCACCACAGCACCGGGCTGGGGCGCGGGCACGGCCCAGTGCAGCCGGGGCTGCCTGCCCGTCGCCCCCTTCCCCCCCGTACCCGGGCTGCCTGGAGCACGGCGGCACCACGCTGAGCCCCTCGCTGCCCTGTCCCAGCCCGCAACACGTCCCACCCTGACACGTCCCGCCGCACCGCTCGTGGCTGCAGCAGCTGCTGGGAGGAGAAGGAGGAGGAGGAGGGCTGGCAGCAGTGAAGAAACGGCTGCCCAGCTCGGTGACCTCGCGAGCTGCTGGGGCGTACGCTGGCCAGCTGGGGAAGGGTTAAGTCGCAGAGAGGGGAGACAGCAGGAAAATTCCTTCCAAGCAGAGTCACCGTTTCCCTGCCAGGGGAAGTGGAGGCAGAGCCCGCAGGAGCGCAGCTGGCCCAGGGCAGGCAGGAGGGAAACAGGACAGGAAGGGGCCCCCGCGCCAGCCCGGATCTTGGTGGCTGGTGGGCCGGGGGGGAGCCGGGGGCACGGGGTACCGCCGAGCAGAGATGTGGCTGCCACCTTCCCTTCCTCGCCAGCACCCAGCCACAGCTGCGGGGTTTGGGGATGGGGATGCTCCGCGGCACAGAAGGCAGGGAGGCCGGCAGGAGGGCAGCGGGCAGGGCACGGGCTGGGGGCCCAGCTGCCCAAGGCCCCGAGCAGGGGACGCCGCTGTCCCGGCCCCACGGCGTGGCCATCCCACACCCCCACCTGCTGCGGGGACGCAGCACTCCAGCGGGCAGCACCCCAGGCCCCCATCACGCCGCCAGCAGCCTCTGCCAGCCAGGAGCCCCCCGGGCAGAGCTGCACGGAGCCCCCGGCCCCGCATCCCTGTCCAGCCAGGCCAGCAGCACCCACCAGACACGGGTTCTCACAGTGGTTTATTAGGAGGAAGGACATGCTCTCAGCGCACGCGTGCACGTGTCCTGGGCGCGGCAGGGGCATGCGGACAGGTTCCACCCGGCCCCCCACAGCGTTCGGCAGGGGCCCCGGAGGCAGCGTGCAGCTCCCCAACGCCCTCCCCTCCCGACGCCGTGCCCCTGCCCAGCGGGTGCCTCCGTGCTGCCCCGACCAGGCCACTTGGGGCCTGATCCCACTGAGCTGGCCCAGAGTGGGCACGGAGCCACCAGGCACGGCACGGAGCCATCCAGCCCAGGGAGGGCAGAGAAGCAGGACAACCTACGGCTCCTCCTGGAGCCATCAGCTACAGGGGTGCTTTGGCAAGGAACGATCCCAAGAAGCGCTCGGAGCGGCAGGACTCGGCTCTGCCCAGCACAGAGCGAGGAGAGGCTGCACATCCACCGTGGAGGGGGGACACGGAAGAAGAGCCACCCTTGTTGGGTGACCAGAGGGCACGGCTCAGCTCAGTGCCCAGGGTGACAGACACCGCTCTGCTCTTGTTGGGCCCCAACGCTGCTCTCTGCGCTCTGCCAGCCCCGGGCAGGCACGGGGAGCCCAGCAGACACCGGCTCCCCCCTGCCAGAGCGAGCCCAGGCCGTGGTCCCTCCTCGCCTTGGGCCTCTCACATGAACTGGGACAGGCTGGGCACTTTGATGTTGATGTCTCCGATGTTGATGTTGCGAGGGATCTCTGGCAGGTTGATGTTCTTCACGGCCGAGACGGCACGGGACGGAGCGGCCGAGAGGCCTCCCTGCAGGCAAGAGGGGAGCGGTGAGCGCTCAGCCCCGCTGCCCCCGCAGCGCAGCACACCCAGCCCAGCACACGCAGCCCAACGCCTGCAGCACGGCGCACGCAGCACACGCAGCACACGCAGCCCAACGCCCGCAGCCCTGCCCCGAGCCTGCCGGGAAGGGCTCACGCCCAAGCTGCAGCCCCCCCCGAGGCTCGGACGCCGCTGACAGCAGGCTATCTGCGGAGGCAGGGGCCGCGCGGCTTCTCACTTCCTGCTATCACCTCACGGCCACGTCTTCACAATGACAGTGCAAACAGGGGCCATAAACTTTTCACTGCCTCACGTTATTAACCTTGACAGGAGCGGTGATAGCCGTGCTCGGGCTGCTCCCTGCGCTCCCAAACACGGAGCACAGCTCGGGAAGCGGTGCCCGAGCCCTCTCCCCGGGGACGTGCACAGGCAGAGGCTGGGTTCACTGGGGGCACCCCACTCGCGCCAGCCCCTCTCGCCCCACAGAGGCAGCCCCCGCACGCCGCCCACCCACATCGCGGCCTGGAGGACACCAGCCCCTTGCACGGGCACACGTTTTGCCCTCCTGCCACCCCACGCCGACACCTGAGCACATCTCCCCGCGCCCCCAAAGCCCCGGGCTGTCCCTGCCGCAGGCCCCACCAGAGAGCTGCGGCATCGCTACTCACCTCCGCCTTCTCCAGCTTGCTCTGGGCCTCTACCTGCGCCACGATCTCGTTCATGTTGGTCTCCAGGACCATGCCGCCTATCACCACCTCCTGCAGGATGTAGTGAACCTGGAACACAAGAGCAGGCTGCGAACCCAGCCCGTGACTGTGCCAGAGGGGCACAGGGGCAGGCTGGCGTGGAAGCCACGCTGGGGACGACATCGACCTGAGGCAAACCCAGCTCCTTCCTCCTCTCAGCCAGAAAGCACGGGCCTGACAGCCCCGTACACAGAGCTCCGAGGGCAAGAGGGCAGCCCCGTCCTCACAAAGGGGCAGCCTCATCCACTGACAGGCGCCCAGGGCCTCCCCGCAGCCTCCAAGCACACCGCTCCTTCCCAGGACCAGGTCCTTCTACACAGAAAGCCAGGCCAGAGGCAGAGCCCAGCTTCATTGCTTTCTCTTAGAAAAGATGGGGCTGTGGCACGCACACACAAGGCACAAAACTGTTAAGAGAGTCCCCTTCCTTCCCCTGGGTCACCCAGGCCCAAGGACAAGACGAAGCAGTCCCCGAGCTGTGAGCTGCTGCCTCCCGCCAGCCCCAGGACGCCAGCAATGCCCCACAAACACAGCCCTGGACAGGGCCCATCTTGGTTTGCAACCCGAGAAAAAGAAGAAAAAAGGGCCGCAGGTGGGCTGGGACGTGCTGTGCTGCTGCAACACACCTTCGGTTACACCAACCCGCACAGCACCAGCTTTCCTGCTAAGTCAGCAGCTTCCAGCACCATCCAGCACAGATAACGAGTTTATGGCTCTCTGGTTACTTCCGCAAAATATGCTATTCCTGGAAGATGGTTAAGTTATTACATTGTTTTATGGCTGCACGAGGGCTGATTGCACTTGCGAATATTGTGCGACAAACACTGCCAGAGCAATGCACTGAAAAACAAAACAGTACTGAGAACCCTTCCCCGAGGAGGGGAGAATCCAGCGTTGTGCGAGCCACGGGCCCGGTGCCCCCACAGCCCCTCTGCCGGCTCTGTTGGATCCGACAGCGCCAGGAGCAGCACGGCGAGGGGACCAGGCTGGCAGCAGCACGGTGAGGGCCCGGCACAGCCCAGCCTGCCCGGGACACCCCGGCAGCCCAGCTGCCTCCGTGCACCCCCCTCAGCACCGTCCCGGTTTGTGCCCACCCCCTGCACACACCGACCCCCATGGCGCTGGCAGCTCCCCGCAACCCGAGAGCATCTGGGATGCAGGAAATGTTGTTCCTTCAAGATCTGGCTTCAGTCCAAATTGGAACAAAACCAGCAGGGCAGAAATCCCAACAACCTTTTGTTTTCCAAACTGAACACAGGGCTTCCTGAACAAACCGCGTCCCCCCCGGGAGCTCGCAGCTGCTGGGCGCTGCTCACATTCTCCTCTGATGCACGAGGCGCAGGGGCTGGGCAGTGAGACCACCCCATCCCGCAGCCTCCTCGGGGCCTCCCCACGACTTCTGTGCCCGCAGCCTCCCCTTGTGCAGGGCCGGGGGCCACGAACACAGCTCCAACGGCCCGGACCCCGCGCTGCTGCCCCGGGGCATCCGCACCCCAATCCCAGCCAGAACCCGCTGCATTCAGCACGTTCTCAGCCAAAGTCTCCGCTCAGCAAACCAGCGTTTTCCAGTTGGTGTCAGCCTAATTCCTCACCCCTTCTAGTCAGGGACTCACAAAATTTGTGCTGGATTTGTGCAGCGTGGTGCCCGGCCGCTCCTGCGCAGCCCCTGCCAGGGCAAAGCCCCGGCAGCGGGGGGAACCCGGCCGCACGCAGCCCTGCCCGTGCGTGCGAGGGGCAGCGGGGAGAGCAGCGGGCACGGCCGTGGGCCCCACGTCCCAGCGCTGCGCCGCCACCAGCACTTGGACAGCAGGTGCCCGACCTCCCAGAAACAAACAAATGCCAAACACAGAAAGACAGCAGGGCCAAACAGGAGGGCAGGCCGATAGCGGCCAAGGACCAAAGTCAAGGCTGGGAAACAAAGGGAGCACAGCACCGGATATAAACAGGCCAAACATGCGAGCCTGGGGAAAGCTGAGCCCAGGACTGTCCCTATCAGAAACCCTCCCTGACTTCTCTCTCCTTTGAACTCTCAGCTTGGCAAAAGGGTTCGGAGGAAGGGCAGTTCGTGCTACTGCTAAGCGCATGAGCAACGGGGCAACCTCTTCTGCCTGCAGGTTGCTGATTCAGTGTAAAGCTGCCAGGTCTCAGCCATGCCACAAAACAAGTCAATGAAAGTGCACCCTACCCAAGATGTGGCCTTAGATTTCAGAGGCTGTCATCACTTCTTCCCTGAATTCCTCTTACAATCTTCCTTACTATCCCTCTTCTTTTGCTTGCTTTGATAAGAGCACTTTTGCTGACAAAATAATCAACCTTGTAACATCTCTAAAAGTTTACAGCCAGTCAAATAAAAAAGTCAAAGTCTTACTTAACCAGTTGCTAGAACATTCAGCTGCTTTAGGTCACCTAAGAACATTTGCTAGTTCTGTTTCTCTGCCAGACAGTTCCTAAGTTAGAATCACCAACAGGAAGGGAACATTTTACAGCCTTATCGATTTTTCACTCCTTTTTTTTTGTTGGCATGTTTTGTCTTCAAGAAAGTAGGAACAGCCTTATCAACAGCAGCACAAGTCCAGCACACGTCAACTAACCCTCCTTCCCCTAAGGACAGACCCTGCTATCTGCAGCTCCATCTAGGAGACGATCAAAGAGAAGACATTTCCGCCCAGAGGCTCTGTCCAGCTAAAGAGGAAACATTAGAGGTTGTGGCTCAAATGAAAGTTTACCAAACACTTTGTATTCCAAATACTTCCATTGTTTCTCCTTTTTTTTCCCCTGCAACTCCCCCGAAACATTAACGAGGCCCCAGATGGCGTCCTGCAGCACAGCAGACAAGGCGAAACGCCCGCACACAGCCAGAGCCGCGCGCAGCTCCGCCAGCGCCGGTCCCTGTGGAAGGTGAGGAGCAAAGCCGCAGCACGGAGCCTGCTGCCCAGGGGCAGCCCCCAGGAGCAGCCCTCAGGCACAAAGCCCTGGCACGCTGCAGCAGAGCACGCGGCCCCAGCAGGGTTTCACTCCGGGCACAGCAGCCCCGAGCTCGCGGCAGCCCCTGCACAGCCCCCGGGCCTGGAGCCAGGCCCTGCACTCGGGGCCGCGGGCACTGCAGCGGGCAGGGCTGCGGAGCAGCGAGGGGCTGGCAAGGGACGCGCTGGTGGAGCAGGCAGAAGCCAGGAACCCACCTTGTCCATGTGGAAGATGAGGTCCAGCTCGCAGACGTTCTCAAAGCACTTGTCCAGCGTCTCCACAAACACCTGAGGGGGGAGGAAAGGGAAGGTCAGCGCAGAGCAGGACCCACAAAGAGCTACGGCCCTGACCAGAATGCATCAGATCGCTCTTGGCAGCCTAACCAGGGCCAAGGCCTGGCAATCCCACCCGCCCCCAACAATCCCACCCGCCCCCAACAATCCCACCCGCCCAGCCCAAGGCTCCCCAGGAGCCGTGCCCCAGGAAAGCCGAAGCACCAGGGACAGTTGGGGGACAGGGGTGGCACAGAGCAGGCTGGGCAGACCTGCGTGGGGTGCAGCCAGACAAGGAAAACGCCTTTTACATGGGCACTGCCTGATGGTGCTGGGACAACAAAAGGCAGTCTTCCCCCGAAGAGATTTTTGTACCCGGCTGCTATTGTCTTCTGCTGTTCCTGGTACTGCCCCTGGCACCCAGAACATCCAGGTGCAGGGATCTGACCCAGGGCCAAGCTCAAAGGGCCTGGCACAAGGACAACTGCACCGAAATGCAGAACTTGGCCTTTCTGGGGGAGAAACCCAGGTGTTGGTGCCTGGATCCACTGCAGCCACGGGCACCAGCTGGGACAAGGGCTGGTCACCGTGCCCGGGGCAGGCCTGCAGCCGGCTGGAACTGCCTGAAAGGGGCTGAGCTCTGGGAACTGCGCAGTCACAACAGCTGATCCGGGCATGGCACGCATCCTCCCACAGCCTGCTGTGCCAGCACTCTCAGTGTGCCTCTGCTGGATTTAGCAAAGGTCACTTTGGAAGTCTACGCAGGTTTTGAACACGATTTAAAAAAAGGAATAATACGTTCATTGAGGTGCACTTCCCCGGTGTTTCCCCACAGGCGAGTTCCAAGCCGTGTGTCAGCCAACACGTGCAGCACCTGGCTGCGTTCACAGAGCAGCTTCTGTCACTTCCATGCACAGACGTGTTTCAGACGTGTAAGTGCCACGGGGATGCTGAGGAGGCCGGGCCGGCCAGCAGGGACCGCACACGGGGGAAGGCACCCCCCTCCGGGCCCAGCAGAGTGCTGGTGCTGCTACAGAGTCACAGGCCGAGGGCACAGACACCCGGTGCTGGTGTCACTGCGCTGGCACCGGGCTCCCTGTGGACCTGGGCATAGCTGTCCTGCCAGCACCAGCACCCCAACTCAGGGTCCAGGGGTGTCCCCAGCACTGCCACAGCTGCATCCCGTGCGGGCACAGCACTGCCCTGGGACGCAGCCTTTGTGCACAGCATCCAGCCCCATCACGCCTGCAGCACCCAGCCCAGGAGGAAGGGTCTGGGCACGACTCATGGCAGGGAACACCATCCCACGCTGTCCCCACTGCTGGCAGCACCCGCTGCCCATCACAGCACCTCCAGCTGCTCCGGGCGAGGGTCTCTGCCCAGGCACCCGGGGGCTGAGCAGCCGCACCCGCGCTCACGGCGGCCACCCCCTGGCAGCGGGGTCCCCCCGCAGACGGACCTGGATGAGGTCCAGGATGCCCAGCTCGCTCTCGGAGGAGTCCACGCAGAACACGAAGTACAGCGTGGCGTAGTGCCGGTAGATCAGCTTGTAGTCGGCGCCGCCGAACAGGCTGCGGAGACACGGGCAAGGGGCTGCAGGTGCGGGGCCGGGGCTGAGCCCCCCAGGGCCGCCCCCTCGCCACGGGGCAAGCGGTTACCTGCCGCACTCGAGGAAGTTGCAGATGTGCTCATCCCGCTTGAGCACCAGGTGGAAGGTCTCCCGGATGAGCTGCTGCTGGACCTCCTCCGCCTGCGGGGAGCCGAGGGCAGGCGGCCATGGAACGGCGGCCCGGGGAGAGGCGGAGCGCCCGCGCTGCTCGGGGCCGGCGGGGCCGGGAGGGCCGGGAGGGCACGGAGCCCGGAGCTCGGAGCCCGGAGCTCGGAGCCCGGAGCCCCGCCGCCGCCCGGACCCCCCGCGGGCCCGGGCCCTGCCGTGGGGCTGCGCACCCAGCGCTCCCCGCCCGCCCCCGCCGCCCCGGGCCCCCAGCCCCAGCCGAGCCCCGCTGCCCCCCGCCCCCGGCCCCGCACCAGGTGCTGGTAGAAGCGGACGAGCCGCGGCTTGCCGTGGTTGTTGAACACCAGGACGGCGTTGATCATCCCGGCGGCTGCCCCGGGACGCGCCGGAAGCAGAACGGGGCCGGCGGCGGCCGCGGCCCCCCCGCAGGAAGCCCCCGGAAACGCGGCGGCGGGGCGGCTCCGGGCCCGGCGGTCAGAGCCCCGGGGTCCCCGCGCCCCCGCCCCGGGGGGGCTCAGCGGGAACCCGCGGACCCCCCCGCGGCACGGGCCGCGAGCGCAGCCGCTCCCCCTGGCCGCGAGCTGGGCCCCTGCGGCCGGCCCAGGGCTGGCGCGGCGCGGCCCGGCACGGTCCCACACGGCCCGGCACGAGCCGGTCCGGTACGGCCCGGTACGGCCCGGTACGGCCGCGGGCCCCGCAGCTGCTCCCGTCCGCGCCGCCGGGGGGCGCCACCGCCACGGGGCTGCGGCGACCGGGCGGGGCGGGGGCGCCTGGGCGGGGCCGTGCGGCTGGCCACGCCCTTCGGGGGGGGGGGGCGTGGGCGGGGCCCCGGCTCGCCCCGCCCCCCGCTACCGCGCGGTACCGGCACCCAGGTGCGCGGGAAGGCGGCCGCCGGCTGCGACCCCCCCGTGCTGAGCGACTTTGAGACCGGTGAAGGAACACGGCCCGTCGGGTCACGGGGAGGAACCAGCCCCCGGCAGTGCCAGCTGCCCGAGCGCCTTCCCCACCAGAAAATCAGAGGGAGACAAAGGGCACGGGGCCGGGATTAACAGACAGGGATGGCACGGCGGTCACGGCTGGAGGGACATCAAGGGCTGCGAGAAGGATTCAGTGCACTGTGCGATGGAAGAAAGAGGGAACGTAAAGATCATTGCTTGGTGGGAGAAGGGGAATAAAATAACCTTGGGTACAGAGAAGCCATCTTTGCTACAGCCTTCATACAAAAACCTCGTTTGTGACCAGGATTTAACGCTGCTGATTTGAAGAGGGGCAAGATGGCAAAGATCCAGGAGAAAGGACACCAGGCTCTGCAGGAGGGTCCACCTGCACCCATGGGTGCAGACCTGCCCCAGCACTGTGCCTGTCACCAGGGTGACACCAGAGTGAAACACCGAAACCGCGGCATGCATGCCCCATAGGGCATGGTGGTGAAAGGAACAACCCATGCCCATTTCACCAGAGAAAACCACATCAATGGCCACTGGCTTGTAATGGCTTCAAACTAAAAGAGAGGAGATTTACATTAGATATAGGGAAGAAATTCTTCAGTCAGAGGGCGGTGAGGCACAGGCACAGGCTGCCCAGAGGAGCTGTGGGGGCCCCATCCCTGACAGTGCCCAAGGCCAGACTGGATGGCGCTGGGGGCAGCCTGGGCTGGGGGCAGGGGGCCCTACCCATGGCAGGGGGGTGGAATTAGATATTTTTTTAGGTCCTTTCCAACCCAAACCATTCTGTGATTCCACGATTCTAACACCTTCCTACAAGGATCACATCGGTGAGTGTTGATTGGCTGAGGCTGCTATCGGCAGCCTCACGGGTGGGAGGATACGCGCTGTGATTGGTTGAGGCACAGAGGCTGCCGCAAGCACCGTGTCTGTGAGCTTGGACTGGCTGGTGCGTCAAATGTGATGCAAGGATCATGGCCCTGAATTGTGACTGCCTGAACCTGCAACACTGCTGAAGAATCAGGTCTGCAAGACACCGCTGGCTGAGGCTGTGAGGCTGCTGCAAGGATCATGTCCACCGGTCTTGATTGGCTGAGGCTTCAAGGCTGCTGAAGAATCGTGTCTGCAGATTTTGAGTGGCTGGGGCTGTGAGGCTGCTGTAAGGATCACGTTCGCACGTTCTGATGGGTTGATGCGGTGGCGGTGCTGTAAGTACCATGTCCATAAGGTGCCATGGTCTGAGGCTGTGAAGAAGCTGCAAAAATCATGTCCACCAGTTCTGACGGCTGCGGCTGTGAGCCTGCTGAAGAACCGTGTCTGTGCTTTTTGACTGGCTGAGCCTGCCAGGCTGCCACAAGCTTCATGTCCACAGGTGTTGGTTGGCCGAGGCTACCAGGCTGCTGCAAGGATCGTGAGCGTGTATTGTGATGATCTGAGGTTAGCATCTTCCTACAAGGATCATATCCGCGGCTTCTGATTGGATGAGGCTGCTATTCCCTACACACGTTGTGTCCTTGAGTTACGATGGGCTGAGGCTGCAGGCCTGCTGAACAACCATACCCACACTTTTTCATCGGCTCGGGCTTTGAGACCGCTCCAGGGATCATGTCTACACAGTTTGGTTGATGTGGAGAGTCTGCTGCAAGCACCATGTCTGCAAGACTACGTTGTCTGAGCATGAGGAGCTGCCGCAGGAATCATGTCCTCAAGTTGTGATTGGCTGAGGCTGCAAGGCTACAGCGAGCATCCGGACTGCAAGTGTTGATTGGCTGAACCTGCAAGGCAGATGACAAGTCGCGTGTGCACATTCGGATTGGCTGAGGCTGTGAGGCTGCTGACAGGATCACGGCTGTGCGTTGTGATTGGCTGAGGCTGCTATCCTCCTTACACAGTTCAAGTCCCTGAGTTCTGATTGGCTGGGGCTGCAAGCCTGCTGAGGAATGTAGCCGTACTTTTTTATTGGCTTAGGTCGCAAGGCCACTGCGTGGATTGTGTCTGCAGATTTTGGTTGGTTGATGCGGGGAGGTCTCTGTAAGCACCATGTCTGCAAGTTTTGACTGACTGAGGCTGTGAAGGTGCTGCAAGCATCATGTCCACTGCTTTTGAACGGATGAAGCTGCTAGGCTGCTGCAAGGATCGTATCTGGGAGTTTTGATCAGCTGAGGCTGTGAGCCTGCAGAAGAATTGTGTCCGCACTTTTCAATTGTCTGAGCCTGTGAGGCTGCTGCAAGCATCATGTGCACCAATTCTTACTGACTGATGCAGTGAACCTGAAACAAGAATCATATCCATGAGTTTTGATTGGCTGAGCTTCCGAGGCTGCTGAAGAATCATGCCCACAAAACACCATGGGCTGAGGCTGTAAGGCTGCTGCAAGGATCATGTCCGCTCGTTGTGATTGGCTGAGGCTGTGAGCCTGCAGAAGAATCACGTTCACGCTTTTTCATTGGCTGAGGCTTCAAGGCTGCTGGAGAATCCCATCTGCACGTTGTGGTCGGCACAGAATGTCAGGCTGCGGCAAGGATCGTGTCTGCACGTTCTGATTGGTTGAGGCTGCAAGCCTGCTGAAGAGCCGAGTTCGTGCTGTTTGATTGGCTGAGCCTGCCGGGCTGCCGCGAGCATCATGTCCGCAAGCTGTGATTGGCTGAGGCTGCTCTCCTCACCCCCTGGTCATGCCCCCGAGTTCTGATTGGCTGAGCCTGAGAGGCTGCTGAAGAATTGTGTCTGCGGATTTGGATTGGCTGAGGCTGCAAGGGCACTGCAAGCAGCGTGTCCACGCGTTGTGGTTACCTGGGGCTGTGGGTCTGCTGACATCATCGTTTTGTTCGAGACGCCATTATCTGAGGCTGCGGAGGTGCTGCAAGCATCATGTCTGCGGGTTTTGATTGGCTGAGGCTGGGAGGGTTGTGGCTGCTTTCTTCCTCCAGGGGCCATGGCCTTGAGCCGTGGCTGGCTGAGGTGTGAGCCCGCTGGAGAGCCATGTCGACACGTTTGGACTGGCTGAGCCTGGGAGCAAGGCAAGGCTCACGTCTGCACAAGGTGATTGGCTGAGGCTGCTCAGCCACCCCAGGCATTGTGGCAGCCAGCTGTGATTGGCTGACAGCACGAGCCTCCTGTGAGCTTCGTGTCCGCATGCTTTGACTGGCTGTGGCTGCGAGGCTGCCACACGGATAATGGCTGCTAGTTTTGATTGGCTGAGGCTTCTGGGCTGCCCGAAGGATCGTGTCTGCATGTTTTGATTGGCTGAGGCTGCAAAGCTAGTGCAAAGGTCACATCTGCCCGATTTGATTGGCTAAGATGGGCAGGTTGCTGCAAGGATCACAACCGCAAGATTTGATTGGCTGATGCAGAGAGGCTGATACGGGATCATATCCGCACGTTTTGATTGGCTGTGGCTACGGGCCTGATGACGAATCATATCTGCGCGTTTTGATTGGCTGAGGCTGCGAGGCTCCTGCCTGCGGTTTGCCATTGGCTGAGGCATCGCCGCCGTGCGCTGGGGTGCCAAGGCCAGAGTGCTATGTCCGAGGGACAGCAGGAGTGCCCCCCGCCAGCAGAGCCCAGCAGCTGCCCCTCATGAGGTCAGAGCCAGCTCCAGACAGCTCCAAAGGGGACCCGCTCCTGGCTAGACCTCAGCCAACGAGCGATGCTGCTTGGGCCTCTGTGAGAGTGTGGTTAAGACATGGAGGAGAAGAAAATACCACACAAGAGCAGCTGGGAGGCAGAAGCGAGAAACAATCCCGCAGACATGAAGGTCAGTGAAAGAGGGCAGGAGGTGCTCCAGGCACCAGAGCAGAAGTTCTCCTGTAGTGGAGGAGCCCCCGGTGGAGCAGGTGGATGTGGCCTGGAGGAGGCTGCAGCCCATGGAGAGCCCCTGCAGGAGCAGGCCCCAGGCCAGAGCTGCAGCCCGTGGAGAGGAGCCCACGCAGGAGCAGGGGTCTGGGGGGAGCTACTGCCCATGGGGGACCTGTGCTGGAGCAGTTTGCTCCTGACGGATGAATCCCGTGGTACGGAGCCATGTGGGAGTAGTTCTTGAAAAGCTGCTGCCTGTGGGCAGCCCCTGCAGGCTCAGTGTGGGAAGGACGGCATCATGTGGGAGGGACTCCACATGGAGCAGGGGCAGTGAGGGACCGTGAAGGAGCGGCAGATGAAGTGTTACGGGCTGGCTGTAATCCCCGTTCCCCTGCACTACTCGGGGAGAGGAGGTAGGATGGATGGATGGGGGGGAGTACTTTGCTTTTAGTTTCTCACCACACTCGTCTGTTAGTAATAGGCAATAAATTACAGTAATCTCCCTATGCTGAGTTTGGTTTGCCCGTGACAGTAATTGGTGAGCAATCTCCCTGTCCTTATCTCAACCCTGAAGCCCTTTTCCATCGTACCTTCTCCACGTTCCTTTGAGGAGGGGCAGTGAGCGAGCGGCTGCGGTGACACCACCGCGGGCCCCACGGCTGCATCGGGGCTGCCAGGGCGCTGCCGGATCGTGTCCGCAAGGCGCCATTGGCTGCCGCTGCCCAGGGGCCCCTGTCCGCGCACGCTGATTGGCCGAGGGGCTGCTCCCCAGCAGGCCGCCTGGCTCCCCAGCCGCTGCCCCTCCTGCCCCAGCGCCCTTCCTGCTCCGCGCCCCCCATACTCGCCCCGTGCCCACCCTTGCCATGTCTGTGCAGCTCGTGCGAGCGTCCCCATCCTTCCCCAGCCACTTCTGCGCCCCCTGTACTGCGCGGGGGGACACCAGTCTGCTTCAGCCCTACTGATGATCTTTTAATATTTGTAAATATTGGCACAGGCAAACTCCATCCTTAACAAAGCCCACGCAGTGAGCAAGGATTGCAGGCACAAGGAGACGAGTGTCAGTGCCATGAATATTAGCATCAGATAGGTCTGGTTTCCGGCAGAGCTTTGAACCAGGCCAGTCAGAGAGCAGATATAACGTTCCAGGGTTGCTGGACCAGCACTCCATATGCACTGTAGATATGTGAAGTGATACCCATGACTGCTGAGAGTTTATACATACTGGCAACATCAGTTTTCACCTAAGAACACAAAAAAAAATAGTGAAAATGAAAAGTCTGTCTGTGAGACAAAGGACTGCATTTTCAAACAAACTCTTCGCTGTGATTAGTCTGTCCAGCTCCCCCTGCTTCCATGGAGATGAGTCTCTGCCTTCACATGCATCAGCTGAATCCCCGCTGCCTTCGCTCCCTCTTCCACCGCTCCCTGCAGGAGAAGACCCTCACCTCCTCCTCCTCTCCCATTGCAGCCCCTGTCCCCTGGCAGCAGCCACAAGGGGCCTGGCAGCCATCACCACTCCTTGCCACAACCCTGTGCCCCCTTCGTGCCACCGCAGCCCCCTCCCGCTCCCCAGAGCCCCTCCACCCACCCCTGGAACCTCCAAGGGGCCTGAACAGCAACCCCCAACCACGGCATAGTTTGGGGAACAGGGAAACTTCTGCCCACCGAGGGGCGGCCGGCCTTTCCTTCTGGGGACAGCCGAGCCCCCCGCGGTACACCCCGGCCCGAGGGCCCCACCGTGTGGACGGGACGGCGATGCCCAGCTGCCGCCTGGCGCCAGAGCAGGGCTCCGGGGACGCGCGCCGGGGGCGAGCCCCACGGGCAGCCACGTGCTGTGCTGTGCCCCCCCCCGGCCGGTGACCCCGGGAGCGGCCCCCGGAGCGCCGCCGGGCGGGAGGCCCCGCACACGGGGGACGCGTCCCCACGCACGGCCGGGGCCGGGGCCGCCGCCGGCCGCTCGCTCTCCCGCTGCGCCCCGCGGGCCGGGGCCGCTCCGCCACAGGTGGTCGCGGCCAGCGCCAGCCCGGGCTCGGCGGGGGGGTCCCGGTGGTCGGCGGCCGCCCCCGCTACCGGCAGCGTTGCGGTAGCCCCGGCGGGCGAGCCGCGCCCCGCAGCTTTGTTCCCCGCGGCCGGTGCCGGGGGCGGGCCCGGCTCCGGGCAGAGCCGGCGGCCGGAGCGGGCCGGGCGCGGGGCGCGGGGCCGCTCGGAGCCGCTCGGAGCCCGGGAAACTTGTCCGGGCGCGGCGGGGGGGACGCGGGGGCACGGCGGCGAGATAAAGGGCCCCGCCGCCGCCGCCGCGCTCCTCGCTCCCGGCCGAGTTAGGAGGAGCTGTTTTGCATCCCTTCACGTCAGCCTGCCTCATTCCCTCCTTCCTTCCTTCCTGCGCGCCCAGCGCCGGGCCCACGGGCCCGCAGCCGCCGCCGCCGCCCCGCGCCCTGCGGAGCCGCCGCGGGAGCGCACGGTGAGTCCCCGCCGCCCCGCGCCCCCGGGGCCGCAGGCCCGCGGCCGGGGCCGCCAACATGTCGCCCGCTCGCCCGCTTCCACCTTCCCCGCGCCGAGCCGGGAGCGATGGCGGCGGGAGGGAGGGACCGGGGCGCCGGCGGTGCCCGGTCCGCACGTGGGTCCGCCCGCCCCGCTCCTCGCCCACAAGTTTCCCCGCCGCCGCTCGCAAACTTTCTCCGCGGCCGCGGGGCCGCCAAACTTGCGGCGGGGCGGGGAGCGGGGCCGGGGGCGGCCCGGCACGGCTCGGCCCGGCACGGTGCGGGGCCGCTCACGTACCTGTTGAGGAGGGAGCGGCGCGGGCCGGGCGGGGGGCGGCGGCCCCGCACCGGGACCCCGCACCGGGACCCCGCACCGGGACCCCGCACCGGGACCCCGCACCGGCACCGGGCGCGGCGGCCGGGGGGGAGCCGGGGGGGTGGGGGTGCGGGAGCGGGGGGAGGGGGGGGCGTGCCGGGAACGCGCGTGGCCGGGGCCGCGCGGCGGGGGGGGGGAGGCGCTGCCGGGACCCCCCCGCGCCCCGGGGCCGGTCGCGGCTGGCAGCGCGCGCGGCGCTGTCGCGAGTGTCGTCGTCGTCGTCCCCCGGCCCCCCGCCTGTCACCCGCTCGTCCCGCGCCGGTGTCCGGGGGGAGCCGCGGGGCTGCGGCTGCACCGCGCGGCCCCGAGGGGCGAGGAGAGCCGGCAGGTAGGCGCTGCGCGGGGCCGGCCCGGGGCGCCGGGGGGGGGACACGGAGCCGCCTGCCCCCGGCGCGGCCGCCCCGAGTTTGGGAGCGGTCGCGGGGCTGCTGGAGGTGGCGGCCGAGCCGCCGCCGCTGCCCGGGTGGGGACCTGCGGAGCGCCCACCGGCACCTCCGGCGAGAAGGGACGGGCCCCGGGGCCGGGAGGGGCGGCAATAACCGGGGATCCCCGGGGAGCCGTGCCCGGGAGGGAGAGGCCGCCCCCGGGCCGGGCAGACCCCGGGGCTTCGCTCCTTTTGTCCCCCGGCGCCCCGGGGGCTCCGGAGCCGCGGGAGGGGCCGGGCCCGGGGCCCCGGCTCTGTCCGGGCAGCGCCTGCTCGGTCGCGCTTCGGGCCAGGGAAGGCGGCTCTGGGAACTTTGTGCGGCCCCCTGATAGCTCCCGAGAATCAGCAGGATGCGGCGGTTGAATTAGTTACAATTAATTAATTAGTCAATCATTAGTAGCTCCTTTGTCAGCACTCCGTGTGGGAAGGGAGGGTGGGATGATGCAAGGGGAAGATGGCATCCGAGGAGCCGAACTTCTCTCCGCGCCCAGGGCCCGGCGCAGCGGCCGCACAAACCGTCCCGGGGCTGCAGGCGGGAGGACGCTGCCCCGCGCAGCAGGGATGAGTTCAGCTTGTTCGCTCCTGGGTGGCACTGATGTGAACCAGCCTGAAGAGCTCGTGCGCTCAGCGGTTCCAGTAACCGCGGTTCCAGTAAGCACGGTTCCAGTCTGGGTTGTGCGGGCCGTCTGGCCTGGCCATCGCCTGGCTATGAACGCGCCTTAGGTTAGTGGGAGACCCTAAAAGCACGGCGCTCCTAGGGAAGCCTCAGGGAAGTCGCGAGCAGGGGCACTGGTTTCACCGCCCCTGTGCAGCCCTTCGGGGTAACGGCCTTCGGGCAGTAAATTGAGGAACAGCAGCTGTGGCACCGCGTGTCCCTGCCAGCAGAGGAATGGGAGCGCGTTTCCCCACTCGCAGGGAGCAGTCATGGGAGTCTGGCAAGTTCTTGTAACTGAGAGCCACCAGAGATAGGGGCTAAATAAATATGGTGCTGAGGCTGCTTGTCCTGCCAGCAGGCTTAAATGAATGCCCTCTGTGAACACTGATCACCTTATCTCCCTATAAAGTGGTGCGTTAGATTATAGTAACTTGGGCTCAGATACACACCGAGACGTTCCCAGCCTGAACTTAGGAGGGAACTCAGGGGATCAGAAGTAGATGCCTGTGGTGGATAGAGGGAGAGCCTTCTTCCACGGTGCCCAGGTAATGTGTCTGCGTGTTTCTTCTGACATCACCAGGGTTGGGTTAATCTTTGAGAACGTATTTTTAGTTGGTTTTGTTGGACTAAAATGCAAAGAAGGCTTTTTGTTTATAAATTAGCTTAGGAAACAGTGCGGGGAGGGATGAGCACAAATGTTGTCCTGTACTGAACAGCTAGAAATGTTAATGAACAGGCAATACAATGGGTTTGTACCGCAAGGAGCATGCCAGCATACGATCCCAAAGTGAGCGTTACAGGCAAACGTGCCGTGCTGATAAAGGCCGTGTCTCTGTGTGCTTACTGGTGCTGTGAGGTAGGCTCCAATTCAACATCTGCTGAAGCAGTCTTAATTTCAGCCGAAGCAGTCGTGTACTTGGATATTTTGCCAAATCGGGGCCAAAACAGAGAGAAGGGAGGCAGAGTAAGCAGAGCTGTGCATGCTGTTGCTGCCTGGCTGGATCAGTGGGTTTCCTACGGTTTTATGACCATTGCTCCCCTTTCCCTCCACTACCTGCCGTGGGTTTTTGTTTTTCCTTGACCTTTTACATCTCGTCCTGCAAACTGTTAAGCACAGGTAGACAGGAACCACAGCTTTTGTCCTGTGCCCACAGAACCCACCCAGCCTGAGACATGGGTGCTGTGGCCACATGAACACTGATGGCAGCAAATAAAAAGTCCCAAAATACCTGCACAGGGCTGGCTTGCCATGGAGACAGCCACAGCTTTGGCTGGAAGAAAGTCGCTGGGTGGCTCAGATGTGCTCAAGGAGCTGCAGTCATCTCCTTTCTGCCTTGCCCGGGGTGGCCGGCAGCCCCCGTCCCCGTGGGACTTTTCCCTTCCAGTGCAGCTGGACCTCGAGACATGGGGCTGGGATCGAGTTGTGAGGGGCTTTTCCCTGTCCTGCCGTTCCGCATTTCCCTCTTCCATCCCTGCGCACTGCTCTCACACACCCCCGGGTCCTTCTCACAACCACGCCGTGCTACCACACGGTGACTTTGGTGCTCGGAGAGGCAGGGCCAACTCAGCCTGCCTGCCTCTAGCTGCGGTTTCCCTACAAAAATAACCTCTTTCAAATGTATACGGCAGTGGAGTGAAATACATGGTGGTGCTCAGTACTCTCTCTGGAGTGAATCGCGGAGGACTTTTTATTTGAGAAATTAAGCGGCCATCACTCTTCTTCCCCTTGATTTTGGTGGAGGCCTGCTTAGAGAGTGAGCAAGTAATGCATTTTCTTTCTCAAACTTTAAATTGAAGGGGACAGAGGGTGATTTTAAATTTTCCCCATGGTGGTCTTTGCTCTCAGCTGTCTGACAGTCATTTGAATGACAATAGAGCATTTTAACAACAGAAATAGATACAACGTGTAAGCAGCCTGCCTAAAAATTTCTTTGGAAAGTACACAGCTTCCTCGTAGCGCTTGTGATAACGCCGTCCTCCCATTTCCCTCCCCATTTCTGTAATGTTCTTCACAAGATATCAGTCTTTTTAGTAAAGGAGAAGTGAGCGGGAGGGAAGCTTCTCTTTTTTAAACATCAGGTCTTCTGAGTTTCTGTGAATGTTCTCAAGTGGGAAGAAGAAACGTAACTTCCCACTCTCCCTTCCCTCCCAGGCCACCTCTAGTTTCACAGCGGAGAAACTGAGGTAGAAGGGCAGTGTCTGAATTACTCCTCTGTGTGGGGAGAGGAAAAAGCTCGTAGGAAGTTCATCTGAAATTTCGTAAGTCTTGCTTAGTTTGGGAGTAAAACATGAGATAGTTCAGTAACCGGGGGAGCGCAAGAGGCACTGCAGAGGCAAGATGCGAAATTAAACCGAGGTAAATGGAGGTAAAAAAACGAGGTAAATTAAACCAGTGCGGCGAGGGCACGGGCACCGTGGGGCTGCACCGGGCCTGGCACCACTCGGCAGCGTCTGGCTGGTGCGGGCAGGGGATGGCTGGCACATCAGAGAAGCCCTTTCTGCAGTTAAAATCGTTAGTTATGTTCCAGAAGTTACTCGGAACTAGGGAATCCACACCGCATGACGTGGAGTGCAGTGGCAGAAGAAATTCCAAGTCAGTAGCTGAGAAGTAATGTACAAAGGAAGAAAATTTGTAACAATTCGTCACCTTCTGAGGTTAAAAATTAACTAAATTAAACCACAAAACCGGACCTGAGCATTGCTGCTGACAGCTCAGGCAAAGGGCTTCGGCGTGCAGCCACGGCTGGAAGCGCGGGCGGGATGGCAGGAGGGCTGGCAGCGCGGACGGCACCGCGCGGCTGCCGGGCCCCCGTGCCCGGGGCTGCTGCCCCCGGAGAGCCCGAGAGGGCTCCTGCGCAGCGGTGGTTTCGTCTCGGAAAAGAGGAGCGCAGGAGGGCAGGACGCCAGCGGTCTGTGAAGTAGGGTCGTGCAGAGCAGGGGATGCGCTGCGCTGCCCCGCTCCTCCTCGCCGTGCAGTGCTGGGGAAGGCAGACGTGCAAGGAGACGAGTTTTGGTGGAGAACACTTGCTAACAGGAGTTCCTACAGCTTTGGCACGGCGGTGGTTGAGCAGACGGGCGGGTGGTAGAGGTGAGCAGTGAGCGGAGCAGGCTTGGTCTGCGCTGTCGGGCCAGGAGCCTGGTGCGAGGCGAGGCTGATGAAGAGGAGCTGGGGGCCGGGGCCGGAGGCTGGGGCCATGGCGTAGGGACGGCAGGGAGTGGGGTGGCTGGGGCAGCAGCGGCAGCTCCAAAACCCAGGCTGGTAGGAGTGCCCAGCAGCCAGCACCGTGCTGGCCTGAAAACGGCTTAAAAATGGAACGGCTGGATGTGCTTTGAGGCTTCAGTACTGCAGCAAGAAAAGTGAGTTGCAGGGCAACTGTATTTTAAATTAATTCTGTGACACGGAGCAACTGAAATGAGTAAATTCAGTTAAAATCAAAACTCTATTCTTCATCTTTTTCCGGTGGCTCTTCAGCACGCACCGTGTGCCCCCATGCCACCGCAACCAGCGCGCTTCCATGCTGCTTGCGGCCAGGAACAGGGCAGGCACTGGGAGCTTTGACCTAGGGAACGCCAGTACGTGCTCTACAGGTTTTATCTCAGCACGCCAGTTTTGGGGAGGGACGTACATTGACTAGGAAGCAGCGCATGGACATGTTCAGGGCTTTCCTTCCATGGCTTGTCCGTATGAAAGCCTGGTTCCACACCCGCACTGTGCCCCGGACGGTCCCGCTGCGGTACGCGGGGCGGTCTCGGGGCTCCCGGGATGAGGCCGGGAGCAGCTGATGCAAAAGCCAGCAGCTGGCAGGGGCTGAGTGCTGGAGCCCCAGGGTTTGTCCATCCCTGGGGTGCATCCGTCCCCTGGGTTTGGCCGTCCTGTTTGACAGCAGCAGCACTTCCCGGTGCGCCTGCCCCACGGGGCCAGGTCGCTTCTCCCCTCTCTGCCCCTTCTCTCAGCACTGCATCGCTCACCGGTGCTTCCCTGGCATTTATCAAGGTCCCTCCTTTCCCTGCTCTTTTCTCTCCTATGTTCATTTCTCCAGGGGCTCCCCATTTCTTTCCCCTCCTCCTGCCCTCGCTCCCCCCAGCAGAGGGTTGGGGTGCACGGGGTCCCCGTTGCAGAGCCCCGGCTCCGTCCAGCTGCGGGTTTCGTTCTTGAGCGGTGCCCTCAGCTTGTGTGAGCTCGGCACGAGCAGGGCTGGAAATAAAAGAGAGCTGGAGGACGGTGTTTGGAGGTTTTCCCATGGGGAGGCCTTTGTTTAAAATTTAATATGCTGTTCTCTTTCTCTCAATGAGTAAGAGAAGGATGCCGGCTCTCTGACGTGCTGCTGTTCAGCGCTCCACCCGTTCCTCTCCTTCGCCTCGTCTTCCTGGCACGGTCGCACCGCGGCTCTGTCTCGGCTCTCCCGCTGCTTCCCGCTCGCGGGTGCTGGCCAGGGCTCAGATGTTAGCGCTGGGGACAGAGTCGAATGGAAATTTAGGCCATGGCTTGCTGATAAGAGCCGGGCCCACGCAGGAGGCAGGCAGGTGCCGGCCCTGCCGGTCCGTGGCCTCCTCAGGGTCTGGGTAGGAAGGTGCTGAGCTTTGCCGGGTGTGTCCCAGGCCCGATCCAGGCGGCTGCTGTTGGGAAACACAAATTGTTATTTAAGAATGGATATTCTGGGGAGCTGGCTCCCTTTTCCAGGTAGAACCCAAACAAAGACGGTGAGACTCGTGCTGGTCCCCAACGGAAGCCTTGCCGCCCCCCAGCGCTCGCCCTCCGGCCATCTGCAAAGGGGTCAGCGTAAGACTTGAACTTTAGTAGCTCCATACGTGGCTGATTGCAATCTCATTTCTCTGCACCACCTGAGAGTTATAATTTTCAGGAATTGGTTGACCTGTCCTTCTTTGTTTGCCTCTTGTCAGTCCCCTGTAGGTGTCGGTAACACGTTCCCGTTGGCCGTTGTGCGTTTACGGACAGCCTCGTCCTGCAGCCCGTGCCCGTGCGTAGCCTCCGCGCAGCCCTCCGGCTGCTTCCCCAAGGGCTGAGGGCCTGAACTCGTAGGCACTGCTGCGCTCCAGGGGAAAATTACTGTCCAGAAGACAGAACTGTGGAGCCTTTTTGTCAGTGGTGCCAAGCCGCTTTGTTGAATTTCTTCTTCTTCCCCGTTTTATGCTTTGGCCATTCAGCGTGTGCTTCAGAAGCCCATCAGCGTAATTGCAGAACTCATCTGCAGAGAGTAAGCCTTGATTTATGGGGGGTTTTGAGTGGTTTGGTTTCATTTTATGATTATCAACAAGGGACACATATAAGCAAATTATTTCAACAGTTGAATATTCTGTATATTTATAGGACTTTCTTGCTGTAAGAAGAAAGAGTGCAAAATATAGCAATTATGCATATTGTTTTGATAATGCGGACTGGAGGTAGTTCAAGCAGGCCCTTGCAGTTGCCAAAGCAAGGGGAAAAAGTGTTAGACAAAAGCAGCTTTGTGGCCATGGTATAAAAGGTATAAAATATTTATAAAGACTAGTAAAAAGTACAAACATTTCCAGCCTCCCCCCAGCACGGCCAGCAGCTTATCCGCTGCATTTTCCATGCCGTTAGCCAGCGAGCTCTGCCTGTGCGGTGCGGGGCTGGCGCTGCCACCCGCTCCCAGCTCAGCTCCCTCTGCTTTGGGCAGTGTGGGGCCGGGCGGGGGGCAACGGGGAGCTGCCAGGGGCACCACCAGCCCCTCGGTGTGGGTGCTGTGGGGCGCAAGTGGCCCCGGAATCGTTAAGGCTGGAAAAGGCCTCCAAGCTCATCTCGTGCAGCCACTCCCTACCACCACTATCATGTCCCCAGGCACCACGTCCAACCTTTCCTTGAACACCCCCAGGGACGGTGACCCCACCACCTCCCTGGGCAACCGGTCCCAATGCCTGACCGCTCTTTCTGAGAAGAAATTTCTCCTAATTTCCAACCTGAACCTCTCCTGGTGCAACCTGAGGCCATTCCCTCTTGTCCTAAATATTCGTTTCACTGTGGGCAGATTTTTCCGGGCCTTCCATCCTTTAAGTGCATGGAGCACACAGCTTCGTGCGAGCACAGCGGGTGGCCCTGGTGGCACCCTGAGGCCGTGCCGAGCACCCCCAGCACCCCGTCCCCCTGGCTTGGGCACTGCCAGGCCCGGTGCCGGCGCGGTGCAGCAGGAGCAGCGCGCAGCCGTGGGTGCTGCAGGAGGGGACCCGCACGGGAGCCGTGCGCAGCGCTGCCTCTGGATCCGTGCAAACGCGTAGATAAATGTGCAGCTCTGGTGTGAAATTTCAGCCAACGCGGCAGCTAGGAGGGCTGGTAAGCATGCAACGTGTCAGCACGCAGAGGAACACAAGGGCAATAGTGCCTGAAAGCGCGTGGGAGCTTCTTTCCGAGCCGGCAGCGAAAGCCCCGCAGAAGGGCGCCGCTAGCAGGAGAACCAGGCCTGGCCACGCGCCACAGGGACGGTGTCTGTGCAGGAGGGGCGGCGGGGCACGGGCTGGGGTCTGGCATCGGCGGGTGGCCGGGGCACTGCACCGGGGGGGCTGCAGCGGGGGGTGTCTGGGGCACTCGTGGGGAGCTGAGTGCGTGCAGAGCTCCACCAGAGCAGAGATGCAGCTCAGGACAGCTCTCCCCCTCCGCTGTCGGATATTTAAATCTGAGAATCCAATACATTGCAGGAGTCGTGTTTCTGAATCTAAATTCCTGCTCCCCTGAAGTCATCAGAAATGTGAAAGAAGTCAGATGTGGAGCCCTTTATGCCAGTGAGTCTTTATGCAGAGATAACCCGAAAGGTTCCTCACTGATGTATCTGAAGTAGAGGAAAAAGTAGCTCAGCTTAAAAAAAAAAAATCCCCCAACTTCATTCCCTCATAGACTCTCAAATAGTCTTAAATTAGATATACAGCCTTTATTTTCTGAAGCATCCTCCATCTGTGTCTGCCATACGTTTATTATCCTTCATTAGGGCAGAAACAATGCCTTCCAGCTTGGGAGAGGTGTTTTCCATATCAGTCACTTCGACTTCAGTGGCTTGAATTTTACCTGTCACTGTTTCGAACTTTTTATCTGTGTTAGGTTAGGCTCCATGCTGGAGGTTTTCTTCTTCCTTTAATGACAAAGTTCAGTATTTTGAAACACACTTGCTTTGTGCTCCCACAGTGCTGCTTCTCTGGGCTAAGAGATTCGAGAAAGAAACCCCAATCTCTGGCCCTGGGCAGAGGCTTAGAGAGGATTTTTTAAAAAGAGGCCCATGTGAGTGCACACACAGGTGCTTGCGAATGTGTTTGCTGAACTTTGATAAAATAAAAGCAAAACAGTGCATTAGCCACATTCCTTACTGGAACCCCCAACATACACAAACGCAGTTAGGAGGAGCGATCACCCTGCTCGGACCCAGAGTGCCCGTGCAGTTGTGCTCTCGGAGATAACAGCAGGCAGAGCGCTGTTGGCTGTGAGATCCCGTATTTGCCAGGGCAAGGCATGGTTAACAAAACACCCGCCGTTTGCTGTCGGTGAGCGGGCTCCGTGTCTGGGGCGTCCCTTGGAGCTGCGGAGCAGGGCCTCGTGCTCACCGCTCCGGCAGTCCCTGCGAAGGGCTCTCCAAGCATTGAACGCTCACGTTTCCAAACTGCTCCCCTACTCAGAAAAGGATCTGAAACATTTTTCACCTTGCGGATCTGAAAATAATGTGGCATTTGCAGCTGAGCAATCAGTTTTGCTCCTAAAATGGTGCAACATGTCCAACAACGTTGCTATTAGAGGAATCAGAACCGGGACTTTCCCACAGGGCTGACGCCTTGTGTGAATAGGAAGAAGTCAAGCTGCTCTCGTGTTCCTGCACGCTTGCTGCGAGAAAGCTCTGTGATTTTCCCTCCTCCTTTTATCTATGGGTTACAGAAAAATACACTTGATGTGTTTGTTATTTAACATCTCCAGCCCACATGACTGGTGGCACCTGTGAGTTCTGTAGGGGAAGATTTTGTGTGCTCGAGATAATTCTTCGAGAAAATGCGCTGGGAAGCCCTGCTTTCCACTGCTGTCGTGGCCACGCTTTGCCTAGCCAGGGCTGCCGCGGGATCTGTCTGCCTTGCTGCGATGAACCCCTGGCAGCTGGTGCTGTGCTCGGGGACCCCACGAGGCCACTGCTCCTCTGCGGCCTCCGAGGAGGCACGGGGTGCTGTTCCCTCTCACCTGGGCAGCTCCATTCCCCTGCTCAGGGATGTAGCGCAGGCTCTGGATGAGCCTCCATGCAAGAAAATGAGGGGGCTCCCTTTCTGAACAAGAGTGAATTTCAGAAGTTCTACTTGTGAAGGAACATCCAGGCTGGTATTAACTAGCACCCTCAAATTGAAACCCCCCAGATACTTTACATGTCGTGCAGGCCCCAGCTGTGCTGCGCCTCCCTGCTGCTGCGTGTCCCAGACACAGACACGAGGTCCCTTGGGATGGAGCCCGTCCATGTTGTCAGCACGGGCAGCTGGGGGCTTCCCAGTCACAATCTGGGCAGGGCTGGCATCCCTGGGGACAGGTGGCATCCCTGGGGACGGGTGGCATCCCTGGGGACGCGTGGCATCCCTGGGGACGCGTGGCATCCCTGGGGATGGGTGGCATCCCTGGGGACAGGTGGCATCCCTGGGGACGGGTGGCATCCCTGGGGACGGGTGGCATGGCATCCCCACAGGGACCAGCCGGCCGTGCTCCTGCCGAGGGCCGCCTGTGGCTCTGTAGCCACTGAGAGGAACGTCCCGGCCCCTCGGGGCTTGGGCAGACCCCAGCACCCAAAGCAGTGTCCTGAACACCCAAAGCAGTGGTTTGAAAAGCAGAAGAAAGTTTTACATGGCTGTATTGAATGCTGTGCTGAAGTTCTCGTCCCTCTTCAGTCCTGGGGTCACAGATGGCTCTGGTTCCTTCCCTTAGCAGAAGTAAGAGCAAAAATACCTGGTACTTGCAGCTCGGGGGGATATTTCCTGGCCAGCCATTGTTCGGTGTATGGAAAGACTGGAGTTGTCAGCAAAACCATCTGCGTTCAGTAGCTATCACCTTCCTTCTGGCCCTTGACTACCTGTTTACAACTTCTCCCCTGCTGCTAACGGGTCTGGGCAGCCCCTGTGTCCCCACTGGGCTCGGCTGGGTGCAGGATGCAGCCCGGGGTGGGAGGGGAGCGGCTGGATCCAGCCCCGGCAGCCCCGGCACCGCCGTCCGTGCCTGGGCAAGCTCCACGCGCAGGATACAAAGGCCAAAATTGTTTGCAGGGAAAATGGCAGCAACAGTCTTGAGAGTGACGTCTTCGTGCTGCAGTTGTCTTGTTCGGTCCTCTTCCTCAGCGGGGCTGTGATATCACATCAGGCCCCCGCTGCACTTTTTGCATGGTACACATCCCACATTATAACATTTGGGCTGGTTTTCCCTTTTACAGCCACTTGCCAGACTGTCAGTTCCTTGAACCCAGCGCTCCATCGCCCCTCACTGAGGTCCCTGCCGTCAGTGGGTGCCCTCCCGGGGCCCCAGCACCCTGGTGGGTGCCAGCGGGACGGCTCCGTGCTGCCCCAGAGCTGAGCTCGGCGTGCGCTGCCTATGGCATCGCCGCTGCACCCCGCCTGGCTGCCGTCCCTCCCCATAACGCGGGCATGCTGCTGCTGCTGCTGCTGCTGCCGCTGCTGCTGCTGGGCTTCTCGCCTTCGCTGTGGGGCCGTGCTGCAGGTCCTGCTCCAGCAGGCCCGCAGTTTTCTCCTTGCTGACTCCACTTCCATTATTGTCTCCTCACTGCGTTTTTATTCTCCCTTTGTCCTGGCTTACAATGCCTCGCTCCGTACTACGCTTTTCAGTCTGGGAACATCTCTGCACCCAACAGTCTGTGAGCCCCCCGCCACTGCTGGTGACATCGAACAAAGTGGGACCCAAAGGGGGACCCAAAACGGGACCTGCTGGTGCTGGCAGACGCGCAGCACCAGTCTGCACCTGGCCCGGTGCCGCCAGCCCTTGCCGCGCACTCCACTCCCAGCTGGCCGGGCACCACGGCCGCTCCCCAGCTCCTGCGGACGCGGGGAGCACCAGCCCTGTGCACCCCCCAGCCCCGCAGGGCTGCCCCCACAGAGCAGGGCTCAGGATCAGGCCCCTGGGTTCTGCCTGTCCAGAACATCCCCTCTTGTTCCTTTGCTTCTTGACCCAGATCGGTAATGCTGATTGCCTTCATGGAAGAGTTTGGTTTTGCAGATTTGTCTTCTCTGTTTGCTGTTATTTTCACCAGGGACTGCACGAGTGAGAGTCTTCCTTGCAGAAACTCAGTGCGCAGAATTTCATTTACTGTTTTTTACATATCTGCATGTGTGATTACTAGGAGAAGTATTTTTAAAAGTAGCTCAGCGTTTCTTTCAGGGAGTTAGAAAAGACCAGATTTATTTTCTGCTGTGCTGAGAATTAACTCTCCTTTCTTCCTTTTCCCTCTGCCCCCACTGGAAAGAGAGAGAATGTAAAAAAAGAAGAAAGGATTTACATTGTCGTCGTGATTGGCACAGTCTGTGAATGAGAGGTCATTTCATGTGGCTGTTTCTTTTCAAGCGCTCTTTTTTTCATGCACACTGTATTCAGGCTAGAAGCATTCTTTCTTTTCAAAGCTTCTCTGTCTGTCTCTCTCTTCCCCCTCCTTTATTTTTCATCCCTTTTCTTTACTTTTGCTGTCTTTTCATTCTGTTTTTCTCCTCCCCCTTGGGGCTCCATTTTTTCTTTCCTCTTTCCTCTATTCAGTTCCTTTTTTCTTTTCGCATCTTTTTTGAATAGCTCTTCTATTTTCAGAGAGGAAAGAGTATGTAGAAGAGAAGTCGTTACAGCAAGGAGGAACTTGAAAGTCTCTCTTTCCCTGTTTATTTCACTTAAAAGCAAAAACTGTTTTCCAAAGAACGGGGTGATTTCCATCAGGAGCCTGCTGCAGAGAGCCCGGTGCAGCGTGCTGCTGGTGGTCGGGTCGCAGGCACCCCTCTGGTGCCGCGGCACCGGCACGCACCCAGCGCCCAGCGACACTGGGCACTGCGGGCTGCATGGCTGTGCCATCTCCCCGTGCCATCTCCCCGTGCCATCTCCCCATGCCGTCTCCCCGTGCCGTCTCCCCGTGCCATCTCCCCGTGCCATCTCCCCGTGCCGTCTCCCCGTGCCGTCTCCCCGTGCCGTCTCTCCGTGCCGTCTCCCCGCCCCGCATGCGGGCAGCAAGGCCAGGCTGGACAGGGAGTGGTGCTGCACCCTTGCCCCACTGGCACTGCCCTCGCCTCTGCAGCTCCTGGCAGCAGCTCGGTACAATTTGACTGCTGCTGCTGTCGCCGGTGCTGCTGTGCGGGTGAGCGGCAACCGTTTAAAGCATGGCACGGCAATAAGCTCTTGGGATCCCAGGAGAGTTCTGCCTGTTCAGATGGGGGAAGAGACGTATGGGTGGGGATGGGGAGAACGCCTCAGCTTCGTGTGGAAGGGGAGCGTTGGGCGGCCAAAACGCAGTCCTTGGGAACAGCTGGGCTGTGCGGCAGAGCCAGGTCACTGCCGAGGGGCCGTGCCTGGTCCGTGTTTGCCATGGAAAGGCGCCACGCTCAAACCCCGTGGAGATGGGGCTGGTGAGCGTCATGGTGGGGTCCTTTCGGTCTCCTAAGCAAGAGACCAGACCTTGTTCTGCTGGGCAGCGAAACGCCAGAAGTTCATCAAGCAGGTGAACTGCAAAGAGCAAGGAAAATCCCAGCTCTCCCTGTGCACTACCATTTTCCCCATTAATTATTGTCTCCCCAGTTGCTCTAAAATAAAGCAGAAGTTGAGGAACAATCTAGTGTAGGAGCACAGGTTGGACCGGAGCGGCCAGCTCTCGTTTTGTGTTGGAGGAGGGCTGGAGGATGGAGCTTGAGATGGGCACAGCAGCCGGGCAGCGCGGTCCTGCTGCAGAGAGCAGGGCAAAACCGCAGGGTGTGCGAGCGGCCGTGCTTTTCTCTAGCAAAGCAGAGGTTCTGAGTGGAAAGCGTGTGCAGTGAAAATAAAGCAAAGTGGGGGCTCTTCAAACTGCAGCACTGCAGCAAAACATGGGCAAGTGAACCCTGCAGGCAGTTTGCAAGTTGGCTCTAATTGCCCAATCCTGAACATCTTGTAGCACAAGATTGAAATTCTGCTTTCCCTTTGTTTGAAGGGTTTTGAGGAAGGGCCTTGCCTGCGAGCATGGCACCTCCATGGTTGTTTCCACCGGGCGGGGAGTGCGTTCGGGGACCCGGCCAGGAGCCTCTGGTAGGGGCAGGGGTCCTGAGCAGCGCAGCCGGGCTGCCAGAGGAGCCGGGGCTGGCTGGTGCCACAGCGGTTAATGGAGTGGATTTTTTTTTTTTTTTTGAGTGAGATTCAAATAATTGTAACCCAGAGATAAAGAAGACATTGGAGGAGATGAAAAGCGCGAGAGAAAGCAAGCAAGCAAAGGACAGAGGTTTGGAATACAGAGGGAGATTAGGAGATAGATGAAAGAAAAAGGAGAGAGATAAGAGGGAGGCAGAGGACAGATCCACAGCGCCCAGATAGGGGTTGCCAGGGAAACGGGAAGAATGAGGGAGCGATGGAGGAGTGGGGATGGAGGGTGCTGGGGGCGGGGCGCAGGGGTGGGGGGCTCGGCGATGGGGGCGGGGGGGCCTGGCGGGGGTCCTGCCCTGCTGGCCAGGGCGGTGCGGGAGCGGTCTGGGTCGTGGCCCTGCTCCCCACGGCAAGCTGACGCGGCTCCCAGTGCTCCCAGTGCTGCTGCCGCGGCTCCCAGTGCTGCCCCGGCGCTGCGCCCCCAGCTCCCGGTGCTGGCCCTGCACCAGGTCCTGGCTCCTCAGCCTCATGGGGCGAGAGCCGGCAGCTCTGGGCTGTGCGCGCCTCCCCAGTTCTGTGCAGTTATTTAAAAAACCCTCCTTCTCCCCCTCCAGCCAGAGTGTGCCAGTAATCGGGTGGCTGCGAGCCCGTTAATGTTTACTCTCACCTTTGAGTGTAACCATCGCGGTAAGGATCACCAGCAGAATTACCAAAAGATCGATTAGCGGTGGTTTTTAACGTGATCTGGCAAAGAGATCCACTTCCTTCCTGACGCACTGTCTGTCACGCAGACATACAATCATCTTTTTCCCCAACTTGTTTTTTTCACCTCCTCTTACCAAAAAAGGTGCCTTTGTCATAGTGCGAGTGGTAGGTTGTGTCCTTGTTTCTGAAATGAAAGCCCCCAAAGAGGATAATTCTTCCACGCAGAACGCTCCACATGCTGTCACGTCGGGCTGTCCTCGTCAGAAAGTGTGTCTGCGTGCAGGGAGCGGTTCTGCTTTCTGATCAACTCGCAGTAAGTGGGTGTTATCTCTTTTTCTAGAGAACTGGTTAATGGAAGTTTTCCGTAAAAAACTGAGTTCGGTGATACCTAACTTGGAGACACTGATTGAATGACTTTAGAAATCGTTTTGATTTCTTTAAAAGTGACGAGTTTACTTGGTAGGCAGCAATCCAGCAAAACGCGTCCTCCTTCCCGTTGCTCAGAACTTTGGCTCGTTATTCAGATTAAAGTCTGGTTTATTTGCATTGGATGTCAGTCGTGGGAAGAGGAGCGGTATTTTTAGTTCTGACCCAGATGCAGACAGGAGGGAGGCTCTGGGGCACAGCACTGCAGGGTTTGCCTCCGTGCTCCCGCAGACCGGGCTGCGGGGCCGGGTGCGGGCGGTGGGGAGCTCAGCCCCGGGGGGGCCTGGAGCCGCCCGGCCCCGTGTCGAGCAGCTCGTCCTCTGTGCGCCGGGCTCCGTGTTCGGGAGCTGCCCCCGCCCTGCCACTTTGCTCCGTGCAAACGGCAAGCCCCACGTACACCTTCTCTGGTTCCGTCCGGGATGGTCACGGAAGCTTTAGAAACGAGGTGGACGTTTTGGCTTTGATTTACACCAGGATTTAAGCATGGAAGCAACTTCGCCTTGCCGCGGTGTTAGATTGATTATCCTGCATGGGAACGCTTTTGTGGGCTGGGCAGAGAATAGGAGACCCCAGTCATTCTTTTGTCGCTCAGCCCTCGCTCAGCATGCGGCTGAAACCAAGGTGACCTCATAAATCCCCAGGCCTGGTACAGAACAAGTGTTCTGGGTCAGTTTTATGAATCATTTCAGTCGTTCGTTGTGATTTTCAGGGAAAAAATATGTTTTTCAGCTTAAAATTTTTGTGGGTGCTTTAAGCAGCTTTATGGGAAAACCACACACAGAAAAAAAGAAAAGATGAAAGACTGATTTTTCCTTTATCAAACTTGACTGAAAGCTTCTTTTACAAGACAAAGAAAATAAACTCGGAGCTATTCTCACAGATACTCAAGATCTGCCAATTAGCCATTTGCCGTTAACGATTGCACAGAGCCCTGACGCCCCGGCACGCACAGGGGATGGGGTTTCGGCCGCGGGCAGCCCCAGCAGTGCCGGGGGGTCCCTTCCAGGAGGGGACAGGCCCGCGAGGTGCCCTCGCGCTGGGCACGGGCAGGCGGGCG
Source organism: Anser anser (assembly GCF_964211835.1). Taxonomy (NCBI): domain Eukaryota; kingdom Metazoa; phylum Chordata; class Aves; order Anseriformes; family Anatidae; genus Anser; species Anser anser. The sequence goes on along the minus strand of NC_139730.1, from coordinate 460,494 downwards.
AGCTGCAGGAGATGTGCTGCTGCTGGGACCGGCCCGCTCCGGTGCCTGCGCTTAGCAGGAGGGGGAACGGGGAGGGCCTGGGGCTCCTCGGCTGCCCAGGGGCCACGAGGTCAACCACGGAGCCTCTGCTCCCCCTGCTCCCCTTGTTGTGTTGGGGAGGCCAGGGGCAGACCGCGTGCGTGTGCCGGTGGGGTTTACACGGGCTGCCCAGGGCTGCTCCACGCAGGATCGCGGGGCGTTTCGGAGCCCCTGAGCTGCCGCCAAGCCCTGGTGCCGGAGCTGCGCGGGACTGCCCAAGGCGCTGGAACAGCTCAGGAGAGGCCGGGGGAAACCAAGCAGGTTAGAGCAGAGAAAGGAAAGCAAAAGAAAAGCGTTCAGCAACAAATGACTCAGTCTGGTGCAGCTCCTGGAAGAGCTGGAATCCAGCAAGAAGTGTACCAGAGGCAAGGAAGGGGCCGTGGTGCAAAGCGCTGCGGGAGGGGAACCATCAGGTGTAAGGGTCTGCAGGTAAGAGCTAGGTGCTTGAGTGGTTAAACACAAAGGAACTGGGGTAAATAGAAGTTAGATGACACAAGGAAGTGGCAGCTCTCTAAAAAACAGTTTTAATCACCTGAGGAGCAGGCAGTCAGTAAGAAATGGCAAGGCTCTGAGGAGGATGGGCAGGGGCTGGGGCGAGAGGAGCAGCGAAATGCAGGGGGCAGCTGGATTCCTCCAGCCCGTGCTGATACTGGAGGAGAACAGATCACACCCAGACAAAGCCTCCCAGGAGAGGGAAGAGAGCGCTGAAAGAAAATTTCACAAAACCCAGAAGAACAGGAGTAGGAACTGCTGCCGGCCCCAGGTGCGTCCTTCCCCAATCCGCCATGGGAAAGAAGAAGCATGACCGTCGGTGGAGGCACGGACGAGAGGGAACAGGGGAACACCAACACTTGTGGTTTTCAGAGGAGACTTCACAAGTGCATTTGTGTAACTTCGGGTGTGGGAAAAGTACAGGCAGGCGAGTGTCTCAATCAGCAAATGAGCTGGAGAGCACGTAAACCCTAACTCGGGGCTTTGATGCAAGCCCAGGCGAGCATTTGGTTCCCAGCTCAGCACGCGGGCAGGAACTGCTGCAGCTGGGCGAGGGCCGGGCCTGCCGGTACCTCCGCGGGAGGGATTTGGAGACTGGAGCCGGGGCTGCGGAGAAGTTGCTCTCGTGTTGCTACTGGGATCAATATTCAGGCACATTTAATCCATTTCCTGTTTTTCTGATCTGGGGGAAGTGGGACAGACGGATGAGCTGAACTCAAGAAGCAATCATCAGGAACGGGGTTAGGGAAGTCAGCGTGGAGACGTGCAGAGGTAGCGGGTGGTAACGCGTTGCACAGCGCCTGTCCGGAGGGCCTGCACCCCCCCGGCACAGGCAGCCCCCGCGGGCAGGGGACGAGCTGGTCCTGCTGCCGAGCTCCTACCCACCCGTTAGGGGTGGCACCGAGGCGTGGGGCCCGGTGCGAGGCTCACCTTTTGCACCGACTGGTGGAGTTAAATCGCCCTGCACCAGCCTGGTGCCGTGGCACTGGGTCAGCGCTGGGACTTGTGCCGGCACCGCAAGGCAAGCACCGTCCCCTGCCCTGCCCTGCCGCCTGCACGTCTCCCCGGCCGCAAGCGGCTCCTGCGTGCCCAGCTGGGGCTCGGCAGCAGCCCAGCTGCTGCTGTGCCGTCGCAGCTGGCAGGGACAACCTATTTCTGCTGATTTTCCTTCCCCTGCCGCCTTCAGTGCAGCTGTGCGGCGGGGGCCGAGCAGTGCGCTGCGGGACGGGGCCCTGGGGCCAGGGCCGGCAGCGGCTCCCCGGGGAGGAGAGGGTCCGGCTGCACCCACGGGGAGCGTCCGAGCATCTCTGGGAGGAGCTGGGAATGCCTGGCCCAGCCTTGCTTGCCAGTATGCCGGGAAACAGCATTTCCAGCCTGCTCTGCAAGGCCTTCGAGAAGGCTGAACAGGGAAGTGAGAGCAAGGAAGTGAAACAAAAGCATTTGTCTGATTCCCCACTTCCCTCTCGGCGCGGTGTGTTTGTGCAGCTGCTTCGGCAGCTCTGCTAACTGTTGCGGCCTTGCTCTCTTTTGAATAGCAAAGCTCACTGTCGTATGCACAAGGGCTTGAACGTTTGACAGAGAAAAGTGCAAAGGCTGGCTTGCGTACTACACAGCTTTTGTTTTTGCCCTGGAACCCCAGAGGAGCAGCGCTCGTCCCCTTCCTCGGAGCGCTGCAGATAGGAATCTATAATTTACTTTCTTCTAAAGGCCTCTGTCTTAGGGTTGTTGTTTTGTTATTGTTTTGGTTTTGGTTTTGCTTTTCAAACACGTGAGTGCTGGTCTCAGGAGCGCGTGCGTGTGCGTCAGCCGCTCAGCCTCTGTGCCTCGTGGTGCTGTACTCGGAGGCAGAGCCGTCCTGGCGCCCGGCGCTGTCCCGGCCCTGTGCCACGCCGGCACGGTGCCTGCACGCCGGCACTGCCGGGGCACCGGGAACCCCCGGTTCCTGCCCTGAGCCGGGCGGCGTGACCACAGCAAGGCTGCAGAACACAGCCAGAGATGTGTGGGCATTCATTGTCCTGAATGATAAATGGCTACAGAGAAATTGCCCCCTGGAGAAAGCAGGATCCTAAGTGGACTGGAAGAGACGTCCAGTCCATGTGGGAAATAGAAATTGCTGCACTGGGCCCCAAAATGAGGAAAAAAACAAAATGGAAAAACAAATCAGAACAGCTTTTCCTGCTTTCCGGTCTCCCTGGCTCCTCTTGCCAGCACTGAGGGAAGGGACCCTGGCTTTCCTGCCCGGACCAGGGCCCCAGGGAGCTGCCTCTTGTTTTTAGCTTCCTTACTTGGAGCAGGAATTACATTAGCAGGTCTTGAAGCCGGCAGCACTGCGCCCATGTTCCTTCCGGGAAACCGCTGTCATTCCAAGCCGCGGCTTCGTGCTTCCTGCCGCGGCGCCCTCCGGCCAGCCCTCTGGCCCCGCTCGGCCGCGGCTCGGCAGGGGGCTGGTGAGCACGGTCGTGATCAGGGGAATTGGAGCAGGGAGCGCGGAAGTGAGAGTCCCTCCCGTCCTCGCAAAAATGGCAGGGGACGTTTTTGCAGGGGTGAGTTCTGTTGTGCTGCTTTCTCCGGTAGCCGTGCACCCCACGGAGGCGCTCGCTGTAAGCGAAGCATCCAGCTGAGCTCGGCGGAGGGAGCGTGCGCGTGGGAGACGGGAGCGGCGGGGTGATGAAGGGTTTGGAGACCACTGCACGTCTACAAAAACTCCACCCACGCTGGAGAGTGGAGGCTCATCCGCGCTGCGCATCCTCCAGAGCTGCACTGCAGGCTGGCGCTGAGGGGAGCGCAGGAGGTTTCTGCTGCGATTTCCCCCCACCCCACCCCCTGCTCAGCAGCACAGCCAGCTCCCCGCGCTCCCCCCACGCTGTCTGGGGGGTCGGGGGGCTCCGGGGGCTGGAGAAGCCCGGCCGGTGCTGGGGGCACTGCAGGCAGACGGAGGACAGGGAAGGGGTCGAGCTCCCAGCAGAGCTCCCGCGTGCCCACAGGGGAGTCCTGGGGGTGCCGGGGGGGTTCTGGACAGGGCCGCGGTGTCTGCTTCCCGAGCAGCACCAGCCTGTCCTGCTCAATGCTGCGGGGGGGCTCCCACACCCACGCCGTGGGCACTGGCCGAGGGGTGCCTGCTCCCATCCCCGGGCCCAGCAGCACCCGTGCCGAGCACACGGCGAGGCCGTGGCCGTGGTTGGGCCCAGCGAGGCCTCATCTCTCCCCCGGGCTTCCTCTTCCTGCTCTCCAGCCGGTTGTTTTGCCTCCCCCGTCACTTCTCCCTCCTCAGGAGGATGTGTGCTGTGGGCGCAGTGCAGACATGGGGGGACACATGGAGCAGGCAGCTGGTGCCCGGCCCTGCGCCCCAACCAGCCGGCCGGGACAGCGGCCGTGCCGGCTGCCGCAGCGAGGATGATAACCTGATGAAGTGGGGCTTCTCCGTTCCGGGAAGGAGAGCGGTTAGTTAGCCCACAATTGCCGCTTTCAAGTCTTGCAGGTGCTCCTGGGACTGCGACATAATCTGGTTTAGAGTTTATTCCTGTTTTACCTCCCCTGTAGGATTCCTCTTTGTTGTAGCTGCAGAAACAATTATATTTTAGAAGGACATTCTTCACTGCAGGAGGAAGCTGCGGCCTCCTCTGCTTCTCTCGGGGGCAGCTCCCCCAGCGCTGCCCTGCCCGGCCGTACCAGGCACCAAGGGCTGCTCCGGGGGGGCTGCTCCAGGGGGGCCGCTCTGGGCCGTGCCCACAGGGAAGCCCAGCCCGGGGGCAATGCACGGCTCCCCCCGGCTCTGCTGGGGACGCCGGAGCTGCAGCGGCAGCGTGGCCATGCCCAGCTCTCTCCAAGGCCTGGCACGGGGAGCAGGACTTGAGTGGGCTGCGTGCGCGCGGGCACCTCTCAGGCTTGTTTCAGTCCTCACAAACCAGAGCGCCCAGGATGCCCCCAAGCTAAGCGCGTTCGGCAGCTGGCACTTCTGCTTTCCCCGCCCGCTGGCGGGCTGCTCCTGTTCCCAGACCTGCCTGCCTCTTTAAGTGTCTCTCCCACTTCTCTCTCCCACTTTCTCTTTTGCTTTGTCTGAGATCCTCCCTTAGCTGCTTTCCAGCCGCTGCTTCTCCCAGCCGGCATTGCCGACCGACCCGGGGCGCAGCGGGCTGAGCTCTGGGGTCTGAGCGTCCCGCAGGCGATGCCCCGCGCTCCTCCCCTGCCGCCGCTCCCCGGTGCTTTGCTGTCCCAGCCCCGCGGGTGGTTCGTGGCAGCCTGAAACCCCTGCCTGGCTGCCTCCTTAAATCCTGAGGACGAGCAGGTGCTGCCCGCTGCTGGGTGCAGGTTTCTCCTGGTTTTCACCGGGAAGTGCGCACGGTAAGGAGCGGGGGCTCCCCGAGAGGCTCTCTTCCCCCTGCGGGGTGACTCAGCCCTGGCTCGCGCGGTGGAGGTGCGAACGCGCCCCGCTGCTGCGGGCCCCCTGGGACCCGCCGGGCATGGGGCTGCGTGGGGCCGCGGGTTTGTCCGTGTGGGACCAGGGCTGCACCCCGCAGGCTCTGGGGCCGGGCCCCCGCGGTGGCAGCGCTGCGTGGATGGGGGCTCGCGTGGCCCCGCAGCCCCCCGGTTGGTGGCTACGTCACCTTTTCAGCCTGCGTGTCCCGAACTGGCCAGCGCCGTGTGTGGCACCAGTGCGAGCGCCACCGTCTGCCTTTCCTTCCCCTCGCTCGTCACCAGAATGGTCCGGTGGAGCAAGCAGGAGACTTGAAACCGCTCCTTTGCGTGCTGACCCTGCCCTGTGGTTGCGCGCCTCGTGCAGAGGACAGGCTGCTGCCTGCAGCCTCGACTGCACCGTTTGTCCCTTGCCTTGTGGCCGTGCGTTATTTCTCTCAGAACGACTTGCTCGGAAGGGCTTGTGTTGCCAACAAACCCGAGCAGGCTGTTCCACCAGCAGGTCCCACCGCGGTACACTCCTCCCCGTGTAAGTGAGCAATGCTTTGTGCCATTTGTAAGCGATTATTTGACTTTCTTCCTGGAAATAGATGGAATTATTAATAGCGCTAGAATCCCGCAGGATCCTGTTGCAGGCCCTCCCAGAGGGCAGAGGGGACGGTTCTCTGGACCCAGGTGCATTCACACCAAAGCCCTGGAGATCCATGTTTTCTGCCATGATTTTAACCAACTCTGTAGCCCTCGCTCTGTAAGTGATCTCATAAATCTGCCCTGTAAGCAGGCTCGATAGGCCCGGTGCTACTGCAGGGGGGAGGAAGGCAGGGAAAATGGAAACACATAAAATCTGAGGGAAAGCTGCTGGAACCTGGCGTGCTTACTGCTGGGACAGAACTGCTGGGGAAAGGCATTAATAGAAATGAAAGAAAAGGGGCGAGGAGGTGCTCGAATGGCAACGAAAGGAGGATGGAAGCTTCTTGGGGTGGTGGGGGCATGGCAGAGCTGGGGCAGCCTGTGCCAGGCGAGTGCACCACAAGCACCAGCCCCACGCCGACCTGGAGCCTCTGCCGTGCATTTCACTCGGGCTCGTGGGCCTGGCAGTTGTCAGCTCGAAATGTTCCCAGGGAGGAGGATTGGGGCCCTGTCTCCCCATGCCCTTCGCTGCCGCATCTTTCCTGCAAAGAACCCAGGAAAGAGGGGCACCTTTGGCTTTCCTGGCCTGTCCCTGAATGGCACAGGAGCCTGTCCATGCGAAATTCTGCTCTGGGGGGCACAGGGAGCCAAGACCTCAAACCACGGGGTTTGTGACCTAGCCAGCAGGGCCAACAGTGGGTCCTGGGCTGCGCTTCCCTGCTGCAGCCTGGTCCCCCGGCCCCTGCTGCAGGTGTTGCAGGTGGGACCCCCGGAGCTGCGCAGTCCCACACGTCCCAGGGCGCACGGAGCCCGGGGACCAGCTCTGGAAATGCCCGTGTTCGGTCTGGGGGGGTTGCTGGGAACGGTGATCAGCAAACAGGTCTGTCCGTGCTGAAACGAGCCTTTTCCAGAGCAGCGTGGCTGTCGGGCCGCGCAGGGTGGGAGGGAGCCACGAGGAAGGCTAACTAACGTCCGTCCCTCTCCTTCCCCAGCCATGACAGCATAGGCAGCGGTGAGAAATGGATCGCTTCACCGAGTGTGGGACCCAGACGGACGCCGTGGTGGTGCTCTCCCTGGCACAGGCGGCGGTGCTGGGCTTGGTGTCCGAGAATGAGCTGCTTGGGGCCACCGTCAGCCCCGCCGGCTTCTTCCCGGGGCTGGGAGGAGAACTGCCGGAGACAACGGGAGTGGAGCCCGAGGAGCCGGAGGGCGAGTACCGGCTGGAGGGCGACGGGCAGGCACCGGGGGACGGGCAGGAGGAGGAAGCCCTGGAGGCGGAGTCCTCCTTGGAGAAGCATGCCCGGAGGAGGAAGCGGCCTCCCGTGAGGCTGGTGCCCAAGGTCAAGCGCGAGAAGGCCGAGGTGGAGGAAGAGGTGGTGTACGAAGTGTCCGTCCCCGGGGAAGACAAAGGCGAGCTGCAGCACAAGCTCCCGCCCACCTTCCCGGACCCCAGCCAGGAGAAGACGGTGCAGAGCAGCGCCGTGAAGATGATCGACCTCAGCTCCTTCAGCAGGAAGCCCCGCCGCCTGCGGCACCTGCGCCGGCACACGCGCCAGTCCTCGGAGAGCTACGAGCCGCGCCACAGCGAGCCCGACCCGGCGGGCACGGCGGAGGGCAGCACCGCAGGCACCCCGCAGACCGAGCGCGCCTTCGAGGCGGGCGCCCCGTCCCCGGGTGAGGCAGAGGCGCCTGCGTCCCCCGAGCAGGTGAAGAACGAGCAGGGCTTCGCGTGGCAGGAGCCCGGGGAGCTCGAGGCAGACGCGGCGGGCGCCAACAGCGAGCGCAACAAGAAGGCGCAGCTGGACCGGCTGGACATCAACGTGCAGATCGACGACTCCTACCTGGTGGAGGCGGGGGACCGCCAGAAGCGCTGGCAGTGCCGCATGTGCGAGAAGTCCTACACCTCCAAGTACAACCTGGTGACCCACATCCTGGGCCACAACGGCATCAAGCCCCACTCCTGCCCGCACTGCAACAAGCTCTTCAAGCAGCCCAGCCACCTGCAGACCCACCTGCTGACCCACCAGGGCACGCGGCCGCACAAGTGCGAGGTGTGCAGCAAGGCGTTCACGCAGACCAGCCACCTGAAGCGGCACATGCTGCTGCACACCGACATCAAGCCCTACAGCTGCCGCTTCTGCGGGAGGGGCTTCGCCTACCCCAGCGAGCTGAAGGCGCACGAGGTGAAGCACGAGAGTGGCCGCTGCCACGTCTGCGTGGAGTGCGGGCTGGACTTCTCCACGCTCACCCAGCTGAAGCGGCACCTCGCCACGCACCAGGGCCCCACGCTCTACCAGTGCCTGGAGTGCAGCAAGTCCTTCCACTACCGCAGCCAGCTGCAGAACCACATGCTGAAGCACCAGAACGTCCGGCCCTTCGTCTGCACCGAGTGCGGCATGGAGTTCAGCCAGATCCACCACCTCAAGCAGCACTCGCTCACCCACAAGGTAGGTGCCGGGGCCGGGCGTGCGGCGCATCGAGCGCCCCAGGGCTGCTGCTTTTGCTGTGCCCCGGGGAGAGGCGTTGGCCCCGGGGGTGGGTGCTGGTGGGACGGTTAGCATTCACTACAGCTCCTTAAATAGGAGAGAAATTGCAGTCGTGTAGGCAGGGTGTCCGGGGGGTTCCCATCCCCAGGGAATGGGGCTTTCAAACCTGCTGCAGGGGGGCTGTGCTGGATGCTGGCCAGTGTGCTGAGCCCACAGCGGGTCTGACTGAGGGCTCTGCTCTTTCGCAGGGGCTCTTTCAAGGGGGAGCGATTGCCGGGTCAGCCAGAGGGCAGAGCCGGGCCTGGCAGCTGGGTCTCCTTGTGCCCAGCTCCCCGCAGCCCACCTCCCGCATGCTGGGGGCTCGGGCAGGGCTCTCCGAGGTGCTGCACCGCAGCGTGGGCTGCAGCAGGGCCGTGCTCTCCCAGTGGCTCCTTTCTGCCCCTTGGCCGAGCTGCTCTCGGCGTCGCCCCAGCGGCACTTAGTGCCGGGTTTTCCGAGTGCCGCGAATGCTTTCCCAGCGTGGCCAAGAGGTGCTGTGTGGGGCGAAGAGGGGTGCGGGCCGCCCGCTGCACGGCAGAGCTGGGCTCCCAGGCAGCGGGAGGGGACGGCCCCAGGCTCCCGGCAGCACCAGCGCTGCTCGCAGAACAGGCAGGGAGAAGGAGGCGGGAAACACTTTGGGAAGGTGCAGGAGGGCTGGCTAGGGAAAATCTCCCATCGCAGCTGGCTCCAGCCAGCAGTCACTGAAGCGCAGCTCCCGTCCCTGTGCCTCAGGAGGCTCTGCTCTGGTTCCCCCCGTGCGCCCCGGCCGGCAGTGTGCAGCCGGAGCTGCCGCAGCAGAGCCCTGCCCGCGCCGCCTCGCCCCGCGCTCACCCCGTGCTGCAACCCCTCCAGGGCGTGAAGGAGTTCAAGTGCGAGGTGTGCGGGCGGGAGTTCACCCTGCAGGCCAACATGAAGCGCCACATGCTCATACACACCAGCGTCCGTCCGTACCAGTGCCACATCTGCTTCAAGACGTTTGTGCAGAAGCAGACGCTCAAGACCCACATGATTGTGCACTCACCGGTGAAGCCATTCAAATGCAAGGTACTGCGGGGGGGGCGACATCCGCCCGGGGACGGCGCGGGCCCTGGCGCGCTGCTCTCTGCTCCTGGAGAGGTGCCAGCGGGGACTGGGCTGAGCCCTCAGCCTAACGAATGCAGTTTTGTGATGCCTCCCTCTGTTCGCACGGGCAAACAGCTCGTCCTGCGCTGCCTCTGCTCGAGCTGCGGCGGCAGGCAGCGGCTCCGGACGAGGGCGTGGGCACAGCTGCCGGAGGAGGTCAATTCCTGCCTGGCTCTAAGCGGTGCTAGACGTGCAGGGTTTCACAGAAATACCAGCAGATCGTCCTCGAGGCCTCCCATGAAAGGTGGGGGGGGGAGGGCAGCCCCGTTAGTCTTGGACATCCGTGGAGTCAGTCGGGGACCTGGGAGCAAGGTCAGGTCTGCGAAGCCCACGTCCCCGAGGCAGTGCTGCCCGGCAAGGGCAAGTGCCTGCTGCTCAGCCCTTGCTGGGGGCCGGGGGGCAGCAGGAGAGCCCTCGCTAACCCCGGGCACCTTGTTGTAGGTTTGCGGGAAGTCCTTTAACCGCATGTACAACCTGCTGGGCCACATGCACCTGCACGCTGGGAGCAAGCCCTTCAAGTGTCCCTATTGCTCCAGCAAGTTCAACCTGAAAGGCAACCTGAGCCGGCACATGAAGGTCAAGCACGGGGTGATGGACATCAGCCTGGACAGCCAAGGTAGGTGCAGGCGGTGCTGGAGGCTGTGGCCGGTGGCTGGCCCTGCCCACCGCAGCCAGGCACTGTGGTGTCCCTCGGCTTGCTGCGGGAGCTGGGCTGTGCCACAGCACCTCTGGTGGGCGCCCGTTGGGTGCTGCGGTGGGGAGGGTGCCGCAGGGCCGCGCGTGGAGCACCAGCACCACGGGGCAGGGCTGACACCGTGTGGGTGCTGTCCCCTAGACCCCATGATGGACCTGGCCGGGGCTGAGCACGCCGAGCTGGACGGCCAGCAGGAGATGGAAGACTTCGAGGAGGAGAACTCTTACGGCTACGGAGGGGTCGGCAACCCCCCGGACGAGAGTGCACTGACGGAGCAGGCCATGAAGGAGATGGCGTACTACAACATGTTGTAGCCAAGCGGGAGGGCGGCCGGCCCGCAGCAGGCTGGAGGAGGGCGGCCGCCGGCCTGCGTGGACCTTGCGTGGTAAGAGGAGCTGCTGCTGCCCGCGGGCTCGGCGCCCAGGCAAACCCGCTGGAGAGGGGCAGGCTGCAGCCGGGCGGGCGAAGGAGGAGACGGGGATGTCCTGCGAGCTGTGCTGGGTGGAGGCTGGAGGCGGCGCGGGGCAGCGCTCGCTGCCTGCCTCGGGCACTCGGAGCAGGTATGCCAAGCCAGCGAGGCTCCAGCGCGCTTTGAGAGCTGCAGAAGCCTGGGCAAGCTTTTGCCACCAACGGGGGCTGTTCCTGCTCGGGGCCCCGTCTCCCCCAGCCGCCCCAGAGAAGGAGCACCCGAGCGGCACACAGCTCCCCTGCCCAGCGCCGTCCTGCCCGACCTCCTGCCCTCCCACCTGCCCCGCTGCTGGGTGGGAAGCCAGGACCTCGCCCCAGCCTTCCCCTTGCCTGTAGCCCAGCATCCAGCGTACTCCAAGCTGCGGGCAGGGGAGGGCACATCCCAGAAGACGACGAGCATTATTTGTGATTCTACCTCCTGGGTCCTCCCCGCTCGGCTGGGCTGCAGGCCAGCTGCACCGCCAGCCCAGCACCCCCACCGCGCGGCCAGCAGCGCAGGAGCCCCTCTGCCTGCAGGAGGCCAAGCAGGAAGGAGGCTGTGCCGCAGCTCCCGCTCAGTCCCCGTCTCCTCGGCGGGCGAGAGCAGTTCTGGTTGCTCTGGCATCAGCTGCGAGCTGGTACAGGCAAAGCTGTGGCAAGCCAAGAGAGGCCACAGGGCACATACAAAACAGAATATTTTCTTACAAACTAATTGCAAAGCTCAGTGGAAGCAGCAGCTCTGAGTATAGAGCAGCTTTAGTGAGCGATGTATTTAAAGGAAGGCAGACCCTGTTCAACTTGAGCAAATGATGGTATTTTGAAAGTAATTTATTTTTTTCAGATGTGCCGCGTGGTTGGATTTATCTTTTCACTGAGTTCAGTTTCCTTCAACCAATGTTCTTTGTAAACCTGTGTAACGTGTGTGATCTGTGAAGCTGCGAGCAGCGCAGGCGGCGGTGGGGCACAGGGCTGCGGGGAGGGCAGAGCACCCAGAGGGGGTCCTGCTGCCCGCGGGAGCCGCCGTGCCGGCCTGCACTAACGCACCGAAGCTGCTGTACACACTGCTGGCGCTCCTCGCCCCTGTGAGCTTCTCCAGACCAGGGCTCAGGAAGGTTTTTGCTCTGGGAGCACAGCCCCGGGATGCTGGTTTGCCTGTCTGGCGCCCAGGTGCTGTGAGGGGGGAACCGAGCCCAAGGCGTGACGGAGGCAGAGGTGGCAGCGGCTGGGATGGGGACGGGGACCCTGCTGCCCGGGGAGGGAGCAGGCAGGGAACAGCTCGCTCCCCAGTGCGTGGCAGGGCTCCAGCCAGCCCAGGGAGGCTGCAGCAGCCCCGGGGCACGCAGCGATCGCAACCTCCCCATGGCCACGCTTACCGGTGCGGGGGCCAGCGGCTTTCCCTGTGGCTGGGGGGGGGAGGTGTGTGTTCCTCCTGCTGCACTAGCGCAGAGGCGCTGCCATCCGCCTGTCTCCAGCAACCTGGTGCCACCACCCAGCCCTGTGCCCCAGCCCCAGCATCACCCCCCAGCCGCAGCCCCCGCCAGATGTGGCGCAGGGTGGAGGTGGCAGCAGCCTCCCCCCAGCCCAGAGCCCCCCACGGCGCAGCCCCCTCCCCACGCCCGCCCCTTGCTCCCGGACAGCGCAGCGCATCCCCCACAAGCTACCTCTGTCCCGGTACCAAAAAGCGCTGGTGCCAGCGGGAGCGGTGCGAGGAGCACCCCCAGGAGCACCCCCAGCCGTGCCGGAGGGGGCGGCGGGGCCGCACGGGGGCTGCACTGCCCGGGCCGTGCCGGTGCCGCTCCGCACAGCCCTGGCGCGCCCGCCTTGTGTCCGCAGAGTGGTTCACCTGCCCCTTGTGCAAAGCCCTACTGTGTTTATTTTTGTTGATCTCTTTGGTTTGAAGAGTTGTTTAGCAATAATTCTAAATAAATGAATATTCTTTAGCTGCTGGCTGCCTCCTGCGCCCGGGCAGGGAGGACGTGGCCGGGCGGCGAGCCCCCGGCGTGCCCGTGCCCCCCCGCGAGCCGTGCCACCACCACGCGCGCCCTGGGCCGGTGACGTGTTTAATAGCTGTTTGGCACCATGAGGTCAGAGGTTACAGAAATTACAGTACGGTGAAGGGCAGCCCCCCCACACACCCCCTTCCTACAAACCCCTGCTAGAAAGGCTTTAAAAACACTCGTAGGAAAACTGCTTATAAAAATTATTCAAATGTTCCTGAGCCGTGTCAGTGAGCTAGAGGCGGCGCTGGCTCGCTATCCTGTTAAAAATGAGGTAAAGGCTGGGCAGCACACGCGGACCCCCGCCCGGGGGAGCCTCTTCTACTTCTTGCCCAGGGCCTTGTCCAAGTTGTTCTTGATGGCGTCCAGGAAGTCGGTGGTGTTCACAAAGTGCTCGTTCAGCTTCACGCTGGGAGAGAAGGGTGCAGGGAAGGGCTGGGGGGGTCCCGCGGGGCGAGGGCCCTGCCCGTCCCTGCCCACGCAGCGAGCAGCGCCAGCTGGCCGCGCTTGGGAAGCAGAGCCCCCGCAGCGGGACGTGGCTCCCTGCCCAGCCACAGCCACCGCCCGACCAGGGCGAGCCGTAAATAGATGCCCGCTGTCCCCAGAGGCCGTCCAGCCCCCAGTGCCCGTCCTGTGGCCGCCCCAGAGGGCGAGCTTGCCTTCGTGGCACACGCTCCCTGTACACCCCTCCGCCCCGTAAGCCACACTTACTTGGCAAGCCCGTGAATGCAGCCGGCCAGATCCTTCGTCATCGTCCCACTCTCCACGGTCTCAACGCAGACCTTCTCCAGCGTCTGAGCAAACCTGGGGGGCAGCGGGGTCACCGGCAGCCACGGCACAGCGTGGGTCCCCGTGTCCCGCAGTGTCTGGCACCAGCCGGGCTCAGAGGGGACGGGGCCACCCTGGGAGCACCCCCAAACCACCCCACCCCGCTCACTTGATCAGCTCTGGATTACTGTCCAACTTGCCCCTGTGCTCCAGCCCACGCGTCCAGGCGAAGATGCTGGCGATGGGGTTGGTGCTGGTGGGTCGTCCCTGCACGCAGAGAGCCCCCGTCAGCGGCCGGGCTGGGACAGCTCGCCCCGGGGCGGCGGGGGCCGCACACCCACCTTCTGGTGCTCCCGGTAGTGGCGCGTGACGGTGCCGTGGGCCGCCTCTGCCTCGATGGTCTTCCCGTCCGGACACACCAGGACGGAGGTCATCAGCCCCAGGGAGCCGAAGCCTGCGGCGGGACGGGGTCAGGGCGGCCCCGGGCGGGTGGCAGCGCCCCCCCAGCCACCCCCTCCCACCGCCCCCCCCCCCAGCAGCCCCGGTGCTACCTTGGGCCAGGATATCCGACTGGACGTCCCCGTCATAGTTCTTGCACGCCCAGACAAAACCGCCGGTGGACTTTAGCACCTGGGCCACCATGTCGTCGATAAGCCGGTGCTCGTACCAGATCTTCAGCTTGTCGAACTCCGTCTTGTAGTGCCTGGGAGCCAGAGCAGCTGTCAGCAGTGCTGCAGTGGGCGTGAGTGCTGCAGGGCACGGGGCCCCCACCCCAGCCCCCGGAGCCCCCCCCAGCTCCACGCAGACCAGCCCCAGCAGCCCGGCCAGGTCCGTACTTATCGAAGATCTCCTGGAAGAGGTCTTTGAAGCGCCCGTCGTAGGCTTTGAGGATGGTGTTCTTTGTGCTCATGTAGAGAGGCCACTTCTTCTGGATGGCGTACTGGAAGCAGCTGTGAGCGAAGCCCGAGATGGACTGCAACGAACGGGTGCAGACGCTGCGGTCAGCAGGGACCCGGGCTCCTCGGCTGCCCCGCAGCGCTGCGGGACCCCCGCCCCGCCGGCCTGGCCATGAACCCACAGCAGGGCCGTGCCAGCCCACGGGACCCCAATGCCCCCCGCCAGTACCTCGTCTGTGTTATACATGCCCATGCCCACGCCGCCGCCGGGGAAGTTGTACACCTCCCACTCCTTCACCCCACTGCCGTCCTTCGGCGTGAAGACCATCTTGAACGTCCCGGACTTGTTCACCACGAAGTCGGTGGCTTTGTACTGCAGGGGCGGCACGGGGTGTCACTGCAGGGCAGGGGGGGACGGCCGGCACCCCTGGGCGCTGCGCTGGCCACCCCGCGGGCTCACCTGGTCGCCGTGGGCATGCCTGCCGATGGTGATGGGCTTGGTCCAGCCGGGCACCAGGCGGGGGATGTTCTTGCAGATGATGGGCTCCCGGAACACCGTCCCGCCCAGGATGTTCCGGATGGTCCCGTTGGGGCTCTTCCACATCTTCTTCAGCTTGAACTCTGGGACGCAAAGAGGTGAGGGGTGGGACACGAGGCACAGCCCGGCACAGCGCACAGCCCCCCAGCGCCACGGGTTCTGCCAGACCCCACCGCCAGCCGGACGGAGGCAGGAGCTGGCGACCCGGGGGGCTCAGCTCCCCGCCGTGCTGCTGCCCCCCCCTCACAGCAGGCGCTCAGCCCCATTCCCTTGCCCCCTGCCCACCTTCCACCCTGGCTTCGTCCGGAGTGATGGTGGCACACTTGACGGCCACGCTGTACTTCTGGGTGGCCAGCGCCGAGTCGATGGTGACCTGGTCGTCCGTCTTGTCCCGGTGCGGCAGGCCCAGGTCGAAATACTTCAGCTGGACGTCCACGTTGGGCAGGATCAGCTGGGGGGGCAGCAGTGTGTCAGAGCCGGGGGAGGCACAGGGGTGCCCGGGAGCAGCAGCAGGCACTGCGGTGTGGCCAGCCCCAGCCCCCTGCCCTGACTGGGCCCCCTCCCCGGGGCCCTCCCCACCCGCCGGAAGGCACACGGGTTGCACCAGCTGCTTCCTGCAGACAGACAGACACCCAGACAGACGGAGGGCAGAGGGCAGGGACCACCTGTTCCCTGCACAGCACCCGCCAGCTCCGCGCGTGCAGCGCCCGCCCGTTTCCCGTACAGCAGGGAGGGGCCCGGCCCCGCGCCCCCCCGCCGGGACCCCGCTACCTTCTCCTTGATGAAGGCCCAGATGATCCGCGTCATCTCGTCTCCGTCCATCTCCACCACCGGGTTGGCCACCTTGATCCGCTTGTCGGCATCTGGGCAGCGGGGGCACGGCTCAGGGGCGCACGCCCGGCCCCGGGTGCAGGTCGGGGCACAGAGCCCCGCGTGGGACCGGACACAGCCCAGGTGCAAACCCCTCTTGGGGCTGGACCCGGGTGCGAATTCGGGTGCAAAACCCCGCCTGGGCCCAGGCCCAGCCCCGCTGCAAGCTTCCACGGGGGTGGCCACGGGCCGGAGCACAAACCGCACCAGGGTGGGGGTCAGGCTGCTAGGCTGCAAAACCCCGCGTGGGACCGGGGCCGGACAGGATCCGGGTGCAAACCCCACTCAGGGCGGGACCCGGGTGCAACCGGGGGTGCAAAACCCCGCGTGGGACCGGGGCTGGCCCCGTGCAATCCCCCGGGGCCGGCCGCAGTTCCGGGCTCAATCCCCCCCAGCTCCCCCCCTGAAATCCGGGCCGCAGGGGCGCGGGTCGAACCGTGCTGGGGGTGGGGCCGGCTGCGCACGGCGCCGGGGCCGAGCCGAGCCGTGCCGTGCCGAGCCAGCCCGCCTCGAGCCGTGCCAAACCGCGCCGCGTCCCCGGAGCCGAGCCGAGCCGTGCCCCCGCGCCGAGCCCCCCGCACCGAGCCCCCCGCGCGGCGCCCCCCGTCCCGGCCGCCCTCTCCGCCCCCAAGGACACCGCCGCGCCCCCCACGCGCGCCCCCCCCGGGCGCCCCCCGGGCCAAGGTCACGCGCACTCACAGTGTCGCCGCGGCCCCGAGGGTCCCAGCGCGGCGGCGGCGGCGGCGGGGGGGCAGCGGGGCAGGCCGGCGGCGCGGCTCAGCGCCGGGACGGCTCGGAGGTAGCGGGCGGCCATGGCGGGGCGCGACGGGGCGGACGCGGCGGGGCGGCGGAGCGGGGCCGGCGGAGCGGGGACGCGGCTCGCCCCGCCCCGGGGAGGTGCGAGAGCGCCTGCGCCCGGCCCCCCCCCCGGCCGGGCCCGGAGGGGCCCGTGCGGGGTCCGGCGGGGGTCGGGGCGAGCCACCGCCGCCCCCCAGCCCGCGGCCCCCCCGCACCCACCCGACGGCCCTGTAGGGGTGCGCAGAGAGGAACCCCCCGGGGAGGCACCGTGGGGACGGGAGGGGGCGCTGGGGGGGGGGGGGCTGTTCCCCCCACGCCAGGCGCAACCGGTGCCAAAGCACAAGGTGACCGGCGGGCGGGGATCGGCTTTCACCGGGCAAGGGCTGGCGGGCGGTGCTGGCACGGCCCCCCTCGGCCGGGGCACCCCCCCGGCACACAGCTAGCCCCTCGGCTCCGTGCGTTTCTGGCGGCGCTCGGAGGGGCGCGGCGGAGGTGCCCGTGCCCCCCGCGGGCAGGGGCCGTGGCTCCCGCACGGCCGGGCCAGCAGGGGCCCCGCTGCCGGCTCGGCCCGGGGCTCGGCGCTCCGGCTTTCCCTACATAGCTAGAAGCGAGCGACCCTGCGCGTGCCAGCGCGTGACGCAGGGCGGACGGGCCGAGCGGGACACGCAGCCGCCGCCACCTCCACCAGCCTCGCCTGGCCTGACCCCGGCACCGGGGGGAGACGCGCCTCGGGGCACCCCCAGAGCGTGCACGGGGGCCGGGAGGGGTGCAGGGGCCCGGAGCGCTGCCGTCCCTCTGCACGGGCCAGGCCGGCGGCTTTTTTTAGCTGCGGGGGCCGGGCAGGTCCCGCTCCGGGAAGGAAGGCAGAACAACAGCCACCAGCCCCGAGCAGAGGGGCTGCGGAGAGGAGGCAGGGCCCGGCGCTGACGTCTGTTGGCTTTAACATTAACCAGAGCCGCAGCCCACGGGGCTGCCGGCTGCGGGGGGCCGCTGCTCCGGGGCAGCGTGTGGGAGCTGGGTCCCACCACCCTCCCACAGCACCCTCCCACAGCACCCTGCCCCGCGCACAGCCCTGCAGCCGCAGGGACAGCGCCGTGGGGCTGCCCCACAGCAGGGGGCCAGCGGCGTCACCCCAGCACAGGGCCTGGGGCTGCCCCACGGCACCGGCTGCAGCCCTGCCAAGCCTGCGGTCGCAGCCTCCCAGTGACCGGGCTCTCGCAGGGACGAGGTCAGGACAGCGCGGCCCCGGGCGTGCAGGCTCCGGCCGTGCTGACGGAGCAGCCATGTGGCACCGGCCCAGGGAAGGGCTGCCTTTGAACAAAGGAGGCATCCCTGGCCGGAGCCCAGCCCACACGCCCCAGGCTGCTGCCAGAGCAGCTCCCCCCGCAGCTGGGTGGCCCCAGGAGGGTCTGTGCGGGCTGGCCGGGCTCGCTGTGGGGGCCGGGGCCATGCTCCAGCCAGCCCTGCGTGGGGAGCAGCGCGTGCAGGCAGGCTGACTCCAGCTTTTTGGGGCACTGAGAGCCCAGCCAGAGGAACAGCAAGGATCCGGGGAGGGAAGGGGGGCTGTCTTTGCCCCCATACAGCAACCCCACACCTCACCCCCCCACTCTAGGGCCCATGGGCTGCACAGAGGCAGCAGCTGCAGGGACCCCATCCCCACTGGGTAGGGGCAGCCAGGGCCACGCGGGGCAGGGCGGCACGGCCACCCCAGGGACGCAGCGTGACATCAGGCAGAGCAGATGGCAGCGCCTGGGGACATGGCGCAGCTGAAAACACAAGTGGAACCTCCACAAAGGAGGATGGGGAGCCTGGAGGTGTAGGGCTGAGGCTGACTGGCCCCGTGTCCCTGCCTGGCCCAGCGCTGGGCAGCAGCTTGGTGCTCGCTCACAGCACCTACTCCCTGCAGGGCTGGTGCTGCTGCCACAGCTCTGGTCGCAGGCTGGGGGGACTCAGCCCACTGGACCCCTGTGCTGGGGCACAGCCATGTGCCCGGCTCCCCTCACCCCAACGGCTGAGCCCCCTGCCCCGTTCCTCCCTCTGTGCCCGGTGCCCGGCCACCCCCACCCTGCCTACCCCCGGGCTGGGCAGGGCCCCCCTCCGGCTGCCCCAAGCACCAGCTCAGGCCCACGAAACCCCATCGGCTCTGCTCACCGATGGCACCCGGCCAGCAGCCTCCAGCCCTGTACCACCGAGCAGACACCTGCAGCCATGTGCTGCTGCAGAACGCCCGGAGCTGCACATCACCGCCGGGGCCTCACGGCAACGCCTGCAGCCACACGCGCTCGTACCTGGTGTCCCTGCACCCACCTCGCAGCACCAACACCCCGGCTGCTGGGGCAGCACTCCCCTCCCCGTACTGGGGACCCCAGGCTCTCGCCCCGGGCAGGGCCCCCCGCAGCAGCCGTGCTGCAGGACCCCGCAGGGCCCCGCTCCCCACCGGCCCCGGGCTCCGCTGGCCGCCGTGCAGCCGGCGCTGCTGGGGCGAGCGGCATCGTGCCAGGGACCCCCCACCCCGGGACCCCCCGCCGCCCCCGAGCAGAGGCGGGGCTCCCCGCTCCCGCCGCCCAGGGCCGGGGCTGCCCCGGCTTCAGCCCCCCGAGGCAGGAACAACGCCCGCCCCCTCCCCGGCCCCCCGCCCCCGAGCCCCGGCGGGGCGGGACGGCGGCAGCGCTGCCGGTGGCGGAGCCGCGGGCGGGGGCGGCCGGGCGGGGCGGCCCTTTGTTGCGAGCGGCGGGCGGAGCAGCCGGAGCCGCCCCGGAGCCGCCCCGCGCCCCGCCGCGGGCGGGGAGCCCCGGAGCCGCCCCGCGCTGCAGGCGGGTCCCGCCGCGCCGCGCCCGGAGCCGGTAAGCGGCGGGGCGCGGGGGGGGGGCGGTGTGTGAGCGCGTGTGTGTGTGTGTGTGTGTGTGTGCGTGTGTGAGCGCGTGTGTGTGTGAGCGTGCAAGGGGGGGTGCACGGGAGGGGTGTGCGGGGGGAGGTGTGCGCTGCTGGGCGAGCACTTGTGTGCGGGGGGAGCCGTGTGCGTGCACAGGGCGTGCAAGGCGATGTGCGGGCGCTTGCACGGGGCTCCCCACGCGATGTGTGTGTGCAGGGGCGGCCACTGCCCTGGGTTTGCCGGGGCGCGGGGGTGGCAGAGGGCCTGTGTGTGTGCAGCGTGCGTGCAACGTGCGTGGATAGCTGTGCAGCGTGCGTGTGGCTGCGCGTGCAGGGTGCAGGAGCACTCGGGGCTACGTGTGTGGATGGCTGCCCGCCCCAGAGCGTGGGGCTGTGCTCACCGGGGGCGTTCCCAGGTGTGTGTGTTTGCAGGGTGGGGTGTGTGCCTCCCGTAAGCCACCGTGCGTGTGTTTACATGTGTGTCGGGCGCGCGGTACGCGCGGTGCTTGCCCGAGGAAGTGTTCTGGACGGACGTCTGGGTTTCTTGTAAGGAGGCGTGTGCGCTCACTCGGTGTCAGGTATGGGGCACGCGTGTGTGCTGCGTGTGCCACGTGTGTGGATGTGTGCACAGCGCCGGGATGCCTGCAGGCTGCACACGTGCTGCGTGTCCCAGGTGTGCCGGCTGCGCCCGATGGTGTTAGGTACCTCAGCAGCCTCTGGGCTTGGGGGCACAGGTAAAGCGGGGGCCACAGAGGTCATGGAGTCAGGGACCCCCTCTTCCTGCAGGCAGCACCGCAGTGAAGGGTGCTGCTGTGGGGTGGGGGGAGCAGGGCCAAAGAACACCAGCACTGGCCTAAACTCTGTGGGGCCAGGGCTGGCTGGGAAGGGGTCACGTATCCCTGAGCCAGGGCCCCCTGTTTCCTGCACCCTGGGAGCAGAAGTACCTGGGCTCGGAGACCACCACATCCCAGCGCTCCAAGGGGTGCTCGGTGTCTCAGTTTTGCCCTGTGCCAGTGGTGCCCAACAAGCAGCTGGGGCTGAGGGTAGTGTCCCACGTGTCCTGCAGCCTCGCAGGCCAGCAGCATGCACCGGCAGGCACACAGATTGTACAGGAGAATGGGGCAAGGGAGGGGGGATGGCTGCATTTTGTAGGGTCCAGAGGGCCCCTGCCACAGGGCCAAAGGGGACTCTGCAGGGCAGCGTGGGGCCAGCACCTGGACAAAGAGAAGGGACGTCCAGGTGGTGGGGCCAGAGCTGGCTGGGGAGGTGTGGGGCACAGGGACAGGCAGGTGGGAGCAGGGCTGCAGCCCCTTGGGAGGCCCCCGGCTCGGCAGGGGGCACGGCCGGTGCCTGCAGAACCGGTAAGATGCCCAGGGGCCCTGGGCCTCAGGGTGCCCCTCCTGCACCGCGGCTGGAAGCTGCCGCAGCCCCTGGTCCCGAGCGGGGCCTCTTCCCCGCTGCCTGCCGGCGTGCAGCGAAGCAGAGCAGGCGTGCGTGCTCCGCGCTCCCCCCGCCGCGCTGACCGCGGCTGTGCCTCCCGAGGCAGCCCTGCTCCAGCGGGACACGCGTCCTTCTCTGAGCTGCTGGCACTGAGCAGCTGGGGCTGGGAGCATCTGTGCGTGAATCAGCAGGGCCCGGCAGCGCGCGCGGCTGCAGGTGTGCGTGCGAGCGCGCTCCCGCTCTGCCTGTGTGCGCGGCTGGGGGGAGGAGGGGGTCTTGCGAGGACGGCCTGGTGCTGTCTGGCAGCCTCCAGGAGGGAGCCGAGCTGGGGGCGTGCGCGCCGTCCCCGGGAGATGTGGGTCAGGAGGAAAAGCCTGTGTGTGTAGGCTGTGTGTAAGCGCGGCTGGAGTCTCCAAGCAGGGGATGTGCCTGTGCCGTGCCCGTGCCGGGGCAGGTTGATGAGCAGGGCTTGAGCACGCAGGCGGCAGCAGCGGGGCGGCTCTGGCCCCAGCTCCTCGCAGGCAGCAGCATGGCTCTGCGCTGCCTTCCCAGCCACCTGCAGGAGCAGGGCGGAGGGCTTCAGCGTGGGAATTTGGTTCAAAAACCACCAGCGCGCCTGCCAGTTGACCCTAGGCCACAGGTTTTGGTGCTGCCCGGGCCCGACACCCCGAGCAATTTCCCCATCCCTAACCGCTGTTGCAGGTGGAGGGGCGGGAGGGCTGGCACGGCGGCCGCACATGTGCGTGCAGGTACAGGCAGAGCTGCGCAGGGCACGCAGGCACGCACATGCCCGCCCGGGTGCTGCGCCTGCGCGCCGAGCGAGGGGCACGGTGCTGCAGGGTGCCCCTCGCGCTGCCCCGCGCTGGCAGCCTGCGTGGGCAGGCGGAGGAGATAAATGGGAGTTTGTCGTAAACAGGCCGGGCTGCCAGCAGCGGGCTGGGGAGCTGTTCCAGACGTGCTGCCGGCAGGCGCTTAAAGGCGCAGGCTCCGGACTCGCCCCGCTGCCCTGCTCCTGCCCGGCCAGGCAGCCTGGGCTGGGGCACCCTGCCCGGCCTGTCCTGCCCACCCTGCCCTGCCTGTCCTGCCCGCCTGGCCTGAGAGCGGCCGTCCTCCCCCGGGGGTTCCCACTGCTGCGTGCCGTCACACCAGGGGGTTGGCACTGCGCTCCCGTGGCCACGCGCAGGCGATGCTCAGGTCCTCAGGGCCCCTGCGGGAACCCCCGGGGTTGCAGCAGGCAGGGGGGGCATCGCTGCAGGGGCGAGCGTCCACTCTCCCACCCCACGCAGGGTGATGCTGCCCAGCCCTGTGACGCAGAGTCACGGCCCTGTCTGTGGCGCTTCCCGGGCAAAGGGTGCTGATAAGGCAGGTGGGGTAGAGCCCCGGCCCGTGCCCAGGAAGGGATGGCGGCCGCAGCGGGAGCGGGGATGGAGCCGAGCCAAGGAGGGAGGCAGGGGCCCCGCTGGTAGCCCCAGTCACTGGGCGCCAGGTTTGGCCCCGGAGCGGGCACCGTCCGGTCGTGTCCCACTGGCAGAGCGGGGAAGCGGGGCACAGCCCTGCCAGGAGTGTGGGGGCGCCTCCCGGGCGGGGGGCTCACACAAGGGGCCCTGCTGCTGGGGGGGCGATGGCCCAGGGGCGCAGGGCCGGGGCTGGCCCAGCAGGCAGCCAGGGGCTCTGCCCCAGGCATAGGAGCGAAGTGGCTGGGCGGGCCTCGGCCCCGGGAGGGCTGCCGAGGAGAGACCCTTTCCCTTTCCCCCCTGTTGCCATGGCAAAATAAGCAGCTGTCATTAATAACACATTTCCATGGCAACCGCTGGACGAGCGCGGCGGTTCTCTGGGGGTCTGCGTGTGCTTTTGTGAGGGGGCGGCGAGCCCCCCGCGGCCCGGCCCCGCGCCCCCGGGGACAGCCCGTCGGGGCTGGCAGCGCCCCTGCCCTGCGCCGCGGGGTGCCGCCCGCCGCGGACACCGGCGGCAGCGAGCCTTGCCCCGGGGATGCTGCGGCCCAGGCTGCGTCCCCCCGGCAGGGCGGCGGGCGCTGGGCTGTGCCGGGAGCGCGGGCGGGCGGCTCGGGGCGCAGCCGGAGCGGAGGCGCTCGGGCACCGCCGGGGAAGCCCGCGGCACGGTGCCCCCTCCCCGGGGGGCTGCGGTGCCCAGCAGCGGGTCCCGGCGGGGCGGGGAGGAGGCCGCGGGGCTGGGCTCGGCGGGGCTGGGCTGGGCGCTGCGCCCCGTGCCGGTGCCCGAGCGGGCGGGCGGGGAGCCCCGCGGGCCGGGGCGGGCCGGGGCGGGCCGGGGCCGGGGGGCGGGGGGCGGTGCCGAGCCGAGCCGAGCCGCGCCGCTCAGCCCCTCTCTCCCCACAGGTCTGCAGCGCCCGGGGCGGCTTCGCGGGACGCCGCGGAGGCCCGGCTCGGCCCGGCCCGGCCCGGCTCGGCTCGCCATGGCGCCGCGGCCGGCGCTGCCCGTCCTGGCGCACTCGGTGCTGGCGGCGCTGCTGCTCTCGGCGGCGCAGGAGCCGGTGCCGCGGGTCAGCCTGCCCTACGGTGAGTGCCTGCGGGGCTGCGCGGGGGGACGGACGGGGCGGGCCCGGGGGCTGGCCGGGCACCCCGCCGCCGGCACCCGTGGGACCCCGTCCGGGAGCGCGGGGGGGAGCCCCGGCGGCGGGGCTGCCCCGAGCATCTCGCCGTGCCCGACGGCCGCCCCTGGGGGGCGCGGGCTGCCCCCGCCCGCTCGGCCGGGACCGGGACCGGGACCGGGACCGGGGTTGGCCTCCCCCGGCCGTGGGACGGAGCCGGCCCCGCCGCCCCGGCGTGGAAACGCCTTGTGACAGCCCGCGGGGTGCTGAGCCTGCACAGCTCCCTCCCAGCCAGCCCGGCAAGCCGGGGCTCGCTGCGCTCCGGGGGCTGCCGGCAGCGCGGACACGCGGGGAGCGGCGGGGGCTGCGTGGTGGGCATGGGGCAGAGCCCCCGGGCTGCAGGCGCGGCGGTCGGGGAGCACGGAGCTGGGGCAGGGTGCTCGGAGCTGGGGCAGGGTGCTCGTGTCCCCCGCGCACGGGGTGCGTGAGCGTGGGAGGGGGCGAGCCGGCCACAGGGGCTCTGCCCGTTGGCACTCCACGCAGCTCCGGCCCCGCCACGGCAGCCAGGGTGCCTGCGGGACCCCCTCACGGCTGGGGGTCTGCGCAGCCCCTCGCCGTGCCCGGCCCCAGGAGCTCTGGGACCCCCTGGCCCTGGACTGGGCTGGGGAAGGGGCTGGGGAGGGGCGGCCCAGGGCAAGTGGGGTCCTGGCAGGCAGAGCCCCCCCTCGCCCTGCAGAGCCCCTCCTGGCTGCTGCCTGGGGCTACGTGCCACCGGTTGACGTTGGGGGGGGGTCAGCGTCAGGACACTCCTGGGGGCAGCTCGGGTTGGCACCGGCAGCCACGGGCCCGGCTCCATTGGCCGGCACTGAGGCTGTGGCGTGGGCAGCCCACAAGTGTTGAGGCTCGCTGGGCTCCCAGAGGTGGCTAAATCCAGCTGCCGTTGGCGAGCGGTGCCTGTCCCTCGCTGGCTCCTGGCTGGGGACAGCTGGGGAGGGCGCGGTGGCTTTGGGTCAGGACGGTTCTGGCACGGGAGTGCTCTCTGGCTCCGTGTGCTGTGGTTCATCGGCGTGGACGTGGCCCTGCCACGTGCTCCCGTGACCGCCGGCCACAGTTGTGGTGGCACCAGCAGATCTGGGACCTGCTGAGTGGGTTGGGATGGATGGGAGCCCCCGGAGCCAGCGGGACAGCCCAGCTCGGCACCGTGCCTTGCCACACCGTGCCGTGCCACACCGTGCGTGCACAGACCGGTTCTGGCCCAGCTCTGCCCGCCTGCAGAGGCTGTTTTGGCAGCGGCTGCAGCCTGGGCTCATGGCTGTGGGGGGAACCTGGGGGTCCCGACCTAGATCCCCCCAGTGCCACTGCAGGAGCGGGCAGGGGGTGCCGGCAGCAGCGTGCATCCAAAAGTGGCTCCTGTGTGGGGCTTGCGGTTGGCAGGGGGGAGGAGCAGGCAAGCTGCTCCCCTTGAGCGGCTGGATGTGCCTCCAGCAGGTTTGTCTGGAAGAAGCAGGTCTTGTCCTAACAGGTCCCCCTGGCAGCCAGCACAGGCTCCAGAGCTCCCAGGCTGGGAGAGCTCTGCGGGGTGCAGGGGCTGCTGCTGCCCCTCTGCTGGCCGCGCTGCACCTGCCACGGGTGGCGTAGCCCTGACACCTGGGCACGGGACCCCTTGGCAGGATGCGGCTCCCTGGGGCATCCTTCCCTCTGTGCTGCCCCAAGGGAGGTGGCGTCAGAGGGCAGGCACTGGGCCAGGTGCCCTGGACTGTGCCCAGGCTGCCGGGATCGGGGAAGGGCTGTGCCGTGCCTTCTGGGGAGGGAGCCCAGGGTGCTTGTCAGGCACAGCAGGTGGGGATCGGGGTTGGGAGTGCTGTGTCCCTGCGGGGCTGTGTTGTGCCCCCCCATGCTCGCCCTGGCTGCAGTGGTGCCAGCAGGAGAGCAGGGAGAGGAGCAGGGTCCTGCCCCGGCAGCGCTGCCAGCACCCGAGCGCACCGGACAGAGTCCGTGCAGCAGCTGGCACTGAGCAGGGGCCGGGCAGGTCGGGGCATCCCCGGGGAGCTGTGGGTCAGGGGTGAGGGAGTTGGCAGCGTGAGTCAGCCCGACGTGTCCCACTGACACAGCGAGGCCGTCTGAATCAGAGGGCTGCTGGCGGGAGAGGAAGGGCTTCCGGGGCAAGGCCACCCACGCGGGACAGGCGCTCGCCTGACTCAGCCGCTGCCCAGGGCTGGTGCGGGCAGCTGCTGGGGCAGTGCCGGGGGGCTCTGCGGGAGGGGGTCCCCCCAGGGCTGGCTGCAGGGCTGAGCCCCGAGGGGCCGCGCTGCCCTGTGCTGGGCAGAGTGCCTGCAGTGCTGTGCGCCCCGGGGCCATCCCCGGGGGCCAGGATGCTGCAGCCCGTGCTCACAGCAGTGCAGACGTCGCCCTCGGGTGTTATTGCAGCTGTTTGTGGTTCGCTGCGGTGCCGGGGGTGCAGCCGGCTGTGGCGCAGCCAGCCCGGCCCAAGCTGCCAGGTCCCTCAGCGAAGGGCGAGGGGAGCTGCCCCATCTCAGTCTGCTGCCTTCTGCCTCGTGTCACGGCCGCTGCGGAGGTCGGTGTGGTGCGCGCAGCCCAGAGCAGCGTGCGCGGTGCTGATCCCTCGCTCTCCCCCGCAGACTCTGCCGAGCGGGTCGTGCACCGCTTCAAGGTGCCCGGCGTGTCCAACTACACGGCGCTGCTGCTGAGCCCGGACGGCGGCACCCTCTACCTGGGGGCGCGCGAGGTGCTCTTCGCCGTCAACACCAGCCACTTCCAGCCCGGCGCACCGGCCCGCAGGGTGAGCCCGTGCGGAGGGGCCGAGCCCCGCAGGACCACGGAGCCCCGGGGAGGGCTGGGGACACCGAGCCCAAGTTCGGCGCGGGTTCCCTTCCGTGCAAGACCTGGCGCTTTTTGCAGCCGGTTGGGACAGCGAGGAGGCTGCTGCCCCAGCTGTGCTGGCAGCGGGTGCTCAGCCCCAGGCGGCAGCTGCCTCGCCGGCCCCGTGTGGGATGGAGCCAAGGGAGGACACCGGTGCTGGGGCCAAGCTCTGCCAGCCCCAGGAGGGGTGTCAGGGAGCCAGCCGGTGACGGGGGCTCCCAGTGACTGTCCCCTCTCTGCAGCTGCCGTGGGGTGCGGATGAGGAGAAGAAGAGGCAGTGTGTGTTCAAGGGCAAGGACCCCCAGGTGAGCCCAGCGGGATGTGCTGCCTGGGGCCGGCAGTGCCCCGTGCGCTGCACCTGCAGGCGCGGTGGCTGAGCCCTGTCCTCCCCCTGCAGAGGGACTGTCACAACTACATCAAGATGCTGCTGCAGCTGAACAGCACCCACCTCTACACCTGCGGGACCTGCGCCTTCAGCCCCGCCTGCGCCTACATTGTGAGCATGGGGAGGGTGCCGGGGGGCCCTGTGGGGCCGCGAGTCCCCAGGGTGGGAGGCGGGCGCCGTGCCGTGCTCACAGCCCCGTCCCCTCGCAGAACGTGCAGCACTTCAGCCTGGAGCGAGATGCGTCAGGAAGGGTGCTGCTGGAAGACGGGAAGGGACGCTGCCCCTTCGACCCTGAGTACCGGTCCACCGCCGTCATGGTCGGTAAGGCACGCGCACCCTCGTCCTCTGCGGCGGGCCGAACCAGGGCCAGGCACGGGCAGCCCCGGTGGGAGCGGGTCTGTGTCCGTGCTGGGTCCCAGCAGGAGCTTCTCTCTGTCAGACGGCGAGCTCTATGCCGGGACCGTCAGCAACTTCCAGGGCAACGAGCCCACCATCTACCGCAGCCAGGAGAGCCGCATCGCCCTCAAGACGGAGAACTCCCTCAACTGGCTGCAGGGTGAGGGGGGCTGGGACGGCAGGTCGGGTCGTCGGCCCTGGGCCAGGGGAGGTGCAGGGACGGGGACGGGGTGGTGCTGAAGGCGCCTGTGCCCCCAGACCCAGTCTTCGTGGGCTCAGCCTACCTGCGGGAGAGCCTGCCTGCCGGCAACCCCGAGGGTGACGACGACAAGGTCTACTTCTTCTTCAGCGAGACTGGCAAGGAGTTTGACTACTTCGAGAACACCATTGTCTCACGCATCGCACGCGTGTGCAAGGTGGGCGCGGGGCAGCGGGGGCACACGTGGGGAGGATGTGCCCGGCATGTCGCTGATGCGGGGCAGGGGGTAGGGGGTAGGGATGTGGGACCACCCTGCACATGTCTGTCCCTGGGAAGGGACCAGCACCTGCGGGGGAGCCCTCCGGGGCAGTTACAGCTCCACGGTGCCCAGCCCAGCTCAAGCTTGTTGCCCCTGCTTGCCCCACTGGTAGCAGCAGCCCTTCCCTGCCTCCTGTGCCCCCCGATGTAGGGGACACAAACCCGTCCTCCTCCGGGATTGCATTTCCCTTCTCCTGTGCACGCTGCTTTGCTTGTGCCTCCCTAGCCCTGGGGCTGCTCTGGCCAGGGCCTCAGCGCTGCCGCGTGGACAGACGGAGCCCCTGTCCCCTCAGCCAGCCCGGGGGGCTCCGCAGCATGGGGGCATCCCCGTGGGGCTCCCCCGTGGGGCAGCAGAGCCATCGTGCCCCATGCCCTGACCCCCCGGTGCCTGCACAGGGGGACCAGGGCGGGGAGCGGGTGCTGCAGAGGCGGTGGACGACCTTCCTGAAGGCACAGCTGCTCTGCTCGCACCCGGAGGACGGCTTCCCCTTCAACGTGCTGCAGGACGTCTTCGTGCTCACGCCGGGGGAGCTGCGCTGGAAGGAGACGGTCTTCTACGGGGTCTTCACCTCGCAGTGGTGAGCGGCGCGGGGGGGCGCAGGGGGCAGCGGGGTCGGCTCCAGCCACCCCTGGGTTCCCAGAGGCGTGTGAGGCTCAGCGGAGCCGCGGTGCCTGACCCTGCCGTGGGCTTCACCTCTCCCCAGGAACAAGGGTGGCCTGGGCAGCTCGGCGGTGTGCGCCTTCCCCATCCGCAGCGTGCAGAGGGCCTTCAGCGGGCTCTACAAGGAGGTGAACCGCGAGACACAGCAGTGGTATACGGACACCAGCCCCGTGCCGGAGCCCCGTCCAGGCACGGTACGTGCCCCTGGGCACAACTGCAGGACGGGGGCAGCCCCTGCGCCCGCCGCCACCTCCATCCCTCTGGGTCCTGGCAGTGGCGGCAGGGCCACCCGCTGCCCCACACCCCGGCTGACCCCCTCCTCTCTCCCCAGTGCATCACCAGCCACACGCGGCACCTGAAGATCAACTCGTCCCTCCAGATGCCGGACCGGGTGCTGAACTTCATCAAGGACCATTTCCTGATGGACAGCCCCGTCCGGAGCCAGCCACTGCTGCTGCAGAGCCGCCTGCGCTACCAGCAGATCGGCGTCCACCGCGCGCAGGGCCTCCACGGCACCTACGACGTCCTCTTCCTGGGCACGGGTGGGTGCAGCCCGGGGGCTGGACGGGGCGGGATGGGACAGGCACCGCGTGCCCTCAGCCCCACTCAGCACGGGCCTTGTGTTTGCAGACGACGGCCGCTTGCACAAGGCTGTGCATGTGAACCACAGGGTGCACATCATCGAGGAGATCCACCTCTTCCCCGCCGGGCAGCCCGTTCTGCAGCTGCTGCTGGACCACGACCAGGCAGGGGCCGGGCACGGGCGCTGTGGGGTTGGAGCAAGGGGAGGTGTTGCGAGGGGCAGGGATCTGCTCGTGGTTTGGGGATCACTTTCTCCCTCCTTGCCAGGCCCCCGCTGTGCTGGGAGCTGTGACTCCGAGCCCAAGGCTGGAGAGCCCCGGAGGGCTGGGATCCGGCCCTGCCACAGGTGTTGGGGCCGGGGCTGTGACACTGACCCCCTCCTGCCTCCCCACTGCAGGGCCTGGTCTACGCAGCCTCCTACGCGGCGGTGGCTCAGGTGCCCTTTGCCAACTGCAGCCTGTACCGCAGCTGTGGCGAGTGCGTGCTGGCGCGGGACCCCTTCTGCGCCTGGAGCCGGGGCGCCTGCCGCAGCACCGCCCTGCACCCTTCGGCGCACCCCCAGTAAGTGCCGCACCCCGGGAAGTGCTGCACCCAGCCCCCTGCAGCCCCCAGCACCCTGACCCCCCCTTCCTCTGCCCCAGGCTCTGGGCCCAGGACATCGAAGGCGCTGACACGGAGCGGCTCTGCCAGTCGGCCAACGTGTCCCAGCCCCGTCCCCGCATCCTTCTGACCCCAGGTGAGATGCTGCCAGGGCGCTGCCCTGCGGCAGGGGCTGCTGCCGGCCCCAGGCCCCTGCTTGGCCCCCCTCAGCTCCCCCAGCACCCACAGCAGCAGGGTCCCGCAGCCTTGCTGACGTCCCCGCGGGTTGTCTCCCCGCAGCCTCGGGCACCCCGTGCCAGCAGATCCAGCTGCCGCCTAACGCGGTGCGCCCGCTGCCGTGCCGCCTGCTCTCCAACCTGGCCTCGCGGCGCTGGCTGCACAACGGCGCCCCTGTCAACGCCTCCTACCTGGTGCTGCCCGAGGGGGCCCTCATCCTGGTGGGCAGCCCCGAGCGGGCGGGCACCTACGAGTGCTGGTCGCTGGAGGAAGGCTTCCGCAAGCTGATGGCCAGCTACTGCGTGGGCGTGCAGGAGCTGGCCCACGGGCCGCTGGAGGCCGGCAGCAAGGTGTCCGCCGGCCGGGATGCCCTGGAGGCCGTCAGCACCTCGCGGAGCACCTCGGCAGTGGGCAGTGCCGCAGCCCGGCTGGACGGCAAGACCTACTGGACTGAGTTCCTGGTGATGTGCGTGCTCTTCGCCACGGCCGTGCTCGTGCTGGCCCTCTTCCTCCTGCACCGGCACCGCGACGGCATGAAAGCCTTGCTGGAGCCCGCAGACCCCGGCCGGCACCAGAAGCCGCCCCGCAAGCCCGTGGAGAGCCTGCCCCTGAACGGCAGCAGCCTGCCCAGCGCGGTGCCCGAGCACAAGGGCTACCAGGCCCTGCAGGACAACTACATCGTCAGCACCCCCGTGCACGAGCCCCCGGGCACCACGCGCGCCTTCTCCGAGTCGGAGAAGAGGCCCCTCCACGTCCGGGACAGCTTCGTGGAGGTGTCTCCAGCCTGCCAAAGACCCCGGGTGCGCCTGGGCTCTGAGATCCAGGACTCGGTGGTGTGACGGGGGATGAGCCCAGCCCCCTTGCGCATGACTGCCTCTGCTCTGCTGAGCCTCGCCGGCCCGCGGTGCCGCGGCTGGGATCGGTGTTCATCTGTGTGTGCATGCCCGGAGCCCGCGCCCACCACGCCACGTGCTCAACTGCCGGAGGTCCTGGGGCGCTGCCCGGGCACCACCTCAGCTCCAGCCCCACGCCTTGGGATGGGGCCGGCGGCTCCTGGCGCAGAGGGGCATCGCGTGCCTTCCAGGGACGGGTGGGATTCCTCCCGCAGCCCTGCGTCCCTGCCACGGGATGGACACGGTGCCCGGCACGGGCTGCCGGCGCAGCCCCGGACCCGTCTATGCAGAGGGCGGGGGGGGGTCGGCCGCAGCCCCCCCCTAAACCCTGACTCACTGTGACGTCCCGCTGCGGGACTCAGAGCCACGCATGCGGCCGGGTGGTGCCAGAGCGCAGCGGCCCCGCGGCATGTGCTGTGTGTCTGTGCTTGGTTCGGTTTTAATATGTTGAAAATGTGAATCGTGTCCTGGGGAGAGGGGGGAGCAGGCAGCAGAGCTCACCCCGTGAAGAGCTGGCAGGGCTCATGCCCCTCGCCCATGCGCTCCCCGATGTGCGTGTGCAGAAACGTCTGTGGTTTTTACATAAAGTTCTGGTGTCTCCTTTGTACGCGTGTGTGCTGCTGCGGCTGGCGGGGCTGGGGACCGTGCCCAGAGCCAGGACTGTCCCCGTGGCCCTGCAGCGGGGAGCCGCAGCCAGCTCTTGCCAGGTCTGGGGGAAAACAACAGGGGGCTGCTCGGCCCCCTGTGGGAGGCTGCACGGCGTGGCCGCGAAGCAGTGGGACACGGCCATCCCAGCACCACGAGCAGCTGAGGAAGGCATTGGGGAAGGGAAGGAAAGAGAGGGGGAGGCAGAGGCTGGGCCAGCCTCTGGCAGGACAGGGGCTGTGGCAATCCCAGGACCCCACTGTTCCCGTCCCTGCCCTGCCTGGCTGCAGGCAGACCCCCCCCATCGCTTTCCCAGCGGGACCCGGCTGTGGCACAGGGAAGCAGCGCTGGAGCAAGGACCTGGCAGCACGGCACAGCGCCGCTCACCAGCCCTCGCGCCTGGGAAGCAGCGAGCTCTGCACCAAGCCGGCGTGCTGGGGCAGGATCCCCCCCCCGGGACCAGCACTGCCTCGCTCCCGGCCGGACCAGCGCGCCCAGCTTCCTGCCCAGCCTGTTCTGGGACATCAGAAAAGCCACCGGAGGCGTCGGCTGGTGCCGTGCCAGCAGACACAGCCCCTGGGGCCGCGGGCCGCGGCTGGCAGATACCATCAGCACTGCGGGGCACTGAGCTGGAAGGGCCGGCACCGCCGGGAGCTGGGACGTGAGAAACGTCTGAGAGCCGGGGCCACGGCTCCGGCACCGCCGGGGCGCAGCCGTGGCAGCGCTGGGGGAGGCCGGGCGCCGCGGGCTCCCTGCGTGGGGCCGTTGCAGCGGCTGGCGGCCGGCCAGGGCGAAGCCCGCTGGATGAACAGACACAAAGCCCCGGCGCCGCTCGCCGCAAAGGTAGCTGCTCGCCTGCCCTGGATTTCCTTTTGTGCCTCCTGCTTGAGAGCCGAGCTCTTTGTG
Source organism: Anser anser (assembly GCF_964211835.1). Lineage (NCBI taxonomy): Eukaryota > Metazoa > Chordata > Aves > Anseriformes > Anatidae > Anser > Anser anser. The sequence goes on along the minus strand of NC_139730.1, from coordinate 428,668 downwards.
CAGCGCCCGCTGAGCGCGCTGGGAAACAGCCCCCGGTTCTCCCAAGGAGGGAGGTGTCCCCCCGAGGAGGGAGCTGTCCCCCGGCAGCGCCGGGCCCCCCGCAGGCCCCGTCCCTGGGAGCTGCAGCTGGCGCAGGCAGAGGGGCCTGGCAGGAGGCCGCGTCCCCAGCACCCCTCATGGCACCGGTCCTGCAGCGCTGGGGGCAGTCCCCCCCTCCTCCGTCCCCCGGAGTGAGACAAAAGCAGCAGGGCCAGGCAGAGGGTGAAACCAGAGCCCTTTATTTGTCCTCTCCAAAGCACAGAGAGGAAGAGCATGCAGAGCCACAGCTGAATGCAAGCCCGAGGAGGGGCAGAGAGGAAAAGAAAAGGAAAACCAGACCCTGAGTGCACTGATGCTGAGGCAGAGTGCGGCTGCGGCTCCTGCTGCCCCGGGGCCAGCCCTGCAAGCAGGGAGGCGCAGCTCCGGAGTGGCAAGAGGACAGCATCGCTGCTGGGACATTGCATCCGAGGTGGATTATTTCTCAGAAGAATCCCTGTTGTGCAGGAAGGCCCCGAGGAAGAGCAGTGGAAGGCACAAATTGGTACTGTGAGCGGTGAGAGGGGCTGTGCTCGGTGCAGCGTGGCCCCAGCCAGGAGCACCCCTGTGCCAGCCCCGACCCACCGCAGAGCTGCGCTCATGAAGGGTTAAAATCTGATCCTGAGGCAGCAGAGCTGCTGCCTCCTGGTCTGGTGGATGTGTCCAGGACCGTGGCAAGGCAGCGTCCCAGGACCACTCATCGGCTGCAGAGCCCTGCAGACGCCTGCTGTGCATCAGAAGGGAGCAGGAGCAGAGTCCTGCCTAAGGCACTGCGGTACCACCAGGCTGGTGAGGCGCAGGGCCCTCTGCCGCCCTGCTCACTGGAAGAGGAAATGTCTGAGACCATGAAGAGCTGTGGTAGCCAGAGAAGCAGTTCTGCTGGAGAGCTGCAGGGCTCTCACAGGACGATCTTGAAGGAGCTGCAAGAGACACGACAAGTTCTACATCTCCTCACTGTGTTGGAAGCAAGCGGTGTGCGAGCAACCAGTGCTCTGGGGACACATTGTCACCCCGTGCCAGAGGGGCCTCTACAGATTTATCATGGGGTGAAGTTCCCTTCGCTGTTACAGGAGACCTCGTAAGGGATAGGCTTGCCTTACTGCTCCCATGAGAGCTCTGCCCCAAAGCCAGCGCAGCAATCGGGGTGGGCTAGCCCCTCGACAGAGCCCCCTGGGACTGCACCACTGCAGGCCACAGTACCTGGCAAAGTCCGGGGAGCGGGAGACAACGTGCTGGAACTCGGAGAGGTTGATGGTGCCGTCCTTGTCAATGTCTGACTCCTCCAGGATCTGCAGGGGAGAGAAAAGCAGTGAGCTCTGTGTGGCCAGGACCATGCAGCGACCCCTGCCCAGCCTGATGGTCCTCACGTTCTGGATGAGCTGCTCCATCTCCGCGTTGCTCAGAGAGGCCTCCTCACCTTGCCCTGTCAAGCAGTTGACCAGCTTCTCCAGGTCCTTTCTGTCCAGAGTCCCATCATCGTCAAAGTCTTTGGGGAGAGGAAAGTTACATCTCGGCAGGGCCCCCGTGCCTCGAGTCAGAAGCACTCATGCTTAGGGAAGAGGGGGCCTGGATGACCTGCAGGCACGGCAACTCGGCACCGCACATCTTACGCACGCCCTGCCGAATGCATGGTCCCCGCAGGGAGTCCCTAAAGCTGCCACTGCTGTGGGCACCGTGAGGGCCCTGCCAGCCCTTGCAGGCTGTCCCCAACCACAGGGGGAGGATCCCAGAATACTGCGTCTGCCCCCAGAGTTACCAAAGATGCGGAAAGCGTAGTGGGATTTGATATCCGAGGTGGCGGAGTCGCTGAAGACACTCAGCATGTCGAGGAAGTCTTCAAAGGACATGCTGTCGTCCCCCTCCTCTGAGGTGGAGAAGACCCTGCAGATCCGGTGCTGGAAGGGGTTTGCCTGCCGAGATGGGAGGGCTCAGGGCAGGCTCCCACGGGTGCCAGGCCCTGTGGAGCACTGCCCCGCACACACGGGGTGCCCCGCTCTGCCACCAGGCCCTCGTGCGCAGTGCAGCTGTGCCACCCTGGGCAGCATCGCCCTCGGCCCAGCAGCACGGAGGGGACAAGGGATCCAATTGTAGGCACAGCTGACATGGGGCGGGCGATACGCTGCCCAAGTGTCGGTCAGAGCAGCACGGCAAGGTCTGAGCGTGGGCACCACGGGGCCCTCGAGGGGTGAGCGGTGCCCTGCCCAGACGCACCCCACCCCGGGAGCAGCGCGGGGTCCCGCTGCCGCCAGGCACCGTACCCGCAGCTCGGGCAGCGTCAGGATCCGGCTCTTGGGAACGCGCAGGGAGCAGGCATTCTCCCTCTGCTCCTTTGGCAGCAGCTCACTGAACCTCTTGTAGGCACTTGAAGAGGCAAGAACAAGAGAGGCTCTGTGCGCGAGCGGCGCGGGGCGCCCCTCGGGCCGGGGGGAAGCGCCAGCTCCCGGGACCGGCACCGGGGGGCGAGGACCCGGCCCCGTCGCCCGTCCCCTCCGTGCCACGGGCGGCCCCGCTCCGCAGCCGGTGACGCTCCCGCAGGGCAGCAGCCGGGCGCCCTGCCCGGGGCGGCCGCACCCAGCGACCTTCGCACCCTGCCGCCGGCAGCCCCGCGGGCAGGGAAAAGGCTCGGCCCGGCCCCGGGCCGCCCTCCCGGCCCTCCCGGCCCCGGGGCAGCCCCCTCCCGGAGCGGAGCCCCCCGCGCGGCCCGGGCACTCACAGCAGGATCTCCTGCTTGCTCAGGAAGGTCAGCTCCTGCGGGGACAGCGCGCGTCAGCGCCCAGCCGGGCGGCCCCGGGCCCTCGGCGGGGAGCTGCTCCCCGCGGGACCCCGAGCCCGGCCCCGGCCCCCTCCCCTGTGCCCCCCGGTCCCTGTGCGTCCCGGTCCCGGTCCCCCTCCCGAGCCCGGCCCCATCCCCTGTGCTCCCCGGCCCCGACCCCGGAGCCCCCCCGGCCCCGGCCCCCGCAGCCCCCCGGTCCCGCAGCCCCCCGGTCCCGGTGCCGGTGCCGCCCCCCGCACCTGGTACTCGCGCAGCGCCTCCCGCGGCAGCAGGCTGCCCGCGCCCCCCATGCCGCCCGGGGCCGCTTCCGCCTCGCACGTCACTGCCGCTGCCATGGCAACGCCCCCCCCGCCCCGCCCCGCCTCCGGTGCCGCGCGGCACGTGGGCAGGTGCGGGGGCGCCGGGACCGGGACCGGGAGCGGGGGGAGCGGGGGCACCGGGACCGCGGCGGGAGGGCGCGGGGCAGCGCGGCGGGGGCAGCGCGGGGCCGGGGGCCGGCCCCAGCACCGCGGCGCTCACCCGGCCGCCCCCCCGGCAGGTCCCGGTGGCACCGAGCATGGCGGCGGCGAGCAGCGGGGAGCAGCCGGGGCCGCCGGACGCCCCCGAGCCCGAGGACTTCGTGTACGGGGAGGACGAGTTCGTGCTGCAGGGGGTCGCCTGGCCCGGCGCCGCGCCGTCCCGCTTCGACCGGGCCCTGCTGGGCGCGTGGCAGGACCGCATGGCGCGGGGCCTGTTCCGGTACCGCCTCGGGGAGCTGCCCACGCGCGTCCTGCCCGGCGCCATGGGCCTGGTGGCGCAGCTCAACCCGCAGCGCGCCACCGAGCGCCGGCCGCCGCAGGCCATCCGCAGCCTGACGCAGCCCTTCGACCCGCGGCAGTTCAACTTCACGCGGATCCGGCCCGGGGAGGTGCTGCTGCGCCTGCGCCGCCGCGCCGGGGGTGACCCGCCGCCCCTCGACCGCGTGCTGGTGGCCATCAACGTCAGCCCGCTGGAGCGCGGCCACGTCCTGCTGCTGCCCGAGCCGGCGCTGGGGCTGCCGCAGGCGCTCACCCCGCAGCTGCTGCGCTTCGGGCTGGAGGCCGTGCTGCTCAGCGCCCAGCCCGGCTTCCGCGTGGGCTTCAACAGCCTGGGCGCCTCGGCCTCCGTCAACCACCTGCACCTGCACGCCTTCTACCTGGCCCACCCGCTGCGCGTCGAGTCGGCGCCCGCCGAGCCGCTGCTGCCCGAGCGGGGCCTGGCCCTGCTGCGGGACGTCCCGGCGCCCGCCCTCCTCTTCTACGCGGCGGGCGCGGACCTGCGGGGCCTGGCGGAGGCCGTGTGCGGCCTGGCGGGCGGCCTGGCGGCGCGGGGCCTGGCCTACAACGCGTTCGCCACGCGGGGCGCGCCGCCGGCGGGCGGGGCAGCGGCGCCGGGGCTGCGGGTGCTGCTGTGGCCGCGCCGGCCGAGCTTCGAGCCCGAGCCCGAGGCGGGGGCGGTGCCGGCCGCGGCGCTGTGCGAGCTGGCCGGGTACCTGCCGCTGCCGGCCGCCGCCGCCTTCCGGGCGCTGTCGGAGGCCGAGGCGCTGCGCGCCCTGCGCCGCCCGCTGCTGCCCGAGCCCGAGCTGCGCCGCCTGGCGGCCGAGCTGCTGCCGCCGCCCGGCACGGCGGGCCGCCGCCCGGACACGTGACCGCCCCGGCACGTGACCGCCCGCCCGGCCGCTCCGCCCGCCGGCGTCTCGGTGGCCCGGGGGGGGGGGGGGGGGGGAGCGGGGGGGGCGTCGCCATGGAGACGGCGGCGGCCCCGGAGCGGCGCCATGGAGGCGGGCGGCGGGGGGGGGGCCGCGGCCTTGGCACCGGGCGGGAGCCCTGCCCCCGGCGGGACCCCTGCCCACGGGAACGGGAACGGGGCCGCCGGGACCCCCGCCCACGGCCTGGCGCCGCGGGGGAAGCGGAAGAAGCGCAGGCGAGTGCGGCGGGCGGGGGCCGCGCGGGGAGCCCGTCGGTCGGTCGGTCTGTCTGTCCGTCGGTCCGTCCGTCGCTCTGTCCGTCCTGCCCGCGGCCGCGCACATAAAGCCCGTCCGTGAACGCTCCGTGTCCTGGTGTCTGTCCCGGGGCGCGGTGCCCGTGTGCCCTCAGCGGCGGGACGGGGCCGGTGCCCCCCGCGGGACGCGAGGCCGCGGTAACGGCCGGCCGGGCCCCTGCCCCGGGGAGGCCTCTGGGGCCTTTCTGAAGCGTAGGAGGAACACCGCGTCCCGTAAATCGTCCCCAGCACGACGTGCCCGCGGCAGCCCCGGGGTCAGGACCGCATCGCCTCACGGCTCACCGGGGCCGTGTCGGCACCGGGTGCGCTCTGCCCGTGGGCTGTGTGGGGCACGGCTGACAACACGGCTGCAGCAAGGCAGCTGTCCCCGTCCTGCCCACACACCCTCAAATGGGCTCTGGTCGCCACACTGAGCAGCTCTTGTTTGGTCTCTTTCAATTCCAGCGTCCCGTCCATCAACCTGACCAGCTGCAAGTACGAGAGCGGTAAGGCTGGGGCGCTGCGGTAAGGCCGGGGCGCTGCGGTAAGGCCGGGGCGCTGCGGTAAGGCCGGGGCGCTGCCGCGTGCCCCTCGGGATGAAGGCCGCCTGCAGCGAGCTCTTTGCGTGCCCGGTCGGCCAGCGAGCAGTGCTGGTGTTCAATTTCCGCTGCGCGGTTGCTTTCTTTTCACGTGTTTATTGTTTGTAAGGGACTTGACTCCTGTGAAAATTCTGCTCTTTGGGCCGAGGTGCTCTCTGCTTAAAGAGGCACAAAACGTGCAGCAGCACTGCAAGCTCTCACCACCCAGCACATCTGCATTTGCCGTGCCTCTGCTTAGATCGGAGGGAAAGGTTCGGCTGGGGGCAGTTATAAAGCAGGACTGGTACCCGTGCCTGGGGAAATGAAGTGAGCTCTATAAACAGCTTACCTTGAAGCGGGGGGTGGAACAGGCTGGATCAGTACCTGCAACATCTCTTTGCCATTCATCTCCAGTGACGTGCTCTGGGTAACTGGTTCCTGCTCCTTGTCTTGCTCTTCTTGGCTGCCACAAGCTGTATCTTAAAGGAACGATTTGACAGATGTTATTAGTCAATTTGCTAATGACTACTCTAGCACTGCAACCACATATGCATTGCTAAAAGTCACAGCCTTTAGTTGTGGTCAGCTAAAGGTCAGCTGTGCAAGGAGCACTGTTTTACACAGAGCGACAAGCTGTGCGTGTTCCACCTAGGGCTACGCTTGGTTTGGTGACAGGAGGTGGATGAGCATCCCCACCGGAGATGGTGTGGCAGTCTTCAGAAGCCTTGTATCTGCCTGTGCGGTATCAAACACGTGGCGGATGCAAGCCTGCTGTAATTCAGAGGGTGCTCAGGGACCCCACAGCAAGAGGACTTACAGGGACGTTGTTCCCCAGTGTACTTGCAGTCAGAGTCTGTAGTGAGTTAGCGTGGTAAAGCTTGTTGTGATGCCTCCTGAAGGGTCCCACCGAGACCTCGTCACGTTTGAGAGTGGCAGTGCAGTCTGGAGAGCTTTGTTCCACGCTCCTGTTTGTTTGGGGGATTTAACAGTCCCTGGCATTTATATCCTCTGCCTGGCCCCTTGTCATGTGCTTTCTTTGGTACAGTGCGACGTGCTGCACAGTGCTGCGGGCTGAAAGAAGTGGGAGAAAACGAGGAGTGGACGTTGTACTGGACTGACTACTCAGTCTCTCTGGAGCGTGTCATGGAAATGAAACGGTTCCAGGTAAATACCCCCATGTAAAGGGTGCCCAGCAGGAAGAGCTCAGGAAAGGAGGATGAGACAGGGTTAGCGGAACAAAGCGTTGCAGAACAAAACAGAAGTGTCTAAACGAGCACCCGTGCGCCCTCCTTATCTGTGTTGGTCCCAGAGTGCACAGGTTCACCAGCCACTGCTTCTGTTGTGTCCCTGATACGGCGCCCTCAGCAACAGTTCAGCAGTCAGTAGCACGAACTGGAAAGTTGCCAGCCTCTAATGTAGAGTGAAATAAATGGTTCTTTCGGACAAACTGCTCCCTTCCATAAGCTGCAATATTTTAGGAAGGGAGAGCTTCAGGGCTGAGGTGGAACGAGCAGATAAATCACGCTGGTGAAGTTCAGATAAAGCAATTCTAGTGTAATCTTATCCTTGAGCAGACGTTCAAGGCAACTGCTCGCCTGGCTTCCCGTTCTGCTGCTTATTTCTTCATACACTGGCTTTCCCTGGGTCTCAAGGACTATCAGTGATGATTCTGTTTTTCTTCTGCACCTCTTTCAGAAAATCAACCATTTTCCTGGCATGATAGAGATCTGCCGTAAGAACTTGTTGGCTCGCAACCTTAACCGCATGCTCAGACTCTTCCCCAAGGAGTACAATATTTTTCCCCGTACTTGGTGCCTGCCAGCTGAGTGAGTGATACACATTACTGCAGCAGAGAATAGGGGTGTGAAATAGGAAGTGGGAGCTTCTATGCTTGACAGCTAGGGCTTGGACGTGGGGGGCCTCTCTGAGATTTCGTGTCTTGGCCTGGGCCTTCATAACCTTCCCTGGATCTGAACAGGGTGCCGAGACCCATTTCTAGTTTCACGCATCTTTAATCCTCGTTAGATTGAATTAGGCTGTGGAATGGCACCTGCTACAACACACCTTGCTGTTTGGCAGGTTGCAGGCCAAAGGGCTAAATCTCAGAAGAGGGACCCACCCTGAAAGACAAAGGGCACTGGGCTAGATGGGAAGCGTAATATCTGCGTTTCTGAGGGTCATGAGCTCACTGGGAACAGGAGAGGTAACAGAGAAGCATGCTGTGTCATGGCAGAGGATACTGAGAGTGCAGGTCATCATGCTAAACAAAATACTTGTGCAGTTATATGTAAACTATCATCATATTATTCAAAGTTTGGGGCAGAAGGCCTGGCTTCTCTGATAATACACAGGCAAACAATCACAGAAGTGTAGCTGAAAGATTAGCATTTCCTGCAAACCGTAAAGTAGGGCTTCCGTGATACGTTCTGTAGCTGAACTCACCTCATGTTTACGACGGTTTTCTTAATATCTGACCTAAAGCATCTTTGCTGAAATATCAGCACTTTAGTACTTCACCTGGAGGCACTGGTCCTGGAGAGCAGTGGTTTGCTGGGTTTTGCTAATAATACCAGGCACAGGAAGGCTATTGGTACAGGCCCTCTCAGTCCTCTCCTTTCTGGAAAAGACTAACCTAGTTCTCTCAGTCTGTCTTTCCAGGTTGCGTTTCCTGGACTCAGATCGTTCTTGGCACTGTTTTCTGGGATTTGTCCTGTTTGCCTCCCCATTTCCCTTAAATGTGGTGCCCAGTATAGAGACTGTGTTCCTCCCTCAACAGCAAAATACTGAACTGGCACGTGGGCTTGACTCTTCAAGGCATCGTACTCCCAATGGAGCTGCTCTTGAAGATCAGCCATGTAGCATCATACGTGAGCTCAGCTTGAGAGCCCCTGCACCCTGCGTAGAACATCCTGGCTGTTGCATCCTGACTGTTTGCTGATGGGCTGGAAAAGGGGATGTAAGGACTTGAGACCTCCTCCTCCTCCTTTGTAGCCAGGGCTTGTTTATTTTCCCCTGATCCTTCTGCAGCAGTGGAGCCAAAACCTTAACTGGCTTCTGTATAAGCAACGGTGACCATTTCCTGTGAACCTCCTGGTAGAGGGGGAGATGTGTGCAGGCAAAAGTTGGAACCAGAAGAGCTTTGCCAGGTTGCACAAGGACTAAGTGATAACTGATGTCAGTCAGGATAGTCGTACTATTTCTGTGCTGCAGAAGATTGGTCTGTACTGGCCCACAGCACCATAGTGTGAATATCTAAATGTTATCAGAGAGGTGAGGGGCTCTTTTTCTGCAGCGTGTAACAGTCAACCCTTTGTTGTACAGCTATGGAGATTTCCAGGCCTACAGGCGCAGGAGGAAAAACAGAACATTCATCTGCAAGCCAGACAGCGGCTGCCAAGGGAGAGGCATCTTCATAACACGTAATCCAGAGGAGATCAAACACGGAGAGCATATGATCTGTCAGCAGTATATCTCTAAGGTAATGGAGATAGTCTTGAAATACAGGTGGAGGATTGCAACTCCTTAGCTCTTCCAGCACCCTGCCTCCTCCCTATGTCCTTTGCCCCACGTCTCCTGAATCTGCCAGGGGCACCGGTGTGGCTGCAGTGCAGCATAGCAAAAGCTTGCCTTTCTCCTCACTGCTGAGCTGCCAGGAAGTGGCAGCAGCAGTGCACGCAGAGCAGCTGACCTCCAGGAATCAGCGGCACGCCTAGCAATGTTCCTTTATCTCATGCTTGCTCCTGCCTTTTTTCTCACAGCCTTTCCTTATTGATGGCTTTAAATTTGACATGCGTATCTATGTGCTGGTCACATCTTGTGACCCACTGAGGATTTTTGTCTACAAGGAGGGTCTGGCCCGGTTTGCGACCATGAGGTACATCGATCCCAGCAGGAGAAACCTGGTAAAAAAGGGAGGTTTACAAAAAAACTCACATAGTATCTATAGTTTTTAGACCCTAGTTTGTCCTAGGGGCATTCCAGAATGCAAAAAGGCGGGTACTGGTGCATTTTATGGGACCTAAGTTTCTTTCTTTCTTCTTCTCCCCTCCCTCTGCATCTCCTCCCCACAGCAGTTATTTCGGGACTGTCTGAAGTAGATCTACTCCCAGGTCCCACGTCTGGGCTGTTTACTGGCATTATCACAGAATCTTAGAGGCGTTCAGATTTGGAGGAATGCTGGAAGGTCTTGAGTCCCACATTCTGCTCTAAACCAGGCCAACAGTAAATTCAGATCTGGTTTCTCTGAGTTTCACACAGTTAGGTGTTGAAAACTCGCACAGATGGAGACTCCACGACGTCTCTGGGCAACACTGCTACTGCTTCTTGCCTCTGTGAGCATTCTCAGGTCTGCACCTTTCTTTATCTGCCTGTACTTCAGGTAGAAGAGGGACCTGAGAATTACCTGGTGGTAGTGGAACAGCCTAGGAAAGACAGGAAGGAGAACAGGGAAAGAAAGGTGTAGACCATGCCCATCTCTAGGTAGGGGTCCATATCCTATAAAATCCCAAAGGAAGATGGACTCTAGTGTTGGATTGCTGCGTTCTGGTCACAGGCTGGCATGAGATACCCTGGGTTTCTGACTGTGTGCCCACTTGTCCCAGAGCTGCGTATTTGTATGCCCTCCCTCACTCCAATACGTTTATATATTGGAGTGCTCTTTTGCTTTGGATGAATAAAAGAGGAGGAAGAATCTGCAAAAACGTGCTGCAGCTGCTGCCCTGGGGAGTCCCTTGTTTTCTGGTGAGGCCACAACTGGAATGGCATCTGTGGAGCTTACGCCCATGCTCTCCCCCAAGAGATAGGACAGTGGTAGGGAGCAGGTAGAGCTCTGTTTGCTCTAACTTCTGGCTAGAGAATGAATCACCAGCGTAATTAACTCCTTGCTGCAAGCCACTGCCACAGAGAGAAGGCAGGGGTGGGTGAAGCTGGTGGCTAGGTCGGTACTAATGGGGCTGTTGTTTCTGTCTACACTCTGCAGCTGAGAGTTAATGAAAGGTCTCTCGCGGTTCCTCTCTCAGGGTGATATCTGCATGCATTTGACCAATTATGCTATCAACAAACGTAATGCAAACTTCATCCAGGATGACACGATGGGCAGTAAGAGGTATTGTCTCGTTCAGGTACCACAAAGCCTGGTGCACATCCTGCAGGAAAGCTGCGTTGGGGACATTGGTTTACTTCCATCGTTCTTGGGGGAAACATGGTATCACAGGTGAGCTCTTAACTTCTCCTGTCCTCCACACAGGAAACTCTCTACCCTGAATGCTTGGATGACGGATAACAGCTACAACACAACAAAACTCTGGGAAGATATTGAAGATATTATTATAAAGACTCTTATTTCGGCTCACCCTGTGGTGAAACACAATTACCAAAGCTGCTTTCCTAACCACGCTACTGGCTGCGCCTGCTTTGAGATACTGGGTTTTGATATTTTGCTAGACAGAAAGCTGAAACCTTGGCTGCTGGAGGTGAGGAAAAGTCTCCTGCTGTGCTGAAGCAGCAGATAGCTGAGAGCTTGCTTGTCTGGGGAAAGCTCCAGAACAAGGGGTGGTGGGATGAACAGAACTTACTTGACTAAACTGGACCACCTCGCTCACAAAATTAAACAGTCTATGAAGACAAGTGGCCAAGCAACCTGCTGCAGGCTAAGCAACCTCAATTCACCAGATCTAAGAACCTGTTCCCTGTACACCCTCTCTAACAACAGGGAGTTTCCTGAATCTTAGAGCTCCTTGATCTGCAACAGCATCCTGAATTTACGATAGCTGCCCTACTCTTGGAGTCCTGTGGGGTGTAGGAGCTGAATGGCCTGCATTGGGTTGAGCATCACACTGCAGAAGGGGCAGAGGGACAGAACCAGACACTGCGTGCAGCCTCCTGCTTTCTGTCGCTGTTACAGGGGAGAGCATCAATTGGACTCGATCCTTGTGGGTCCCTTCCAACTCAAGATATTCTGTGATTGATGGAAAGTGTACAGTGGGGCAGGTTGGGGCCAGCAAGCCTGCAGCTGGCAGCACAGTCTGGGAGTTGGTCTCCTGGGGCTGGGAGTCGCCAGGTTCGATCAGCTGCTTGTTTTGGCAGGTGAACCACTCTCCCAGTTTCACCACGGACTCTCGCCTGGACCATGAGGTGAAGGATGCTCTTCTCTGTGACACCATCAACTTAATAAACGTGCATGCCTGTAACAAAAGGAAAGTGCTGGAAGAAGACAAGCAGCGGGCAAAGGAACGACTCCTCCAGAGCCATCAGGCTCCCCGTGTATCCAGGTATTGCTCTTCTGCATAGTGCTGCAGGTCCCTGGTGAGGAGAGCCGGGATGCGACACAAAAGCTTCTAGGGGCTGTGGCACTGTAGGGCCTCTGAGGAGAGATCGCCCAAGCCATCCGCACCATGGACAGGAAGAGCCAGGTCTGGTCCCTGGGTGCGAGGAGATCTGAGACTGCCCGTGCTCTGGCCTCTGGCCTGTACAATCTTCCCCATCGAGCTGTGCCTGCTCGTCACGTCCTTTTATTGCCGTCAGGCCGTGCCAGCATCCCTGGGCTTACAGTGACGCTCACAGGACAGACCGCAGCACTGCTGCAGGGGCTGGGAGCACCCCGGGGCACAGGGCCCTTCTCCAGGGCAGGGTTCCTTTCTCAGGGCTGAGGGTTTTCCCACCCTTCTTTGTCTTCGTGTCCTTTCATGGTTAATTAATCCACATGGCCTCCTGAGGCCATTTTAGATGAGCCTGCTGCCCGGGCTTTTCCTGCCGCACAGGGCAAGGCAGGAACTCCCTCCAGCTCCCATTTCAGTGAGGAGACCCGAAATAACAGGCTGGAGAAGCTGAGCGTGTCAGCCGTGTACGCTGCATGTCCCTCAGCTGCCCCAAGGTCCCTGCTGGCGTGAAGATCTCCCAGCTGAACGCGGAGTGGCAGATATTTCTTGTACTGGCACATTGTGACTAAGCTTTTCTGTTAACTGGGTTAAAAAGGCTGAGGGGGCAGGTTGTGAGCCTGAAGCAGGGGAGACACCTGAAAACACTTCACCAGCATTCTACATGTAGAGGATGAAGAAGTGTGGGTTGTGCTGGTTCCCTGCAGTGACCCTGTGTGAAACGGGCTCCCAAACGGGGAAAGATGGGGAAAAAGCTAGCTAGGCCCTTTGTCTCTCAGGCAGTAAAAAAAATGGAGTCTCCCATCGCAGCTCCCTGCCTGCCTGTGCTTTCTCCTGGTTTGCAGACGCGAGGAGTTAGAGAGCAACCAGGCAGCCTGGCTGTCCCAGGCAGAGGAGTATGAGAACTCGCACCTGGGCAGCTACCGGCGCATTTATCCAGCGTGTGGAACAGACAAGTACGAGCCATTTTTCAAGCAGAGCAGCTCTCTCTTCCAGGAAACGGTATCATCCAAAGCACGAGAGGAGTGTGCCAGGTACATTGCTCCTGCAGAAAACCCACCCCTCACAGGGGCGGAACAGAGACCGCTTGCTTCTGATCCCTTCTTGGGAGTGACTCTTTCTGTTGTTTAACAGATGTAAGCAAGCTGGAGAGAGCTGGAAGGAGGAGAGTCTGCATGTGCTATGTTGCCATGGCAAAGCAGCTTCTTTAGTGTGTACCTTTGAGAGGCAAATGCAATATTCCACTGACTTTTAGACTCTGGAGATACATATTGAAAGCGTCCTCCACCCTTCCCACCCTGCTGGCAGTCCCAGCCTAATTCATGGACATTTCTTATAGCAGTGGAGTACAGTAGTCTCTCTTAAAAGCACTCCTAGCCCACTTAGCAAATTTCCATTATGATCTATTCACTACAGAACTTCTGACTGCAGTAAAATGTCCTCAGGTTGAAGTCTTTGCAGTGTTTTGCTATTATGGAACCAGTGACCAAGGCAGTTCTTCCACGGCAGGCAGCAACTGGAGGAAATTCGCACGAAGAAAGACAAGTTAGAAGCTGTTACCAGGAAGAAGAAAAAAGAGAGGAAAGAAGAGCTGCAGGGAGAGTCAGCCGTGGACAAACCCCAGATCCCTAGCAAAACCACAGCTTCTATAACCCACCTCACCTCCAGAAGCACCAAGATGCAGGATAAAAAGGTCCTTTGCTCTAGTCAGTGCTCATCCATGGGTCTCTCAAAGGCACTAACAGGGCTCTCAAAGGCAGTAACATGGCTCTTGGAACAGAGCCGTGGGTGGGTGTCTCCTAAGGAACAGAAGTACGAGGCTGGAACTGCCCTCCATGAAGTCCAGAGGGTTGAGAACTTGTGTTGGGAGGCACTTGTAAGCACCAATGTCGCCCTTCCCTGCTCTGCCTCCCACTGGGATCTTCATCCCACCCCACCCCGAAGTCTGTAACTCTTTTAGGGCTCAGAGCAGTCTGTGGCTTTGTCTCTCTTGCCCATTACTATGGCTTCAGCTTTGCTGTAACTTGTGTGTTTCTTCCCTTAGATACAGCAAGTGCAGTATGACTCCATGCAACCCCAGGATATTGTGGAGGATGAAGAGAAGAAAAGAGTGAATGCTCTTCTGAAGCGTAAGAACTTAATCCGAGGCCTGGGCATCATAGATCAGCTCTCCCGGCTGCTCCCCACAACTGATAGATCAACTGACACCCAGAGATCCTCTCCTGTTACATCCAAGATCCAGGTAACTGAAGATTGCCCAGGTCTGTCCTGCAAGGCCAACGTAAGAGACAAGTCATTTGCGGGAGGATCGTGAGGAGTGAATCATGGGCATTGGGCGTCTTTGGTGTGGCTCAGTTAAATGAGATCCAACGTAGTGTCTGGGTCCTTGGGTTTTCCTATAGTTCTGTGACTTTGTCTCTTTCCAAGTGGGTGCACGGGAGGCATGCCGATCACCTGCACAGAGCCCCCGGACACCTTTCCCCAGAAGATATTGCTCATTGCTATTCCAAAGAACAGGCTACGATAATACTGCCTTTTGGACACTGCTCTCCCCATCGTGCAGCACAGTGTGGTCTGCTCCTTCAGTGCCATAATATGAACCTCCTGACTAAATAAGATGAATTCCTAGGAAGGAGTTCTTGCAAGCTAGGGACACTTAACATGCTAGGAGCATTAAACCACTAGGAGCACGATAAAGTAGACAGAACAAAGAGGGACTGAAGGGAAGCATGGAAACGTCTAAAAAAAAAAGTCTTTCAGTGTATTCTGCACTGCAGACAATGCCTATCCCTAAATTATTTGCCCTCCACATTACACGAGCCCCCTCCTAGGGAAGGTGATGAGTCCATTACACGTGTTCTGATGCTGTTAGTGCCCGTGCTGGAAACACCACAGAGCTCGGCCCTCGGTGCAGGGCTCCCCCTTCACAGTCATCCTCACTCTGCAAGAGCATGCTACAGTGTAAACCCTTGGCCTTGCTGCTGTCATGTGCTGGATTATCTCAGGGTGCACAGCTGAAGGAAGCTGGGCTGCACTGAGGATTGCACCAGGGGAACCTGGGGATGGACCTAGCCTTAAAGCAGATCTGTTTGATTGTCTCAAACTGAGTCCTGGCTACCCAGCCAATTCCCAAACCAGGCTACTGGTGCTAGCTGTCTAAAACCAGATGAGGAGGAAGCCAGCAGTCCATTATGCGTGGAGTCCAGCAGGCTATAAGGGCTGTAACGGAGCACTGATGGTGGCTGATGTGTTGGGGAAGTGCTAATTCTGGACCAGCAATTAATGAAAAACCTTGCGAGGGCCATAGCCTCTTCCAGTGGAACCATCTGCTTCCAGAAAGGCCTTCCACTCCCAGCTGGAAGGGTAACGCACCTCAGAAGGATGCTGACAAAGTCCAGATACCAGAGTTGCAGTAATTATTCAGGACGTAGGAGTCTTCTAGTACCTTATAACAAATCGGAAACGGTCCCTTTAACATAACAGAAGTTTAAGATACGATTTGATCCGTAAGAAGTGATGATAGCTGCCTTTTACTCTGTGAGACAAAGCAGAACAGAACCACAAACTCTGCCTTAACTCTGGACATACTTTTTCAGCAGCAAAGGATTATTTGGGGCTGGGTCAGATCCTTCATCACTGAAGTCTCCCCAGCCAGCTCTGGCATTTCTTTTCACAAACCCTACTCCAGCTCAGAGCAATGTTATGGGCAGAGCCTGGGAGTCTCTGAGCACTGCTGCAGGCAGATCAGACGGGCAGCTGCACTGCCCCCTTAGATGGTTTCAATCTAAGACTGCGAGCATGCTGTGCTTGGAGAGAAAATGCAACAGAGATGCTTTAGTGAGCACCTGTAGGTGACTAGGGAAGATTTTTCCTTCCTTCCTCTTGCTGAGGCCTCCAGAGCTAAGCCGCGGCTGCTTTCTTTCCTTCCAGCCGCAGTTTCTCTGGGACGCACTCCAGGGACAGAAGGCCCGCAGCCTGATGACGCTCACCCCCCTCTCGCTCCTGGGAGGTGCCGTCCGGCCTTTGGGGCACTCGTTCACCCCCAAGCCCAGCACCAGGGCCCAGCCGCCAGCCGGCCAGGGCTCTGCCCCTGCCGCCGTGGGCACGCTCTCAGTTCGAGGCCAGAGCATCCCTTGCCGTGAGCCGTGCAAGGCGCAGCACGGCCTCCAGCCACGGGACAGGGGCTGCCCGCAGAGCCAGGCTGCGCAGACACCAGGGGTCACCCAGCCCTGCACCAAAACCAGGGGACTGCCGCTGAGTGCCCAGCAGCTCCCTGGAGCCAGAAACAAGGCTGAAGGATGTGAGTACGCATTGCCCTACTTCGGTTCTGCCTTTGTACACCGGAGGCTCACATCAGTGACCGATGAGGGGCGGAGGTGATGCCCTCGGCCTTCCTGCTCCCTCCGAGCTCCGCAGCAGCCGGGCGAGGATGCCCGGCCCGGCTCCCGCTGCCCGCCCCGCACGGCACTGATCCGGGCGGGCCCAGCACCGGGCCCCCGGCCCCGCCGCGCCGCCCCCCCCCCCCGGGGCCGCCCCTCCCGGCTCCGGCCATGGCGGCGCTGCTGCGGCGCGGGCTGCGGGCGGCCGCGCTCCTGGCCGGGGCCCCGCGGCGGGCGGCGGCGGCGTGGCCCGGGGACCCGGAGCCGCCGGACGCGGCGCTGGAGGAGGCCGAGAGGTGCGGGGCGCCGGGGCCGGGGCCGGGGCCGGGGCCGGGGCCGGGCCGCTCACGTCTCTCCCCGCAGGGCGCGGAGGCGGCGGGCGGCGGCGCGGCTGCAGCGGCTGCGGCGGGAGCTGGGCGAGGAGCGCGGCGCCCCCGAGCGCACGCTGAGCTGGCAGGCCATGGAGCAGATGCGGTGAGCGCCGGGGCCGGGCGGGCCGGGCCGGGGGGGCGGCCGCCGGTGACCGTGCCCCTGCCCGCAGGTTCCTGCGGCGGGAGCTGCCCGAGGAGTGGCCGCTGGAGCGCCTGGCCGAGGGCTTCGGCGTCAGCCCCGACGTGGCGCGCCGGGTGCTGCGGGGCCGGGGCTGCCCCCCGCCGCGCCGCCGCCTGCGCCAGGACGCCCGGGTGCTGCGGGAGCTGCGCGCCGCCGCCCCGCCGCCCCCGGGCCCGGCTCCGCAGGGCGGCCTGGAGGTGCGCGCCCCCGACGGCACGCTGCTGTACCGGCTGCCCCGGGGCTGGGGCCCCGGCTCGCAATAAACGGTTGAACCGGGCCCGGCTCCGCCCGCTCTCTCTCTGCGCGTAACTTCCCGGCGCCGCCCGGCGCAGCGGCCGCGGGCTCCGAGGCGGCCCCACGGAGGAGGACGCGGCCACGGCGCTGCCCGAGCCGGAGGCGCGGTGCGGGGGCAGGAGCCGGCTCGGTACCCGGGGTCGGGGCCGGGCCGGGCCGGGCCGGGGCGGCGGAAGCGGCGGATCCGGTGCCGGGTCGGAGCAGCGCGCGGCACTGCTGCCGGGGCCCTGCTCGCCGCTGGGGGCGGCGCTGCGGCGGCTGCGGGGGGAGCGCGGCCTGGCGGGGCCCTGAAGCGGGGCGGCGATAAAAGGCTCGGGCCCGCCCCGCCTCCGCCTCCCTGCGCCGTGCCGAGAGCCGCTTCCGCCGCGGCGGGTCCGGGCGGGGGGCACCGGAGGGGTCTGGGGGGGCCGCGGCCCGGCGGTGCCGTTCCGGGGCTGGCGCCGGCCCCGCCATGGCCTCGACCGCCCGCCGCGACGTGCCCGAGCCGCCCGACTTCGGCATCCTGAAGCGCCTGGCGCGGGACCAGCTCATCTACCTGCTGGAGCAGGTCCGCCGGGGGGGAGGGACCGGCACCGGCACCGGGACCGGGACCGGGGGCGGCAAAAACAGGCACCGGGACCAGGAGGCACCGGGACTGGGGCAAAGACCGGGGGTCGGCAGGGACAGGACCGGGACCGGGAGGCAGCGGGGGCTGGCACTGGCACCAGGAGCAGGGGGCGGTGGGACCAGGGCCGGGACCGGGACAGGGACCAGGACAGAGACCGGGGGCAGCGGGACCAGGACCGGGGGCACGGTGCCAACCCGGGCAGGCAGGGCCGAGGCTGGGGCCCGGTGCGGCCCCAGGCAGCACCCACCCTGCGCCCCGCCGTCACGCAGCTCCCCGGGAGGAAGGACCTGTTCATCGAGGCCGACCTGATGAGCCCCCTGGACCGCATCGCCAACGTCTCCATCCTGAAGGTACCACGGGGCGGGCGGCCGGGCCCGGCGGTGGTGGCAGTGCCCGCTGACAGCCCCGCGCCTCGCCCCGCAGCAGCACGAGGTGGACAAGCTGTACAAGGTGGAGAGCCGGCCCGCCCTCAGCACCAGCGACCAGTGAGTCCGGCCCCAGGCGCGGCCCCTGTGAGGCGGAGGGGGGCCGGGTGCCTCATCCGCTCGCCAGCTCAGGATTTGCCTCCCCGGGCCCGGACGGGCCTCAGCGCGGAGCTGCCGCGGGAACGGAGCCGGGGCGGGCAGGGCTGTGCACCCGCAGCTCTCACGCCCCTGTCGCTCTGCTCGCAGGCTCTGCTTCCTCGTCCGGCCGCGGGTGAAGACGATGAAGTACATCGCCGGTGAGTGCGGGCAGCCCGGCGGGCAGCTGTCGGTCACCTGCTGGCAGCGGTGACGCCCCCGCTCCGTGCTGAGGCTGGGGGCTGCCGCGGGGCCTCCCCAGGAAGGTCAGCAGCGATGACGAGGGGCGTGCGGCGCGTCCCACGCTGCGTGGGCTGCCGTCGGTGCCGTGCACCGCCAGTACCAAGCGAGCTCCCGCAGGTCCTTCCAGCCCCCGCAGGCTGGCCTTCCTGGGCCGTCAGCTGGCCCCGCTCTCGGGGTTTTGCTTTCTGCCTGAGGTATTCTGGGTCCAGTGGGGAGCAGGACCCCAGAGCTTATCCTACAAGGGGATTGTGCCCGTTTGGGGCGGTGGGCAGTCCTTGTCCATGGGGGCTGCAAGCGTTCTGTCTGCAGATATCGTCAATGCTGACAAGATGTCAGGCCGGAGCCGCAAGTACAAGATCATCTTCAGCCCCCAGAAGGTCAGTGGCTGCTGCTTCCACCAGCGCCCCGCCGCGCTGTGCCTGTCCGGCCCTTTGCTTTCCCCCCAGAAACATTTAACTAAAGCAAATGGGGGGGTGTCTGGGAAGGAGAGCGTCCCGTCCGCTGCTGGGAGCTCGCTGCCTGCCTCGGTGGGAGCCGGGCTGAGGGCCTCCTCCTGTCTTGCAGTTCTATGCCTGTGAGATGGTGCTGGAGGAAGAGGGAGTCTTCGGCGGTGAGTGGGACCGTGGTGCCTGCTGCCCTCTGCCCCGAGGGCTGGTCTGTGGCGGCTCTGACACCGCAGCACCCCAAGGGAACCCCGGTGTGGGCATCCCAGGCTGGCGGGGCCTGGAGCCGGGGCAGCAGCCGCAGGCCCATGCGAGGCTGCCTGCTGCAGGCAGGGGCGTGCACGCCACAGCATCGGTGCCTCTGCCTTGACTTCTGGGAGGGGCGATGGCCTTGCCACTGCCTCGGTGGAAGAAGGGAATGAGTCCCCTCGGGAGGCCCCGTCTCTCTGTTCTCCCCCTCTGTGCGCAGGGCTGCCAGGATTCCTGGGGCTGTTCCTGCTGGGGGCTGGGTAACTGTTGCCTTTCCCTGTCCCACGCTCAGATGTCACCTGCGATGAGTGGTCCTTCTACCTGCTCCCCCTGGACGAAGACATCATCAGCATGGAGCTGCCTGAGTTCTTCCGCGACTACTTCTTGGTCAGTAGGACACTCCTGCCGGGATGCTGCCCTGCACGATGGCAGCCTTCCCCGCGCTCACCTGCTGGGCCCAGGACAAAAGAGCTTTGTTCGGGGAGTCGATGCGTGGTGTCCTGCTCAGTCCTCTCAGCCCCTCGCTGCAGGACTCTGCTGTCCTGGGGTGGATTTTGCCTGGAGAGCTGCTCGGATGGGCTGTGGTGCCTCCACTTCTCCACACACAGCTCCCCTGCCCGGGCCCCTCCAGTCCTCCCTGGGTGGCTCTGGGCACCTGGTGCGTTCCCGTGCGTCTGGAGTGGGACCGAGCCCACGGCTCCCCCAGCCCCAGTCCAGCTCCTGATGCACGCAGTCATTTCCAAGCCGGCCTGCCCAGAGCCGCTCCCTGATGCTCCCGTGCTCCCTGCAGGAGGGAGATCACCGCTGGATCAACTCGGTTGCTCGAGCCCTGCAGTTACTGAACTCCCTGTACGGGCCGTTCAGCAGGGCCTACGGGATCGGGAGGTGCGCCAAGGTGGGTGCAGCCGCAGGGCTCACGCCACCCCGGCCGGAGGCACCTGCTGCGTGCCCCAGGGAGGCTGCGTTGGCACCAGCACCTGCTGCCCGCTGCAGCCCTCAGCAGGAGCAGGGAGCAGCTCTGCCAGAGGTGCTGGCGTGCTTTTCCCCTTGCAGATGTGCTATGAGCTGTGGCGGGAGCTGGAGGAGGAGAGTGAGGGTGACAGCCAGGGCAGGAAGCCAGAGATCGGGAACATCTTCCTCATGGACAGAGGTTGGGGCTGGATCAGGCTGGAGCAAGGAGCGGTGGGGCCAGGGCCTGGCAGGGGGAGCAGTTTGGGACACGCGGGGCAGCAGGCAGCCTGGCAGCGGCCGGTTCTCGTTGCAGACACAGACTATGTCACAGCACTGTGCTCCCAGATGGTGTACGAGGGGCTGGTGGACGACACCTTCCGCATCAAGTGCGGTAGGTCGCAGGGCAGCAGTGGGGTGACGTGGGGCCATTCAATTGTTCTGTGATCCAGCCTGTGATTCCATTACTCTTCATCCTTCCCTGCAGGCAGTGTGGATTTTGGGCCAGAAGTCACCTCCTCTGACAAGAGCATTAAGGTGCTGCTCAATGCCCAGGATAAAGTGAGTCCTGCCCACGTGCCGTGGCGGTAGTGGGTCACACCAGCGCTCCGCGGGGCACCGGGAGGGGGCTGAGCAGGGAACGGCCGGGAGTCGCTGGGCCTGGGGGCGCAGGTTGTGATGGGTCGGGCGTGCAGAAGCTGCGGTGCTCTCTGCAGGTCTTCAGCCAGATACGGAACGAGCACTTCTCCAGTGTGTTTGGCTTCCTGAGCCAAAAGTCGCGCAACTTGCAGGCACAGTACGATGTGAGTACCGCCCGGTCGTGCGGGCACCCACGGTGCCTCCCTCTGCAGCCGCCTCACTGCCCCCATGCTCTTCCTTCTGCAGCGGCGCCGTGGCATGGACATCAAGCAGATGAAGAACTTTGTCTCCCAGGAACTGAAGGGACTAAAACAAGAGCATCGTCTGCTGAGCCTGCGTAGGTGTCGGGGCTGGGACAGCGGGTCCCCAGGGAAGCAGGGGGTGTTGCAGGACGCTGACAGCCCACGGGAGGGGCAGAGGGTCTGAGCAGTGGGCAGGCAGCAGGGGCCGTTGGTACATGCAGAAGTCTACGGTGGGGCTCGGGGGATGAGCTGTATGCGGAGCCCGTTACACCTCCAAAGTGGAAAACTCTTGGCTGTGCAGATATTGGTGCCTGCGAGTCCATCATGAAAAAGAAAACCAAGCAGGATTTCCAGGAGATGATCAAGGCTGAGCACTGTGAGCATGGTTCTGTGTCTGTCGTCACCCCCTGCCCCCCCCAGCCTCATTGCCCCACATCTGAGCACATCTGTCTCACAGCCTGGCTGCCCCTTACAGACTGTTCGTGTTGGGGTGGGTTTTGAGCTCTTAAGCAGGGTCAAGCCACATCCTTGCAGGGCTGACACGTGGCCGGGCAGGCGGCCCAGCATCACAAGCCTTCCCCTTCCTGTGGGGTTCAGGCAGGGAGGCTGAGCTGAGACCCTACCTCAGCTAGCTGGTGAGAGCCCCGGGAATGGGTGAAGTGACTCTGCCTCTCCCCCTGCCGCAGCTCTGCTGGAGGGTTTTGACATCCGAGAGAGCACCAGCTTCATCGAGGAGCACATCGACCGGCAGGTGAGAGCCGTGCTGTGGGGCAGGCCGTGCCTGGGGACACGCAGGGGCTGGCAGCCCGCTCACACCGCCTGCTCCCGCGTAGGTGTCCCCCATCGAGAGCCTGCGCCTCATGTGCCTGCTGTCCATCACAGAGAACGGTGAGGGGGCTGGCAGCGCCGGGCGGGGGCAGCGCCGTGGGCCTCGGGCTCAGCTCACGGCAGCATCCTGTCCCCCCAGGTCTCAACCCCAAAGACTACCGCTCCCTGAAGACCCAGTACCTGCAGGTGAGCCTGCCTGGGGGCCCGCCGCAGGGTGAGCTTGGATGGGGCGTCCCTGCCTGCCTGCTGCTCGCTGTGGGGCACCACGCTGCAGCGCTCCCCAGGGATGTGCCAGCTGGCTACAGGGGTTGGCACAAGCCACGGGCTCTGCCTGCCCTAAAGGGGTGCCCTAAGCAGCCTCCCAGGGCTCCTGCCCGTCCCCGTGGAGGTGGCACATTGCTTCCTTGCATGTGCTGGCAGCCGGGGCTCCGTGCTGATCCAGTCGACCCCTCCCCAGAGCTATGGGCCCGAGCACTTGCTGACCTTCCACAACCTCAAGCGCATCGGGCTGCTGACCGAGCAGGCGGCTGGGGAGACCCTGACGGCTGTGGAGAGCAGAGTCAGCAAGCTGGTGACAGACCGAGCGGCTGGTGAGAGCCAGAGCCATGGGGAGCCGCGGGGCAGGGCAGCCCACCGCAGGGAGCTGCCGGGCTGGGGGCAGCCCCAGAGCTGGTGCCGGTTCTGCTGCCCCTTCTCCGCCGGAGCCTGGTGCCTGCACAGCTGCTGGGCCCCAGCTGGCAGCTGCTGTGACACATCCTGGGGCTCTGAGCTGTATTTGTCTTTTCCAGGAAAGATCACAGACGCGTTTAATTCCTTGGCCAGGAAGAGCAATTTTCGAGCCATAAGCAAGAAGCTGGGTTTGGTACGTCCTCGGGGGGCTGCTGGGCTGCTGCTCTGCCCGCTGCTGGCCAGAGAGCTGTGCCCTGGCCTGCCCCCAGAGCTCCGCAGCCCCTGGCTGCCGGCTCGGCACGCTCGCTGCGTGGCAGCGGGGCTGCCGCTGGGTGCCCGGCTCGCCTCGCCTGCTGCAGGTGCTGCAGCCCCACCACAAGTGCAGGGCCCCCCTGGCGGGGGGTGTGATGCAGGGACCACCCCGTCCGTGTCTCTGCCGTCGCACACCGAGCACCGTGTCCCCGCAGATCCCCCGACTGGACGGCGAGTACGACCTGAAAATGCCTCGGGACATGGCCTACGTCTTCAGCGGGGCCTACACCCCGCTGAGCTGCAAGATCATCGAGCAGGTGGGCCCGGGGCTGGGGGGGAAGGCGCTGCGCCCCCCGAGGGCGCCCCCACCACCCCTCGGGGCTGCTCCCCGGGGCCGGGGCCGCCCGCAGCGCCCCCTGAGCCCGCTGCCCGGCGGCAGGTGCTGGAGCGGCGGGGCTGGCAGGGCCTGGAGGAGGTGCTGCGGCTGCTCAACGGCACCGAGTTCTCGGAGGCAGGTAGTGCGGGCCGGGGGCGGCGGGCCGGGGCCGGGGGGGCGGGGGTCCGGCACCGCGCTCCCTCCGTGCCTTGCAGGCGCCGCCGAGGCCAGCCCGGGCCGGGACTCGCAGCGCACCGTGCTGGCCGTGTTCCTGGGCGGCTGCACCTGCTCCGAGATGGCGGCGCTGCGCTTCCTGGGCCGGGAGAGAGGTGCGGGGGCACGGGGCGGGGGGGGGACGGCGGGGGCGCGGGGCCGAGCCGCGGGGCTGAGCCCGGTGCCGCCGTGTCCCCGCAGGGTGCCGCTTCATCTTCCTCACCACGGCCGTGACCAGCAGCGGCCGCCTCATGGAGGCCATGGCGGAGACCCGCGCCTGAGGCCGCCCCCCCCCCCCCCAATCCCCCCCCAATAAACGGAGCCCGTGCCCGCCCCGCCCCGCCTCCTGCTGTCTGCGCGCGGGCGCGTGCGCGGTGACGCCCGGGCACCGCCCGGAGCCGGGAGGGCCGAGCTGCGCGTGCGCGCTGGGCGCCGCCGGTTGGGGTCACGTGGTTGCCGGGGAGCCCCCGGGGAGCGGCGTCCGGCGAGAGCCGCCGGAGCCGATCTCGCTCGCGATTGGGCGGGAGCCGCGGCCGCCTCTCGCCGCCATTGGCCGGCGGCTGGCTTGGGGCGGGGCCCGGCGGCGGTTGAGGGCGGGGCCCGGCGTGACGCGGCCGCGGCGCGGCAGCCAATCAGCGCCGCCGGGACGGCAGTTTGAATCCGGGCACCGGCGGGCGGCGGCGCGGGGAGCGGCCATGAGGAAGAGGTGCGGCGGGCACCGGGACCGGGGGACCGGGGGGTGTCGGCGGTACGGGACCGGGAATGGGGACGGGGGCACCGGGACCGCGACCGGGGGGCGGCAGGGGGGGACCGGGACCAGGATGGGGCCGAGGGGTGCGGCGGGGCCGTGGTGCCGGGGCCGTGGTGCCGGGGCCGTGGTGCCGGGGCCCTCCCGCTGACGCCGGGCGCGGTGCCGCAGCGAGGTGCTGGCGGCCGAGGCCGTGTCGTGCCTGAACCGCGCGCTGGCGGCGCTGCGGGACATCTGGGAGGAGATCGGCATCCCCGAGGAGCAGCGCCTCGAGCGCACCGACGTCGTCAAGAAGCACATCAAGGTGAGCGCCCGCGGTGCTGCCCGCTGCTGCCCGCCCCGGCGGGGCCGTGCCCGGTGCCCCCCCGGTGCCCGCCTCTCACGGCGCCTGTGCCGCGCGCAGAGCCTCCTGGACATGATGGTGGCGGAGGAGGAGAGCCTGAAGGAGCGGCTCCTGAAGAGCATCGCCCTGTGCCGCAAGGAGCTCGACTCCCTCTGCCGGGAGCTGCACCTGGACCCCTTCGAGGTAGGCACGGCGCTGCGCCGCCTGCGGGCTGCTCTGGGCGAGAGGCTTCTGCTGCCTGGCCTCTGCCTGGGATCCTAAAGGGGCCTGAGCTTACGAGGCAAACGCCTCCCCAGAACCTCCCAAAAAGCTCGGCGGAGCCAAAGGCTGGGCGGCTCCCTGCAGCTCCGGGGCTGGGAGGAGGCTAGGCGTCTCGTTTTGTGTCTTGTCTTGTGTAGTGTCTTGTTTTGAGTGCTGCTGCTGCGTTTGCACCTCTCTGGGGAACTTTGCTCAGAACTAGAGTCTGTGTCCCTTGCCTATACACTTAAGGAGCCCTGTGTATGAGTCAGGTCTACAAGAGCTGTGGAGGAGAGTCGTTTTCTGGTCTCTTCTAGGCAGAGGAGGAAAGCACCATCCTGCAGATGGAGAAGGATTTACGCACTCGTGTGGAAGTGATGTTAAAGCAGAAGAGGGACAGGAAGCAGGAGCTGAAAGCTCTGCAAGAACAAGACCGAGACCTGTGCGACATCCTCTGCACGTCCCCGTTTGGCATCGACAGCAATGCCGTGCCCAGCCTGGAGGAGCTGGACCGCTACAGGCGCCACTTGGCCTCCCTGAGCGCCGAGAAGGTGAGCGGAGGGCGGGCGAGGTCTCCCTGAGGGGCTGGGGACGGTGCCCACGGGCTTCTCACGGGGCTTGTCACCTCCAGGAGCGAAGGCGAGAGGAGTTTGTCAGCATCAAGCGGCAAGTCATCCTCTGCATGGAGGAGCTGGACCACACTCCGGACACGAGCTTTGAGCGGGACGTGGTGTGCGAGGATGAGGAAGCCTTCTGCTTGTCCACAGACAACATTGCTGCCCTCCAGAATCTGCTGCAGCAGGTATGTTGGCATGCTGAGGCAGCGTTGCTGTGATGCATGGCGCTGTGGAGGCTGCCTGGCAGCAGCTGGCAACGTGCTGTAAAGCGTGGCTGCTCTGTTTTTAGTAACTGTGTTGTGTTAGAACGTCCTGTCATCTCTTGCATGGAGATGTAGGAGGATGACCGAGCGGCTCTGCTAGCTGCGGCAGAGCAAACAGCCTGCTTGTGTTAGCATCAGGCCGTTCTGGTGCTGACCCCGCTTTCTTTCCCTGCTGCAGCTGGAAGCCCGGCGGTCCCTGAATGAGGCTGTGTGCGTGGAGCTGCGATCCAGAATCGCTGCGCTTTGGGAAAGGCTGCAGGTGCCTGTGGAGGAGAGAGAGTCCTTCGCAGTGCACATGACTGGATCCAGAGCCAGAACTAGGAAAGCTGTAAGGACCATCCTACAGTCTTTGGAGGGGGGAGGGCAGGGGAGCAGCAGCTCTGGGTCGCACACTTGTTTGCTCAGCCAGAGTGCAGGAGCAGCTTCCAGCAGTGAGTGTGCTGTGAGCAGGCCAAAGCCTGCCCTCGCAGGTGGAGGAGCTGGGAGCTGGTGACCGGCTCGTTAGAAGTCTGCTTACACAGAACGCAAATCCCATTCTGCTCTTGCTGCCTTCTGAGTCTGTGCTCTGATCTCGTTGGCAGCTGCAGTTAGAAGTGGACCGTCTGGAGGAGCTGAAGCTGCAGAACATGAAGTCTGTGATCCAGGCAATCCGGGTAGAGCTGGCTGAGTACTGGGATAAATGCTTCTACAGCCAGGAGCAGAGAGAAGCTTTCAGCCCCTATTACGATGGTGGGTGCTGGCCCTCTGACTCCCCTGGGGGAGCTGCAGGCTGCCTGCCAGCAGACCAGCTGCAGAGAAGCGCTGCTGGATGCGGTGCCAGGGATCCTGGCTGCCTCCTGAACACGCTGTTGTATCTCTCCAGAGGACTATACAGAGACCCTGCTCCAGCTCCACGATGCTGAGGTGGGGAAGGTGAAGAACTACTACGAAACACACAAGGAGCTGTTTGAGGCTGTCCAGAAATGGGAGGAGAACTGGAAGCTGTTCCTGGAGCTAGAGGTATTGCTCAGGCAGCGCTGGGTCTCTGGGCCCTGTAGGCCTCCGCTCCGGTGTGCAGTGTCCTTGAGAGACCAGGGAGGCAGAGGGGGAACCCTAGCAGGTTGGTGAGGGGATGGGGTGCTGTGTCTAGGGCACCAGCATGACTTGTGGTGAAGAGCTTGCTGTGCAGGGCTGCGCTGCAGGGAGTGCTGGGCAGTGAGACTGGGCTCTGTGCCTGCTTCTCTCCTGACCTCCTTTTTTCTATGCTAGAGGAAAACGACCGACCCCAACCGCTTTGCCAACCGTGGGGGGAGCCTGCTGAAAGAAGAGAAGCAGCGAGCAAAGCTGCAGAAGATGCTTTCCAAGGTAAGTTCAGACCTGGAGAAGGAGCAAAAGCTGTAGTTCTGGATAGACACGTGTAGCAGTGGCCAAGGAGAAGTGGAGCACTTAGAGCCAGCAAGGAGTATCTCGGAGGGCAGCCTCCCTACACTGCCCTTGTGTCCTGATCAGCTGCAGGAGGAGCTGGAGAGCAGGGTCCAGGCCTGGGAGCAGGAGCATGAGGACGCTTTCCTGGTGAAGGGGCAGCAATTCATGGAGTACGTGACAGAGCAGTGGCAGCTGTACCGCATGGAGAAAGAGAAGGAGAAACAGGAGCGGGTGAGTGCGGAGCCGAATGTGCTCTCCTGGCCTTGAGGAGCCTCTTCTGGCACCAGGCTGTTGGTGGCCCAGCCCTGCTCAGGGGGGAGAACTGCCCCGGCCCCGGGCTCCCATCTGCTGCTGGCAGCTCCCTAGGGAGACGGGGTTCTTCCCTTTCTGCTGGCTCTGTACGTGGTCACCTTCCTTACCGAGACTGGTGTCTGCCGCTGGTGGTGTCTGCGTGTTGAGCCCCTTTCTCGGCCCCAGCTGCGCCAGGACTGTGGCTTGGCTCTGGCTACCTGTAAATCTCCACCAAAGTACCTGCTTCCTGGCTGCAGGGCTGCTGCCCACCAGCAGAAGCCTGCCTTTCCCCGGGCACCGGGCCAGAGCTTCACAGAGCGGAGCAGCCAGCTCCCTGCTGCTCCTCTGCTCGGGTTGGTGAGCGCAGATCTCTCACACAGCACCTGAAGAAAAGCCGCCAGATCGAGGCAGAGATGATGTACGGGAGCACCCCACGGACACCCATCAAGCGTCGCGTGCTCACCCCCCACACGCCTGGCAAAGTAAGGAAGGTAAACTGTCCATGCTGGGCAGAGTGCTTGGCTGGGACGCTGCCAGGACTCGAGTGCTGGCACTATGTAGTGCTTGGAGCTCTTGGTGCTTAGAGCCCCACCTCTGGGTTCAGTCTCACAAAGGGCTCAGGGATATTGCAGCAGTGTAAGGGAACCAGGAATGGGGGCCGAGCTGCGGGCACCTCTGTCCTCCTTGGGGACAGTGGGACTTGTTGGGGTGCCCTGGAGCTGGAGGGCCCCGTGCAGCTGGTGCTTCCACGGTGATTTTCCTGGTGTGGCACAGCCCCGGCTTCCTCCCCATGCACCTTGTGCTGTTTTCCCCCAGCTCAACGGCACTTCCATCTCCAGCGCCACGCCCAACAGCACTGTTCGTTCGGCCTTCGGGGCAACTCTCTACCACTCACCGACGTCTCGGCTGCCACCCTCAGGAGGGAAGGTGAGGGGTCTTCTGGGGTGTCCCTGCCCGCGGCGGGGCTTGGGAGCCCTGCCTCCCCTGCCAAGCTCCGGGGGCATAAAGGCTGCTCTTTGGTCCTGGCCTGCTCTGCTGGGCAGCTGCACGGCTGGTGGGATGTCTGTGGGACCAGCACAGCCTGGGGGAAAAGAGGGTGGGCAGCATTCAGGAACACTCCCTCCAGCCCAGATTTCTGGTGGGTGTCTGGGCCGAGCCTGAAGCTTGTGGGGGGTCTTCATTACCTGACCTATGTGTCCTGGGTCAGAATTGGGCCCCAGACCACAAAGGGTTCCTGGAGGGTGAAGTTCCTCTGGTACTGCAGAGCAGCAAGGCTAGCACAGGCTTCCTAGCTCCCCTCGGTTCATGCCTCCTGTCTACCTGTCGCCCGTTCCTGCAGCTTGGTCAGGCTCGGACCCCCAGCCGCGTGGCTGTGAAGCCCCCCCGGCCAGGACACAGGGAGCGGAACAAGGAGAACATGTCGCAGCTGAACGGAACCACCCTGAGCGGTGGGTGCACCCCCACAGCCCCTGCCCAGCGTAACTACAGCGTTAATTCTGTTGCCAGCACCTATTCTGAGTTTGCGGTAATTCACCTCTTCTAAACCCGCCTCCCCCCGGGCCGCGCGGGGGGCCTGCGCCCCCTCCCAGAGCACCCCCAGGCCCCCGCTGCGCGCAGCCCCGCGGGCGCCCTGCGCAGAGCGCCTGCTCCTGCCAGCGCCCCCGGCACCGAGCGGTGGCTGCACGGCAGGAACTGAACGTGAGGTTTGGTGGCTGAGGCCAAGCACCGCTCGCATCTTGCGTGGCCCCGAGCAGCCCTGTGGGGACCAGATGGAAACACGAGAGGAGTTCTGCTGCCCAGGGCAGCCCCTGACCCCGTGCAGGAGCCAAGCCCTGCCTGCGGTGTGTCCCTGTGCCAGGTCTCCTGGCACAGCCCTGCTACAGTGCCGTAGCTGCTCTCTGGAGCTGGGCCTGTTCCCAGCTGCTTGAGCAAAGTACCAAGCCCTGGGGTTTGATGCAGTGTTTCCTAGGCAGCACAGGGCCCGGGCAGCTGGCAGCAGCAGCGCTCTGTCGCTGTCCTAACCTGGTCCCTGGGAGAAAGGAGGGAGGGTCCTGCTTGCCCCCGGGGTCCTTTTCCCGCTGCCTGCACGGCCTCAGCCCCTGCATGCTCACGCTGGACTCGGCTTGCTGTGCCCCCTGAGCTCAGCCTCCCGAGGGACCCTGCCTGTGCGCCACCTCCTGCTGGCCTGAGGTGTGCTGGGGGAGCGGAGTCGGGGGGGCTCCCCGGGGGGAATTGGGTGCGGGGGGGTTGGTCTCTGCTGCTGGCCAGAGCTTTGGGGGCTGGAGGCCTCTGCCCTTCCGTTAGACCTCACTGAGCCCAGGCTTTAGCCTCTCCTGATGCTGCAGCCAGGCCCTTGCGCACGGCTGCTCCCGTGCTTGCACCCTGCCTGTGCTCCTTCCCTGCCCTGTAGCCCGTGGGCCAGCCTGCTCGCTCGCTCTCCTGCTGATCTGGAAGCGCTTCCCAGGACAGGCAGCGAGCTGCCAGCTGCAGGAGGGAGGGATGGGGTGCCCGGCCGAGGGCTGTTGGGGCAGCAGGTCTCTTGCTCCTGGGAGCCTCAGGGATCTTTCCCAGCTACTCAGAGCAAATGCTTTCCTGCCCTCTCCTGAATCAAGGGGGGGGTGTCGGGTATTGTGTCTGCCCAACAACCAGCAGGGGCGCAGCGTGGCCTGCCCTCCTTGCTGGCCTAAAGCCCCTGCCCCAGAGCACCAGCACCACCTGCGGCCCCCGGCACAGCCTCTTCTGCAGCCCCTCACCCCCCATCTCCTGCTTCTTGTGTCCACAGCGCGAACTTTCAAAGGCTTCCAGGTGTGACACCAGCTCCCGCGTCCTCAACTCCACCACCACCAACGCCTACTGCTGAGGCGCTGCCCCAGGCTCTGGCCCTCTGCAGTCGTAGTGAGTTCCTGTTCTGGGGGAGCGCTTCTGCAGCGCCCGCTGCGCCCAGGCCCGGAGCAGCCCGTGCCCGAGGTTTGGCTTTTAGCTAGGTCCCAGCATTAGTCTGGCCAACCTGCCTCTCTGCGGGGCGGGGGGCGTTCCTGCCTGCGAGGGCAGGGGAAGGAAAAGGACACTTTTAACATTTTTTGCTTTTATTTAGGGGATTTGTGTGACTATTTGTGATTAAAGATTGAGAACAAACTTGGGGTAGCATAGCAGTGGGTGGTGGCTTCTGCGGGAGCCTGGCTGGGCGGTGGTGTGAGGTGGCAGGGCTCTGCCGTGCCGAGTGTGCGCTGGGACAGACAGGACCTAGTGCAGAGCGCTGGCCTTGGTGCCTCTTACCAAAGGCTTTTTTTTTTATTATTATTATTATTTTTTTAAACCTTCCATATTGCTGTAGGTATTATCTACCAGGCTCTTCCTTAACAGCACAGCAGGCGTGCTTTAGCTAGGGCTTGCTTTAGCTGAGGTTCCTCTGAGCAGCCTCCCTGGGCCCCAGAGGGCTGGGCTCGTGCTGCTGCTGCAGCCTGGGCTTGTGGCCGAGGGTCTCAGCTCCCCCAGGCCGGGGGCTGCAGCTGCCCCCTGGAGAAGAGCTCAGGTGGTCGATTCCCCTGTCCTCTGCCCACCCCTGAGCCTCCAGGGAGGGGACTGCCTGTCTCCCCCGTGCACCCCAGCGCCTGCCTGCCCTTTCTTGCCCGCTGCTCCTGGGGAGAACAGCGCATGCTTTGGCGGTACGACGTGCTGGGGGGGGCCCGTTTGCACCTTTGTTAATGAAGCTCTGTATGTGTGTCTGTCCCTGATCAGAACTAATTTGCACCTTGTTATCACTACAGTCCCCCACTTACTTACTGTTATTTATTCCCCAGGTTCTGTTCCCTTGCTCTGTAACTCTGTATATACTGTTCATGGGAATAATGCATATACATGTATATAGCCACTGCTGTTCGTGTGTTTGTTAGGGTGACCAAAGGCTCCTCCACTGTGACCCTGGAGGCCGGGAGGGGGAGAAGGTTAGGCCTGGCTCTTCAGCCCCTGCCTTCTTTCTTTAAACCTCGCCTGTGCCCCTAGGGGCTGGAGCAGCTGGGAACCTGTATCTGTGTGCAACATGAAGCACTACCACACCTGTTACAAAAAGAGGAGATTTAATAAATCCATGTACTCTTGCCCTGTCTTTATCACTAGCGCAACCCCAGCCCTGGCTGCCTGAGGCAGCAGCACAGCTCCTCTGCCTGAGCTGGGGTCCCGCTGGGGGGAACCCACCCACGGTGTCTGCCCAGACTCTGCCTTGACTGCTGAGGGCTGCTCGGGGGGGCAGGAGCGGAGCTTTCCTGTGTCTCCCTTTGCTCCATGCCCCCAGCGAGGGTTGTGGGACGGCCTTGGGCCCCTCACTGCTCCAGGACGCACACGTAGGTGTTCCAGGGCCCGCACACCACCTCCTGGGCCTGCAGCCCCTCTGCCACCAGGTGCTCCACGCGCCGGGGCCGGTCGGAGCTGGTGCTGTCCCCATGGCCCAGCTGCCCGTATTTACCTGCAGACACAGCAGCTGCGTGACGAGGCTCCGGCCCTGCCCGCAGGAAGGATTTCATCCCGTAGGCAGGCATGAAAGGGGGAGCACTCCAAATAAAGCATTAACAGCCAGCAAACAAAGCAGCAAAGCAACCACCAGGACGGGCCGTGCCAGCACGGAGCAAAAGCCTCGCTTACCCCAGCCCCAGGTGTAGAGCTCCCCGTCTCCTGCAACAGGACAGTGCCCATCAGCCGGCATCGCCCCCAGCACAGGGGCTGCCGGCCCCCCACCGCCCGCCGGGCACTCACGTGTGACTGCAGCCGTGTGCCGGGACCCGCAGCTGACGGCACCAACCTCCACGTCCTGGGGCAGGTCCAGCAGGGCCGGGAACGCCTGGATGGAAATGAACGCGGCGCCCGGCTGCTCCCGGGGGGGCGGCAGCTCCGCAGCCCCTGAGAACAGCGGCGCTTAGCCCTGGCCGCGCCATCCCACGGGCCGGGCACGGCATCGCTGCAGCCCAGCAGCATCCTCACCTGCGCCTGCGTCCTCGTCCTGCACCTGCTCTTCCGCCACCGCTTTGGAGGGCAGCGCCAGCTGGCCAGACTCGTTCCAGCCCCACATGTAGAGGTCCCCCCCCTCTGCAGAGGACGCACGGGGCGGCCCCGGTCAGGGCACAGCTCGGACCCCGTCCCCCTGCGGCAGCGGCCGAGTGCTCGAGGGCACCAGCACCGGCCTTGCCCGGGATGACACGGGGCAGCCGGCCCTGCGGTGCCGGCACCGCCACCCCCTGCCCCCCGGCCCCTCACCGCTGACACTGGCCGAGTGCCACCCGCCCGCCGCCACCGCCCGCATGGGCACGCCGGCCAGGGCCTCCACCAGCCGCGGCTGCTGCTCCGACTCCAGGCCCCCGTGGCCGAGCTGCCCGTGCCTGTGGGGAGATGCACATGGGCAGAGGGACAGAAGGCCCACTGACTTAACAACTCTGGCATTAATCTGCATAGCTGTAACGCTGAAGGAATAGGCACAAAGAAGCACGAGAGGCTTCTCATACTTTTCTGGTAACCAAAGCTTAACCATGGCACTCAGTTTCTACAAAAAAGTTAATCCTAAAATACACGACAGTAAGAGAGGTGTATAAACTTTTCCTTTAAAGGTAAAGAAGGAAAGAACGATGGTAATATCCGTAAATGTAACAACAGCTGATTTAATTCTATGTTTGCTATGACAACCTGCTGTCCATGACAACAGCCCCCAAATACCAACGACCTGAGGACGGGAAACAAAGTGCACCCGAGCAGATCAGCAATACCGAGGGAGGAAGACACTCCAGTTTGCACAGCTCTGCTATTAAAAATAATCTTTGTTGGCTTTGTTTCACATACGCAGCAAGGAGATCACTAACTTATCCCTTCAACCCTGTAACTCTTGGTAATTGGCAATTAACATGGTCAGGGCAGATCACCAACCAACACTCAGACCCCGCAGCTGTGCTGGTGACGTCTGCTCAGGGCTGGGGGCGCACAGCCGTACCCAGACGCATTTACCAAGCACAGGGCTGGCAGCGTGACCCCGGGGCCACCCTTGTGGTCGGACTCAGCTCGGGGACAGACCCAGGCGCTGCCTGTGGTAAACCCCGCACCATCAGGGGGAGACCAGTGCCCGCAGGGACTTTCAGGGGGAGTCCTGTAAGGCTGGTGGCACCAGGCTGATGTTACAGCATCAGCAACAACACACCAGGCTGAGACTGCCCAGGTAATAGTATGGGACACGCCAAATTTGGGTACAAGTAGCAAAACCAGTACAACAGGAAAAGTATTGAGGAGGACCCGCTGGCCCCCACTGCACCCGAGGCCTGAAGGCACGGTGTGGGAACGCCGAGCAGAGAGGGCCAGGCCGGCACCCGAGTGCCTCTGTCCCAGCCGCACCCCCAGGCGCTTCCCCACTGCCAGCCCCGACACGGGGCAGCAAGGGAAGGTAACGGGGCAGCCTCTGCCCCGACCCCGAGCAGCACAGGAGGGCAGGGGGCAGCTCGCGGGGCTGTCGCTCAGTGTCAGAAGCAAGTAATCAAGAACCAAGACTCGGGAGTTAATTGTAGCACAGTATTTATGTGCAGCAGCATGAAGAACAGGCCTTGAAGCGCTGACGGGTGCGCGTGCTGGCCGCTCGGCTCGCTGACCACGCAGTGCTTTCCCGTTTTAGCGTGCTGGGGCACCGCCAGAGCCCTGAACCGGCTCTGCCTCAACCCTGCGTGCTAGCAGCTGGGGGCACCCCCCCGCCCCCACCCCGGCATCCTCTCACCTGCATCCCGGCCGCCGGCGCCCCCCCCGCACCCCGCCGAGCCCGGTGCCGCCCCCCCGCCGCTCACCTGCCGCCGCCCCAGCCGTAGACCTCGCCGGCGGCCCCGAGCGCCAGGACGTGCTCGTGGCCCAGGGCCAGGGCCCGGAGCGGCGGCGCCGCGGGCAGCTCGGTGAAGAAGGGCGGCCGGGGCGCCGCGAAGCCGCCGGGCAGCAGCGGCAGCGGGGGGCGGCCGGGGCCCGGCGGCAGGGCCCGGCGCCAGGCGGGGGCTCCCCGCAGCTCCCCCCGCAGCGCCGCCGCCCGGGGCCAGGCCTCGGCCGCCGCCCCCCGCCGCAGCAGCACGTGCGTCTCGGACGGCAGCGCCTCCGCGCACCCCGCCGGCAGCCGCCGCCGCGGCCCCGCGCCGCGCACCTCCAGCCCCGCGCCTGCGGGAGCAGCGGCTCAGCGCCCGGCGGGGCTGCGGGGCGGGAGGGGGGGCCCGGGCGGCCGGGGGCTCGGGGGGGCCGCGGGGAGCCGAGCGCCCGGCAGCACGCCCGGGCCGGGCGCCCCGGGGGGCCGCTCACCGGTCTCCAGCACGGCGTAGCTCCAGGCGGGCCACACGCGGCGGATCCCCTCGGGGCCCGACTCCAGGCGGCGCGGCCCCGGCCCCGGCGACGGCTCCCCCGCCGCCTCCTCGGCGCTGAAGCCGAACACGAGCCAGGCGCGGCGCGGGGCCGCCATGGCGCGGCGGGGGGGCGGCACCGGGTCCGCCCCGTCGGGCGGGCGCAGGGAGACGCGGAGGCGGGGCCGTCGGTCAGGAGCAGCTTTAGTGCGGTGGCGCCGGGCGCCCGCGGTGCCGCCCCCCCATTAAGGCAGTGGCAGTGGCGGAGGCGGCGGTGGGCCCCGTCCCGTCCCCCCCACCCCCACCCCGGGGCGCGGCGGCAGCCCGCGGGCGGCCCCCGGTCGGGACGGGGCAGCGCGGTGAGCACAAGCCCGGAGCAGCGTGTGCAGGGCAGGCCCCGGGCCCGGCCTCACTCCTGGCCGGGGCCGGGCTTGATGAGGCCGTAAGCCACGGCCTGCGCCAGGGCCTCCTGCGCCGCCTGCGCCACGCGCGGCTTGTCCGGCTCCTTGGCCAGCACCGAGAGGATCTCCAGCATCTCGCTGGCGATGAGCTGCTCCGCCACGCCGCGCTCGGCCGCCATCATGTTCATCACCACCACGGCCCCGCGGTGCTGCAGCTCCGCGCTGGGGCTGAGCAGCAGGGCCTGCAGGATCTCCAGCCAGTGCACCGTCTGCGGGCAGAGCGGGGCGCGCTCAGCACCGCCGGCAGCCGCAGCGCCGCGTCCCCGGGTGCCGTACGGCAGCGGGCCCCCAGCGCGCGGGGTGGGGGGCACGCGGGGCTGCCCCCGCCCTGGGCACTCACCACCTGCGGGATCCTCTTGCAGATGGGGGGATGCAGCGCGGTCAGCATGGCCAGGGTCCCCGAGGCCGCCCGCCGCAGCTTCTCATCCTCCTCCCCGCTGTACAGGACCATCAGCTTCAGCCGGTCGCTGCCCTCGGCCAGGAACAGCTCCTGCACCTGCAGGCCAGCAGGGAAGGAGGTGGCCAGCAGCCCAGGGCAAACAGCCGCCGGCTCGGTGCGGCACGGCCCTCACCTCCTTGCTCATGGCCATGTTGCACATGCACTCTGTGGCAGCCAGTCGGATCAGCTCGTGCTCCTCAAACATGTAGCCCTCGATCATGGGCACAGCCTTCTCCTTCAGGATCTTCTGCCTGCAGCAGGGCAGGGCTGAGCACTCCTTGCCCAGAGGTGCCACCCCCACACCACTTCTGGCCAGGGCAGCACCCATCCAGGCCTGGGTCACCCTCTCCCCCCGCCTGGAACAGCTCAGCCGTGGCCCCACTGCCCTACCGCAGCCTCTCGCTGATGCCAGCCAGGTTGGTTAACGCCATCAGCCCCTCAAAGTTCTCCAGGCCTGTGCGCTGGAGGTGCAGAAGGCTGACCAGGGGCCGCACCACCTCGTAGATCTGTGGAAAGAGCAGTGCAGGGCTCGAACCAGGGGCAGGGACTCTGCCCCTGCATGGAGTATGGCCAGACCTAGCAGAAAGGCAGAAGTGCTCCTTACGGCCAGGCCTAGACAATCAGGCCGCTGGGAAACCACCAGGGTCTTTTGCCTCCTTCCCGAGGAAGGGCAAACTCAGATTGCCACCCCTCTGACCTCCACCTCCTGGGCTGCCAAGCCCTGTCTCAGCGGGAAAAGAGGAGCCAAAGCCTGCTCTGCTGCAGGTGCGGCTCACAGCAACCATGGCAGCCCCTGCCCCACAGCCGTCCTTGTGCTGCTCCCCTGCAACCCCCCCCGGCTGTCCCCTCCACGCCCTGCGCAGCATGGCAGGTCTGCCCCTCGGTGGTGACACTGACCCGCTCCCCAGGAAACGCCATCTCTGGGTTAGAGGTGATGGTGATCTTCGCCAGGGCCTGAGCCGCCTTGGTCTGTCCCACCTCCGTGCCCTCCAGGGACAGCGGGATGAGAGCCTGCGGATGGAGATGCATCAGCCTGTCCTACAGCTGGTCACAGCCCCAGCCCTCCCCAGGGAACGGGCCGGGGGCACCATAGCACCCACCACCTCACCTTCCCTCCTCCCTGCGCAACCACACCGCCTCGGTCCTCTGCCTCCGCCACGAGGGCCAGGAACACCCTGCAGACAGGGCAGGAGCAGACGGAGTCTGGAACCTGCTGTGGTGGGTGCCAGTGCCACCCGGATACCAGCAGCGGGCCCAGGCTGTGCCCCTTCTGCTCCTAGAAGCCTGGGTTCCCCACAGGCACTAAGTTTGCAGGAGGGCGCCAGCAGCCTCAGGAGGCAGCTCCCAGCCCCTGCCCCTGCTCCCTGTACCTGGAGATCAGCTCCCGGCAGGAGTTGGTCAGTGCCGGGTTCTCGCTCTTCACCATGCAGGCCAGGGCTGACACCACGCCAGCCGTCAGCAGTTTCCGCACCCGCCGCTTCACGAAGTCCGGCTTGTCCTGTCCCAGGGGCAGGGGCACCGCTCATTTCAGAGCTGGCACCCAACCTGCCACCACCTCCTGATGCCCGGCCCTGCTGCCATCACCCCACAGGCACCAAAATGGTATCTCCGGAGGCCCTGTCCCTGCTCAGGAGGCCAGGCCCTGTCCCACCCACCTGCTGTCCTGCGGGGCCAAGGCTCCCCACAGCTCCTGAGATGATTCCCCCCCCTCACCTTGGGGTGCTGCTCTGGAATGTGCTGCTTGGCGTACTTGGCCAGCTCCAGCATCTGGGGGTCTGGCTCCTCGTGGTCGTAGCTGTTGGTGCAGTTCACTAGCGTGGAGGCAACTGCATAGAGCACGCTCCTGTCCTCTGACTGCAGGGGCAACGGGACACTGGTCGCACCCGTGACGCAGGACAGAGCAGGGCTTGAGCCCACTCAGCACCACCAGGCCCCTGTGCACACCCCAGCCCCACAACCCTCTCCATCGGGGGGGCACTTGGGCACATTCCCCCCACGGCGCTCACCTTGGCCAGCTGGAACATGGCCTGCATTGCTGCCTTGTCCTCCACGAACTCCTCCTTGACGTCCGCATCAAAAGTGAGGTAGGCCAGGCCCTCCACAGCCCAGCGCCGCGTGCCCGCGTCGATCGCCTCATTGCACAGCCACCTGCGAGATGGCCCCGTGAGCCCACCCTGCAGGGCTCCCACCCCCAACGCACCCCGCAGTCCTCAACACTCACTTGCGGCACTGCTTGGCTAATTTCATCGTGGAGCCCTCAGCAAACTGCTTCATGCTGAAGTCAGTGCCTCCAGCAGATCCCAGCTTGCAGAGCCCCTGTGAGGAGCAGAGCGTCAGGGCCAGAGAGGCCGCGATGCCCCCGTGGCAGCCCCCCACCAGGGACAAGACCCACGGGCCACCACGGCCCCCCCAGCCCCATCCAGCAGCTTGGCACTGCTGCTCCTCCCGCCCTGCCGCGCTCACCACCAGCGCCCGGATGCGGATGCTGTCCCTCTCGCTGTGCTTGTAGATCTCCTTGAGCAGGCTGACGCCGTTGGCAGTGATGAAGGACGCGCGCTTGGCCTTGTCAGCAGCGTGGATCAGCGCCTCCACTGCTACCAGCTGGTGGGCCTCGCAGACGGAGGCGCAGAGGGACAGCACGCTGTCCATGATCCCCTCCAGCTCCAGCACCCTGTTCCCGGCGTCTGAGGGGCCCTGCAGCAGGCACGACACCGTCTGTATGGCCCGCAGCTTCCCGGCCAGCTCGCGCCCCTCAAACCAGCTCCTGCAGGGGAAGAACGCCAGGAGGGATAAGGCTGATCCCACCCAACACCTCCAGCCTCACGCAGTGCTGCCCTGCCGGAGCACCGGCATGGCAGGTCTCTGGTGGTCTGCACTCTGCTTTTACCACTAAAAGCAAGAAGTCTGGGAACAGGGGTGCCGCCACTTCCAGCGGGGGCAGGGACAGCAGCAGAATGCTCCTGGCTGCACAAGACAGAGCCCTCCTCTGCCCCAGGGAAGCCCGGGCTCACCTCACGTAGTCCTCGCACAAGTGGTGGAAGTTCTCCCTCTCAGCATCGCACTTCAGGTCCTCGTAAAGCTTGCTCAGTAGGACTGAGGCGCTCATCCGGGTGTTCTCTGTCACGGGCAGACTGCCCGGGGCTCCGCACACTGTGCTGCCTACCTCCAGAATCTTCTTCAGGCCTAGGAGGACACAGAGCTCAGGCACCCAGCGAGGAGCAAATTGGGATGCGCAGGCACCTCGCTCCTGCAGAGCCAAAGCACGCGCTGCCCCAGGGCAGAGGGGTGTGACGGCCCAGCTGGGTGCTGCAAGCTGTTTCACTCACCCTGGTCGATCACCCAGAGGCTCATGCTGTTGTTGGTCTCCTTCGGTGACTTCCTGGGCACCACCTTGATGAGCAGGTTGAGGGCGTTGTCACGGCCGTGCGCAGAGGCCCCTTCCAGAGGTAGCAGCTCCAGGAGGTCCTTGATCAGCAGTTTCAGGTCCTTGGAGGAATCTTCCAAGAGAGACAGGGCCAGCGGTCAGTGCCCTGCACACAGGCCTCACCCCGTCACGGTAAGGCCAGCAGGAGCTGCTGGGATCGGGGGATCCTGACCCCCAGCTCAAGCCCGTGTTAATCCAGGCCCAGAGGCAGGGAGCTGTGGCAGGGCAGGCAGCAGCAGAACCCACTGCAGCTCAGCGCCTCCCCACGCCACGCCAGCCAGCTGGGGCAGCAGCCACTCACCCAGCACCACCGCATCCTCCTTGCCACGGAAGTCCTTCTGCAGTCCCTCCTTCAGGGAATCGAACATGACGTGCAGAAGGTTGCAGGCAGCCAGGGAAACCTGCTCGTGCTCCACACCCAGCACTGCTGAGAGACGCGGGGCCCCCAGCTCCGCCAGGATGGCCATGGTCTGTAGGTACAAGCACAGGCACCTGCTGGGGACTTTGGGGGAAAAACCTGGCGCTCCCCAGCATCTTATGAGAACGGTTCCCCTCCACAAGGCTCTCACAACTCAGGCCTGGCAGCTGACAGCTTAGAGCTCCACCGTTCAGCAGAAGGGCTACAGCACAACACAGGCAAAGGCCATCAGAGCTCCCCAGCCCGACGTACTTCGGAGCCTCCCCAGCACGGACGTCCCCATGGTCCCCACACACAGGAGGGCTGAGCTCCAGTGGCACCTACCCGGGAGCGGTGCCCGGAGCACAGCCCCACCAGGGTGCGCAGGGCGGCCAGCATCAAGTCAGCCTTGGCCGTGTCAAGCAGCCGCGTCAGCAGCCGCACGCCATCGCTTTGGAAGATTTTCTCTGCTCCGGCCTCCTCTCGCGCCAGCACAATCAGGTTCTGCGCCGCCTGGGAAAAGAGAGGCGCGTTTGGGTCACCTGCCCTCCAGAACAGGCTCCCCTGCACACAGGGAACCTCATGTGGGAGCCCACGGGGCAGCCACAAGCTCCCGCCCCCACTCCCAGTCTCCTTGGAGCGTGTTCTGCTGGCAGGAAGCCTGGGCTCCCGGGACAGCACAGTGCAGCCAGCAGTGCCGACCTAGGCATACGATACCTCCACTCCTTGCCCTCCACCCAAGTCATGTTGCCCCCTGTTCCCTGGAGTTCAGACCTTTTGCTTCTTGTCTGCATCTTTTTCTTCAGGATCCAGCAAGATCTGGAACATCTGCTCCACCTTTGAGTCCGTGCAGGACATGGTCTTCATCTGAGACAGGCCAGAAAGAGCAGCTCAGCCGTTGCCGCCCCCTTCACCCATCGCACCCGCAGGGATGCACAGTGGCAGCCGCCCCACGCAGCATCTTCCCCCTCACCTTCTCGTGCATGCTGCTCCCCAGGGCGCGCAAGGCCTCCTGGAAGGCCTTGTTCTTGGGCTCCAGGCTCACGCACCTCTGCAGGTCGCTGATAGCCTGGTCCAAGCGGCCCAGCTTCTGCAGCGCCTGGCTTCGGCGGAACAGCGCCTTCATGTCCCGGCCGTCGGCTTCAATGGCTGCAGAAGAGCGAGGGAGCTATCGCAAAGCCCCTGACCGCTCCAGTCTGCCTTGGCAGGCAGCACAGAGGCCGGTCCCTGCTGGCGACACCCGGCAGTACCTTTAGATGCATCAGCCTCCGCCTTGGCATAGTCCTCCTGCAGGGAGAGAGCGGGTGAGGAGGCGCCTGGCACACCGCCTGTGCAGGCTGCATTCACCTCGCCTGCTGCACCCCCCACTGAGAGAAGAGCAGGGAAACAGCTGGGGGTTTTGGGGGGGGGGAAACACTGTCACTGAGAGCTGGGGAGCAGAAGTCGGGTGCCCTGCCCTTCCCAGAGCACAGCCCTCGTGGGGTCCCCAAGGAGCCCTAAGGCCTGATGCTTTCCGAGTGCCTGCTGTGGCGGTGCTCCCTGCCCCTCCGAGCCCCTGAGGCTCTCTGTGCTCCCCCCCTGCTCCAGACACGGTTCCTGACAGGAAATCAAAGACGCTGCGACCGTCTGGGGGGCAGACCCGGGGCGTCTGCGCACCCCGGCTGGGGACAGCGGCCCGCTGGGGAGGTGGGGCAGCGACAGCCAGGGGCTGGGGGCAGGGGAAAGGGCGAGCGGAGGGATCAGCGCCCGGCCCGGGGGCTGGCGTCGCTGTGCGGGCACCCAGCCGGCAGCTCGGGGAGCCCGGCCCTGCCCGGCCCCGCCGGCAGCACAGGACGGCCCGGCCCGGCCCGGTCCCGACCCGCCCCGCCCCGCCCGGCACCGCCCCGCCCCTCCCGGCCCCGCCCCGCCCGCCCTGCCCGGCCCCGCCCCGCCCCGCCCCGCCCCGCCCGGCCCCGCCCCGCCCCGCCCGGCCCCGCCCCGCCCCGCCCGTCCCACCCGGCCCCGCCCCGCCCGGCCCCGCCCCGCCCCGGCCCCGCCCGGCCCCGCCCCGCCCCTCCCGGCCCCGCCCCGCCCGCCCCGCCCGCCCCGCCGCCCACGCACCAGCTTGAGGTAGCAGGCGGCGCGGTTGCGGTGCAGCACGGCGCGCTCGGGCTCGGCGCAGCTGAGGCTCAGCGCCCGCGTGTAGGCGGCCAGGGCGGCGGCGTGCTGCCCGGCCTGGAACAGCGCGTTGCCCCGCTCCCGCAGCTGCCCCGCCGACGCCTGCGACGGCACCGGCTGGCACCACGGCGGGGCGGCACGGGGCCGGGCAGCCCCGCGGGGACGGGACCGGCACCGGCACCGGGCCCCGGCCCCCGCCGCGAGCCCCGGCCCGTTCCCGAGCCCCGCGCGGCGCCGCCCGGTCCCGTCCTGTTCCCGAGCCCCGGGCTCGGCCCGGCCCGGCCCGGCCCGGCCCCGAATCCAGTCCGGTCCCGTCCCGCCCGTCCCGTTCCCGAGCCCCGTCCCCGGTCCCGTCCCGAATCCAGTCCGGTCCCGTCTTGTCCCCCGCCACGAGCCCCGTCCTGCCCCGTCCCATTCCCGAGCCCCGGTCCCGTCCCGTCCCGCCCCTCCCCAGCCCTGTCCCGGCCCGTTCCCGAGCCCCGGTCCCGGTCCCTTCCCGCCCCGAATCCAGTCCGGTCCCGTCCCGTCCCGTCCTGCCCCGAATCCAGTCCGGTCCCGGTCCCGTCCCGTCCCGCCCCTCCCCTGTCCCGGCCCGTTCCCGAGCCCCGGTCCCGGTCCCTTCCCGTCCCGAATCCAGTCCGGTCCCGTCCCGTCCCCAGTCCCGTCCCGTCCGGTGCCGCCCCGAATCCAGTCCGGTCCCGTCTTGTCCCCCGCCACAAGCCCCGTCCCGTCCCGTCCCGTCCCATTCCCGAGCCCCGTCCCCGTCCCTGTCCCGGCCCGTTCCCGAGCCCCGGTCCCGATCCCGTCCCGTCCGGAGCCGCCCCGAATCCAGTCCGGTCCAGTCCCGTCCCATCCCCCGAGCCTCGTCCCGTCCCGTCCCGTCCCGTCCCGTCCCGTCCCGTCCCGCCCTGAATCCAGTCCGGTCCCGGTCCCGTCCCGGTGCCGCCCGCCCCTCACCGCCTCCTCCATGGCCGCTCCGGCCGGGCTCTGACGTCACCGCCGATCGCCCGGGGAACCCGGACGCCGCCGCCCGCGTCACGTGACGGGAGGGCGCTGCCGGGGCCGGGCCGGGCGCAGCCTCCGGCGCCCCCCCGCGGCCCGGCGGTGTCAGCGCAGGGCGGGGCCCCCCCGCCGCCCCCGGTGACCCCGCGCGACCCCCGGTGCCCCCCGTACTGTCCCCGTGCCCCCCCCCGCGTGACCCCGCTGCCCCCCCGCTGCCCCCCGCCCCCTAGTGCTGCCCCCCCGTCCTCACCCCCGTCCCCCCATCGGCAGCAGCCACCGGGACCCCTACGCCGCCCCCCCGGGAGCGCGGGGAGCCGGGGCTGCGGGGCCGGGGGTGCCGCGGGGGGGCGGCGGGAGCCCCCCGGGGGCCGGGGAGCCCCGGGGCGGGCAGCGGCCGCAGGGCAGGAGGCGGCCGAGGCTGCAGCGCTTGGTGCGGTAGAAGTGGACGAGGTCGAGGGCCATGAGGACGAGGACGAGGAGCCCGTAGAGCCCCACGAAGGGCAGGGCCAGCGGGTTCCTGCGGGGCAGGGGCGCCTCAGCACCAGGGAGGGGCACCGGGGGCGCCTCAGCACCGGGCACCCCCCAGTGCTGCCAGCCCCGGGGCCGTGCTGCCAGCGCCGCAGCCCCTCGCCGCCCCTCCCGGCCCCGCTCACCGGAGGAGGCCAGGCACGGGGAGGCTGGAGAGGTTCACCCCGGTGAGGGCCTCCACGGCCCCCTGGGAGCAGCAGGACTTGAGGGCGTGGGGGCCGGGCCGGCAGCAGTACCGGTGCGCGGCCGGGTCCGTCAGGCGCGGGCAGTAGAAGCCGGGGTGGTAGCGGCCGTCGGGGCCCGCGTAGCCCTCGCAGAGGTGCAGGTTCTGCACCGAGGCTGGGGCAGAGCCAGTGGGCACGGGGCTGCGGCACCAGCACGCTCCCGGGAAGGGCAAAAGCAGGAGGGGAGGGCAAAGCCCCAGCCTGGCAGCCCAGCTCTGGTCTCCCTGTTTCCCCCCTGCCCCACGGGGGCAGCGCCTCTCACCCCACAGGTGTGCTGCAGCGGGACCAGCTCCTGGGACCACGCCTGGCCCCTGGCCCCAGCACGGACCACCGCCTCCCCAGCCCTGACCACACAGCCTCCAGCTGGGGATGGCGGGGAGCAGCTCAGGGGACGCGGCCCCAGCAGAGAGGGGAGGAGGGGCAGTGCCTGCCCCTACCTCAGGGAGCAGGGGCAAAGGGGCCGTACCTGTCCCGAGGATGCCGGGGTACAGAGCAGCGGCGAGGAGCAGCTGGAGCAGGAGCCCACCCGGCATCTTCCCTGCCATCCCTGGGCAGAGGCAGCTCCGGCGCTGTCTGAGGCAGAAACCACAGCCCCTCCTGCTCCCGCCTCCATTGCGGCCCATCAGGAGCCTCTTGGAGCCATTAGAGCCTCCTGCACTTACTGCCCCGCTCCGC
The DNA here is from genome assembly GCF_964211835.1 of Anser anser. Classification (NCBI taxonomy): domain Eukaryota; kingdom Metazoa; phylum Chordata; class Aves; order Anseriformes; family Anatidae; genus Anser; species Anser anser. Next base: position 384,829 of record NC_139730.1, on the reverse strand, counting down.
AGGGACCGCGGGCGGGAGGCGGGAGCATCGCTAATGAGCTTCTCCAGGGCCAAGCGGCGGGACCAGAGGCACCATCCCCACCTTGCAGCAGGTCCGTCAGCCCTGACCAGGCACCTCAGCCCTCCTCGGGCTCCTGGCATGGAGGCTGAGGGCTGCAGGCCAGAATGGCACAGGGCGAGCGCGCCACAGCTCCGGGGCAGTGGGCAGGCTGTGCCACAGCCCCTCGGGCCGCAGGACAGCCCTGGCGGGCAGCAGCCTGGCCCCCCGCCAGCTGTGCCATGAGCCAGGCTCTGACAGAGCCACCGCGGGCACACACGTGCCCTGCAGAGGGGCAGGACCTGGCCAGCTCCCGCCAGTCCCCGGCCCCAAGTGCCCCACAGCCGGGGACCCTGAGCCAGACCCTGAGCAGCGGTGGTGCAAGGGGCGTAGTGCCCTGTGCCTGCGGCATGCTGCACGCTGCCTCCAGCTGCTCTGCCCCTTGTCCATGCCGTGGCTGCGTGCAGCTGAGCCTGGGGGTGCAGCTGAGCCTGGGGGTGCAGCTGAGCCTGGGGGTGCAGCTGAGCCTGGGGGATGCAGCTGAGCCTGGGGGATGCAGCTGAGCCTGGGGGATGCAGCTGAGCCTGGGCTGTGCAAGGTAAGCGAGACGGAGCTCAGACGGCACCACCTCCTTCCCCAGCCCTCCCCAGGGGTGCCACAGCCCAGCCCACTAGTGCCCCAGCAGTAATAATTAGCCCTGGGGGGGCCAGGGGAGTGCAGCATCCACAGTAACCGGGACGCAATGCGGCTTCCCACAGCCTCTGAGCCACCACAGACCCGAGGCGCTTTGGCATTGCCACCAGCTCGTTCGCACGAGTGGTCTGGGTGACCCCCAGCAGCAGCAGGCATTGTAGCACCGTTGGGAGAGGCCGTCCCCACGCTCACCCCACGCGTTGCTGCCAGCACAGGGAGCTGCCCACCTTCGGTCTGCACCCCAGAGCCTTTGCTCCCACCAGAGCCAGGCACTGCCTTGTCTTTGCACGTGGCTGACCCGGCCGTGCCACCAGGGAATGAGCGCCCAGCGCCCCGCACCCTGCTCAGCCCTGGGGAGCAGGGCCAGGACAGGGGCCCTGCGGTGCAGAGCAGGGACAGCACCGGCCACCCGCAGCCCTCCCAGCCTGCCCGGGCGCAGGGCATAGCTCAGAGCCTCTCCCCGCAGAGCACCCCTCCCGCTGCCCAGCACCACCAGTGCGAGAACCACAAAGCAGACACACGCCGGGGCTCCTGGAAACAGCCTCATATTTCCTATAAGCTCCAGGCGAGCTCGGTCTCCAGTCCATAGCGCCTGCCCGGCCAGGCCGCTGGCAGCCCACATGCTGCCCTGCCGCTCTGTGAGAGCCCAGGCGCCAGCAGGGCCCCTGCCCCAGGGCTGCACGGCGGGCACCTCCCAGGCAGCCGTGCTTACACAGCAGCAGCCTGTCCCGCTGCCTCACCAGCCCTGCTCCGCTCAGGGCAGCGCCCAGCCCGCGCCCTCTGCACCAGGCAGCATTCAGCAGCCTCCACACAGCCCTGCCGCAGCAGTTCACTGTCCGAAATCTATCTGAGAACACAGGACTAATAAATAAGAAAGCAGCAGCCTTTGCAGGTCCGGCACCTCCTGCCCAGTGCCGCCTGCCTGCCGCGGGCCTGCTGGCCCAGTCTCTCCCGGGCTGTGCTGGCGCCGCGGGGCTTGGTGGCTGCACAGCCAGTCTGCTCCTCTCCCGCCCTGGGAGGCGCTACCCCAGGCGGACGCGGAAAGTGGCGATTTCCATGGGGTCCAGGCGGATGGTGGTGCTGTTGGAGGCCGTGCCCAGCGGGTACATCAGGGTCAGCGAGGTGGGCTGCAGGGAGCCCAGCTCCAGCCCCTGGAACAGGCTGCCCAGCGCCAGCTAGGGAGAGAGCAGGGAGGAGGGCGGGTGGCGCGGGCACCTGGGTTCCTGCACTGACCCAGCCCAGGCTTTCCCCTCCCTCATCGAGGGGTGCAGGGCTCATGCCAGACTCCAGTCCCCCTTCCTGCAAAACCAGCGTCCCCCAGCTTTGCCTGCAAAAGGGGCAGAGCGGGACTGCCTGCTTCGTTGTGGGACCCTTGGACAGCCACTGGTTCTGGGGTTCGGGGGCCCCTCCCTCCCTCCCACCCGAATCCTGGCTTGGCAGGAGCCCAGGGATGCTCGAGGCAGGCCTGGTGCCAGATGTGCCCGGGTGCCACAGCACAGCTCTGACCCTACGTGGGTGCAGGCGGCAGCTCCTACCTTGCCCTGGCTGGTGGTGCAGTTAAACCCCAGGTTCCTGGCCTCCAGGCTGCAGTCAAAGCCTTTGCGGTGCAGGATCAGGGCTGCCTCGGCCGAGGGTAGCGAGTCGTCCTGCTGGGCAGCGGGGCCGTGAGGCACGGTGCTGGGGACGGTGACTGCGAGCCCCCTGTCACCAGGCTGTGCCACCTGCCCACGCAGCACAGGGCCACGGCTCACCTCTGCCTGCAGCGTCCGCAGGTTGAGGATGTGAAAGTCACAGGGGACGGTGGCAGCAAGGGGCGCAAAGGAGCGCAGGGCCGGCGGGGCTGGCTTCTCCTGGGCCACAGGCAGGACCAGGGCCTCGGCGTTCAGGTGCATGGAGGTGATGTGGCTCAGCAGGGAGGGGAAGCTGACCGGGCGACTGTCCTGCACCTGACAAAGAGCAAGCAGTCAGCGCAGGCGAGGCGGCTGCGGGGCCAGGCAGAGCCTGCCAGGGCCTGCGGGGCCTCCCGCTCCTTTTGGCCTCTCCGGCGGCACCCAGAGGTCAGGCACCCGCCAGCACCGGGCACCCAGAGCCTCCAGGCACGGCCCCTCCTTCCCCAGCACCCAAACAGCAGCCGCGCCGCACAGCCTGCACGGCTCCGGCTGGGCTACAGGCAGGCTACGAGCCCGCTAGGGACCTGGCTAGGCTAGTTGCTAGCAGCTAGTGCACGAGACAGGGAGACAGCAGGGCCGGGCCGGCCATTACCTCTGGGCTGCCAGTCCTGGCGCCAGGGAAGCCCAAAGCTTTAAACACGGAGGCCAGTTTGGAAAAGAAGCTGGAGCTCTGAATGGGTGAAATGGTGCATGGATCGAGAGCAACGAGGCGATGGGACGAGAACACCGTGATTACAAGGGCTCCGTGCCCCCAGGCGCAGGGCAGACCCCGCTGCGCAGTCCTGCCCTCCCCGCGCACCCCACACTCTGGGCATGGCCCCATCCCTCTGCAGTGCCAGCGTGGTGGCCGGGAGGGCCATAAGGTGGCAGGGGAGGGCACCCCGCACCCAGCTGGACTCGTGTCTGCCTGCAGATGCCACCGTCCCACACCGTACCGAGGCAGGGCTGGGCTCTGCACCAGAGCAGCACTGCTCCTGACCCCCAAACTCCTGCGGCGTCCCCGGCCCATGCACCTTGTTGGCAGTGGCGCGGCGCTCCAGCAGGAGGCGGAAGCGGTTGCAGGTCCGCTTGTTGTCCTTCAGCCCTTGGCCCAGGCCCCGGTTGTCATCCTGCATGAGGCGCCGGTCCAGAATCACCTCCAGCTGGCCTGCGGAGAGCGGGCCCCCGAGCCCCGGGCGTTAGCAGCCGCCAGCTGCCCCCCACGGCCCCCCGGCAGCACAGCCCCACGGCCCCGGCTCACCGCTGCCGAGACTGGAGACCCCGAGGGCCTGGGCTGTGTGCAGCGTCAGGCGGCTCTGCGCGTCCTGGATGTAGGCCATGGCGGGCATGGGGTAGAAATTGGCCTGCAGCGGCAGCTTCTGCTGGTACCTGCGGGGCTGGATCTGTCGAGGGACGGGGGTCAGGGGCTGGGGGTGGCAAAGCACTGCCCCTGCGGGCAGCTGCCATCCCTCCCCGGGCTGCTGGCACACCTGGAAGCCGTTGAGGTCTGTGAAGAAGGTGCCATCGCTCTCGATGTCCGTGCTGAAGCGCAAGGCCAGCTCCTTGTTGACGTGGTCACGGATGTCCACCAGGCAAGACACGTCCAGGGACAGGCCCTCCACCCCTGTGGGCCAGCAGTGAGTGGCTGGGCCCCGCAGGGAGCATCGGCCAGTGGCCCCAGGCTGGGGACCTCCCGGGCACAGCCCCACTTGTCCCACCTGGCACGTTGTAAAGCCGCACCACGGTCTGGACGTGCTGGTAGTAGCTGGCAACCTCTGAGAAGAAGGGTCCCTCCGTCACTCGCACAACTGGGGGCTCTTTGGGCGTGTAAGGCTATGCGGGGAGGAGGCTGCAGTGAGGCTGCTGCCTCCAGGACTGTCCCATGGCTCTTGGCACAGCCGCCAGCCAGGCTCTCAGAGGAGGCCCCCATACCTTGGCCTCGCCATCAGGCAGGAAGAGATAGGCTCCACTTTTGTCCTTGGAGGTCCTGGTGCCATAGACAAGGAACTCGCTGCTCACCCTCTGCTCCCGCTCCTCCCCAGCTCGGCGGAGGCTCTGCAGGGCGCAGGCCGGCAGGACAGTGAGCGCACCCTGCACGAGGCAGCGCTGCGCGCCCTGCCCTCCTTCACCGCCGTGCCACCCCCAGGCCCTGCGCTTGCCTGCAGCAGGCCTGAGCGCCCCGAGAAGCAGGCCCGCAGGTGCTGGTTCTCCAGGCAGAAGTCGTCAGGAGCGGTCGGGAAGACGTGCACAGGTACAGTCTCCTGCTTGCGCACGGGCAAGTCCCGGCCGTGCAGGTACAGGCGCACAGAGGACTTCAGCACGGCTTGGCCGTCGAAGGACTTCTGCAGCTGCAGCACACGCAGCCCCAGCGCAGGCAGGCGGGCCAGGACAGAGACCTGCAGGCGGCAGGGAGATGTGATCGAGGGCTTCCATGGGGGGCAGCCAACCTGCCGGCTGCCAGCAGGACACAGGCCCCGCTTTTGGGGTCTCTGTGGAGGGAGACGTGCGTGGGAGCCTGGGGTCTTGTGTGCCGTGGGAGCTCCCATTGTGGTGCAGAAACACTTGTTTGGTGGCGTGTCAGCGTGTGAGGGTGGGAGGTTGGCACACACGGGCTGTGCAGGGCGAGGACGGGGCGGCAGTGGGCGGCGGGGCGCCCCATACCTGGTAGACATCAGGCACCACGTTGGTGGCAGAGCCCCACTGCGCAGTGAGCTGGGCAGGCAGGGGCTGCCCCTCCTCAGACAGCACGCGCACATGCGGGGAGTCCACCAGCACCGGCACGACGCTCAGGCGCTCCTGCTCCAGTGGGTTGAACACAACCAGGAATCTGCAGGGCAGAGTTGCACCGGGACGGCCACCCCCAGCCCCACGGCGTCCCACGTGCCCTGCGCTCCACACCACCCCCCGGAGCTGCACACACACACGCTGTTTCACAGAGCCCCAGGTACCCCCGCACGTGGTCCCCCCATCGCCTCCCGCTGCCCCACGAGACCCCGCTGCTGGACAGGAGGACGCAGCCCACCGCCCAGCGTGCAGCCCTACCGTGGCGAGGCGCTCAGCTTGATGACTGTTCTCTCTGGGAGCGAGTCCTGGCTGAGGCGCGTGTCGTCCTAGGGAAAGCAGAGGGTCAGCCATGGCGTCCCCACCGCCCCCAGCCCGCCTGGCCCAGCTTCTCCAGGCCCCCAGCCAGCGGCGGGTGGGCAGGCAGGGCTGTGCCGCACGGGGAAGGGCACGGTGCCCCCAGCACGAGGCCGGGGCGCGGGGAGGCGCGGGGCAGGGAGCTGCTCACCGTGCTGAGGAAGGGTGCGGCGGGGTCGTAGCGGTAGGCGTCCTTGTCCCCCAGCACCAGGTAGTGCGCAGCGTTGGTGATGACGCGTTTGAGGCTCGAGAGGGAGTGGAGCAGCCTGGAGCACCGGGCAGAGTGAGACACCCAGGACCGTCCCCTCTGCCCCCTCCCAGCATCCCCCTACACCGCCCCCACACCCCGCTGGGGCCTGTAGGCCCCTAGGCCCAGCCAGGACGCCCAGCCCCGCACCCACCAGCCCCCAGCTGACACTGCCCCCCCCGGCTGTGCCCCAGCCACCCGCACGCACCGGACTCCATAGTCGACCACCACGGCCTCCTTGGCGGTGCCCGTGATGGCGTCGTGGTGCTGGAAGAGCCCCAGGTTGCGGCGGGCGTTGCTCAGCAGGGCGTAGTCGGACAGCGGGTACCGGCTGTCGGCGCCGGCACGGCGGGCGTGGGCGAGCGCCAGGCTGTACAGGATCTCTGCCCCCCTGCGCAGGGACAGAGTCACCCAGGACCCGCCAGCACCCCGGGCCCCACGGGGCCAGGACGGAGAGGAGAGGAGAGGAGAGGAGAGGAGCAGCCGGCGCAGGCAGCCTTAGCGCCAGCAGGGCCCAAGCACAGGGCAGACAGCCTCGGGGAGGGCAGAGTGGTGCACGGGCTGCCGCGGGCTTGGTGAAGGTTTATCACCCCTTGAGCCATGCCTGGGCCATCCCCAGCGCACCGGTGTCTGGGCACAGGCCGGGGGGAGGGCTGGGGCTGTGGGGTACCACCCGGCCAGCACCATCCTGTGCCCCGTGCCCCATGCACCGCCCCTGCCCCAGGGCCCCAGCCTGCTTCCCCTCACCGGAGGTGGGCCTCCAGCACGCGGTCCAGGCTCTTGTAGAACGGCCGGGAGGTGAAGTAGCCTGTCCAGTAGTGGTCCTCCCGGTCCGCGTAGGAGAAGAAATCGCCACTCAGCACTGGGAACCCAGGCGGCTTCATGCCCGGCACTATGCCCACCTTCTTGTAGAGGGCATCGAAGTAGTCGGACAGCGTCCCGAACTGCGCCTGCGGGACAGCACACGCAGCTCTGAGTGCTGCAGGGAGCCCCACGCCCCTCCCCGCACTGCGCACCCCTGCCCAGGCTCCCCGCCGCTGGCTCCCCCGGCCACACGGGGCCTTTTGGCAGCCCCAAAGCTCCCTGCACCTACCTGCACGTGGAGGTGGGGCTGGGAGTTGAGGAAGTCAAAGATGCGCTGGTAGTTGAGGAACTGAGCGTCCCACTCCTGTGGCTTGTCGTAGCGGAAATCGTCTCCCAGGGGCACCAGCAGCACCTTGCTGCGGTACAGCTTGGACTTCTTGCGGTACTGGTCCAGCAGGAGCTGGGCTCTGCCACGGGGCCAGGGCGTGAGGCTGGCTGCCGGAGGCCGGGCTGCGGGGCTCAGAGCCGCTCGCCCCTGCCCTTGCAGCACTCACCGCTCTGCCACGTTGGCCTCGGTGATGGCGCGGGGCGGCACCTTCCACGGGCAGTTGATCCGGCCGCCTGGCAGGCGCTTGAAGTCGAACTGGCAGCAGATCTTGGGATCGGGCCCGCAGGTATGGGGCACGTCATAGCTGTAGAAGGGCATCATGTGGCAGAAGATGTCAGTGCTGGAGTCTGGGTCTGCAGGACCAAGGACAGATGAGCATCAGCAGAGGCTCTCCCTCACCTGGCCCCTAGCAGAGGGCACAGGGCACACCGAGCGGGGGCAGAGCAGACCCAGCACACAAGTTCGCCGGGCACCAGGCACCGGCACATTTGGGGGTCCCCCTGGGGCTGCCCACTGCAGGGCAGAGGCAACGCCTCCCGGCACTCAGCTCACTGGCCACGCAGGGAAGTCGTCAGCAGCTTTCCTCTGCTGCCACCCACCCCGGGCAGGTCCGCTGCTGCGGTCACCTCCCAGCAGCCCCTCACCCCACGTCTGTCTCCACATGAACTCCAGGTTCTGGGTGGCAGCAAAGTGCTTCTTGATGGCGTAGTGCACACGCTGGATGAGCATGCCCGTCAGGTTGGAGCGCTTCAGCAGGTAGGGCATGGTGGAGCTGTACCCAAAGGGGTCAACGGCCCACCCCGACCGCGGCGTCACGCCTGGGGGCACAGAGACCTGTCAGCACCTCCTGTGAGCAGCGTCCCCCAGCCAGCACCCCTGCAGCCCACCCTGCAGCCCACGCAGCTCTCACCGATATTCTTTTCCAGCCACTGGTGCCCCTCAATCAGCTGGTCGATCATGGCGAAGTAGTGGGAATTGGCCTCGTCGGGCATCACCCAGCCACCCGTCACCATCTCCAGCTGCCCGTTCCCAACCAGCCTGCAAGAAACACACACCAGAGACGTGGTCAGCTCAGGGCAGAGCCCTGCGGTCAGCCTCGTATCCATGGCCTCCCCCTCTCCTGGAGCCACCTGGCTCTCGGCAGCAGCCTCTGTGATCACCAGCTGTGGTGCGATGCCCACACTCTCCCCACGCTCCTGTGGGGAGCTCCGTGGAGCCCACGGACACCACAGTGCAGCCAGAGCCGATTCCGGGGGACAAAGGGCCCTTCCCTCACGCCCCCCTCGCTCATGTCCAGCACCTCCTCGGGGCGGCAGGGCCCGGCAGATGGGGCAGCCCTACCTCCGCACCGCAGCCCGCTTCTGGGCACTGATGTTGTCCCACCACTTGGAAAAGAAGGAGATCTCAGACCAGATGAAGCGCCGGCGGGGGTCCTCCTGCATCTTCAGCACCATGCTGTTGAGGATGTGCTGCGTCTGGTCATAGTAGTACTTGTCAAATGTCTTGATCCAGCCTGCCAGCACAGGTGGGGGGGTCACTGAGCGGGGCCCAGCCCTCCCCAGCCGGCAGGGCAGGGGCTGGGGGAGCACGTGCTGTCTCTGCTCACCGGGGTCATTGTGGGAGTGCGGCACCACAAACACCTGCAGGGGCTCAGCGTCCCACTCATTGGGCTCATAGGTGATATCGAAGCCTTGCTTCCACACACCGCCATCCTGGTTGTCAAAGGGCAGCAGGGAGTACACGGCCAGCATCTGCCAGCGGGAGAGCGAGCTCAGGAGGGCAGGCACCGGACTGGGAGACCCCAGCAGAGCAGAGGCAGTACCCCAGGTGCCCTGCTGCGCATTCCCTCTCCTTCACAGGGCTGGGCCCCTCGCCCCCTGTGCTCACTGCTGCACCGAGACCCCAGCCCTTCACCTGCAGGTCTGGGCTCTGGCCCTTGCCCCCCAGGGCAAACTGGCAGTCCTGTGGGGACACGGAGAGGAAGCTCGGCCGACTCTCAGGGGGCAGCGCCCAGGAGCCGTTGGGTGGGTGGCGGGGCAGCGCCGGCTGTCCCTCCGCCTGGGCCGTCAGCTCCAGCACCGAGTCCTTGATGTGGCTGATGATCTCGTGGTTCTCTTCCAGCAGCTGCTCCAGCTGCTCGATGCGGTTCTGCAGCACCGAGATCTGGCTCTGGGGACACGGGCACTGCGGTGAGCGCGCTGCCCTGGCTCGGGGCTTCCTCGCACAGGTCCGGCCCTGCTTGCGCGCTCGCAGCAGCGGGGAACGAGCCCTGCCCCGAGCACCAGACCGGAGCCAGCCCGGCCCTCGGCCGCCCCGCGCCCGCTGCCGCTCACCCTGGGGAAGTTGCCCCCGCTCTGGTGGCGCGCGGGGTCGTGCTGCACCCGGTCCAGCATCAGGTAGAGGGAGAAGACAGCCACGCAGAAGATGGCAGCTCCACACACCGTCACCTGCTTCTTCAGCTTCATCCCGGCGGGCCGCGGGGACGGGCCTGCGGGGGGCACACCGGGCACCGCCTCCCCGGTGCCCTCGGCGCCCCGCCGGGCGCGATGCGGGGTATCGACAGCGCGGGCTGGGGCAGCGCCGGCGGCGGCGGCACGGCCCCGCGGGGCTGCTCGGGCCCGGCCCCGCGCCGGGCGGCCGCGGGGGGGGACGGGGCGCCCGGGGAGCCGGGGGGGGCCGGGGGAGGCCCGGGGCAGGCCGGAGCAGGCCGGGGGCTGCGATGGGGAAGGCGGCGCCGAGCGGGCCGGAGCAGGCGGGGACGGGCAGGCCGCGGAGCCGGGCGGCCGGGGGGGGCTCGGCTCGGCGCGGCCCGGGGGCGGAGGGAGGCGGAGGGGGGGCGGAGGCTCCCGGCGGGGCTCCCGGCGGCGGGGCCGGCCCGGAGCTGTCCGGCGCGGCCCCCCCCGCGGCGCGGCCCCCCCGCTCTTACCCTGGGCGGCTCCGCGGCCCGGCCCCGCTGCTCACATCGCCCGCCCGGGCCCCGCCGGCTGCCGCGGCCGGGATGGGCCAGGCCCCGCCCGCCGCCCCGCCCGCCCGGGCCCGGCCCCGGCCCCGGCCCCCGGCCCGCCCCGCCCCGCCGGGACGCGGCGCTGCGGCCCCGGGCGGCCCCGGGGCCGGGCCGAGCGAACGCCTCCCGCAGGGCCCCGGGCCGGGGTCCCGGTGTCCCGCGCGGCCGGCGCGCGCCCCGCGCCCACGACAGACGCAGCGCTGCAGAGCCCACGTTTATTGCCCGGGAGCCTCCCGGTGCACGCCCGCCGCCGCCCGGCCGCCCCCGGCACCCGCTTCCCAGGCGGGCCCCGCCCGCGGGACGGGCGCTGCCGGCGGGACGGCCCCGGGGCGCGGGGCTGCCCCTCACCGGTGCCGCTTGCGGATGCCGATGAGGTCCTGGTGGACGGCGCCGAAGCTGGGCCGCCGCCGGGGGTCGTACTCCCAGCAGCGCTGCATCAGGCGGTACACCTCCTCGGGGCACTGCTCGGGGGGCTCCAGCCGCACGCCTGGGGGCGGCAGCGCTGGGGACGGGCCGGCCGCGACACCGGCCCTCGCCCCCGCGGCCCCGGCGGGCACGGCCGGGCAGGGGACCCGCGGCCCCGCCGCCGCCCTCACCCTGCTCGATGGCCTCGCGCGTCTGCTGGTTGCTGAGGTTGGCGTAGGGGACGGCGCCCAGGCTGAAGGCCTCCCACAGCAGGATCCCGAAGCTCCAGACGTCGCTCTCCGAGCTGTATCGGCCTGGGGACACGGCGTGGGCCGGGCGGCGAGCGGCGGGGGACGCCCGTGTCACCGCCGCCCCGACGGGTGCCCCGGCTCTCCCTGCCTCCCGCCCCGGCACCACGCGCGGGGTGCCGGGCGGTGCCCCCTGGACTCCTGGGTCCCCCGGCACAGCCTCCCCCCTTCCCTCCCCGTATGCTGCGTAGGTCCCGGGCCATGCCCGGTGCCACCCCGTACCGTAATTCAGTGCCTCGGGGGCAGTCCACTTCACAGGGATCTGCTTCATGCCTCCCGTGGAGGCGTAGATGCCATCCTCCTCCTCCCGCGACATCCCAAAGTCGCTGATTTTCAGGATGTTCTTCTCCGTCACCAGGCAGTTGCGGGCAGCCAGGTCCCTGGGGCGGCTCAGAGCCGTCAGCCTTGCGCCCAGCTGTCCCCGGGACAGGGGGGGCCCAGCTGCCCCTGCCCTGCCCGGCCCCCGCTGCCCCCCCAGCCCACCTGTGGATGCAGCGCTTGCTCTCCAGGTACTCCATGCCTGCTGCAGCGTTCTCTGTCATCTTGATCAGCTCTTTCACCTTCAGGTGGGGCCCCTCGCTGCGCAGGAAGCTCAGGAAGTCCCCCCCTGCACCGAGGAGCACAGCTGGCGGGCGGCCATCCCAGCCCCGTGCAGCGAGCTCACACTCTTGCACCGGGGTGAGCTCACACACATGCACCACGGGCGGCAGGATGGGGCTGCTCACCCTGCACCAGCTCCATGACGATGTAAATGGGCTGCTTCTGGGTGCAGACGCCGATGAGCCGGACTATGTTGGGGTGGTTATACTGTTTGAGGATCCTGTGGGGACAGTGAACAGCACCGTGAGCGCATGGGGACCCAGCTGCCCCCAGCACACACCACCTCCATCACCACCTGCATCCCAAGGATGCTGTGCCCGGCCGGTGCAGGGACACAGCCCCCAGCCAGAGGGCTGCTGTATCCCAGTGGGGTTTGGGCAGCCCCGAGACCTCAGGACAGGTGGGCCGGGACAAGCATGACGGTCACACAGACCTGGCTTCCTGCAGGAACTTGGCCTTGAGCTCAGGTGGCAGAGTTTCCCGGCAGGATTTCACAGCCACGGGGGTGTTGTCAGCACGCAGGCGGCCGCTGAAGACTTCCCCAAAGTTACCCTGCCGAGAGACACGGATGCACCGGCCGAGCCTGCCACAGCGCACCCGCGGCCAGCCCTGCCCTCCTGCTGGGACCCTCGCACCCCAACTCACCCGGCCGATGCGCTCCCCCAGCAGCACATCCTCGTGGTTGAGCACCCACTTGTCCTGCAGGCAGCAGACACTGCGGTCAGCGAGCCGCCCCCAGCGCGCCCCAGCCCACATCCCCTCCTGCTCCTGCAGCTCCCTCATGCAGAGATGAGTCACGGCGGCTGGAAGGGGCCAGGGCTGCGCCCCCGCACAGGGCTCTCGCCTGCCTCCCGCTGCCCACCCTCACCTTGGGCACGGCCCTGGCCAGGATGATCCCGCTCTTGCGGGTGATGGGCTGCTGGCTGTGCAGGAGGTGGTCGACGAGCAGCGGGATGGTGGGGAAGCCGTCCCCCTCCAGCCGGTACAAGTTCTGCAGGGAGGGGAGGCTGCGGGGTCGTGCCTGCGTGCACGCATGGGGTGCACACCTGGGGGAGTGCATGCATGGGGGGGGTGCGTGCACACACACACACACACACACACAGAGCAAAAGCGTGCATTCACACACGATGCAGGCTCACGGCTCGTGCTCCATGCTTGGTTTGTGCAAGGACACGCACACAGCTCGCAGCTGTACGCACACATCCTGTGCATTAACACCAGCGTCCCTGTGGCTGCACAGCCAGGGCAGGGCCTGGGTAGGGCCCCAACATCTGCCCACTGCAGGGGCCGCTCCCAGTGCCACCCCCGCCTGCGGTCACTCACGTCGGCAGCCTGGATGATGAAGTGCCGGGGCTGCCCGTCCCACAGCACGCTGAGCACATACTCCTGCTTCCCCTGGCTCTCCCGCACCAGGAAGTCCCCACTGCAGCTCAGCAGTTCCTGCACCTCTGAGCGTGGGATGGCCCCATGGTACCAGACCTGCTGGCACAGCGGCTTCTGCACCTCCGGGATGAGGGGCACTGGGGGTGGCAGCTGGATGGGGACAGAGCAAGACCAGTCATTCCCCCAGGGGCAGGGACAGCAGGGTCCAGAGGCGCTTGTGCAGGGTGCGGAGAGGGGCTGGAGAGCAGCATGGAGCGGGGCTGTGGGGCAAGACAGGAGAGGACAGGGGGTGCCGAGGGGCTGGGAGGTTTGACAAGGTGGCTGGGCAGGGCAGGGTGGCTGGAGGTGCCCAGGGTCTCACCGAGAACTTGGGGCTGAAGATGCCCGAGATGTGGTTCTTGAGGGTCTCCAGCGCAGTGGCCCCGCTGCGTTCCTGCTCCTGGGGAAAAGTGTGAGCTGTTCCCCCACAGGCATCCTGCGTGGGGCCACCAGAACCCGGTGTAACCCAGCCCCGTGTCTCCCGGAGCACTGTGGGGAGGACTCACCACAGAGGAGACTGAGTGCCGGTCCTCCTGCAGAGGCAGGGCAGGCAGGGGATCTCCGGAGCCCAGCTCTGCCAGCTTGTTGGCCAGCACATCCCGCTGTGCCTGCAGCTTGGCCTGGGTGCAGAGGCAGCCCTGGAGCTGCTGCTGGGCTTCTTGCAGCCCCTGGCGCTTGCTCAGCAGGTGCACCCTGGGGACGGGATGCAGCGGGGTCAGCCCCTGCCACCTCAGCCCCAGCCCCATCGCCCCCCCTGCACCTCACCGCTCCCCGGGTCTCAGCCCCTGCTCCTCGCCCTGGATCTCAGCCTGCAGCTCCCGCACCCGCTGCTCCTTGCTGCTCACAGTCTCTGTGGTGGCCGCCAGCTCCTCCTCGAGGGACGTCAGGCTGCAAGAGACACGGGTGTTGGGTGGGCGCTGAGCCATGAGCCCGCCAGCCTGCCCCCCGCCTGCGGCCCGGCCCCGCTCACGAGTGCTGGACGCTCTCGACAGTCAGCTCGTTCAGCTGCAGCTCCCCTGGCGCCAGGCTCTCCATCTCCTCCAGCAAGTTCTCGTCAAAGGTGACGGCTGGCGGCACCTCGCAGCCATACCTGCGGGCACCCGGCACAGAGCTGCCCTCTGCTCCGCTGTGCCCATGCCCACCCCCTGCAGGGCCGTACCCGGTGCGGTGCCCGCGGCCACGCCATCTCTACCTGTGGCACTGGACAAAGCTGCTGTACTCAGTGGCAGGGTTGATCGCTTCAATAGCACGGGCAATTTCCTGGTGTACGGCCAGCACGTCCTCCTGCACCAGGCTGCTGATGCTGTAGTACTCCCCGAGTATCTCCTTCCTGCAGGGACATGGGTGCTGGGGGCTGCCCGGCCTTCCGTACCCCCCGCAGCCCAGGCTTGGCCCCGCACTGCCCAAGCCGCCTGGTCCCGGTGTCCCCTCAGCCCCTGCCCCGCATGAGGTGCTGGGGAAGGGCCCCGAGCTGCCCCATCCGTGATGGCTGTGGTGCCAGAGGAAGGGGGTGCGTGGCACAGGCAGCAGGGCAAGGACAGTGCCTGTGTGGCTGGGGGCTCCAGCAGGGGGAGGGAGCATCGCTGGTTCTCAAGGGGAACAGGGGTGCAGAAGCAAGGGGGTGCCAGGAGGGGTGGCAGGGCTCTTACAGAGTGAGGACCATCTCCTGCTGCAGGCTGTAGAGGGACTCGTGGAGGCTGGGCAGCGCCCGCTGGTAGTGGTGGTGGTGGTGCAGCGTGGCCGCCTGCACAGCCAGCACGTACTGGTTGTGCAGGGCGTAGAGTTTCCAGAGGCTGCGCACGTACTTCTCCTTCGCCTTTTCCCTCTCCCTGTCTGCGAGGAGAGGCCATGGGGGCACCCGCTGCCCTGGCACCACAGTTCCCAGTGCATCCCCCCAAGCTCCCAGGCCCACCGAGGTTGTGCCCGTGGGTCCCATGGGGCTGCCGTGGCTCCAGGCATCCCTGATCCCGCGGTGGGGCCCGAGGAGAACCGGGGATCAGGGAGAAGAGGGCACAGCAGGACGAGGCTGGGGGATGTGTCAGGACAGTACGGGGCTGCCACCCACCTTTGCTGGCCTCCTGGTACTTGCGCTTGGCCTGGGTGCTGTCACGCACCAGGCTGCGGTACTGCGCCTTCAGCTTCTCCATCTCCTGCTGGGTGGTCTGCAGGACGAGGCACCCTCAGCGGAGCGGGGCCGGGGCGAGGGCCCAAGCCCCCCAGCTGCCCGCACAGGGTCCTGCCTACCCGGGCGTACTCCTGGCTGAGCTGCTGCCACTGCTCGCTGAAGGCCTTGCGGAGCTGCTGCTTGTCGCGGATGAGCAGGCTCAGCTTGGCCAGCGGCCCCGCTGCCAGCTCCTCTGCGTGCCGCCGCAGGGTCTGGCTCAGCGTCTCTGTCTGGCTCACCAGCACCCACCACGACTGGGGGGACAGGGTATCAGGGATGGAGCAGGGACGGCCACCCTCTGGCAACGTGCCGGGTCTGTGGGGTGTGCTCCCACACCCTAACGTCCCTACCTCCCCAATCTGGCCTCCGTGGTCACCAGCACGGAGCTGCCCAGAGCCCTCCTGCTTCTCCAGCTGGGACAACATGTGGTGCAACATCCCCGCGTACTCCCGATCACTCTTGGCCCGCTGCGACATCCACTTCTTCATCAGCTCCAGGAGGCGCAGCTCACTGTCCTGCAGCCGCAGCAGCGCGCTGTGCCCCTGCGGGCTCCACAGCTCCGGCCCGAAGCCCATGGCACCGTGGTCCTGGTGGGACGAGGCTGCAGAGCAGTAGGGCAGCCTGAGACGTGGCTGCTACCCTGCACTCTGCGTTGAGCTCGCCTGTGGGCAGGGCCCTTTGCCTCCGATGCCCCCTCACCCATCTCCCCACGGCAGGCATGCGGTGCCCAGGGCAGCCCCACAGCGGGGGGCAGAGTCACCAGCACCCTCCACAATCTGCCTCGCAAAAGGCATTAGAAGCAGCTGGGAGGGCTGAGTGTGCCCAACGCGCCGCAGCAGCGGGGGCCCACGGCGGGGCAATGCCAGGGAGGAGGAAGCGTGGGGTCAAAATCCAGCGCCGCCTTGCCGCGTGCCGCAAGGCCGGGAGCACCGGCCCCATGGGGCTCCGGCAGCTCTGGCCCTATCCTGCCCCACTCCCTGTGCCCGTGCCGGGGGCAGCTGGGCACACTGGGGCAGGAGAGCACCCAGGGGCCAGGGCACGGGCAGGAGGCCAGCAAGAGGGGGACAGGGCACTGAGCCGCGGGGGACAGTGCCAAGCCTGGACCTGTCCCTGCGCACAGAACTCTGGCATGGCCAGCAGGAGCTGAATTCAGCCCAGGCGTGGTCCCAGGGTGCACAGCCCAGCAGCGAGGGCACAGCCAGCAGCAGGAGGGTGCTGGAGCCTGGCTCCATGCAGGGCAGGATGTCCCCACGCAGACTACAACCCCGCACAAGAACAGGGCCATGACCCCCCCAGCCCCACAAAGGGGTCCCCTTCCCTCCAACCTGTGTGTGCCGCGAGGTCCCGGCCACGGAGCTGGCGCTGGTGTGCTCCCGGGGCTGGGGCCGGTGCAATCTGGACCTGGCGCAGCTCCGGCTCCCAGAGAGGAACAGGAAACCCTGTGCTGACCATACAGCCATTGCGAGATTTCCTGCGCTTCCTCCCCTCCCTGCCGGTCCCCCGTGTTCGAGGCTGACTCCAGCACACAGCCCCGAAGCTGCTGGGCAGCCCCCAGCTCCGGCGCCCCTTCCAGCGGCCAGGCACCAGGGCCTTGCACCATCAGGATTTGTCCCTGCAGGAGCCCGGGCCCCTTCCTTGCCTCAGCTGTGCCGCGGTGCCACCGCACAGTCTCCAGCTGCAGCTCAGCCCAGGTTGGCTCAGCTGCCTCGTGGGGCTCCTCCTGCAGCCAGGCAGGGGTCCCCCGGCCCCAAAGTGGTGTCACAGTCACCTGCAAGACGCGTTCGAGCCGATTCCACTTCTTGAGGAAGTTGTGGGAAAAAGCACATAGAAAGGTTTTCCTGACTTGCCTTCCCGCAGCTGAGCGATGCCCGGGTGGTCACGTCGAGGAACACCGCGACGCCACAGCAGGGCTCTGCACTAAGTGCTGCTGCGGCCCCTGGGCACGGTCAGTGCCAGTCTCCCTGGAAACAGTGTTTTTTCACAGCACGTTTCAGGGGCAGAGCAGCTCTACCAGCAGCAGCACTGCAGCTGCTCTGTCCTGCAGCACACGCTCACCTCCTTCCAGCCCCCTCTGCCCCGGTCCCAAACCCTGCCCAGGAATCTGTTTGTTTTCTGCGTGAGCTGCACCAGCAGTACCCCCTGCACCACCTGCTCCAGAGGCACTCAGCGCTTCCACAAGATCAGCCAGTGTTCTGCCAGCTGGGCTGAGGGGCTGCTTCTCCCCGCCCCAGCACCCCTCCAGCATCCCCTGGCTTCTCCCAGACAGCGCAGGCTTTCCCCACGTGCATGGGGCTGGCACGGGGGACACCGGGTACCCCGAGCCAGGGGCTGGGGCCTGACCCCACCACACCTGGCTAGTCAGGGCAGCCAGGCTGTGAGGCTCCGTGAGCGACCGTGATTGCAGAAGCCAGCAGAAGCCCTCGCTCCCCAGCAGCCCTGACCACTGCCTGCAGCAGGAAGGTTGCTGCGGGCTGCGCTGCAGCTCACCCAGTTTCACATCCTCCATCCACTGTCCCACAGCCTGCAGGGCCCAGCGCTGCGCTGCCCCGTGGGGCTGGCCCCCGTCTGACCCCCCCACGGCACCGTCACTGCGGCTGTTGGCTCTGCCCAGTGCAGCCCTCGGCCGAGGGGCAGCCGGGACGTGTCCCCTGCCCAGCCTGGCAGGGGAGCGAGAAAGGGAAAGCTCCCGCAGCTGCGTGCACGCAGCAGGGAACTCGCTCCTGACCACAGGAAGACGCCACGGCTGGGATGGCACGAGGGGATCTGCAGAGAGGAGCAGCCTCTGAGCAAGCACCCAAAGAAGACCGCTCAGGGCTGTCCCCCTGCCTCCGACAGCCCCCACGGCGGGCTCTGCCCGTCCCACGCAGCTCAGCCCCAGGTGGAGAAGGGCTGGGTCCAGCCCGGGCTGGCGGCAGGCAACACACTGTGGCTGCAGGGGCTGCGCTGGGCACGGGGGCTGCAGCACGCGAGCTGAGCTGTCCCCAGGGCTGCAGTAGAGGGACGCAGCCCACATGCTGCAGGAAAGCAACGCGAGCTCCCCGGCCTGTTGCCCCCCTCTGCTCACTAGAGCCGGTTCCAAAATTAGCTCCTCTGCGGGTTTGCGATAAGCAGCTGCTTCCCGTCACTCAGGTGAGGGTGACGGTCACCGCCTGGGTGCCACGTCCTCACCGCAGCCCCAGACAGCGGCCCCGTGCAGCGCAGCTCCTGCCACAGCCCGCAGCTCTGCAGGGCTCCTCGCCTCCGGGGGTGCTTCTCCGTCCTGGACCGAGCCCACGCGGGGACCCAGAGCCGCAGGGCCCCATCCAGCAGCGCCGCTACCGTGGGCAGCGAGCAGCCGGGCTCCGCAGCGCTCTGAGCCGGGGGACCCCGGCAAGGCCCCCCCGCACCCCCGGCTCAGCCCAGCGCTCCCTGCCCGGCACCTGTCCCGGGCCCCCTCTTGCGTCTGCGGACCACAGCACGGGGCTGCCGGGGGCCCCCGGCCCCGCGCCTCCATGGGCCCCAGGGTGCCTGCCCGAGGCCCCCCCGCTGCAGGACACAGAGCTCGGGCAGCGGGGCTGGTTTGCATAGTTCTGAACATTTAATAACTCAGTCTCTCTAGCGTTATATCCACATCCATTAAATTAAAAACAGGCTCAGGAGGCAGCTCCCGGCTGATTAAATTACAAGAAAAAATTACTGTGCACCAAAAAGTTATTATAGAAAAATAGTCCTGTGGCCCCCCTGCCGGCAGCTCCGTCTGTGAGGAGCTGGGACTGGCGCGGGCACGGGGCAGGCAGGAGCCCGTGCCGCAGCCCCGGTGCGCGGCGGTGGCGGCGGGCGGCGAAGGGGCTGGCGGCACCGGCCCCCACCCCGCAGGGCATGGGCTGAGGGCAGGCAGTGCCGGGGGCTCTGGCGGGGAGCAGAACGGATTGTCACCAAGTGGGGGCAAGGCACGTCGGGGGGCAGGAGCAGGGGGGCCGGGGCTGCCGGGCTCTGCCCGGTACAGGCAGCGCGCAGGCAGAGCCAGGGCACAGGCAGGCACCAGCGCTGCCTGACCGAGCCGGCCGGCAGCACACAGGGCCCTGCCCAGGGGCAAAACGGGGGGGCTGGGGCTGCCCCCCAGGGCAGGGGGTCCCTCCCCTCGCTGGGTGCCCAGCCTCGGGCACAAGGGGAGGCGCTGCCCTGCCCCTGCTTTCTGGCACAGGGGGCTCCATCCGCGCTGCAGGCGGCCGTGGCTGTGGTGGGACGGGCAGGCAGCGGGCAAGCGGGCAGCAGAGGCTGAGGCCTGGCCATTATTGCTGTTGACGGGCACGGGTGGAGGCAGACAGGCCCTGGGTAGGTGGCGGGGAGCCAGGGAGCAACAGGGGACAGGGGTGGCAGGCAGAGCCCCAGGGTGTGCTCAGGGCGGCCGCGCAGAGGGCGCCATGCCCCAGGCTTGGCTCAGCCCGCAGGGACAGAGCCGCCCCTGCGCCACCGGCCCCACTGCAGCAACAACGGGGGGGAGCCCGGGCACTGCCCCCCCGCACACACGCACGGTCCCCAGCAGCAGCCGCCTGCCCGGGACAAGGAACGTGGCTGCCAGCACAGGGCCAGCAAGCGCCAGGGTCCCGCTGTCACCCAACCCACGGGCCTGGGGTGCGGGGTGGACACGGGGCCGTGAGAGATGGTGCAAGGCAGGGACGGCGCCAAGCTGAGGACGGTGCCGGCAGGGCCGTGCCTGCCCCCCCAGGCCAGGGCTGAGGGACGGTGCTGGCGGCGGGGAGCCCCAGGCCGCCACGGCGCGGAGGGGGACGGGGGCAGAGTCCGGGGCCCCTCGGCCTCGCCTGCCCCTGCCCCGCGGCGCTGGGCAGGGAGGAGGGAGGGGCGGGAGGGCTCATCAAAGGGCACTTTGGTCTCTGATGAAGGCAGTCCTCTCGTTGTGGGCCTCGTACTCCTCACCGTCCGACTCGGAGGGGCCCTCCTCCTGCCAGATGTCAGAGGGCAGCCCCTTGTAGGAGATGATCCCGCTGTCCAGGGCGTAGACCTTCACGCCCCGCAGGCTGAAGCCCGAGCGCGCCTGCAGCACCAGGAAGACGGTGACAAAGATGATGACGATGAAGACGCAGCTGAGGCTGGCGATGAGGATGGGCAAGTTGGCTGCAGGGGGGGCCTCGGCCAGCCCCTCGCCCTCTGCCAGGGCGGGGGACGCGCGGCTGCTCTGCGTCTGGTGGGAACAGGAGAGGTCTAGGCTGCTGAAGTGTGAGTGTGCGGGGCAGGTCAGGCACTGGTTGGGGCCAGGCCCCGCGCAGGTGGCGCAGGAGGGGTGGCAGGGCAGGCAGAGGTGGGGCGCGATGGGCTCCACGCTGTTCTCCAGGCTGTAGTGCGTGCTGTGGACGCCGGGTGCGAAGCCAGGGGGGCAGCGCTTCAGGCAGCTCTTCTGGTGCAGGTAGTACCCCTCCTCACAGACTGCGGGAGAGGCAGGGTCAGCACACCGGAGGGCCACCCGTGCGCCCGCCCCCCCCCCCAGCGCCTGGCACTCACCCACGCACGTCTGGCTGGGGGTCAGGGTCTTGCAGCCGCTGCTCTCCAGCTGGTTGGAGAGGCTGGGGGAGTCGGTGGCCGTCCCATACAGCACCAGCGTGAACTTGGTCAGCGTGCCTGAAATGAGGCGGAGTGAGGCCCACCAACGTGCCGACAGGATGGGTGCAGGGGGAGGGCTTGCACCGGCCCCCACTGCGGGCTGTGCGGAGACGGCAGTGCTGTGCCTCTGCCTGGCAGACCCCTGCACCAGGGGAGCCTGCAGGGGCCCCTCCCCAAAGCACAGACAGGGAGCGCCCAAGCGCAGGGACGGACCACCTCAGACCCACCCTCACCACCCCAGAGCAGCCGTGTCCCCTCCCCGTGCACCCAGCCACACCACTGCCCACCCAGGTCGCCGCAGAGCGTCAGGAGCCAGCAGCCCGCCCTGCTCAGGGGCACGAGGTGTACACCAGGCACAGGAGTTGCTCCCACTCCCACAGTAGGCTCGGGGCGAAGCAGCGAGCCCACCCCTACCATAGTTGTTGGCGTCACTGGTGTTCTCGATCTCCAGCAACCAGTCCCCGGAGGGGTCCTCATCCCACGAGTGCGTCGTCATGAAGGCCCAGTCATTGAAGCCATCAGCTGAGTAGTCATGGGGCCTGGGGAGAGAGGTACACGATGGCATCCTGGGGACCACCTGTGCCAGCTCTGGAGCATCCCGCGGCCCCGGCGACTACCTGGAGGCCAGCAGGGTGGAGCGGGTGCCCATGGGACTGACGAGGTGGATGGCGAGGTCCCCCCGACGGTTATAGGACAGCGTCAGCCTGGCCTGCGCGTGCTCCAGCCGGCTGATATAGTTGGCCTTCCCCAGGCAGGCATCTACTTTCCGCCGTACCTCCAGGCGCTTCCCGATGTCCCTGCCAAGGAATGGCAAGAGTGAACCCAACCCCACCTCATGGAGGCTGTACCAGGGCGCCCCTGACCTACTCCCCGCTGCAGGGCTTTGCACGTACTCCAGGGGTGTTCAGCTGCTCTCCGGCCCTGCACTGAGCGGTGCCGCGAGCAGGCGGTGGAGCTGGAGACAGTGACGGAGCAGCTGACGGCAGCTCCCCGCCGCCAGCACGGGGCGCAGGAAGCAGACGGCCCCGAGCGGTGCAGCCTTGCTGCCGCACGCGGCTCACCCCAGGTCCCGGGGAACCAGGAGCGCGGAGGGCTTTGCTCTGCTGAGTGCGTGCTGAATCACCGCTCTGTGCCAGCCATGAATGGGGCCTTTCTTCACCAGCCAGGGGCCAGCTCCACCCCTGCACAGCGCAGCCAGGGCTGGATGGGCACGGCCATCCCCGTCCTGCCGCTCGTGTGCGGCTGCCCGGGCACAGCCCTGGCGCTGGCACAGGACTCCGGTCACAAGGGGCTGCCTGCTCGGGACGTGCAGGACCTGGGCCGGCGCCTGCTCACTGGGGCCGGGTCCCAGGGGAAGGGGCAGGGCAGCAGGCGCAGACGGGGCCCAGCCCCCCCATGCCCAAGGGCTGCCCCCCCAGGGCCTGGGACTGCCCCAGCTGCACACGAGACCGGGCAGACACTGCTGAGGTGGCAGCAGCCAAGTGGGAATAAAAGGAGCTTCTGTCTGACCCCTGAAAGCCCCTCTGTCTGATGATGGCTTGTGCTGGCTGCTCCCAAAACCACAGCGCGGCCGCCTCCCGGCTGTGCCCGGCCCAGCCCAGCAGCGGTCAGCATCCAGAGCCGGGCGGCCACGAGCTGTGCTCCCTGGCCCTGCCCCAGCCCCCACAGGAGGGTGGCCCAGGGGACGCAGGGCTCGGGGCGCGGCTCAGCCCCAAGCACCCCCACACACTCCCCACCTGGGGCCGAGCATCCCCCCAGCCCCTGCCGTTGCTGGCTGCTGGGCAGCGCCTGCCTGGGCTCATCAGCCCTTACTTGGGCTCTGTGAGGACGTCGATGACACATTTCCTCTGCGGTCCCACCGTGGTCCAGTTCCTGGCCAGGCTCACCATGGCCCCGGCATCCAGCAGCCCGTAGCCGTAGGAGTGGCTGACTGCGGGAAGAGCAGGGTCAGCGCCGCCCCCGGGGCCCCCCCGCCTCCCGCGCCCCGGGGCTGCCGCGGCCCCCTCCCAGCACCCCGGTACCTTTGCGGCCGACCCCGTTGGTGACCCAGTCGTTGGCGTTGAGGTGGGCTGGCTTTGAGGTCTGCACCACCAGGTGCTGCATGTCCCGCCACGTCAGGTTCTTGCTGCGGGGAGAGGCGAGGCTCAGGTGCCAGCGCCCGGCCGGCCCCAGCCCCACGGGCTCGTGCAGGGCTCCCCAGCCCGGCCCCACTGTGCTCAGCCTTACTTTGCTTCCAGGGCAAGGGCGATGATGCCGGCAGCGAGGGGTGCCGAGGCTGACGTCCCTGTGTGCGACTCGGTGCACTTCTGCCTCAGGTCAGTCGTCACCTGCAAGGAAGGGCCCCGGGTAGGGGTTGCTGTGCCCCCGCCGCCGGCTCAGCTCCCACACGCTCAGCCCCGCAGACCCCGCGGCGCACTCACAATCTGCTTCTCGTTCTGGTTGCCACTGCTGTAGGTGGTGGCGAGGGTGGAGGAGCAGGCCTCGCTGTACCAGGGCACGTTACCGTACTGCGTGGTGCTGCTGATGGACAGCGTGTAGATGCTGTTGGTGTAACCGTCACAGTTGCAGCTGTCGTGCTCGCGGCCCCCGTTCCCGGACGCCCAGACGAAGATGGAGCCCAGCCCCCCTCGGCCCTAACAACAGAGGCACAGTGAGGACCGGTGCCCACACGTCGCCCGCGTCACGGCAGAGCGGAAGGCGCCACGTGGGAGCCAGGGCACAAGCAGACAGCCCTGGCCCCGCAGAGCTTGGGTCTGAGTCGGCAACACCGAGCAGACGCAGACGGGGCCCCAGGGATGTTCCCGGCCGGCTGCTGGCCTGGGCCCCGGCACAGCCATGCCCTGCTGCTGCCGAGTTACAGGAAGAGGTGGACAAAGCAGCTCTGCAGAGGCAACACAAGCAGAGGACTTTGCAAGAACCGGTGCCTTTCTCTGCTTGGCTGGCTACGAGGGGTTTGCGTACGTGGGACTTGCAGCTGCCCGGCAGCCCCATGGGAGCTCCACAGAGCGTTCCCAGCCAGCTGCTGAACCCCTGAACGCCACGGCTCCATTCACAGCGTGTGCAGCAGAGCTGGCACAGCACAGCAGGGGGATTCGCCAGCACACCCCACACAGCACGCCAGCATTTCCGTGCAGGGAATCCCAGGCAGAACACAGCACAGCTGAGCCACGTGGGCTGCGCCGCAGCCACACCACGACAGAGCTGACAGCAGCTGAGGACAGCGAGGGGAAGGACAGGCGGAGGAGAGGGCGAGCAGCTGGCACGGAACAAGGCAGAACCAGAACGGGACTCTGGGGAGGAAGGAGGGATGGTCCCCGCACCAGGCTTCCTGGGAGCTTCCTGAGCAGGGAGCACGGGTGGCAGGGGGAGCACCCTGCGCAGGAGGAGCCCTGACTCAGAGCCATCGCACAGGAAGAACCGGAAAAACCAACAGAGCCTGATCCCAGGGCTGGGCTGAAAGACGACTCACGGCGGGACGGCCGGGACAGCCGGGGCTGCCCGGCCACCCAGAGCCACCGGGGCAGGCACAGGAGCTCAGCTGGGCCCCAGCAAATTCTGCTGCTCACCTGGCTGACTCCTCGGAAGAAAGCCTCCTCCGCCAGCCGGGCTGGGCCATCCACGGTCTTGCCGTCGTCCTCTGGGCCCCAGCTGGCACTGTAGATGTGGATGTGGTTGGGATTGAGGCCCAGGGAATGGGCCTCCACTGCATCAGTCACCTCCCCATCCAGCATGCGCACGCCTAGGGCCAGAGAGCAGATGTCACAGGCGACGGGACTGGGCTGGGCGGCTGCGCTCCGCAGGGCAGCGGTGCCACTGGGGACGGCTCTCCGCCTGCTGCCGGCCGGTGCCGCGGGCTGTCCGCTGCCTTGGCAGCAGCGCCGAGGTCGCAGGCACCCGCGGAGCCGAGCACGGGCTCTGCACTCGATGCAGGACAGGGTGGCACCCACCTCCGATCCGCGCGTTGTAAGCCACGCCGACACCGCAGATCCCATTGTTGGCCACGGCAGCGACTTCCCCGGCGCAGCGCGTGCCGTGCCTGCAGGTAGAACAGAACCAAGGGCACTCGGCGGGGAGCGAGGAACACGGCGCTGGGTACCAGCTGCAGCCGGGGGCAGCGTCCAGGCCGCCTCCACCCCCACCCCTCCCCAAACCAGGCTGCCAACAAAGGCCTGCTGAGCCCACCCCGCAGAGCTCTGGGGCAGGGGGCACTCAACGGTCTGCTCTGGTTCCAGGCAGCCCCAAGGGATGCAGCTCGTGTCAGAAAGGGAGGCAGGGGGGTCTCCATGGGGCAGAAGTGCCATCACCCCGGCACCCTCCCAAAATCTGTCAGGGCTGATGCTGCCTGCTGAGTCCCTGCCGCATCTGGGCTCTGCCAGCCTCACCTGTTGTCATTCATCTGAGTGTAACGGGGCTGCGGGTCTGGGTCCTGGTCATTGACATCAAAGCTTGCCCCTGGATCCTGGAAGGCAGACCTGGCAGTCAGAGGCTGTGCCCTGGCCAGCAAGCCCTACCGCCCTGGGGCCATGCCTGCACCGTGTGCCCCAGCACGGAGCTGAGCAGGGTGCAGGCTCCAGGCCCACCACCGCTGCTGCCCCCCACACCCCCACAGCAGGCACAAGCCCTGTGCCATGCAGCTCTGGGGGTGCACTGAGCAGACACCAGCCCCTGCGCAGGCTCCTGTGCACCGCCCAGGGATTGCCCCACACTTACATAGTTGGCTTCTAAGTCAGGGTGGTTCTTCTCGATGCCATCATCCAGGATGGAAACCACAATGCCCTTGCCCGTGTAGCCCTGCTCCCAGGCCTGACGCACATTCAGGTCCCGCTGGTTGGTGTTGTACTGCCAAAAGAAGCCCTGACGTTGTCAGCTATGTCCAACTGCTGGCGCTGGGAGCGGGGTGTGCAGGCCCCTCCAGACCCATCTGTAAAGGCAGCCTTTGCCCTGCTCTCTGCTGTGCCGTGGGGGTGAGGAAATCCCACGGGAGTTTTGCACAGAGCACGGGGCTGGCTGAGGAGGGCGCTCAGAAATGGGGCTGAGTCCCAGAGGGTGCCTGCGTCCCACAGACACAGCTCCCTGTGCTGAGGCAGGCTTGTGCCAGCACCCGGGCTTGGTGCAGGGGCAGGCAGTGCAGGCACAGACCCAGCTTCTGAGACAGGCAAGGGGCAGCTGCCCCGACTGCCAGCGCCCCAGCAGGGCACATGCATCCTCTTCCCCAGTGACACGATGTAGGGCTGCGGCCTCAGCCCTTCCTCTTCCTCCTCCTCCTCCCCAGCCTGGCTGGCAGCAGCGGCCTGGCAGCCCTCCCTCGGGTGCCACCTCCCCCCCCCCCCCCAGCACTCACCAGGTACCACTGCTGAGGGAACTTGGGGTCAGTGGGCTCCATGAAAACGTCTCTCTTGGTCCTGCGCTTTGCCACCTGCTGCTCCAGCCAGTGCACCTAGGGCAGAAAGCGCGTGGGGCTCCCGCTGCTCCTGCCTGCCCTCCTCCCACCCGTGCCCTCCAGGGAGCCGCCAGCACCTCCCCGCATCGCCGCCACGGCATCCCAGGGGCCCGCCAGCCCCGGGTCCTCCCGGCCTCCCCGCCCGCTGCGCCAGCCCCGCTGACACAGGCTCTGCTCCAGCGGAGCAGGCAGGGCAGGGCACCGAGCTCCGCTGAGCAGCAAGAGCCTGGCAGCCGCCGGGCCGCACGCCCATTGTGCAGGGCTCAGGACGCCTGGCGAGCGCGCCCGGCCCCTGGGCCGCAGCCAGGGCACGGCGATCGCTGCCATCCTGCCATGCCGCTGGCTGTGAGGGCCCCACGAGCACAGCCGGCCGCCCGCCACGCTGCACCCACCTGCGGCTCCCGCGCCAAACGGCTGTGCCAGGGCTGGTGGGGAGAGAGGGAGCGCTTCACCACGCCGCTGTGCCGAAAGTGGTAGTAGTCGCCAAAAATCTGGAGCAGAGAGGAGCAGGATGGATGCAAGAGCACAGCCTCCCCAGTTCCCTGTCCCTCACCAGCAACCTGCACCCCAGGGCTGCCCGTGGAACCCCTACCCGCAGTGGCAGTAAGTCCCACACGGTCCAACAAAGCTGCTGCCCTGGTAGGGAGAGCACTGGTTTCTGACCTGTGTGTCAGTCCTGGGTCACAACGGCTTTTCTGCCCACCACCACCCCCCCGGGAGGAGGCAGCATCAGCCAAGGAGCTGGGCAGCACTGGTCCCAGCTCTGCCCCCACGCACGAGGGGGTGGCTCTGGGGAGGGACAGGACGTCAGCACAGCCCCAGCTGGCCCAGGAGGCCGCACAGCCTCCCTGCGGGTTATTTTTAAACCCTGAAGCCCTCTCCAGTCCTGCCATTTCCTCATCCCCTCCTGCACGTCCCGGAGGCTGGCCTGGCTGCAGCAGCCCAGCCCTCCCAGCCCAGCCGCCTGCTCGGGATGGGAGAGGGGCTGCGTGCCCCCCGGCCCCCTGGGCAGCAGCTGCGGGCAGGACCCCCCCACCCGGGCTGGCGAGGGCTGCGGGAGCACGGGGAGGGGACATCCCTCCCTCTGCCCACCCCAGACCCTCAGGCTGAGGCACAACAACTTGGTTACCTTTAAGGAAAGCCCAAAAGCTTATCAGAGCCCTGCAGATGCGACATGGTCCTGGCCACCGCGCAGCCAGCCCACGCTAAGCAGGGGGAGGAGGGGAGCCCTGCCCAGCCACGAGGCACCCGCAGCCCCAGGGCAGCAGTCCCGAAGTCCCGCACTTCGCCCGGAGGCTCCGCAGGGCGAGGGAACACACCCCCGACCTGCAGCAGGACCAGTGCACCCCTGCTCCTGCCCAGGGGCCGAGTGCCGGCATGACAAGCCCCTGCCCAGAGGAGCAACCACCTCCCCCCGTGCACCAGCCCACGGGCAGGACTGGGAACGGACTCAGCTCGTGGCAGCCCAGCGCTGGTGGCACAGGACAGCAGGAGCGGGACACCAGGGGCACAGCTTGTGTCCACGGCTCCATTGCCAGGGCAGGCTGCTGCGGGCAGGCGATGCCTCTGGCTGCCAGCACGTGGCCCCGCTCCCTTCCGTGTGCCTGCCCCTGGAGCAGGCTCTGTGGCAGGGAGGGAGCTCGTGGCAGGGACAACGCAGTGGGCAAGTGAGCCCACGCTGTGCCGGCCGGCACTATCCGGGGAAGCCACAGATCACACCGGCACCCCGAGGCATGGTGCCTGTGACGTGGGGCCTCGCTCCCTGTCACCGACCGGCAGCTGGGTGCTGCTGCTGCCGTGAGGGGAGGCTGAGACACGACCGCTCTGCAGCCTTCCCTGCAGGGCACAGGCAGGTGGAGCCCCGTGCAGCCAGCAGCCCGCCTGCCAGGGTGGCACCGCACCCCCAGCGCCCCCAGGGTCACGGGGGAGCACATCCCCACAGGACGCTGTGCCCCCTAGTCCAGCCTGGGATGCCCAACTGCTCGTAGCACTTGGGGCTGTGCTGGGGCAAAAAGCTTCCACGCCAGGCTGGCTCCCCCAGCACCCTCACCCCTCCAGGGGCACGAACAGAGCCCCGATTGTTCTGCCAGCAGATCTCGGCTCTGCCCGGTGACTGGGCTGGATTAGGTCTGCACACATGCTGCGGTAGCAGCCAGGAGCCGGCCAGCCCACATGCTGACACCCTAATCCCCCGCAGTCCCTGTCCTCAGCAAGGGCAGAGCCGCCCCCGGCCCCGCGCGTCCCCATGACGCCCACGAGCTGGGTGGCAGCGCCGACCCCATGGGGAACGGTGCCAGCTCACCCGAGATCAGCCCCAGCAGCGGTGCCTCCCCCCGTTACTGCCCATCTCCTGCTCAGACCTGTGCCTCCTGTGTCCCCCTCCTCTGCACCAGCCCTGGCGGCACAAACAACCGCGCTCCCACCTCACCAGGGCATCTGACCCTCGCCTCTGACCCACACCCCCCAGACACTGTCCTCTTGGTCAGCTGCAAGGCCACTGGCACTGGGCAAGCGGCCATGAGTTACAGACCAGGTCCCAGCACCTCCAGGCAGCTGCCGAAGCCCGCTGGCCCTCCCCTGGCCCTCCAGTGCTGCAGCCACTGCCCACCCAGGCTCTGCGGGCAGGGAGGACACCAGGCCGATGTGCTTCTGAGGACAGCATCCAGGCACCACGCGGGGGCTGGGATCCTCCCAGATATGGACCCCGGGGGCCTCTCCCTGGGGCACGGCCAGAAGCGCCCGCTCCTCCCCGCCTCCTCCGGGCTGCCTGCCGCATCCTGTCCCAGCCGCGCCAGCTCCCCAGGCCCCGCTCAGACACCCCCACTGGGGAGCCGGCTCCCCAGGCCAGCCTGGCCTCGTGCCTCAGGGCAGGCACCGGGACAGGCTCCAGGACGGGAGAAACGTGCTCGGGCCCACACCCCCTGCTGCAGCCTGAGCTGACGGCTCACTACAAGGGTCGTGCTCCTGCTCCGCCAGAGCTCGGCAGCTGGCAGGGCCAAGGAAAGGTGCCGGCCTCTGGCTGCGGGGCAGGTGGCGCGTGCTGCCCAGCCAGACCTTGTGCTGAGCCTCCCAACACAGCCCCAGGCTCTGCACCACACCGTGGGGCATCCGCAGGCAGGCAGAGACGTGGCCACAGAGCTTGGTGCCCCCTCGGCCCTGGCCCAGATCCCGGGGCCCCATGGCAGCAGACAGGACGGGTGCAGAGGCAGCACGGCAGAAAATGCCGTAGTGGAGAGCAGCTGAGCCCTGTGCCCCACTCCCAGCAGACTTGGCAGAGACCTGGCCCAGCTGGACATGCCCAAATCTCCTCTTATGGAGCAGGACACACATCTGTCCTCCAACACACACCCTGGAGGGCTTGGGGCTCTCCTAACCAGAGCCCTGCTGCCCCCCACAGCTGTGCCAGGGCTGCTCTCGGGCAGCAGGATGAGGCACCCGCTGGCTCCCGCAGCGGCCACCCTCCCCACGCTCCCAGCAGCTGGCTCACAGCGAGGTCCTGACACCGCAGCCATGAGTTGTGCAACTTCCTCTGGGATTTCACCCCTTGCTTCCTTCCTGCCAGAGCCAGCATGGCCCGGCGCAGTGCCTGGCTCACAGGGCTCTGGGACAGCGGGGTCCCTGTGCCGGGGGCAGTCACGGCGCCACAGCCCCTCGCAGCCCCAGCATCCCCACCGCACAGCAGGGTGCCGGCAGAACCGCGAAGGCTCTGCTTTGCTAGGCAAAGGAGAGCAGAGCTGCTCCCGCCTGTGGGGGCTGTCCCAGAGCCAGCCCCCTGCTCCACAGACCCATCAGGCCCCCGGGGCGGCAGGCTGGGCCTGGGTCGCACCCCAGGCTCCACGCGCTGGGCACCCAGCTGCCACCAGCCCAGGGCCCCACGCTGCCCACAGTGCGGTGCCCAGGACAGCACTGCAGGGCCCTGGGCAGCGGGAACAGCGCTGTGACAGCAGCTCAAGAGGTGTTGGTCAGCCAGCAGAGACAAGACACAACAGGGCCACACGTCCTGCCCACGGCACTGCAGAGCACAGCACCATCACTGCACTGACTGAGGGCAGAGAAAGCCGAGAGCGGTGGGGACCTGCTGACACAGGGCTTGTGAAGGGCAGCTCTAGGGCCAAGGACACATGGCTGCTGTCAAAAACCCTCAGGCTCCACTGAAGCAGGAGGCTGCACCACGCTCAGGCACCGCTCGCCATGGGGAGCATGGGCAGGAACTGGGAGATGCACCTGGAGCCCTTCCCTCCTCCATCAACGCGCAGCTCTCCCAGCTGCCTCGCCCCGAGATGGGCTTTTCCTCCTTCCACCTCCAGCAGGCAGAGCCTGCCGTGCCGTGCCACCAGGCTGTGTCGCTGATGGGGAGGCTGCGGCCCCAGCCAGCCACCACCACCACCGTGGGTGCCAGACGGCTGCAGTGAACCAGCACAAACACAGGGGCCCGGCCTCCCAGGCAGAGCCACCCGCCGGCAGTGGGGCTGAGCCCAGCCCCTGCCCATACAGCAGCAGAGCCAGCGGGGACACTGCTTCTGTGGGGAGGGGGAAGCGAGGGACTTACCGGGCCCAGGTTGAGGAATCCATGCTTCCTGGCCAGCCTGTCAGCCTCCTGGGGCCCCGCAGGGACGAGCACGGCCCAGGTGTTGGTGTAAATACGCTGGGCCAACACCTCTTGGGCCAGGAGAACAAGGGCAACCAGCAGAGTCCAGAGCAGGAGCAGCGAGCAGGGCCTCAGATCCATCAGAGTATCGGGGTTCCTCTACCGGGAGCACAAGGGTCCAGGCAGCGGCAGATCCGGCGTCCGCCCCGTGTCAGTGCCCTGCGGCCCCGCTCTGCCCCGCCAGCCCCCGCTCAGCCCGACAGACCATGGGGACGGAGCTGTGGCAGCGGGCGTGGGGCGGCCGGGACAGCAGCACAACCTGCAGGGAGATGGAGAGCGGTCAGATCCGGCCGGGACGCGGCCCTCCTCGCCCCGTGGGCCGGGCTGGGGGCTCCGCTGGCTGCACGCGACGCAGGGCCCTGCTGGCCCCAGGGCTGCCCGCGGAGCTCCGCAGCGGCCAGCCCCAGCGCGGAGCTGCTGTTTACCTCTCCTGTTGCCCAATGTGTACTTATGCTTTGCGCTCACAAACACGGGAGGCAGACCGGGAGGGGAGCCGGGCGCGGAAGGAGGCGAGGAAATGGAGGCTGTGCCTCCTGCTGCAGACAGGAGCCCCTTCTCCAACCCAGAGGGGTGGGTCTGGGCACGGAGCTCTGAGCAACCGGGAGGGGAGCCCTGCCTGCCCGGTGCCATAGGGGGCACGAGGAGATGCCCCAGGCTGCGGCTCCTGCCCCTGGGAGGGAAGTGCCGGCAGCGAGCTGCACCCTGCCGTGCCTGGGGCTGAGCTGTGGGCTGTGAGCAGGGACCAGGCCCGGACGGGCTGAACATGGGGAACTCTGGGCACAGTGGGGTGCTTCCGGGGCTATGGGGACACATGGGACGCCGGGATAGAACCACACCAGCTGCAGCAGGGGAAAACAAGAGGTTGGAAGGAGCAAAGCCAGCAAGAGCCTTTGCTCCCTGGTCGGCAGAGCCCCAGACCCCAGCACCTCATCTGCCAGCCATGGACCCAGCCGCGCCTGGCAGCAGTCACAAGCAGCACGCTGCCTGTCACCATCCGCAGCTCAGCTCTGCCCTTCCCCAGGAGCACAACGTGCTGACACCGGTGTGACTCATCCCCAAAAAGAAAGGAAACAGGGAAAGGGGTCCGCCGTCACCTCCGGCAGGCACACCGCAGCCGGGAGATACCTGGTGGCGAGAGGCCAGAGGTGGCCCTGCCAAGGCACCCAGAGCGGCCAGCACCCGCCGGAGGCCGCCGAGGAGCCCCAGTCCCCGGGTCGTGCCACGGCCCGAATCGCAGCGGGAAAGACTCCGTGAGCCCCGGGGAAGGGAAATAACGGGCGGCGAGGACACACGGCGCGGCTCCGCGCCAGCCCCCCGGCCCCTCCCGAGGGTCCCCGGAACCCGCGGTCCCCCTCACGCTCCCGGCGGGGCCGCTCCACGTGCGGACGAAGCCGCGGCGCCGCACGGCGCTTGGAGCCCGGCCGCCCGCAGCCCCGTGCCCGCGCCCGCCGGGGCAGGGCTGCCTTCCCCGCGCTGCCCGGTGCCCGCGGGCAGGAGCGGGGAGAGCCGCGGGCACGGACGGACGGGGGCCGGGCTCTGCCCCGCACCCGCAGCCCCGGAGCGATCGCGCCCGGCCCCGTCCCGGGGCTGCCGGAGCCCGGCGGCTCGCTGCGGGCCGAGCCCCGCTGCCGCAGGCCGCGACACGGCGAGCCCGGGGCGGCTGCACGGCTCCCCGCGGCCCGGCCCCGCCGCGGTCCGGCCCCGGCCGAGCGCAGCCCCGGGTGCGGCGCGGAGCGCTCCGGCCGCGCTCCGGGACGAGGGGCACCGGGCGGCGGCGGCACCCCCCCGCCCCCCGCCCCCCGCTCCCGGCCGGGCGGCGGCCCCGCGCGTCCCGCCCCAGCTGTCAAAGCCCGGCCCCGGCCCCGGCCCCGGCCCCGGCCCCGCGCCCTTACCGCGGCGGCGCCGCCCGCTCCCGTCCCGCCGGCGGCCCGGCCCTTCTGGCGGCGGCGCAGCGTCACGGCGCGGGGCAGCCCCGAGCGCCCGCCCCGGAGCCGGGCCCGGCCCAGGCAGGGGCGGCGGGGCGGCCGCGGGGCCGCTTGTTTACAGCTGTCAGCGCCGCCGCCCCGCCCCGCTCGGCCCCGCTCGGCGCGGGCGGCGCGCCCCGCTCGGCCCCGCTCCGCTCGGCTCGGCTCGGCCCGGCCCGGCCCGGCCCGCCACGGCCCGGCGCGGCGCAGCCCGGCCCGGCCGCCGCTCCGCCGGGCGCCGCCGGATGCCGTCACCGCCGCCCGCCCCGCCCGCACCGGCGCCGCCGCCGGCCGCGGCCCCCGCCGGGCCCCGGGGCGCCGCGAGAGCCGGGACTCGGGCCGCAACCCCCCGCCCGGCCGCCGCCGCCGCCGCCGGCCGGGGGCTCCCGGGGCCCGGCCCCGCCGCGGAGGGCGCCCGGCAGGCGGCTGCTCCGCGCCCCCGGGCGCACGGGCGGGCCGCGGGCCCGCACGCAGGGAGCGGCTCGGCCCGGCCCGGGGAGCGGGGAGCGGGGAGCGGGGGGGGCCCGGCGGCAGCGCGGCCTCGGGCCCGGCTGGGAGCGCCGCGGTGCGGCCCCGGG
This sequence comes from Anser anser, assembly GCF_964211835.1. Taxonomy (NCBI): domain Eukaryota; kingdom Metazoa; phylum Chordata; class Aves; order Anseriformes; family Anatidae; genus Anser; species Anser anser. The sequence goes on along the minus strand of NC_139730.1, from coordinate 351,743 downwards.
CTGGCGCGGAGCAGCCCGGCGGAGAAAGCGTCCGGGAGGCACCCGCGGAAGCCCAGGAGCGTTCGGGCTGGAAACCACCGGGTCCGGCCGTCGGAAAAAGCCTCCGCGGCCGATCCAGGTGCCGGGAGGAAAGGCGAGAAGTGAACGCCGGTCGTCCCGGCCTCGCTGCTTCCCAGACACCGACCCGCCGCAGTCCCCCCACACGGGGTCTGCGTGTCCAAGAGCGATGCGAAAGGCAGTGCGAGAAAAAAAAGCAGCAGAACCCCAACTGACCTGAATCCTGCACGCTTCAGAAGGGGCTTGGAGAAGCCCAGGATAGGAGCAGGTCGCACATCTCACAGAGAAAAGGAAGTCACCGAGATATCATGATCGAGATATGAAGCATTAGCAATCGCACAGGAAACAGTCACCTTGGTAACTGAGATGCCGAGAACAGCCCAGAAAATCTGGCACAGGGCAGTTTTCTTTGCTAAACTAGGTTAATTCTGCAGGGCAGCGCCCGGTTACAGCCCGGTGCCCGGAGCAGGGGCTGCAGGCCGCCCGGTGCCCCCCACAACTGCCCCAGAGGGTCCCGGCCGGCCGCGCGAGCTGCGGGGCTGGGGCAGCCTGGGGCCCTCGCGCCCTGCAGCGCTCGCTCCCGGCCTCAGCCGCGCTGCACAGCCTCCTGCTGCCCCGGGCCCTCCGTGTGCGACCCAGATATATGGGTCTGGCACGTCCCACGTCTGCCACTGCCCCCGCCCCTGCCCCTGCCCGGGCCTTACCTCAGGTGCCTCCTCCAGGAGCCGCGGGCTGCGCCCAGGCAGGGGACAAAGCTGCTCCACCTGGCCCTGCGGCACCTCGGGCTGTGGGGAGAGGAGCTGACAAAGGACCCCTTGTCACTTTATCTCGGTGCTCCAGGGCAGGAGAGCAGGAAGCACATCTCTCTTGCACAAACTGTTAGCCTTGGACAGGCACAGCCGATCGCCCCTCCTGCCAAAGACAACACCGCTCAGCTGGGAGCAGCCGGAGCGCAGAGCGGGACCTGCTGCCAGCAGCCCCCCGGGATCGGAGCGGCTGCTGACCCTCTGAAAGCTGGGGAGCTGCTCAGAGCTTCCTCCTCAGCTGCTGCCTGCAGGGGACAGTGGAGGGGTGCAGTAGTTGCCGTGGCAGGGTGTGCAAGGACCGCAAACCCTCCTCTCAAACGTCTCACTGAGTTTGGTGGCCTTTACTTGGTAGCATCAGCACACTCCAGGAGCTGCCGGGAGCTCTGTGTGTGACTCCCAGTGCACGGCACCCGCCAGCTGCCCAGCAGCTGCCCATGAGGCATCCCGTGCCACACGATGTCCCGTGCCACACAGTGTCCCATGGCTTGCCCTGCTGAGCCACACACCACAATCAATAGAAACCTACTTTCACAGAAAAATCAGGTCAATTTTTGGCTTTCTGTTGCAGAGATTGCACAAGCTCCAATGGTGACACCGCCCGTGGGCCAGTGCTTTGCGGTGGGCAGGGCGGTGGTGGGGCAGCACCCCTCCCTGCTCGCAGGCACCTCCAGCCTGAAGGTGGGCTCGGGGGCGCAGCAGGACCACCACAGTGCTGGGAGACAACCGGCAGCAGAGCGGAGAAGCTGGGGAGGTAGGGCTGGGACCCTCACAAACAGCTGAGAAAACCAAACAGAAGGCAGCGATGGCAGACGGACACCGAGAGGCACCCAATCGATCAGGCAGTGTTTACTCGCAGCACGGCAGCCCCGCGCCAGGCAGGCTCCGGGCCCCGGCGCGCGGGGCTGGGACAGCCGCGGGGGCTGCGCGCTGCGAGGCTCAGGAGGCTCCGCTCGCAGCCGCGCTCCCAGACACAACATCTGGCCGTGCTCACACGTGGGGGGCTGGGGATCCAGCCCAGACACCCTGACCTTGCCCCGCGGTGCAGCCTGCAGACAAACAGCGGCGGCACAGCATGGCTCTGTGACTTTATCTGCCTTCTGCCCTTATCATCAACAGCAGCGAGGCTGCCAAGGCATCACAACTGCAGCCCGCCGTGCTGCTGCCCCTGCTCTGGGCTGCGAGTCACAGCCACCACCTCCTGCCCCTGTTCGCTCTGTAACTGTCCAAGCAAAGAGATGCTCTCACCCGCCCTCAGCACGCTCAGCACGCTGCGGCGCCCACAGGAACACCCGTGCTGAGAGCCCACACGCAGCCCGCAGCGAGGCCGCCCTCACCCTGCTTGCCTCAGAGAGCCAGGAGGGCTCGCTCGGCACTGCTGCCAGCCCGCGTCCCCTGTCCCCGGAGGGGCGACGAGGACGGCTGCAGAGCTGCGGCACCTGGTGCAGCTGGCACAGTGCGGGCTCACTCTCCGGGCCCAGGACGGCACCACAGGACCCCCCCAGGGGGGAGCCCACAGCCTGCGCCTGCGGGGTCAGTCCCAGCCCGCTGTGGCTCCTGCCACGCCAGCATGCGGCTCCTTCAGGTGCCTGCGGCTCTCTGGGGACACGGGGAGAGAGGCACGTCACAGGATTAGGGCTGGTGCTTGCCACGGCTTCAACCCCCTGCGGTCACAGCACTGAACCAGCCAGTGAACGCACTTCCCCGTTTGCCGAGGCCTCGAGCTTAGCTTCACCTGATCAGGACGTTACGTGCTTTGTGCACGGGTCCCAAGCCTTCCTTTAACTGCTGTGCCCGATTGTTTCACCCACTGAGTCACGTGTTGAAGCTTGCTCCTTGCCATGGTGACACAGGATTCATTAGGAGGGAACACACCGTGATAACCACACACGAATATCTCATCTGATCATCAAATGCAGCGCAGGGAGCTGGCCCGGAGCTCTGATTGTCATCCAGACAAAAAGGCCAGGAACACCAGAAAGAGCTCTCACTTACCCCGGGTACTGGCTGCTGCAGGAGCACAAAGCTTCCCGCGCCGGGGCACCAGGGCACAGCACAAGCTGCAGGGCACGGGGGACGCCGCAGCGCTGGGGCCAGGCCGCGCACCGCAGCTCCTCCAGCGGCTACACGTGCAGCAGAAGCACCGGGGCCCTGGGGAGAGCCAACGGCTCCCTCCTGCTCAGCGGGAGCAGGTGTCGGAGGTGCCAGACCGCAGGCAGCGCCCTCACACCGCGCCACGGCAAGGGCTGAGCCTACAACGCTCGACGCTGGGCAGACGGCAGGGGCTGGCCCTGCACAGCCCCGAGTCTGGGAACCTCTTTGCGCGGGTCAGCGGCCGCGCTCCCGCCACAGCACGGGCAGGATTGGGTTCGCCCAGCGGGGGCTGCTGCCCCGCCCGGGCCTGCCTGGGGCGAGGGATTTCCCAGGAGAGAGCCTGCCCCGCCGCCAGCCTCACAGCCCTGCGGCCGCCGTGGGGACTCTGCCCCCGAGGAGCGGGGCCGGGCAGCTGCTGGGAATCAGCTCTGCCCCTGCCGGACCGGGAGCTGGGGCTGCTCAGTGCGGAGATGCAAAAGCTCAGGGGGATCTCATCAGTGCCTAAATTCCTGAGGGCGGGGCGCAGAGAGGACAGAGCCAGGCTCTTTTAGTGGTAGCCAGCGCCAGGGAAAGAGACAAGGGGCACAAGCTGGAACGCAGGGATTTGCCTGAACACCTGGAAGCACTTCTTTGCTTTGTGGGTGATGGGGCACTGACACAGACTGCCCCGAGAGGTGCTGGGGTCTCCTCCTCGGAGAGCTTCTAAAGCTGCCTGGACGCGGTGCTGCACACCCTGCTCTGGGTGGCCCTGCTGGAGCAGGGGTTGGACCAGAGGGACCCAGAGGTGCCTCCGGCCTCAGCCGTGTTGTGGTCCTGGGGGACTGGAGACCTGCGCTGGCTGGGCTAACCCTCCCGCAGGACGGCTCCCAGCCTGAAGCCAGGGACACCAAAAGGAAGAGCTCCCTGCGCTTCCTTCGGGATCGTGCTTCAGCGCCGCGCCCCTGGCTGGGAGAACACGCTTGCTTTTGGCTTTCCTGGCTGCCCACCTCCAGCAGCGGCCCTCCCATGGCTTGCAACAGACCCTTGGGGTGTCTGCGGGGTCACAGCAAGCACTGGCACGCGTGGTTAAAGCACGGCCCGTCCTCCTGCTTCCCAGAGCTTCTGCTGCAGGATGTGCCCCAGACTGAGTCCTGCACCGAGACTTTCCGGCACGTAAAACCTCTTCCTTTCTTCCAAGAAGGCAGCACGGAGCTGCTGATGTTGCCACCTGGTTTGCGGCACAGCTTTGCCCAACTTCAAGGAAAGCCTCATCTCCTGCGGCTGGGTGCTGGCGCTGGGGCAACCTCACAAAAGTCCCCGCCAGGTGTGCCCGGGGCGGCTTTCCTGCGTGAAACCCGGCTGGCGGGTGGGGGCACGCTTACGCAGGCGGCACTGGGCAGCTTCCAGAAAGCCCGTCGGGCTGCCACGAAGGGGCCGTGCCCACGGGCACTTCCCGACGCCTCCACACCGCCGGCACCGCGGGGGTGCCCGGGCAGCCTGGGGCAGCGGGGCGAAGCCCCACGGGAGGCTCCCGCTGCGCCCGTGCCAGCCCCGGCTTCAGCCGGCAGCCCGGCGGCGGCGGCGGGCACCCGGCGAGAGGCTGCCGGTGCCCCCCCCGCACGGGCCGAGGCTGGGCGCTCACCGGGGGCAGCCCCTGCGGGTGCCGCCGCCGGGCGCTGGAGCCGGGCCGGGGGGCAGCGGCTGCCCCGCGCTGTGCCGGGGCTCGGCCCCCCGCCGGCGGCAGCACGGGGGGGGGAGGGGGCCCGGCCCTCCCGCGCGGGGCCGCGCCCCCAGCAACCGCGGCCCGGCCCCGCCCCGCCCGGCCCCCCCCGCCCCGGGCCGCACCGCCCCCGAGCCGCCTTCACGGGCACGCCCCGCCCGCAGCCCCGGCGGCGCGCCGGAAGTGACCCTGGCGGCGCGGACCGTCACTTCCGGCCACCCGCGGCAGAGCGCTCAGGCTTCCGCCTCCGGCGCGCCGCCGGAAGTGGAGTCGCGCTTCCGGTGCGCCGCCGGGAGCTGCCACCGCCCGCCGCGTCCCGTCCGGTCCCGTCCCGTCCCGCCCCGCCGGGTCTCGCCGCTGCCGCCATGTCGGTGCCAAGCGCCCTGATGAAGCAGCCGCCCATCCAGTCCACGGCGGGCGCCGTGCCCGTCCGCAACGAGAAGGGTGAGCGGGGGGCGCCGGCGGGCGGCGGGGGGGGGCCCGGCGGCGGCGGCCCGGTAACGGCGGCCCCGCAGGGGAGCTGTCCATGGAGAAGGTGAAGGTGAAGCGGTACGTGTCCGGGAAGCGGCCCGACTACGCGCCCATGGAGTCTTCGGAGGAGGAGGACGAGGAGTTCCAGTTCATCAAGAAGGCGAAGGAGCAGGAGGCCGAGCCCGAGGAGCAGGAGGAGGAGGTCGCCAACGACCCCCGGCTGCGGCGGCTGCAGAACCGCGTCACGGAGGACGTGGAGGAGCGGTGAGTGCCGCGGGGAGGGGGCTGGGGGGCTGGGCACGGCTGTGCTGCAGGCAGGCTGCAGAACCCCCTCCAGAGACTGGCCGCGCGCCCTGCCAGCACCAGAGCCGCCCCGGGCTGTTGCCGCCGCAGGCTGCGTTGGGCTGCGCGGTGAGCTGCCCCGAGAGCCTGCAGGCACGGGGCCAGGGCTCAGCCCCGCATTCGGGTGCGCTTTGGGTGGTGCAGGCAGCCTCTGAAATAAAAGTTACCATAAAAGTTGCCATAACGCGCTACAGCTCGGTGCTGATGGAAAGACGGGGTTCTGCGTAAAACGTGCCCAGGGCAGAGAGCGGCCGAGTGCTGTTCGGGCTCTCCCGTGGAGTTGCTTCGGCTGTCAGGCCCAGTTAAGGGGAGGCTCCCCCAGGGAGCAGTTCGCTTCCCGCAGTCTCTTTGCACTTAGCGTACTGAATTTATCTGGGCTCCGTTGTAGGCTGGCACGGCACCGTAAGATCGTGGAGCCTGAAGTGGTTGGAGAAAGCGATTCTGAGGTGGAGGGCGAAGCGTGGCGCCTGGAGCGAGAGGACACCAGTGAGGAGGAAGAGGAAGAGATCGACGATGAGGTACGCTCGCGTTGCTGAACAGGGGTAGCCCGGAGAGGTCCCCGAGCGCCACGGCTGGAATTGCATTCGTACGGATGGGAGCTGTCTGCGGGGACCGAGCGAGGGCCGGCACTGGGGTCACAGCAGCGGCAGCGTGACGCTGGCTCGGGGGTTACGGGGTGCTGGGGGAGGCCGCCCCCACCCTGCAGGGTGGGCGATCTCACAGCCAGCGAGTTCGGAGCACCGTGCTCTGCACGGACAAGGGAGAAAGAAGCAGGAGCAGGGCTGACTGCGCGCGATGCGTCTCCGTTAGGAGATCGAGCGTCGGCGCGGGATGATGCGCCAGCGAGCGCAAGAGAGGAAGACCGAGGAGCTGGAGGTGATGGAGCTGGAAGACGAGGGCAGATCTGGAGAGGAGTCCGAGTCAGAGTCCGAGTACGAGGAGTACACAGACAGCGAGGATGAAATGGAGCCACGGCTCAAACCCGTCTTCATCCGCAAGTAGGCGCCAGGGCGGGCAGCTGGGGGCTGCGCACAGATCCTGCTCCTGCGGCAGGGGAGGGCAGAGAGCTGCGGCGTCCTGACAGGGCACGGCTGGGCCTAAGCGGCAGCGCGGTTCCAACGGGGCTTTGGGCAGGTGCAGCGCAGTGGGAAGCGAGCAGCGAGCTCTGCCGTGTTCCACAGCCACGGGCAGGACCTTCTGCCGCCTGTGCGTGCCTGCGGCCGCAGGGGGAGCGGGCCCTGGGCTGGGCAACGCCAGAAATGAAGTAGCTCGCCAAAAGGCTGAAGGTTTCCGTGCTCCGTGCCTGCAGGAAGGACCGAATCACGGTTCAGGAGCGAGAAGCAGAAGCCTTGAAGCAGAAGGAGCTGGAGCAGGAAGCAAAGAGACTGGCAGAGGAGAGGCGCAAATACACGCTCAAGGTACCACAGGGCGGGCTGGGGTCTGCGTGGGGCAGGCAGTGCAATGGGCTGAGCTCGGTCCTGCCTCCAGATCGTGGAGGAGGAAGCGAAGAAGGAGCTGGAGGAGAACAAACGCTCGCTGGCAGCACTGGATGCCCTTGACACTGACGACGAGAACGACGAGGAGGAGTACGAGGCCTGGAAAGTACGTGAGCTGAAGCGCATCAAACGGGACCGTGAGGAACGAGAAGCGTGAGTATTGTGTGCTCAGGCAGGAGGGGAGTGCCTGCACCCCGCGGGGCAGGGGACAGTCGGGGCGTCTCCTCCCGACCCCCTTCTGGCAGCGCGTTCTTGCCTAGAGAAAGCGTCCAAAGCCCTCGGGGTGCCGTTGCTCCGTTACGGAGCCGGTAACGGTGACCCCTCAGAAGGGCCCCGGTGGCAGCGGCTGCCCTGTCTGGGGGCGCTGGGGGCGTGGGGCTCAGGGCTTTTCTCCTGCCCAGCATGGAAAAGGAGAAGGCGGAGATCGAGCGGATGCGGAACCTGACGGAGGAGGAGCGCCGCGCCGAGCTGCGGGCCAACGGCAAGGTCATCACCAACAAGGCCGTGAAGGGCAAATACAAGTTCCTGCAGAAGTACTACCACCGCGGCGCCTTCTTCATGGTGAGCGCTGCGGCCAGAGCCCGGTCCCACGGCGGGGCTCTGTGGGGGCACGCGGCTGCCATGGGGGCGCTTCCCCTTGCGGTGCCCGGCCCAGGGCTGGGCACACGCGTGGGACAAGGGCCAGCCCTCGGTGGCAGCGCGGCTGGAGTGAGCAAGGTGACGTGAGCCGCCCGCCAGGAGTGGCGGGCCAGGGAGAGCAGCAGCACGGCCTGGCTCGTGCCGCCTGCTGGCAGCTCTGCGGAGCTCTGAGGTTGGGCGGGACCGCAGGTGCTGCGGCAGTCCCGGAGCGGAGCGGCGGCTGCTGGGGGCCCCTCTCTGCTCCTGGCGCCTGCTGGAAGAAGCTTGCAGCTCAGGCGGGTGTGTCCTTCCCCCGCAGGATGAGGACGAGGAGGTGTACAAGCGGGACTTCAGCGCCCCGACCCTCGAGGACCACTTCAACAAGACCATCCTGCCCAAAGTCATGCAGGTGAGTGCAGGGGGCTGACCGGTGGGGCGTGTGCGTGCCGGGGGAGGAGCCATGGTGCGGCAGGACAGGGTCCCCGTGGCTCCCCGAGGGGCCGCTCACCGGCTTTCCCGCTCCCAGGTCAAGAACTTCGGGCGCTCGGGGCGGACGAAGTACACGCACTTGGTGGACCAGGACACCACCTCGTTTGACTCCGCCTGGGGCCAGGAGAGCGCCCAGAACACCAAGTTCTTCAAGCAGAAGGCGGCGGGCGTGCGGGACGTCTTTGAGAGACCCTCGGCCAAGAAGCGGAAAACGACCTAAGGAGGTGCGCGGGAGGCGTCCCGAGGCTGACCGCCGGGCGGGAAGGTGCTGCTGTGCCGGCTGCCCGAGAGCCTGAGCAGGAACAGAGGGGACAAAGCTGCCGGGCCGCGCTGCGCCGTTCCTGTGCCCCTGCTCCGCACCCTCCCCGGCGGCACCGTCCGCCCGCGCCGCGCAGCCGCGGCCTTCTCCACGCCCGGCTCCCGCGGAGGCTGCCGCCCGCCCGAGCCGCCCAGCCCCGGCTGTGTCACCGCCCCCCCGCCCTGAAAGCGCCTCGGCAGCGCCGGGCACGGCCGTGCGGGAGCACCGCACCCCCTGCCCCCAGCACCCCCACCTGCAGAGGAACTCGCGGACTTCTGTGTCTGCTCCGTAGCATCTCCCTGCGCCCTGAACCCCCCCGTTACCAGGTCGGGCCCTCTTCTGGTTTGGAACAGCTGTAACGACGTTTCCTAACCCTGTTTCTGCGGGGCTTGGCTTTTCTACCCGGGCGGTGGGAGGGGATTGTTTTGATTAAAGCAATTTTTTTCCTAAGACTCGCGGTAGCGGTGTCTGTGGAGGAGCCCGCCAGGCGCTCGGCTGCCCTCCGTGCCTCGCTCCAGGCGCAGATGTGCCGGTGCCCCCCCCGCAGCGCTGCCCCTGCCCCGCCAGGGCAGCAGCACGGCTGCAGGGGAGCAGCGTCCCCACAGTGCCAGCTCCCCTGCCCAGGAAAGGGGAGGGCCCCGCGTTAACGGGTGGGACGCAGGTGCCGCTGTCACCGCTCCTCGGGACTTCCTGCCTGCACTCAGGGCTGGGGCAGGTACCCAGGGGCAAGGCAGGGGCTGCTCCACGCTGGTCCCTGCCTGGCGCTCACGTCCTGGGTCCGCAGCCGCCTGCACGTCCGGCCTTCAGCTGCGGCTGGCCCACAGAGAAGGAAGCAGCAGCGGCGCTCTTGCGGCCGCCCGGTGCAGCCTGGCGTGTGCGCGCCCTGCTCAGGAACAGCCCAGCCCCTCGCAGCCCGTCCCCGGGAGGAGCTCGAGCCCGGTGCCAGCCCCGGGGCAGGCTGACTCCTCTGTGGGCAGGGACCAGCGGCTGCTCTCTGGCCGTGGGGCGCAGGGCGGCCACCACACATCTGCCCCCTGTGCTCGCCAGGGCCGGGCGCCCTCTGGAATCTGCCCCCGGGGGAAGCACTCGGCGCTGCGCGAGCCACAGGAACACCTGCTCCCGCTGGTGCCTTTATTCAATAAGTTAACGCGCCTCCTCTCCAGCCAGGCTGCGTCGGGCGAGAGGCCGCTCCCGCAGCAGGGGACGGCAGCGCCGGCGCAGCCGCGGGGCCCACGCTTAGTTGGTGAGGGTGATCAGCGCCTCCACCACGTTGCCCATGTGCTCCCGCAGGCTGCGCTCCGCAGCCGCCCGTGAAATCTCCATCTCATTCATCTGCAGGAAGACAGCCGCCGCCCGCTGCAGCAGGCACCAAACGGCCGCAGGCCCAGCCCGGGCAGGGCTCGGCCCGCCTGGGGCGCCCCAGCCCCGCACCGCCGGGATTCCCCAGCCGGGGCGGTGGCGGCCCCCGGACACCGGGCTGGGGACACGCTGCCCCCCGGCCCCGCCCCCACTTACGATCAGCTCCAGGTCTTCCTTCTTGATGGTGACTTTCGCCAGCTCCTTCTCCCTGCAACGAGGCAGCGCCCGCCGCCGGTGAGGGCCGGGCCTCCCCCCTTCGCCCGGGCACGCTCCGCGGCGGGACGGCTCCGGCTCCCCCAGGACGCGGCGCCGGGGCCGCTCCGTTACCTCTCCTGCTTCGCCTTCTGCTCCCGGGACCGCCGGTCTCCGATCACCGACATGGCCTGGCGGGACGAGCGCGGTCACGGCGGGGCGCGGCACCGGGCGCGGCACCGGGCCCCCCCCCCGGCCCCCCAGGGGCCCCCCGGGACCCCCACCCCCCCCGCCGCCCCCCCCGGCCGCACCGTCTCGAGGTTGGAGCTCTGGATCTCCTTCTCCTCCGCGTAGTCCGTCACCCTCTCCAGGTCCGCCGCCCCGCTGTCGTGCTTCCGCGGCTTCTCGGCCGGCCGCCCGCCCGCCCCGTCGCTGCCGCCGCCGCCGGAGCCGTTGGGCTCGGTCTCCAGCTCCAGCTCCACGTCCCCCTCGGCCGCCATCGCGCCGCCTGCGCGCCCGCTTCCGGCCACGTGACGGCGGCGGAACCAACGAGAGGGCCCCGCCGGGCGGGAGCGGCGCCCCCGGGGCCCTGGGGTGCGAGAGCGCCCCCGTGCGGCGGGAGGCCGGCGGGCGGTGCCGGGGGGCCCGCAGGGGCCGTGCGCTGCTCCCCGCCTCGGTTCCCCCGCCTCGGCCCCCCCTCACCGGCACTTCCCCGGCGCCAGCCATCGCCACGGCACCGGCAGTGCCACCGTGTCCCCACAGCCCCCCGAACACAGCCCCCCCAAAAACACACACACCCCAAACACCCCCCCCAAACAACCCCCCCCAAACACAGCCCCCCAGCACAGCCCCCCCACAGCCCCTCAGGGCCTCGCCATGCCCGTGAGCGACCCGCGGTGAGGGGCTGCGGGGGCTCAGCCGCTAATCCCCCCCGGCCCGCTCCCCGGAGCAGATGGCGGGGCGGGACGAGCCGACAATCCCCCTAATCCCGCCGGGGCAGCGGGGCTGAGCCGGGCCATGGCGGGCACGAGGGCATGCGGCCGCCTCCTGCACTCGCTGCTGGGCCAGGTGGGACCCCTGGACAAACAGGGGGGCCGGGGCGGGGGGCCGCGGGTCTCCGCTGACTGCGCTGCCCCCCCCAGCTGTGCTGCGGGTGTGGCTGCAGCCCCTGCCGCGGGCTCCGCGTGTCCACGGGCACCCGCGTCCTCTACACCCTCCTGCATGTCCTGGCCTCCGCCGTGTGCTGCCTCATGCTGTCCCGCACCGTGGCACAGGCCGTGAGGGAGAAGGTGAATGGCGGAGCTGGGCGACCCCGGGCGCTGGGGGTGCTGGGGGTGCTGGGGGGGCTGGGAGCAGCGCGGGTGCTGGCGGTGCCAAGGAGAACGGGGAGCCAGGGGCACTGCAGGTGCGGCCATTGCCCGGAGCGTGGTTGTGCCGGGGATGGCGAGGGCGTTGGGGGTGCTGGGGGCATCAGGGGTCCCACGGTGCTGAGGGTGCGGGGGGTGCCAGGGGTCCCCGCAGTGCGGGCACACCGCCGGTCCCAGCCCCTTGCCGTGCCCGCAGGTGCCCTTCTTGGCTGTGCTGTGCCAGCACCTGCCTGGTGGCACAGACTGCGAGCGGCTCGTGGGCTCCTCGGCCGTGTACCGGGTCTGCTTCGGCACCGCCTGCTTCCACCTGCTGCAGGCCGCCCTGCTCCTCAATGTGCGCTCCAGCACAGACTGCCGCGCTCAGCTCCACAACGGGTACAGACCGGGGAAGGGGCTGGGGGCTGCCGGGGCTGCTGGGCGCCCCCGTCCTGCATCTCGCTGCCCCGCAGGTTCTGGTTCCTGAAGCTGCTGGTGCTGGTGGGGCTCTGTGCCGCCAGCTTCTTCATCCCCGAGGACGGCTTCATCCGAGGTGCGTCCCCCGCCCCGCCCAGGCCAGCCCCTGCCCGTAGCCCCAAGTCCCCCCCGCGTCGTGCCAGCCCCACCACCGCCCTCTCCCCCTGCAGCCTGGCACTACACGGGCATCTGCGGGGGCTTTGCCTTCATCCTCATCCAGTTGGTGCTGATCACCGCCTTCGCGCACACCTGGAACAAGAACTGGTGAGTGCCGGTGCGGCCGGCTGGGTGCCCAAGTGCCCCGGGCTCTCACCCCTGTCCCGGCAGGCTGACAGGCGCTGCGCAGGACAAGCGCTGGTACCTGGCCGTGCTGCTGGCCACCGCCGCCTTCTACACCCTCGCCTCTGCCGCCTTCTCCTTCCTCTACAAGTACTACACCCACCCGGCTGCCTGCCAGCTCAACAAGGCGCTGCTCACCGTCAACGGCAGCCTCTGCGGCATCGTGTCCTTCATTTCCATCACGCCCTGCGTGCGGCTCAGTGAGTACTGCACAGCGCCACACGGCACGGCACTGCCTGGCGAGGTGCAGGGCTAGCTGCATCCCAGCACCGGGAGGGCAGCTGCAAGCTCCCAGCTCAGCACAAGAGCAGTGGGCACCTGGGGAGGCCCCAGCTCCTGCTGGCCCCATTCCGTGCCTTGGCACAGGGCTCTGGGCAGGAGACCCACAGGAGGGGACTGCCTGGAGCCCACACGAAGCCTCTGACCCCTCCCCTTGCAGAGCAGCCGCGGTCAGGGCTGCTGCAGTCCTCCATCATCAGCTGCTACGTGATGTACCTTACCTTCTCTGCGCTGTCCAGCCGCCCTCCGGAGAGAGGTGAGTGGTCCCACCTTCTGCGGACAGCCAGCTCTTGGGACACGACCCCCCTCTCTCACCTCCACCTCCCTGCAGTGCTCTACAAGGGGCAGAACCTCACCGTCTGCTTCCCCGGCACCCGGCAGGATGAGCTGCAGACAGAGGACACAACCGTTGCTGTCCTGGGGGCTGCCATCATGTACGCCTGCGTGCTCTTTGCATGGTACGTGTGCCCGTGGCACGGGGTGCGAGGGTACTCGGCATGTCGCAGCGCACCCAGAACTGCCCCTTGTTGGGCACAGCCAGCTCAGCACCGTGTGGGGACCCTGTCCCCAGCCTGTGGCATGGCCGGAGGAGCTGGGTTGTACCCAGAGGCATCTCCCGATGGGCAGGGGCAGCGTAACGTCCCCACGCCGGGCACAGCAAGTCTGCTGCTGCTGTGTCGATGCCAGGTGATGGATCCCTGGGGTGGGCTGGGGCTGGCGCATTCCCTTGCGTTACGCCCTCTGCCTCTCTCCCGTGCACAGTAATGAAGCCTCCTATCTTGCCGAGGTCTTTGGGCCCCTCTGGATGGTCAAAGTTTACAGCTTCGAGTTTAAGGTGAGTATGGACGGTGCCCGCCCCCACCTGTGCCCCACATCCTCCTGCCACAGACGCAGCGCCCAGAGCCCTCCTGAGCCCCAGTTCCAGCCCCGGGGCAGAGGCAGGTTTGCCCAGCTCAGCTGGGGACTCTCCCGTGCTTACCCAGTCTGCGCCAGCTCCCTGCAGCCGGGCAGCTGTGGCACCAGCAGGGCCAGCTCAGTCCAGATGCTGCGGGGCTGCCCGAGTGGGGCAGCAGCTGTGGGGCTGGGCTGCCCCAGCAGCAGCAGGGAGGGGTGGCCACAGGTCCCTGCCTTTTCCCCCGCACCATCACCAGCTCGCCTCTCTGGCTCTCTACAGAAACCTTCCTGTTGCTTCTGCTGCCCAGAGAAGATGGAGGAGGAGCTGAGAGGTGAGTGCCAGCAGGTCGGGGAGAAGCTGCAGAAACATAAACGTGGGCACCAGCATCAGACCCCAGGGGTGCTGGCCAGGACAGGGTGCAGGAGCTGTTGTTATCTTGCACTCTCCCAGGTGCAGAGCAGACGTGTGAGCAAGAGGAGCCTGCCAGGGGACAGTGCCTTGTCCAGGATGAGCAAGACCGGGTGGTCTACAGCTACTCAGCCTTCCACTTTGTCTTCTTCCTTGCCTCACTCTACGTCATGATGACCCTCACCAACTGGTTCAGGTAGGGCTCAGGGTGCTGGCCAGCCCCCCCCCCCTTATCCTTGCTCCTTTTCCCTAACTCTGGTTGAACCACCCTGCCCAGGCTGCCCACCAGCACTGTCAGCAGCCAGCTCTGACCCGCTCACGGTGTGGCCGTAGCCTGGTGCTTGTCACAGGCGGTTCCACGTCGGGCCAGTGTCACCAGTCCGGTCGTGTGCTGGGCAAGCGTAGGGCTCTGTGCCTGCAGACCCGCGCTGCTTTGTCCAACAGCCCCTGCCCAATCCCCAGCGGATGCCGGGGTCACCTCTCTTGGTGTCCCTCGGGTGCTGACACCTGCCCTCTCCCACCAGCTATGAGAACGCGGTGCTGGAGACCACCTTCACGCATGGCAGCTGGTCGACGTTCTGGGTGAAGGTGGCTTCATGCTGGGCCTGTGTCCTGCTCTACCTGTGGCTGCTGCTGAGCCCCCTCTGCCTCCACGGCTCCCCCCAGCACCGGCGGAGCAGCCCAGCCTTGCGCGTCCTGCGGCGGCGACGCGCCCCACACCGTATCAGTGTCTCCACGTAGTCCCTGCTGGGACGGACTGCGCCTGGCCCCGTGCACCGGTCATGCCGTGGTCCTGTGCCCGGGCCCCTCTTGACCTCGTGTCCCAGGAAAAGGCAGCATCAGAGCACCGCAGGGGGATCGAGGAGGTGTGTGCTCTGCTACACCAGCTCGCAGGGACGCTGGTCCTGCATTGAGCTGCAGCCATCGAGGGGCCGGCCTGAGACCACCTGGGTGGCGGGTGCTCAGCCTCGGCTACAGCTGTGGCCCCTCCAGCTAGGGAGGCAGCTCCTGCCCATGCACACTTCTGGCATCGCTCCTGCCCTGGCCTGGGGCCTGCCAGGAGAGCAGCACTCTGCGCTGGCCACCTCCACTTCAGCTCGCCTGCCTGGCCGTGTGGTTATTGTAAATAGCTCCTTGAATACATTTTTTTTTTTAATGTAAAGCTCTGAGTTAAGCCTATGCCATCTGCCCCACATGCACACAGCAGCCATGGGTCTGGGCACGGCAGGTGCCAGCAACACCCCAGCAGCCCCCAGCCCTGCGGGGGCATGGAGCAAGGGGCAGGGGCCTGGCCTGAAGGGGAGCAGCCAGGGAGCGCCCTCGGTCCTGCCCCAGCTCACAGCCAGCACCAGGCCCTGCGCCCAGCCCTGGCACCAGGGCTGCTCCCGTCCCCACCTCCACCTGATCCCCGCGCCCACTCCCCCCCAGCTGCCCCTCTCCCACCACCGCAGTCACACCACGCTCCCATTCTGCTCGCCGCGGCCGAGCCCAGCCCCGCCAAGAACGGACGGACGGACGGACGGCCGCTGCCCCCGGCACCCGCCCGCGCCCGGAGCGAGCCCGGAGGGGCCGGCGGCCGGAGGGCGCGGTACGAGCGCGGCCGCAGGAATGCGGGCCGGCCCCGGGCCCCCGCCCCGCCCGCAGAGCAAACACGGCGGGGGCGGCCCCGGCGGGGCCCCGCTGCCGCCCGACGGGGGCCCCGCGCGGCGGCTCGCGCCCGACCGGGACCGTCGCGGGTCCGCCGGCGCCCCGCGCCCACCGGCCCCAGGAGCGGAGCGGGGAGGGCCCCGTCCCGCCCGGAGCGGGGCTGCCCGGGGGCTGCCGCCCGTGCCCCCCCCCCCGGCCATGCAGGGGCACGGGCGGGGCGCGGGCGTCGCGCGGCTGCAGCAGCGGCTCGGGGCCGCCACGCAGGTACGGGCGCGGGGCGGGGGGCGGCTGCGGCCCCGGGCTGCGCCGCCGGTGCCAGCGGGACTCTGCCCGCCCAGGAGAACACCCGTCTGCGGCGCACCCTGCGGCAGGCCGAGGCCGGCGTCTCCCAGCTGCAGGCAGAGCTGGAGCGGCTGCGGAGGGACTTCGGGCAGCGGGCGCAGCGGCGCACGAGGTGGCACGCGGGGCGCGGGGGGCGAGGCGGGACCCCAGACCCTGCCCCACGGCTGCCCCACACAGCCCTGGCCGTAGCCAGGACGGCCCCGGTGCAGCCCCGGGCTCGTGCTGGGCCCGGGGCCAGGCTCCCGTCGGGAAGCGCTGCCCACCCAGCTGTGCTGCGAGCACCGGCAGCCGTCGGGAAGCCCGTGCAGAGCAGCTGGCACGTCCCCACCGGCCTGCTGTTGGCCGCCCCTGTGACACCGGGTGTCCCGGGGCCGTCCCAGCACCTCTGCCAACCCTGTGGGGCCGGGGCTGGAAAGCTGTGGGCAGCCCCAACCTTCGGAGGCCCTGCCATGAGGATGCTGTGTCCCTGCAGAGAGCAGCAGGCCCTGCGGGAGCTGGTGGAGGAGAACCTGGCCTTCACGAGCTACGTCAGGATGCTGCAGTACGTAGGAGCCTGGCAGGGAAGCGGTGGCAGGGGACAGCTGCGGGGACCAGCTCCTGTCCCAGTCCCTGCCAGCCTGGGGCTCAGGCTGCTCCTCCGGGCAGGGCGACGAACAGGAGCCTGTGCGAGAGCAACAGCAGCCTGCGCTCGGCCCTGCTGCTGGGCTCCTGCCTGGGCCCTGGAGCGGTGAGTGCTGCGCAGCGCAGCAGGGAGGGCAGGGACGTGGGCGCTGCTGGGGTTCCCCGCTCGCCCTGCCCGTGCCCCAGCCCAGGTGGGTCCAGCACGGGGGCTGCAGCCGGCACCCAGGGACCAGCCGCAGCCCCGGGTGCTGGGAGTGGTGGACGGCCCCCCAGGAGCCCCTCCGCACTGATGCCTTCCCTACAGCCACCGCCCCCCCTCCAGCCCCGCAGCCCCCTCGCTGACCCCTCACCCTGCCTCCCCGAGGATGCCCACAGCAGGTGAGCAGCGGGTGCAGAGGAGCAGGGACAGCTGTGGCCGCCCCTCCCTGAGCGCTGCCCTGCGCACAGGTACAGGGGGGGCAGCTCTCCACGCCCCCAGCTCCCTGCCACAGGCCCCCGGCAGAACTCAGCCTCCAGCACGGACACAGCCTCGCTCAGCGACGCCGGCAGCTGGAGCTCGGAGGACGCGCGTCCCACCAGCCCCTGCTGGGACACCCAGGTGAGGCCCTGCCCAGTGCCCCAGCTGGGGAGGGGGATGCCGCTCTGCCTACCCATGGCCCCCAGCCCACCCCACGGGCTCAGAAGCCCTGTTGTGATATTTGCCACCCTGCAGGACCCTGCGCCCCCGGCAGAAGGCTGCTGCCAACCTGCGCAGCACTGCTGCAAGAGGAAGCTCCCTGCCTTTCCACCGGAGGTAACCAGCAACGCCCCATCCGGTGCTCGCAGCCCAGCTGGGGAGGGGAGCGGGGGCACCCCCGCTGCGCCGTTCTCCCAATGCCCTCCTCCCCCCTTTCCCCAGGGATCCAGGGCAGCAGAGGAGCCTGCTCCCCCCTGCCCCATGTACCGGCTGGTGCTGGCAGGTGACAGCGGCACAGGCAAGTCCAGCTTCCTGATGCGCCTGTGCATGAACGAGTTCAGAGACGTCTCTGCCACACTAGGTACCAGGGCTGAGGTGGAGGGGCAGGGGCACAGGGAGCCAGGCCTGACTGCTCCTCCTGGCAGGGGTGGACTTCCAGATAAAGCAGCTGCTGGTGGATGGGGAGCAAACTACACTGCAGATCTGGGACACAGCAGGGCAGGAGAGGTGAGCAGAGCCAGCCAGAACCTTGCCCGCCTCCGGCATCCAGCCGGCAGGGCTGGCAGGTCCCCACAGCTGGCCCCGGGCTGGGCGGGGGTCTTGGCCCCCCTGCAGTGACAGCCCTGCTGCAGGTACCGGAGCATCGCCCAGTCCTACTTCCGCAAGGCCCACGGCGTGCTGCTCCTCTACGACATCAGCTCCCAGAGCAGCTTCCTCAGCATCCGCCAGTGGATTGAGGACATCAAGGTAGAGGGGAGGATCCGACAGCCCCTGTGGAGCAGGGCAGCAGCCCTGGGGCTTCCCTGGGGAAGGCTGTGCTGAGCCCCAGATGGTGCTGTGGGAGTAGCAGCAAACCTGCTCCAGCTGGGCCGTTTGTGGAGCAGTGTCTGGGACCAGCCAGGCCTTGGGGAGCACCTGGACCAAAAAGGGCAGAGCCCTGCAGCCCCAGAGGTTGCTCGAGCCAGGCTGTGCGCCCCAGAGCCACGAGCTGCTCCTCGCTCCAGCAGGCTGCTGAGACAGCGCTCCCGCTCATGCTGGTGGGGAATAAGACTGACCTGCGCCCCGGCCTGCCGGAGGCAGCAGGGGTCCGCACGGCCCACGGGCAGAAGCTGGCCATGGTGAGCAGCCACAGCTCAGGACAGGGCCTAGGAGGGCCGGGACCTCCCCCCAACTCGCCTGCTCTCCCCCAGGCCCACAACTGCCTGTTCTGCGAGACCAGCGCCAAGGACGGCACCAACGTGGTGGAGGCTGTGCTGCACCTCGCCCGGTGAGCAGCCCTGCGTGCCGGGTGTGCCGCGCAGCGCCCGGGCAGCGGCCCTGGCTGACGGCACCGCGCTTGGCCCCGCAGGGAAGTGAAGAGGACGGCGGGCTCGAGCAGCGGCCACGGCGTCCGCCTGGATGCGAGCATCCCTCCCCCGAGGGCAGCTCCGCGCTGCTGCAGGGCCTAGCGCAGGAGGCGGGCGGGCTGCAGGACACCGCCCGCCCCCGGCCCCGCCCGGCGGCTCCCGGCCCGCCGCGCCGCCCGCTGCCCCCGCAGCTCCCCCGGAGCCGCGCCGCCTCCCTGCGAGCGGCCCCCGGAGCCGCCTGCTCGGCCCCCACTACAGCTCCTTCCACCCCAGCCGCAGTCCTCCGCTGGTTTCATTCCTCCGGGCTTCCAGCGCATCCCCGTCCTTCCGCCGTCCCCCAGGCGTCTCCCCTCGCCTGCCCCGCCCGGGCCCGGCCCCCCCCGCTCGCCCGCAGCCGCGGTCGGGGTCCCCCGAGGCGGCGCCCGCGGAGACCTGGCAGGCTGCGCCCTCCCCTCCCGGCCTCATCTTTGTTTCTCACCGTGAGGCTGCGGCCGCTCCGCGGCGGCGCTGAGCCCCTCCGTCCATCCGCTCAGCGCCGGGCGCGGCCGGGGCCGAGGCCCCACCGGGCAGCCCCGCGGCGCGGCCCCATCCCGCCCTCCGGGCGGCTCCAGCCCCCCCCAGCCCGGGCGCACAGAGGGAGGAGGCAGGGCCTGCACGGCTCCACAAGCTACTTTAATAGGAGAGGGGCCCGGGGCCGGCGCAGAGCGCTGCTGCCGGGGCCCCCGGCGGGGCGGCCCGGCCCCGGGGCTGCGCTGGGCATCCTGCCGGCGGGCGGCCCGGCCCCGGGGCTTCAGAGGCCCGGCCCAGCCCCGGGCTACTTGGCGCCCTCCTTCTTCTCGTCGGCCTTCTTCTGCTTCTGCTGCATGATCTCCGAGTCCCTGCGGGAGAGCGCGTCGCCGGGCTGGCACCGGCACCACCGCCGGCACGGGCCGGGGACGGGGCGGGGGTGCCGGCGGGGCCGGCCGACGCTCACCTCTGCTTGCGGGCGGCGGCCGAGAGCCCGTCGTCCCGCCGCTTGCCCTTGCCCGAGTCGCTCTGCTTCTTCAGGTTCTTCTGCCGTGCCAGTTCGCGCTGGTTCCCGCCTGCCACGGCGCGGCCGCCTCAGACCGGCCCCGAGGCCCCCGGCCCGGCCCCGGGGCTCGGCCCCGGCCCCAGCCCCAGCCCGGCCCGGCTCAGCCCAGCCCAGCCCACGCCCCCGGCCCGGCCCGGCCCCGGCCCCAGGGTCCGCACTCCCGGGCGCGGCGCCGCTCCCCCGGCCCAGCCCGGCCCCCTCCCCCCGCAGTGGCGGGTCGCGGCGCCGCCGCCCGGCGCTGTCCGGCCCGCACTCACGGGTCATGGCGCCGCTCCCTCCCGCCCTGCGCTCCGCCGCCACGTCCCGCACTGCCCCCCCACGCCCCGCCCCGCACAGCTCTTTAAGGGCGCGCCGCAGCCAATCGCCGCGCCGAGCCTGGCCCCGTCAGGTTCCCATTGGCGCGCCGCGCCGGCTCGGCCCCGCCTGATTGGCCGCGGGCTACGACCGCCGTTCTGCCGGCGGGGGCGAAAAGGCCGGGAGCTGCGGCGCAGGCGCGAGGGCTGCAGAGCTGCGCCCACCGCCCGGGAGGGCGGGGCCTGGCAGAGCCCCGCCCCCTCGTGGAGCTTGGGGGGCGCAGGCCGGGCCCAGTCCCCACTCCGGTCCGCCGCCGCCGCCGCTCCTCCGCCGTCCCGCGGGGCGGGGCCCGGGGCCGCTCAGGCCGCTCCCTCCTGCGGGGCCCTGCGGGCAGAGCCGGCGGTGAGCGCGGCCCGGCGGCGGGGGATGGCCGCGCTGTGCGCCGGGCCGGGCACGGCCCCGCCAACGCACCCGGGGCTCCGCGGGAGGTCGCGGGGCTCCTCGGGGGCGGCGCGGGCCGCGGGCCGGGCGCGGCGCTTCACCAGGCGGGCGAGCTCGGCGTGGACGGCCTGCGGGGGGAGGCGGCCGGGCTGCAGCGGGGCGGCGCGGGGGCGGCCCCGCCGCGCCCCCCACCCCCCCGGCGCCCGCACCTTGCTGGCCGGGTCCAGCTCCAGCGCTCTGCGCAGGACGAGCGCGGCCTCCTCGTCGCGGCCCTGCTCCGCCAGCAGCTGCGGGACGGGAGAGGCGGGGCTGGCGGCGGGCGCCGGCGGCCGGGCGCGGCGGCGCGGGGCGGCGCGGGGCGCACCTGGCCCCGCCGGAGCAGCGCCTTGCCGTTGTCCGGGCTGATGCGCAGCGCCGCCTCGCAGGCCGCCAGCGCCTCCCCGCCGCGCTGCAGTCGCCGCGCCGCCGCGGCGCAGTTGTTGAGGCACTTGACGCGCTGCTCCCGCAGCTCCTCTTCCTCCTGCGGCCCGGCCGGGGCTGCAGGGGGCACGGCGGTCAGCGGTTCCGCCCCGCCCCGCATCGCCCCGCCCCGGCCCACCCCGGCCCGGCTCACCGGCGCCGTCGAGGGCCCGCAGCGCCAGCCGGTAGGAGCGCAGCGCCGCCGCGAAGTCGCCCCGCGCGAAGTGGACGTTTCCCCGCTCCCGCTTCTGCGCGCCCAGGCGGAGGCGGGCGGCGGGCGGCAGCCGCCGCGGGTCGGGGCCGTCGCGCACCTCCAGCAGCGTCACCTCGAAGAGCAGCGGCGCCTCGGGCGGCACGTCGGGCTCCCTGCGGGCAGAGCGCCGGCTGCCCCCTGCGCCGCCCGGCCGCGCCGCCCCCCGGCCCCGGCCCCACCTGCCCGCGCGGCCGTAGCCGTAGGGGAAGGCTGCGAGGAAGAAGGAGACCTCTCCGGGCTGCATGGTGGGGACGCCCAACTCCAGCGCCTGCGGACACGGGGCACGGGCTGGGATCGTCGGGCGCCGGCCCCGAGCCCCGCACCCCCGCCGGAGCAGACCTGCACGACGTCGCCCTGGCCCGGCACGAAGCTGAGCCGCGGGTCCCGCTCCACCAGGCCGCCGTCCTCCAGGGCCCCCAGCACCTTCACAGACACCTCCTGGCCCGGCCGCGGCGGCGGGCCGCCCTGCCCGTCCCGCACCACGCGCTTCCGCAGCAGCCGGTCCTCTGCGGGAGGCGGCCCGTGAGAGCCGCCCCCCGGGCACCGCCGCCCCGGCCCGGGGCTCCCGGCCCCGGCTCCCCGCGCCCGGGCACTCACCCGTCAGGTCGCTCCAGCCCTCGGCGGCGAAGAGCGGCGTGAAACCGGCGGGGCCCAGCGCCGCGAGTCCGTCCAGCCGCCGGTAGAAGAGCTGCTCCTCCTCGCGGCCCGACGGCACCGCGATGGTGGTGTGGGGCATGCTGAACCGGACCCTCCTGCCCCGGCCCGGCCCCCGCGGCCGCTCGCCGGCCTCCGCCTCCCGCTCCGGGGAGCCGCCGCCTGCCGAGGGTCCCTGCATGCCCGCCCCCGGCCCCGCTCCCCCCCCGCAGCTGTGACCCGGCCCCGGCCCGGGCGGGCCCTCGCTCCCCGGGGCTCGGCGGCGGGCTCCCGCAGCCCCCAGCCCGCTCCGGGCGCGCCGCCTCCGGCCCCGCCGCCCCGCGACTGCCCCGGGCAGCCCGGAGCCGGGGGCGCCCACGAGCGCATCCCGCCGCGCCGTTACCTAATGCCCGGAAGCCGCTAAGGGGATTAGCGGTGACGGCAGGGCTTTGCGAGCCGCCGGCAAAAATAGCCGGCTCAGGTCGAGCTCTGCCGCGGGGAGTCCCGCCGGGACCGGCCCGGGATCGGCTGCCCCGCCCCGGAGCCGCCCCGCCCCGCCCCGGTGCCGCCCGGCGCGGTCCCGCACTCCGGGCCATGCCGCGGGCGCGGACGGAGCTGCGCGGGCGGCTCCGGTACCGGGGCTGCGCGCGGGGCCCACGGCTCAGCCTCGTGCACGTGCGGCTCTCGGAGGCGGCGGCGCGGGCGCTGCGCGGCTGCCAGCAGCGGCAGGTGGGACCGGGGCGGGCCGGGGGGCGCGGGGGAACGGCGCTGTGCTGGGCTCACGGCGTGCCGCGATGTTGCAGGGGGCGCCGGGGCCCGCGATCGCCTTCCAGGGGAGCCAGGGGGTGAGTGGGGCTGGGGACGGCGGCTGGGGAGGACTCGGGGGGACCGGGGCGCCCGGGGTAGCCGGGGGTGAGTGGATCGGGGCACCGGGGAAAGAGGGCGGACGGGGCGGGACGCGGCACCCGGGCCGTCGGGGGCCGGGGGAGGCTCGGGGCGCCCCGGGACGGTCTCCGCGGGACGGTGCCGGTGGCGCCGGTGGGAGCCGGGGCGGCGCCGCGGGGTGGAGCCGCCGCGCCCCGCGGGATGGAGAGGCTCGGGGGGGGGCGCGGCCCTGACAGCCGGTCCCCGCCGGCAGTGCCTGACGGTGCCGGGAGGCCCCGGGACCTCTCCGCGGCTCTTCGCCTTCTTCCTCTCCCGCTGCAGCCGGGACGAGCCGCAGGCCAGCTTCGAGTGTGTGCGGCTGGCAGTGCCCCGGTGAGCCCCCCGCCGCCAAGCCAAGGGTCCGGTGGGCTGCGGGGTTGCTCACTCGTAGCCCCCCCAACAGCCAGCCTTCTCCCACTCTCCTGGTCACCTCTGCACTCGACCTGTGCCAGCAGCACGGCGTCAGCCCTAGCCCTGGCACTGCTGACGGTGCTGCGGATGCCCATGGGTGCGAGCACTGCCCATGAGCAGTACCTCCCATCACTGTTCAGACCCCAGTCATGTCCTATCCTGCTCACGGTCCCCAGTGGCAGCCCAGGACTTTTGGGGTCTGAAAATCCCCAACAGCCTCTCATTGTTCGCAGCATCCTCAGCCTACAGTCCCTGCAGGGGCATTCAGTATGCTGGGGCAGCAGCAGCCTTGGAAACAGGGCCTCTTTGGGGACAGGCTACCTCCTCTCTTGGGGTGCCTGCCTTGCAAGGTCTTCTCTGGGCTTTGCACGGGATAGGGCACATGGGCTGGGCTTAGCTGGCAGGAGATGTTGTCTTCTCTCAGACTAGGTCAGAGCTGGCTGGACAGCGTGGGCAGCATCCAGGAGAAAATCACAGTCTGTGCCTCAGAGGGCACCTACCCACCGCTGCGGGAGCGTGTGTCCCAATCTAAAGAGCCCTGGAGCAGAGCAGTCGCTGAGCCAGATGTGGCTGTGCCTGGCTATGGTGAGCAGGGTGCTGCAGGGGGTGCTGAGCCTCTGCTGCCTCTCAGGCTGAGGCCACACTGAGGACCCACACCCGCATGCTGGCAAACCACCAGGGTGTGATGGCTGCAGGGCCCCTGCTGTCCCCCCAGGAGAGGGATGCTGCCTCCCCTGGGACCTGCTGGCTCTGGGATGTGGCAGCTGCTTGCCATGGCCAGGGGCAACAGCTCTGCAAGTCTGGGGGTGTTGGGCCACACCAGGTAGCAGGAGCCAGCAGTGGCACTGCGAGTGCGGTACTGGATTCCTGTCCTGTCACCCACAGTGGAGTGGGCACCACTGGCTGGGGGCACAGGGGCTGCACTGGGTGTGATGGGAGAGGAGACCTGGTGTGATTCTGCCAGGTGCTGACACTGCTCTCTCCGGGTGTGTCTGCAGGCAAAGGTGTCACGGCTCCCGAAAAGGCAGGCACGGTCTGCGTGCTGCAGCAGAGCTCCCTCTGTCACATCCACGAGGGCAAGAACCATGGGCCAACAGCAGCCAGCCCCAGGGCTGCTGCTCAAAGCCTGGTTCAGCTCCTGGCCCTGCGGCCCCACCGCAAGCATGAGCTCCTGCAGCGGCTGGTGGGGACGCAGGCAGGCAGGCCCGACTGGGCAGGGCTGCTGGCTGCACTGGAGGAGGTGAGAGGCACTGGGGCAGCTCAGCTCTGGGATGTGAGCACTGCGGGACACACACCTGCTGCTCTCCCTGTGCAGGTGGCAGACCTGGATCCCACAGAGTGCTGCTACCGCCTGAAGGAGTCGCTGGTGGGGTGGGTGCAGGAGGACTGGCCAGGGTACACGGCCCAGGAACGTCGGCAGGTTGCCCTGCTGCAGCGCAGGTAGAGCCGGGGGACCGGGGTGAGGTGTGAGGAGCAGGGGGCTGCAGGTGCACGTTTGCTGCTGGGGTCTTGCTTTGAGCACGCTGCACGTGATGCCAGGTGCTCAGCACCCTCCAGGCACAGCTGGATCCACCCTTCTGCTGCCTGGGCACCTGGCATCCGAAGGCGCTTCCCCAGCCTCAGTCTCTGGTGACCCTCCTTCTTGTGCTCCAGCAGTCAGCCCCACGGCCCTGCAGCCCGGTCCTTCCTGGTGCCTCTGCAGCAACCGCTGGAGTGCGGCTCCCCTCCGGGTGCTGGTGGAAACCGTCTGGGGGTGGTAAGTGCTTGTGGACGCCGGCAGCAGAAAGCTCCCGGGTTCACAGGGGGAGAGGGCCTGGCTGGGTGTCTGCTTCCCGAAGGCATCCAGCTGCTTCCTCACTGTGTCCCCTTCCCATGGAGCCCAGCCACCCCAGGGCTCTGGGTTCTGCTCCTGCCTTGTGTCCCAGCCACCCCTGTGTCCTCTGTAGCAGCAGAGGCTGGCCCTGCTGCAGCTCCTGGCTCACAGACACAGCAAAGTGGCTGGGGTGTGCCGGGGCTGTGACATGAAGCAAGGGATGTCGCAGCCCTGGGCTGAAGCTGGCAGAAGCATGCAGCACCAACTGCTGGAGCAGGGGTCTGGGACAGGCACGAGGCAGAGCGAGTTTTCTTTCAGAAGCGCCTGGCACTGCTGGATTTCTCCAACCCAGGAGTCAGCAAGAGGCACCGGAGCTGCCTGCGGACATTTGGCACGAGGCAGCCAGGAGCACGGGGCCAGCAGCAGGCTGGGCCTCTGCCCCCGAGTAGCGACACCAGGGAGCTGCAGGGTGCAGAACGGGGGGAGAGCAGAGAAGAGGAGGACAATGACCAGGAGGAGGGCGCCCCATGCCCCAAGCAGCGCTGCTCTGCACCCAGAGGTGGGGGGGGCATGGCCAGGGCCTGGCCAGCTTGTGTTGCAGAACTAGACCCTAGGGTACCTTGGGAGGGAGGTGGGTGGCCCAAAGGAGGACTTCTGGTAAGCAGAGAGGTTTGGCTCCAGAGCCAAGGCAAACACAGGGATGGTGCATGCCTGGATGTGCTGCCCAGCCTCATGGCCCCCATGCCCAGCGGAGCCATGCAGCTGCCAGTTTGGTTTAGGACAGAGTGCTGGACAGGTTCTGGCTGAGTGGGAGGAGAAGGCTCTGGGAGGGCTTTAATCCTCACTTGTCTCCTTGTCAGACACCAGGTCCCAGCCCAGCAGTTCCTCCTTAGCAGAGATCCCGGATTACTTGCGGTAAGAGAGTTTGGCGCTAGCTACCACATCATATCATCACCCTGAGTTTGCCACTACCTACCACACACCATCATCCTGATGATTTGGGCAATTTGGCCCAGCCCCACAGCATTGGACAGGCTGAGACCAAACTGCCTGTCCAGCCTCCAGTGGCAGCAGCAGCAAAGGTTGCAAGCCAGGTCCCGGGCACAGCAGTGTGACAGCCCTGTGTGCTCACTGCCACTCATGCTGAGGGCATTGGCAAGACAACATCGCATGGCCAGGCCCCTGCCCTGCCACCAGCAAGGGCTCTACTGCAGCGCTCTTGAAGACACAGGGAAAAGAAGCCTTTTCTCCTTGTTGTGGCAGAAAATACCATACCATCCGCTCAGCAGAGCAATGCAGATCTTACGAGGCAGCATTCAGTGCAGACTACGCTGAGTACCGCTATCTGCACGCTCGCATTGGTAGTGTGAGCCAGAAATTCATTCAACTGGGAGCTAGAATGAAGACATTGAAGCAAGGAACAGAGGAGCGCAAGGCAAGCAGTAGACCTGGGCCATGGGTGACACAGCTGTGCTGTTTCTGCTCATCTCCTGCTTTTGGCTTTCAGGCACTTGAAGCTAAGATTTTGTACGAATACAGCCACTTCAAGAAGGTAAGGCTGCATGCCCAACAGGTACTGGGGTCCCTCCAGGAGCTGATCTTTGTGTGTGGTTTTCTTTTTTTTGTTGTTGCTCTTTTTTTTGTTGTTGTTTTTTTTTTTTGTTTTCCTTTCAGAGTTATCCTAGTTACCAGCAGGAGAAGAACCGCTGTGAATACCTGCACCAGAAGCTCTCCCACATCAAAAATCTGATTCTACAGTTTGAAGGAAGAGGAAGCTCCTAAGCACACCACTGCTGGGATTCTTTTTTTTTTTTTTTTTTTTTTTTTGCTTCTCAGGACCTGTTCTTCCTGGAACAGGGGAAGAGTTGGAAGAATTAGGTCCCCAAAAAGTGCATTAGACTGAGGGTGATGTTGAATGTCCCACAGCCCAGGGGTAGTTGCCAGGCTACTGTAGAAACAAGCTGCCCGCCGTGCTGCATTGCCAGTTGTGAAGTGTTTGTCTACTCTGCAACAAAGCACCTGGACACAGGCAGTAACACTCACCAAGAGCAGGCTCTCAGCCACACTCTTAGAAGAATGTCACCTGTGCTCAGTACCTGGCTACCACGGGTTCTGAAGTCAGACTAGACCAGATGACAAGGATTGGAAAAGCTGCTTCTTACCCAGAGCAGGACAGCACTTTGCCCATTAGGGAACCAGCACTCCAGTGTGGTTTTACAGAAGATAAATAGGGCCTGTTATAATCCCATTTCTTGCATTAGTGTCTGGATCTGCAGCCAGCTTCAGGGATCCTACCAGCTTCAGGTGCAAGGGGGTCAGATTTTGCTCTAGGACACTACCAAAATGGGGCCTTGATACCTGTGCTTGGACACAGACCACTTGGCAGCCAGCAGCAGACTAGAGAAGGTAAATGTGGTTTAGTATACTGATGGAGTAGAAATTCGTGTATTTTAGAATTGATACTGCATAGCTGCTGTAGCCAGAAAACTATGTGCTAAGTGTTGTACGATCTACTGTACCTGGAAGATTTCAGCAACAATAAAAAACTGGTACACTGCCTTTTGGAAGTGTGGGGGAGGAAACCACAAAGAAAGCACTAGTTCTTACCATGGTAACTGCTGCACCAGAGTAGTACCTCGTAAGTCTGCTGTTCCTTGTTCCAATTCACACACATCCTGAGAAACTCATATCCAGGGCAACGGCCTATCTTTGTTCACCCACCACAGCACTCCTGACCTTTCCAATCAGCACATTCTGGGACAGGGAAAGTTAGGACTGCTTGTACCAAGACGGTCAGTCACAGCCCACACCATCTGACTGGAGAATAGGATTGCATTCCTCTCCTGGAGAAAGGCATTGCTACAGTCTGCTTTCTACCAAAAAAACCAGATCTTACAATTAAGTGGTCTTAATTAACTGTCCTAACCACACACAAAGTACAAACAGATCTTCAACAAGCCTACTGGCTGTGAAAAACACCATCACTGGCTTTACCTGTGTTTGGGTAGAATATGGTGTTACTAATGCTCCTCCCCTACAAAAATTAATCCTCCCCCCAAAATTAATTTTGCAAAATTTAAAAGCTTACTTGAAGCTGCTGCTGGTATGCTGCTGATCAAACCTGATGACATACTGCTCTGTAAGTCTGCATGTCTAGATCCAGCAGTCACATTAAGTACTATGTACCTCTAAAGTCACCAAAGCAGCATTACTGCCCTACCAGGCAACATGCAGACAGCAAAAGCATTTATGAACAGGGTCCCTGAACCCTAAATCTGCACAGCTGCAGCACGACCCATTGGGGCAGTTGCTGCTACTATACTCTGGGAGGACTCAGATATGGACAAAGAGATAAACAGTCTAAAGGCTGAGCCTAAAGGCTCTGAAGTAAACTAGACTCACAGTAGGAAGGTGCTGACTAGAGAGCAGCAGCAGCCTGATGCTATGTTTGAGATCTCCATATGACAGAGACACTTTGGTTTAAGGGGGTCATTTTATTGTTTCACTTCTCCAAATGTACAAAAAAAATTAGAAAATAACCCTACTCCCACCCCCTCCCAAACCACAAAACAAACCAGTCTGGGGAGCCCCACAACAGTGCAGCTAAGAGACGGCAGGAAATTAAACAGAATTAGATACAGCAGCTGGGGCCCCTCAGCCCACATGGTCACTGGCTCTTCACAACCCAGAACTGGCCCCAGTCTGCCCAGTGCTTCCCCAATTCACACAGAGCTCATCCTGACAAGATGGTGAGTGGGTACTTTACAAATCCTCCTTTGCTTTCTTCTTGGATTTCTTGGTTTTATCTTCCTCCTGCAGCACAGGAGTGCTGGTTGCCTCCCGCTTCAAGTAGCTGATGAAGTCACTCACTTCTCTGCCACCCTGCAGGAAGCACAAGACAGTAAGGCAGAGCCTGATCTCCCTGCGGACTTCCCTTTGCTGGGTGTGTGTGTGGGGGTGGTGCTCAGGTGCCAGGCAGGAGACCAAAGCGACCGTAAGCAGAGCTCTCCCCCGTGAGTCTGCAGTGTGCAGCAGAACATTCCCAGCAGGTACCACCAGGCGTGTTCCCAGGGTAACAGGACAGAGTGCCAGGCACAACTCCAGAGAGACTCCACATTATTTGGACACTTGGATTCTACTTTATCTTTTTTTACGAAGCCCCAGGAGAAGCAAAACACTCACCTCATACTTCTTTGGACTCTGCTTCTTGCCAGCTGGAGCAAAATAAATGGTGGGAAAGCTGGGGAAATAGAATAGATGCCTCAGTTCAGGATGTGCTATTTTCTTCAGGCTTTGTCCTTCCAGACTATCAGGCCAACACTCACTGTGGGAACTCGCGCCCTGCATTGCTCTGGTTTAGCATGGCAACAGCTTCACCAGCTCTTATGCCAGAAGGTATGACCTCCAAAAGCCTGGTCCTGTCTGCACAGCTGGCTGAGCACAACTATGGCCAGTTTTGCAAGCTAAACGGTTTTCATAAAAGCAACTGCAGTGTTGTTCTTACGCTGCTGAGACCAGAATCATAGCAGATTCAAAAGCAAAGCAAGGGGTTCAGTGAGACAGGCCTTTAAGCATGGCCAGGACACCAGAATCCCAGAGGAGAGTGACAGATGTGTGTAGTTTTTATCCCACATGACTTCTTCACACTAAGCAAATGCCTAACAGTTGTATGCCAGTTGCCCCTGAGCTCACATCCACCCCAGGAGACACTTTCAGCTCTTCTGTAGGGACTGCTGGTCAGACAGAAGCCTGAACTGGTCCACTGATGCAGTGCTATAATGGCAATAACACCTACCCTCTGACTTCATATGGAGAAGGCACATCGTTGGCTGTAGCATCCATTTTGGCAATGACAATATTGGGGTCTTTACTGAGCTGTTAGTAGAAAGAGCATATTAATAACCAATCGTAGTAGTTAACACCAGGAACTAGGCAATCAGCAAGGACAGTGATGTCAGGACAGTACCCACTGTACACAAAAAGATCAGCAAATTTCTGTGCAGTTTTCTTCTGCCTCAACAGGGACACAAAGAAGAAAGTCCCTCCTCATTCAGTTGTATGCAGCATACAGCTCCCAAAGGTACCTGCTGAATTTGTCTGGTATAACTTCTGGGGAATGCTGACCCCGGAGAAACCACCTACCTTCAATCTTTTAGATGTAGGAAAGGTGCCTGACAATCAAATAGGAAAACACTGGTCGGATCTGAGAAAATAGCTGTATTTACTCCACTACTGAAAATATACAGGGCAGTGTTATCCTTCACCAGACAAGAGACTGTAATCATTCAGAGGGAAAGGACCTAAAAGAGGAACTTCGCCAATTGAGGACAGTCACTGAATCAGGGAATATTTACTTGCCAGAGCAAAAAGAGCAAGCTAAACCTAACAGCATGGTTGCTACCATGCTCCAGACCCTGCTAATACACTTCTGCATTCACAGGCAATGCCAAGCAAAGTCCTCAAGAAGGCATAATTATGCCCTGTTATCACAAAGGCTAGACAGACAGAACCTGCAGTATTGTTTAGCGCTGCAAAGTTCTAGTTTACACTTGCAACAGAATCCTAAGACCTACCTTCTCCCCCAGCTCTTTGTATTTGGGCTCCAGATTCTTGCAATGGCCACACCAAGGTGCATAAAACTCTATCAGGACGTCTTTGTCTTCTGCATTAACAATTTCATCAAAGTTCTCAGCAACCACCACCTGACAGAGTTTGATCAGACAAGTTAGTTTTTTTCTAAGTCAGCAGTGAGGTAACATGACATACTCCATATACTATGCCCCAGGAAGCCTGGCTCTCCCACAGCAGGATTCACATCACACCTACACAGTGAGCATCAAAATGACCAAACACACATCCCTTCACCACGCTGTAACATCTTTAACTTGCAGGCAAAAGACTAAGATACTGGCACCACCTGCAGGTGAGGTTTGGACCTGGTAACATTGCAGGAGGATGGTAAAATCCTTTATTTTTAATTCCACTAGTTCCAGGCTGAAAAATGAGCTTAGCCAGACTGGCCACGGCATCCCCATGCACACACAAAACAGTGCCCTTCATTCCCTCGTAACACCCACATCATAAAGCCAAACCATGGGAATACTTTCTTTCAGGGCAGAATTTAGTGGGATGAATGTACAGTAGGAATTATACCATCGCCCTAAGGTGATGAGATGAGCATTAACTTTTTAAGGAACAGTGCAGTTGTGACCAGCTCGAAAGCCATGCCATGGGAGAGCACAAGTCAAGACAGCAGGCCTCTGCAGAATCCCCGTAAATTGTGATGATCTCACACTTTGAGGACAAATCACTAGTGTGCTCAAGCAGCAGTTACTGTGCTGACAGAACAGTATGGAATCAAAACTGCAAGCTGCATTTCCCCCTTGCCTCAGAAAACTGCAACATAAAAAGGAGTGAATTCTTTTTCCATCTATCACAGGATAGGCTTCTCAAGATGCCACAACACAGCATTCACAGTATGGGATAACTGGCATATGACTAGAAGCTGCCACTGAAGTGCTCTCCAGCCACTAGTAGGAGCTGATGCTAGCCTTGATACAGCACTCACCTTCACAGGACCATCATTGCTTTCAGGGACAGGCTCCGATTTCAGATACTTTTTTAAATTTCCATCAAAGTAATCTTGCAGGAATCTCTCCAGAGCCTTTCCATCACGGCTGAAAGCAAAGTGACATTTTACAGCCACCATGACACATACAGGATGAGAGACAAAAACTTTCAAGGCTGAAATAAGCTCCTTCCACCCACATAACAGATGCTACTTGCATCTGCGAGAGCACCAGTCTGGGGCCAACTTAGAAGACCCAAGAACAAGCACAACAGAAACCACTAGAGTTTTGACAGGAGGCTGGTTGCATACCCCATTCAAGGTTTTAGGCCTTCCAACACCCTTAAGTTTCTTCTTTTCTCAATAAAAAAAGGTATAACCATTCCCACCCGTACCCTTTAATACATCTTAATTCCTAACCACACATTAAATAACTTGAATTTAATTCTGTACCTTTGTATAAAAACAGGGGGGCTGGGAAGCTCTCTGGAGGGTAGGAAAGCACACCTGACAACTAAGGTATTTTGACCCAGCAGTCATTTCTTCCACCAGGAAGATCCAGTTTTCCTGTTTCCTCCAAGCTAATGAAGTATGATCTGGTCACAGACCCCCAGACAAAAGTCTATCAACAGAAAGGCAACATTGCTAAGTTCAAAAACTTACGAGAATTCTTCCTGCATGACATATTTATCTCCTTTAGCTGTTCTGATGGCAACAACAGGAGCCTCACCCACGCTGCTGTCTAGACCAAATTCTGACAGCTCATGGCCAAAGGTTTTCCGGCTAGCAACAGCAAATGACAGTTTGTGGCCAGCATCCAAGAACTTCTTTGCAATCATCATAACTCTGAGGAAAAAAAAAAAAGACAAAACAGAAAACAAAGATGATTCCCTGGAACATTATTTTCTACATGACATAACACCTTTCAAGTTGAGGCACACACTGGACAGGGAATTCAGTGGTGTGAAGTGATACATTCAGCACAGGTAAGTCCTACAGAAGTGGCGTTGAGAAGCAGAGTAAGCAAGCAAGCTTGTGTTTATTCTGAATGAAGCCTGTGCAAACGTTAGGTGCATTCATCTTTTAACCATCAGCTTGATCACTAAGGTCTAAGGCAGTGGTGAATAAGAAGGACAGAATACCATATAACCTTACCAAGGAAATTTCAGTTTAAGGTCAAGGGACTAGAGATCCAAAAGCAAATATGGTGGGGTTCCAAATGATAAATGCCTTTGGTTCTGCAGACAGCAGCCAGCCTGGTAGTTTTGATTAGAAACCCACCTGGAATTTTTCTGAGAGAGAATAATTCCCATACAAACAGTTTTAAGAAACTCTGTAAATGGAACTGTGGAACAGCACTAACACAGGGACCAAATAAGAGAAGCAGATGAACACCACCCCGGCCACTGCGTACCTGTTACGCCAGTAGTTGGAGCCCTTTGCATTCTTCTCATAATCCACATCATAGTATGCCACCAGCAAGTCCTTCCCCTGGATCAAGTCTTTGTTGTCTTCAGTCATGTGTGGACAGATGCCAAAGCTATCAATGAAAGAGAGGTTAGCAGCTTTGATTTCACTGTCCAAAACCTTGTCTTGATACAGTACACTCCTGTTTCACACCCAATAATGTTCAGTAAGCAGTAAGACCCAAGTAAGAAACACTTCGCCCATTCATGTACCAAGTCAAATCTCCATCTCTAGCCACAACGTCAGTTAACATATTTGACCTAATTAAAGCCAAATTTGGCATACTTCTCAGGAAGTTTACCATTTCTTAAATACAACTATAGTTGCTAGATTATGGAGTAGATGCCAACAACCATGCCAGGATTTCCAGAAAGAAGGGAGATATCCCAAAGGACACAGTGCCTGAAAGACAGCTCTTACGGAAACTAAACAGGAAGCAACAGCAACGCCAGGTAGAGAAAAAATGAGTTCTGACAGGTCTGAATCCACTTCCAGATAGATGCGTCTATCATGTTCTCCAGTAAGGAAACACTCACATGTTCTCCTGGATAAATTTCTTGATTTTTCCACTGGTGATTTTGTCTTCTGTGTACTTGACAGTGCTGTCCTCAAACTTGTTCGTGAGCCGTGAAGGACGGAACAAGACTATACCCCTGAGGGGAAGCAGATATCATGAATTAGTTCAAAGTGTCCCTAAGCTTCCAAAGGGCAGCAGCTAGAGGAAGCAAAAACCTGATCTCCAGTGACTACCCCCATTCGATGTTCATAGATGCAGCAAGACTGGCTAGTTTCTCGGTGTCACTATTGCATTATATCTATCTGTCAGGCTGTTTTCTGTTATTCAGACAGGACATGGCCTTCTACAGTGAGAAACTAAAAAGAACATAGCAAGCAAGGGGGAGGCAAAACACCTCTGCTGAGACATTTCCCACCTGGAGGCAAACACTAACTCTCCCCATCCTGCAACTCTCAATTCCAGACATTTAAACTACATACGTATACACACACACACACACACAACTGGCATTTGGAAAAGCAACAATACCTTAAACTATGTTCAGAAGCTTAATCCAGTTAAGAACTGGAATCCATGAATTTGTTCCAGATGTCTCAATAACAAGAAATCTTTACATTAAAGAACTTACTCTCCATCTTCCTCATACTTCTGCACCAACTGCTCCTCACTGGTGTGTGCAAAACGGTAGTTATCTCTTAAGTTGTTGGCAGCTTTCATGAATTCAGAATAAGCATCACCAGATGCATCTCCAAAGAAGCCTGCAGCACAAAGACAGATGGTGACCCCAAACCAACTCAGCAACAGTTACTGTGCAGCTCTCATCATTTATCTTTACAATGCATTGAAAGATGTCTTCTGAATCAAGCCCTCCAATGCATGTCCAGGCCCGTCTTTGACAGCTTCTCTCCCATTTTTAGTGAAACATTCCCTCCCTTCCATCAGCAGGAAGTTACTCAAGAATTAGTCATTCATCTAAAAGAAAGATGTCCTCTGAGCATGAAGATTTCCATTTGCAACCACACGAGACACTGCTAGTGGTAACAACAGCCAATGGTACTAAGTTCAGGACTGCTGATCAATACTCATTCCGTTCCACTTGTATGATGACACCTGATCTAGACAAAGAAAAACTGCTATTGCCACTTGTAAACCATGATCAGCTCATGCAATGCTGACAAATACCACCCTAGTGTACCTTCTACAAAACAAAAGCTACCTCTTGTCAGTCAGCCAAAAGAGCAACAAGCTTAAAAAAAACCAAAACACTACAGTGCCAAGAAGACTGAAAGACAGTCAAAGAATCAAAAGAAAAAAAGTTGGAACGAATCCCCAGAGGTCACCAAGTTCAATCTCTTGCTCAAAGCAGAACCAGCTTCAAGGACAGGTCAGATTGCTCAGAGCTTTGTCCAACTCAGTTTTGAAAAATTTCCAAGACTGAAAGCTTCAAAACTCTCTGGGCACACGTTCCAGTGCTTTTTCACTCTTGCCATGAAAAACTTTTTTGCTCACATCCAGCTGCTACTTCCCTTGCTACAGTCTGATAGCACCTCTCATCCTTTCACTGTATATTCCCAGATTTTCCAGGGCCAAATGTCCACTCATTTCAGTGCTGCACTGATTCTACTCACCCACTACAGAAGCATCTTTATCACCGATGAATTTCTCAAAATCAGCCACAGAACTGAGAGCCACTGAAGCAGGTCCTGCCTGTTTCTTGAGATGACTGACAATTCCATCTTAAAAGAAAAATGAAATGATTGAAGGGATGAATACAAAGTTCTAAAAGACATTTTTCAAGCTTCCTTAAAACAAAAGCTGTTTCTCCAGAATCCACACACCTGGTGCCACGTGATAAATACGATATGAATTGGAAGACTGTCATCAGCACCTTCTCTTAAGTATTTCCATGCCATCACATTGAAAACTAGTCTAAGAAAGGCAGAGCTTTTCAGAGCATTGCCCTTACAAAAAGGATCTTTTTCAATGCTCTCATACCAAGAGCTGCATGGTACGCCTATTAGGTGTAACAGAAAGCTGTACTGGTACAAATAATGCATTCCAAGAAAGCTCATCAAGACAGACACAGAACACCCTCTCACTTGTGCAGAACGACTTCAGAGATCAATTACCATGGAACAAGAAGTTATCTGTATGAGGTCTTCCCCTCAAGCACGTTCTGCATACCACCCATCAAGGGTGCTATGGCTGAGAGACAATTTAGAAACCTTCACCTTTAGAAGAGCTTTAAGGGATCCTAAGCATCCAGGACTTTCACAGCACAAAGAGTTCTGGGAGGGGCAAGGTGTACGTGTAGGTGGGATTCTTCTTTGTACCTCTCAATACATTTAACGTCCCCGATACAAGCCTATTCAGTGTGGGCCTGCCTTCCAGCACTGTTTCAGCAAGCGAGATGCTGAGACTAACAAGCTCTTACCCGCTGTCCTGGGCCCATCATAGGTTCCTGCCTCTTCTCCGTCTCGAAAAATCTTCAAGGTGGGATATCCACTGACTCCATACTTGTTACAGGTGTTTGAATTTGCTGTACAGTCAACCTAAAGGAATAGAAATATTGCTGCTCAGCGACCTAGCAACCCGTATACCCAAAGAAAAGCAGCTTTGCCATTACCCACACCGTCACACATAAATTGGAAGTTTGATGGCTGGAAAGCTCTCACATGCTTTTAACCAAGGCTGGATTCCTTCCACACAAAATGCAAGGATCTGAGAAGCATCTATTTGACTCACATGTAGAAGATTAGAACCCAGGCCTAGCACCCAACCAAGTGGTCCAATGGGGACTCATTACACAGACTACCACTGAGAAATCAATAACAGGGAAGGATGTAATGGGTGTAACAGCACAGATGTAATAAAAGACCCAGAAAAATATTTGAGGAAATACTGGAAAGATTAAATAGTTGTAGGTTTGACATGACTACACGCAAAAAAAAATCTGAGAAAGAGTAGATTATTGCAATCAATGACAGGCTCAACAAGAATTGACCATTCTTAGCACGTTACCAACCCTAACGGTTCCTGCCATGCCTGAAGCAAACAGGAGCCCATAGCACTTCCCACAAAGGAACAGGAAGACCCTCATTTAACAAAACTATGCAAGTTTTCTGGCAGAAAACTCTTGAAGAACGTCCCTTACTTTGTAAGTCACGGGACAACACCGTGACTACATCGCACGCTAATTCTTGGACTAGGACCACGCAGCTCACAGGAGGTTTCTTCCTCCCAGCCTGGGAGGGCCCTCCCCTCCCTCGGGCAGCGGCACACACCCTTTTCACACTCTGCAGGCCAACCGAACGGGCCGCAGCCCCCACAGGCTTCAGCTTCCCGACCGCTCCCTGGTGCTCGAGCCCACAAAGCGGAGCAGCCTGGCAGGGCTCCCAAGGGCCACGGAAGGCCAGGCGCGCGCACGGGCAGAGGCTACCGGAGGGCTGCGACACCGACGCCTTTATTTGACCGAAGTCTGTCCGGGAGCCTCCCGCAGGTCAGCGCCCCCCCGGCTCGAGCCGCCGCGGCCGAGCCCCCACCTTGACGAGCGGCACGATGCCCTTCAGCCGGGTCGCCGCCGACTCGTACTCCGGCGCCAGCCGCTTGCAGTGCCCGCACCTGGGGAGACGGAGGGGTTAGGCCCGCCGGGAAGCCCCAGCCCGCCCCAGCCCGCCCCGCCCCCGCCCCGGGCCCTCCTGCCCGCGCCAGGCGCCCCCCGGGCCCGGCCCGGCCCGGCCCCGCCGCCCCCCGCCGCCCCTCACCAGGGCGCGAAGAACTCCACGAGCACCAGCCCCGGGCGCTCGGCCAGGCCGCTCTCGAAATCGGCGTCGCTGAGCTCCACCACGTCGGAGGCGCGGCCGGGCCGGGCGGTGAGGGCGAGCAGCAGCAGCAGCGCGGCGGGCGGCGGCCGGGGCGCGGACATGGCGGCGGCGGCCGGGGCTGCGCTCCCTGCTCGGCGGCGGCGGCGGGGGAACAAGCGCCGGGGGCCGCGGGCCGGAAGTCCCGCCTCGCCAGCCGGATCTGCCGTGTGGCAGCTCCCGGTTGGGCGCCGTGCCGCGCGTCACGCGAGCCGCGGCCAATGGGCTACGGCGCGGGGCGGTTGGGGAGCCGCGGCGGCCCCGCCCCGGCCGCGGGGTCTCGGCGCCGGCAGGGCCTCAGCGGGGGCGGGGCCGGGGCCGCTCGCCCCGGTGCGGCCGCGCAGGGGAGCGGCCCCTGGGGTCGGGGCCCGCCGGGGCCGTGGCGTTGCTCCGGGGCCTCCCCGCCGCTGGAGCCTAGCGCGGCGCCCGCCCCGTCCCACAGCGCCGGGCCCCGCCGCCACGCCCGGCTCTGAGCCGCCGCGAGCGCTCCGACCCTGCCGGGCCCCCGGTCGGGGACGCGGCCGTGCCCCGGCAGGGGTGGCGCTCGCGAGGGACTTCGCTCCTTTAACGGCCGTGGCCGTGGGAAGCGCTGCGGCGCGTTGAGGCCCCGGTGTTGTCGCCCAGTAGCCCCTGCCTGCGCCACCGAGGGCGGTGCTCCCGCCCGCCGCGCCGGGCAGGTGGCGGTGCCCCGCCGCAGGCTTCCGGCACGCCCACGGCAGGCGCGGTGCGAGGCGCCGGCAGCTCCGCTCCCGCCGGCGCCCATCCACCGCGACCCCCGGCCTCCCGGGGCAGCGCTCCCGGCACCGAGGCGCTCCCAGCCGGCCCCGGCTGCGGGCCTCTCCCAGCCCCGCGGCGCGCAGCGGTGATTCGTGCTGCTCAGCCGCTGGACGGGAGCGCGGTCCTTGCTGCTGGGCCGCCTGCGGAGGTGCTCGGTGCCCCCGGCAGCCCTGAGCTGCGTGGGGAGCAGGGGGAGCGGGGCGCCGCCTGCCCCGTTACTGCGGGGCCGGCAGGAGGCGCCGCCGCCCTTGTCGCGGGCTCCACGGTACCGCTGGGCGCCGTGCGGCTCAGGGGGCCGGCGCCGAGCCCAGGAGGAGGTCGAGCCCCCTCGCCTCGGCCCCGCCTGCCCTCCCCGGCCCCGAGCGGGCCGGCCCCCGGCATCAATAATGCAGTAACGCAACGGCCCGGGCATTGTCTGCGGCGCGGGGGCGAGCGGGCAGCCCGGCCTCGGGTTACAGGCCCGGAGAGAAGGCTGCCGGAGTCGGCCCTGCGGCGCCAGGCGCTCCCCGACGGCAGGAACGGCGTGAGCGGGCCGGGGCCGGGCGGGCTGCGGCACGGCTCCGTCTCGGGGGGCTCCGGGGCCGCCTCTGTCGGGGGGAGGGCTGGGAGCTGCACGGAGGGCGAGAGTGGCCGGGCTGGAGCCGGGCACCGCGGGCAGCCCTGCGGCAGCCAGGCCTCGCCCGCCGGTCCCTCCTTCGCTCAGCTCGGGGCAGCCCCGACAGTCCCGGTGCAAGGTGAGCCCGGGCCGGTCTCGTCCCGCCCAGGCGCAGGTAGCGGTCGGGTCGCAGGAAGGGATCGAGTGATCTCCAGCGGCTGCTTCTGCCCCCGCTTCGTGTCTCCCGGCTCGTCCGCACGGCGCGGCCGAGCCCCCGCCCCCGCCGGCTCCCGGCGCGGAAGCTGCCGCGGGGCACGGGGATGGCGGCTTCCCGTCCCGGCGTCGCGCTGGGGCTGCTGCTGCTGCGGGCCCCCGGCGCCGGTGGGTGAGCGCAGACCGCGCCGAGACGGGGCCGTGCCCGGGACCCGTCCCGCACCTTCGACCCGTGTCCCGCGTGGGAGCCCATCCCCTGGTGCTGGGCGTGAGGGGCCGGGCTGACCCCACGCGCGGGGCTTTGTGTGCGGGCAGCTCTGGGAACGTGCGTGGTGGCGGGGCGGGGGCGGGGGACGGGGCACGAGGCCGGCACGGACACGGTCCCACGCGCAGATCCGCGCGGGGGCCGCGACCTCCGGGCAAGGCTGCAACCCAGCCGGACAGCTCGGCCCTGCCTGCCCTGCAGGAGCTGTCCCGGGACGGAACGGCTCCGTGCCCCGAGACCTCGCGGCCGTCTCGAAGTCCCGGGCCCGGCCGCTATCGCAGCGCGCCGTCCCCGTCGTCCCACGAGCCGGAGCGCGGCAGCACGGGGAGGCGCCGGGCCCCGGGCAGAGCCCGCCGGAGGCCGCGGGGGTCCCGCGGGTGGCGAGCTCCGGGACTGCCGCGGCCCGCTCTCTGCCCAGAGCCGTGTGCGCGTGCATGTGTGCAGGTCTGCGTGTGTGCGAGCACTGTGACGGGCTCAGAGCAGCAGCAGGGATGTGAGCCCTTTCCACGGAGTGCCAGGACTGACACGCTCTGCTCTGAAAGCACTTTCTTTCCTGCAGGCAGGAACAGAGCCGGGCTCCGCTCTGGTTTCACCTTGGTTCTCCTCCTCTGCCTGCCCCAGAGCTTTCTGTGAGCATCCCTCTAATAAAGTGGCGATGGGAACCCAGCTCTGCCTGCAGTGACACAAGAGTTGCTTTTTGCAGCTCATCCTGTCCCAGCAGTTCTTGGCAGCCTGCTGCCTCCCAGCTCCCGTCCCACATGCAGCCCCTCGCAGCCCCCAGACCAGGGCAGCCCCAGAGGCCCCTCAGGCTTGTTCCCTAGGGCAGCAGTGGCACAGGGAAAGCTCAAGGAAGGTGAAGCTCCTTCAAGAAGGTGAAGCTTCTTGAGGGAAGCTCAAGACAGGTGCAAGAAACATAGATTTGTCCAGGTGCCTCTCTGCAGGCACAAGGCTGGGTGGGGCGGTCGGCAGGGCTGGGTGTGCTGTGGGGCTCGAGTAAGGAGCAGACTGAGACATAGCTACAGCAGCGCACATTTATGGGGTCGGGCCTGGCGCGTCGTGGGTAACAACGCAGCGACATGCTGGGCACAGCGATGGCGTAAGCTACAGCGGGAAGCTGGGTCCTGCAGGGCTGGCGCTGCCGTGGTCCAGCTCAGTGCCGGAACTGCGGGACCGGGGAGGGGATGCGGATGTCCTGCCCCTTCTCCAGGCGCCGCTCACAGTCGATCAGGTAGTTCACGCCATCTATCACCAGCTGCACCAGCTCCACCTGCACCGGGGGCACACACACACATCCTGACTCAGGGGCTGTCCTGGCCCCAGCCAGGCCTCTGCTGAGCCATGCCAGCAAGGGTCCCGGCCACCGCGCTGCATGAAGGGCACATGCTGCCACCTCTAGGAGAGTGGTACAGCCCGCAGACCTCATGTGCCAGCCCCAGCACACAGACCCAGAGCTGAGGGCCTGTTGTGCACATGTTCCAAACCACCTGCTGCAAAAGCATCTCTGTCCAGCACCCACCTCTGACTTCCCCAGCCGGTCCAGGTTGGAGATGTCGAAGACATTGCCAGTAGCTGCGGTGTCTACACCACCTGTCCCACGCTTCTGTAGCCGGAGGTTCTCCAGGATCTTGGGGAAGCGGTTGTCCTAGTGCCCAGAGAACACGTCAGTGCTCAGTGCAACCATCAGCAAGGCAGCCAGGCCACTGCAGCCGACTGCTCCCCAGGGCAGCCCTCCCACACCTTGCACAGCCCCGTCTGTGGGCCCTGCCCTGAGCAGACCCAGCTCAACACGCGGGTCCGGCCCCTTGTATGCTTCACTGCCCTGGTGAGCCTGAATGAGGTCCAGGGCTGGTCCCATGCAGTCCTGCGCCTCCCCACGAGGCTGGGCTCCCTGTGCTGGCAGCTGAGGCTTGCCACAGCCCTGGGCTCGCTCCCCACAAAACGAGCCGTGGTAACTACCTTGCTGAGCAGCGGCAGCTTGATGTGGACGCCTGCTCGCAGCCCGGTGCCCAGGTTGGAGGGGCAGGTAAGGATGTATCCCAGCCTCTCATTCCACATGAACTCCCAGCCTCGCTCCTGGATTAGCCGCTCCACCTGGGTTAGAAGTGCAAAAAGCAATTCAGCCTCCAACTGCACAATGCACTGCCCTCAGCAAGGCACTCCTGCCACTTGGGTGCTGCCCAGCCCTGGGACAGTACAGGACACAAACCCTGCAATGGCCTTGCGTGCCCCTGTCCACCTGTCTGTGGGTCTGGCACGGCAACGGCCGGTGGGTGCTCACCTCCTTCAGGCCCCGGCAGAACCGCTCAAAGACGCGCTTCATGTTGCCACCCTTCTCCATGGAGATGATGCGTGTGTGGTCCTCCTCATTGATCCAGATCAGGAAGGTCTTCTCGTTGTTGTGCCTAGGGACAGGGCAGCATTTGGCGGTGCTGGCAGCCAGCAGAGCCCCCGTGCACACACAGCTGCCTGTGCCAGCCCCAGCAGTGCCCTGCTTCCACCACCCCCCCCCCCAGCCCCGGTGCCCATGCTGCCCCTGGATCCAAGCTCTCACAGCTGAGCATGTTGCCAGAGCACAGCACGGCAGTGAGGCAGACAGCCAGGAGATGCTCCCAAAGATGGGCCAGCGTTCATCCACACGCACTGCTGTGGGTGACAAATGCTGGCTCCGGTGCCTTGGGCACGGGCAAGCGCTGCTGGGGAGGAGCAGCGTGGTGCCAGCCCTTCCTGACCCTGGGGCAGGGACACGGCTCCTGCACCACACAGATAGCAGGAGGGGCTGCGAGGTGTGAGGTGCACTCTGGAGCGCTGGGGTTTGGGGCGGCTGGAGCCGTTTGTGACATGGAGGTGTTTTCCCTGAGGCTGCTATAAAAGCGCTGTGCCTGCCAGGGCGGTGTGGGCAAGCGCATGTGCCGGCTGTTGCTCCGCGGGTGCGTGGGATGCTGTGTGGGTGTGCAGAGATGCTGGGAGCGAGCGGTAACAAGCAATTGTAGCAAGATACATCTGGGGGCAGGTAGAGTGTGCAGAGAGCAGGAAGGAGCACTGGGGGTTGCCTGGGGAGCAGAAGGCAGTTACAGGTTTTTGGCAGCCCAGAGAATGGGAGGCTGTAGGCTGGAAAGAGCGGTCAGAGTTGACAGCAGGGGCCTGAAATGGCCGGCTCCTGAGCTGCCCACCGCTTAGCGAGATGCTGCGGTTTGTGTGAGGAGCAGACACCCACTGACTGCTGCACAGCTCAAGGGGCTGAACCCTGCAAGGGGACCCCAGGTTGGGTGTGAGCAGGGAGGGCCCAGCTGCCGCCACCACGGAGCTGGGGCGATGGCAGCCTGGGGTCTGCAGTGCAGGGAGTGAGGGGAGCATGGGCGGTGTGGCTGGGGCAGCTGGACAGAGCAGCAGTGTCCCCCTGCCTGTCTGCCCTGCTGGCTGCTCAGGGCTGGGAAGATCCTCACCAGATCCCTCGGGCGTCGGGCCAGTCCCGGGCCATTCCTGCCGCTGTCAGGAGGGGGGACACCGGCTTGTCGAAGAGGAAGTGGTCCTGGAAGGAGGCAGAGAGTCAAAATGCCCCCTGGGGCTGCACAGCCGAAGCTGTGGCACCCCATCTCTCTGGTCCCAGTGTGCCATGCAGGCGATGCACTGCAGCTGTCCCTGGTGGGGTGAGCTCGCTTGCTGTCCCAGCTGCGGTCAGGACTCCCTGCTTCCTGACTGGGTGGGCAGAGGCTGCTGGTGATCTTGCCTTCCCCTGGGCATACACAGGGGCACGGGGCAGGAGCCGGAG
This sequence comes from Anser anser, assembly GCF_964211835.1. Lineage (NCBI taxonomy): Eukaryota > Metazoa > Chordata > Aves > Anseriformes > Anatidae > Anser > Anser anser. The sequence continues at coordinate 309,121 of NC_139730.1, read as the reverse complement.
GGGCACATGGGTTGCTGGGGCCGTGTTCAGCCAGCTCCGTCCTCCCCCAGGAGGGCTGAGAAGCGCCATAAGCAGCCTCTGCACCACTGGGGCAGGGAGCCCTGGTCCCACAGGACCGTGGGGCTGGGGAAGGGGGCCATGGCCTCCTGGGGAGGTGATGCCTGGGATGGGGTCCTGCCCCAGGGCTGGCCAGGCAGTGTGCCAACTCACATCAATGAGTTGCTGTTGCTCCTTCTCCGTCATCTCGCTGAGGCGGTAGTACCGGCCTGCCAGGTCTCCAGAGAGGCCGTTCAGTGCCTCCACGGCCACCTTCTCCACCTCCCGCCGCTCGGCACGGGTACAGGCTGGTGGCAGGCTCAGCCCACGGATGCTGCGCCCCGTCCGGACCCGGGATGAGAGCACATAGCGCTCATCGAACTGGCCAAACTTAATCTGGAACAGACAGGTGCCGTGGGGTGTTGGTGGGGTGGTGCTGGTGCTGAGCATCGCCCTGTCCACCAAGGCTCAGGAAGGGGACCCTGCTCCCAGCCAGGGCTATGTGGCACTGCCGCCCATCTCGCCCACCTTGGAGGCGTCCAGGTCCGTGACATGCTTCATGGTGCGTGGGTTGTACCCGTTGTGTCGCTCCTGGATCACAGGGTCAAACAGCTCGGCAAACACCTGGAAGGACATGGGACGGCATGCAGCTCTTCAGATCCAGCGTCCCACAGAGCCCCTGCCACCAGCACCGGGGACATGGCAGCACAGGGGACCACAGAGGGTGGCTGGGGTCACCTCACATCCCGCAGCACAATGGCAACCAACAGGGCAGACACTGCCCAGACAAGTAGGGCTCAGGGGCAAGGAGGAGGAGGTTGCAGGGCTTCAGGAACAGCTGCTCTGCAGGAGCCCTGTGTCCCCATGGGGACATGCTCCAGCTGCCTGGGCTGAGTAGAAGGAGGTGAGCGATAATACTTCAGGCTGCTGGATCCCAGGGATTGGGTCCAGGCCAGCAAGAGACAGCACACATCGGGCCAGAGCTACGCCATGTCCCGCAGGTACCGGGACTGCCACGGCTGCTGCAGCCACCCTAGAGAGCCTGGAGCACAGCAGGGCTTTGGCCATCACTCACCTCATATGTTTCTTCATCACCAGCTACCATGCCCACAGTCTTGATGAAGGGGTGGCCAGGATTGTCCACACCTGTCTGGATGCACTGGTCTAAGGTCCAGCCATTGGGGGTTGCTTTGTCACAGAGCCTGGTGTAGATGGCTGGCGTCAGGTTGCTGGCCATGCAGTTGTTGTGTTTCCGCAGGTCAGGGTACTCGGCACTGCAGGGCAAGAGAGCAATGAGCCTTTGGGGCCAGGGGATCTGCACTGGGTCTGGCTGGGACGGAGATCACTTTCCCCACAGCAGCCCACGTGTTACCGTGCTCTGCACTTGTAGCTAGAACACTATTGCTATCACACCAACGTTTTGGATACTGCTGAGCAGTGCTGGCACAGCATCACAGCTGTCTCCAACCCCTTCCAAAGGCCAGTAGCCAGGGGGTGGGCAAGAGGTGGGGAGGGGACAATGCCAGGGCAGCTGACCTAAACCGACCGAAGGGATATTCCTTATTGTATGACAGTCTGTTCAGTGACAAAAGCTGGAGGGAAACAAGGAGAAAGGGGGGAGGGGGGAGTCTCGTTATGAAAGTGTCTGTCTGCCCAAGCAACCACATGTACTGAGGCCCCGCTTCCCAACAAATGTCTGAATGTTGCCTGCTGATGGGAAGTAGGGATTTTTTTTTCTCCTACTGCTTCTGCGTGACTTTTTTTTTTCCCTTTCATTAAACTGCTCCTTATCTCAACCCACGAGCTTTTTTTCATTGTATTTTCTCCCTGTTTCCCTCTGAGGAGTGGGAGTGAGAGCAGCGTGGCAGTGCGGAGCTGTCCATCCGTTGCTAAATTGCCACCGGGACCCAGCGCTCCTGCCCCACGGAGACCCTCAGGGCAGGCATGTGCAGGGGAGCTCTGGGGGGCTGGGAAAGCCACGCTGCCTGCCCAGGAAGGCAGCCGCTGGCATCACACAGCAAGGGCAGAGAACAGCCCAAGCTGACTGCTGATATTGCCACAAGGACAAGAGTCCATGAGCAAACCTGGGCCGGTTGTTAGGGTGCGGCTCCTTATCAGCTGCGTACCAGGGCTCCTGGGCTCTGGGCTGCCACGTCAGCCACAGCCCTGCGCAGGGTCCGGGTGTGGAGGGGCTGGCTGGCCAGGCCATGGGGGCTCTTGCTCGCCTTCTCCTGCAGAGGGGCAGCTGCTCCCAGCACCAGGGTCTGCCCAGGGGCACGAGCCCGTCCCATGCAGGCAGCGGGGCAGCGGGGCACGGAACCCTTGGGGGCCCTGTCCCACGTCTGCCCGCACTCGGTGCTGTCCCCTGGGCCCTGACCCCACGCAGCTCAGGCACCGTGGGGCAGGAAATCGGCTGACCCCGATCTGCAGCTGGTGGGAACTGCACCAGTCTGGAGCAGTTTATTGTATTAGGGGAATGCTTCCCTCTAATCAGCTTAGTGGGAGGCCGTCTCCTGACCTCCTTCCCACTTTAGCTGGGCTTTGTGCTTGTCAGCACCACCGCTGCCCCCACCCCTGCGTCTGCAGGTTGGGGAACGCACATTGGCCCCACGCCTACGCCTTGGCTGCTGCTTGTGGCTTCCGGAGTTTGCAGAAAGAAAGGGAGGTCGGGCTCTCATTGCCACACTGTGTGGGGAAGCACTGGCAGTTCCAGCCTGGCCTCGTGCAAGGAGGCGTTTGCGCCAGGCAGGAACGGGCCGCAGGCCTGTCCGGCTGAAGGCTGCTCCCCCAGCCCACGCACAGTTCTCTGCCATGTTGAGATGCTTCAGCTCAAAGGACGGCTTGTTGTATATGGGACGCATCCTGCCCCTGCCTCCCTTGTTGCTCCTGCCCCTGCCATCAGCTGGCTATGGATCCATGTCTCCCTGGGGAGAGACATCCTCATAAAAAACACTGATCAGAATGGGACACTTGGACACGTCCCTTCCCTACCCCCAGCACTGCCTGGCATGCCAGGACTGAAGCTCACTCTGCTTTCCTGGTGTCAGTGGACTACGTCCAGAGAGCCAGAAAAGGTTGCTAAGGGGAGCAAGCTTGCTTGCAGAAAACAGAATGCTGTAGTTTTAAGCTCACCGACTGCTGTGGTCAGTCTGTACCTCCACTGCAGAGTTCAGAGACTAAAACCTAAGACCCTGCCCCAGGATCTGTGCCTGCTGCAGTGCTGATTTAGTTCCTGGCCCAAACACACCCTTCTCCAGAACAGCCCTGAATCACAGCCAGCAAATCTGGGCAATCTCTTTTCAGCCTTTCCAGAGAACCCCAACTAAGCTGGATGGTGCCAGGATAAGCAGGGCAATGCAGGGGATGAAGGTGTTACATGCTTAGTGCTCTTAGTGCTGTGCTCACAAGCACTTCCAAAAAAGCTAGAGCAGAGCTGCACAGGGCACTGCCCTGCCACCTGCCTGGGCTGCTTCCCGGGGCTGCGTGGGGAGGACAAGGGGAGCAGGCGCTCTGCTCTGCTGGGTGTCCAGGTTTCCTCTGCCACAAGCAGGAAGGTGACAAGGCACTTGGCCTTCCTGGGATTCCCTTGCCCTTTGGTTCTGCTCCCCAGAAACGGTATTAAAGCAACGGCCCCTTCAGAGCTGGCTTTTCTTTGCCAGTGCCCCGATGCTGAGCTACGAGGTGCATTCCTGTCAGGCTCCCTGGCCACAAAGGCTGGGAGCTCTTCCAGCAGGAGATGGATGCCTGCCAGTACAACGCGGCTGGGAGTGGGCACTTCGCTACTGGCCGTGCTGCTGTGAGAGCCAGCTCAGCACTGCGGTGCTGCCACGCCGTTGGGACGGGGCTGCCTGCAGTGACCGTCCTCTCTGCCCTTGCACGAGGGGTGCTTCACCCAGGAGACCTGCAAAGTGCTCAACAGGCAGTATTAGCCCACCCACTCTCCTGGAGCGGCAGCCTGTGCGTCTCCCCGTGACTGTGGCTAATCCTGCAGCCTCCGGCACCCTTCCTGGCGTCACCGGCTGCTGCTTCTGCAGGTGCACTCCGCGGACACCCCGCTGAGGCCACCCCTGCTGCGCGGGGCCTCCATCGAGGCGTGGGGCTGTGCGGGGCGAGCACCGCGGACCCTGCGGGAGGAGCTGGTGCCAGCGAGGCTGCGGCAGGCAGCGGAGCATGCGGCTTGCTCACGCAGGGAGGGGGGGTAGGGGCTGGGATTCTCCGCGTGACTGCTCAAACGTGGCTGCTGCGGGACCCTGCCTGGCGGCGGGCACCTCCACGCCAAGGTGTCAGAAAGCTGACGGGGGCGTCCGTGCCCCCAGAGTGTGGTCATATGTACCTCTGACAACCATTCGACCATTGTGTGATGCAGAGATCTCTGAAGGCTGTTGCCAATGCCTCTCATTGTTTGACTTAAAACCTAGAGGGGGCAAGTCCCCAGATGGGATGACTTGCCCTGCAGAGCAGGGTGCTGTGGCTCACCCTGGGGCTCTGTCCAGTGTCAGCATCATCACAAAAGCCAAATGCACCCTCCCGGGAAGCTCATCTCAGTGTTTCCCTGACAGATCCCCTGCCCTGGATTTCATCCCTTCCCCCAGACTCATCTCAGCCTCTGTTTCCCACAGATGGTGCCTGTCTCTTCCTCCCAGCCCCGTCTTTGTTTTCAGCATTAACTCTGACCTGCTGTTTTCCCCCAGCCCACTGGTCCTGCCACAGCAACACCTTCACAGCACTGCCAGCTTGCCCCCCACCCAGCAGGTGTTTCGAGTGTGCAAGGGGACACTTCTGTGTTCAGGTTCAGCGGGGTACAGGCCAGCTGCCTGCAGATGCCAGCACACCTCTGTGGGGCCAGAACACAGGCAGAGTGCCTGCCTCTCCCACACCAGATGGGTGTCACAGGTCCCAGTGGATTTTCCTCTCCATCCTCACTCAGTGAAGACCTTCAGTCATTCAGAAAGCTTGAAAGCACAGTCCTCTCAGGAGATGAATAAACAGTAACATCCAATCTTCATCAGTCCCTGAACTCGTTCCATTTCCATCCCGTTTCCATGGCCCGACCCAGCACGTCTGAGCACCAGAGCTGGCTCTCAGCACAGCTTTCTGCACGAGCAGAGCTCTCAGCCTGCAATGCAGAGCAGCACCGCTCACTGACAACACGGTGTTTGGTGCAGGCATCACAGCAGCCGCATGTGTTTGGAGCAGCGACACGCCGCCTCCTTCCCCGCTCTTCTCCCTCACTGCACACAGTCCCTGCTGGCATCAGGATGGGGGGGACACCTCTCCTCGCTTTCCCAACCTGCATCTGACCTGTGGCAGGCTGCCAGCGCAAGGGGAAGGGCCTGCTGGCAGCCACAGCATCCCTCTCCCCTGCCCTGCCCTGTCCCCGTGAGGCACAAGCAGCTCTGCCCTCTTCCCCCCCGTCTTGTGCTTTTCTCCCCATACTCCTCGGGGCCAGGCAGCGTGGGGGCCAGGAGGGAGCTGCCACCCCTCTGCTGGCCTTGAGACCTCCTCTTCCTCATTGCTAAGGCAAACGGTGGTGAGTGGAGCAGTAGGTAATGCCTCCGCATGGACAGGGCTGGTGGCAGCCACGTGCCTGGTCCCCCTTGGCAGAGAGCAGTTTGAAGCGGGGGGGGGGTTGACACGGAAACTTCTGTGCTGGAGCTTGAACCTTAGCACTGCTCCACAGCTCTGACACTTATCTGGCTTAAAGGATCAAGCACAGGTTGTGGAAATAGGGCCAGCAGCTCCCGCACACAGAGCCAGCATTACCCCAAAAGCACCCCTTAGCCAGACCAGGCAGCACGCGCCCGCCTGGCCCAGCTCAGCCCTGCGCCCACCTTCCAGGCACTTGCCTGGTCCCGATCACACACCTCAGGGCTCATCTTCACCCCACATCTTCCAGCACAGCTCTGCCTGGGAGGACAGGATGAACTGCTCAGCCTTAGCGGGACCTGTGGGCCCTTCCAGTTCTCCCTTTAGAATCTGCCATGAGATGGGAGAGCGAGGACCGTCAGGGAACCTTTTTTTAACGCCCTGGAGAAGTCCTTGGCCCAACGTCAGGCACCAGTACAGCCCAGTGGTGAAAGGCTAGGAGCCACAGCCAGCCGCGGGGCAGCCAGGGAGCCTCTGCTCCAGCACAGGCCCTCACGGACAGAGCTCCAGGGTATTTTGCCAGGACGAGAGAAAATGCAGCCTTCCTTTTGCTCCGTCCTGTTCCCACCAGGATACTGGCAAGCCTCCACTGGCTCCTGCGACAACCGGGCCAAGCTCGGGGCATTTCTTTGCTTGACATCTCTGCAACGCTGTCCCCGCCGGACGGACTCACCGCCTCCGCCGGTCCCAGCTCTGCCCCGGCCCCCGGCCCCCTCCGCTGCCCAGCCCCGTCCAGCTCCGCCCGCCCCCGGGCCCGCCGCGGCAGCGGCTGCTCCCGGTTGCCGACCCGCCCGCGCGAGGCGCAGCCCGGGCCGGCCGGGACGGTGGTGCCGGTGCCGGCCCGGTGCCGGCCCGGGGAGGCCGAGCTCGAAGCGGAGGTTCCAGCGCCGCGGCCCGCGCCCCTCCCGCGCCCGGCGGCCCCGGTGCCCTTGGGCTCGGGGACGGGCGCCCGAGGCGGAGCTGCTCCTTCCCGCCGGAGGCGGCCAACACGGGCGAGCCCCCCGCCGCCGCCGCGCCGCCCGGTTCCCCCCGCCGCCGCCCGGCTCCCCGGGCTCGGTTGCCCGCGATCCCGGTCGCTCCCCGCCGCGGGACGCGAGCGGCCCCCGGGGAGCTGGGGACGGGGAGGGGGGCACGGCCCCGCGCCCTTCCCCGGTGCCGTGGCCGCGGGGACCGGCCCCCGCCCGCCGCCCGCCGCCGGCCCCCCCACACGTGCGCCCCCGCCGCCCGCGCCCGGTACCTGGGCGGGTAGCGCCGCCGCTGCCGGTCGCCCGCGCTGACCGCGTCCCGGGCGAGCAGGAAGCCGGCGGCGAGGGAGCCGGCGCCCACCATGGCCAGGAGGCCGGCGGAGCGGCGGGCGGAGAGCGCGCGGGCGAAGGTGCTGGCCATCGCGGAGCGGCGGCGCGGCGGAGCGAGCGCGGCGGGGGCCGGGCGGCGGACGTGATGGGAATGGGAACGGCGGCGGCGGCGGCGGCGGCGGGAGGGTGCGCGGGGGGCGGGGAGCCGGCGGCACGGGGGGGGCCGCGACGGCACCGCCACCTGCTCGGGCCGCCCCGCCCCGCCCCGGGGCCGCCGCCGCCGCCTTCAGCACCGCGCGCCGGACAGCGCCGGCGGGGCCGCGCGCCCGACCCGCCCCGGGCCCCTCGCCCCGCGCCCCTCGCCCCGGGCCCCTCGCCCCGCGCCCCTCGCCCCGCGCCCCTCGCCCCGCGCCCCTCGCCCCGCACCCGCCGCCGCAGGCGGGCACGGCGCAGCGGGGCGAAGCCCGCGACTGCGAGGGTGCGGCCGGGGCAAAGTCCGCGCACCTGGAGCCGGCGGCGGCGGGGCGCGGATGCCGGGACGAGGCGCCCCGACGGCCCGGTGTCGGGACGGGAGGCGGCCCGGGATGCGTGCCGGGGCGGGCGGGCTGCTGTCACCGTGGCGCCCCGCGCCGCTGCCCGCGGCCGGGCATCCCCCCCGCTGCCCTCGCACGCCGGGTCCGGCCGGGCCGGGGCAGCCGGCCGCAAGCGCCGTGCTCCCGGCGGCCGCGGCAGCGCCGGGGCGCGGAGCGCGGGCCTCGGGCCGCCCCGCGCTCCGCCGCCGCGAACGCCGCGGGACGGCAGCGCCGCGGGCCGTGCCCGGGTCGCGCCGCCCGCCCGCTGCGGGCCCGCCCCGCCCCGCGGCGCAGGGCTCACGGAGCTGGCCCGGCTCCGCGGGACGCGGGCGCCCGCCGGGCCGCGCGGCGCGGTTGCCGCGGTAACGCGGGGCCCGGCGGCGCCGCTCGCGCCCACGCGCGCGCGGCTCGCGCGGCCTCGCAGCGCCGCCCGTCGCCGCCAGGGGCCGCTGCGCCGCGCCCGCCCGCGGCCGGCCGGCCCCGCCCCCCCGCGCCGATTGGCCGGCGGCGGCCGTCAGCAGGCCGCGATTGGCCGCCGGCCGCGCCGGCCGCGCAGGGTGCGCCCGGAGGCCGCAGGTGAGCGGAGGGAAATGGCGGCGCCCGGCGGGGCGCCCCCTGCCGCCGCCCCCCGCCGCCGCCGGCGGAGCGGCCCCGCCGCGGGCTGCGCCGGGCGGGACGGGGCGCGGCGGGGGCGCCGCTGCCGGGCGGCGCCGGGCGCCGGGGGGCGGCGGGTAGGTGTCGGCGGCCGCCGCTCGGCGCGGGGCGCCCCGGCCCCCCCCGCGGCCTCCCCTTCGCCCTTCGGCGGCCGAGCTCGGCGCGGCCCTGCGGGGGGGGAGCGGGCGGAGCGGGCCGGGCCTCGCCCCCGGCGCTGCGGGCGGGCCGTGCCGCGGCGGGCCGGGCGCTGGCTCCGAGCGTCCCTTCGGCGGCGGGGCCGGCGCGGCTTTGCCGTGGCTCCGCGGCGGGGCTCCGGAGCCCGGCCTCGTGGCCAGGCGCTGCCGCCGCGCCGCGCGCGAGGCCCCGGCCCCGGCGTTCCCCCGCCGTGCTGCGGGGCAGCCTCGGCTCCGCCGGGGCCTTCGGGGGAGCGGCGGCCGGGCCTCGCGTTCGGCGTGCGAGGGCAGGGTAAGGCGTGCGAGCGGCTGCCCCCGGAGCGGTTACCGGCCCGCCTGCAGCCCGGGCTGGGGAAAAATGAGCGTTAAGTGCTAACGTATCCACAGGTTGTACGCTAACAAACCGAGGCTAACGAACATAACAAACGACGTTTTAAAAGTTCAAACGTCTCTAAACTTGTTTATGATCTTTCTTATCAAAAAAAAAGGAAATAATATTTTATGTTTAAAATTGCTAATAAATCTGTATTAACAATTACAGGCTCAGAAATTCTGATGCTGTAAAGCTTCACGCTTAACAATCTTATAAATCTCTTAAAAAAAAAACATAAAATAATTTCATAAGTCAAGAGTGGATCTTACTCCTGCATTTGCTATGTGAACAATATAACAGCTGCTCAAACGTAGAGGATGTAAGTCACCAGGTTTTTGCTGGATTCGCAAGCAGAGGCATTGTGTAGAAGAAGGAGCTCCTAGTCAGGAAACGTGTTTTAACCATTGCTGCACCCTCTCTGGGTTTGAAGTTGTTGATAGATTTGCAGTTACTGACAGTGCTGTTCAAACAGGCAGAACAGTATATTTAGAAGCATGACTTCAGCTGCCCGATTTTGAAGACGTTGAACTTCTTTGTTAATAAAACATGGAAAATGTTCTTTAATACACCAAGTCCAAATAGCTTTTAATTATTAACTCTGAAATAGGCGTGTGGTTTTTTTTCTGAGGCAATTAAGAGTTTGTGACTTGATTTTTGATAAGAGTACAGCTTTCACCTTTTGTGTGTAAGTATGTAATTAACCTTAATACAAATAGTCCTTGTGACCATGGAAATGACCCCTTTGGTACAGTTACTTCACTGATCATACATTCAGGGTCAAGGCATAAGTTTTGTTTTTTTTTTAAAGTACTGATGATCGTAAGTATTTTAAAGTGTCAGCTATGTGTATTCGTAAAGGTAGTCATATGTCGGGTACTTGACCTTGCCTAAGTCAGGATGGGGTTCTGTAAACTCATTTATCCTCACAGCCTGTTTGCATGCAGTGGTATCCTGCACTCCTTTGACCTCCGCTCTGCTGCTTCCCCCAGGCTCCCTGGGGTGCAGAAGCCTCTCCCAGCCACCTGTGGCTGCTGCCACTGGCGATGTGACTGGTTTTCATTGGTCACCGCATGCCAGAACCACGGCGGTCCTTGTCCTTCAGCTCTCCGCTGTAGAGACTGTGCTGTCAAGTAGTGCTTCTGCAACTATAACAGGCTTTGTTTTAAAAACAAACAAAAAAACAAACTAATCGATCAAAAACAACACCCCTCCCACATAGTTTTCACTTGTTAATGCCATGCTGGGTGTGAAGTTAATGCAAGATATGATCATCCTTTCTGCACTTAAATTTCTGGTACTTCAGAAGTTGGGCGCAAAGAATAAATCTCTCCATGCTGTGAACATCCTTATCAGAACACCACCAGATTCATCTGCTGGAGAACCTGGAAACAACTTACGTCTCATTTCTTATCGCTAATGCAAGGTAGTCCAGAGAGCTGAATTGGTCCCAGAACACTCAGAGGCAAAGTTTAAATCTCAGTTCCGGGTTGTGTGTCAGCAGTTTCTGCTTGCCGTTAGGTGATTACATTAACCTTTGGTATGACTGTGTAGCAGACCATAGCTGTCCTTGGAGGAGAGTGCAAGGATGTCTTTAGCTGGAGTGGCTGGTACGTACTTCCTCATATATTTGTGATGGGATGAGCAAGCATGAATATTTCAAAATAAGAACCATGCTTAACTTGTGTGTGTGTGCCATTGTCGTGTCAAGGCTTTTGATTCTCTTGGACGGTACAGCCAGCAACATTAATGCTTTATTTTCTTGCTGTGATTTGTGAAAGGTGAGAGACCTGTAGTACTCTTAGCAAGTGGAAACTGGTCTGAACCTATGGGCTGTAGGAGCAGTTAGCCCAGGGAGCAGTGAGAATGATGTAGAACCATCAGGACACCTGTGTGAGAAGCAAACATCCCGTACTGCCAGGGTCTCTCACAGCTCTAGGTTTGAAGAAAAAAAGCAGCAGGGAGGATGTAGGCTGAGCACCGTACAGGAACCTTGCTAGTACTGTTTCTGTAACAGATGTTGCTCTCCTCCTGTCATATAAACTCTTTGATATCCCAGCTCTAGAGCTGATTCAGGCATGGTGGCAAATCCTCATGTAATCTGTCTGTTACACTAGAATGGTACTTCTCTTGCCTGTTTGCCTTTAACAGCAGCAGTCTGTCCGAATTTTGCATACCTGAGTTATGCCTGTAACTGTTTCATCAAGTGACTGTAGCCGTGGTTGGTAGAAAGCCAGTCAGAGAAGGGATATGCTTTAAACAGAAACTTGGAAAAGGTTTTGCTTATACCCTGTCCCTTTCCTCTCACCAGAAACAACCTGAGATAACGAGGTTTATCCCATTAACACCAAGGGCATGCTGGATGTATCAGTGGCCTTTGGCTTCACTGAGGCTCTGGGTTTTCACTCGTTTTTAGTATGGCATGTCATAGCCTCCAGAAATAGTTGCAGAGCAAAGCAGAAGTTGCTTTTTTTTTTTTTTTTTTCTGGGATAGAAGCAGGAATGTAGAGAACCTGTTGCTTTCTTAGTTCTTAGGCCAAAGGTTTTCCTGCTGCTTGATCTATTTTTTCCAGGAGGGAGGGGAGAGTATGCGATTGGTGAAGACGGTCCTCCTCCTCTTCTTGCGTGGTTTACTTCGTTAAGTCATCAGCCACCAAGCTGATAGTGAACTTGCTAAGGTCTTACTCTGTGCTGGCATGCAGAGGCAGCGGGGCCAAGGAACAGAAACGGTTCCTGAGTATGTTGGGAATCCTCCTCTTGTCCTTGTGTGGAAGTAGCAGGATTATACGGCGCACACAGTAGAAATGCCTGTGTAGCCTGGTCTGCCAGTACTATTGCTACCGCCAGCTGAGAGCATGGGCGGTGGATTAAAGCTTTAACTCTCGCTAATCTGGATGCTCATGTGTTGGGTGTGCACTGTGCCTCAAGCGGCACGTAGGAGCAGGCAGCACTGGCCTTTGTGCACCGGTGTGAGCTGGGCTTGGTGTGTCTTCTTGCTGGCCTGGGCTCCCCAGGCAGATCTGGTGTGCGAATTGACAGTCTTGCTGTCAAGCCTGCGCCTCGTGGCGTGGCTTTGGGCACTTGTCCAGCGCGCTTCTGCTCCAGTGCTTTCCGTGAGTGCTCAGCTCTTACCTCTCCTGTCCTTTCTGGGAATGTGCAGCCTTTCTGCATGGAGGCATACCTTAGTTTTATCCATATTTCCCTGGAGATTTCAGAGGCAGCTGGATTGCCCGCTGTATATTTGTTTCTTTTGCCTGTTCCCGCCCTGCTCGAGTGGATGAAGTCAGTCTCCCTCCTTTGTTCTTGGTGAGGGGATTTGCACCTACCATGAAACTGTGCTGGCAGCAGGCAGGTGGCATTTGGGTGCATTTCCTCTGTTTTGTGAAGAGCTGTCAGGGAGGACTGGGAATCCAGTTGTATGTGGTGGTACATTCTCCTGTGATATGCTGGCTCTAAGGCCAGGCATGCCTCAAAAGAGGAAGTGCAGTAACTGTCAGTCTGGGGAAGGATGGAGATCACGTGAGAGTACAAGAAGCAGTGGTAGAGTGTGCATTTGTAGGAAATACTAGCATGAGGCGTTTACAAAGTCATCTTCTCGAGGTTGCACTTCCTGTACTGGTTTTGGCTGGAATAGAGGGAGGAAAGCTTTTCACCATGGGGAAACCATTTCCCCATTTGTGTGGGGAAATCAAAGTAAAGGGCAACCACTTGACATTTATGTGTGCACAGCTATGGACAGAGCTGAACAGTTGTGTCCTTGGTCTGTACAGGTCATGCATACTGTACATTCAACTCAGTTGCTTGTGTGGCCGACAGTGCTGCTCCTGTAGGCGATTGTGCAAGATGTGCTCATTTCCTAGTGTTTATAAAGAACGGCTTGTATCTGGATAACCAGACTCCATGGTCAAAGAGTAAATCAGAGCCAAGCTTGCAAAACTTAGAAGTCCTGACCTGCAAGCCGCTGCTTCTTTTGTGTCCTCTTTACCTGCCAAAGAGTTGTCAGTCCTTCCTTTTCCCTTCTCCCCTGCAAACTCGTATGTCTCTCAAACTGTTCTCTCTGTTACTTTAGGTCTTCTTGAGCTAGAAGGATGAAAATTGGTGATTGGAAAGTCACCGTCACTCTCCTAAGTTTCCTCCTAACTTCCGAGTCCCAGTTTGGGTGTACAAGGCTGCGAGCAAGTCTACTGTCCCATTCCATGATTTAAAGAGAGGCCTGGAGCATGCATCATTGTAAGGTTTAAATTATTTCAACGCTAGCAGCGACACTGTCCCTTTCCCAGCTGCTGCAAAAGGGCTCATTGCACAATGGAGCTACCTTTCTAAAATGGTTCTGGGTCCTGGATCCCCTCCCACCCTGAGGGTCTCTTCCTGCATACCTCTGCCTAGAGACTCTCTTCATCTCACCTGGCTCTCCCTGTTTGTCCTGGGCAGCGGGTCCCTGGACTTGTTCACTCTAGCTCAGTCCCTGCCCTGCCCACCCTCACCTGCTCCCAGTGGCATCAGCCCTGGCTCAGGCCCTTCTTTACCACTTTTTGCGCACTGTGATTCCAGAGCGGGATGGTCGGCCACCGAAGCTGCCATGTCGTCCCTGACGACCTCCAGTGAGGGAGAGAACTCCACTCCCAGGTTTGTCGTCGGCTCCAGGGATGATGAGACAGACTTCCTGGAATCAAACATGAAGACGGATGAAACCGATTTCTTTGAAGATGATGAAGAGGAGGAGTCGGTAAGGAGGTCCTGGCATTCTGGGTTGGAGCATCTGTGCAGAATTCCTGGGTTTCAGCCAGGTTTTGCATGGTTCCTGCTGAGGCCACAGACAGTCAGGACTGTGGGGAACATGGCACCAGGCCGTGTGGCACAGCCATGTGAAAGATGCATTGCACTGACATGCTGCCAGACTCGGTGCCTCGTGCTGCAGTAAATTCTAGCCTTTTCACTTGCAGGTCTTTTCCAGTTGCAACAGCAGATTTCTTTATCCTAGCAACTTAACCCTGATACTGCTGTAAACCTTTTGCTTTACCAGGGAACTTTTTGAGGAAAACTGAAGGAACCGTGAATAAGGGCAGAGAAGCGTCTGCGGGGAGGAAGCATTTGCTCTTTTCTGTAGCCTCCAGGAACAGGCTGCAGAAAGGAGAATGATCTCCAGCTCCTGACTACTTTTGGCCTCTATTCAGCCCACCCTTTCAGTCCCCACAACGGCCTCTGTACAGGGCTTCTGTTCAGAGGAGCTTCATGCCACTGAAATCATCTTGCCTTTTGGTGGGCTGAATGGACTGCTCACGTGGTGAACTGCTCTGACTTATTCTTAGTACAGTATGTAGGGACCTTGCAGAACTTTTATCAGCTGTTATCCTGTCTCTGCGCAGCCCGGGGGGGCTAACACAGGTAGATCCTCTAGCACAGTTAAGAAAGGTCATCAGCAGCATATGCTGACCTCCTCTTTAAGGACGGGAAAGTAGATTTCCAAAGGCAGTGCAGAGAAACCAGTGAATAGCTTGAACTTGTCTCTGCAAGACTCGTGGGCGAGGGCACTACTATGAGGCAGAGGAACTCTTGACCTTCCATCCTTTCATTCTGGTGATTCAGCTGGGACTTGTTTAAGTTGGTGATAGCTTTAGTGTTTTTTGTTTTTGTTTTTTTGTTTTTAATTCAGAATGGGCTGAGCAAAGTACTGTAGAGTGGAGTGGAATGTCCCTCACTTTGTTCCTGAGGAAAACACCAGTCCATCCCACAGAAACAGTTTAGGTGCCTTGGGCACGTTAAAAGTGACATTTCCTCCTCTGAAGTTATGAGAAGTTGCTTTTCCCCCATGCAGATGCTTTAGGGTGTTGCACAGTCCTCTGCTGCCTGCCCCTCTAGTAAATTCCTGACAGAAATTGCCTTGAAATACCAAATACATCTGCAGCACGTGGGGACTCAGCTTTAGGAAGGATACAGTGATACAGTATTGATGGCCCAGTGATGGGAGTGCCCAGTGTTTGTGGCATTTTATTTTTGCTGTGGAACCTGAGCCCTTGGCTTTGCAAGTCAGTGCAGGTAACTTCTGAAGTCTCAGCTTATAGTTTGAAGCCACACTTGCATGTGCCGTGTAACCCACAGTCCTGTGTGTATCACTTCAAATGACCTTACTGAGTTTGATCTTGCTTAGACCAGAATTACTTCATCAGGAAAACATCCAGTCTTTGATTAAAAACCGTCAGTGATGGAAAGACCAACACAGACCTTATCCTGTTCTTCTGTTACAGTTACCAACATTTTTTGAATACAGGCCTTCTATCTTGCCTTATTCGACTTAAATTTGTCCCACTGGATCTTGCTATACCTTTGTCAAGTATATGGAAGAGCCCTTAATACTGTTTCTCTTCTACTCACAACTACTTGCTGTTGTGATCTCCCCTTCATTTCCTCTCAGATAAAACAGACTGAGCTCCTGCTGTAGTCTTTTGCCATAAAGCATATGCAGCTCTTCTGTAAGTCCTCTTAAGTCTGCAACTTGTCCTGGTGAGTTGTGGGCCAGAGAATACGAGGGAGGATTCCAGTCCCTGCTGCTTATTCAGGTGCCAGATACTTTTTTCTCTTACCATAGCATTAGTACCTTGTAAAAGGAGGAGGTACATGTTGCCCGGCAAAGAAACAATCATTTTGGGCTGCTCCTTAATGACATCCGCCAGTGGAATCTAGTGGGAGCTGGAACTGTGTATGGTCTGAGTCTAGGAAGGGCTGTGAGTTCTTAGGATTGGAAGAAAATCTTGTGTTTGTTCAGTATTGCCGCATTTGTACACTTAGAGCTTAAATTCAGTAAAGCAGCTGATCCTGAACTAAAACAGTCTGTGTCTTCACTTTAGCCACCTGAACGGCAGATTGTGGTTGGAATCTGTGCCATGACCAAAAAGTCCAAGTCAAAGCCCATGACACAAATTCTGGAGCGTCTGTGCAAGTTTGAGTATATCACAGTTGTGATTATGGGGGAAGATGTTATTCTGAATGAACCAGTGGAGAACTGGCCTTCCTGTGACTGCCTAATCTCCTTCCACTCCAAAGGTAAAAGTCTGTAGCAGGCCTTAGCCTACCTAAGATCTGGACAAGGGAGCTTCCATTCATTCTTTTTGTTTTGTTTTCTGTATTTCAGGATTCCCTCTGGATAAAGCAGTTGCATATGCCAAGCTGTGCAAGCCATTTTTGATTAATGACCTTGGTATGCAGTATTATATCCAGGACAGGTAAGTGTCTGTGATCCAATAAAGCCGCTTCCCTCTTCCTTTGTCCACTTTCTGTCCTTAGCATGCTGTGCAAGCTTCTTCCTGGCCACAAGCAAATGAGATGGGAAGGAAGGGTACTTTAGCAAGGCTTTTAGGGGTTGTTTCCCCATAACACGAAGGGGAGTAGATCTGGGGGTAAACCCATTGAGACTTGTCATGTTTTGTCTTCTGGTTCAAATGCATTGTAAGGAATGGCCAAATGAAGTAGGATGTGGAAGTGGTCTCATGGAATGAGACTATTGTGCCAAAGACAAAAAGACTACCCTCTTAGTAGGAGAGCCAAGTAGTGGGATGGCATTCTGGGGCAGAAACTGGGGGCAGCAAGGCTAAGTCAGACCCTAAGGAAGGTATGTTGGTGAGGCACTTCAAGAGGCTTCTTAGCCAGTTAGTAAAACTAACTTGTAGTCATGTACCGCAGTGCGTACAAACTGCTTTGGCTGTATACAGGTAGGGCTAATACTAGACACCAAACCTCCCACTGTATTTTTGGGTTGTGAGCAGTGTTCCTGCAGGTGCTGACAGGCACCCAGAGGTGTAATTGTAGTGAAGGAATTTCAGTTTCCTCATTCCAGACTCTTCTGTTGAATCTCACTGTTTCTGTCCTCTCGAGGCGTGAAGTGTATCGGATCCTTCAAGAAGAGGGAATAGACTTGCCCCGCTATGCTGTCCTCAATCGAGACCCCGATAGACCGGAAGGTAAGTGCCCAGGCTCTTCTGAAAGCCATTTGCACATACTGTACTATTTAAGATATTCTGCAGAGGTTGGGCACTGATAATCAGCTCAAGCAGGTCTGATTCACGAGTCTGTTGACTTTGGTGGAGAAAAGCCGTTTCTGCTGGTTGGGCCTACTGGCCAGGACTGAAGGGCTTCAGTTCTGCACAGGGGCTGCTTCCACTTTTCCTAACATGCTGCTGCTCTGCTTTGTCTTCAGAGTGCAACTTGGTGGAAGGAGAGGACCACGTGGAAGTAAATGGAGCTGTTTTCCCAAAGCCATTTGTAGAGAAGCCGGTCAGTGCTGAGGATCATAATGTGTATATTTACTACCCAACCTCAGCAGGTGGGGGCAGCCAGCGGCTCTTTCGGAAGGTGAGAGGATCTCTAGTTATAGTGTCGAGACCAACAGATTTGTGGGTCTGAAAGATGCATGTGGCTTCAGGAGGGAGTGTTGGGGCAGGTGAAGGAGAAAGGAAGGTTTTGTGTTGGGGAATACAACTTCTTAGAAATTTTAGTTGAACCTTAAAGAGCTGGGAATTCCAGAGGAATGTATTTTAGTGGTAATGCTGACTTCACCTTTGCTATCCTATGTCTGCCCAGTGTCCTGTGTAGCAGTTATGGAGAAATGTGTCCCTTATTGAACTACATACTGTTTTTTTCCATATCATTTCCTCAGTTTATTGAGATGATCCTTTTAAAACCTGTTCCTGTCTGCTAACATGCGTGCTGCCTTTCTCAGCTTAGTGTTGCTTGCAAATGTAATAAATGCACTACGTATTCATAGATTTCACAGAGAATCTGCCTTTACTCACTTCCTCTACTTTGCCAGCAAAGTTAAAAGCTGTGATGCATCTTTTTTTCCAATCAGTTACACATCTGCCATTAGTAAACCTAAAGTGGTTGTTTCCTTAAGTATACACATGTGCCATTTGAAATTGTATCCAAAGCCTCCCTAGAACTTAAAATGACGTCATCTTCTGTCCATAAGATCTGTCATACTGTCCTAGAAAGAAGTAAAGTTGGTCTGATTATGAACTGTCATCAGTTATTATCATTTCCTTATTAGCTAGTCTCCTTACTTTACACATCTTTATCTACTGTTTTTTGGTGCATATCCTTGTAGCTATTGGAGTCAACCTAAAGGTCTATAATAACTTTTCTCCTCTTTAGGCCTGGAAAAGGGCATACCTATTGCCTGTCTTTTAGAGTCTTTTTTGTCCTCCATAATTATGCTGTAACAGCTAGGGGTTCTGAGAGGTGTTCAGCCAATTCTCTCCCTGTGGTTCAAAGCTTATGCTTTTTGTTCTTCCATCTAAGAAAAGAAACCCAACTGACTTCCTTGATGTGTTTATTCTTTGCTTTCAGATTGGTAGCCGGAGTAGCGTGTACTCCCCAGAGAGCAGTGTAAGGAAGACAGGGTCATACATTTATGAGGAGTTCATGCCTACAGATGGCACTGACGTAAAGGTAATGGAAAGCCTGGAATCGCTCCTCCTTTCTCCAAGACTGGGATAGCTGAAGGTTGGGCAGTCCTGCCTAAGTTGACTCTGGAGTGTTTGTTTAAGCTGTGAGGTGCGGTCTGTGCAGCTTGGATCCCAAAGTGGGGAGTGGGCATTCTGTAAATCATAACAGGAAGAAAGTGTGAGACCATCTAAATTTTTCCATGTGTCTGCAGTAGAACCTTCTGGAAGATGCAGTTACTCTAGATGGTTATGTCAGGTGTATCTATTTCTCTTCCTAGGTGTACACTGTTGGGCCAGACTATGCCCATGCAGAGGCTCGCAAATCTCCTGCTTTGGATGGGAAGGTTGAACGGGACAGTGAAGGGAAAGAAATTCGTTACCCAGTTATGCTGACTGCCATGGAGAAACTTGTTGCACGGAAAGTCTGTGTAGCCTTTAAGGTCTGTCTGTTTTCTCCGCTACACAAGCAGGATACACCATGAATGTCTGATTCGTAGCTCAAGCAGTGTTAAAGCCTGAGTTCTGTTACCCCACTGTGCTCCATGACTGCTGCCAGCTGCCATCTCTGCAGGCTGGGTACAGCTGGTCCTGCTGGCCCTGGCAGTTTGCTGATCAAAGATTACCGGGAAAGCAGGAGGGCCTCCATCAAATGCCCTCTGTGCTGGCAGGTGGCTGGTGTCCAGTGTGCATCTAAGCATCTAATATAAGATTCTGAGTGTGCCGCTTTGTCATATGTGCTGGTCCCTCCTTCACTATTCCTAGTTGTACATGTGTAGAGACCCTGGCCTTCACTTCCTCTGCTTTTTTTTGTTCTGTTTTTGATCTGGCTTTGGTGCGCATTTGTGTTCTACTGTAGAGTTAGGTAGCTGAATGTATGTAAGTCTAGGTGTAGTTACATGACATGTTCAGCAGTGTCAGCAGATGCTGCACTTGACTACTTGTTCCCGGCCTCACTGCAATTTGCAACCCATGCAGCTGTGCCGATACAGCTGTTCCGTCTTACAGCCTTTTCCACATACTGATGGATGTCTGTGAATTCACCACTTATTGTCTGTATTTCTTCAGTGTGCTTCAGAACAGTTAAGTTTAGAGGCAAGAGCAAGAGAGCCTGGAGCTGCTCCGTTCTGATCCTTTAGTGTTCTGTGGAGTAGGGGGGCTAGACCCGATAGGCTTAATCCAGGAGCTCATGGGCTGGGCTCTTGGTGCAGCTGTGAAGCTGTAGAGGTTCCTCTAAAGGGCCTCTTACTGCTAACTTGTGGCTGTGTTTTCCCACTTTAAGACCCGTGAGGCAGGCATAGAATGTAGAAATGCTGCAGCAGAGGTGCCTTTGGAGGCACCAGTGGAGCTGAACTGGGCAGCATATGCTAACAGGGCACGTGTGTCAGCCGTACTTGGCTGTGCATCTGCTGTCCTGCTTGCGGTACTCCCTCCCAATGTGCTTATGAATCCTGTGTCCTGTGTTTCCTCATGCAGCAAACAGTGTGTGGGTTTGACCTCCTGCGGGCAAATGGCCACTCTTTTGTTTGTGATGTGAACGGCTTCAGTTTTGTGAAGAACTCTATGAAGTATTATGATGACTGTGCCAAAATCCTTGGGTATGTAAAAGGGTAGAGGAACCCACAGCAAAGTATAATGAATGGAGATGATAAGTATGACATAGAAATCTGTGGATGGTTCAGCTAGGGAAATTTGTTCAGAAGGTGAAAGCATGGCTCTGGGAGGAAGGGGTTAATTATGTATAGCAGCTGGAACTCCTGCTTGCATTGGCATTAGCTGTCTTTTTCTATACCTAGAAGTATCCTACAGGATACATCTAAGATTGGTTGCTAAGGCCAGATGCAGTATTGGTGATGTGAGGGGAAATTGGTGTCCCCTGGGGGGTGCCCTAACCAGCCCGTGGTGTGCTAGATGTCTCTGCAAGGAAGGTAAGGAGATGATCTGTTTGTGGTTCTCAAATCTTTCAGCAGGACCACCAGGCAGGAGATGGAGAACCAAGGGAATGTGAGTTTTATGTTCTGATTTCTTCCAGAAACATAATAATGCGCGAGTTGGCTCCCCAGTTTCATATTCCCTGGTCTATCCCAACAGAGGCAGAAGATATTCCTATTGTCCCCACAACTTCAGGCACTATGTGAGTACCTGTCATCTTCTCAAGTGAATGCCCACGGAGGCTACATGAGAGACAAAGTGCAAATACTGTCCAAGGGACACATTTGTCAAGTATATCTTCTGTTTCCCCAGGATGGAGCTTCGTTGTGTTATTGCAGTCATCCGGCATGGAGATCGTACCCCAAAGCAGAAAATGAAGATGGAAGTTAAGCATCCTCGGTAAGAGTCAAGGCACGAAGATGCTGCTTTGCTGGGAAGTGAGGAGGGCCCATTTGCTGAATCAAGAAGCACAGCAGAAGAGCACGTGGAAAGCAGTGCTTTTTCCTGGCTCCATTCAATCAAATGTTTTCTTCTAAGTTGAGGGAGTCTTCTTTCCCCATAAGAATCTAGTCACCTTCTTCGTGAACACTGAAAGAAAGAGTGAAGGCTGCTAGATCCTTCAAAGTGAAGTACCCCACTAAATTGCAAGATAGGGGCTACCTCCTTTTCTTAACTGAGCCTGGAAACATTAATTTTTATGAGAATTTCTGAAGCACAGGGAGGACCCAGTGGGTCTGCTGGTTCTTCCTGAAGAATAGTGCATGAATGCATACGTAGGGATGAAAGTTGTAGCACTGAAACAACAGAAACTGTATCAGGGTTCTTTGTTGTCCATACAGGTTCTTTGAGTTATTTGAGAAATATGATGGCTACAAGACAGGGAAGTTGAAGCTGAAGAAACCAGAGCAGCTACAGGTGAGAGGAGCCCTCTCTGGGGTTACTGTGTGGATAAAGGTAATTTGGATCCCAGTGTGAGGCAGTTTTTTGAGAGGGTGAAAACCCTCAGAAAGGCAACAGTCTGTTGCACAAACACTCCCTTTCTCATTCTCCACCCACTATGCACTCAGCAGGGTGATAGTATGAGAGCATAGTGAAAACTGCTCCCGGATGACTTGAAGACTGTAGAACGGGGCTGACCTGATGCCGTTTGCCCATCTGTTGTGGTTGCCTCCAGTGAGAGACAGCTCCAGGCTGGGACAGGACAGTTTGAGGGACCTGTTTGGTTCTGAATGGGGCTGGAGCACGGGGTGAGGATGAAGCAAACTGCGGTGTGAAAGTTTGTCCTGCCGGAGTTGTGTCTTATGAAATGACATGTCTCTAAGGAGTATGTATGTGGCCCTGATGGTGGGTGAGACTGTCCGGAGGCCTTGTAAGATTATGGTGGTGAGTGAGAGGCAGAATTGCTGGGTGTTTGAGACAGTGTCTGCCCTCCAACAGGAAGTGCTGGACATTGCACGGCAGCTTGTGGTGGAACTGGGAACCCACAGTGACTGTGAGATTGAGGAGCGGAAATCCAAATTGGAACAGCTGAAGAGCGTCTTGGAGATGTAAGGATTCAAATAGTGGGGCACTGTGATTCTGTCTCAGAGCGTTGGTCAGCATGTGATGCAGAAGCAAATTGGGCTGCTGATGTCTTAAGCAGCTAGTTCTCCAGAACTCAGGGTATCCTCTGTCCGTTGTTAGAAGCTATATGTAAAAGGTGCCATCCTGTTAACGTTTTCTCCTCAGCATCAAAACCGCTGTTGATTCTTATTCCAAGTGTCTCTGGTGTTTGTCTAAACAACTTGAGACAAAACTGAGCTTCCTTTGCTGTGGGAAAGGAGCTGGAGTCCTGTAAGGACCATATTAATACGAAGCATTTTTATAAGTTTGGAACAAATGTGATTTAAATAAGGTTGTTTGGTGGCAAAAGTTTAACAAAAGGCAGCTTGGAAAACATGAAAAGAAGTTTGTGTCCTCTTAGATTGCATATAGATGAAATAAAAGACAGTATGGTGGTGGTGTCATCTCAGAAACAAAAGGAAGGTTTCTCTCACTGCGACATACACAGGCGGTGTCTATTTAAGCCGTGTCTGTGGAGCACAGAAAATTATTTTTTACCATGATTCCTTCCCCTGCTCTCTCTGCTCATTAGAGGTGCGGCTACATTTAGAGTGGCTGGCCGATTCTTTTTCTGTGATCCCATTAATTCACTTGCTAAAGATGTAGATAGAAAATAACTAGGGTTGATTAAAGTCCTTGTGGGGGTATGAGAGCACAGAATGCTGTCAACTGAAGAGCAGGCAAGTAAATGGGTCTTTGAATTTCATTTAGGGAGGTTATATAGCTTTTTTGTGTGTGTGTGTTCATGCTGGGTCATAGATAGATGTCAAAAATGTTCTTGTTCCATGGCAGCTGGTGTTGTAACAGGAAGTTAGTGCTTGTACTGTGTATTTTTGCTATGTGCTGTCTAGGGACCTCTGGATACAGGGTGAATGGGGTTGGTTTATTTTTAATTTTTCCCCCTCTCACTGTGTTAGGTATGGGCATTTTTCTGGCATTAACCGTAAGGTGCAGTTGACCTATCTGCCTCATGGACATCCAAAAGCTGCAAGTGAAGACGAAGGTAAAGAAATCAGACATTGCTGCCATGATCTTTAAAGCTTGGTGTTTAAGAGTGTGTACAGCTATCCTATCTATAAAGACCCCTGGATATACTAGCAGAACTAATGACCCATTAATCCTAACTTTGCTGCAATCATAAGAAGGGGTGAAGCGATACACAATGTAGTGTACCAGTACACCCTGGATGGTGCCACAGGGCTTCTGTTTCCAATTTAGTGAATGTCAGCCTATACCATCTGAAAGTAGTGGTTCTTAATTTGGTACTTGCTGGCTTGATTCTTGTGGATTCTGGGTCAGACTTGTGCTGAGAATGCTCTGCAAGGCTCTGGTGGCAACTTCTTCCTCCCATCCTCTCCCACTGCAAGCTCAGCTTTCAGATCTGACATAGTGAGTACCTGTTTGTCTCCTAGAAGGTCGCAGAGAGTCTTCCCCGTCTCTTCTCCTGGTGCTGAAGTGGGGTGGAGAGTTGACACCAGCAGGAAGAGTCCAGGCAGAAGAGCTGGGGCGAGCCTTTCGCTGTATGTACCCTGGTGGCCAAGGTAAGCTTTTTAAATGCATCTTAGGTACTGTCCTGGGACTGTACCAGGTTGCTCAGCCCAGGTAATCATTAGTGTGAGGAATGCTCATATGTCTGTAGGTTGTGTGCAGCCTTTGTGATTCAGGTCATCACTGTTTTTGTTCTTTTGAGTTGACCTGATAAGGATAAATAATTCAAGTGGGCTTTGCAACCAAAGATAGCTAAGCTAGCCAGCAGTGTTTGTTGCAGTGGTTAAACTTCAGAATGTCTTAGTATGGGACATAGAATCACTAGGGCCGGAAAAGCCTCTTTCAATTAATCTGCCTGTATTCAGAAAAGAGAAGCAAGTCTAACAAAATAATCCTGATGCAGCAACACTTCAAAATTTATATATTTATTAAGAATGAAATTAGGTCAGGTGTAGAGAACAGGGGAAATCTGTCTTGGAACACTGGTAATTATGTCTTGGGACAGGGCAATAGTTAAATAACTTACCTGTGTTTTTTCTACCTTAATTCTGTGACTGTGAAAAGCACCTAGTACAGAGCCAGGAGCCCACCCCCTGCCAACAACAACAAAAGACTGAGATTGCCTTTCTCATCCAAGTAGAGAAGAGTCAGAAGTAATATACTTCTATATCGGTCTGATGAGACCGATTTACTTAAGATAATTTAAGGTGAATTGGAGAAGATTTCCTTCTAGAATAAGGGAGAATTAACCTGGGTGGAAGAGGATCAAGTTAGGGAATACTAAAGCAAAATGGACGTATGCAAGTCCATGGGTTCTGATGGGATGCCCCCATGAGTGTTGAAGGAGGCAGCAGATGTCATTGAAAGGCCACCGTAGATTATCTTTGAAAGATCATTGTGACTGGAGGAGGTGCCTGAGGACTGGAGGAAAGGAAATGTCACTCCTATCTTCAAAACTGGCAAGAAGGAGGACCAAGGGAGCTGCAGGTTGGTCATCTACACCTTGATCCCTGGAAAGGTGATGGAGCAGCTAATCCTCAAAACTGTTTACAAGCACATGAAGGATAGGAAGTTGATTGGGAGTTGGCAGCATGAGTTCGCAAAGGAAAAGCATGATTAACCAGCCTGATAAACTGCAATGAAGTGACTGGCTTGGTAGATGAAGGGAGAGCAGAGGATATTTTCAGTAAGACCTTTGATGCTGTCTCCCATAAAATCCTCACAGAGAATCTGATGAAGTAAGTATAGACTAGGTGGGCAGACAGCGGTGAGGACCAAAAGCTGGCTAAATGACCAGGACCAGAGGGTGATGATCATGGCGTGAAGTCTAGTTAGAGGTCAGTAACCAGTGGTATACCCCTGAGGTCAATATTGGGTCCAGGCTTGTTTAACGTATTCATTAATGATCTGGATGATGGGGCAGAGTGTACCGTCAGCAAGTTTGCAGATGACACGAAACTGGAAGGAGCAGCAGATACACCAGGGGGTCGTACTGCCATCCAGAGGGAACTGGACAGGCTGGAGAAATGGGCTGACAGGAGCCTCATGAAGTTCAACAAGGAGAAGTGCAAAGTCCTGCACCTGGGGAGAGATCTTAATCTGCAGTGACATGCTGTGTCACAGTTCCTGGAGAGCAGTTGGTACATGGCAGCTTTGTACAGATATACAGCTGACTTCTGTCTAATGTCTGTCCTTATCTAGCAGAGTGTTTCTCTGACTTATGAGCTCAGAGCTGGGAGCCGCGTCCCCTTCTTCTCATGCAGTGTGACTGGGTACTGTACAAATTCATCATGGGATTCCATCCAATAGCAAATGAGTCACCACTGTACTGTTTTTGGAGGGTCAGACTCAAAGCTGCATGAGTTGCTTTCTCTCATTACTGATCTGTCTCCTCTGGTTGACTCAGCCATCATAAATAAACTATTTTTCATGCCACAAGATAACTGTAGCTATACAGGATATGCTTTGGAAGCCAGGTGCTTCATTACTGGCTAGTTCTGTCTGCAGTTCTGATGGCAGCAGTACTTGCTTTTGTGCAGAGAACAAATAGAAGGAGGCAATTCTGTTGTGCTGCTTTATTCTGCACAGGGGCATTCAAGCTAGCAAAACAGTTACAGACTGTTGGGAGAGGGTTGCTGCAACATTTAGACAGCATCAGACCTTTACTGGTGAATCCTCAATTTCTTCCTCAAAATGAACTTTCCCAGTTTAACCTGGAACAGATTTTCAGGCTTCATGTATTGGCTAGAGCTCTGTGTTTTGGAGCAGCCTAAATGCTAGCTGTGAAAGTGATTAATTCTCTACAAAACTTTGTTACTGCAAGGAAGTTTGTTGTCTGAAGTAGTGGTATTCTGCAGTATACTCAGCTGATAGTTTTGCAGATGTCAGAATACTATTTTGACCTTGTTCTCTGTTCCAGGTGATTATGCTGGTTTCCCTGGATGTGGCCTGCTCAGACTGCACAGCACATACCGTCATGATCTCAAGATTTATGCCTCCGATGAGGGACGAGTTCAGATGACAGCAGCAGCTTTTGCAAAGGTTCTTCCTCTCTTGGGCATCTGCTAATTCTGCTACATTGGTCTTAGAATATGACAATTCTAAAGGAAAACCTCTGGTGATGAGGAAGGAACTGTCCTAGGAGTTTCCACCTGCCTGTTGGGAGGGCAGTGGTACACTATGCTAATAGCAAGTTTGTGGGGCAGCACTGGAAACCCAGCGTAGCTGCACATGTATGTTGTCTTTGGTATTATGCCCAATATGGGACTCTGACTTGAGGAGTTATTTACAGGGTATTGCTGGTGTTTAATGTTAGAACACATTACTGAGTATTAATTGCCTACAAAATGAAGGTTTCTGACTGCCCAGCCCAGAGGGCAAATGTCTATGGTGCCCAGACACCAAATGTCTTTGGTGCATTTTGGGGTGAAGGCTGGGGAGGAGACAGATTCATCTGCGGTTACAGCTTGAGCCAAGGGGGATCCTGTGGTAACCGTAGCTGTTCTTCAGAGCCTCTGCTGTATCAACATTTTCCGGCAAATTGTGTTGCCTGCTTAAGGATTGCCTAGACAAATCTGGGACTGCTGCAGGCAGAGATGGTGTTTTGCCTAGAAAAATGGCTGTTGCTGATGCTAGAAAAAGTAGATGCTGGTGCTGTAAAAATGCTCTTCAAGGACAGTTGAGATTTCACTCAAGTTAACTGGAGGTTGGCCTTGAAACTAACAGAAGTGTTTGTTGCATGGGTTGCACATAGCTGAAATCTTGTCCTCTGTTGTATTAGGGTCTGCTGGCCCTGGAAGGAGAGCTGACCCCCATCCTGGTGCAAATGGTGAAAAGTGCCAATATGAATGGTCTCCTGGACAGTGACAGTGATTCTCTTAGCAGCTGTCAACACAGAGTGAAGGCACGACTGCATGAAATCATGCAGAAGGATGCTGAGTTCTGTGAAGAGGATTATGAGAAGGTAAAGCACCTGCATAGTCTTAGAGCTTCCTGTGTCTAGAAGGAGAATAGCGTTGCTGCAGTAGTTTAAGATGTGAAGCTGGCTGGGATGTGAACAGTAGTTCTGTTAGTCTCAGATCAGCTCTAGTCAGAATTGCAGGATATAAACAGAGCTTAGGAATGGCAAAGGAAGGATTTGGGGGATTAACAGTCCCTGTACGTCTCCAAGTGGAAATCCTCACAGTTGTTCCGGTGTCGACTTGTCCACTTCAAGAATCATCATCATGGTACATTTCTCTCCCTTTAGAGGTCCCAGTGCATTTTATTCTCATTGCTATGCCAGAAGAAAATGGGTTTGACAAACCTGTTTTATAAATGCATGTACAAATATGTGATTGACTGACATTTGGCATTTTTTTCAAAGATTTTCAGTGTGTGAAATCAATGTAACCCTTGTTAGAGGAAAGCTCCAAGATGTTGTGGAAGAAGTTGCTCCTCTGGTCTTGTGAACTATGTCTCATACAGGTTAAAATTTAAAAAAATAGATCTAGGGGAATTTTTAGTGAGGACGCTACAAAAACCTCTTTCTTCAGTGGCGTACAGAAAACACTGCCCAACATTGATGCTGGAGTGTCAAAAACTAAAGGGCTTTTTATAAACAATGGGTCCTGCAATAAGCTGGCCACAGTCGCATGACCTCCTATGTACGCTCTTGCACAAAACTAGGGAAAATGTGCGGGTCTATGGCAGAGAATGGGAACTACATTCAAAAGGGGAGTGATGATGAAAAGAGCAGTGGGTTCAGCTGAAAAGCTGCAAAAGACATTGCCTCTTCTGTGTAAGAGAAAATTCCTCCCAAGTTGCTTCTCTGCAGGATGGGAAAGTGGTCCCAGAATAGCCTGCCAGTGTGGTAGCTCTCACTGGTTTATTCCCTCCCTTTCCCTTCTCCCCTAACCAGGAATCTGGATTTTTAGCAGCTCTGTGCAAGTGTATACTGTACCGTATGCTACATGTACTGTATGCTGTACCTGATAGCCCCAGTACAGGAATCATATGCATAGCAATGTGAGTTGCTTGCTATTTAAATCAGATTGATTGTGCCAGCTAGGGGTTAAAAATAGTATGTTTTGCAGCAGAGAGACTTAAACATGATTCAATAGGAACTGTGATGAACTTTTGAAACAACTTGATATGGAGTAGGGTGAACTTGGTTTTCAAGCCAGTGAATCTTTGAGCCCCTGTTTTTGTATGTTGTGGCTCATGACTTGGACGGATAAGATTGTGTCAGAGACTAAGGCTGTAAGCACAAGAACCAAATGCAATAGGCTTTGTTTATCCCGGCCTTACAGGAAACCATGTGTCAGTAATATAGGTGACATAAAGCAAGAAGACTTTTCTGTCCTTATCTTCTTTGGGGCTCCCTGATTAGGGTGCATTGCTGCATGCTGCCTGGAACAATCCAATTTGCTGTGGGTGGGCAATTCACCTTTGCCAGATTCTAGATCTTTCGTGTACATACGAACAGATCTTTTGGATACAAACCCTTATGTGGTCCTGTCAGTGTCTGGTAACTGAAGAGTAGAGAGCATATGCTACATCCAGCGCTGTAGCTGCCTCTCCAACCAGTCCCTAGACACTTTATTTTTCCCAGACTCTGAGATATGATTACAGAATACTTTTTCCCAGACTCTGAGATATGTTTACAGAACTGAAACCCATTACCATTAAGGAATATATTTATCACCTCAGAAAAATACTTAAAACACCTGTGGAGCCCTTCTGTTCAAGCACAGAAACAAAGAAGCCAAGAGTGGATATTGTAGGTGGAGGAAGGTCTGATCTGACAGGGGCAGTTGTTTGCTATCTCTGAGTTTGGTTCTAAGAACATGCCTAATTACCTTACCAGATTATTACACTTGGCTGGGAATGCAACTTTAGTACCTAATTTTAAAGCAGGGCAGCTGAAGAAGGCAGGTATTTTGTGTTCACAGTCTGTAAAGCTACTAACTAATCTCTATTGTTATCTTCTCTCAGCTAGCACCTACAGGTAGTGCTTCTCTGCTCAACTCCATGACCTTTATCCAGAATCCAGTAGAGATCTGTAACCAGGTGTTCACCCTGATTGAGAATCTCACCTCCCAGATACGAAAACGTCTGGAAGACCCAAAATCTGCAGGCAAGCATCAGAGCTGGAAAGGGTCTGCAGCAGATTCATTTATTCTTCTGTCTTCAGAGCTCCCAAACATCACTGTGGTTTATATATATATAACTATAGCAAAGAAATTGTAGGGTGAAATTTTGTATATGCTATTGATATAGAAGGCCCCTATTCTGCTTTCAGCTACTGGTAAAGAGAGCTGTAATGCAACAGAAATGTAATATGTATCTTGGTTTTAGAAGGAATATAATCAGCAGCACTATGGCCTGGAGGGATATGCTTGGCTTTTTCGGGAATGTCTTGGAGGGCAGGTCAAGGCTGTAGGCAAGTTCTTTGGGTCATGACTTGCTGACCTCTGAGAGTTTTCCTTATAACAGCACAGAGGCTGTATAAAGGCACCTGTGGGACACTGACACATTCTATGGTAGACAAGCTGTAAGGAAAGCAGTTTCACTTTTTTCAGATTTTTCAGAAATAATTTATTGCTGCAGGTTAAGATGCAGTGCAACAGGTCTAGTGGCTTTTCCAGGCTTGGATTCCTGTGGGTGGCATAATGCCTTCTATGCTGGGAGAAGTCAGTTGGAGCTGTCACTTGAAATCTACGTGGAATTAGGCAGGATGTGAATGCGTTTTTGTGTTCTCTGCTGTTTAGACCTGCAGCTGTACCACAGTGAGACTTTGGAACTGATGCTGCAACGCTGGAGTAAGCTGGAGAGAGATTTTCGCATGAAGAATGGCCGTTACGACATCAGCAAGATCCCCGATATCTATGACTGCATCAAGTATGATGTACAGCACAACTGTGCACTGAAACTGGAAGGCACAGCTGAGCTCTTCAGACTCTCTAAAGCCCTGGCAGATGTGATCATACCCCAGGTATAGCTTGTCCTGCCTGTGTGAAGATATCTGTGGTGCCACTTTCTGACCTATTCTCTGTCTGTTTTTTCTTGCATCTCCTGCACATTAACTTTTAAAGCAGCGTATCACAGATATTTCTCATGTATCTCTCTTACTGTTTGTATAATGCCAAAACCATATATGACTTAAGATATGGCAGTGCTTTCTTCATGGATGAGGATTCTAACAGCATTAGAGCAATCAACAGCTGATGCAGCAGCTTTCCCATGTTCATCACAATGCATTGTAGCACAGCTTCAAGTTGAGTGTGTGCTCTGTACAACATCCCATCTTCCACACGCAAGATTGTACCTGGGGATAGGGTTTTCTGTGTTAAAGTGAAGGCTTTTTATGGTAGATCTAATGTCCTTGTTAAACTAGGACTTTTTGAGTTTGCAAAGTTCTCACAAAATTTTTGCATGTATAAATGGGAGGGGAAAGGAGGGCCATTTGCAATAGATCTCTTTATTCACCATTGTTCTGTCCCACTTGAGGCACAAATCTTTCATTTATGTGAAATGAGCTTCTAACAGCAGGGTCCAGTTGCCTTGGGCCCATGTAAGGCAGAAGTGGGCTTCTAAGCTTTCCCACACTATTCCTGATGAGAGGTCCTTTGGCCATTTACAGCTTAGCTGTTCAAGTTTTATGACTGCAAATAGCAGTTGTTGCATTACTGCTTGTGACGGATCTGGGTATGTGTGTTCATACATCAAATTGTGTTTGTCCTGAGAGGAAGTTCCCTGTTGGGTACTTGTCTCTCTCAGTTGTTGAAAGTCTACTGATAGCTGTGTCCAGGCAGGCTAGGATTCTTGGAGGAGCCTCTGTCCTCTGTCACCCTCTTCAATATGTGGAAAAAATGAGAAAGTTGCTGAGTGGTGTTTCCCTTTCTGGCCTTGCTTAACTGTAGTTCTGTTTGTGGACAGGACTGAGGAAGTCCAGCCTCCTTTCATCTGAAGATGTGGCAAAGAACAAAGGCTCAAAGATATCTATTGTGTGTTTGTTTGTTTGTTTTTGTTTTGTTTTTTGTTTTGTTTTCCTGCAGGAATATGGAATTAATAAGGAGGAGAAACTGGAGATTGCTATTGGCTTTTGTCTTCCTCTCATTAAAAAGATCCAGTTGGACCTACAGAGAACCCATGAAGATGAGTCTGTCAACAAACTACATCCT
Source organism: Anser anser (assembly GCF_964211835.1). NCBI lineage: Eukaryota > Metazoa > Chordata > Aves > Anseriformes > Anatidae > Anser > Anser anser. The sequence goes on along the minus strand of NC_139730.1, from coordinate 278,255 downwards.
TTGTAAGGACTGTGCTGCATGCTGTTATTGGTGGGGAGGGCCAGCTTTGGAGCAGCGTGTGGGAGCCATGCAGAAGAGTGTACTGGTGTGTGAGGAGGCACTGAACACACACTGCTCCCTCCTGGTGTGTCCTTTGGTTTGTCTGATGCTCCTTGAAGTGGAAGGGAAATGGAAAGGCACATTGAGACTGCTGAGAGTGAGCCAAGGTGCCAAAGAAGCTTAAACCGATTGTAGCTGGATGGTGGTACCTTCATTCCTGTCTCTGCAAGGGGCAAGTGCTAGATTGATGTAGGCACTTCTGCCTGTCTGTGTGTCTACCACAAAACTTGCTGCTTCTGTGCCTAATGCTCACTCTGCTTGTTCTGTTCCTGCGTCTCTTTGACAGTTCCCAGTGTACGATTTTCTTGTTAAGTAAACAGAAATGGTGCTGTATGATAGATGTTAATACACTGGCAGACTGTGAGTAACATGGGGCTAAACGTTTTTTTTAGGTACTCAAGAGGAGTTTTGTCACCAGGTCGCCATGTTCGGACACGGTTATACTTCACCAGTGAGAGCCACGTGCACTCTCTGCTCAGCATCTTCCGCTATGGGGGGCTCCTGGATGTAAGTGTTCCAGCAGTGCTCACAGAGTAAGCCTCCCCGCTTTTTCTCAGTAGCCCTTTCCAAGGTAGACAGTGTTTGTAGGTTGCCCCTTTAGGCAGTGTTCCCAGTAATGATGTGCATCAGTGGCCTCTGGCCTACTCCATTTCTGCTGTGTTTGCATGTTCCAGCTTCCTGCCTTTCTGGCATGTAGGAGGATTGGTCTTCCTCTTTCCTGACACTGCCTGCCTTACTTGTGCAGAGGCATGTTTTCTCCAAAAGTTCTCCTGTTGATTTTAGATGAGTCTAGACCACTTGCCTGTGTAGGAAGATAGCAATATGAGGCAGCGGTGATGCAGAGAATTTCTTCCTGCCTCCTTCAGCTCTTTATATAAAAAGTTATGCAGTCACTGTTATGTAGTGTTTTTCGGTCAATTCTAAGTCAAGAAAATCAGTTTGCTTACAGAAAAATTGACTTGGGGTTGCAAATGCATAGGGCGTGTTCTGTACCAGAGGGACAGATGACAGAGTTTTAGGGGACTAACTCATCCAATCCAGCCTCTTCCTGTGCTCTCATAATCTACTTCCTGAAGGAATCATCATGCAGACCCTGAGAAAAGCTCTGCTTTAGACTATGATTTATTTACCTGCTTTTAAGCATGATGTTCTCAAAAGCCTTGAGAGTTTGGGGTTGTTTAGCAGGTGTGATTTCTGATGTCTTTGGAAGCTACCTATATCTGCGGGCAGCCATCATGCAAGTACCTCTGTATTACTTGCTCACTCTGTAAGATGCTGCTTTATTCCCCACTCAAGTGTCAGAGGATGCCGTCTTGCCAGTATAAGAATGTTAAGCTGCATCTTAGTTCATATGTACCATTGGGGTTCATTTCATGTCCATCAAGGTGGTGGGACACTCCACAGCAGCACGAGTGGCACTTTAGGTATGCCCAATCCCTAGCAGTGCTAGGAAACAATTATGGATGGGCTGCCCTGCCTTGTGGAGCCCAAGGGTCCAGCGTGGCTCTGTAGACATCATTCAGCATTGTGTACAAGCAGCTTTACTCAGTCCTTTATTTACCAGTTCATTCCTTGTGCTTTTCTGTGATTTCTCTAAGATACTCATTCTGTAGAACACTGAGAATGACTGTGTTTGGGTACTGCTGTGGGTTATGCTTTTCTTCAGTCAGCATGGCATAGGGGGCTTGCATCTGGATGTGCTCAGAACTGCACGTGGATTGTATGGGTAGCTGTAGTATCCCTCTATGCAATTGCTCCTTACTGTAAGCATCCTGCCCTCATTGCAAGGTCATCTCTCTTCATGCAAGTTAAGCAAGATGTTTTTGTCCTGACAATGCTGTTACCTTGTGGAGAGGCTAAGTCTCTCAGACCCATTTCACTGAATGCTGCAAGGTGTCTGCTGTTGCTTATTCCATGCGACTGTTTATGTGTATATATCAGGAGAACAAAGACCAGCAGTGGAAGAGAGCCATGGACTATTTGAGTGCTATCTCAGAGCTGAACTACATGACCCAGATTGTTATCATGCTCTACGAGGACAACAACAAGGTGAGGGATATAGCTGTAGGACAAAATCCTTCCTGCCATGATGCAAGGCACAGTCCCCTGAGAGATGTGTTCAGCTGGGAAGTTTGTGACCTGAGCTCTCTCACCTTGTAAATAATGATGGATGGATCATTTACACAACCGCTGGTTTTTATTTTTAGGTGAGAGGAAGTGACCCAGTTAATGTTTGTTACGTGTAAGCAGAATGCTATCCTGATCGGTAACACCAAACTCACGTAATTGATACTAGCTATTTTAAAGCATGTCCTAAAGCAAAATCATTTGGTGTTTCTTACTATTAATTACAAATGAACAGTAAGAAAAACAAAATAAAATCAAATTATAATTGACAGTTTATTCAGAATATTTCTAGAAAATGTCCATAAATCCCACATTCATAAACTTCTTTTATTTAACTGAACAGAAATAGACTGATATAGTTAGGGAAGTATATACTGATATCTTCAGGAAGTTAAGATAATCACTTAGAAAAACAGATGGAATATGGAAGGTGACAGTGATGTCCATAAATAATTTTGACACTGAATTGTACGTACTGAATCCCAGGTTTGGTGACCTGTACTGCAGGAGGTCGTAGTGGGTGAGGGGAGCAGTCCTTTTCTGTAAGCTTTAGAATTAGAATTTTGTATTCAGAGAGCTGATGTGGGATTTTAATGGTAGAATAGAGATCTTGAGTGGTGTAAGTCTGTTAGTGAATTGAGATGATGAAACTTGGGGTTTTCATTAGTGCCAGATCCTGTAAAAGCTCTGGCTACCTTTTAAATATATATATATATATATGTTTTTTTATAAGTTATATATATATATAAGTTTTAAATGAATATGAGAGACAGTTACTTAAATCTTGGAGTAACTTGACGAAAGTTATAGGAGGGAACCCATCTCTCCCTGTGCCAGTAAGTTCTGATTTTGCAACAGGAATGGATCAGAAGGGGCTATGCTTTAGGTTTGTATATATACATATAGCCTGATGCTGTTTTGGTCTTCTGGTGGCTGTTGTCACAAAATAACAACAGTTTGAATGCCTCAGCTTTGTGCTAATAAGGGCTGTCCTTTTGGATGAGACAAACCTAGAGACAGTATGTTTGTGGTTCCTTGTTGCTTCTGCCTTTCTTCCAAAAGGATGCGCTTGGGATGCGTGCTGCACCAGCATGGTGGGCTGACCTAAGTCCAGATCATGGCCTGTGCTGACAGTGGGATTCATTTTTATTCGTTTATTTATTCCCTGTCACTTGTGTTCACAGGACCCGTCTTCAGAAGAGCGTTTCCATGTGGAGCTGCATTTCAGCCCTGGTGTGAAAGGCTGTGAGGAAGACAGAAATGTCCCCACGGGATTTGGCTTTCGGCCTGCATCAGCAGAGGTGAGCACGTTGTCCTAGACAAGAGTGACACTGTGGCCTGCATGCTGGGGACATGGTGAGCATGGATCTGTCAGACCCCATGCGGCTCTGCTGGGCCCTGCTGCAGTTCGGTCTCCAGCAGCATGTTCTCCTCTGGCCTTTAGTCTTGTGCCTGAGGACTCTAAGTGGGTTATGTTCTCTGCCTAACTTCGTGGGCTTTTCAGGACAGTCTTTGTGTAAGGAGAAAGCGGAATGCTATATCTCACTGAGCTTAGCAGAGCTGGAGATATGAGCCTAGAGTAAATGCCCTGAGCAGTGCCTGGAGCTGTCAGTGTTTCCTACTGCAGAATGAGGACAAAAAAACAGACCAAGGCAGCCTGGAGGACCTCTCCAAAGAGAAGGGCATTGATGATCCAAATCGTGCACAGCAAATGTCTCCGCAGCCCTCTGAGCCGATCAGCATTCAGCGAAGATCACCATTGATCAGGAACCGGAAGACAGGGTCCATGGAGGTAATAGTGCAACGGTCTGTCTAGGTTCTTCTAGTGAAGGTCTTTTGCCTAGTTTTAGTTTCCTGAGATTCCTCTTAACATGCCAGAGTTTGAGTTGATTCTGTGGATTGATTTGGGGATGGAATTTGAACAGGGATTTTTTTGAAAGCTGACCTACCAAACTCCTCACTGAAGAAATAGGGAATTGATGAGGAAGAGCAAGTAAGGAAATGCTTGAAAAACACAAGTATATTTAGAATACATGCTCTGTAGAGGCATTCATGTTCCAGCCACCAGATTGCTCACAACCTGTTCACCTTGCCACATTGTTATCTTTGTGTTCCCTTAGATTCCAGCCTTTGCATCTCACAGTTCAGCTCCCCATTTCTTGTTCCTGTTTCCTATGTGTGGTCTCGTGCAAATCAGAGGTCCCTGCTAACTGGCGGGTTTATTAGAGTATTTAATCTGTCATAGGGTTTAGAACTGTCAGTCTCTGATCTGCTAAAGCAACAGAGATCGATTTTATTGATCTTACTACTCTCTTTCATGGCTATTTGTATGCCATAAGGCTAGCTTCACAGTCAGCAGGTAGCTGACACCTTCAGGGTGTTTCATGGGCATTTTGTGTATCTATTTTCTGAGCCAGTGAAAGCAGAAAGTTAGGGCTTGAGATGTTTGTTAGCTGTCTTCTATCTCTGTGTCATTTGTGGTGTAATCTTTGTCTGTAGTACGCGGGGGCTCGTCGTAGTGAGCGCATGCTATATTTAAGGGGACATACTTTTCTGCTGCTTAAGAAGGAACTGTATGTCCCAGTGTTTCCAACAAGAATTTTGGGATACGAGGAGCTTAGTACAGGAATCCCTTCATACTTCTGAAATCTATACTGTTCCATAACCCAACACAAACCTGAAATTAAAATTGAGCACACACTGTCACAAGCTTAGCATACAAGTACCTGTATGCTTCTTGAAAATTGTGATTTTAAGGAAGAGACACTTTACTTTTTATGGGTGTATAAAGGCTTTTGACATCAGTGGGTAACTTAGGGCATGACACTAACTATACTATCTCTTTTTGCAGGTGCTTTCTGAATCTTCTTCCAAATCAGGAGGTTATCGCCTCTTCAGCACTTACTCAAGGCAGTCTTCTGAGATGAAGCAAAGTGGCTTAGGTACTGTACTTGACCTATACTCAGCCTGCTCACCTGTACCTCTGTATTTTTGCGTGCATCTGTCTGTCCCTTCCCATATACATCTGGCTTAAGTTCCTTGTATGTCTGTGTATGTGTGTTCTCTCTTCTTGTAGTGTTACTGCCTAGACTGCTATAAAGGCTATCTTATTGTAATGCCTTTTGTGTATGATCTTCTCCTTCAGTTTTTAGCAACAGAAGATGCACCTGTCATCCTTTATAGCACGAAACAACAGAGCAAGCTGTGTACTTAGAGACTGGACTTCTGCTTCTGTGTTGCTATCATTTGTTATACCGTTTTTAACCTTAGTAGGAAGAGGTGATCTCACGTGAGAACTAGTATGCTTTGTGTTCTGAAGAACGGTAATTTACAAACAAAGCTGCTCTTCATGTAAGACTATTTTATTTCTACCTTTGTTTCATAAAGAACTCTTGTATGGAACAGCTCTGTCATCTGCTGCGGTGTTTTGACAGCTTCAGTTGAGATAGGATCAACTGGTTAGCTGTTCTTTGCATGGTAGCCAGTGGCAGAAAATATTTTGGGGCAGTTGGTATTCTCCATGTGTCCTTGAGGATACCATTCCCTGCCAACCTCAGCTAAACTATGTGTTAATAGTGGAATTTTTTCCTGAAATATTCTCGCTAAAGCAAGATCTGTTTGGAAGATGAATAGCAGTCTTTGGTGCCATGAGGTTTAAAGTAGCTGAGAAACCTAGATCCTGAAGATGACTAATAAGCACCAGGAGGTGGAAGTGCCCAAGTTATGCTCACTTTCTTTTTCTTTAAAGCCATTTTTTACATTTTGGCTTTGAGGCATGGCCGTAGATTTCCTTGCAGAAGTTCTGATTTACAAGTTCTTTTCCCTGTTGTGTGGGCATCCTGCAGCCAAGGGTTTTCTGAAAGGCCTAATCTTTTTTTTTTTTTTTGGTCACTTTTGAATGATTTGCTTCTTTGGAAACTAATTCTTGCCAAGTTAATTGAATTTTCTTTGGAATAATAAGGAAATATCCATGGAGTCTGCAACCTATAGCTCCACCCAGTTGGAAAAGTCTAAGAAGTAATGCTGATGCATATTATTTTCTTAAAAGCATAATAACCTTGGCCATAGTGGTTTTTGAGTGTGATATATCTACTGCCTTTCACAGACCACCTGCAGGATTAAGGAAGCTATAATAGACTGCCTTGATTAGGCTTGAAGAAACCTGTGGTTAATCTGTGAATCCATGTGAATTAATATGAGAATTTCTAAGATAGCAATCTCTCAATGAAGGACATCTGTTTGAAGAATGAATACATCAAATGCAACGTGCAAACTGTCTTCGCTGTTTGGATTTCTGAGTGCCAGGAGGCATGTGTTCTGGAAAGCAGATTTTACAGCATAGATATTACACCATTTTTGAGGTTTCTGAGGAATGTCTGTTTTGGGGATAGAGAAGACTACTGCTATACCGGACTATTGCAGAGGACTACTTTTCCTTGACAACAGAATTTAAAATGTGATCCCTTCAGGTTTAATACCAGGTTCTTGCCTGACTTGCCTTGCAGGAAAGCCTTTGCTGATCACTTCCAACTGTGAAGCTCTGCAGAGGCAAAACTTTGGGTAGGAATTGAGAGACCAGATCTGTGACAGGAGATACAGCTGGATACTCAGTTCAGTCTGTAGAGACTTGCAGCTGCATGCAAAGAAGGGTTGAGCAGAAGAGACTTGTGGTGCAACGCCAGCTTGCACGATCTCTGGTTATTAGGATGTCTGTTTCTGTGAAGTTCTCTCAGCCTGAGAACTGTTGAAAAGAATGGTGCCTCTTTACTTTTAAAAGTCAAGCTCTTCAAGGATTATTCCTGCTTATTTTGTAGAAATCTAATTTCTTCCCCCTTTGTGATCTGAAATGCTCTCTCTCGGAGAAAGAATACAGAACTCATGTGAGCTTGAACTTTGGCTTTAATACTTGTCTCAGCAGCTGTGCTATGAGGTGGTTCATTCAGATGCTACCGCTGTTTCTGAGCTTTTCTGAAGCTGAGCTTACTCTCCTGTTGCCTGACCTTGTCAGTGTCTGGCTATTTATCTCTGAGGGAACATTTGCATCTCTTCTGGTATAACCTTGTATGTTGAGGCATACAGGAAAGGGGAGCAGGACAGAGCTCCTAGAATAGCCCTGTTGCCATACCTGCTAGAATTCTGTCTTTAGAGTATTTTAAAAGAAGCCTTAAAATGGCTGTTTGGAAAAGGGGAGAGCAGCAGCTTGCTTTGTCTTTGCAGTGTGATGCTTTGGAGTATGCCTCATTTTTCTGGGCAGGAGCAAGTGCATCATTATGGATTGTCTGCAGTATTGTGCATGCTTCTGGTTTGAGAAGCCTAGGGATCTTTCAATGCCTTTCTTCACTTGCAAGAACACTGAAATGGGATAAAATCTCTCCTTGCTGTTTGAGTAAGAGGTGGTTTATTGCTGGTGGGGGTGACAGCCTTGTTCTGAGACTTCCTCTCCCATAGGGAAACAGGGGATGTCCATTTTTAAACATCTGAAACATTGAATAGACATCTGAAAATTAAATATACAAAAATAATCCAGTACACACTGCTGTTTCTGGCAAGTGTTGCTACATCTTAAAACCAATTTGCTAGTATACCATTATGTTTTTAGGATGTGTGTTTGTTTGTTTACTTTGGTTACAGTGAACTCCTAGAGTTTATTCATAGACAATTGCTGTCATCCACAGTCATCCTTGTAAATTCTATTCAGGTTTAAGGGTGCGTACAGAGTGCTTTTTCTGCTGTAGAAGAACAGAACCACTGGGGTATTCCTAGCTTAATGATTATTGACTCAAGATTGCACAAGATAGTAAGTGATAAAAATATTCTGTTACATTTTTATTTGCTGGTAAATGAGTCTTGTTTTTGATGTTGTTTGTTTTAAACCATAGAAGAATGACTGAACATCACGCTGGCTGTCACTTGACAAAATTTTGTTTGCTTTCTGACAGATTCCAGTTCATGCTGAGTCACTACTGAACTTCACTTTAAGGCATTAGGAGAAAATTTTCTAAGACACGTGTATCAGTCACCCTGCAGGCAAGAGTTCTTTGCCTGTTTGTCGAAGGACATGTACGTGCTAGTCTGTCATGCTGGAAAAGCTATCAGCAGTGATATGGTGGAGTAGCTTAGGTTCAGTGCATATGAGAACTCTTTATCATCCTCCACTGTTCCAAGAAGCAGGTGATGTCAGCTGAGACTGAGCTTACACAGGAATAACTCAAAGCTCAGGATCTGTTTTTTTTTTTTTTTTTTCTCCGGAGGCTCCAGCTAAAAAGCAGTTTTGTAGGAAAAGGGCTGGCATCGTCATAGGCAACGAATGGACACTAGGCAGCAGTGCACCCTTCCACCAGAGGAAGACAATGGCTTGTTTTCTCTGCTGGGTTAACAGGACTGCAGCAGGCAGGCCGAGGGAGCTGTTTTTTCTTCTCTGTTCAGCATCTGTGAGACTGTGTCTGAAGTACTGCTGTCCTGTCCTGAGCTCCCTAGTGCAAGAAGGGCATGGACACAGCAGGCTTATGTAAGTCCAATACAGGGCAGTGGAGGTGGGTGGGAGCTGGAGTGTGCAGTTGATGAGGAGAAGCTGAGAGAGCTGGGCTTGTGCGGTCTTTGGGTCAGAAGCTGAATGGAGGATGGAGACCTTAATGTTGTTCAGCCACCTAAATGGGAGGTTACAGAGAATACAGAGACAGACTCTTCTCCAAGGCACATGGTGATAGAATGAGAACCAACAGGCAGAAGCTGCAGCATGGGAAATTCCAGTTAGCTAGGAGGAGCACAGTTTTCACAAATGCACCAAATATTGGAACAGGGGCCTTGACAGGTGGTGAAATCTCCTTCCTTGGAGGTATGCAAAACTTGACTGGACAAACCCTAGCAAGCTGATCCAAGTTGGTCTTGCTAGGGGGATTGGGAAAGAAGCTTCCAAAGGTTCCTTCCAACTTAAATTGTGCTGTATTTTAGAACCAAGAGCTGCTTGCAATATAAGCAGGATCTTTTTAACAGTAGTAACAGTTGCATTGTTCCACATAAATGCTAGAAGACAGTATGTCAGGTTTTTCATCCTGGCAGACAGGATGGAGCAAGATCAACCTGCTTGTTTCTGGAAGCAATGTAAGTGGGAGTAATGTTGTTTTTTAGTAGTTGGTATTCTCAGTACAGACTGTAGTATTAAGACAGTTTAACAGAGAATTCATAGACAATCAGTGGTTTGTCTGGCCCATAAGAAGTTTTTTTTTTTTCTTCTCATGGACAATTGCTTTCCTTGGTCAAAAGAGTTCTGTTTCTAATGCCCAGCAGTTCCTTAAATATCACATAAAGTCAAGTTGCTGTAAAAAATGCTGTACTTCACAGAAGCAAACACCAGCACTTTCCAAAGCCACTGGTCTTAGGTTGCCCTCCTGTGCTTGAGACCATTTTGAACACCTTATTTGTTGCCACAGGTTATGCAAATCTCCACACTGTGTGGGCATCTGGTGCTTTGTGGATGTAGATCGTGGAACACTTGGACCCACTCGGGAGTCAAAGCATGACCAAGTGGATGTGAAATATCATCTGGGCAGCAGCTTGAGAAAGAAAATTCTCTGGTCGTATTGCTTTCCTTACTGCTTGACAGAGCAATTAATCTCCATTTACAGCAACAGATTAAACACATTGAAATTTATTAGATGTAGACAACCCTTTCTCCTTCTCAGTGCCCTGCAGAAGAAGGATCTTCCAGAGAAAGGACAGGAGAGCAGAGAAACAAAGGCCTGTGACATGAACATCAGTGATTTGCATCCTCGCTTTTCTGATATGAATACTTAGTTTTGCTGACTGGCAGATGTCAAGATGTTTTTCCTAGACCAGGACAGAAGAGCCAGAGGGAAATAAACCACTGGAAGGAGTTAGGAACTTTCCTGGAGCTGAGTATTGGGCCTACCTCATGTGCATTTGTCGCTGGTGAATTGAGAATGGGGTTTACTGCCTCCCCGCACTCCCCCAGCATCAATTTCTTCCTGAGATGCCTGTGAAGTAGGCAGTTTATTCCTCATTCTTCGACTAACCCTGCTTTTCTGTAGTTGCATGTGGTGGAGATGTAATACTAACACCTTCCATGCCTTTCCAGGGTCACAATGCACCGGCCTGTTTAGCACCACTGTGCTGGGAGGCTCCTCCAGTGCCCCCAACCTCCAGGACTACGCACGCAGCCATGGCAAAAAGTTTGCCAGCAGCCTGACATACAAAGACGGTATGTGTGTTCTCTGTGCAGCAGGTTAATTTGTGGACTTTGGTGTCTCAGGATACTACTAAAGCAGAGACTTAGACCATTAAGAAGAGTGACACGGTTGAATGTGTATATTCGCCGCATCTACCCTAATGCATTTTGTCATATCCCAAGAAAACATGAACCCTGCTAGGACAAGACAGGAGCTGACATTGTGTGAGGAGTTTTATGCTGATGTATGGTAATGCTGGTGTATGGGTCGTGCTGGTGTCTGATTTTGCTCTCGTATTTTAATACTGCTTGCTGTTGTGGAGGAAGGATTATTGGTCCGGATAGGAAATAGGTTTGTCCTGGTACTGAAATCCAGCACGTCAAATCGTTTTGCTTTTCTTGGTGATCTTCCTGATGTTAAGCCAATGTTTTCATGCGACAGTAATGCTCAACCTACAGAAGATGGGGCCATCCCAAAGGCAGTGTGATGTGCTGGGTGGGATAAGATGAGTGCTGGAGTCCCCATCTGTGCGCTGGGCACACAGAAGAGTCTGAGAGAACTGTCAGAAAGCAAGTGTAATAGGTGTGATATGCTTGTGGTAAGTGGGATGCTTGGACAAAATACTGCAAAAGGACTGTAAGGTCTAGTTATTGCGACTAGTTTGTACTGCTGTATAGTTCAGGAAGACAGTCTGGTAAAATGTATTTGGGCCATTAGTATAAATGTTGCTCAGTGTGCATGGATGAAGGGGTGTTGCCAGCTGAGGACTGATCTGCAGTTAGTGCATTATGTATTGAGAAGCAGAGAGTCTGTTTCTACTTTCAAGGAAATTGGAGCACAGGAAAAGGCTGAGGTATCCTGAAGGAGTTGTAGGGATGTAATGCATTAGTGCAAGTGTTCTTTATGATCCCAGTAAGAAGGTCGTTCAGACTCTGTAAAGTATTGATTAGAACAGATTACGTGATGAATTGATTGAGAGCAGCCCTGCAGAGAAGGACCTGGGGAAGGCTGATGGATTCAAAACTGAACGTGAGCCTACAATGTGCACTTGCTATCCAGAAAGCCAAACATATCCTCATAAAGATCATTGTAACCAGATGATCTTTAAGGGCCCATTCCAACCCAAACCATTCTATGGTTTTGTATTCTATGATCTAGTTCCATTCCCCCTGCTATGGGCAGGGACACCTCCCACTAGACCAGGTTGCCCAAAGCCCCATCCAGCCTGGCCTTGAACACTTTCAGGGATGAGGCATCCACAATATCCATAAAAAGAAGCATGGCCAGCAGGTCAAGGGAGGTGATTCTCTCCTGTTGTGGTTTAACCCCAATAGGCAGCCAAGCCCCACACAGCTGCACGTTCACTTCCCTGCAGTGAGATGGGCAAAAGAATTGAAAAGGTAAAAGTGAGAAAGCTCAGGGGTTGAGATAAAGACAGTCTAATAGGTAAAGCAAAAGCTGTGCCCGCAAACAAAGCAAAATAAATAATTCATTCACTGCTTCCCATCAACAGGCAGATGTTCAGCCATTTCCAGGAAAGCAGGACTCCGTTATGGGTAACAGTTTCTTGGGAAGACAAACAGCATAACTTGAAACATTCCCCCTTCCTCCTTCTTTTCCCAGCTTTTATTGCCGAACATGATGGCATATCATTTGGAATATCCCTTTGGACACTTGGGGTCAGCTGTCTTGGTGTGTCCCTTCCCAGCTTCTTCTGTACCCCCAGCCTACTGGCTGGTGGGGCAGGTGAGAAACAGAAAAGACCCTGACGCTGTGTAGGCACTGCTCAGCAACAAGTATGAAATCGGTGTGTTATCAGGACTGTTTCTGTCACAAATCCAAAACATGGCACCATACGAGCTACTATGAAGAAAATTATCTCTATCCCAGCCAAAACCAGGACATCCCTTTCTATTCTGCCCTCATGAGACCCTACCTGGAGTACTGTTCTGGGGTCCCCAGCACAAGAAAGACATGGACTTGTTAGAGCAGGTCCAGAGGAGGGCCATAAAAGTCATCAGAGGTTTGGACACCTCTCCTGTGAAGACAGGCTGAGAGAGTTGGAGTGGTTCAGCCTGGAGAAGAGAAGGCTCTGGAGAGACATGATTGTGGCCTTTCAATATATAAACAATGCTTATAAGAAAGAGAGAGACTTTTTTTAATAAGGAAGAACTTTTTTGCAACTAATGTGGTGAGACACTGGAACAGGTTGTTGAGAGAAGCTGCAGATGCCCCATCACTGGAGGTGTTCAAAGCCAGGTTGGACAGGGCTTTGAGCAACCTGATACAGTGAAAGATGTCCCTGTCTATTGCAGGGGGCTTGGACTAGATCTTTAAGGGTCCTTTCCAACCAAAACCATTGGTCAAAAGTAACACAGGAAGGGAGAGAGGACAGATGATCTTATATGTCCCTTCAGGTACTGCAAACACTGAGTTATGCAGCATTGGACAAGCCTCTCCATGGATGGGGTCTGCACAGTGTGCTGTGCCTTGGTTGGAAATCCATCCAGTACTTCACAACTCGGGTTTCCCAGCATTTGAATGGACTATTATTTGTTGCTGTGTCTGAGTGCCTTTCTTACTGGGATCACAATGAACACAACACCCGCATGTGACGAGATGGGGAGGTAACTAAGGTTATAATTTGTGGCATCGGGGAAAACAGGAGATTGATTCATTTGGATTTTTGTTCAGTTCTGAGGCAAGGAGAATGGCCTAGCAAATCAGGGTGTAAAGATGTTATCCAATGCACAGACCTGTTGGAACCCCCTGAATACTGTTGTATTGAGACCATTAGGTACGCCAGCTTTCTGTGCTGTTTTGCGGAGTGTAAGAGAAAACACTAGTTGCTTTTCACCTCTTTAGGGAGCTCCCTAGCAAACAACAGGCTGTGTGATAGAGGCAAGGAGGATGAACTGGAAGGATTTTTTAAACCCTGCTGCACAAGCCTGAGTGCTGGCTACCTGTGGATCCCAGAATAAGCTCATGGTGTTTGGCACAAGACGGATATGGATACCAAGAAAGCCACTTGAAAAGGCCAGCTAGGGCTCTGGCTGATTTTCTTCCACAACTGTGCAAGCATTGTGGGCTGAAGGCAGTACTGATTCTCAGGGAAATCTGTCAGACTGCTTGCTCTGTGCTCAGCTGGGAACAGGACAGATTCTGCTCAGTCCTGGTGCAGCACTGCCTTTCTCCATAGGCTGTGTAGTGGGACTGTGCCTGCAACCGGCTACTTGCAGTCAAGGTCCACAGCAGACACCTACTGCTTTAGCCTAAATTCTGCAACAAGGTTTCTGTGTGCTTAGGTGCAGCTGTGCACTCAAGTACTTAAAAGTCAGACTTACTTAACTAATATGTGACTAACATAATGCAGAATTATTCATCTTGATGGTGCATTTCATTTTTCATATTTCATAGTGTGCTATGGCACCCTGTGCTACAAGTGCCCTGCCACAATAATAAGAAGAAGTTGGGGGGGTTGGAAAAACAAATAGGAGTTGGACATTTATCTTCTGGGGAAGGTGGTTTGGAATGTGAAATAAGCCCTTAATCTGTTTGTTCTGCTCAAACAAGTACCAATGAAATGATGAACATCGGCATTTAAAACAAACATCACTAGAACTGACTGCAGTAAGTGACATAGCAGCTACTGCAGTCTCTCGGGAGTACACTTGTATCAAGGCTTTTTTCGCAGTCAGGCTAATAATCTTTAAAAAGTCTTCAGATTCTGAAGCATGTCTTTGCATGAACTCTGACAATTTTTCATGATTGTGATGCTTCAGGATATGATACATGGCTTATAGCACTTCATCAAAGACTTGCTCAAGTGAAGTTTAAGTGGCCCTTATGTCTTTTTGCTTGGGACTGAAAAGAGGGTTAAGCAAGACCTCAGTGGAGAGTTGTGTCCCAAGCTCAGGTTGAGGGAAGGTCCGCTGATGGTGATGCTTTGAAGTTGGTTTGTCTGAAGCCAGTGGTCCCGTAGCCTGTGTTGCAGCACCATTGAAATTGATGTCCTGATAAAGGACTGGTGTCCTGGGCAAGATTGAGGTGGTTACTAGCTGACTGACTGCAGCACCAGGACTCAGACACTTCTCAGAGGATGCACTTGTAGGGAAGCTTTGCCATCTAACTGTTGAGTTTAAAGAGGGAAAAAAAAACAATTTGTAGGGCTATTACGTTGCAAAGAGAAATTGCAGCAACCTTTAGAGTTGTTTTAAATATATTATGTGGGCAAGTCAGTTGGTGTAAATAGAGAAATACAACGTGGGGTGTGGCAGCATAAATTGGTAAGTCCCCTAACCTTGGTGTACAGTGATAGGCATACATACTAGGTGGAATGGATGCATGAAACATGAAATAGAAATGACATCCTCAGTTCCTAAATAGTAGCAAAAGATATGATTGGCTGGGCTCTCACACCAAGTCATACATACAGGTGGTCTAGACCATTCTTTCCCATGATAGGCTGGGGGAAGAGTGACTGGAAAGCTGCCTGGCGGAGCTGTGTGCTCAGGTGGCCAAGAAGGCCAACAGCATCCTGGCTTGTATCAGAAATAGTGTGGCCAGCAGGGCTAGGGAAGTGATTGTTCCTCTCTACTCAGCTCTGGCGAGTCCACACTTTGAATACTGTGTTCAGTTTTGGGCCCTTCACTACAAGAGGGGTGTGCCCAGAGAAGGGCAGCGAAGCTGCTGAAGGGTCTAGAGAACAAGTCTTATGAGTAGCAGCTGAGGGAGCTGGGGTTGTTCAGCCTAGAGAAAAGGAGGCTCAGGGAGAGACCTTATCATGCTCTACAGTTACCTTGAAGGAGGCTATAGCGAGGTGGGGAATGGTCTCTTCTCCCAGACACCAAGTGATAATACAAGAGGAAATGGCCTTTAGTTGTGCCAGGGGGGGTTTGGGTTGGATATTAAGAAAAATTTCTTCACTGAGAGGGTTGTGAAGTATTGGAACAGACTGCCCAAGGAAGTAGTTGAGCCACCATCCCTGGAGGTCTTCAAAAAAAAACCATGTAGAAGTAGTGCTTAGCGACATGGTTTAACGGTGATCTTGGTAGTTCTAGGTTAAAGGTTTGACTGGGTGATCTTAGAAGTCTTTTCCAACCTAAATGATTCTGTGATAGCCAAGGAATTCCCAGAGTGGGAATAAACCGAAGTTTTCATCCTTTTGGGTTTTTGTTTTTTTTGAGCATATGGAGAGTAATCCGTGTGTTTTAAAACTCAACTGTTTGTGCCCCATTAGATGCACAGAGCCTATCCTTGCACTCACTGTCTTTCTGATGTTTGATTTCTGTAAGAGACCTTGGTCTGATTTGCTCCATGGCTCTAAGAGAAGCCTGAGGACCAGTGTGACAAGTGTATCCCAAAACGTCTTCCGTATCGAAATGCTTTGAGCAACAGAACTGCAGAGGCATGCCTTCATGGGTGTTCTGTTTGTTCCCTAATTAGTTAGTTGATTAAGCTTTTAAATTCTCAAATAGCTGTGTTTAACTTGCATTAAGAGGATGTTTTGAGCTGCTCTTTCCAGTGCCACAGCTTTTCAGTTCCTCTGAAGGTTCCGCGTGTTTTCCTTGGGCAGAGGTGAATTCTGAGGACTATGGTTCCAGGTTTTCAGGGTATTCTGTAGTGCTGCTGATTGCTTGGTAATGTGCTTTTGTAGTTGCAAGCATGGCCTACTTGCCTCTTTCACTGGACTGAGCCTGGCTTTCCATCAAGATGGCTGGAAGTGTGGTGGGAAGGAGTGTGACTGAGGAGTCACTCCAGGGAGCCACTGGTAGGACAGTGCAAGGAAAGTGGAGAGCTGACAGTGTCCAAGGAACCTCAGAGCTTCAGTCAAACCTGTGGGCAGAAAATGCCTGGGGTGCTACAGTAATGCCAGTGGAAGCATGTGTTACGGGGGTCAAGCCAGAAGGTGAACTTGAAAGGGTAGTTGCAAGCATATGAAGGCTGGGGGATCCTTAGAGGTAGGCTGTTAACTGAGATGATCTGTTTTTATTTCCTCAGAGCTCTTGTCTATGCCAGCCGTAAAACGATTTTCTGTGTCGTTTGCAAAGCATCCGACTAATGGTACGTTTGCTTCCTTGATTTGACGTTCCCTCACACTTCTAACCCCGTGCTCACATTCAGTTCTCCTCTCTGCACATGCTCTCCTTTCAGCCACCTTGTGTTTTTTTGCCTGTCTGTGTACCTGGTGTCCAAACATGCTTCACCTTTCCCCATTGTCTCATTGTGACTAACTTGTTCACTCATCTGCTGTTACTGCACAATGGTTCCTGTGCTGTTTGTGGGAGATCTGTCAGGATGCTTTCCCTCCCAGGCATTTGTGTGAAAAAGCAACAGCAGTGGCTTTGTGAAGGGACTCCTAAAGCAGCCTTTAATTCCACTGCTGATGTTAAGGCCTTCTCTTGTGCTGCCTTGCAGGGGGTGGAGAGAATGCTCTTGGATTTGAGGGTGTGTGGGGATATCTACTCCATATCCTAAAAGCACTGCATCTTAGGTCTTCAGTTTCTACAGAGCGGTTCTTAAGGATCAAAACAAGGATAGCCTGGAGCTACACGTGTCACCTTGAAAAGTGCAGTCTGCGTGCGAGAGCAGGAGGTGCTTGCAGCATTCCCTCTGCACATTGTATTCCTTAGCACAGTGGTCTTAGGAGGCCATGAAGTTACTGGTACCCCTATTTGCAAACTTGTTTGTTATGGTGGTCCCTTGGTTACTCCAAGCATGGTGGTGCTGGTGGGAGTAGTCTCACCTTTCCTGATGACATTATCCTGGAAATGGTGTCTCTCCAGAAGTTTCATCTGCTGATGGTGTACAGTGCTGGCTTGGGCCTGGCGTCATCCCAAACTAGGAGGGGATCAGCAACGTGCCACGCAGGGTGATGTGACCATATTCACTCCTGTTGTGCTAGTAGCTATGAAGAGGCTTGGTAAGGAAAGATATCTGACTGTGCTTATATTTACTCACCATCTCTGCTTCATATTGGTAGTAACCTAACACCTGAACTGTGAGTCTTTTGAGATTAAAGACCACTACATGGGTTGTAGCAGATGCCTTGAGCTACTGTTTATTATAGCTTACACTTAAACTTTTGAAAAGGTTTGTTTCATAGCACCACTCCTACCCATACCTCATGGCTCCTGCTGTTGAGACGAGTTAGATCCAAAGCACATCACTGAATGATACCAGGTTAAGTATTTCTGTCTTAAGTGGTCATGGCTGCTTCTGGAATCTTGTTGCTTAGTAAATATGAAGAAATTCTGCTCTCTGTGATCTGGAAGATGAAGGGAAGTCTAGAAGACTGTTACAAAGACCAAAGTTCTGGGAAAGATGAAAGAGGAAGGGACGACTAACTGTGGCTTTGTTTCACATATCTAAAGGGAACCTATTTTCTCTTTGCTTGATTTTGTTTTTCCTAGAGTGGCCAACTGCTCAATTTGTATGTGTGGAAATCATCTGAGAAAACGTGGTGTATGTCAGCAGGATGTGTCATTCTATCTTGCCAACAAAACTTGTACCAAGTACCAGTCTTTTCCAAGCCACAGTGTAAAGCACCTGCCCCCTACAAAAATACAATAAAACGAAACTGGGCATCAGATTTTCTTAAGAACCCAATGAATATTTCTAATGGTAAAGTGATTCTTAATCAAGAAGACAAAGACAGAGGTCCAGCAGGTCTGAACTTGAAGTTAAGCATCTTTGGTCTACACGTAACACTGTTTTTAACTGCAAGGACATTTAGCTGCATGAACCACTTGCCTGAGGACGCAAAAGTTATTCGTAGTCCTAAATCTTTTTTTTTGTTTTGTTTTGTTTTCTTAAGAGCTGCCTCAACTTGGTGAGATGGGATGGGGGAACTAGAGCCGTGGCCAAGCACAGTTTCAAGCCAGATGTTATATGACCTGATCTCATGAGTCTTGGGAGCACAATATGAGTCCTGAGGCTGCACAGATGGAGAAGACAGGCCTGTAGGCTAGTATCTTGACTGCCATACAATAGCAAGGACATCACAAAAGATTGCACAGGGCTGTTTTGAGAGTCTAGAGAGGGAAGGTCAGCACTTCTGTTTTTCTACACACACTAACAATATGTTCTCAGTCAAGCCCTGCTGTCCCCACAGTGTATCTTGCACAGCCTCCAGTCATTTGGTGCCAGGTCATTTGTTCTCTTCCATGTGCTGAAGTGACTGGCTGCATTTGGATGCAGGACTTTGTGCTTTGTTGGCAGTCTGGAGTTCTTGTCTCCTCTGGGAGGGTGAGTCTGGGCCTGTCTTTCTTATACTGCTGAACCTGAACTGTATTGGACTTGGAATATGTCGTGGAATTTATTCATTTGTCAGACTTTCACTTAAAAAGGTGAAGCCTTGCTGTTCTGCTTGTGGTGGGACTGCCCATGTGCTGCAGTTGTGTTTGGCAGAGGCTGGGCCAGGTGGGAGTCTGCCCTGCTGCATTAAGATTTGGGGTATGTAGCACTGAGGGTATTCCTGGTCTGCTTACTGTGGGAGGGACTGGGCTGCACAGTGCGATGAGGGTCGTCTCCCATGCAGCAGCCCCAGTGCTGGCAGCTCCGCTCCATTCCCCACATCTCTACATTTTTTCTGTTTCTCAGCTGCGCCTCCCCACTCCTCTCACTCTTTATGGCCCCCTTTCCTCCAGATGCGTTTGAGCACCACCACGTTGCCCAGTTGCTGCGCCGTTTTTCCTCTGACTATGCCACGAGCCGGAACATCTCGCTGGATGCCACTCTAGCCCATCACCTCCAGCAGTGCTCCTACCACCTGCGCCTCTTCAGGAGCTGGCTGATCTCAGGGCAGGATGACTTGGAGTGTCTTTACGGTACTGCACGCTGCAGCTGCCTTGGTCCCGTGCTCTTGTAGCTGAGTAGGGACCACTGTCTGCTTGGAAATGCAAAGTATGCTTTGCTTCTAAAAAAGGAAAGCCTTTCCCTCACTGCATCCCTTAAATCTCTGGGTGGCTGTTGCAGCAAGGCGTGTGGGCTGTTGCACCCAGCAGTTTTGGAGCTTTAGGAAGTTGCCTTTTCATGTGGAGCCGGTGCTCTTTGTGCAGCTCTAACTCTGCTCTTTCCATCCTAGGCAATTATTCATTGCCTCCTTCCTTTAGCCAGGGTAAGCCCATAAGCTTTCTTCAAGTAAAATGCTGTGCTTCTACCAGTGTGATGCCCTGCTGACATGATATGCCTGTCCAGGTCTCAGCAGGGGGCTCCTTGGTGTCCCATTATTAGTGGAGGAACCAAAATGAATAAGAGTGTGGGAAGAAGGATTAAGGGTGCACTGCAGCTGCTCACATGCAGAGTGAACTTGCTCTGGAAATTCAGGGAAAGTGACTGCTTGTGGGACTGTGTTACTTATAGAGAGACCAAGTTAAGCTAGAGTAGACACTGAGCCTCTGTTTGTCTGCATTGCATGGCATCTGTTCTGCCTGTTAGGATGTTTGCAGCGTGTCATGTGTCTGGTGGGAAGATGTAGGTGATTTCAGTATTGAATCCAGATGTTATAAATCAAAGTCTGCTACTGTTTCTTGGGTGTTTGTCAGCATCTAGCATGGGTGGGAAGTCTGATGCGTTGACGTCTCCCTGCTCCTGAGAAAAGTAAAAAGATTCATCTCTGAGAGGGGCAGCTAGCTAGGGCTGGCTGTTAATGTTCACCCTGCACCATAAAACCTGCTTGGTGCATGTGGCTTGCTGAGCTGTGTGGTGTGATGCATGGACTTCCTTTTTCATTCAGACCCATAGGTGGAAGGAGTAGGGTAGACGTAGTATAGCTTTTCATGTAGTGAAGCACCAGGATCAAGCAATTTTCAGAGCCTGGAAAAGAGTTTTTCATATTTGGTCTATTTTTTTCTTGATATGGCCCTTTCTGTAAAGTAGGCAATTTGGAGATGGCAGTTGCTTTTCATCTATAATTAGGACAATCCTTGGTCTCCTAGCAACAAATACTAAAGAGGATCAGAACTGCTTGAAGGGATGAAATGCTGGCACAAAGCAGACTGTTCCAAAGCCAAAGCTGAGTTTCCCCTGCTGCAGATCTCGACCATCTCCTGTGAGCTCCTGGAGAGAGAGGAAATGAACTCAGCGCTTTGGGCAGTGACACTCCAAATATTGCAGCCTGATGCTGGGTTGTGCCACCTATCCTAATGCAGCCAAGCTATGAGCTATGCGCATCAACATAGTAGCTTTCCTATGTGGAAATTAGATCTCTGCGCTCATCAAGTTCTTTTTTTCTGCTGTTTTCCCAGTCTGACTGTCATCCAGCCCACAGTTAATTAACATGTTTGGAATTCCTGCTGGGGTTCTTCCTTGAGAAGTTTCTCCTGTCTCTGTAGCTGACAGTCCTACTTCCCCCCTTTGTAAAAACTATGTACTCCTATCAACTTTTTCTCATCTCTCAACTGTACTTCTGTCCACACAAAAAAATTAAAAGATATAAACAGGGAGTTGAAAGTGTGTTTCTAGCATCTGTGGTTGGAGAGATCAGTGGTGAAGCCTTGAAGCGATTGGTCTGGGAACATGTGCTCATCTAGTTAGGAAAAGGAAGAGTGTGAAGTGAGTTTGTGTTGGTAATGAATTACAGCGGTAGTAAGGGCAAAGGTCAGCTGTGAAGAAGCACAGAAGGACCATGTGATAATGAGTGACTGGGCAGTAAAACAGCAGGTGATGTTCACTCTAAATAAATTTAGAATAACAGGGGGAAACTGACCCAAATTCATACGTAAAATGATGGGCTCAGAGCTAACCATCACCACCAGGAAGGATATGGAAAAGGTAGAAAGTCTGGGAAGAGTGATTTTGATAGTAGTCTGGGTGGTCTGGAGAGGGGTGGTAGGGATCTGCAGTTCAGTCTCTGCTCCAGTACAAGAACTATGAGGTTTCTAATAGACTAAGTAGGAGGCATATCATACAGAAGTGATTTTTTTTCTTACACAGAGTGGAACTCCTCACAGCACTGCATGGGGGTGTTAAAGGCTTAACTGAGTTTAAGGGGAGACTGGAGAATGTTGTGGAAGAGACACGTCAGGTTCAGAACAGTTCTGAGCTGCAGGTCTCTGGAGGTTGGGGGAGTGCTTGGGGAAGGAGTTGCTACGTGCTGTCATGTGTCATACTGCCATCGTGAATATCCACTTCTGGCACTGTGGGCAGAGAGATGCTGAACTAGAATAGACATTCAGGCTGACTGCACAGGGTTAAATTTAGAAAGGCTGCTTAGCAGAAGTCCTTCATGTACGTATGTACATGAAAAATGTATTTCATGTATGTATTATGTACACATATATAAACACATACAGATATACGTGCCGTATTGAAGCTCCCCAACACAGTATAGCTTGACTGACCAGGCATTTGGAGGGGGAACTTGCTGAGTGTGCTTTCTCCCATCCCCTTCAGAATCTGTGCTAAGACTGGGGCGAGTGCTTCTTTACTCCGGAAGAGCTGACATACAGACCTTTGGCATAGAGACCATTTGGGGATGTATCGGTGCCATTGGTCCGCCTTCTGCTTTCTGGATCTCCGTTACAAAGGAATAGGTACTCCTTCCACTCCAACGTAAATTTCACAACTGGAGACACGCATAGTAACTTGGTAACTTCTGCTTATCAAAGTATGTATACTAATGTTCAGAACTCTCAGACAAAAATATAATCCTCAAAAAGGGTTGCTTTGGACCAAAAGAATTCTCACCTGAGCCTTCTCTGGCCTCTGTCTTTGTTGGCTGACAGCAGCCTGGATGCTTTCTACTCACCAGCCTGTTGGAGCAGCCAGTGCCTTCTCTCTTTTAAGTAGCTCACTCTGTTAGTGCAGATGCTTGCCATATTTGGGACCTCAGCTCAATCTTCAAGCTGAGGAACATGCCATTTGGACTACTTGAAAACTGCTTCTGTGACATAGCCACGAATTCTGCTGGCTCCCAGGTGAGCTGATGAATTACCAGTTCTGAGGGGTAATCGCACAGGTGCCGATTTCATTCTGTGAGGAAATGCATTCCATATAAACTCAACTTTCCAAATTCATATCAAACAGTAGACTTTCTGCTGGTCTCTTTGGGGCACACATAGAATTTAGGAAACTTTGTGTTACCTTGAGTCAAATCAGATGCTTCCACTTAATGAGATGGTGTTGATTTAATCAAGGTTTTACCCTTTTATTTGTCCTTGTAGACTGGGATATCTGTAGTAATCAAGAAGATGCTTGTGAATTCAAGGTCTTGTTTTCTGTCTTATTCCTCCCTTCTCCCATTACATAGACCTCAGGGTGACTGGAGGAGATACAGCTCGATAGATGAAAAGTACCTGTTAGATCTGCAGTGAAAGGGCAGTAGAGTAATACAGCATGGAAGGTTCATTTGGTGATCTGTGATGTATTTGCCTGGAGTTCAGGCCACGTAATTGTAAAGTAGGTGTTGGCTGCTTCAGAATTCATCATTATGTTCATACAAAAGGTGGTGCTTCTTGACCCTTTCTTTGGGGTCATCTGCTAACTGTTCACAAGAGTTGCATCTGTGTTCCTACTGCCTGCTGGAATCTCCTAGAAATCTGGGATTCTCTGGTTTAAATGGAAGACTTGAGACAGGTACAGGTCTCCATTGGCTTTATGTAGTGTAGTGTGCTTGGTAATCTCTGCAAAAGGGTCTTTATACCCAAGTCATCGTTTTATTAGAGTCTTTTAAAACATTGTGTGTTGGTACTGGGCAGCTCTGAAAGCCCTACTCTAAGATGAGAGTCACACCCTCCTTCAGCAATTGGAAGACTTCTTCATAAACTGTAATTATACAGAGTAGATGCTCTGACAGTGTGTGGTGATGTGCACATGTGCCAAGAAACTGCCGGGGGAGAGCTCAAACGGGAATGTTGTTCCCATTTTGCACATTACTCAGCTGTAATGTGACGGGGCTTTCAGCTTTGGCATCAGCATAGCTGGGAGAATTGCAACAGGACTTGTAATCCTCTAGGTGGGTTGTACCTCCGAGTGCTCTTACCTGTAGAACTGTTGGGGCAGTACTGTGCTCTCTGCTGCTGTGTCAGGCTGCTCCTGTGTTATCGTTCAGATTCCTCCACATCACATGCAGTCTCTTTGGACATCCAAAGTAATGCAGACTCCTCTGTCTTGAGTATCTGAAGGTTTTTCCCATTACCAAATCTTGTTTAATCAACTCTTAACAGCCAATTTCTTTTATTTTACTGAACAGAAAATTGAGAGCCATAGCCACGCTGTGCTCCTTGCCCAGAGGAGATTACAGCTGAGCCTGTGAGTTGTTTCTAGCTACTCTGGTCTGCAGAGCCCAGACATGTGCCTCTTTCTGCAGGCAGGTCTAACTGGAGGAAGCAGATTGCCCTCTGCATCCCTAGTGTAGCTAGTGTAGACAAACATGAATTAAATGAAAAATGGCTGTGGGCTGCTGTTCGACTTTGGTATAAAATGAATGAAATTCTGTTCACTTTCTTGTGCCATTGTCCCCATCACAAACTCCTGCCCAGCAGGCTCCAAGAAAAAGAGTTTCAGGAAGTATCATCGGAAGCTGAGCTGTCAGCACTGAGTAGCTGTCAAATCGGAAAGGTTCATGTGTTTTCCACTCCTGCTTTGTTTATTTGTTGTCTCTTCCCCAGGGTGCCAGTTCTTTGCTAAGCATATGTTGTGCAACAGTGGTCAGAGCCTTTGCTTGGGACTCTTACTACTGTTGTGATATAAGAACTACAGTCTATAACAATAACTTCTGCTTGAAACTGCTGTTGTTGGCCTCTCCACAGCAAAGCGGCAGGTAAAGAGAAGTGTGCAGGGCAGTGGGCTGCCATATGTAAATGAGAGGACTTGCTTGAAAATTGTAAATGTAGTGCTTCACCTTAAGAATGGAAACTTCCACCTTTTCCTCCACTTCCTTGAGAGCAGTGAGATTATGTATTGCTGAACAGATCTGTGCTAGCAGGCAATTGGCACTTCTGGGATCTAGGTGTATTGTTTCACATCGGTGGTGTCGGTGTCACGTTTCCTTTGACATTGGATATTTGACTTCTTCTCTTTGCTAGAGGCATGCCCATGCACTCACATCCCTGTCGATGCCTCCAGCGTATCTTGTAACAACATTGCTTTGCCCTATGTTATATTTAATCTTCTTCCCTTTTTCTTTGGAGACCTAGATAGCTGAGCAGGCTTTGGCCTCTCTTAAAACAGGTTCTGTTGTGAACTGACATTAGCCTCTCCTGTGCTGCTCCAACACCATCTCCACTCTGCTGGTCTTTAAGTCTTCACCTCACCCTTTTCCTTTAGATCTGTCTCCAGGATGCTTTTGAGAAAATAATAAACAATCTTCCTTATTCAGCCTTTCTGCTCAAAGGATTTCTCAGCAAGGGACAGAAGACAATGGTGTTTTTTCTGTCTTACATTCCTTTGTTCCAGCCAAAGATTTGTTATCCTTATGTCTTGAATTAATGTTTATAGGCTCTTTGTGGCATAGGTAACCTCTCTGGGCTGGCTGGAGGGTTCTTTATCTCCAGTAGCTGTTATGATGGCAGTGAATGTCTCTGCAGCACTGCAAACTGGTGATGATCTGGTCTGTAGCCTCCTTGTATTGCATGTAGATTCACTCTAAATACCATCTGCTGGCTCGCACTCCTTGCCTCTTGCAGAACTGGGTTAGGTGAGTGTGTCTGAGCAGAGAGTGTCCAATGAAACCTGGAAGTGATTGGAACAATGTCTACTTTTAGCAGATACTCCAGCTACTCTTGATTTTCTCCTTAGCAGGTGCTGTCAAGCTGCATGGACCAGTTTTAGCCTGTCTGTGTGCTGGGCAGCAGTCCTGACACAGTAGTGCATCAAAAGCTGTTGCACTTTTTGCTTTTCGAAGTGATTTTTCCTTACCTGTAGGAACAGATACGATTCCTTCACAGTTTTTTTTTTTTTCTGGTCTTCTCAGAGGGAGCTTGGGGAGTCACAGAACGGGAAGCCTAAGCTTAAGTGTAGAGGTCTTTAAACACCAGAGGCAGAGGAGGAGGAGGCATTCCCATATGTCCAGAGCCTCATTTGTTTCTTCCTTGCTCCTCTGACAGATTCAGGTTGGCTTGGTGCCCCAAAGTGTTGCCAAGAAGCTTGGATGAAGAGGGAGACGCTTTGCCATAATACTCTGCTGGCTTGAATAGCAAAGAATTTCTTGTCAGTGGCTGTGATGTAGCTTAGCTCTAAGCAAGTGTCTGTTAAATGTTGAGATACCTATTTCTGGTAATCCTGGGTTTGCTGGAAATGCAGTCTTTTTATGGAGACAAATAATTCAAACTGTTGCCCAGCCCTTCCTTGGGGGAGAGTTCTGTCCGGTGTATACTGGAGGGCCTGCTGTGGGAGAGGGAGGTTCTTTTGCCACTCCATGCATTGGTAGCAGTGCGCTCTAGCTCACTGATGGTGAGAGGGTGGACTGTGTCCCAGGCTAGAGTATCACTAATGGCAGGAGTCTTCATGGAAATTCTGTTAACTTCACTCAAATTATCTTTAGCTTCTGCAAACTGTGGGGAACTATGCCGAGTTCTCTGTCATAAGCAGATATTTTAGCGAAAAGGTCACGAATATCGCAGCAAAGACAGTTGCTGCTAGATATGGTTCCTTCTCCTTCTCCTCCTTTTGCGTGTGCCTGGATGCTTGCTTTCAGGTCTGTTACTGCATGTGATTGCCTAATGGTGATTTTCTTGACCTAGAAAAGGTGACTTTAGGCCTGAGCGTGGCTGTTGTTTGATTCCCAGACTGCCAAACTCCTTAAGCCATGAGCAGTCCTGCATGGATTTGGGTTGCTGTTTGCTCAATTTATTTTCTGATTGGGTTTCTTTCCAGGTTTTGAAGGCTGTTCCATGGTTCCTACCATTTATCCCCTGGAGACCCTGCACAACTCCCTCTCTTTGCGACAGGTCAATGAGTTCCTGACGGCTGTGTGCAGGAGTTGCAGTGAGTCACATGTCCAGTCTACTGCAGGTACTGATGAGGTGGGCTTGTTTCTGGGTAGGGCAGAGCAGAGCTGAGGCAAGCAGTCAGTTAAGGCCTTCTGGTCTTTCACATTTTTGGGGCAGATCAGTCTGACAGGACTGGCAATAATTGATCAGTCAGGTCTTTCTGCAGCTGATAAATACAGTGATGTGGATACAAACTCCAGCTGGGCAAACCTGAGGGTTGGATTCCCAGGGGCTGGGGGCAAGCATGGCTCTGAATATGCACTCTTAAGCTCTTCCCTGAATGCCTGCTAGTGGCTACTGGGCTATGTAGACTGGTTTGACCCATTGTGGCCATTCCTTTATCTCTCTGTCTGAATATTACTGATCTGTATGTTTTTTTTTCTTGTTTTTTTTTTTTCTCTTGAAGCTTTGTTTGATTCGATGATTGGCAACCAGATACCAGGGGACCCCTTTATGTCTCAGCGAATCCTGTCATCATCCTCTTTCCCATTGCGCCAGCGTTCGGATAAGCCCCCTTGGTGTGAGTGTGCTTGCTTCTTGATTGGGGATGAAGAGGGGAGCAGAGGGTGCCAAATGCTGAAAGCCAAGTATTGGCATTCAGGGTGTTTATGCTTTGGCCTTGAAGGAACAGAAACAGAAAGGGGAAAGAAGTCTCATGCCCTGTAGGAAAGCTACCAAAGAAAGATGGGAAAAGGAACTCTTTATATATAGCATTGTATATCACAGGGAAATCTGCTGTTGGATAGATGCTGTCTCTCCAGGCATCCTCTACTGAGTGCAATAGGACATAGCCTGAATGCACTTCATTTTTAACTCAAGTTCTGTGCTTCTCTGTGACGTGTCCAACTCAGTGTCAGCATGTGGAAGCACCTTCCATACCCCATCAAACACATACATGCCTCACCCAGAACTCCACACTGGACAGCCTGTCATTTAATTCTTCACTTACGGGCTTTTCTGTAGCTCCTGAGCCTCACTTGCCACAGTCTCTGCAGAGGTGGTGACTGTTGTTAATTACCTTTGCAGATCTGGCTGGAACTCAAAGGGGAAAGGCTTATCAAACAGTTTCACAGCAAATGCGTTAATAACACAAGTCAGTGTTGCCACTGAAAGGGCAGTTCCGCTCTTCTTGCTGTACACTCCTTGTTCCAGGAGTAGTGTGTATTGAGCTGTGTAGGAAGCAAGGCCAAGAAACTGATCTGGTGTACAGCAGTTGTTTAATCCTCTCCCATTCATTGGACTAGATATAATCTAAATCTCTTCTCTAGTTTCACTCAAACAATGAAAACAAACAACAACAAAAGAAACAAAACAAAGCCAAACATGAGTGGTGAAGTAATATTTCTTCTTCCAGTGGCAACTGTAGTTCAACATTCAGGGATTTTGTGCTTCAGGAACCAAGGGCAGCAAAGTTAAAGATAAGTGTCGCATAATAACGAAGGAATGAAAGAAACTGCTTTTCAGCTCAAAGCCCAACATCAGATTTCACATGTGATGTGTTGGCATTATAGATCAACTGTATGACAAGATGTAAGTGTGGTGTTTGTGCTTGTGTTTTCATCAGCTGAGCTGCCAGAAGCACACCTAACAGCAGCTGCAAGCGCCTAGGAGGGTGCATGGCATGTAGGTGACCCTCACCCATTGCTTGTAGAACTGTGGGACTGCAACAGCTTGGGTTTGCTCAGGCTTTGGGCTGGGGAAATATCAACTACATGTTTAAGATTTCTCTTCCTCTTTACAGACAGCAGTGGCCCCTCCAGTACTGTCTCCAGTGCAGGCCCGTCCTCCCCAACCTCTTTGGACAGCTGTGCTCGTTTCAGCTTCACCGAGAAACTTTCCATCAGTCCCCCAAAAAGCGAGGAGCAGCTAAATAGCCAGTCCCCTGAGCAAGGAGAGAGAGAGCCTGACAGAGGAGGGCTTGATGTGGAGGTAGGGGTGTCTGGGTTGTCAGTGGCCGAGCCAAGTGCCCCAGAAACGCTGACCTGGAGTGAGGGCACAGAGCCAGGCGGGGTCCTGGAGCCGTGCGAGAAGGAGCTGGCTGACAAGAACTCTAACCCAGAGAAGAAAAGTGTGCTGGCACTGGATGAAGAATCATCATCTGGGGAAATGCTAGACCCAAGTAAAACAGGGAAACTAAAGTGTCAAGCAGAGTCTGAGATAAGGCCAGCTGGAGAGAGAGTGGAGCCAGGTGAAGGGTATTTAGGGGAAATGACTGGCTTGAGTCAGTCAGGACTGTCCAAGAACGAATATGAAGACGAGTTGCTGGGAGAGGTGTTGGACCCAGAGCATATGGGCAAGGAGCCACTGGGGGACAGCGCTCTGTCAGGCCAGCTTCTGTCTGGTCAGCCATGCCAGGAGCAGCCACTGCCTCCTGAGACAAGCATGAAGGGGCTGCAGCCAATGTGTCAGGAGGGTCAGCAGAACTAGCTGCTAACTGGACAGTACACTGCAAGCGCTTCTAGCCTGGAGGCAGCCCAACTTCCTGCACAACACTTCATGCAGCTGGCTGTCCGCAGCACAGAACAAGCCATATCCCAAGGCCACAAGACTCTGGGATGTGGAAGAGTCTGCTCCGCTCCTACACAAGCCAGCTCTTTGCCAACCAGCAAGAGATAACACCCCATCTGCCTCGTTAAACAAACAACAAATGCAGTCTCAGTTACTGGCACAGCACCTCCATGGAGTAGGGATGTGGCGCTGCATCGGTGCAGGGTGTCCCCAGGGCTGTTCTTGCTGGGACAGCAGAGTTAGAGGATTGGTAGAGTCAAGGCTTTTGGGGTGGTATGTCCAGAGGGGACAAATGCTCCCTGGAGATTTGTTGGCCCACAGCCTTCAGAGAAAGGCATTCTGGGTCCAAAGTAATTGGGTTCTTCACAACCACCAACCTCCTCTGTTCCTTCCTTCCTCTCTCGATGCGCACCATTGGCCACCAAAAACAGATCCAGAGAGTCCATGTTGGGAAGAATAGGAAAAGGAGAAAGCATTCTGAATGAGCATGGAAAAGAATTTAATGGGAGGAACAGGTTCAAGACTGCCACTTGCAAGAAGAACTCTCTCTGGTGTGGACTTGAATATTTTTCTGCTGGGCTGGAGCAGGCAGGCAGGAGCCTGGAGATCCAGCCTGAGAGGGGTATACAGGGAGGACACACGGGTTTTTCTAGTCCCCAGGGGTCAGGCAAGGTAAAGTTCTGAAGTCTTGGTGACAGAAATTAAGAGAAACTGCTATTTGAGCAAATCAGGATTGTTAGAAACCAATAAGGAGAAATCTTTATTATATATAAAATGAAAAGTATTTAATACATATTTATGTAAATGACCTGCAAGCACAAGCCTGCGGGCAACATTGACACAGGTTTCCCTGCTACATCCTTAGTGCAGGTCAGGACTGTGCTTCCTGCACCTCCTGCATTTATGGACAAGTCTGTGTGTTCGTCTGTAGCTAGGATCTATGTTTTTGTGAAGCTGTGCCCAAAGATCTCTGCGCTGTGTTGTGATGATGTACGTTCACAGTAAATCTCTGCTGTGGGTCTGGTGTCTGCCTTTGATGCTGACTAGTGCAGCAGTGTGCGTGTGCCAGAGCTTGCAGATGCGCAGGGCAGCTAGCACTGCTTGTTCTTGTTCAACCTGAAGGAATGAGGAACTGTGGCCAAGACTAGTTACAAATGAAGTGAGTGCACAGGCATGGGGCTTTGCTCAAGAAGGCCAGATACTTTTTTTCCTCTGAAGAAGAACTGGTCATACTGAGGAAGAGGTCATGGCTTCCCAGGGCCCATGATGGTTTGCTGTAGGACGGGAGCTCTGGTCTAAACATTTTCTTCAGTTCCAAGCACGTCCTGCATACCATGTCCTCTTTCCTGTGCCTGATAAAGCCTCCCTGCGAGTTTGGATATTTGAGTATGGTGATGTCTACTTGTACCTGAAATGCAGCAGTCTTACAGCAGCTTTGAGTGCAGCACTGTGCCAAGAGGAAACCCAGCTCCCCTTTCTACAGGTTTGGGTGCTGGGGTCTGGGAAAAGGGCCTTCCACATGCTGCACGAAAGCTCTCTGGCTTCTATTGGCAACCCTGAAGTCAAGAGTGGCCAACCAGCTACCCTGGCCTGTCTGACTGAGGCTGCCAGGCTTCAGTGCACCATGGCCCCAGGAGCTGGCCATGGGAAAGCTGGCAGCAGAGCAGCTCTCCAGACCCCACGGGCCCTCGGGCGATGCCCAAGCACCAATCCTGTTGTGTGGCCCCACCGCAGCCCTCCCCAGGCTTGCGCATGGTCCTGCCACTGCCAGCACCTCGCTCCAACAGCCGAGGCCCTGCTGGGGCCTGGCTTCTGCCAGGAACCGTTGGTTCCTGAGGACAGCACCTGCGGAGCGGAGGCTGCGGCCTGGGCAGGCCCCGCCATCACCTGCTGCTGGCTGGTGGGGCTGAGCGTGGTGCCGGCTGCCGGGTCATGCAGCTGGGGCTGAGGTGGGCGCTTGCTTGGCTTGGGCTTCAGGGGCCTGGAGCCTGCTGTGGGATGGTTTCACTCTGCACCAAGGTCTTAACAGGTCTGCCTGTCTGCTCCCTCCCCATTGCCAGAATACGGTCAGTGGCTTTGCTCGGTGCCAGCTGCCCGCCTGCCACACTGACAAGCACCACAGGCAATGGACTGGGCCTTGGTGCTTTGTAGTTGGGAACCCTTTCCCCCAGAGAATGTGGCCACTGCCTGCAGTCTCCTTGTGCTCCTACGTCTGGGCAGGGTGACCGCTGTGGTAGCACTGCCCAAGAGCTGGTGCTGTGGGATATGCCAAGTCATCTAAGCACTAAAGATGGCCTTTATGGCACATCCCTGAAGGCCAGGTCCTGCAAGAGGGGATTGCAGGGTGCTGCAGTGGTTGAAATCCCAGATAGATTGTTCCCACTCACAAAGAAGCAGTTTTATTTACAATGTTCCCCAATCTTTGGCCTGTTTCTTCACCTGGAAATAAAAAGGGAGCAGCACTTTGGAAGCAGCTGGCAGCTGTGGCTCTCAAGCTCAATGAGAGATTGGGCCCACACAGGGTTTTTGTACTTGTGATGAAAAATACAAAACTTCATATCTCTTAAGTGCAAATATGTATACCAATTCTCATTAGTGTCTAATTTCAACATCAGACTATGTCTTTTGGTTCCTGGTGTCCTCTAGCCAGCAATTATCTGGCTGCATTGGTACTTTGCATACTGGTAATTCTGTTAAGTGGTGTTCTCCAGACAGTTTGTTGGATCAGAGGACTTCCTGATGCAGGGCAGGGTAACAGGGAAGCGGTCTGGTTACTTGTAACAAGTAATGCTTATGGTTTGGAGGCAAATGTTCGGGCCTTAAAGGCAGGTACCTTTCCATAGGCAACCAAGGAGAAAGCTGGGCTACCTGCAGTGGCGCCAGAACAGGGTTCTAGTCTGTGGCTACTCCCTTTGATAGGTAGGCTAAAAACAAGTAGTGCCCTTTGTTTTAAAAGAGCTGCTAAATAGCTGCTCTGTCAAGAAGCTTGTGGTCTTTCATGGTGTTCAAACACTTCCACATGAACACCTGCAGAGCGTGTGGTGAAACCTGAGCACAACTGTCTGATCTTAGCGCAGTCTTTAGTGTGTTTTTCTTGACTAAGCAGCAGCAGTGATTGATGGCCAGCCAGCCCTTTCCAAACAAATGGGTGGTGTGAGTGCTGTGAGTCACAAAGGAGAAGTTGGTGTGTGTGTGCGCACGCATAATTTCTGGATACAATTTCAGGAGCTGATGTTTTTGGTTTAAGCCTGCCAAAGCCAGCTCTGGCTCCTCAAATCTGTGCTGAGGCTTAAGGTGCACTTTCTAATGCTTTTGGGCTTCATAAGCAGTGTTACACGCAAGTGACTGCTGCCTGGTCCTGCATCTCTGGATGAGTGTAGCTACAAATTTTGTCTACAGTATTTGGGATGGCTTGGATCAGGCGTGTCAAAACACTTGCAGATGCAGCTGTGCATATTTTTTTTTCCTGAATGGGCATCACTATGTGCAATGGGAAAGCAGTTTAGAGACATCAGGCTAGGTCTCATGGCAGAGCAGGCAGGAAATTCCAGCTGTCTATTCTAAGTAGCAAGAGTATGGCAATGTATTGTGTAGGCTGTGGAAAGTTTTAGGTCTTCTGTCAGTACCATGTATAAGCAAAGTCCTAGGAGGTGGAGAAACTGGTGGGTTGTACCACATATGCAGGCATTGGGCCTTTGGCTTGTTCAAGGTCCAGGTAGACCTCATTGTTGAAACACCAAACTCAATGTTCCTGCTATAGCCTTGGACACTGTTCTGGCTAATCAGTTTGCAAATACTGAAACAGCTGATTAAGGAAGGGCTATGTCATTGCCTCACTGTCTTGTTTATCTTTTCTTCTGGTTTCTCAGAGCCATGCCCCTTTCCCACAAACAACTAATCCTTACCTCTCCACATCCTACCCATGAAGTGATGGACACGGCTTATCAGCAGAGTGCATCTGTTTTCTGTCCTTGCTGTGAGTCCCATTTGCCCTTACCGCTGTGGTCCAGAACCATCTAGCAGATGGTGCCCAGCTAATGCCTGCTCTGTTGCTGAGCGCAGGCAACCAGTAGGTCCCGGAGCTAGAAGGGTTTGCTGTTTGCTGCTTCTTGTTCAAGTTGAGCAAAGTCCAGTTTGTCACTGAACTGTTGCCCTGGCAAAGCCCAGGTGTGCTCTGGAAGTCTGCACCGGTCCAGTTCCTTGTTACAGACACCTGCCCATGGATCAACATCGATGCTTCTATCCAGGTCTCGCTAAGATTTGAAAGCCTCAGTCCTCGGTGTTCTGCTCATTGCTGGAGGACAGTTGCTTCCTCTGGACATGTTTACGTGCCTTATGCCACCTCCCTGCGTGCTGCTTCTTGCATTTTCTGCCACTGTAACTGATTTTGCCTCCCTTCTCCTGCAGAAGAGCCCGCAGTAGATGTGTTCACTGCAGCCTGCTTGGTCCATCTGAAACACAGGCAAGGGAGCTCTGTTCGGCAGGTTGGTTCTGAACAGTGCTTGGCCTACCCAGCCTTGTACACCTTTGGGACATGCATGTATGGCCACAGCCTCTCACTTATCAGGAGCATGGCACAGATAGCACAGCATATGTGTACTTGTTTAGCTGGAAAGCAGCTCTGGGAATAGTACTAGTCCATGGAAACGGTGGTCACTCCCATGTCAGTGACAGCTCTGGCAGACTGCTGTAAGCTCTCTGTGACATGCTGCACAAGCTGTGATATACTCCCCAGCCACAATGGCCCCCCCTTCTGAGCTCTGCAGCCCAGTCCCTTTCTCTTTCCCCTGCCTTCAACTGTGCCCCTGCGTTTCCTCCAGGGGACCACCAGGCAGGAGCAGAGCTGACTGGGCATCAGCCCCTCCTGACTGCTGCCTGGCACAGGCAGAGCAGAAGGCTGCTCTCCTAGTGTTCCGCTGAGTAGCAGAAGAGTTGAAACAGTGTCTTTCCCTCCAGAGGAAGGCTGCAGAATTTTGCAGTAGTGCAAAGGCGTGCTGTTGCGGTAAGGATGGGCAGCACCTGGTGCCCTGTCAGCGCCTGAGTGTCCACAGGCCCTGAGCTGAGTCCCTGATGCTGGTGCCCTGCCTGGCTGGCTTGCATCAGACTCCTGGCCAGGCCCTGCTGTGATGTGCCTTCCACAGGACTGGGGATGCTACCAGTTTGAGGAACGCTGGCCAGAGCAGTGGTTCCCAAGAAGTGCAGAAGCCACAAGGGAGAGCCTGGCTTAGTGCTGCGAGGCAGCTGCCTGCAGTGTCCACTGGAGTGGCTGTGCATGGAGCACCCGGGCTGCATCCTGGCCCTTGGCCAACTGAACAGGGGCAGGAGACAGCTTCAGAGGCTGGAACAGTGGACAAACCCCCCTGGGGCTGAGGAGGGAGGGCGGGGGTCCCGGGCAGGTCTGTACCGCTGGCGTGGGTGTCCTCTTGGCAGGGCCACAGATTTTAGCAGCTGTGAGTGAAATTGTGGCATAAGCACAAACACCCAGGCTCGCCTGAACTCAGGTTGGGCTGTAGCTGGCCAGCATTGAGGAGGCTGCTGGTGTGGCAGCAGTATCTGCATGTCCCCTGCCTACAGGATGGACTCACTTAAAGAACAGTTTGAAACAGCTGGAAGTGTTCTTGTTCGCAATTAATGTGGCTTTATTATTAATGTGTTGGGCTCCTCTCTTGACAGTAGTTAGTTACAGTGTTTCACATGGAAATGGGCAAAAGGACAGAGGTCAAGAAACTAAATTCAAATAGAAACATGATGCTGAAGAAAAGAATCAGGGCTCCATTTTTAAAACATTTAGCATAGAAGCTGGGAGCACAAGTTGCCATTTCAATACAGTTGAGACGTTCACTTTTTTAATTATAGGTTTAAAATAGTATTTTGTACCTATTACATACAGGAAGATTACATGTTGTTGCCCACATGCAGAAACAAGCAAAAGCAGAGTTTAACTGTTTCTCTCTATAGTGTTGTATTTATTACCTCTGGCTCTGGATGGGTTCTGCTGGCTCCTGCAGGCTGAGCAGAGTCAGACTCTTTAGAATTTGGCATTTTTACAAGTCCTTCTCCCCCATAGCTTCAGAAGATTTCATGGGAGGGAGAGAGGCTGGAGGCACAACAGACTGCCACAAAAGACTTTAATAAAAATATTGTGGAGTCTTGAGGACAGGGAAATGAACTGGTGTAGGATAGAGCAATCCAAGCAGCATAGCTGCGGAGTACTGGAGCACAGCACATGGAGGGCAGGTGTTTTTGCTGGAACATGTCCCTCCTGCCTGGAGGATGCAGGCACCTTACAAAGCCTCACCATTACTGCTTCTTATTCATAACTGCTTCAAGTTTAAAATTGAGAAACATTCATGTGTAGGTCTGTATAAAGTTAGTGCATTAGCTTTTTATGCCTAGCCACTCTGAGGAATCCAGGGATCCAGTCAATGAAGATGTCACGTTTGTTGCTCTGACTACCTGGCATTGAAAATTTTGCATCCTACACCTGCAGCTGGCTGCCAGCCAGTGCTATTGGCAGGTGAGCCAGGGTCTCCCCAAAGCACTGAAGGCAAAACCCCAGAGCAGTGTCTGGGGAAAACAGGAGCAGGTCTGTTACTGCCTGCAATTGCTTGCTGTACCCGACATTCATAGACACTTGACCCCATTGGGTTACAGAGAATGACATTTATTCTTCTGGCAGACACACTGTGTGATTCCATGGTTAACGTGAATACAGCGCAGGGCAGGGATTTCATAAATCCCTGAGTAAGCTCACATGCTCCTACCAAGGGCTGCATCAAAAGGGCTGGCTGCTCCTCGGGGAGGGGCTGCTGGCCTCAGGCTTTGTCCTGCAGCTGCTGGGTTTTAAACACAGCCTTGCAGGCTGCAAGCAGAGACCCCCCTTTTGCTGCCAGCAAAAACTCTGCCAATTTCTCTGTGGTCTTTTGTTGTTCTTTTTTTTTAAATTGCAGCATCTAAGTATTTGTACTGAGAAACCTCTGAGCTGACACCAAGAGCACGTAGTTAACATGTATAAATTAAAATATTAAATCCAAACAAAATGCAGCTTAAGATCAAAAAATAAATATATAAATTAAATGCAAAATAAACCATTTCCCTAGAAACTCCATTTTAGTCTAGGAGCAGGCTTCTAAGCAGCATTTTCTTTCTATCAGCTGCTAGAAAATGCTAGCATAGAGACTGAAGTGTCCCAGGCAAACACAGCACATAGTCCTGGGATGCTTATTATGGAATCAGATCTTGGCTCAGGGCCAAGCACAGCAGATAGAAATACGCTGAGTTGTATGCCAGGTCTTGCAGTACTGCTTTCCATCTCATGTCTCTTTCACAACCTACCACCACACTTTTTTCACTTACAGAAAGTTTACGTTATCCCTGTAATAAGGCTCTCTTGCAGTGCTCTAGGATGTGGCAAAGGCTCCCTGGTGCTGCAGACACAGACGCCTGAGCACTAGCGTTCCTGGAGCTGCTCTCGCTGCAAGGGCTGGCAGCCCCACAGCAGGAATGGGCTTGAATGCCAAGGAGCCTCTGGGTGACTGTTCAGCAGCAATGATGCACTCATGGCACACAACTACATCTCTGCCAGGCTGGCCATACAGCAAGGACCTAAGTCCACAATAGGTGTGCAAGCAGCGGGCTGCCAGCTGCAACTGCAGGTGTGCACAGCACAGTCTTGCCAGCAGCTATTCTGTGCAGGCAGCAGGCATGTATGCATGTTCCTGCCACAGTTGTGGAGGATCTATGAGCTAACACAATTGCTAAACTACTTCTCCCGAGTGTTTTTGGGAAAGGGGTTCTCTTTCCTCACACCACAGGTTCTATTCCCCACATCCTGGGCACACTTAGGGAGGGCAGCAAAAGCTTGAACACAGCTAAGAAGCTGGACCACTGGCATACCATGTAGCAAGGAAACTGCTGCTGCTTGCAGAACTGGCACACATCAGCTACGCTGGCCAGACAACAGCATCTCAGTACAGCATGCGAGTTCCTCAGCTGCCTCACCACACTCCTCAGGAAAGCCTTTGGTTTACGAGGACAGGGAGGTTTCTCAACTATCATAGGCCAACAGAGGCCAGGTTGTTTCAGCCCTTCTGCTTTAGAGGGGGCTGTAGTTGTGCGTTTGGATACTGAGTGTGACTGTTCAGGCAACAGCCCCTCTGTGCCTCCTCCTGTCGCACTGCTGATGTGCAGGAGTAAGTTACCCACTTAGTGTGCAAAACTCAAGTTAGCAGGTTAGGAATGTGCTCTTTGTAGCCAAGAGCAACAGGCTGAACTCTCCCCTCCCACTGCCACCCCCCCCCCCCCCCCCCCAACACCAACATGTCCTTCAGCCCAGCTCTCCTTGAGCATAGTGAGCAGGTGTTGCAGGCATCTGTAACCAAATATTTGGGACAGAAGTCTGCAGACGTGGCAAATGGTGGCCCTGCCCTGTTGGAGTACAGGCCCCCCCCCTCCCAGAACACCACCTGTATGCTCAGGATAGAAGATGGAAGAATGCCCTTCACTGTCATGTTACAGTTGGAGGGTTTGGCCTTCCCTCATCATGTAGGTTTGCTTTGCAAATTAGTTTTTTCTCTGTCTCCCTGCCCCCAAATGCTGTCAACATGCAGCAGCAGCACTTTAGCCCTCACCAGAAAGATGAGGCTCATGGTGCTACAAGTTAAATGGCAAGGCAGCCAGGAAGAGAGTAGAACAAGCTCTCACAGCAGCAAGGCAGCCAAGATAGTCTACAGAAACTGTACAGGCAGCAGAATAAAGCAGGGAAAATGGAAGTGCCCCTGGCCTGCAACTGCTCTTGCACAAACTCTTAGCTCAGTCCAGAATATTACAGAGCCCTGCACTTCTTTTTCATGGCATCCAGTGCTGAGCTAGATGGGTACCCGATTGCCTGACAAATGGGAACCATGTAGCGGACTAAACCAGAGAACTGGACTGTGATTAGATGGTGTCTCTGATGTTGCATCGGTGATTGGAGAGTCAATGGATGAACGCAAAGTGTGGCTGGGAGATTTAGAATTCGATCTTACAGGCTGGGAAAGATTCATCCTGCATTACAACAGTGCTGCTGCTTGCCAGTACCATGATGTTTAGCTCCTGCTGTTTCTCGTGGGTCTGTTGGTACCATTCTCTTGTCACCTCAGTATCATGTGTTGGGATCAATGTCACCTGGGGAAAGAAAGCAGAAGGCATGATTGTTTGAGAACAACTGCACTGGTAAACAATGCCTGTAGGAGCTGAGGCTAAAATTTCCCATTAATTTTGGAACACTGTCCCCTTGGTACTGCTTGTTCCACTTAATGCCTTTCAGATGTCGCATTCTCTAAGGCAGAGCTGGTGCTTTATTTTATGCAGTACCAGCACAATGGGGCTCTGAGCTGGCTGTACACTAGCAGTACTACCACAATAATGGTGAAAATGGCTGCAGTGGAGGGGAGAGCCTCTCTTTATGGTGCGCCAGAAACAGCCTTAGAAAGATCCTTCAGTGTGAAAAGGGGCAATGCTGAGAGTATTACTGTTACTAATTTTATAGACTTGATCTGCCTACTGACCCAATGTGCAGCTCAGGGACTTTGAAATTGGAGGGTGCATCATCTGAAAGAGCATACACTCTTCCTGTACCTGTCATCAGAAACAGCGTCTACCCAAAATCTCCTGCAAACCTGACTACACAAGAAATATAAGTAAGAATGCTCCATTTGTTTTTTAATCTCTAATAAAAGTTAGTATTTATTACCAGTATAATAGAAAGAAAAATCTTAAGCAAGCAAGGCTAGTAACACATGCCACAGGGCATGGGACACAGATGAATATTCAGCCTGTGGCAGTGCTTGTTTTTGCTTGCAGATAGGCTCATCCTGCAGCAGGTGAGGAGGAATGTATAATCTCTAAGTGCTTCCTCCTCTCAGAAGGATGTGGAATGGAGGACACATCTGACACTACTCACATCATTCTGAGAGTGTCCCCCTTCTCAAGAGTACAGATAGTTACTCCTCTGAGATTGCAGAGTAATACATGCCCAGTACCACTCGTATTCTCTTAATGTACTTTGTGACGCACCTTCCCCCAGGTGCTTGTGACATAAGGAGAAACATACATTCCCAGGCACTTCCGTGACATACCTGCAGATTCTCCCCCCACTGAGACTTCCCTTCCAGGAGCGCATCCAACACTGCACGGCTTGGTTCTCCATTGGCTGCATCATTCCCACTCACAACATAATATGATGCTCGAACTCGCTTGAAGAACTCCGGATCTGTGTTCTTTCCGCTGCAGTGGTTGGGGATGTACGCCAAGTCCACATAGACAGGTGGACCCATGGGCACAGCCAAACTGCTTTTAGGACTATTGGAAGCTTTGGAAAAAAGAAAGCAGAGACTATCAAAGCCCTTCTGGAATGCACAAGCACTCAAATTAGCACTGAAGAAACTGGATTCCAGAAAGGTTTTTCCCTTCAGCAAACAAGTTAACATTTATCCAGGCTCAGAGGAGATCTGGGTGGAATTTTGAGCCAGCACTGAAAGGAAGGGAAAAGGAGTTCTGCTGTTCTTGGGTGAGAGTGAAGGGGGGGCTGGAAGGCTTAAGAGTCGCAAGTCTTTCCTGAAGAAGGGACTCAAAAGTTCCATTATTAGCTTTCTCAGAGTTGTCATCCCAATCAATACTTTGTCCTACCTTTTTTGTGTGTGTTAATAATCTATTTTTGCTAAAAAAAACCTGTTCTGTGACCTCTGTATCCGTTTATATCCTAGAGTATTGCAGTGATCTTTTTGGAAACTCCACCCTGGCTTTCTGCCATCCCTGAGTATCACTGCTATTCTGTGGACTATTGCTCTTTCCTAGCAACACGGCTGTAACTTTTGTACATCTTTTCATCATTTATTGCTCTTTATATTTATGAGATGAGAGATAGTCAAAGGAGTTGTTATACTCAGCAGTAAATAGGCATATATAGACAAAACCCATGGAAGAACTGTCCCTTCTCTCCCTTCTGCTCTCTGTGGAGTCACAGACGCCTCTGTCTTCTGCTTCCTATTCTGGGTACTCTCTTCTGTGAGCGCAAAGCCACTAACTACTAGCATGGACAACTAATTGTGCTGGCTAGCTGTGGCACAAACAAAAAAATCCTTTCTTGTTGCAGCCATTCTTACTGGTGTCTATTCCTCATCCCCAGTGTGATTTGGGCAACCCACAGCACCAAACTGCTCCAAACACAGAAATCATGCATCTTTGTCTCAACCTTCCCTTCAGGCTTATATGTCCAGACACTCCATCTTGACAGCTCTTTCTGTGCACTGCCTTCAGGACCTGACCGCACTGTACAGACACGCTACTAATACCCTCATGCAGGCTTTCTCTTGACTGTACCATACTTCTCTGTCAGCTACTCATGAGTCAGCTGGCTCAGGACCTTTTCAGGCCACATTCCCTTGCAGACTCCTCTTGGCTGGCACTGTGACCACTTCACTACTCCGTCCACTACTTTCCTCTCACTCCCCACTACACTGAGCAGACCCTTCATCAACCACTCAGCCTGAACATCCCTCTTGCTGTCAGTGACACCATCAGTGTGTCATCCGACAACAGTCTCCTCACCTGAGTTGTATTTGCAGCAGGCACACATATAGGCTCTTTTCAGGCCTTTCTCTTCAGCTGTTCTCACTCAAGAAGAGCCTCTTGTAAAGCCTCTGCAAACCTTCCTCCACTTCTCCCACTACACCCTCTCTTTGCCACAGTGTCTTCAGTGGCCATCTGCTGAGACCATAGCCCATGAGCACTGTTTTGATTTTCTTCATTCTCCCTGACACTACCTACCTGCTGGCTCTTGTCTTACGCTCAGTATTGATGTGGAACAGAAGATTGCAAATCGGTCTGTGTTTTGCACAGAGCCTGGCACTGCGGCTTCTCAGCACAGACATGGGGATAATGCAGCTACACTGTATCACCTAAGACTGGTGTCATCTGGTAGCATACTAGTAGAGCACTGGTCTCTGTGTGAACACTTAGCAAGAGGCCATGGGCTGTACAGACACTTGCAGCAAAGTACCCTTTTCACGTCTTCATTCAGTGCCCTGCAGTGTGGTACTCAGACATGAGGGCTGCTCCCATCCCATCTCTACTTAATATTTCAGAGGAAAGAAAATATCTGACCATGGTGGTTCCTGTTATTCTACATGAGAGCTTAATCTCTGTCCTGTGCAATACACTTACCCTACTTAGAGGCCAAAAGGTTACCACCACTTCTTAAACACACATGTATTTTGTCCTTCAGTTGCTGGCATTTCTTTGACAGCACCCAACTCTATATACCTACTGCCCCTCCACAGCTGTAGCCCCCAGGTGGAACTGAATCTTAGTCTATTGAGTTCTGAATTAGGTCTCACAGGACTCTCTGCAGACGTGGTTGGATTCAGCTCTACAGAGATTCAGAGTTTTCCTCAAGGCTTTGATCTTTTTATGTGACTTGCATGACAACCTCTCTACTTTCTCACTGGTTATGCCTGACTGGGAAACTCTGTTCTGCTACATTTAACTTAGTGCTTTTTCTTTTTATTGAACCTGAAGAGAAAAATGCATGTTTAATGAAGACTTTCTTACCAGGGTTTGTTCTGATGCCATTAACAAGGTTCTTGCCAGGGTTGCTGTGACTACTCCGGGCCAATTCATCCTCTGTGTGAGGCGGCTGCACAAGCACACTACGTGGTTTGGGCTTCTCTCCTCCATCTTTTTCTTTTTTGGCAGTGGCAGATTTTGGAGATTTGTCCGATGGCTGTTTCACAGGTGTGGGTGATCGTTTCCCTTTCACTTCTAATTTCCGGGCAGGAGAGGAAGATTTGGGTTTACTCAAAGGCTTCTTCACACTTTTGCTCTTTTCTTTCAAGTCCTTCTTGGAAATTTTATCAGTTCTGCTCATGCCTTGCTCATTTACCAACATATCAGGGTCTACCATGCAGACATCAGGGTGAGGAGGATGAGGGTGGGGATCTACCATTGGAACAGGCTGAGGATCATGGCTGGACCTAGAACTGGCATGATGAGCATTTCCAACAGCTTTATCTACTGGGAGGAAATCAGCATCTTCATCTGAGTCCATGTTTGCATCTGCTGTGATGGATGGACATTCTTCTGTCTCAGGTGGAACATCTGAGTCTGACTGGGAGGTTCCAGAATCACTCACTGATGTTGGAGGCGTTTCCTCCACTGTGGCACTTTGCACAGGGCTACTACTCATGTGGGGTGGTCTTCCTTGCACTGAAGGATGACCCTCCTCCTGTGAGAGGTCACTATCTTCAGAGAGCTCATGAGGGCTTGGGTTAATGAAGGAGGGCGATAGCTCTCCCTTCCTGTGCTTGAATTCGCATGAGGAAAATTTCTGTCTGCAGTCAAAACTGCCTTCTAAATGTGGCTCCGTCTCATGGGAAGCATCTCCATGGTCCTCTGCTCTTCCAGCCCTTTGCACATCTGGGAAAAAGGGCTGGAAACTGTGTTCAGGGGACATCAGAGAGGAAGGACGGCTCTGCCTCTCTGTGTCCTCTTTGCCTGTGCATGGAGAAAAACTGCTGTCAGAATCAGGGCATGTTTTTTCATCTTTTGTCTCTGCTGCATGGTATGTGCTTTGGAAAGCTTGCAGACTGGTGCTCACCTCTGTTGGACCATTGGCTGTGGTTTCATCTTCATGCTGATGATGAGGAAATGATGTCAATACATCAGGGAGAGATGTTAATGTCATCAGCTGTTCTGTAAATGGTGCTTTCTGCTCTGGACTAGTTACACAGGGCTGCTGTTGTTTCTCTGCAGAGAATGGTGTGGGCTGTGAACTCTGACACTCCCTTCTGCACGGCAAAATGCTGTCACTCATGCCGCTACTGAATGCAGAACCACGTTCTTCAGCAAATGCGAAGTCTTTGGTTTCAGCTGTATGGGTTTTCATAGCCTTATCTGGAATCTCTGGAGATGCATCCCAAAGACTCTTGGTACTTGGTTCTGCTCCTGCACTTGTGTATGCAGAAAGCATATGGGAGTAAAAACTTTCTGCTGTAGTCGGTATTACAGGAGTGGTTGCTTCAGATGATGGTTCCTCTGACAGGCTGGAAGAGTCATCCTTCAGTGGCTGTTGGGGCACAGACTCTCTTTCCAGACCTTTGGAGAACAGTTTATCTTCTTCATATGGACTCTCTGGTGAGAATTTAGTTAAAGATGAGTTACGGCAGCTGATCTCAGAAACCTCCAAGTACTCATCTTTCTTCCCCTGGCCTGAGGACAAAGCACAAGAAACCTTTAAAGGAAGAGCGATATCTCCTAAATGGCTTGCTGAGGTTTGTTCATGTCTGAACACACTAGATGTTTCACTCTTTCCTAGCAGGGAGCATTCAAATCCAGAAGAGATATCCATCACTCTGCCTTCTCCTGTTGGCACCTTCTTGTATTCCTCTTTCTGTTTTTCAGAAGCAGATTTCAAGTATATGGCTTGCTCATAGCACTCTGAGACACCCTCTGTACTTGGATAATCTGTTACACAGAAATGTGATTCCTTTGTGGATTTTTCAGCATCCTTTCTCTTTTGCAAAGAGTCTTGGCTTAAATGGCACATTTCTGAAGCCTGCTCATCTCTGCCTATGTCTGGCAAGTCACTGTAACCAGCAACATATGTTCCCACAGTTGTGGCTGATGCAGTTTTCCTAATTCCATATTCCTCTTTCCACAGTGGATCAGAAGGTGAAGAGGCAGTAGAAGGGGGTGAATTGGACTCCTCATGCTTGCCTTGCAGAAGTGGTTCTGTTACATGGAACTGCTCCATTGCTGAGATGTGTGCATAGACTGTGCCTGCAGCTTGGTCAGGGCTATGCAGTTTAGACTCCTTTTCAGATCTCTCCGTAGCACCTTTCTCTAACTCTGAGTCACTCATGCTTTCTTCCCCTTGCCCTGCTTTGTCATAGTATGTATCTTTGAGATTTTGGCTTTCAGATTTCAGGGACAGAGGTATCTGCTCCTGGCCAGACAAAACGATGTTCTCATCTGGACAAGTGGCACCAATATAGGTAGCTGATTTTTCTTGATAAAATATGTCAGTGGGAGAGATAAATGCTGTGCTTGCAGATGATGGATGATGTTCACAGTCCACTTCTTCTGGCAAAGCACAGGACACATTCAGTTCTTCCTGTCCCTCAGATATCTTAGGCTTATCTGTTTCAGACAAGGGCAAGTATCTCTTATGGATGTCTGTATACTCGAAGGCTGCATCTGCTTTATCTTTAGGGGATGCTGGAGATGACAACTCCTTCTCAGCAGAGGTATAAAGGCAGGACTCTTCTTCCTTTGCAGAGACATGAAAACCTTGATCTTTCTGAGAGCTCGGTGCTGTTGTTAGCACCTTGTCCGTGTGACCTGAGATGTCTGCATCCTTGGATGTGAAGGGGGAGAGTCCAACTCCAGACACAATTATCTTCTCATAGATGTCAGCATACTTGAAACTTCTTTCATCAGGATAGGGTGTTGGTTCTCTTTCTTCTTGCTCTTGTCTCATGGAATTGTCATCACCTCTGGTTCTGCAGACCCCTTCCTCATAGGAACAAGGGTCCACAGGGCTCCTGGAGTAGGACTCAGGAAGATATGCCACTCGGCTCACAGAACCCACAGCCTCAGAATGGCCACTGGCAGCACTGCTTTTCTGAGGAGGGACTTCTCCTAGAGGGGAGCGTGCATGCTGCCCTGACCCTGCAGCACTTTCTTCTGGGGATGCTGCTACATATTCAGATTCTGCTGGTCTTGTAGATTGGAACAGAGCAGATGCTGCTGCCACCTGCTCTTTGCCTCCTGTAGAGTCATAATGAGCCTCGGTGGATTTGTAGTCATCCTCTTGCTTTCTATCTGTCTTGTATTTACAGTCCATTTCCTGAGACAAACCACTAACATCTGTTTTCTTTTCTGTGTCCTTCAATGGAATTTCCTCCTGTTGCAGTGCCTTGCACAGATCTATCTTGTAAGACCTCTCTGTTTCTAGCATTGTGCCAGTCTGCTTTTCCAGAGGGCTAGCTGTTACTGGCAGGGGA
Organism: Anser anser; assembly: GCF_964211835.1. Lineage (NCBI taxonomy): Eukaryota > Metazoa > Chordata > Aves > Anseriformes > Anatidae > Anser > Anser anser. The sequence goes on along the minus strand of NC_139730.1, from coordinate 233,360 downwards.
GATGCTTTCGGTGCTTGGTCTATTGACTTTGCATAGATATCCAGGACAGCTTCCTCCTCCTCATCTAAATAGGAGTAATCTTGTTTGGATGTCAACATCAATTCTTGCCTTTCTTTGTTTCCAGTTAATGGTTTGGCCTGATTTTCCTCACCAGAGACATACTGAGAAGACAAATGAGAACTGTCTGGGAAAGTGACGTCAGCAGGAGCTATGTTAACGATCTTTGTTTCTGCTGTAGTTTTGGCAATCTTCAGTGTCTCTTCTTTGTAATCACGTGATTCCACTTTTAAACATTCTGCTTCTGCTTGCAGTAACACAGGTTTGTCTTTGGCATGACAGAGATCCTCATCCTCCTCACTGGATAACTGCCCTGCTCTTCCAGTGTCTCTTCCTTCCTGAAGACACTCATAAGCAGAGCCCCATGCTTCACTTTCTACTCTTCTCCAGGTATGACTGCCAGGTATTACAGGAGATGGGATCTCCGCTTCTCCCATTTTAGGAGGGGATTTTTCATATTCTGGTACCTCATCCAAGAATGTGCTCTCTCTCTCTTTATCATATATCTGCCGCCTTCCCTGAACAGAAATCTCTTCCACTTCTTCTGGAAACCACACTTTCTTCTCATAACTTAAATCTTTCATGTAAAAGTCGTCCATTTCTGGAGATTTTTCTTCTTTAGCTTCCTTGAACCTGCAAGATTTTACATCTTCAGCAGAAACATGTGATGATGTTTTATCCTCGACTGGGCTAAATTCTGTAAAGTATAAGCCCTTCACATCTGGAGATACTTCCTGAGAGAAGCCTGCAGTTTTTTCCTTAGATGTGGCTTTTTCTGTTACAGAAAATAAACTGCTATCATCGGGAGACATTTCTTCAGTTGAAGTATCTCTGGGTGATGCATCTTTAACCGGGATATTTTCTAGGCAAGAAAAAGATTTTGCCACTTCTTCTGTGAGCACTTTGGTAGAAATGTTTGGTGATTTTTCATATGTATCTGGGCTCTGCTCTGTGAAATCCATAGATCCAACAGCTTCTGATGGGAATTTGTCAGTAAAGTCAGACAGAGTTTTTTCTTTCACAGGTATTTCTTCTGTGAAACTAAGAGATTTGATGTCTTCTGGAGAAATGCCTTTAACAAAAATGTCTGAAGAGATGTCCTTGCTGGGACTCTCAGTGAGAGAAATAGATTTGGTTTCTTCTGGAGAAATGTCTTTAACTGAAACCTGAGAAGATTTTTCTTCTTCTGAGGTGTCTTCTGTGAAATAGAGTAGTTTTCCTTCTTCAGTAGCCATCCCCTTAACAGAAATACCTGGGGATTTTTCTTTAGCAAGATTTTCTTCTGTAAGAGAAAGTGATTTAGTATCATCTGGAGAAAATTGTGAGGTTTTCTCACTTTCAGATTTGCTTTGGTTTGTGAACCATGGAGGAGCCACACTTCCCAGAGATGTTTCTGTGGTAGAGTATGGCTCAAAGGACAAGTGTTTTGAAAATCCCATTAAACTTTCTGCCATGGATTTAGTTTCTAGCTCTTTTTCAGGCTCCAGAAACACATCTGTGCTGGGATGCGGTAGTACAGGAAGCTCCTCCTCCTCCCCTATCACCACTGTGTCCTGCTTGTGGTAGGAGAGCCAGGGCAGCTCTTCCTTCCTCACTGGTGCTTCCTGCACCTCCTCCCCAGGAGATACCTGCACATCACTGCCTGCGTCCAGCTTATGCAGTACAGGTCCAGACACTTCTTTTTCATGTCTATACTTAGATGCAGACACCTCATCATCTCTGAGAGGTTCATGCTTGGTTACCTTTACAACAGAAGTTCGATCTTCCAATTTCTTAGTGGCAGCATCTTCTTCTTTTTCAAATATCTCTGAATCTACTGTTTCTAGCTTTTCCTCCACTGGAGACTGGTGGAAAGGTGTGTGTCCTGCACTAGTGGGACCAGATTGGGTGGGAGATGCCATTTTGACTGTACTATCATCAGGACTCATGCATCGTTCTTCAGCCTCTGCAGAGTCAACCTGGGAAAACGGTGTTTCTTCAGTGGATAAAGGCAAACCGGAAGTATGCGTCACTTCTGTGGGGACACTGATTAACATATTATCAGTGCATTCTTGATGAGCAAAGAGTGGGGCACTGTAATGGCCTCTGAGTTTCTCAGGCATTTCAATATTTGGAGTCCCATCTTCTTCTTCCTCTTCCTCTTCTGCCTCTTCATCAAGATCCTTTTTTTGAGCTTCCAGTTTTCTCTCTCCTTCTGCTAGTGCATGGAAATCTTCAGGAGGCGGAGATTTAAAACATTTGTCTTCCTCCAAGGATGATGTGGGAGAGATTGTGCCAGCAGAAGGAACATAGTCAAGACCTTGGGTTGCTTCAGTCCGAGAGGAAGGCATGCTGTTTACTGTGTCTAGAAGTAAAGAGCTTTTCCCAGTCTCTTCTGTTTGTGGTGCTGTTATAGATGCAACTGACTGATCTTCTGCTACTGAAGTTGCAAAAGACGAAAGCTTATCACATTCTGTAATGGAGGTAGCAGAAGAAATATGTTCTTCCTCGGCTAGCGGAGCTGCCACTATGTTTGTAGGATATGCCAGGATTTCAGACTCCTGGCCAGCATAGCCCTTGGCTGCAAGGTCTGCAGTAGGCATGGCCTGTATTCCGTGTATTGCTTCAAAAGAGCCTGGGTGGTCAGGAACAGAAATGTCATATGCATTGACATCATACTTCAAGTGTGGGATCCTCTCTTCCTGTTCATCATGTATTTCTTCATCAGAAATCGTCTGCTCTGTTTCTGAATATCCTGGGATAGTTTCATCTTGGATATATGAAACATGTTCTGCTGTTGCTCCTGCTGGGACTGGCAGACTGCTCAGATACGACTCTTCCTTTGTTACCTCCTTTCCAAGTAACTTGCTTTTCTCACCCATGTCACTAAATTCTTTTTCATTTTCTTTAACGGTAAATATTTTGTCCTCCCTCTCATCCTGCTTCAGTTCATAGAAATCTTTACTCTTTTCCACCTTCATTTGCTCTGCCTTCATTTGCTGTTCTTCCTTTTCTTCCAGTTCTGCCTTTTCTACCACATCCTCTCTCTTTTCCCTCTCACCCTCCTCCTGTGCCTCTGTCCCCTCAGTATACTTTTCACAGGTCTTTGTTTCTGCTTCCCTCTGTTTTCTGTCCAAAGAGATTTCTTCCTCTTCTTCCTTGTCTTCATCTCTGAATGCTGGTGACCAAACAGCTTTTGCTACAAGGTCACTGTGTATTGGTACCTGTTCTCTGTCTGGCAACAGCTGAACTTCCATGTACTGCTCAGCTTTTCTCTTGCAGTATCTCATCTCAAGATTTTCATCTAATGTTCTTCCTTCATCCTCTATTTTTTCAGCTTGACCTGCTCTTGGTTCTAGATGATGGACTGCTTTTTCCTCTGCTGGGGATTCTTTTTCCAAATCAATAGTAGTTGTTCTCTGATCAGGAATGTTTGTTTTCAAAATCGGATCCACTTCAAGGTGATTCTGAGATGTCACGTCACTGGACTCTTTCATCTCTGTTTCAGGTACTCTCATAACCTTATCACTTACTTCTATATCAGAAATTTCTTGAGCCCCCTGCAAGTCCCCTTTCTCTTCATTCTTCAGCTCCTCAAAGTCCTTTGTAAGATCTTCTGGTGAAGACAGGACTAACCTCTGTTCAGCTATGGAAGTCTCTCCTGGTTCCACCTCTACTGGCATCTTCTCCATTGGTGATGTCCTCAGGTCAGTAGGTACTTCCTTTTCAGGTTTGATTTTGATCTTCTCAGTTTTGATTCTGCCTGGAACTTTTGCCTTGTATAATGTTTTTCTTACCTCTGGAGTAAATGGTTTTAAGTCTGGTTTAGACATTTTTTTGGGCTCTGGCTTGATTTCTTTCTTTTTATCCTCTTTCTTTGAATCTTTTTTTTCCTCTTTCTTTCCATCATCTTTTTTTAAGTCCTTTTTCTCCTTCTTAATCTCTTTCTTTTCTTTGTCTTTCTTCTCCTCCAGTTTGGATACTTTCTCTTTGAGATGCTTTTTGCCTACTTTGTCTTTTGTTAGTTTTCTTTTCTCAGCTTTGAGAACATCACTTGATTCTGTCTTTATCTTTTCATGTTTAACAGGTTTCTCAGGAATCTTCTCAGAGTGTTCTTTAACCTTTTTCTCAGTTTTAGCATCCTTTATGACTTCTGGTTTTACCTCCTTATTCCCCTCCTCAACTGCCTCTTCTTTCTTAGCTTGCTTTGTCACAGATGGCTTGGGAGAAGATTTAAGACTCTCTTTACTGTCAGTTCTTTGTTTAATTTTGGTCTGCTTCAGCACAGGTGGAGGTATTCCAGAAGTGATATCTTTCTGAGTAGCCACTGGGTACCTCAGAAAATCCAGGTGCTTGAGTTTCTCAAGACCTTCCAGTATTTTATTTTGAGGTGCATTTCCAGGAAACAAAACCCTTACAATTTTCTCTGTTGGGCTAGCTGGCAGCCACACCACTAGGGCTGTGATGGATGTGAGATAGGGAACAGAAATTTCACCTTCTTTCCCACTTGCGAGAATTATGCCAGTCTTTGCTTTACTATTACCAGCCCATTTCTGCATTAGAAACTGCATTTCTTTACTGTCCTTGACAGGATTCAGTATATACATGTCCAGCTTACCCACTCCCATTTTGTGGAAAAGCGTGATAGGTTCAATGGTACTGCTCACTACCCTGTATAGAGGCTCTGATTTAATGCCAAGTCTGTTGAGATACTGCAGTGTCAGACAAGCTTCTTCAATGCTCCTCTTTACTTTCATGGATGATTCAGGCATCTTCAGTTTTTCAGGAACATTAAAAAATACCACCCCCAGCTCGGGAGAAATTAGGTTCTTCATCCAGTCACTGTAGTTGGTAGAGCCCTGGGATTGTTCCTCCTCTTGTTCAGCAACTTTCCTCTGCAGCAGCCCATTGATGCCAGGTAGGTTGTCTGCACCAATGTGGGTCAGAAGAATAGAGTCAATCCTATCCAGGTGCCTTACCAGCTTCCAGAAACAAGATTTCCTGTCAGAGCCACCATCTACAAGGATGTTAAACCCATTGACAGCAAAGAGAGCAGAATCACCTCTTCCACCAGGGAATATGTAGCAGCAGGGTTTAGAAAGCTTCAAAAAGCCCCCTGAGGTGGGTGGTTCCAGGAGATCAAATGGAGATGGCACGTCAACTGTTTCAGAGACATATTCTGCAAACTCAGACACCCCATCCATTTCTGGCAAAACTGGATCAGGATTCAGTTTCAGATTAATAATATCCTGAAATCGAGGATGCCCAAGGTTGCTCCAGTCTCCTTCTCCCAAACACGATACAGTAAGGGACGCCTTGATATCTGAATCAGTGTTGCTAAGAATCTGGGTGACCTATTGAGACAGGCACAGACAAATAAAGGTCAAACAGAGCTCTGAGACCAATTCAGCTCTTTAAAAAATAGCCAGTTAATGCAGAAATACTGCAAAGACTCCATGAGCATTTTACTGAGAGGAAATGCTGAGGATAGATGAAATACTCCAAAAGCCCATCACAAATAAATGCATGCAGCCATGCTCTGCTCTCTTTTAAAATTCTTCATGTTGATGGGTTTTTATGTTTCCTGACTGTTTGGGCTGCATGGTGACAATACCTCAGGAAAGAGAACAAAAGCAGCAGCCACCTTGTCCTCTTTCTTTACTTCTTCTTATTCAACCTGGGATATCAGTCTCTGGCTTGGGTTCAAAAACCCAAGCAGTTTCTTTTTGATTTGTGAATTCTAATCCTGAAATACCCTTTTCAATGTTAGGCATCACTGTCAGAACTTATCCTCACTTATTGGCTACTGAACAATCATATGGTACTTTGTGCAGTTTCAGTGCCATGAGACTTTCTCTTCTATTCAGGTTCATTTTCTTTCTTGAAGCCTGTTTTAAAAAGTCAGGACTCCATCTCCGATGGGGCTGGGGACGTGATACATGATTAGTAAGTAGAGCTAAGGTAGATATCACTTTCAAGGCTCCTTAGAGCTGTGCAAAAAATATCCTGAGCAAAGAAGCATTACAACTCCAACTTCCTAAGAATCTGGAATGAGGTTGGAACATTCCTCCTTTGCATTATATTCTCAAACAATCAACCTAAAATAACTGAAGGCATTCAGATTTCCTGATGTAATTACAGCAGCAATGTTACCCATGGTCAAACTAATCAATGAACCATTCCTGCAGCAACTGCACATTCAATCCAGTGGAGGCATTCTAAACGTCTATCACACAATCACCAGTGGAAGCTGGGCTTATCAAAACCTGAAGAAGCCTATATGTGTTTGCAGTGAGCTCCAGTAGTAAGAAAGCTTAAGGCCTCTGAGGAAAGCTACAGTAAAGCTAGCCAAGATAATAAGCAAGAGATCCAAGGTTAAGAGACATCCTATACAGTCTTCAGGACCATACTGGACAAAGTCCTGAGCAATCATGTCTAAATTTATTGCTGAACCCACTTTAAGCAAGAGGTTGGACTACAAACCTCTCAAGTTCCCTTCCAACCTGAATGATTTTGCAATTGTACGATTAAATAACTACATTTGTAGTTACTTATTCATCATTTAGTCATTCCCGTGTCATCTTTATGCAATGAATTCAAGGCTTTCTCTGTCACTTTTTTTCTGTATGTAGTTATACACCCCCCCCAATGAACACACTGAACCTTAAGAACAGCTTATGCTCACTAGACGGATTGTGAAATGAAGAGAAATACCTACATTTACTAGGTTGACAATGACCTCCATTGGACGTTATTTTTAAGTCACCTGCACATATTTTAAAACCTGCATTAAGAAATTTTAAGCGTCTGCCCACTGCAGAGTTGGTCTGGAGGGATGTCTCAAGCTGTGCACTTAAAGGTGGCATCACCCATGCCTTTCGTTTTGGAAAACTTAAGCCAGGGAATTAAAGCAAGATGCCCACGACTACACCATGAGTTATTTACAATGTGCAATTATTTTCCTGGAGTTCATAGAGTCATAGAATGGTTGAGGTGGGAAGGAACCTTAAAGAACATCCAGCCCAACTTCCCTGCCATGGACATGGGACATCACCAGATCAGGTTGCTGAAAGCCCCATTGAACCCAACTTTGAACACTTCCAATGATGGGACATCCACAGATGCTCTGGGCAACCTGTTCCAGTGCTCTGTCATGCACTTTGGGAACAGGAAGAGACATCCTGGCTTACTGCTCATGCTCACCTCTGGGTCTGAAAGTATCTCTGCAAACTTCTGGTAAGTGAAGGTCCCCGTCTGCAGGATCAAGTCTCCTTCCTGGTCTGAGCTCTGACCACAGAAGATCAGTAGTTTGTGGGCTGATGAATCACACAACAGTGAGTGAACCTGTTGCCATGAGACAGTGTTGTCATTAATTTGATTTGCAGTCAAAAAGTTATCTATATTCTTCACCAGTACCCAGAAACACAACCACATGGAGAGTCAAAAACTTCCAGGTGATATTTACTCATTTACAAATAGCCAAAATGTAAGTTTTCTATATACAGGAGAGTAGGTTTCTGAAAAGGGAAGACGATGCAACTGCCTGCCTGACACAGCTCCACATTACATCATAATTCACATTAGGAAAGTAGGCTAGTTTCAAGAGAAAATGTTTGCTAGGAAGCTCTACAAGCTCCTGAGAAATAGTTAATATCAAGCAATAGGCACTAATTCTTCCAGGAAGCAGCTAATTGCCATAGGGCTGGCACACAAGGAACCATACATTCTTGCGTCTTTCTTTGTCTAGCAGTAAATTGTGCCAAATAATACTGGTTATAGCGTATATCTTACTGGCATGACCAGAATGCTTAGTAACCTCACCACACCTTGAAGCAGACCAGCAGCGTGGTCAAGAAGGTGCGAAGTGTGATAATCATGGCTCTCTAAGTCAAGCACAGGCCAGAGATCTGATGTGGAGAAAACACAGTGTCCTTACCTCAGACACGATGCTGTCCACATTGGGATTTACCAGGATCACTGTCTCCAGGGTATCACTCCGGTGATGGAGGGTTCTTTGGCCTGGGGAGAAGCAAGAAAATAAACGAGAAGGGAGAAGTTGGTAAGAAAGGGTCTTGTCTACTAATGTTTTAGCTTCTAAAATTCCAGTTCAGCATGGCTTTGATTGCAAGGCTTCAACTTACGTTCTAGACCCAATTTATTAATTGGGTCTGACAGACCAAAGCAAGCCCTTTCTGGTAACAAGGAAAAAATCCTAGCTCTGGATCAGCACTCTCTGCAACTGAACTCAACATGTTCTGAAGTCCACGGTGCCAGACGTATCAAGATGCCTGCTTGTGCCAGACAGCTGTGCCCCACACAGACTGGCACAGACTGATTATCCCATCCAGACAGAAGTATCTTCCGTCACTGCAGCGACCATGAAGAGGTATATATGGATACTGTCCAAGCCTTAGTCATCACAGGCCTTTGTAAGCCAGTTGGTGCCAAGAAGCTCGGTGCCAAGTCACCCTTCACTATTGTCATGCAGCACCGATACCAAAACTCTTGTCATTCTAAGTGAGCTTTTTTTTCCTTAGTATTTTTTTTTTCTTTAAACCTGCACTCCTAGATGTGAACTGCTGCTATGGGAGCTATCTAGAATGCTTGCTCTTCTGTCTTCCTTCTGTGAGAGTCACAAACAGGCACCCAGATGAGAATCTGCTCTGTATGTAGGCAGAAAGGGAAGAGCCAAAGAGCAAACAAGCGCCTAGTAGTGTAAAACAACACTTTGTGTGCTCAACTTGATGTGGGCATTACATGGAAATTTCACAAAATATTGACATAATGCCTGGGCCCTATTCATTTTTTTTAGAAAGAACGGTAGTAAGCGCCTGCTATCCTGAAATGAAAGGTTAGCGATATCTTTTTGTACCTTTGTCAAACAACTCTGTGAAGTGGGATTATGTAAAGGACCCTCCTTGCAGAATTTCCTGTGACATTGCAGGTGGTATACAGTTTTTTGGATTATGGCCTTTGCAAATACCTCTCTCTGGATATTACATCCACTCTACAAGCCAGACACTTAGAACTTAACTGTTGAAATGTATAATTCATAGGGTTTAGCTTCTCAGATAGTTTTAATCCTTCATCTTCCATACATCTACTGCTCTCTGTCAGTGTTGTTCTTCCCACCCTCTTTAGTCCACAGCTTCCCATCATCTCTTTCTGGGCAGATCGCAATCCTTCTAAAAGAACATGATGAAACTGGTGTTTCAAAGAAAGGTACCAAAAGGACACAAAACGAAAGAATTCAGAGGAAGGCAAATATTTAGCACAGCTTTAACCAAACTCAGTTTACTGGGATGTTTTACTGCCAGCAATTAAGTATAAACCAGCTAGAAATGCCCTGAATGCATCTTTCAGACCAAAATGAGAGAGGCTTTAAGCTCTGAGCGGAATTTTTTATATTCTGCTTCTCTAGCTGCTTTGTGAACTTGTATTTTTTTCAGTTTGTCTGAAATGGTCCCTCCAGACTGAAACAAAACCAATCACTGTGCAACAGAAATGTCTGCACTCAGCTCAGAGGCATTTCTGCCAGACTGGAAAACAAGCCCCTGCACAAAGAAGGGATTCTGCAAGTGAGCCCATGGCGAGTGGTATGGGGGGTGGCAGGTGGAGCATATGAGAAGGGCCCAGGAAGTGTCTGGGGCATGCACTGCAGCCAAAAAAAACACTCATCCACTCATCGTACTCTTATCTTAAAGTAAGAGTAACTGTAAAGGCACTGATGATACTTTGGCATTGCTTAGATCCCATCAGTGAACACAAAGAGTACCTGGTTTCCTCACTGACTGCATTGTGATGTTTTTGCACAGCTCACCCCACACCAGGGCCTCCACTCATGCTGCTCAGTGCAGAAGCAATCTACTCCACTCTGTCCCAGACCTACGGTTGAAAAATGGAAACCTAAACAATCCCATTCCCCAGGCTTCAACTTTTACCACCTTCCTGCTTATAGAGACCTTTTTGGCAGTTGTTATCCACATCACTTGGAGAACACAACTTGGTGTAGAGAACCAAGGCCAGTAGTCTCTTTCTTGTGCTTGTCAGGCCCAGAGAGTAGTCACTGGTGCCAACACGTGGCACCAGGTACCAAGGTGCTGCAGAGGCAATGCCAGCCTAAGGGCTCTGTAATGGACAATGCCAGTCGTAGAGGGAAAGGGGCCCGTCTGCAGGACTAACAGGCATTAAAATACTGCTGCTTTCTGCCATTTCTGTCATTCAAACCCAAGCAGCTGAGCTGTCACTGCTGAGACTGGTAAACAAAGCATGGCTGGTTAGCAGTCTGCTCACATCCTCCCATCCCACAGAGGGGCAGTCCCCTTCATGCTTGAAAGAAATAGAAGAGCTCAAGCTGTGAAGCCAGCAGCTGCTGGCAGATGGATGGTAAGAATGGCGAAGTACTGAGTCTCATGAAGGGCCACGAAGATGATTAAGGGATTGAAATGTTTTTGTATGAGAGGCTGAGAACGATAAGACTGTTTAGGCTGGAAAAGAATAGGGGGGGAGGAAGAGGCAGGATGGGGAACTTATCAATATTTATAAATACCCGATGGTAGGGAATGAAGAAGATGGAGCCAGGCTCCTCTTAGTAGTGCCCAGTGACAGGATAAGAGGCAATGGGCACAAACTGAGACACATGCAACTCCGTCTGAACACAAAAAAAAACACTTTTTTACCATGAGGGTGGTCAGACACTGGAACAGATTGTACAGAGAGGTTTTGGAGTCTCCATCCTTGGAGACACTCAAAACCCAACGGGACACAGTCCTGGGAAACCCACTGTAGCTGACCCTGTTGAGTAGGTAGGATCAGAGTAGGTGATCTCAAGAGGTCCCTTCCAACCTACAATTCTGTGACCTTGTGAAGCAGTGCAGTCCTCCAGAGCTTTGCTCCTGACCCACTCTTGGGTGGATTCCCTTTCTCCAATTGCAGCAACTGGTTCTCAGAAGGATACAGGAGCATAACCATATAGACAAGCCCATTCCAGAAACATTGAATCACTGTACACATGCATGCACACCAAAACCCAACATGGTTCTCCCACTTAATTCAGAGAGAAATCAGACCAGCACACATGCTCTCGGCTGAACCGCGTGCTGTGAGTGGGGTGGCACACGGCCACCCCCCTGGCCTGTCAGCCCCTCGGAGCCAGCGCCCCGGGCCCTGCTTGGCGACAGCAGCACCCCTGCCCAGGATGGAACAAAGGCTGGGCTGTGGCAGCTGCACACGGCTGGCGCTGGACTGCCAGGTACTGTCAGCATGTGTCAGCCTGCAGAAACAAAAGTTTCTTTAAGGGAGAGAAGGGGTGCTTGGCCAGCCCTGCAGCACCACTATTCCTCTGTTGCTGCAGCACCCTTCCTTTGGCCCAACTATGTTTTTTTCTACTGGCAGAACAGTGTCTCACACGAGACATGCTGCTGGGACAGCCAGAAGGGTGATACTTTCTTTGGCTCCCCTGCCATGATGGTTCTGTGCTGACATCAGGTGACTGCCCAAGATACAGCAGGACCCTTTTCAGAGAAGTTTACTGGGAGGAGCAGGGCTCAAGGTCCTACTTCAATCATCAGTGTTGTTTCCCCTTTGTATCTCTGAAAAGACAGATCAGTAATTGCTGCCACTCAGGGACTTGCTGATCTGGCTTGGACTCGACATCCAGAGGAACATTCCTAAGGCAGGAATGCACGCAGCAAACCTGTAAAAATCAATTACTGCAGCTCTTTTTGGAAATGAACTGACCTAGGATTTCACCAGGAACAGGAACCTTGATGCCAAACTGATGAGAGGTTCTCCTACAGCTGGCCAATATGTGAACCAGGAGTTTAGAATTCACTGTCCTACCGATAAAAGAGGGGAAGAAAATAGGAAAGAATACCAACATTCTTTTAAAAGAATAGGAAAAGAAAAACTTTATTTTAGGTAAAATTTTGCTTAACTTGTTTTATAGTAGTTTTCTTAGACACTCAAAACAAATCGGAAAAGGAAACATCAGCTGAAAGCAAGCCTATAACTAGGATGGGCTTCTAGAACAAACGGTATCTCTTGGGTCTGGAAATAATTTTACAAACAGTATCTCACTAGTCAGATGAGAACTCAGCAGGAAGAGGAAACTGTGCCTCGGCTGCTCAGAGACAGCACCACGGTAGAACAAGGCCAGTAAGAGGCAAAAGGAAGAGAACAGGCCAGGAAGACAGCATATTTGTGCTGGGCCACAACACTGGCAGAAAAGTCTGACAAAGCAGACTGTGGAGTATGGCCCACAGGCTTTTTCTCCTGAACTCCTTTCAGACCTACAGCCAAGTGGCTGCAGGCTTTGCAGCTAAGGGAATGCCAGTCATTCCAAAGCCTCTTTGAATCCAAATGCTCATCAGTCTGAGGAGCCTTTTGCTGGCAGCTCCCTCTGTACAGGCCTGCACAAGATTTAAACACATTGACCGGTATCCTTCTTCTTACTAACAAAAATTACTTGCAACAGAAATGAGTAACAGTGTGACTTACATTGCAGGCAGTGATTGAAAGCACACTGTTTGGGTCATAGCCATGGTCCTTACTAGAGCCCTAGCATGGTGAAATGCATGCCTGGAAATCTCACTGCAAATAGGGAAAACCTTTAAATACATTTACAGTATGAGGACTATCCTTCTCAGGCTCATGAAAATTGCTGTCTTCAACTTGCCCGGCACAAACACCTGAGCACAGGTCGAGGACCACAGATCTCCAGGTGCATTCTGAACATGGATCCCCATCCCTGCTCAGCCCTCTCAAACCATGCTCACCTGCTGCATACATTAAACAAAATCTCCTCTCCCCCAGTATTTCTGGGAATAAATTTAATTAACACTGAAATCCCCCTTTCACATGAATCTTCACTTTGTGTGCTACGGCACACTCTAATTACTGCAGTAACCACAATGCCTGTGCACTTCCAGAGAATGTTTCTATCTATTATATCCCCACCAAGGCAGAAATGCCCTAGTCTTTGCTATCTGTTTCTTAAAAGGAGAGTTTCTCTAGAGTTTCTCATCCCACTGTCACTAAATCTTGAAACTCTTCTAGTTCTGCTACGGCCCTTATGATAAGTAAGAGTGCAAGTATCAGAACAAGAAGGAACACAAAAAAATCACAGGGTGGAATTATTGTATTTTCTGTATTATTCCCTATCTTATTTTTTTTATGCATCATAGCGTAACCTGACATTAACTTTGCATCAAATAAAGATTTTCAGTTAGGGGTATACAGTGACATCCAAATTTCATCCTGCCATAATGCAATTAACTGAGCTCTTACAAGGAGTTTGGAAGGTTTAACTTTTCCAGTGTACTTGATCTTGCATTTTTTGACAATAAATTTAATGTCACATCATGATGACTGTACAGTTTAGTTGCATAAGTTCCTCACAGTCATTTCTAGATATAAGTAACTGAATCATCTGTAAATTGATCCACCCCCGTGTTCATTCCAAACCCTTTTCTGGTCATTGCTGTATTGATCAACTTTATATTTAGTAGGAAATCATGAAGCCCTTGCACTTCTTGTTCTTGTACCCCTTCATATTGCACAAACCTGGCCATATATTTGTTTTCTGTCTCTTAACTAGTTTTTGACTCATGGTATTAGTTGCTTTTTACCTGCACAAACTGCTTGCGGTATATGATATGTAAAGATTTTCTATATAAATGCCTCGTTCATGACTTCACTGAAAGTTCAGAGAGGGGTATTCTCCTCCTCTACATAGATCAGAATACTTACTATTGTGCAGAAGCAATGCCACTTTCATCTTGAAGGACCACAGATAGCAAGCATAAAGCTCTTTTTCTATAGGGCAGTCGCCTCCTGAATGGAAGTCAGCAGGAACTGTCCAGGGAAGCATTATACATTAATGTCCCAGAAGTGATGAACAACAGCTTTTCTAGGCAATAGCAGAGGAACTTCTAAAGCTAATACTAAGGAGCATTTCAGAATTTGCAGGCTGCATTTGAGGATCATGACTGATGAGGGAGAAAAGTTTTTTGTTTGTTTTAAGAGTATGTATAGCTTATGTGGCCCATTGGATGTAGACTTTATTTCGTTTTGTTGGAGGAAAGCAAGTGATGAGCAAAGCCATATAGATTTTGGTGTGAATTACCCATCCACAGCTGTCTACGTATGCAAACAGACATACTGTGAGAGAATGAAGGACCTGACACTGTTTTTAGTGATCAGCAGTGAAGCAAAAAGGACTATGCAGGAAGATCAGTCTAGGCTAAAACAAAGGACAGTGCTCTCGGGTCACTATGTGACAAGCAGAATGTCAAATACAGAGATGATCCCAGAAGCAGACAGATGGCCCTGGAGGCAGAAAAGTTGCTCTTGCTGCCAACAGAGATCCTTGTATGTAATGTGCAATGCCACTCTAATTGAAAGCACCTATAAAAAACTGTAGCTGAATAATAATTTCTGGGCTGATCTGAAGGGCTAACAAGTATAGCTGCAAGGGCTGCTGCCTGTCATTTGCTGTAATCTTTCAGAACACCAAATCTCAGAGGTCTTATTATTCTGTTGATGAGAACTGGAGAAACTACAGCTACAACTCACTGGCCTGAAATAAGAGACCAACTGTCAGGCCAGTGTACCCAGGTTCTCATCTTTGTAAAATACAATCACCTAGGCCAGAGCACTACAGAGGCATCTTTCAAGGGAGCCTGTGCTAAAGTTAGCCATGATGTTCTGACTGGTACACCAAACCTTAACAAACAAAATGCACATAAGGACCACAAAAATGATTAAAGGACACAGGCACCTCTCTGATGAGAGAAGGGCTGAGAGAGCTGGGACTGTTTAGCCTGGAAAAGTATCTGATGGGAACATGCAAAGTCTGCACTACAGAGCTAGCAGGACCTCGGCATACAGAGAATGCAGGCTGTTCATCTGACCACATAGAAACCAACTCTCCCCCATCCAGGGAATATTATTTATTCCTCTTTACCTCCCTTGTCTTCCTCACAAACACTCCAACACTGTAATGAGTGCAGCAAGCTACAGCTCCTTGGAAGAGAGACAGATTACTGAGCAGGATCCCGCTTCTTATCCCCTCTGTGCAAAAACATCTTCCTACCTCCTACTGCAATACAGACCCACCATACCAACAAGACCAAGGAAGCCCTGCATTGTTTAGCAGCGAGGGAGAAGAGCGAGTGCACTCTTGTTGGAAGCAATGTCCTAAAACCACCACCTGCAGGGCACGCAGCTGCTGAAGCTGTTTCCTCCAGCATGCAGATTGAGCAGCATACAGCTCGTAGGACCAGCTCTGGCTGGAGGAGATTTTGAAGCTCTGCCAGCTAGTCAGATGGGCTCAGGGATTAAAAAATAAACACAAAGATTGCTTTGGCAGCCAGTACACAAGCCAGCAACTGCAAAATCACAGCTCAGCACCTCCTTACCTACCGACTGGCTGTGCATCTCTGTACCTGGGCGTCCTTGCTGTATTGCAGGAATAACATCCCTGACCTGCTGTAACAGCTGAGGGGGCTATATCAACCCTTGACACATGCTTTGGTGCTTTCATAGTTGTGAGCGGAAGCATGGGCAACCTGTGGGCAACCACAGCACTGGCAGTATGAACTGAAATGTGAGCAGCAATAGGAAAGTTTGCACACACCCATCCTGCTGCCTGTGAGCCCAACACATCCAAGAGGAGCATCCCCAACAAATGTAAAAAGAAATCCCTTTTCAGATGGATTGGCTGAAGAGATTCTGAACAGCATGTGGACATTTGTAGTGGGATCTAGAAAGGAAAGATTTGGGGAAAATTCTATTTTAAAGAAAACTGACAGTTCATTTTTTTGGCAGAGGGAGGCAGCTGCTGTAAGTAGAGCATCTGTGCAACAATGCCTGGCCCTACACAACCAGCAGTAACTGCCACTGCCACAAACGTGGCATGGAGAGCAAATGGCTATATCTCATTTTGGTTTGACCTTTAGAGGACAAACAGGAGCAAAGAAAGTGCTAGCATCAGCCTGGATGAGCAAAATAGTCCGCTTCCACTTCTGGGAACTTAGCCACGTAGGAGGCAGCCACCTTCATGTTTGGAGTTACATCCCACATCCAAACTGAATCACCCAAGCACAAGGAAAGGAGCTTGGCCAGTTCCTCAGATTCTGAAGAGAGAAGATGACCCACAGTCTCAATTAGTTTCCACAGACTGTAAATTAGATTCCAAAGCTGATGTAGTGCTCATATTGGCTACAATATTAAAACAATCATTTTACTAATGAACTGTTCTTAAAAAACTTTTAATTTCAAAGCAAAATATTCAGTTTTTTAGATTGCAACAGAATATATTTGCCAGAATTAAATATCATTTAAAGTCATTGATAAAAGCAGATAAAGATTTTTTTCTTAAACTTGCACTGATTCGTCAGTTATTTTTACTTTTCTTTCTCTCCCTTAAAAGTTTTCAGAAAATTATTTGCAGGATACTCTTACTTATGCACATAAAATCCCAGACTCCCAGTTATTTTTTCAAACAAAAATGGCTGTATTGGGTTCAGCGTATGCTTTGACTGAGAAGATACGATAGGGTCACTAAACTTTGCCAATTTAAACCTCTTTGTTTTTGCTTGCCATGAGACTTTGCTCTTCAGGCTGTCGGAGTTACCTTTTTATTCCTCTTGACTGCTCAAAACACCCTCCAATCCATCATTGTCCATGCCCACAATCAAGGTGTTGCCTACATCCCAATCCTGATTTGCCACAGAGAAGTATTAAGGAATCTGGAAGCACATGGAGCCTTGTATCCAGCAGTACTGTAGAAGGCAAAGAACCCAAATGAAGATGCCACTGGTCTGCTCTTGGCTGACTCCCTCGGGAAATGAATGAACCTCTGTTTGGTTCCATGTCTGCCAGAGACAGACCAGAGCTGCTCTTGGTCCCTCCAGCTGAAGTTAGCCTCTTTTGTATACGTAGTTGAAACACTCGCTAGCACAGAGATGTGAACAGATCATGACACATCTGTGTCCCAAATGCCAGACTGTACAGTGAGTGTCTTTTCTCCCTCACCCAACAGCTCTAAGGAATAATTATTCAATTATGCAAGCCACAGCTATTTCAGCAGGGGACACAAAGCGCACACTGGTACTGGCAGCGCCCTGTGGTTAGGGAGACCTCTTTGCTTTGGTGCAATCCTAAATCTGTGCATTTCTTCCAGCTCAGGAATTCAAGCAGGATCTCTAACATGCCAGTGGACCCACTTGTTTGCGTTTACCAGAACAAGGGGATGTTTCCCACTCTACTGCTCATTTTCCTTAAAAGGTAGTATTGTGTCAGATGACATGAGATTTTCATGCAGTGTAAGTGCAGAAAAACCAGGTGAAGACTAAAGCTGGAGCTTGTTGTAAACTGCTCAGTAAAGACTAGGAGATATTTTTAGTGCTAGGTGGGAGGCTGCAGTGCAAAGCAGTGCCCAATCATTGGATTCAGGTGCCTAAAGAAAGGTAGAGATCCCAGCAGTTCTGGGT
This sequence comes from Anser anser, assembly GCF_964211835.1. NCBI lineage: Eukaryota > Metazoa > Chordata > Aves > Anseriformes > Anatidae > Anser > Anser anser. The sequence continues at coordinate 215,829 of NC_139730.1, read as the reverse complement.
ATGTCCAACTCTTTGTTTTTTTTCCAGAGATGAGTGGAGCAAAGGGTGCTATCAACTCAATGGGTTGGACCACATCTGAAAGGGGCTGTCCCAGAGTCTTCTCCCCCAGCTTCTATTCACAACATAGAACCATAGAATGGCCTGGGTTGAAAAGGACGTTAAAGATCATCTAGTTTCAACCCCCTTGCTCTGGGCAGGGTTGCCAACCACTAGAGCAGGCTGCCCGGAGTCGCATCAAGCCTGGCCTTGAATGCCTCCAGGATGGGGCATCCACAACCTCCCTGGGCAACCCATTCCAGTGCCTCACCACGCTCTGAGTGAAAAACTTTCCCCTAATTTCCAATCTAAATCTCCCCTGTCTTAGTTTAAAACTATTCCCCCTTGTCCTATCACTATCAGCACATGTAAACAGTGACAGGTACAGTAATTACTTATTATATAAAAATATTATGAGAAAAGTGCTGTAGTTTTAGCTTTCTAGCATGATTCAGCAGCTGAGAATAAGAAGGAATTGGCATCAGACTGCTCTGTGGTCCACCAGCAAGTGGTTTCCCTCTCATATTCTGAAACTTTCTACAATAAAGATTTATTTCACATAACTTCCTATTTTTAGGTCTTCAAACACTCTGCAGAAATAGGTAAATATTTATTTATCAGTGGATTAAATCTAAAGATCTATCTCAGAGATTTTCTCTAGTGATGTTCTCTTAGCTAGAGAAAAATCACTATTAGCAAAGGGAAAATATATTTTTAGCAGGACTATGAAAATCAGTTGATCATCAGGAGACAAGAAGCTGAAGCTCCTCACTGAAGGCTTTCAAGGTGTGATTAGACAGGATGTTGGATAATCTCATCTAGTTTCTCTTTTCCCAAAAAAAGTTGGTCCTGATGATCTTTCCAGGTTCCTTCCAATGTGAGCCGTTCTATGATTTTTAATGTTAGGATACCAAGCCATATAACCAGAATCATGGCACTACTGAACTAGAGTCCTATGAACGTGCAACAGGAGATGCTTCATCTGAAGGAACTGAATAAACAATTACAAAGGACAGGAAAACACAACGCAGCGTGCAGCAAGTGTGAAGATAAGCTGAATATCTTCATGGAGCAAAGCATGCCGTAGGGACTGCAGACCTGAAAGTACACCCACATTGGCTTCAGTCAGTTAGCATGGATAACAGCTGTGGAAGTTTCCTGGTATTGGTTTTAGCTTTGGGTAACATCCCAGCCATGGACTGATGGGAATTTTATGTACATATGGCATATCTACCATTATTACTTATATTCTTGTTAGACTGGAGCTGGGCGGAGGGTAGAAGAGCATCCACTCAGGAATACAACACCACGTGCACTGAAGCCTATTAGAGTTCAAGGGCTTCATGATGCGAGGCGCTGACACAGAGAAGAGGGGGAGGCATTGCACCCCACCCTGAAAGGCCTGAGGTGCCGGAAGGAATGTTCAGGTTTCCTTTTGTGGACCTTGCTAGAGATGTTTAATAACTCACCTTACTGTACTGCTACTACTGCTTGTCAGGAGATTCATTCATGCTTTTAGGATAAGAACAGACTGTGCAGAATGCCTGACAACTTTCTGGGGAAATACGATGAAGGTAAGCCAGCACCTGAACAAGAGGAGGTGATTTTTTTTTATTTTATTTTTATAAGGTATGGGAGGTGCTGGGTACTTGCTACACCCTCCTATCATTTTCCTCTGTATTCCTTATCTTGCCTCTAATATTTTCATGCCATCTACAGCTCCTCTCCCAGACAACTTCTATTTCTACACCATGCCAGCCATAGCAACCATCTCATTGCTTTTCAATTGCACATACTGTCTCACTTTTATACTAAAGAACAATTTGATAACTCAGCCATTTTAGAACCACTAATTGAAGAAACAGATGTTCACTTTAGAAACAGCTGTATCTATTTTCAGAAGTTACTGTTCCTAACAGTTTGTTAAATGTCCCTGAACTGGAAGTTACACCACAGCTGAGCTACGTTAATGGGTAAGATGAGCACTTCTGTATAGTTTGCCAGGTGCAGAATCAGTCAGGAGAGATTTTGTTCCTTTCAGCTGACTCAAACTCCCATTGAGAAACTTCTCTCCTTCTTGGAGTTGTTTGCTGATTGAAGCTCCCCTCATTTCTTTCGCTGTGAAATAGTGTAAGGCATTCCCATGAATCAAGAACACAACTCCGCATTCGGGCATTATCTTCAGCTGTGAGGAGCTGGAGATGTAGCTTCTTAAATGTCTCCAGCTAAATCCACAAAAGGAAACCTAAGAACACCTTAAAACACCCTCTTATCTGTTGTCCTCACTCCACCAACCCTTGACAGACTAATGATGTTCCCTTTGGAAAACAGATCAATTTTTCTTGTTTTCCTTGTCAGTAGAATTTCAGCTGTGATTTGCCACCAGTCCCTGAAAAGAGGCTCCCATAAAACTCTTTGGCATTGAGGCAGATGCATCATTCCAGATACCAGTGCTAAAGACTCCTGTAAGTAGCAGAGCTAGGCAGCTTCCAATTTCTTAATTTTAATAAGAATATGAGTAACAGGCTACATGTTCTTACAAACAGAACATAGCATATCTTCGCTATGTCCTTCTCCTAGTTTTGAAGTATTTGACTGATACTGGTCTGACTTGGAGGTGTAACTCATGATCTGCCCTGTTTCTCCACGATTTTTGTTTATTTTTTGGACAACTGATCAATATGAAATGTTAACTGCTGATCTTGTGTAAGCAAGTTGCCTGAGGCAGGGGGAATTTAGTCGTATCAGGGAGAGGACAACTGTCACAAATAAGGACACAAATCATTCTGAGATTTCCTCTTGTTGGCCCACCCAGATGCCAAGTTTCTAGCAAGTCTTCTCTTTGCCCCTGACTTCTAGCATCTGTTTAGACTCCTCAAACATCCTTCCTATGCCCTAAGGTTAATAGTCGCATTCTAAGTAGCTTTTCTTCTCTCTCACCTGCTTGTTTTGAAGATGACATGCTGAATGTGATCTCTATTCAACACATGTTTATGAAACCAGCTGTGGACTGTGTGTGACAGCAGTGGTAAAGCACAGAAGGGCTGTATTCTGTCAGTGTTTGAGGAAGAAGCAGCTGTCCTCTGCCAACATTTTTCCTTGCTGTATTTTGACTGCGCTCTTGGATCTAGTTGCCACTTCATAAATTCTCTACATGGTCTGCATTCCTGGGATTTGATTTACAGCATGGAGTATGGTGACAATGAAAGAGATACAGGAAGTTATTTAAAGGTGCAGAGCTTCCAGGCCACCTGTGCATTCTGCCAGCAAATAAAAGGCTTGTCTGGTCAACAATGAGAAGAGAAGTATTTAAGAGAAGCCAGGGAGGCTTGTGTAAGAGTAGAGACATCTTCTGTCAATACTGGTGACAGATCAACTCAGCTACTGCTTCTCACCAGTCTGCCTTGCACTGAGTTCACTCAGTGAAGTTGCACTTCATAACCTGAGCCCCTACTTCTTAACACCATGCAGTTAGCCAGGTCTCTCTTAGTTCACAGATCACACAGTGCAATCAGGGACTGAACTTACCAACTTGGGAGAATAAACAGGACTAGAACAGGCTTCTAAGATCATGAATACTTTTGTCTCAGAGCCTCTCACTTGTTTGGCTCCCTCAGTCAGAGCCATGCAGGCACAGACCCCTTCCACAGTCCCATGCATTCCACTTCCTCCGCCTTTGCTTTTGAACATGGACCAGCAGCAGGAAAGAAAACCCCTAACAATAAAAACACTCATGCAAATCTGGCCATCGGGAACTGGGCCAAAACACAAACTGCACTCATATTTACCAGCCTGCAAGCTGGTTCTTCGAAAAGATGCCACGTACTTGTTTGAAGCAATTTACTTCTTATATGACCTGGGCAACGTTCTCTGTTATGTCCAAGTACTGCGGTCCACCCCTTTCACACCATTTAGGCTTTTCAGAACATAAATCTAGCCAACAAGAAGTCACTGGTTTCTTGCCCATTTTACCTCTAAGATAGATATTAGTAACATGAGTGTCTGATGACAGGCCGACACTCCTCAGACAACATTCAAAATGGAGATAAGGGCCTTTTCCTCCCATACTTCTCAGATATTTAAGAATTTGGCAGGGGCACTTAACAGAGGATGGCATGGGTGAGATGGCTATATCCCAGTGAAATCCCTGGCTAGCTACAGGAAGTGGAAAAGCAATTTAGGCAAGGTTTCGTAACAGAATCTCTTAACTTGAAAGTTAGTAGAGGAAAGAGATGATCTAGACTTGCCAGTTATGCTTCCAGGCTTCTTTTTTTTTTTTTAAATCTGTTTCTTCCTATAGCATATTGTGAAAAACAGAACCAAGTTTTTACAGCTTTAATCTTTTCACTGGAAAGAACCAGAAGGACTTTTCTCAAGACTAACAAAATACCTGAAAAACAGAGCTAGAAAATGTCAGCCCACCTAAGCAGTGGTACCGTGCAACTTTTGGACAAGCCTCCTGGTGAGGGTTAAGGCTATAGCTTGTGCTGTTTATGTCCTGCCATCTGGTATTTCTGTTTTCTTACCATGTCCAGTTCCCCTGAGACAGGAATGGACTCTCCTTCCCAAGGTTAAAAGAGCTAAAAGACTTTCAGGTCAGGTACTCTATGAACATATTCAGTAACAACCATTTATTAAACCACTGCTGCCTGAGGCATTTCGCTGAATCCCAGGAGATAAAGGAGAACTGGCTCAGACATCACACAGGAAGGGTCTGGCAGTCTTGCTGTGCCTGAGCTCTGTGATTTGTTTTTACCTTTGCTTCACACTAAAGAAATGGAGGGAAAATGCCCCAGACACTGACCAGTGACTATAGTTCAGTTCTCCTCCTCTTGCACCTTACTCTCCAGGGTCTCAAAAGTCAGTAAAAATTCACAAAAAGATTTCTTGTATTGCAGAATGCCAAAGCCACCAAGAACCTTATATACCTGGTCTACCGAGAACCCAGGACACTGAGGTAGGTCCTAGCAAATTGCAAGAGATTTTGGTGCTTCACAAGAAGGCCCATGAAAGATAATAATACATACAAAGAGACACAAGTTCAGTAGGTCATACTGATAACAGACGTGCATGTTAAAGCCTACCCCATCTGTGACTTACACTCCTCCTTTCATTTGAGATTCTCAAATTTCATCCTCCTAAAGGAACTATCCAAACCTTTACTTTTGAAGCTAAGAAAGGGCTTTCTCGTTTATTTTAAAACATAGATATTTGCATGATGATGTCTTTTGGAACGTAGAAGGGAAACCAAATTGCACTTCCCATAAAAATAGTCCAACTCGGTTATTATTCTATCCATTTGAAAGATTGACTCAGCAAGACTTAGAGGCCTGTCTCAGGAGAACTAAGAACCTGCTGGCCAAGGACACCAATGCTCAAGTTCATCTGTGAATAAAGCCTAGGAAGGCTCCCTGAAGCACCGGATACACAATTAAGCTGTTCCATTAGCCAAGCAATTAATGACTATTTTCATGTGTCCACACTGCACTGTCCCACTGTAATAATCCTCGCTACCCTCCATGTTCCTTGCAATATCCTCAGGTCTTCTTATGAGTCATAACTACCAACTAGTCAAGGGGCAGCACACTCAGAGATAGAAGTGCACTGTCTGACCAGCTGGTGCGTAAGTGCTGACTGCCCAGATGGCCGGCCAAACAGATTATGTACTGTCCCAGTGAAGGCACTAAGTTGGATCACTTTCCTCTACTGCCCCACAGTTTTCATTAAACCTGTAGAAACTTGTTACCTTTAATGCTTTAGCAAAGGGGAAAATGTTTGTTCTAGGCAAAGAAAAACGTGTATTTGTAAGAGGAGTCCAAAGAATTCATCCAAGCTGCTCTAATTCACACAATTCAATCAAGCAGTTCAAAGGGGATGAAAAAAGAACAAACACCAACCAAGTTAGAACTGAAGTAGCTCAATACCTTCTCTAGTCTTTCCTCTCAACAGCAGCAAGACTTGTGTCTGCAGAATGATACGGACCTGTAACTAATTCAGGATTTTTGAGGGGAAAGAAAAACAAATCCTCTTTTTTCACCACAGTAAATCTTCCCCTGAATAATTTCTAAGCTTTCATATACACGTAACTTATTCTCTTCCCTCCCATACACAGAGACTATCCATCAGCCCAGTAACTATACTACCTCCCTTCCTTCCCCTTGCAGCAGTTTTGCTTCACAAACACTTCACAGGCTGGAAGGTACACCCTTCATTTTGAGCTAGTTATTACTGTGAAGTCCTTGTATATTAACCAGTCTTGTCCTCTTTGTCCTCCAGTAGCATTCGATGGCCTGCAGGTCTCTCTCCTTCCCATCCATCGATTACTAACAAAAGCCTGTGATAATGCACATAGCACATTTGGCTGTGCTAGCCCAGAGGACAGCAGTAGCACCCACTGGGATCTCAGACACCTATCACAAAGACATACTGTTGGATCCTTACTTGGTTCTCAGTTTCTTATTCTTTTAAGAGATGCAGCCATCCCAGGAGTTACCTAGGATGGTCTGTGAATGAAGACAGACAGAAGAACGCAAGACCATGTCCCATAGAAGCTCATGCTGTAGTATCCCTCTTCCACCCCTACTCTGGTGCCCAGCCACCCTCCTTTGAATGAGACACGCTGCATTTCTTGTCTACTTACACACGGCTTCCTTACTTTCATCAAGGAGAGCCTGTGCTGGCTATTGCTGACTGTATTCCTCTGCTCAAGTCCATCGTCTGTTTACCTCCATATCTGCTGAGGTCATGACTAAGGTATACTGACAACACAGACGTGGAAGAATGGCAAAGACAACATGAAAGACATTCCTCTCATGGATTATTTTGCCAGGAAAGAAACTACTGCAAATCTACACATCCCTCTGTCCACAAAATGGGAGCAGGGTGGAAGATCTGAGAGCCTGGCCTTGTCAGATCAAGGGAAAGGAGGGGAGAGAAAAAGAGTTTCTGGCCTGTATACAACCACTACTTGCTGGAGGAAGTGTAAGGGCAGACATGCAATCTGGATGCAACCAAGCAGTACAGAGCTGTCAAGGAGACAGGGAGGATACTGACCTTATGCAGTCAAAGGTCCCCTGCCCCATCAGAAGAAAAAGGAATCCCTGTCATTCTGGAAGAGTGCCCAGCCTGCAGGGCTTTTCGCAGTGGAACCAGAGATACTTGGAATAGAAACGCCTCGTCTCTGAGATCAGAGAGTTTAAACTGGAGCTTGTTTTTTCTGCAGTCATAAGCCAGCAGGCACCAGCTGCAGAATTTGCCGCAGTGTGTGTGTGCGCGTTTCTGCGTGTGCGAGTGTGCAGCAGCCACGCTCCTCCCCTCCAAGCCCGCTGTGCGATAAATATGTCCAGCTCCCTCCTTTTTCTCCTTCCTACATCACTGTGAGCCCCAGCCCGATCGCTCACAGCCCCCAGCCACAGTGGCCCCTCTCTTTTCTATTAAAAAAGCTTTTGTTGGCATCAGTACTGACTTTTAATTGCTCCCTCCTCAGTCAAAGAGGTTTGCTTCTCTTTCTTCCTCACAGCCAAAACAGCAGTTTCCGATAGATATTCACAGTCATGTAGCGTGATATGTGCAACATGCTAAACCCTGCTCCAGCTCTGGACACTGTAGATAAAAAGCCCTATTTTGAAATGCTTCAACACATTTTAGCACTAGCATAGATGATTTAACACTTTTAACAAGTTGTTTACTACAGACAATACTAAAGGAGGACAAAGATATCCAAAAAACCAGATCCTTGTGTGTCCATGGACTGCAAAGGTGTCATCATACTGCGCCACCGGTAATGCACCTTCTCCCCTCCTCAAAAAGGGACAAGCTGGCCCCATACACCACTGTGCTACATGGGGAAGCACAGCAGGGTAAGGGATGACAAAGGACTGCTACTAGGAAAAAGAAAGCACTTTGCCATTTTCACTTCTAAAGCACAAAATGCCTCCTTGTAGCCTACTATTACAAAATTCAACTCCAAATCCAGCCACATCTCTTCTCCTCCTCCGCTGCCCTAGAAAAGCTGCATCACTTGCATTTTGCAAGAACCTTCCCTTTTTCCTCCCCCACTAACTGGAAGAGTTGGGATGCTTTTTGGCCTCCTGTAGTGGAAAAATGTAGCGTTGAGCAGCTCAAAGCCATACTTCAGCTACTCCGAGACTACTCGTGCGTGGGCGTGCAGCATTGAAGGAAAGAGAAGTAGCAGGAGGGTCCCTGTACCTCTCTTTCATCTAAGCAGCAGCACGACAGTCCACCTTATCAGCCCTCCCCGCTCCTGCCAGGCGTTAGCCTCATTCCAGCATCAGCACTGAGCTGGACGGTGGTACAGGCATTAACGCTGCCTTTCCCCGAGCCTTGCCAAAAGGGAGCGCCCGCGAGATGCCCTGTGCCGCCGCCTCCCCTCTCCCGAGCGCTCCATCTTCAGGCACGACCACGCCAGGATCGGTCATAACGCTGCGGCGCTGGCTCCGTGAGCTCCTGGCAGGCAGACTGTCTTCTCCACAGTCTCCTCCAGATTCACCGTACATCCTTCTCTGAGCCTGAGCTAATGACACAAGTGCAGTAAACAGCTGAGCAGCTAGGGAATTCAGTCTGTCCCAATACCCAGGACAGGAGCAGCCGAAAGGGGCGAGGTCTTCACAAAGATCATAAAAGATCAGCGCTATCTGCAGCCCCCTCGCCCCCTTGTCGCTACCCCGTCCCCCTCGACCACCGGCCAGTCGCCCCCCCGCTCCAATAAGACTCCAAGGAAGGCCAAACGCGGCCGCTGCAGCCTGCGCCGCAAAGCCCTCAGCCGCTCCCCCGCGAGGGCAGCGCGGACCCGGCCCCTCGGTCCGGCAGAGGACGGCCGGGGAGCCGGGGCCGGGCGCGGTCCGCGGGCTGGGTACCTGCATTTCCAGTACCGCGCCCCTCCTCCCCCCCGGAACCCATCCTCCCCCGACCGACGAGCCTTCTGCACGGCAGCGGACGGCATCAACCCCAGAACAAAGCCGCGCCGCCCGCCTCAGCGCCGCGCCGCCCTGGCCCCGCGAGGGGCTCGCCGTCCCGACGGCGGGTCCTGACGGCGGCCGCCGCCCGGCCCAGGCCTGGGGCTGCCGGGCCGGGCGAGCACCGCGCACGTACCATCGTGTCCCGGGACGCGCGGCCCGCGGAGCGGCGGCCGTGGCGGGGCGCGGGGCGAGCCCGGGATGCGCGGCGCAGGCCCGCGGCGGCAGCTGCTGTGTCAGGGCGAGCCGAGGGCGGAGCCGCCCGGCCCCCGCCGCGCCCGCGGCCCCGCGCGGGGCTGCCTTAACCCCCTGCGCGCTGCCTGCCGCTGCAGCGCCGCCATCGGGGCCGGCCGCGGCGCGGGCCGGGCGCTCGTGGGCACGGGCACTCCGGGTACGTGACAGGGGCCGAGCTCCCGCAAACGACCGGGTTCCCGCGTTGCCAGAACGCTTTTTCCCCCGCGACCTCCAGTCAGGCTACTCCTCAGAGCAGTGCCCCTGAGCAGCGGCACCCCCCACTTCATCTGAGGGGGGCTTTGCACCAGGTTAGCCCTAAACTGAGCAGGAAAGGTCTGGTACAGTATCAGCAGCTCGGCAGTGGTGCCTGGCTAGCGGCAGAATTTGAGTGAGCAACGCCAGCTGGCCAGCAAGGCCAGCAACCTGAGCTCTGGAGATTATTTCCAGCATGGTTTTCAGAAAATGATTTAAGCATTTCACCAAGAACTTTGCAACTCATTTCTTAACCAATATCAGAGTGCCTGATTTGTTAGACTTCCAAGGCAGGGGAAACATGCTTCTAAGCCCAGCAGAGCAGGAACGAGGGCCTACTAGCCCGGTATTTGGAACACTCCATGCATGGCATGTAATTACTCCATAATATGTTAATTGCCAATAGTAACCTTTTATCCATAGCAAGCACTGAAAACCACTACCAGTGTCCTGCTTGCCTTACACAAAGTCCCAGCTTACAGAGTTAACTAGGAAAGCTGAAGACATCCTGCCTGTCCTACAGCAAGTGTCCCTCTCAGTGACCTTCTGAGGGCTGTCAGAGGCAATGGAATGCTCAGGAATAAAAATATCACCAAAGTTCGATGCATTTTAATAATAAGTTACAACCTTACTTTCCCTAGCTTTCAGATGATGCTGATCAGTGGCTAATATCTGTGAACTTCAGGAAACATAACACAGGGGAATCAAACATCTGAGGCTTTTTTTTTTAAATATATATATATATATATGTTTTAAATAGGGACTCAAAGGGACAAACTTCAGCTGTACATTTAAAAAAAAAGTTCCATGCAATGGGAGCTGCTGATTTGCTCTGTTACACCTGCCACATCCCAGTCTGCTACTTGACAGTTCCAACACAGAGACAGTGACACTAGCTACTTGCACATGCCAGTAAGCCTCCTGTGGTGGCTAGGAACGCCCGTGGCAAGCACTAGGAGAGGACACGGCCTTCTAAGTTTTGCTTTCACCTCCAAAGTAAAAGTCACCACAAGGAGCAGTTCTGATCTGTAGCTCTGTGCCCAACTACGCAGTTGACAGTCAAATCGGGCAACTAACAGATGGTGGGGGGCACAATTACTTTCCAGTCACCAGAATCATCAGTACAGCATAACCTCCCAGCTACAGAGAAATACCAACAACTGCAATTAAGTGATTGAAGAAGTTTGCAGATGACACAAAACTGGGAGGAGCAGCCGATACTCCAGGGGGTCGTGCTGCTATCCAGAGGGAACTGGACAGACTGGAGAAAGAGGCTGACAGGATCCTCATGAAGTTCAACAAGAAATGCAACATTCTGCGTCTGGAGAAGAGCAACCCCATGCACCAATACATGCTGGGAACCACCCAGATGGAAAGCAGCTTTGCAGGAAAAGCACCTGGCAGTACTGGTGGACACCCAGCTGAACACAAGCCAGCAATGCTCTTGCCACAAAGAAAGCTAACGTACTGCAAAGGAGTGGCAGCAGGTCAAACGAGGCGATCCTTCCCCTCTGCTCAGCACTGGTGAGCCCACACCTGGAGCTGTGTGTCCATTTCCAGGCTTCCCAGAACAATATAGACAGAGCTAGTGGAAGGAGTTCAGCAAAGGGTCACTGAGATGATTAAGGGAGTGGAGCATCTGTCGCAAGGAAAGGCTGAGAGAGCTGGGACTGTTCAGCCTAGAGATGAGAAAGCTCAGGTAGGATCTCATCAGCATCTGAAGGGAGGGTGCAGAGAGGACAGAGCCCGGCTCCTCTCAGCAATGCCCAGTGCCAGGACAAGAGGCAGTGGGCACAAACTGGAACATAAGAGGTTCCATCTAAACATCAGGAAGCACTTCCTTACTGTGCAGGTGACTGAGTAGTGGTACAGGCTACCCAGAGAGGTTGTGGAGTCTCCTTCCTTGGAGATCTTCAGAAGCCAGCTGGACAGAGTCCTGGGCAACCTGCTCTGGGTGACCCTGTTTAAGCATGGGGGTTGGACCAGATGACTTCCAAAGGTCCCTTCCAAACTCAACAGGTTTGTGCAAGAGCATAAGATACAAGACAGAGTGGTATACTTGCAGGTATACCTCTTAGTTTCTGGAAGACACCAGCTTAGGAGCCCTCGCTCTCCAACAAAGGTTGTTTCCATCTTCATTTAGAAATTTCTCTATTGCGCTCTGAATCTACGTATACTTTTCAACTCTGTGGCAACTGTTTAGCAATGCATCATGTGCAAAAGGTACTTCCTTCTGCGTATTTGATTTGTAACTTCTGGCCAGTGATTTTGTGTCATACTCCCTAATTCAGGAGAGGAAAATAAAAAGAATTATTTCCCATTAACTTTCACTAGTGCATCCATACTCTCACGTCTTTAATGGTGCTTTTCCTCTGCCTTTTCTATAAAGTGAGAAGTCTACAAAGTGAGAAGTGCTAACAGGATCTTCTCTCTTTTGCCTCAATGTATTTGCCTCCATACAAATCATAAAAAAATGGGAGTCTTCCAATTGCTATTGAGAGTTTATATCAGAAATGTTTTGTTAATGTTAAATGAATGAACGGGAGACAGATGCATCTTTTGCCTCTAATTTATCCCGTCACTTTCCAGTTGGTTACATGATCATGCCCTGGCAGGCAGGGATGCGTTTTTGTCTATCACAAGTGTTTTTACAAATAAGAATTACTTATGAGTTAAGGCAGTTTTCACAAAGTACAAATCCATGGCGTGCAATCAGCTCATATATGTGCTGCTTGACTAGCAGAACATTTGTTCAAAGCCGAAGGGATTCTTAAAACAGCTACTGCCTTTACCACAAACCAGTCATTTAACTGGCCTGAAAAACCTTCTGAACAGTTCTTTGAGGCAGCCCTCCTGCCTTTATGTGATCAGATGACAATTGCAGATAGCCTCTTCTTTTCAGCTTCTAAAGAGATCAACAAATTATCATTTAGAAAAAATAAAAGCCAAACCCCTAAGAATAGCTGTCAAAGACAGAAGAAAAGGTGCACTAAGAAAGAAAGCACTTACTGAACTTCTGACTTTCTACTGAAGTCTCTTCCAGTTCCTAAAGGGAAGGCAATTTTCTGGCTTCCAGTTCCTACTTTCTAAAGCCAGAAAGACCTACAGAGCTATGATCAACAACATCATGGTTTCTTCATTCTTTCGGGAAATAAGGACATTTCACTTGTCACTTATAAGACATCACAGACATCAGGACCACAAAACATCGAGGGAAAAAAAATAAAACTAGTGCTCCTGGTATTAAGTAAGGCTTACTGATGTTCCATTCCAAGAACCACTTGAACACTGATATTTAGGGACACTATTCTGTGATGCAAGGACAGATTTATTTTAACAGAATTAGAGAAGGGATGGAGTTTCTACCACTTACACTAACAAAAACTCTCCTTCAATGAGTCAAATAATGACAGCCACCAAGTCACCAGGGTTTGAAACAAAGATCCTTTCTTTATGCTGGGAAACTGTAGTCCCTGTCCACTGGGCTTGGAAAGAGCCTAGAAACTTTCTGGGATATAAGGTGTAGTTCCCCACTGACTAGAGCATGGAATTACATAAGGACTTAAACTGTTACTGACATGAACATTTATTTCATCACTGTGTACCTCAGTCTGTATTGCACTGATAGGATTGTTCTTGATCATAAATACTTAGAAGCCACAAACTGGCTATTTCTCCAGGCCTGCACAAATAACAAAAATGACTTCTTAAGATGTTTTTTGTTATTTTCAAGTTTTAGGGTACAGCCAGGATCGCACCTCCATGCTTTTCTCTGTGATGTAGAAAAGTTTATATAAAGTGAAGGCTGAGTTTCTTGGTGAAATATCAGAACTCCGAGAACCGAAGCTAAAGCATAATACTGAATAGAGCTTACAGTAAATATTCTGACAGTGGCTCAGAATTGCCTGCTATATTCCATAGGCTTCTTTGGCTCAAATGCACCTGATTTTCCTTCATAACCATGCACCAAGTCTTTAATGAGACTAGAGATTCTAATAAACAGCATACAGGCATCTGAATTGGTGGAACAAAGGATTACCATGGATACACCAAGCCCTAGCCATGCTTTTAATTTGAGTTCTGTTTTTATGAGTAAGGTCAGGTATTTCTTAGCACCTCTAAATGAAAAGCACACAGTTTACAGTGCAGAGAATTCTGACTTCTGTTAGTCCACATTCCAACTTCTGATATCTCATTACAGAAGACTGGCCTGGCAAAGTAATTACTAGAGAAGTAGCAGGATACCTCCACAGCATACTGTATGAAGGAGACTGCAATTGTGCAAGGATTTGTTTGCATCCATCCTGTTGGAAGATTATTTTTTGACTACCCAGTTACTAACTTTTCCACAGGCTCTCTGCTTTCAAAGAAAAAAAAAAGAAAGAAAAACTGACTACTTGTTTCAAGCTTTTGGAAAATCACTTCTACAACCCTCTTGGCTATCCTCTTTTCTCTCCAGGTACAAATGATTTTTACTCTTGTTTATGGGCTTTACCAGGATTTTTTAAAATACTTGTTTTTGCTAAATACACCTGAATCTTTCTGTGTAACTATTTTGTGTGTCTTTCCAGCTTTCTTTCTTACTTACAAATAGGAGTACCCTTCCATTCTATATGACTGCTTAAATTCTGACTAAGTATTTATTTCGTGCTCTTGTCGAGTGTCTATATTTTTAAAGTATCTATATCTGAAAAGCAGTCACACCTTGTTAGTTGTCAATGAACATTTGATCCCTTATGTATTTTATTCTTTCAACTGCTTTGCAGGTCCAGTGTTGTTAGGCATTTATGCTCACTTCTTAGAGAGTAATCTTTTCATGTTTCTGATACCTCAGGGCCTAATGAGTGATTACCTGAGCTATTGAGAAATAGTTTCTTTAGACTTTGACTTGCTGTGGTTTTTAACAAGTTTACAGGTGGATAGGCCAAATCATCTGTTACATTTGTCTGTTCATCATTTTCTTCACCAAATAGCATCCTTAATGTAGGTCCAGAGAGACTGTCAGCACCTGTTATCAACCTCTTTTCCAATTCCTACTTTAAACAAATTTGTGAAACCTGAGAGTTCTTTGGCAACACTCTGGTCTCTCTTGTCCCAGAAAATAAGGTTTTAAAAATGGTGATCCTAATTTAACTCAGCAACTCAAAAGCTTTAGGGAAAATAACAGAAGATGACCTGTCTAGAACTCTCGATGGAAAAGATAAAGAGACTTATAAAAATCAAGGCTGCAAAACTGGAGCAAACATGAGCAGTACTAAAACACCAGAAGGAACATAAAGAGGGATTGAAGCAAATACTGGGGCACAGTAGGAACCAGTGTGTAGCCTGCATTAACAAAGGATGACTTCATAGCACCCAAAAGGTGATCCTTCTTCACAGGGTGGTTGGACTACGTGATCTTCAGAGGTACCTTCCAACCTCAGCCATCCTGTGAAAAGGGTGGCTTAATGCAGTAGAGAGGAAGGAGGGACTGGGATATAATCCTAGTGATTTTATAACAAGGAGTTCAAGGAAAGACTGCTCCAAATGTTGCCAATAAGTAGCACTTGTCTACTTGAAGAAAAACTCGTGTCTTCCACACACAGTGTCCATGCTGCCTGTGCATCCTCAGCAGCCTTCATTGGCATTAGTAACAAATTAGCACCCACCAGACTTCTCCAGCCAGAGGCACAGCATGTCTTTCCACGTCTCAGCATATGTTGAGAACAACAGAAGGTATAAGCCAGGTCTAGCACTGAAAAGTAACAAAGAAATACCTAAGGCAGTGTGAGAGAAGCTGCAAGAGCCAAAATACAGTGCAAGATCCTTCCTACTGTAGGGAGCATCTTTTTCTTCCAGATATGTTTAACAGTTTCTTATCTCATTCTTTCCCTGAAAGAGCCACTTATCTCTTGTAATAGGCAACAGCTGCCCTGAGAAGGATGAGATTCCTGGGGACTTGCTGCTTTTTCAACTCTGCCTCCAAGGCTTGAACAGAAACAAAAAGGCTGCTGCTATCTTTAAGGAGAGTATCTATTAGACCAGAGGCACTGATTTACCAGATACTGTTAGTTATCCAGATAACAGATGTCATAGAGGACACCTGTAGGACAGTTCTGAAATTCACAGCGGGATCCTTAGAGGCAAACAGGCAACAAGCAGTGGGGACTGAAGATTACGCAAACTGAAGATGGGAAGCTAAGCCTGGTAGACAAAGCAAAAGAAAGGCTGGGGAGAAGGTAGAACAAGTTTTAAAATTGGCAATGGCGCAGGTAAGATTTCCAGAACAAAATACACATGGGAAAGTTTGCAATATCCCGTCATTTCTGTTATGCAACTCAGTGTAAAAAACTATTGAAGACTCTCTCAAAAAGGCAGTTTTTGTTAACCCATACCTGTCTTCCTTTACCTTTCTACTCAGTGTGATATTTAGAGTTGGAAAACATTGAGATGTAGGCATTTTCTTTAAGAAACATAAAACAGCTGTCATATGCCTGCAAAAATGCAGAACCTGTGACATCAGTTTTCAGATTTAAGTGCCATTGTACGGAAGCTTCTCTCACAATGAATTGCAGTTTGAAGACAAGCAAAAAAAGAAAAAACAGATACAGGATCTAGGTGCTACTACATGCAAAGATACTACAGGAAACAGCCATATACTTTGATTACAGAACAGGAACTGTTCTGTGAGGTGTATTTGAAATTTGAAGAGTAAAAATGTAGTTCCTCCAAACTAGCATTAGTAGACGGCAAGCATGGTAGGGGGCATTATGGTAAACAGCTATTTGCTCCTTGTAAGGCCTACTAGTCCAGAAAGGAAAAGATGTGAAATAAGCATATATTTTTTTTTTTAGATAGCAGAAATCAAATAGGACATCCATTTTAGGCACTGTTCCCTCCTGCTTTTATGCCCTCCTGCAGGATGAGCACTGCAGCATGTGCTTTCTTGCAAAGATGCAGCTCAGATGAAACCCAAGACGAAAAAAGACAAATGGAAGGAAAAATCAATAACCATTTCTGAATTATTCATCTCCATGAAATATGAGTAAAAGTGCAAGTAAGTCTCATCTTTGGAACAGCTGAATTTTCTTTATAGGAGTAAAACTGTCTACTGCAGATTTTCCTGCACAAACATTAATACTCAAAGTTTCAGAAGCAAAGTTGTAGGCTTTGGTAAAATTCACACTATTCACCTACCTAAAGGCAAAGTAACTGAACAGCCATAACCAGTTTCCACGATTGCAAGCGTCAAAGTGTAGCAGACAAAATCTAGAACAGGCTTCAGTTTTATAAACTGTGAGTAGAACTGCTGAACAGAGGTCATTTGAAAGCAAAATATAACTGTGTCCTATTGTTTTGCGACTTTTTCCTGTCTTCATTTTTTATTTTTAACCACAAAAAAAATCTAGTCTCATCCAGCTTGTCTGCCCCAATAAGTTCTACAGATAAAGACCTATACCAGTAGACCTATACCAGTAGGGATAAAAAGACACTGTTTTAGATGTATTTAAAATGCATTCCACCAAACACATTTAAAGAGGACTGAGAAATAAAAATCAGTTATTTACACTACTACCTCAAGGACAGGCTGGCCTGCATTTAATATTTCTTGGCATTCTCATATTTAAAAATAAATCAAGTAAGAAAATACTCGCATCCACCGGGAAAAGTACTAAAGAAAATGAAACAATGACAATATGTTTCTTTCATTCTGTGTCCTGAACAAATAACCAATCTTTTCCCAACAACTTCATTATTAGTTTTCCTTTTCTACCAAATTTAAGTGTTAATCATCCCTCTAGTTCCATTCCAAGTGATCTTGACACCTGGAATCTTTATTTACATATGAAATAAAACAAAACTGATCCAGTGCTATGCTCTACCTTCATTTTCCATGAAGAATTCAAAGAGACTGTTTCATGATGAACCCGCCCATTTACTCTTTACCTCCACATATGCCATATACGCTTCTAGAATTTGAATTCCACAAATTGCCAACACTACTAAACCACGATATTTAGTTCTAGAAGCAAAAATAATAGTTCAGTAGGGCAAGTACTAACTTCAGAAGAGCTACCAGTGAATATTCACGACCTCAGTTATTTCAGCTTTGGGAGCTTTATCTAATAAACTGGCAAAATTGGAAAGTTAGAGGTATGCGTGAAGACAAAGCAGAAAATAGAAAGAACAAAACTGACCAAGCGTTAATTTTTGTCTGTTCTGTATAAAGACTAGTTAAGAGTGCAAAATATAACCATATCAATCTATTTCTCATTAAATAATTCAATCAACACTATTTGATTAATGGAGGTTTATTCTGGAATAAGTATGCCTGCATATGGAATTCACCTACCAGCACTGTACTGACAGTTTTGCTAGTAAGCTTCCCATACATACTAGCCTTAAGTGATAACTAAGGAAAGAATAGGGATGGAGCACAATAGTTACCCATACCTGCCACATTTTTGATCAGAGCTGTTTCTTATTGCTTTTCTGGAGTAAGTGAACACCACAGCACCGCTGGCAGATAGCACTTCCTCTACCATTTCCCCCCCCCTCCAAGAGAACAGGAATCTAATTTTGCTGAACTTTTTCTTTCAATGAACCTGTGTGCCTGCTGTACTCCATTTACTTTAGATAAAGAAGGTCAAAGAATCATACTTGCGTTAAAAAAAAAGTGAGCTTGTGGCAACTATTGGACTATGTAGGAACTCTTACGTTACCATCGTAGCCCAAGAAACCACATATGCATGCATCATTTTCATGCACGCAGCATAATCCTGCTCCCCAAGAAATTTTTATAAGAAGCTGTCCTGCGGTTTTAGGACCTACCCTATCCCTGAACTCAAGTCATTGAGCATCCTGAAGAAAAAAAAAAAAAAAAAAAAAACAGGATCTGGGACTACAACTCATTGCTCTATGGAGAAACCCTTTCAGAAGGCTGGATGGGTCTAATGCATTTGTATGTTACTCTGTTAAAAAGATACATTCCTACATTCTACAAGATCAGTAATTTCTGTCAGAAAGATTAAAGTCAGTTTTAAGCGACAAACAGCTGATGAGCAGAGATTTGTTCAACATATTTCTAGGGGAATCCCATATAACTTGTTATCAAGACTTCAGTTACTTGCAAGGAAATATACTAATAATTAACTGAAACTTGTGATTGGTGCCAAAACCATTGATCTGTCTACTAGAATAGACACATTACAGACAAAAGCAAGGAATTTATCACACTTGTGCAATGTCGGTTACATTTAGAAAACAGCGACTCCGTGGCAGAGAACACGCAAATTCGGTTCATGGTAGAGAGCTAGCTGTGTATATATTGCAGGCTATTAGTTAAGAGCAAGAATGTGATCGATAGTATGGTCAGAGACCACTACAGTTTGTAGTTTTTTGGTTTCCTTTTTGAAAAGCAAATTCTGAGGCTCTTTAAACCGAAGAGATCGTAACACGATTGTTTGATGTATCATAACACAAAGTATTGTCTGAGGTCAACACTCCCCACCCCCCCCAAAATTAGTTTGATTTATACAAAAGAATTCATTTATGAGGGAAGGGGAGAAGGCATCTACAGGTAGTAAGATTTGTTCCAGAAGAGAACTCAGACATAGCAGATAGTCAGAATGAAATATAGTGGCTGCAAGCCACAGTAAACGAATTCAACCTAGATGTGAGGAACAGTTTTAACCGCTGGTAATTATAACCACTGAAAGTAATAACCCATGGTTTATGGTAGACTGCTTGTAACCTGATGCATTCAAATGAAAAGCAATGCCTCACCTTAATATAGTGCACCTCACCTTAATACACAATGCCTCACCTTAATACAATTGTCTGCATACTACAAAAATCACAACACTCTCACCTACCAAACAAAAACAGTTAAAACATTTTTTTTGTTTATAATAAAAAAATGTGAGATTGTCTTCAGGTAGTAAATATCCTTTCCTTGCAGTTCTCTTAGTATTCTAAAGCCTGAATTCAGAAATTGACTAATTTGCTTCATTTTTTGCTTCATACAGGCTAGCAGGATAAGGCAATATATACGAAATCAGATGGAATAGGTGTATGGTGTGGATACCGTGCAGAAGCATTATTGCTCTACCAAGAAATAAGGAAAAGCTGATTATTTTTTGCAGTCTCCCAAAGTTTCCAAATCAAGCAGCAAGACATTCCATTACAAAGAATAAAAGGTGCTACTTCAAAAGAAAGATGCTTCTAGACACACAGTCTTTTACCAATGCCCGTTAAGTGCATTTTAAACTTCATGATTTTCTAGCTCAGAGACGTTTATAATTTTTCAGGATAGAAAGCATGTCATCTCAGATTCCCCATGTACGAAGCAATACCAGTTCAGGAAAGGAAAACAGTGTCTCCAGTCTGCAATTTTAAATTCTTACAGAGAAGAAAAGGAGCATATTCTCTGGCAACAACATGGTTAACAGGGCAAGACAAAATCCTGGAACAGAGCCAAATCAGAGACAGGGACATCTGTCTTCTAAGGAGGTTGGAATTATGGCATTAAAATTACAATAGCACATGACAACAATTAATCTCATGGCAAAATAGGATTAACAGGCTCCTTCAATGCTGGCTTTTTGAGTCCACACCTAGGGGAAAAAATATTTCTTGAAATAGCAGCTAAAATCCTAGAAAAGATCACTTCAGAGGAGTTCTGCTAAGTTCTTTCATCCAAGCTGGATGCAACAGAGTGCCAAAAGCAGTGCTGCCGCTCTGCAGACTGAAGGTTGGACAACAGTTCCGAGCAACACACAAGCACCTTGTGTACCAGTATGGGAAGATGACAACATTGCCCATTTCTCTTACACGTTAATGCCTCCGGTGGAGAAGTGAGATAGGATACATTTGCTGGCTGTAAGTAACGATGCTTTCCACTTTATGAACCTATCCTGGGAAGTTCTGAAAAAACAAGCTTCTCTAGAGGTATTCATGATCTCAGGCAGAGTAACAGTCCAAATGGCTCAGCCCAGCTGCTCATTCCTAGGAGGAAGGCACTGAAACATCTTAAGCCACTTACCTCCAACTGTTTAAGTACACCACCCAGGTAAAGAGGAATTGAGAGCTGCTGGTCAGAGGCTCCCTCCTCAAGCCCATGACAATACTAGGGATTCTTTAAAAGCAAAGGAAGAAATTCATAGCACAGTAGAGTGAAACAGACCAAGAAATCTGTCAGGAAGTTATTTACAGCTGTTGTCACATGTTCAGGATTATTTTCATACTTAATCCTCCTTCCCTTTTGCCTATCTTATGTCTTAGCAAGGTCCAGTTCGCATGGATTGGAAAAGCCTACTCTAAGCCACTGAAGGCAGGGACACTAAAGGAGAAACATACATAGCCACAGTAAGCTAATAATACACTAGCAATACATTAACAAAGCTTTTGTTACCAATCTCCAAGTATGGCTGGGATTCCAGCATCATTTGTACAAAGTCACCCAAAGCTTGTATTAACTTGTAATCGTTATATCTAGCTCCACCATTTCTGCTAAAACAAACATGAAATTCCCCAAGGGGTAGCAGACAAAAAAAGCGCATGTTAGAGCTACTCTTATTTGTGAGGCCACTGTCACTGTAAGTTGCTGTGCTTACAATGCACACAGCCACCAGGAGAACGCTGCCTTTGTCAAGTTAAAGAAGTGTCACTACAGCACTGCAAGAAAAACATGCAAGTCAAAGTTACTGTGTGTAGCCACTGTGAGGGACAACATGAACTAGTTACCAGAGCACTGTTTAAAGAAGCGTCAAGCCCGTCTTTGAGAACAGATAATTAACATAACTGTTCTGCAGCATATAGATCCTTCATAAACAGTTATCCAGTGATTGAAAGCTGCTCATTTTATGAAACGGAGAAAATGGTGTTGACTTTTTATTGCTGTTTTTCCACAGATATTGAGTGCAATCACATGCCCCTTCTTTCTTTTTAACTGGCCATCTCACTCAGAGCTGTTAAACACTTATTTAAATAAGAAACACAGCTCAACAAAAAAGTAGAGATAAGAGAATAAGGCCAGACAGTCAAGAAAAAAAGTGCTATTCTAGGCAAAAAATAGAAAGAATTAAAATAGGTTACACACTAAGAGATAGCAGTTGTCTGATGAGTAAAAAAAAAAAAAAGCCTTATATAAGGTGCTAAAAACAGTGCCTGCAACACTTGAAATGCCTGGGTTGTCAGAACAATAGAACTGGGTGTTCACCAAGGTCATGAAAGACGCTGCTGTCAGTATGCAGATGCTGACTCCTAACCGCCAATTCAGCTTTCCAGCAAGAGGTACCCAGCTCTCAGAACTTGAGCCAGTAGTGCACTGACCTCAGCCAAATTCTATGGAAGCAAGTCAGATTCTAGAGGATGCTGAAGTCTGGAGTGCAGGTAGGTGTTTTTATTTTGCGGAGGTGTCAGTCATGAACAGCAGCTGAAGATAAGAACTGGAAGTCTTAGCTGTATGCTCAAGTACTACAAGAGGTCACATAAGAACCATACCACAAATAGGGTCAGCAATTATAGAGAGGCAGTAACACCAAGGAATCGTTCAAATAGGGAAAGCCAGTATTTTGCTAAATTTCTTATCTGATAGATCTTGTTCAAAGGGGATGATTTTTTCCCCCCGTTCTTTAGGTGTATAGTTTCATGAATCCCTCATTATTAAAAGGGTAAACAATAAATTAAGAAGGCACAGCGTTATCTTCAAAAGCAGCAAAAGCATGCAAAGTGTTGTGCCTATCCATTCAAGTTTAGCTTAGATAAGCAAAATGATTACAGGGCTTGAACAACTGACTTAATCTTAGAAGTCCCAAATCCTTCAATTTAGAGAGGAAGGCCAAGAGCGTGAAATACATTCAAGGCTTACAAAAAAAAAAAAAAAAAAAAACAGTCATAGATCAGGTCATTACTCACCAAATCCTAAAATGCTAGATGATAGGAAACGCTCAGTGAAGCTAAATCAACTTAGAAAACAACTTCTTTTGATAGCAACCAGTACTTTCAGTAACTTGTTATATGGCTGTGAAGGCAGACAGTATTTGTATTCAGAAGGGATTAAACTTTTTTTTTAAACTAAACGGAGTTGCTGTGGACATGCCCTTTAACATCCCAAATCCAAGCATTATGCAGACTGAGGGAGTATGAGGAAAAAAGGACAATCAAAAGCAGCTACGCTCATATGCTCTCCCTGAAATACATCTTTTATTGTTATTTCTTGAGACAGAATATCAGGCTACATAGACCACTGATCTGATTCAGTATGGCATTTCCTTTGACCTTACTCATTTTTAATATGCTGAACAGAATTTTCAGTTCTTACCTTACTATTCAGTAGAGAAGATGAACAGAATCAGAGCATTTCTGAAAATTCATTTCTTTCATAGTAATGATACTTCACATGAGTGAATCCTATATGATTTTACTGAATCCTCAGAAGTTTCAAATGTATAATAAATACATACAGAAGTGTCAGTTGTAAAATGCAGGTTAAACGTTTATATGAGTTCTGGAGCAAGAGAAGCACTATTTACCCCTTCAATCAGTAGCCAGCATTTGGATAGGACAGCATGAAAACAAGAAACCAATGTTCATTTAACCTTTGCTTAGCTCAAATATAGGAATATGTTATCGGAGCTCTGGCCTCTTATTTTCCATCAGTCTGTGAGGGTATCACAGTAAGAACCATAATGCATACTTTATGAACAAAGCAACATTTTAAAATACGCAATGGTAAAACAAAAATTATTCCTCATAACTTCCTAACCTGGCCTAACAAAGAAGGTTCATTATGCGGGCTTCAAACAGGCAAGATGAAGCCCAATATTATTATCAAGGACAATCCTGAAGATGTATAATTTTCCAAAGAAGCTCACTTAGTATTGAAAGAAGTACGTTAAAGACTGTAAAAGCAGTATTTTTGAAATAAAGTCTTATGACTTCATAAGATTTGTACTACCTGTCTCTCATTCTACAGGCTGAATAAAGCTGGAAATAGTCATTAAATTTATTACGTATTTGGAAGAAATCATTTTAGAGAATGAAACAATTTATATTCTAAATGAAAATTTAGAAATAGTGGTAGTGATTTCAGCAGTCAGACAGTCTGTACAAACAGATTACTTCTACATAAGAACTAAGATATTGACTAAGAAGCTCTCAGCTTCCGACCTGAGATCCAGTACTCTGACATTTAAGTCCTAGAAAACTGGACAGCCTATCAGCAGTAAAGATTTACACGGAATACATAATGAGTAACAACTAGCATGGCATTACAGGACCTTACTTGTTAATAAAGCCAAAGAAAGCTTGTCAAGGCCTCAAACATCATATTGATATAATGCACCTTATGAAATATTAATTATACTATTTAAGCCTAGCTTGACTTTCAATTGTGTCATTAGTTGGTTATAACAAGTTTTCTGAAGATTACCACAGAATATAATCTGAGAGGAAAGATTACTGGTATAGCTATTCAACTATCTTAAATCACCAGTCTAGCTGAAAGCAGCTGCTACTATTTCTGAAAACAGTTTTTTTTTTTAATTCCTGCTCTCTACAGGAATGTAACTATTTTTTCCAAACAAACTCAAACAAGGATCAGAAAGTATGTTTATCTTGTTCTGAGAAGTAATTATTCTGAGCATTTTACATTGTCACATGTCAATTTCTATTGGAAAAGCATAGTCTCTCTGTTTTGCAAAGAACTTTTACCATCCAGACAGTGTACATGATCAAGTACTTACGGCAGCCAATGGCAACTGACAGCAGTACAAAAGTGCACATAGGGGTACCCTCACCATAAGGGCACACAAGTGGACAAAAATCACTTATCTATGTCTGCTGGCTCCTTCAAAGAACTACAAGCAGGACCTCCCTTTGCAGAACCAGTGGGTACTGTTTTCAGATTGACATTAATTCTGTCCTTTATTATAGTTTCTACTGATTTGCCCAATAGAATTAGCAGTTGGTTGACAGGCCTGCAGTTCCCTGGATCCCTCTTGGAACCGTCTTTATAGACTGGCATTGCATTTATCACCCCCTTGCTCTGGAGGAAAGAAAAAGTTTTAGGTGAGAGAATACACACTACTTTTATTAATCCAGACATTTCAACCCTTAGTTAAGAATTCTGCGGTGAACGTTATACTTAGTTACCTTGTTCAAGTCTATTTGTACCATAACCCCTGTAATAGTTTCTTCAAATGCAGACAGATCTTCTGCCATGTCTTGGCTTGTAAGTTTAATAAACAGTATTTTAATACACACACAGAAAAGACCCCAAAACATACATACTGCTTTGCAAGGAGGGAGATTTTCTATCCCCATATTAAGAGAGTCACAAGTAAGTTAAGAGACCTCTCAGTCAGTGAGAGATTTGAGAAGAGTCTAAGTACCTTCTTTCACAGCTATCCGTTAAGAGAACAGTTTTTCCAATGGGAAAATATATTCAAGAAGCTTTGAGAAGAGTGTAAAAGGAACAGTGAGTTATAAGAGAGCCTTATTAAAAAAGGTTTTGCAACAGCATCATTAGTGCTTATTACAGCAACTTTAACATACATTACATAAATTACAAACAGCATAACTAGAATCCAAGCTTTGACTGTTAATGACACTGTCAAAATGCTTTTACTTATTATTCTTCTCAGGAAGAGGAAACAGGCCTCCAAAAAGAGTGATTCAGAAAGCCATTTGATTAGTCTTACACACTCCTTCCAATGCATTTTATATATGTAAAAGTACATTCTAAAACCCCAAAGGAAGAGGTAGATAGTACATAACTCATGTAACACTATATTGTGCCATCTGAATAAGATACAGAAGACAGAAAAATTCTAACTTACTAGGTTAATACACTTTTACACAGCACATTTTTATTCACTCTATTCTCAGTAGTAATTAAGTTAAATTCCTTACATCCAACAGATCCTTAAGACTGTTTTTCCGCTTTAGTGTTTGCAGAATCCTGAGCAAAAAAATTCTCTAAATGAATATGACATTCTAAATCAAAATCAACTTTATTCTGTATTTTTTCAAATCCAGAAAGAAAAAAAAAAATGTAGAAGTTAATGGTGATAAACTAACAACTGACCTTTGACTTCTGAAGAAAACTGAGCCAGGTGCCGGGTTACAAAGAGTCGCAGTTGCTGATTCAGGTCACAGGAGAGAAGGTTAATATTCCAGGAACGAATTCCTGCCCAACAGAAAAAGAACAGTGAATTGTTGTTACATTTACTCCAGAAACAGAAGAGAAGACAGAAATTAACAAGACACATAAGAACCAATGATGGTCTTCCAAACATCCCTACCCATGGCAGGGGTGTTGAAACTAGATCATTAAGGTCCCTTCCAATCCAAGCTATTCTATGATTCTACGTTTAAGACTGAGAAAAAGTCTTCAGAATCAGAGGGACATAAGGTGTTTCCCTTCCATAAAACATCTATCCCTGAAGTATATGCAGTAAGCAACTCTTCATTCAACCTAGGCTCCAAATGAGTGAAACTAATAAAAAAAGTTCAAGGGATAGTAGCTAAATTACTGCCCAAGCAAGGCAATTACACTATGTTAGCTTTACATCTTCTGCATTATCCAGCACTGGTTGCATATAGAGACAGGCTACCGAATGTTTAAATTACTCAACAACTCAGACACACTGGTTTCTACACTCTTACAGCTTGAGCATCCTCCAAGTCACAAGAGCCTCCTCCCCCCAACTCCCTCTGCCTAATCGCTCCTTCAAAGCCCCTGATCCTACTCAAAGACCCTTTGAGTTTGCTCTTTAATCTACATAATCTTTGTAAGCTAATCGCCTTCATATCAGCAGGAAATAGTGTCTGCTCCCACAGCAAGTGGCACCATGCTGTGCTGGGAAGTCACCTTCAGACTTCAGCGTGAGCAGCTATACATTCTAGATGACACCAAACACTACAGATCAGATCTTCTTCACAAGCTAGTAAGGAACAACCTCTCCTGGATGGTGTGACACTACATTGTGGTACCGCGAACAGAAATGGAAAGTCACCATGAATCACTGCTCTGGCCTCTTATGCTCCTGGCTACAGAAGCACAGCTGTTGAAGAACAATACCACAGACTTCTAAGAGTTTATTGAAACAAGGATTTCAGTCCCAGTTTTTTTGGGGGCCTTGCTGACAGTTCTTCCACCATTTTCTGGAAACCTGTCCT
Source organism: Anser anser (assembly GCF_964211835.1). Lineage (NCBI taxonomy): Eukaryota > Metazoa > Chordata > Aves > Anseriformes > Anatidae > Anser > Anser anser. Next base: position 189,169 of record NC_139730.1, on the reverse strand, counting down.
CTCTTGTATAAAGAAAATAAAGTTTTATTGTTTGTGCATCCGGTATCTGCTTTCTTTCCAAGTGAAAGATGTTGACTTTACATGGAGATACCGTTCCCAGTTACCGCAGTTCTTGTTCTCCAGCACAGTAACTTGAAGTTACACAAGAGCTGCTGACTACTGGTGGAAAACAGTACCTTCTAGAATACAAGCTCCAGCTTTGTACACATAACCAAGACAGAGTTAGTAATCACTGCATCACAGTTCAGTAGTCTAGAGGCCTGTAAAATCCACAGAAACTCAAGAAAGTTTTGATCTTAATTTCTTTCTGGTGGCAGCTGACAGAGTAATGCAGCTTATCACCTGACAGTCTGCACAGCAGAGCATAAAAAAAGTAAACCCTCTGAACATCAAAAAAGCTTACTGCCACTTTCAGTGTCACAGAACATCTATTCCTTTCTCTTTAGCCATGGGATAGGAAAAAGTAAGAAGTGCAATAAGCGACAAGGAGCAAAAAGGTGAAAACAATATTTTCCTATGAAATACTGTTGGAAAGCATGATGGATTAAACCAATGTCAAATATAAGTGCCTCTTAATGCAGTGCTGATGAGCATTCCGACCCAAACAGGAGCAAGGTGGCACTCTGCAGGGCATATCCTGCTGACTGTAGCTGCTGTGTCAGAGTCCTGGTGTCCTGCTGCAGAGATAGATGACATTTGAGGCTCTGCTACTTCCTCTAAGACACAGAGGGAAGAGATACTCTTTCAGATTAAGGAAAGGGAAAAGTGAAATTCTCATTTCACTCATTATCTTACTTGTCACAATTTATTCAATGTTTTCTTCCCCTCCAGGTAAGGAATCTCACTCCCCTTGCCACAGTTTCAATTTATCCCATGGCACCACGGTCAGAACATTGTCTTTGCTGATTAGCTTCCTGTTTCCAGATACAGGAGTGCAGACTACACCATAACAAGGTTTACAGATGCCCGTGCTCTTTGCATGTACACAGCTTGGGTAAGGTGCCATGGAACTCAGTTTCCCATCTCTATCCTAATGCCCTTCCAAACTTTTTTATTTCTTGCCAACCTAACTGGCTCGTAAGATTTGGCATTTCCTTCTAATATCATAGAATGTCTTTCAGATGTTGTTTTATAACTGGACAAGAGTCACACAGCAACAGAGAAATCAGACCAGTATTTGTTAGACAGCATTTTAGAATAGGTGTTGTTCAAGTTTTCCACAGATACACAATGCCACTGCATAAGAAGCACCAAGTGTGGGAACAAGCAGGTTCCCAGTGTCCTATATTCATTATTCCACTCTCCTGAACCAAGAATAAAATGGAAAGTACACTTTCTGGTTCAGCCAGAGTAAGAGATTTATGCATTTACTCTTCAAGAATCTCTTCCTGGTAGGTTTTTGTGCAGGCAGGGCCCCAGAGCCAACAGAAAGACAAAATATGAACTGTTTTATCCTTAAAAAAAATAGATGTATAATATGTAACATTTTAGACAAGTTTGGCTTACCAACTTTATTTGCTAGTTTTGTTAATTTGATTTTCACTGGATCTATAAGCCCCTTCTTAGGCTTACAAAGTTGCAGAAAAATGCTTTTTTGAAGGGCAGAAGCATTTTGTTATTTATACTGCTTTGTTTCCCGAGGAAATCAAATCCTCTGCTTAGCAGCCTGTTCTACCCTTACACAAGCCTCATGTGAAACCTCTTCAGCAAGCTACCCTTAAGAAATGGGATACATCATTTTTGTACTATTTCCATGCTTCCAGAACTCCCTAACCAAGGGTATAGCTGTCTCCACCTTTATAACGTGCTGTCTGTTGATAGATCTCAAGACACACACACACAGTCATTTTAATGATTCTTGTTATTTATATCCATTTTCAACTTGCAAATCTCAATCTATTTCAAGAAGAGGCCATTCCCTCAATTTCCACAGTGGAGAAAACTCCTCTATGACTTGCTGGAGGTCATGCACCCCATCAATGACAAAGGGAAGCCTGTAATCCAGGTTCCTAGCTCCTTCACCAGTTCACTTTCTACTGAGCAAGGCATTCACTTCTGCTGGTAGAGATGTACCAATACTCCTGCTTAAATAGTTCTTATGCCAAAAGATGGCTGCACTTGACAGCATTTCATTAGGTTTCTGGTCAGACACAATTAACTGTAGAATTTGTATGTGCTATGACACAATCCGTATTGCAAAATTTGCATTTATTTTTTCTGGAATCCCCAGGGTATTGACATATCAATCCATTAGTTTACAGTCCAATCAGCCACTATTTCAAAGATTCATTCAAAAATGGGATAGAGATGCAAGTTGGCACACCATTTCAGTGAAGTCCCAAGCAAATAAAACCATCCTGATGTGCAGAGAGTGAGAGCAGCCCTTCAAAGTCTCTCAGAGGCTAAGTGGTCAAAATCCAATCTATCCCTGCTGAACAGAGTCATCCCTTGGAAAATGGAACGAAACACTATCAGTAGTTGGTAAGTGGCCTGCCAAAGATGCTGAAGTGGCAAAACTGGGCAAGGCATGACGTTTTTATACCCCCTTCTTAAATCACACCGTCTATCTGTTCCTTAGTACTGTTGATGGTCAAAAGGCACACACCCACTGAAGTATCTCCCAATAGCACAGTTTGGCCAATATTTACAGCAGTTACCACTGGCATTTTTAAGACAATGCACCCTGGAAATGAGGGGAGCACATACAAACTTCCAAGCCTATGAGGTAACCCTCATTTCTCAATGATGTACTAAACCGCATACTGAAACAGGACCCCGCCCCCCCCCCCCCCCCCCCCCCCCCCGCAAGGTCCTCATGTAGCTGAGGATCCAGCCTCTCTTTTTCTTCGGAACGATCAGAAGCTGCCGCAAAGCAAGAACCACCGCCCCACCCCACTGCCTGGCCCCCGTCCCTTGAAACAGTTCCACAGCCAATTACACAGAGAACGACCCTTTGCCAAGGGCGCCGGGCACCACCGCAGCACGGACAGGTAACGGAGCAGCCAGACGTCACGGCACCGCGCCATGCCGGGGCGGTTATCCGCCGGGCTGTGCCCACCCGCAGCCCCTCCGGCCCTCAGGCTTCCGTCGGCAGCGGTCCCCTCGCACTGCAGAAGTCACTCGGGCAAGACAAAGCCTCCGGCAGGCGGAGCTTCGGGTGAGAGGGAAGCAAGACCTGGTCTACTGATCCTCTGCTGAGGTGGAAATTCGGGGACAGCAGAACCACGGAACGCCTTCAAACTTTGGGCGTTTACGAACAGCGCTAAATGCATTTCGCTAGCGCAAGTAGAGGAATTCGAAGAGGGGAAAAAAAAGGGCAAAGAAACACCCCAGCTGTTCACGGCCCGAACGCCTGAGGCACGCCAGCCTGCACGAGCAGAGCCCCGGCCGCCTCCCGCCCGCAGATGACGCCCGGCCCCGCCGCCGAGGCCCCCCCGGCCGCCCCCGGCCCGCTCCGTGCCCCCGGGCGGCCCCCGCCCCCTTCAGCGCCGCCTCGGCCGACACCTGCCCCCCCCCCCGCCGCCGCCCAGCACCGCCGGGCCGGGGCCGCCGTCCCCCCGGGCCGAGGACGAAGCTCTGCGGCTCGGCGGCGACGCCGCACGGCGGGGCCGACAGCGCCGGCTCCGCCTGGGGCCGGGCGTCCGCCTCCCGGCGGCGCGGCGGCAGGGCCGGCACCCCGCGCGGCCCCTCAGGCGGCGGCGCCCGGCCGGCCCCGCTCCTCACCGCGCTCCAGGGCGCCGCGCAGCGCCCCGCGCTCCGGCTCCGTCCCGACCTCGCCGATCACCACCAGCAGCGCGTGCCTCCGCGCCTCCCGGCAGCGCGGCCCGCCCGGCGGCCAGGGCGCTGCCGTCTCCATGGCGACCGGCCCGGCCGTCGTCTCCATGGCAACCCGGCGGCCGCTGCTGCAGCGCGCCGTGACTGGCGCACGGCTCTTAAAGCGCCCCGAGCTCCTCCCCGATTGGCCCAGCCGGCACGCGCTGCTGCGCTACTGCGGCGAACGCGGGCGCGGCCCCCGGGGGCGCGGCCTCTGAGGCCGCAGCCGGGCCCGGAGGCGCCGCGCTCCCCCGCGGGCAGGGGCCACGCGCCTCGTCCCGGGGCCCGCTCGGGGCCTGCTGCAGGTGCCTTGCCGGCTCGGGGGGCTCCTGCCGGCCTGCCCGAACCCGCGCTGCCCGCAGGCGCGAAGCGCGGCGCCGTCGCTACCTGGCCAGCGGCTGCCGTGAGCTGTCCCGGGCCGGAGGGCGGCGGGGCTCCCGGTCCCCGGCCAGGCGCAGCAGCGCGCCGTCGTGCAGCTGCCGAGCTCAGGAGTCGAACCGTGAGCCGAACTCACGCTCTTTACAAGAATAATCCTTGTTGATCTGACGGGAGAGAGTTGCTTAAATACAGAAATCCGCAGAGGTTTTTAAATGCCCTATATTGGGTTATTGCAATATCCACAATGAAATCATGGAAGCCAGCAATGCTAAAAGATGCCCAGGCTTGCCATCATTTACTTTTCCTTCTTCTCTGTCCCTTGGTAGTAAACAGAACAGTGAGATCTTCGTCATCTCCTGGTGATTCTTTTCCCTATTCAACTGCAGACAAGTGTACTGATCTCCAGTGGTACATGATGAGCTTTCCTAGATTCCAGAAACGTGGTATACAAGAAAAATCTCTCTGAACTTTACCCTCAGGTGTAAAACAGCAGTAGTGAGCAGTCACCTGCTGTGTAGACAGGACTTCTTAACATGCAGAGTGACCAGAGAGGGCCTTAGTTCAGGACACAGGTCCACAACTCTAGCAATCTGTTCTAGCTAGCCACATCTTCAAAGCACTTCAGTGCAGTATCTGGAACAACCAAGCAAACACAGAGTATGAGGCTTCGGTGTGCCAAACAAGGGAGAAGCACCGGAAAGTAGTAAATTCCATGTCTTTTCTGACAAAGGAATGGAGAGACATCTTGTGCTGATGCAGCTGAGTCAAAAAGCATCCCAGCTACTTTAAAACAAGATTGAAGTCAGAAATAATCTGCAGTGTTTCCTAAAGCAGCGTCAGGTTCTGCCCCCTGCAGTCTGCAAGATTTCCACAGAGATGAGCTACAGTTTAAGAGGCTTGTTGATAAACCGGTGTCTTGTCCTGCTTTGTTCCCTTGTGACTTGCCAAGCATGCCGAGGGGACACAGCTGAAACCTCAGAAGGTTCAGACAGATGGCATTTTGGCAAGCATATATGAATCTGAAAATCCGTACTGTCATAAGCCTCTGTGAGAAGCTAATTGGGAAAACAGCCAACCACAGAAAAGGGGAAAAATCCAGAATAGTTATTTCTGCAGACTACTGGAGATGTTACTAGCTTACACAGTTTCTCAGTTTGAGATCTTTACTCAAAAGGAGATCTTCACTCTCAACAGCTGAATTAGGGGATGCTGCAATAGGTTGTTTTTGCACTACATTGTGGCAACGTGGCTGGCTATGATATTTAATAAATAAATCTCACAAACAGAGAATTAGTGCATCAGAACAGTTTAACTTACTTTTGTGTGTTGGACCTGGCATAACAGCATTAATTTAATTTGCCTCAAGGGATTGCATGGAAGCAGGTAAATACGTGAGTAAAGAGAGAAACCTGCAAATAAACATCAGCGTACAATAAATTCTATCTTGAAAGTAGGACTGTAGATCACGGAGGGCAAATATGAAGATGCAAGATTTTCAGAGATTTTTACACCAGCTGGTAGATATGCCTTCTGTTTTCAGGTGATTCAGTCTTAACATTTGCTGCTTATTTTTGACATGGTAGCTTTGCAGAGCTGCAGCTTTCCACTGCAGTGCAGAGAGACTCGTCCAGCTGGCTTTCTGCCAAGGGAGAAAGAAACAGGAGACATGCAAACTGTAGTGAAAGCTTAAAAAGAATGTCCAAGCATGGTCCTGTACCATAGTGACTAGAACCTCTTGGGAGGACAGTTTACAGTTAAGAGAGGTGTTTTCATAGCGTGATCAATTTGTGTTCTTTAGCAAATGATAGAATCATGTCATTTCTGTTGTTTTCTGATGTGAATCAGATCTCTCTGTGGTCACAACAGAAATGGAGTAGCTGTGCAGCTGTACTGGTGTTACATTTCATCAGCCCTAGTGTGTGTGCACTGCATCAGGTAGTGAAAGGAGGGATTTCTAGCCTAAGAGTTCCCTCCTTTTCCCTGTAAATCCACATTTTAGATGCATCCAATAGATCTTTAGAGCAATTAATGTGCAAATTTCTGCTTTCAAGCACCACGGCAGTAATAGGCACCCCTGTGAAGCATCACAAGCTGACTGGGGCTGAGTGCAGATGTCACAGGTCCTGACAAGCATCAGGTGCTGACAGAATGAGAGGTGGCAAAAGCAGACAGAAGGAGTATCTCTGAACAGAAGGAGCTGACGAATCACAGGTAAATGACCATTATAAAAATGGATTTAAAAAACAAGCTCAAAAGAGCATAAATAGGATCTTCATAATATCAAAGGAAGAACAATCTACTTAATTTCATTATCTTAGTCTTTTAGCCTGGAATGATGACTTTCTCTATTCCCTAGCTAAAAATGACCATATGAATAAAATTACTTCTGGGAGTCAGAGATCTATGGCAGTATCTGAATAAGGCTACTGCCTTTAACCAAGGTAAAATATAATATAAGTTTGGCTGTGACCTTTCTGAGTAGCAGAGAACAATAGGTGACTTCCTAAAGGGACTTTGCTCTTTGTAAAGGCCCTGATCTCACCTGCAGGAACCACAACTGTCCTTGGAGCAGAAGAGCCCGGCACTCATAATGCTTCCTTGTAGAGACGGAACTGTTTTGCCATTTATACTGACACTTCCAGGGTGTATTGTAAGATACAGAAAGAAAAACAGACAGCTAAGCCCTTCAGTTTGACCAAACCATTTCTTAAAATTATTTATTTATTTATTTATCTTGCTTCTCTTCAGCCCTGTGGATGATTTACTGGAGCAGTCCTGCTTTTCTTCCAACTTCTGTTGTATAGAAGGCTTTGCAAGATATTGAATGTCTCCTGCGAAATTTGGAATGACTGCAGCTCTGATCAAGACAGGGATCTACCTACCTATAAAATTATCACTGTGTATTCATTGTGTCATTTTGGATGATGCAGAGCTTTTGAATTAAAGTAGATGTTTATCAGACCAAGGAAGGTACTAATTTGCACTGATGCAGCAATTCCTCCTTGAAGCCAAGGTGATTTTTAATGCATTAAATATAAAATATGAAGTGGCCAGAATTCTTACCTCTTTGTTTAATCATTCCTCATAATTAAAAACAATTAAAATAATGTACTTGAAACAGTCAGGCAAAGCACAAGCATAAAAAATGTGCAGAAATGGAGTATTACTAAGATTTTTGAAGACTCTGTGGTACATGTTGCCAGCAACCTCACTGAACAGTGCAAAGAAACTATGATACTACGCTTTCCACCATATCTGTGCATATGTCTTTCACAATTTCCCTTGCTTGGTAAAGCCAGGTTGTGATACTAAAATTTCTCCAGAAGAAGGAGCAGTGAAACTATGTGATCCTGGCTTGTAGGTAAACAGTTAAACTTCAGTATTACATGGTGCATTTTATGTTACTGAACGTTAGGCATATTTAAGCCTAACGTAAGTGATATGTAAGCCAGTAAGTAACACACATGCCCAAGAAGGAAGCTTATTGGCTGTGGTATTGCTAGCTATGTATGGCATACATGATTAAGTACCCACCCTTTTTGTTTGTTTGTTCGTTCTTTGGTTACATTCACATGATGAGCACATCTTCGGGGTCAGTCTTTTCACAACTTAAGAATATACATATATTGGATTAACGCTGAGACCCTTTGCCTGAAGGTCATAGTAAAGCAAGAAACTGCATTGTTGAATACCAATGCTTGATACTTGTCCCATTGTGTATCTTTCAGTGCTCTACCACTTCTAGAGTACACAGCCTCTGAACAGTGGTGAAGTGATCAAATCTTCTGTTTGCATTGAAATTCAATATTAATGAAAGACGAAATAAGCCAACTTTAAATAAAGAAATATCTGACTAAAATTAAGTTTGACAAAGAAGCGCAATAAGAAATAAGGTTTAAGAACACAGTAACTACAAAAAATGCTGTTTCATTTACCCTCTGGAACTGATTTAGAGATTGTCCTGCAAAGTGGGTATTGCTGTGACATAAGGAGCGGTCCTCAGGCGTGCTGCCTAAGGAGTTTGTGATACCACAAGTACATCAAGGGAAGCAGAGTCCTCCACTTTCATGTCTCAGAAGGTAACACAAGAAAAGTAATTGTTTACATGTATTTATCTTACAGCACAAGTCAGAGTAATGTGTCTAAGTCTTGCAGTCATGTATCTGTCTGTACACAATTGTTTAAAATTATCTTAGTTTTACTTTAAAGTTTGATAGAAACATAGTGTCACTTGGCCATATATTACTCTTGAGTCGGGCCAGTGGAGGTTTAGGAAGCGTTTTCTCAGGATCGAGAATTTATCTTTCTCAACAAAAAAGCACATCAATGTCAGCAGGGCACCCTCTAGGGGCCATCGTGTAATTTTTGTATGCTGTTCTGAAAATGATTTAATGTTAAAAAACAAATGCCAAGTTAATCATTCTTAATTATTAATTAAGCTTTGGCATGGTCCTGGAGGAGGTGACAAGGACAGTGCAGCAGGGAGCTGGTATGAGGCTAAAGGTGAGACAGTTGAGAGGGGATTGTCACTCCTGGCTGCCACCACAAGCAACTCCCTTTGGGTACTGGGATGACTGGGTTTAATGAAAGCATGGGGCTGGGATGAGTATGGATTGTGTCCACTGTCCATGGCTGGATGGCGTGTGGCTTTCTGGGATGACAGCGGCCAAAATGGTGTATGCATTTATCTCTTTCCTTCTCCCACATTCCCGTGTAAATTTATCAGAAAACCCATGACCTTGTTTTCAGCTATGGCCTCCTAGAATGACTAAGGTATTTTAGCTCAGGAAATAAACAGTAGAGTTCCAGGCTCTGGTAGGGATAAAATGTGCAATGTGTGATGTCATACACCGTTTTCTGATTCTATGTTCTGAAGAGGGACTCCGCATCTAAAATTCCATCAACTCTCCAAAAACTCCTCTCCCACACCCATACCTAAATGCCTCCATTTTTCTTTGTCAGTTTGTGCCACTTTGTCAGCACTACGGCGCTGGTGAGATGCCAGTACAGGCCAAGACTGTAAAAGCTCACTGAATCTCCACACTGTGGAGATGGCATCACGGCCTTTGGTCACAGGCCAGGGCAATGACCAAGGATGCTGCTGTGCCTCAGCATGTCCTCCAGAGCCCTGGAGGAAAGCACCAAGTTTCTGGCTCTGTCACCTCAGTAAGTCATGAAATATGCGGTCTGGCTCTTCTTTCGCCATCTGGCAGATAATAAAGATACAGAGCAGAGTGCTGTGCTGGGGGTTGCCAGCCCTGGGGTCACAGCGCTGATGAGGGAAGGTGGACACAGTCTGTTTTGTGTCTGTAGCGCTTTGGAGGTCTTGTGCTGGGTGACAAGCCTCCCCTCCCGCTCCAGTGGCCTGTGTTTGCGGTAGAGGTGGCAGGGATGCCGGCCTGCGGCAGGACCCACACGCTACAAGCTGCCCGGACCGCGCCAGCTCCTGCCAACCCAGGCCTGGCGTTTGGCCCTAGCCTCCGGGTACGTCCCCCGGCTCCCTGCTGCCCGCCGCGGCTCGGGCTGCGGCCAGGCCGCTCGGAGGCGTTGGGCTGGGCCCCGCTTCCCCCGGCCTCGGGGCCGGCCCGCCGGGCCCCGCCGCCCGCCTGAGCGCTCCGGCCGCCCCAGGCTCTAGCCCCAAAGCCTCGGAGCGGACGGCGGGCGGGGCCCGGCCACTCACCGCCCGCTTGATGTCAGCGGGGCGGGTCCAGCCGGCGGCGGGGATGTGGCTTGAGCTCCTCAGCCCCAGACCGAAGCGCCGACGGCGGCCCCGCTCGCGGGCTCCCGGCTGCGACCAGGTAAAGGCGGCCGGGGCTGGGGCGGCGCCGCGGCCTCCCCCTTCCGTCGTCCCCTTTCGCTCGCGGCCGCTTTGTCCTTTGTGCTCCGGCCGGGGCAGCTCCGTCCCTGCGGGCGTGAGAAGCGCGCGGAAGTCGCGGGGCAGCCGCGCGGCGGCGCTTTCGGGGCGCCGCTGGGCCCGGCCCCCCCCCGGCCGGCCTCGCCGCTGCGGCTCGGGGCGCTGCGCAGGTCTCGTCCGGGGAGCTCCGACGGCGGGTCGGGGGGCGCGCTGGGGCCTGGCCGGTGGGGCGGCGCGGGGCGGGGACGGGGCCGGGTCGCGGCGTGGGCGCGATGCGCTCTGCTCGGGGGCGGGTCCGGGGCGGCTGCCCGGCTGCGGAGGTGCGGAGATCCGTCTTCTGGCCGGGAGGAGGGCTTTCGCGCTCGTTGCAAGCAGCGAAGTTTGGGACGTGCAAGTGGAGATGGCAGTGACTGCTCTGCCTCTGCACTTGCCCCAGGTCAGCTGTAAGCGCAAGTGAGAACGAGTGCTTCCAGTTAGCTCCAGGCATCTTCCATGTTAAACAGCGCGTCAGCCCTTAGTGACCTCTGGGTCTGTAGCATACCAGGCGTTCTTAGTTGCCACTGGACTCACAGGCCCTGAGTATGCTGTATACTATGCAGTGTTTACTCCCAGGTTAGTAGAGCAAAGGATAATTTGTACAGAAATCGGCCAGGTAGGTTTTTTTTGATGTTTTTCCCTTGTGAACAATAACAACTGTGATAATACAGTACGAAACTTAAACTTAGATTTTCAAAGGCAGGTAACACCCTTAGTCCTTTAGTAAGCCTAGGTATCTTATTAGGCGCCTTAGTTTATGTATCTAACTCTCACTTGAAATCAGGATCTGGTATTCCGTGTTCTCCATCTGAATACTATCCTCATCTGAGGATAGGACCTGAGGCTGCTCTGAGACACAGAGAAATAGATTCAAAGTGAAAGAAATTATGAGTACTAGGAGACCTGGTTCTCATTTGTTCATCCCAATTAGTAGACTACGTTAGAAAGGAATGCTCAGAATAAAATAAACTATAGCTTCAACTGTCCATTGCAAATTCTCTAAGATACAAGAAATTCAGAGAAAATACTCCGAGTATGAAAAATCAGCCTTCGTAACTTCATTCATCAAAAGCCTTGTGTTGGATGTGCTTTGTTTGAAGGGAAAATAAGCAAAGATTAATCTTACTCTTTTATCTTCTTTCTCAGGTGAAGGTGGACACACCCTCTTCATAATTTATGATAAGACTCAGAAAAAAAGGCAGTCTGCAAACTGAGGGGGGAATATTTAGATCAAAGGTATGTACATTGTAAAGAAAGCAGGTTGCTTTTCTTCAGAGCTTAAAAAAAGATGGAAAAAAGATTACAGATTTAATGCAAAATATGTGCAGTCAACTTTAAAATTCATACTCACATTTGGCATTTACTAATTTGACTACCAGGACTGAGCTCTCACATGTATTCCACCCTGTTTTATGCAAATGGTTAGAACTGCAGAAAAATGAGGCTGAAAGGGAATCCCGGAGATGAGCGAGTCCAACTTCCTGTTTTAGACCAAGATCAACTATACCTGTTTGTTACTACGTTTAAAAAAAGTCTTAAATGTTAGAGACTGCATAATCTTCACAGTGTCATTAGCCTTTTTAAACATTTTTACTTCTTTCTCTTTCAAATTTTGTTTAATTTAAACCTACTTGCAGTTGTTGTAAACCTGTTTGCAGTTCTCCTCTAAACCGTGAATATGAAAAATAAATTATTTGCAATCAACTTTTTTATGTTTGAAGACTGTTAGGAAAACCTATTCATCTGCAATCTTCACGCTAGACGTAATGCTTAGCTTAGACCTTACCAGTGCAGAGAACAAGAATTATTTCACACATCTAACATATGCATACTATATAGAAGTATGATGCATGACGTTTGCACCTTTTTCTTTAGCAGCAGCTTGCCACTGACTCATTAGTTTGTCAAGCGCTACCATCCCCTATGACCTTACTGTCGATTCTTTCCTTTTGTTGACTGCTGTTCTTATCTGCATCATACTTTGTCCATTTTCTGGACCATTATTTAGTTTTTCTTCTACTTCTCAGAGTCCCTCTCAGTTCCACATTGCTTGTGAATTTAATAAGTGTAGTTGCTATTTTATAACCAAGTTAAATAAAGAAAACATTGAACAGAATAGAATCATAGCACAGCTTGGGTTGGAAGGGACCATGAAGATCAAACAGTTCCAACCCCCCTGCCATGGGCAGGGATGCCACCCGTCTAGATCAGGTTGTCCAGGGCCTCATCCAACCTGGTCTTGAACACCTCCAGATATGGGGCATCCGCAGCTTCTCTGGGCAACCTGTAAAGTTCTGCCAATATAAGCAGCATTGTGTTAGACCCCAGCTGTGTTTCTAACTGTCTTGTATCTTGTGTTCCATCTGCAACTCCATCAGGCTATGCTTATACCATCCTTATACACAAGACCATACTGTGTTTAATAGATATAAATAGATATATCCTTATGACACGCTTTAACAAGACTGCATATCTTGAGCACTCTTTTGACACTGTTAGCGCTGTTAAGCAGTCAGTTCGGCTATCAGCCATACCATCCATAATGCCCAAGTCAGTCACTGCTTTAGCAAAGCCTTTATGTGAGCAAGGTATGTACAGATCAGTGCCTATCTCGGTCTACTTGTGATGTAGCACTGCGGGGAAGGAATTCGCAAGTAGCCTGACGCTGTTTGACACGTCCCTGAACTAGAGATAATGAGGAAGTAAGCGGTAGAAACAAAAACTTGAGCAAGGTCGAGATAAATAACTTGGCTGCAGTGTTAAAGATGAGCTTTGCGCAGTGGCCAATTGCTGGCTGGCTTGAGGCGTGTGCCTGAGGGTCTCTGACCAATTCTATGACAGATTCGGGTGCATGAACAGCATCTGGGGCTACGGGGAAACTATATGTAGTGGAGGAAAATTGCAATAAACGCCTCCTGTTCAAGAGCCATTGGGAGTCTGTGTCTTTCATCCCTTCAGACGGTAACCCCGATGTGATCGGGAAGAGAGCAACGCTGAGAGAAGCATCCGGAGGGACCCCAGCCAAACGACTCAAACTGACGGCGGGACTGTGGCTTTAGTCCCGGGACATCACCTCGAAAAGCAGGTGAGCAGCTGGGGCATTAACTATGGGAGCTAATCTATCGGCCGAGGAGGAGAGGATAGTTAAGTTATTGACTCAACTCCTGGTAAAAAGAGGAGTGAAATATGACCCGTATAAAATGAAACTATCGCTAAAGTTCCTACAAAGGATGGGGCCCCGGCAACAGCTTCAGCGGCGTTTGATGTAAAAACTTGGGAAAACGTGGGAACAACTAACTATATGGGACGCTGCCTCGCGGGGAGATACAACAGCTGCTGAATGACGGCCTGGCGCTTAGTAACTGAGACGTTGAGATCATGGTAAGCGGAAAAAAGGGTACAGACAGCGGCTGCTCAGGCTACGCAGGCGGGTAAAATAAAAACCGGTGACTGCGTACCACCAGAGAAAGTAAACCTGACAGACTTGGGAACAGAGGCGGAGACGATATCTCCGTGGCCGTCAGCACCACCAGTGCCGCTGCCCACAAAGCCAGTGGTGCCACCTGCAGGGGGTCCCTTTGACCCCCGAGATCGTTGGAAGCAACTTCAGAGAGAAGCAATAAAGGACGGGGGGGGCACAGGGCTCAATTTTCCAGTCCAAGGTCGGGATCATGGGCAAAATGACTGGAACCCCTTTCAGTGGGACCTTATTAAAGAACTGTGTAAGACGGTGACCACTTACGGGTTATCGGCCTTGTATACGCAGTCCCTGCTGGAGAATGTCATGACAGGACAGCTTTTAACCCCCTTTGACATATGACAAATGGTGGCGATGATATTAACTCCGACAGAAAAATTATTATGGGAACAGAAATGGAGAGATTTGTGTGAACATGCAGCGCTCCAAAATTTAGAAAGGCAGCCGGGGGATCCGCTTTTCGGAGCCAGTATACCTCAACTGATGGGTACAGACCCGATGGCGGATCCATGCCTTCAGGCATGTCTAGATCCAGACATCCTCCGGCTGACTGTGACCCTAGCCCTCCAGGCAACGTTAAGAATTCCAGAGACTGGGAAGCCCACGCTGTCCTTTACAAAGGTCCAGCAAGGGGTGTCTGAACCATACATGCAGTGTATTGATCGGCTTCACGATGCATTAGATAAGGAGATTGACAATCGGGAAGCAAAAGACGCCTTGCTACAAAAGCTAGCGGTGGAAAACACAAATACCGACTGTAAAAAGGTGCTACAGCCTCTGCCCATGAATACAACACTAGTTCAGATGACAGAGGTGTGTAACCAAGTGGGTTCTATCGACCATCATACCGAATCGCTGGCATCCGCTTTTGCAGCAGCACTAACCATCAGTCAGGACCCCAAGGGTCAGAAAAAATGCTGTCGGTGTGGGGACCCGGGCCACCTAGTCTTCGCATGCCCTGGGCGTGGGCAAGGGGGCAACTCGCCGGCAGTTCCGCCCGCTCTGTGTCCCAGATGTGGGACAGGACGCCACGGGGCGAGCCAATGCCGCTCTCAGTGCAACGCGGACGGGCAGCCCCTGCCGCCGCGGCGGGGAAACGGGCGGAGGAGCGCGGGGCGGGGCCGCGCGGCGGCACCAGCACCCCCGGCCCCCGGTCAAAGGAGGAACCTCCCATGAGGGAGGGCTCCAAAAGCGATGCTAACGCAGGGTCCTGCGCCACCTGCAGCCCCGCTGCCACGGTTACCGCCGTGGACGCCCCCTCAGCCAGAACCAGAGGGAGTGCCGGAGTGGATGTCTGCACAGTAACGGACACCACCGTGCGGGGTGCTCACGTTCATAAAATTCCACTGAACGGCAGAGGACCAATTGGGAATGGCTGTAGTGCATTGCTGCTAGGACGATCAAGTATAACTTTGACCGGATTGTTTGTTTTGCCGGGGATAATTGATGCCGATTATAATGGACAAATCCAAGCTACGGCTTGGACACTGTCTCCACCATTGTCAATACCAAAGGGAAGTAGAATTGCTCGATTGATTTTTTTCCGAGCAGTAGTACCAAAGGCTGTGGACGCTATCAGGGGAGCAGCAGGATTCGGGTCAACAGGATTCCCCAAGGCGTTTTGGGCCACCAACATAGCCCAGCATCGGCCAATGCTTACTGTTACGTTGGCATAACTCTGAGCACCCACGCTCCTGTCAATGCAAGATGCTGGTGGACACTGGAGTGGACATTACCGTCATTGCTATTAAAGACTGGCCCTCTGCTTGGCCCATGACAACTCCCACAGGCAGATTGGTTAGAGTGGGAGGAATGTCAAGCACCTTTCAGAGTGCCACGATGCTTACTATAAAAACCCAGGAAGGTACTACGTGCACAGTATGCCCTTACATTACTAATATCCCCATCAGCCTGATGGGGCAAGATGTGATGGGACAATATAAGTTCACCATCTCCTCCCCTGAAAATTTTCAGTAGCGGCCATTGATGAGCGACTGACGCTCCATCTCGCATAGAAAAGGGAATCACCGGTATGGGTGGATCAATGGCCGCTCACAAGAGATAAGGTCACGGCGCTGCAGGAGTTGGTTCAAGAACAACTCCAACAAGGACATATTGTCCGTGTCTTTCATCCCTTCATAGCACATCTATGTTTGGACCCTCATTCTAACTTACTTACATTTTGACGTGGAATCAATGTCAAAGTGTAAGTTTTATATTTATGTTACTGAAATTTCATCACAGGTATGCATCCCTTTTTTGCTTATGATCACCCCATACAGATATTGCTAAAAGTCTTACTATAGTCAAGTTGCTGTTCTTCCACTTTTCTTCTGTCTGTAAGGCCTGTTGTTCTGACATGAAAATAAATCAGGTATTATATGCTTTGTCTTTACAGATCTATGTTGGTTGCTAACTCATCTCCTTGTTACCTTCTAGGTACAAACAGGTAATTTGTTTGATATGTTATCAAAGTTTTCAGAGATCTTAAAGGAATTTTGAGAGACTGGTACATTTGACACGTATAGTCTTCAGATACCCCATTATCCTCCAGGAGTTGCAAAAGGTAACTGCTAAGACAACATGTTTTAGAATGAAAACTCAACAGATTTTAAAGTATCTGGCTTAGATAAGCACTCTTTAATAAGTTTCATCCTGGCTTCAGGGGTGAAGTCTTGGCCATTGTGATTGTTTTTTAACTGAGCTAGCTCCTGTTCTCTGATAATCATTTTAGAGAAGAGCAGTACATGCTTCAGCCTTCATGACGTTGATCACCCAGCAGCATCCCCTCAGAAAATGGCAGACGAACGGTTCTTTTGGTTGTTGTTTTCCTGCTAATATGCCCATAAAATAATTTTCTTCTTGCTCTTGGACTGTTTCTATCTTTGGGCCTTTGCTTTTTTAATTCTTGTCCCTATATGCTTCTGTCATTCTTGTACACTGATCTTTAACGAAAGCCAGAATGATTTCCTCCATGTTTTCATGTCATACCTGAGTCAAATCAGTTTCCCATGGCGTGCAGGGTTATCCTTTCTTTGTATTAAGATAGTTTGCACTTGTGCCTTTAGTAAAGACTCTCTTTGTAACTTCTTTTGTGGCATAAGATCTTACCTCCTGCCAGTTACCGTTTTATTGATGTCTGTTTCACAAGATCCATTCTTTGTTTTTCTGCCCTTTTTTTCTTTCCAGAGATAAATTCTGTCCACTCACATGTACTTCTGTTGTTACAACACAATTCCTTTAACTTTCCCTCCCTGTTAGTGTTAACTGTATCTACTGTAAAAGCACCTTCAGATGAAGGTCTGGATTTTGAAGAAGGACTCGGCTTAGGTAGACATTTCAAATGCTCTAATGAAGAACACGTATTCTCTAGGAAAAGCTAATAAAAAAAGAGCTGCTGGCATGATAGAACTGGAAAAGATGATGTGAGGAAAGATACAGTTGTATAATATTCTGTCTATAAGAAAAGGAGCTTATTCATATACACTGAAGTGGAACACAGCAGCAAGCTTAGAAACATTAGTAAGTCCAGCTGGGATCAGTAGTGGAATACCACAAACTTTCCTCAAAGATGAGGGCTCATGCTAAATACCTATTCTTTAGAAGGCAGCTTGACTTTCTACTTCACCAAAACATTGTGGAATTTTACGATTTTAATTTTGAGAGTAAGCACAAAGGAAGACCATCTGAAATGCTTTCAGTCTGATGGAGGCAGAATTCTGCATGAAAGAAATCGAACAGACTGCAAGAGCCCATTCTAAAATTTCTGAGCCACTTAGGGATCGTAGACTGCTAACTGTCCTTTGAGGAACCTGGTATCCTTTTTGGGTCCGTGGGATAAAGCATTTTGTGAAGATGAACTCTGGCTTCTCCAGATGGGTAGCAAAAGCCTATCAACAACTTCAGCTTTCAAAAGGATTTAGTAGTCAGAGGCCTCATGGTGTGCTTCAGCATCAGGGCAAACTTCACGCTATCCAAAGTAGTACATATTTTGGAAGCTAGTGTATCAGAAAAAGCTTTATTAACACAATTTAATGTGTGCTAAAGGAGCATCTTCTGGGAGGTGAACACCCAGCCACTAAAGCATCCTTCCTCTGTGAGAACTGTAAATATTTATAGCTCGTTTAACATTCTTAACGTGAGTGTCCAAACTCGGATCTCACATTACATGTAAAAGTTGTTAACATGAACTCTTTATTTTCAGGGTTTTATCATGTGCAACTTCACGTCTGTAATTCTGAATACTAAGAGTTTTTTCCAGGCCAGGTATTATTTTTCAGTCATCTTTGTTCTTGGTTCTACAAAAGATTTTTAAATATATAGAATTCTCATCTATAAAATATGGAGAGATGCAGGAGTGAAAAAGAAGAGTTGCAAAAGAGGATTTGAATTAGTCTGCTCGAACTAATTTTTAGCAAAAAGTTTAGATCTAATGCTGAAAGACAACCACGTGGTCTTAATTTGTGCCCAAGCTTCTCCAGTAACTGCCACCTCTTGCTATTAATGCAGGAAAATGAATCATATTTCACTTTCCTACGGTGCCTAAAATTTTACATAGAAAATCATGGTTGTCTGGGATGCGCGGTGTTCCCGTCTGCGCCAGAACCGGAGGAGCTCCGGGCTTTCACGTGCCAGTAACGACAAAGGGTGCTCGGCGGGGGGGCTCCGGCGGGCCTGCTCTCCCGCCTTCGCCCTTTCCCTCTCCCCGGTTCTCACGGAGAGGCCGCGTGCGCGGCTCCTCTCGCTGAAGGGAGCGGGGGCCGGGGCACCTCCACATACGCTGCCGCTGCCGCTCCCGCCCGCGGCGGGGTCCCTGCGCGGCGCGGCCCCGCCCACTCCGCGGCGCCTGAGCCGCCGTCTCCCCGGTAACGGCGCCTCCCTCGGAACGGCGGCGCGGGGCGGGCCGGGCCGGTCGCGCGCCGCCAATCCGCGCGCTACAAGATGGCGGCTGCGGGAAGCGTGGCGCGCGGCGGTGGGCGGGCGCCGTAGGGCCGCGGCGGCTGGGCTCCGCCGCGCGCTGCAGCTCCCACGACGACCCGCATGGATCCCGGCGGCAGCCAGCCGGACTCCGGCCTCTCGCAGCAAGGCACGCCCTGCCTGATCGTGGCGGACTCGCAGCCCGAGAGCGTGGGCCCGGAGGAGGACGCGGAGCAGGCCTGCCTCGGCGTGCTCGCCCGCCGGCTGCCGGTCCGAAGGAGCCCGAGCCCCGTGCTGGTGAGCGCCCGGCGCGGCCCGGCCCGGCCCGGCCCGGCTCGGCTCGTCCCATCCCGTCGCGACCCGGCCCTGACGCGACGCGTGCCCCTGTCTTGCAGGAGATCGTCTGCGGCCCTGCCGGCAGCCGGGCACCCGCGGGCGGCGGGGCGGACAGGGAGCGACCCGCAGGTGAGAGCGGGGCGCGGGGCCGCGCTGGCGGCGCCGTGCTTGCGGAGCCGATGGAGAGCCCTGCCCGCCCGGACGCTGCCGGCCCGCGCAGCCGCGTCGCTGAGGAGGTGCCGTCGCCCGGCGGGGAGAGCAGGTGGGCGCCGGGCCGGGCCGGGCGAGGCGAGGCGCGGCGCGCCGGCTGCCGGCCGCCCCCTCGTGGGGCTCTCGCCCGATGAAATGGCGGCCGCGCGCCGTGAGCGGCCTGCGGCACGGGCGGCGGCAGCGGGGTCCGCGGGGGCTCCGGCGCTGCAGCCGCGCGGGGCCTGGCCCCGTGCCAGGCTGCGCGTCTCGGCGGGCTTGGGAGCAGCCGGGCTCGTTGCCACCGTGAAGCAGCTCCTTGGGGCACCAGCGGGCTGTCAGAAGGCAGCCCGCAGGAACCCCCGAAGTGAGCGAGTCTTTCTGTTGCAGTGCCCTTGTAAAGACTGGAGAAAGAGCTGGAAGCGATGTTGAGGACTGTCCTACCTCGCCATGCGTAGAAGGTAACTTCTCTGTTTCAGGTCTCTGGGTGGTGAATCTGATCAGTCTTCTGTGTAGCATTCAGTTCTGTTTCCTCACTTGTCCCACTGGGGTAGTCATGCCTGCAATTGGTCAGAATCTGGCATCTTTTTCCAGAAGCTGGTCTGTATGCTTCGGAGCTTGAAAATCTGTGAGGACTTAATATCATTGTTACCAAGGGTCTTGGAGACAAGGGGTGGCTTAGAATATGCATGGTGACCACTAGGAGATGGAGCCTTTTTATGTCAGAGGAAATAACTGGCATAATGGTTGTCATCACAGGACTTTCAGGGACAGAATCTGTATTATCAGGATTGTTTTCTGGTATCCAAATATACAGTAGTACACAATGGCATTATATAAGACCTTGCTAGTTAACACTGGTTTTGGATGTAATGGTCGCTGTCCCTGTACTATTACTATAGTTTTAATTGGTACAGCTGAATTGAGAGTCTGTTAGTTTATTTGGGGCTTTGGCAATATCTTAGCATATCTTTTGCCATGGCAAAGATGGCTTTTTTTTTTTTCTTTTGTACATATACTACTTATGGATGTTTGATGTTAGATACAGGCATGTCACAGCTGCATTTTGGAGCCCTAGAGCTCTCACAGAGCCAGGACTTTGAGAGTGACTTTGTGCCCAATGAAGAAGATGCTAGGCATCAGTTTCACTCTGGAGCTGCTATCCCATCTTCTTCCAGACCTGCAAAGAGTGATTCTAAAGATGGTATGTGAAAATGATCTTAGATGTCTTTTTGTTGCTCTGTTGTTTCTTTCTTTTTTCTTTTTAAACTAGTAGATGTTACGTTTCTCTGAATACCATATTGGTAGTGTGCAACGATGAGTTCACAGTTCATAGTTGAATAGAATTTTGTCTTGTCTTTACTTTGGGCTAGTTTATTTGTTTTCTTGTTGCTTCACAAATGTTGTCATTGATTCTGGAACCTATCTTTCCAAATTTATTTCTAGAACATTCAGACAATCTCATACTGACTTCCATGCCTGGCAGAAACCTCATTCCATCCTTTTCTTTGTTCTATTGATAGTTCAATACTAAAGCTTTTTCATATAAAATTTGTCTTTATATATACATGCATAACTTACAGAGCTACACATGCTTCTCTCTTTGTATTAATCCAGTTGAACTCTGAGTGACAAATGTTCATTCGTTGTTTTCTTTACGTTGCTAGAACTGAATGTGCATAACAGGGAAATTGTCTCCAGCATAGAAACGCATGCTGCTTTGGAGAGCCAGCCAGAGGAGTTTGAAAGGTAAAACAGTCCCTGTTCTTTGTATTTCTCTTGCTGAAATTCTAGAAGTTGGTTTGTGTGTGTTTTTTGACTTCTGAATTTTTTCACATTTTCTGACTGTGGTATATAGAAGTGCATAGCTTTCGTCTATTCCAGTAAATTTACTTTACAGTTTTGCAGTTGATAAGTTGAGTTTCTCGGGTCAGTGACTGTGTCTTGCTTTCCCAGAACTCTGCAGGAAGCAGAAGAGGATACCACGAAAAAAATGCCTGTCTCTGATCCACTTAATACTGAGAAATCCGTTGGTATTTGTCATGAGGAGTTGGATATCTTGTCAACTCAGGAAGAGATGTTTCCTGAGAATAATGTAACAGGTAACAATAGACAAATAGAGCAAGAATGTCCATCCCAGAGGTCATCATAATAATTCCTGCTTGATATTTTTAGTTGTTTAGTGTTTAGGGTATGGAGTGCTGTGAGTACTTTTCACATAATTTCAAATAAAATTGCGAGCACTTTGGAAATGAAAGGCCACAACTTCTTTCACTGGACTATGGAGCAGTGTCTAAATGTCACTTCTTGATAGAACAGTGACAGTTGGTTGTTAAATATGTTTCCTTTCGTTTCTTGTCTCCCTTGAAGAACAAAAGTAATAATAATAAAAAGATCTTCTGAAACTGGTAATAATGATGCTCATGCCTTGTAGTGGCACACAATCTAAAGTGTGGATAAATACTGTAGGCAAATTTTGTAGGCTTTCTTGTGTTGGGTAACTTGGGCAAAACATAGAAAAGACCTTCAGGGTCATCAAGTCCGATCATCAACCTGACCTGTTGAGTCCCATCACTAGACCATGTCCCTTAGTGTCATGTCCACATGTCTCTTAAGTACCTCCAGGGACGGGAACTCCACCGCTTCCCTGGGCAGCCCATTCCAAAGCTTGACCGCTCTTTATGAAGAAATTCTTCCTAATACCCAATCTAAACCTCCCCGGTGCGACCTGAGGCCATTTCCTCATGTCTGATCACTTGTTCCCTGATAGAAGAGACTGACGCACACTTCACTACAGTCCCCTTTCAGTTAGTTGTAGAGGGTGATGTGGTCTCTGCTCAGCCTCCTTTTCTCCAGACTAAACAACACTAGTTCCTTCAGTTGCTCCTCATAAGCATTGTTTTCTCTAGTCCCTTCACCAGCTTTGTTGCTGTTCCCTGCACATGCTCTAGCAACTCAATATCCTTCTTGTAGTTTCCACCTTACTCCTGAGCATCATTGAGCATCATTGGTGTTCCTGTTTGGGATAGGACAGCACCCTGCAACCAAAATGTTACCGTGATTTCAGTCAATCTTACTTGCCACCTAGGTTAGTGTTCCTTTCCTGAAAGAGAAGAGATTATGAAATAGCATCATGAGAGAGGTCATCACTGTATGTCATGGTAGGAGGATGTCTAGGTCTGGTTTTGGGATCCATAATTAAAAGGTTAGTGAAGAAGCAGTAGGGTTCTTAACAATCCTGATTGTTATAGGTCTAGAAAATAGTTTTGACAGGGAAGTTTGTCACAGCCTACAAAGCACGTGCTAAATTAAGTCTCACTTAATGGTTTTTGTTTAGCTTTAATTTGCGTACAACTGTGATTATACTAGTGTGTTTTCGTGTGTGAGCTCCCTGTACCCAGAAGGTTCAGTAACTGCTTACTGAAATTGAATCTGTGGTCAGTGTGATGTCTTTGAAGCAGTGGGGGTAATTTTGGAGCCATTGGGGATTTTTCTTTTATAATTACCAAGTAATAAGATATGTATATTCTGGTCTGAAAAAAGTCTATTCTGTAGTTATAAACTACCTTTATCATCTGAACTGTATGGTGTTCACATTTCACATGCTGAACTTCCGCATGCTGTCCTCCACCTTTGTGTGAAAAAGGTAGACAAGGATAGGCTGTGACTTTACAGTAAGGTGTACATCATTCCTCAAAATTTTCTGATCAACTTGTTTAATGGCCAGATTTCTAATCTTACTTCCTTTTGTTCAAAATTGCTGCAGGGAATGGCTGTCCCGTAACCAGGGTGGAAGAGGGAAGTTCTCTGGCATGCACCCCTGCCCGCAGTCTGCACCTCCTGCAGCTCTCTGGACAGGGATCTCTTGTACAGCAGAGTCATTCCACGTAAGCAAAAAAAGCCCCCCAAAAAAACCAAAACTATGTTGCAATAGCTTCTGTACCATTTCCACCATTCTTTCTTTTATTCAAAGACTGCTGATGCTGTTTACCTTAATTTGTACAACAAAAGCAAGTTAAGTTAGTTTGGGCTCCATGTCACCTGTTTGTACCTTGCAATTTGGAGCTGGCACATAGTTAGAGTTCTCAAGTTTCCGTTCGCCTGATTTGAACAGGTATTACAGATTATAATGTGTAGTTTTATAGTTAAAAATTATAGTGTCAGTTATAGTATAGAAAATTTTATTGTTAATAAGCAGATCTTACAGAGAAGATGAATTTGAGAGGGCATTATGTGCAAAAGGAATGAGCTCTGTGTTATTTAAAGGTCACCGTAGTTCTGGTCTAGTGAATGATAGTGCATTTTTGTTGTTAGAACTCGGAGATCTTTTCTTTCGATTTTGAATGTGTGTGTGGCATAAGGAAATTGTGTGGAAGTACTTAGGAGAGTGTGTAGTCTAGGAGAGAGTTCACATCTTGCTACTGGGGTGTCCTTGATCATGTTCACTGAATAAAGGGATATGTACAGCTGAATAGGGAATGAAGTTGCGGCTTCTAGCTTGAAAAGAAGCTCTAACGCTTGAAAAGAGCTCTTTGCTTAACTGTTTCGCCTCAACAAGATTCTTACTGGGGTTATCAACTCTATTCCAGCACCAGCTATCTGTTGGTAATTCTTTCTTTGACTTACCCTGTTGCGATGACTTTTCTTTTTTCTTTTTCTAATGATACTGGATATTACGTACTTTCTCCTGCCTATGACTTTTTGCCCTGCTCTGCTGTCTCACAGTTGGTGCTGGCTCTTTCTCTGTTGTCTACTTCCTCTTCTTGCATGTGCATGGTCTTAGGTGGAAGTTGTCAAAGCAGAAAGCAGTTCAGCTTGTGTTCTGGCAAGGTCTCTTTGACCTTTGAACCTAAATTGCTGACTCTTCTTCTGAGGACACTGGCCAGAATTCTCTGCTTCATGTTGAGTGTGGC
Organism: Anser anser; assembly: GCF_964211835.1. Taxonomy (NCBI): domain Eukaryota; kingdom Metazoa; phylum Chordata; class Aves; order Anseriformes; family Anatidae; genus Anser; species Anser anser. The sequence goes on along the minus strand of NC_139730.1, from coordinate 165,258 downwards.
GTTCCCACACTTCCCCCCCCCCCCCCCCCCCCAGCCCACCAACAATGAAGCCTGAAGATTCTTCCTTTCTCTCTACTCCCCCCGCCCCCCCGGTGGATCCTCACTTTCCAATTTCCCTGTCACAAACATTATCAGTGTGTGTTTGTCTTTCCTATCTTAAAACCATGCCCTTGACACTTGTACTTTCTCAGCTACTGCACTATTGATCTCTAAGTTGACTGAATACACTGTAGCAATTATCTGTAATTATCTCTTTCATACTGTACAATGTGGAGAGCAAGGAGGTGCTCTCAAAATAAACGTGTTAGATGACCAGGCCATGGCTGATACGTTAGCTAATGCTGTTGCAGGCAGTGACAGAGTCTAGTCTCCTCAATTTCCCATTAAGTGTGTGTTGTTAGGTGACTTTCTAATCATCATTTCCTAGCCAGAGCTCAAATAAATGCTTTGTCTTCCTCAATTATAGCATAGAATCATAGAATATCCTGAGTTGAAAGGGACCCACAAAGATCATTGAGTCCAACTTCTGGTTCCACTTGGGGTTTGATTTTTGGATGGTCCTATGTCTGAGATTGTTGTCCAAATGCCTCTTGAACTCTGGCAGGCTCGGTGCTGTGACCACCTCCCTGTGGAGCCTGTTCCAGTGCCTGACCAACCTCTTAGTGGTGAGGTTCCTCTCTTTCTAAGTAGCCTTTTCCTGATATCCAACCTGAACCTCTCCTGGTGCAGCTTCAGAGAACAGACTAGCACCTGCCTGCCCTTCTGTATCCCTTTGTGAGGAAGTTGTAGGCTGCAATGAGGTTGCCCCTCAGTATCTTCTTCTCTAAGCTGAGCAAACCAAGTGATCTCAGCTGCTCCTCATGTCTTCCCCTCAAGACCCACCACCATTTTTGTTGCCCTCCTTTGGGCACTGTCTAATAGTTTTATGACCTCCTTATGTTGTGGCACCCAACCTTGCACACAGTACTTGAGGCTGCACCAGAGCAGAGCGAGACAGTCAGTTCCCTCGACCAGCTAGCAATGCTGGGCTTGTTGGCCTTTTTGGCTGCCAGGACACGCCATTGACTCATACTCAACTTACCATCAACCAAAACCCCCAGATCTCTTTCCCTGAGGCTGCTCTCCAGCCTCTTGTCTTCCAGTCAGTATGTATATACAGGGTTGGCCCGTCCCAGGTGCAGAATCCAGCACTTGCTCTTGTTGAACTTCATGTGGTTAGTGATTGTCTAGGCCTCTAATTTGTCAAGATCTCTGCAAGGCCTCTCTGCCCTCAAGGGAGTCAATAGCTCCTCCCAATTTAATATCATCTGCAAATGTACTTAGTATACCTTTGAGTCTTGCATCCAGATCATTTATAAAAATATTAAAGAAAACTGGCCCCAAAATAAAGCCCTGGAGAATCCCACTAGTGACTGGCTACCAGCCTGATTTAACTCCATTTACTATAACCATTTGAACTTGACCAGTCAGCCGATTTTTTCACCCATCGTATTATGCATTTATCTAGCTGTGTGCTTGACTTTTTTGTCCAGAAGGATACTGTGAGAAACAATATCGTAAGCTTTGCTGAAATCCAAAAGGATTACATCAAGTGCCTTCCCTTGGCCAATGAGGTGGGTAATGTTGTCATAAAAGGAAATTAAATTAATTAAGCAGGACTTTGCCCTTGTGAATCCATGTTGGCTGTGACCAGTAGCTGCATTGTCCTTCGTGTTGTTTTTCAATAACTCCCAGAATATTTTTTCCATATGTTTACCAGGCCCTGAAGTGAGACTAACAGACCTGTGATTACCAGGGTCTTCTTTCTTGCCCTTCTTAAATGGACCACCCTTCTTAAAACTGGGACAGGATTTGCCAGCTTCCAGTCAACAGGGATATCAACTAACGATGCTTGTGTGGTCAACGACCATTTCTCAGGTCTTTATATATTTACATATATAAAGCACCTATCACCATATTGATAAACACTCTTTGGATCCACTCTGATGGCAAGGGTAAGGACAGGAGTTGGCCTGTTAATACCTCAGCACTTCTGTTTTCAAACAATTAAAAAAAAAAAAAAGGCACAAGACTTTGCTAGAGAACACCTGACACGCTCTTGTGAGAAGACTCCTAATGTGACAAGCCGGATCTACAATTGAGGAGAAGTTAATCAATTTTCTAGTGATATATGTTCTTTTTCCATGTTACCTTTTATTTTTCTGCAGTGGCTCTTCAGGCCTAGTTGTTCCATCTCCTGTTGCCTTTGGATCCAATGCTCTCGTCCCTAGCAGTCCTACTGAACAGGAGCAAGCAAAAGGTAAAGTCTTCCGCATACTCACCTGTGGTTGTTTCTGTACTCTGTGGTTTAGTCTGAGCCTTTAGCCTTTTCAAAACTTGTTTAAATTACACTTAAAGTGTAAAGTGGGATTGAGAATGCTGAAAGAGGTACATGCAGGGAGATCTGTATTTGTGATTCAGATTCCAATATGCTGTCGGTATTTTCTGCATAGCTATCATGATAAAATTTCCTTCACGTGAAAGGTGAGGAAAACTTCATATGGAAAAGAGTGCTTCTTGCCATTGTCCTCCTTTCTTAGGGGCAAGCCATTCTTTTGCTACAGGTAGGTATGTCTTAAATATATGCTGTTAGGGCAGTAGGAAAGAGAACTGGATCATAAAAGTCACCTTACCTTAAATGAAATGGCTAATACAATATTTTAAAAAGCTTTTATGTGTTACATGTGTGTATTCTGGAAGGTCATACCAAAAGACAGCTTGTTCTGTATGATACCTTGGTTCTTGCACATCTTATCTAAGTACCCCTTCGCTGTCAGGGTTAACATATCCATAGACTTCTAGTATAAATCACCATTCCTTTCTGCGAGATTGCCATCTCATTCGCTGCACAAAATCTGAAGTACCTTTAGAGTAGATGTTTAGTTAGTGGGGTATGAATTTGGTTGCATTGTAATAGAAATAGCAAAAGAAAAAAACAAAAACCTGTCCTCAGAGAATAATTTGTATAAATTTTAGATACCTTTTTCTAATTGTAGAAATTCTAGACCTTTGGTAGCAAAATAGTTACATGAACTCTCCCCAACCCTTCACCCTGTTCATTTAAAGATACAGATAATTTTGTTATTTTTACTTATTTATTATTTTTAACCGCCCCACTCCCCCCCCCCCCCCCCCCCCCCCCCCCGAGATTTCAGGTTCACCTGTTAAAGTACGATAGAGTTGCATAAACCACTGCAGATAAAAGTCTCTTATGGAATGTTGGAAAGTAGGTACAACATAGGGATCTGCTAGTAATTTATTTTCTGCTCTTTCAATCCAGATGAACAGATGGATATCTCTATCCCATCACAAGCAAGAGAGCTGATACAGGAGGAGCAGAGGGGAGAGGCGCTGATGCAGGAGCAGCAGAGGGAAGAGGCGCTAGTGGAGATAGCTATCCCATGTATCCCACCAGGACCTTCTGTCCTTCCACAGGCTTCAACTCCAGTGTCCCAGAGTGCCCCAGCCTTCTTTCCTGGATCTTTACCTATACCATCACAACCAGAGTTCTCTCATGTGAGGGTTCATGTAAATATCTTTTCTGACTTTTCCGTGGGGGTATTGCAGAAAATGCATTTTTGAGCCAACCTCTGTGATTCTGTGTGGGCCTTCCCTACTAAACTGATTGTCATGAGCTTCTCTGTTCCTACCAGTCACAGTTATATGTTGATGATATTTCTCTATATGTGTGGCAGTTTATCCTGCAGAGAAAATACAAAACAGCTTAAGAGGGCATAGTGAGTTACTGAATGTAGATTTGTTGTCTTCTATTTTACACTAAAAACTTTCCTTGTGCTTTTTTTCTTTCTTCTTCTTTCTCATGCTGAACCAGACATTCTGCATCTCAAACTGTGTCAGAAACTAGACTTCTACAAAGATAGACTTATCGTTATTTGTCATGGAGAAGGCTTGAACAAGGCTTGAACTCGCGTAGTGCAAATTTCTTTTAAGTTGCTTATTTTTACCATCTGTTGTTTGCTTTTTGATTCTGGAAGTTAATATTGTTCAAAGGGATTTAACAGACACTTGGTGGCTTTATAGCTCAATATAGCAAATTTAATTAAATTAAGGCAGAAAATACAGGTTGAACTAGAGACTTCAGTAGTTGAGGCAGAGTTTTTCCTTACTGAAAGTGGTCTTCATGCTAATATAAGTATTATAGAGAATCTTTCCAGAACCCTTGTTTGTTTGAGAATAGCTACTGATTTGCCATACTTGCCCTGTACTTCATGATTTGGTAGTAGGAAAGGTGAGCCAAGGATCATGTCTGACTGGCAGAGGTACTGAAAAGTAATGAATGATGATAATTTCTTGTAGCAAGTGTGGCAGTTAGCACTCATTTAAATGGATAAAAAAAAAAAAACAACAAAACTTTGTTTTAATCCATAGGTTTGTGCTGAGCTTGCTCTGCTCTGTAATCTAGCATCATCTTCTAGAAATAATAAACAGCCCAATTTGGGATAACCTGATGTTCAGTATGCCACTTTTTTTATTTTAGGATATTTTTGTTCCAACTCAGAGCCCAGAGAAGAGACATGAAGGAGAAGAAAAAACTGCTGCTTTAACCTGTTCGTGCTTACCAGGAGACCTCTCTGGAACCACAGATGTTTTGTCAAAGGTGCCTACAGGGGACTCTGTGCCACAGGCTTCTGAGTCCTGTAATCTGATCCTTTCTGTAAGTGAATGTAGCCAGTCTACAAAAGCGGAAGTCAGTTCAGGCTCTCTGAAAACTAGCCAAGATAGTGAAACCTCACAGGTACAGAAGGTTCCTGAATGCAAGGCCTCAGACTTGAGCCTTTGTTCTGTGGAGAATGACAACACAAAACTGAGACTGGATGCAGGCCATCAAGCCCTCTCTGAGAACTGTGAAAAAGCAAAAAAAGAGGGTATAAAGACTGCAGGAAAGCCTGTAATGCAGTTAGTTAGTGCAGGTGAAGCAGGAAATGAGTCATTAGCCCCCACAGCTCATCAGGATCATGGGTGTATTTCTGGAAGTCAAGCTGCTGAAGATCAGTCTGGTCAGCCTGAGATTTTGTCCTGTACTCAGGGCAGAGAAGCACAGTCTGAGGGTTATCCATTGGAAGAGACTTCTGAACCTGAGGCAGTTCCTGAGACTCAATGTGAAGAACAAGAAGAGCTGCAAGTAGAAGAGAAGCAAATAAACGAAGATGAGTCTCTTGTTAACATAACCCTTTCTCAGAGGTTTATTCTTGAAAGGGAAGTACAGAGTCATGAAGACATGGAAGTGGATTTTGCTGGTGGCTCTTGTAAAAATAGCAAAAAATTGTCTGATCAGACTGAAGAATTAGGAAAGGTTGGACCAGAATGCTGTGTAAAAGAAACTTTACAAAGTTGTACTTTTGGCATTGGAGAGGCAAAGAACATGGATAAACTGTCCTCTAAAGCTGCTTCAGAAAACATGCCAAAGCTCAGTAAAGTTTTATCTAAGCCTTCTGTAGGGGAGTTAATGGAACAGCACAACAATTTGTTCCCTAAATTAAAGACTGACGTTTCATCAGAAGTGGCATTGTGTGTGAAAAGCCACCCAGATGGTTCAGAATTAGACCAGGCAATGAAAATGGAGAATCAAACACCACTGCAGGAGAAAGGGGTTGACATGCTTGTGGCTCAGCAGGAGAATTGTATACCGAAGAGTACAGAGGATACTGCTATGACAAGGAATCTGGAGCAAGACGAGAAGATGCAGCCACAGGAGAGGGTAGCTGCTAAGTCTCCCAGTCCTTCCAATGGTAAGTGAATTTAGGTTAGTAGTTCGTAGGTGTGTATACTTTGAATAATGTCAAGGAGGCTGTGTACAGTCCTCAGTGTTCTCAGGAAGCGCTGATTCTGAATGGATGTTGAACAGCCTATCTTCAGAGCAGCAGTGCAAGTTATTGTCACGTGTGTAAGGTACCATTTCCTTTTTCACGGTTGCAGCACTGCTGCAGGCAAAAGGAATAAAAAGTAATTCATGCTCCTAACACCCACTTGCTGTTTTATGGTAGAAACTCTGAGCAACATTGAAAACTTGGAGCGTTCTGACCTTGGCAATGCTTATGGATTTCTGTAACACCTTTTTTTTTTTTTCTCTGAAGCAACAATAGTAGTGTCCTTGAAAGGAAACGGGTCTGTGGTAGTCTATACTTCCCTTTTAGGTGTCCTTACTGTTTTGTTTGTTTGTTTATTTGTTTATTTTCTCCTTTCATTCTCAGAGGAGGATTTTCTTTGTGGAGGTGTACAGAGCAGCTTTAAGCTAGACATTAATATAGCAAATTTATCTTGAGTAATTTTAAGTTGAATGCTTTTTATTTTCACATAAGGTGCTCTTCAGTGGGCATTGTCATGAAGCAAAGTCAAAATTGAGAGAAGTCTAACGTATTTTTCATGTATCCTTTTGTATCCCCCTCTCCCCCCCCTTCCCCTTTCTTTTTAATCTGGGACAAGATTTTTTGAAGTGAGCTAGAATAAGGAATGGTTCTGTCTGAAGCTTAACCAACGACAGATTGAAAAGTGTTTTGTTTTGGTTTTTTTTTAACCTTTAAATTGTTTTGCCATGCAGCTATGCATAACTGCTGGTCAAGGATGGGAAATAAGTGTCTGGAAACAATGAAAGGGAGCAACCCCAACAATGCTGCCTTAAAGTGTTTGTCTGAATAGAGACATGAACTCTTTATAATGTTACTGTGGTTTCATTTCAGTGTTGAAACCACTTTAACTTGCTGTTGTGTAGTTAAGGAATCTGGAACGCTGTACCTGAGTTTTGTGGAGATTTTGCCTCTTAGTTGGCTCTGTTTTAAAATAGTTCTGTACTCCTCAAATGAGAAAATAATAGAAGACAGTGTTTTATTTGGTATTAAATCATACGCGTTTTTGTGATGTAACTTTTCATTATAAACTGCAGGATCAGAGAAGAAGGAGAGAGAGTTTTCCCCATCTTGTGATGGCAGTAGGTAACTTCCTGTCTCCTGAAGTTGGTGACTGTGAAAGCTGAGTGTCTGGAAACATTAGTTCTCAATAGGCGATTGTTGTCTTTACATCTGAGCAGACCAGTATGTTAGTTTATGTTTACTTAAGTCTTTACACTGATTTAGGTAGTTTATGCTCTGAATTATCTAAGTCATTCGATTATAGTACAGTAGATTAATATAATTGCGGAGTGCTGTTTAAATTAAATGAGATGTTCAGCAGGGAAGATATTTATGAACCACCTGGTAGATTCAGATTGACCAGTCTGTGATCTTGTTTTATGGAACCTAAACAGCTGTGGACTAGATTTGAATCGCTCCTAGCGCTTGAAGGTTGTGGTATTGTAGTATAGTCCTATAGTCTGTTCTTCAGAGCTTTGTTCAATGTTTTCTTGTTTTTATTTTGAGAAATTAGTGTAAGATATACTGCTCAAACATATTTCCTAATGTTCAGTCTTACTTTTCCCTTTAGGGACTCAGAGTTGATAACTGGTCTGAGCAATTTTCTATTCTTTGTCACTGAGAGATCTGTGCTTTGTCAGTGAGGGATATCTCACGTCCTCTGCCAACTTACGGTTTGTTTGTTTGTTTGTTTTTTATCAAGACCCGTATATTTCTTCAAAACTTCTGATCAGTCTCACTAGTCCAATATTTTTTGCTATTTTCTGAACTACTTGTTTACTTTTTCTACTTACGAACTGATCCTGCCATTTATGACAGCTTTGGCTGTTTCTTCCTGATAGCTTTTTGAGTGCATTCTTATATGCTTCCCTCCCCTTTTCTTCAGTTCTTGTGACCTTGAACCGTGCTGACTTCTGGAACATGTGATCCTGTTTGGAAAGGTCAAAATGGCAGATTTCAGAAAGGAACAAGATGAAGAGCTTTCTTCTTTATGTCTGAGCAGACGTAGGTGAGATGACTTTGAAGTGCTAGATGGAGATTTGGATGAAAAGGGTTTGAGTGTAATACTTGTGTGTTTTTAATACCAATTTTTCTGACAAGTTTAGGAAATACCCCCCCAAAAACTGTTTAATAGTATGGAACTATCTGACAACAAAAACTTGAGATACTCACAAATAGGATGAAGGTATCTTGCGTTGTAAGTTACAAATGACAGGTAAATATTCGTATCTGTAAAAGTTAGATTACAGTGGGGTAGAGAAGAGAGATTTGAATGCTTATGTATGTCACCGGTTTTGGAGAGATTTCCAGCAAAGGATTGCATTTTTCAAGCTGGACTTTACTATTAATATCTGTTGACCTATTTTAAAGCAAAATGAAGCTCAAATTACTTTCAAGCAGCATGGAGCCTTGTGGCCATAGCTTTTTAATATCACTGACATGTGAGAAACACTTCTACAGTGATTGCTTTATTATGAGCTAAGTATATGTTTAGTCATATAAAAATTCCCTTGCTTTAGGGGTTCTGATCTCTTTGCTTAGATTTAAGAACTCCACTTTCTCAATAATGAACTCATATGAGTCAGTCCGTATTTTTGAGCACTGTTTAATATACCGGCTATCATACCAATTTAATTGATGTAACTTTTGCACCCATTCTTGTGAATGCGGTTTCACCAATGAAACATTTGAGTGTTTTTTGGTTTTGCTTTCTTTAACATCCCAGAACTAGCGACAAACAGTTTCTTTCAGAATGTTATAACAAAATTCTGGTTGTTGCTGAGCAAGAAAGAAGAGTGTTTCAGTTGACCAGAAATGCAATGATTTCATGCATTTTCTGACTTAAGGTCTTTGTTTGCGTGGGGAACCAAGCGCTAAGCAAATGGCATGCTGGAGGCAATTTGGTGTAGTGTTTGTTTTGTCAACTGAGACAGTAGTGTCATCAGTTTCAGACTTAGGGTATGTTGCTGGGATACATCTGAATTCCACAAATTCTTGTACAAAGTTTGGGGGCTGTCACTTCAATGAGATTTAGGGAAAGCTTTCACTATTGTTTAAAAGTGGTCTGATTGAATCATGATTCATTTTTCAAATTAGGGGAAAAAAATTCAGTATCAGACTTTAGAGGCTGTGCACAAAATCTGCATTGCCGGGGTTTTAGATACTCTGTGGACCAATAATACCAGCCTCTTTGTTAGATTATTTTGTTGCTATTTAATGGTATGGATGTTCTATTGTTTTTTTTTGTTTGTTTGTTTTTCCCCTTCTTTGGTCCTTCCCATTCAGGGGCTTGCAGTAGGGTCATTGTGCCCATGTAATAGCACTAAACTGAAGACTGAAAATCATGTTCTCTGTGAATCGAGATATTAAACAGTCAGAATAGAATCGGTCTATTTTGGTATACAATTTCCCCCTGTATTTTCCCTGTTATTGAATGTCGGATGCATATGGATGAATATAAGGGCAAAAATGTAGTGGGGAGATACTTCTGGAGAAGTCTCTGTTTCATCATCCAAAAATGTATGATTTAGGAACTTTTTTTTTTCTTGAATGGGTGTGTTCTTCTTTCCCTCCATGAAAATTCTCACTGTGTTTTCAACCTCTGTAAAGTTCTAGGCATCAAAGGTTCTTGCAGTAGGAAGATTGACAGCTTAAATTATATTCTGAGTTTTAAAAAAATAATACCACAACTGTCTTTGTTTCACCAGGTATTAGTTTCATTTGATGACCCCTAATTCTGAAATTTTAAAAATCTGATAACTTCAATTTGTGTGGAATCCTGTAAATGGCAAGAATGAAGGTACTTGATATCAGTGTTGTAAAATCTATTTCCTTTCTATTAAGCCATTTTAGATATTAGGGAAGTGTAAAGATACAGAGGACCTCAAATATTATTTCACATGAAGGTGAGTGATGATGTTTTAGATACTGTGTTCTTAATTTCCTCTAACTAAAAGAAGAAAAATAACTTTTTGTGTAGAAAATAGTACTTTTTTTAAAATAGAATTTAAAAATAAATAAAATTGACTTTTCTGTTAACAAGTGTGGGGCATTTGGTATGCTGGGACTGGATGTCTGAAAACAATGTGGCATGCTCAAGAGAACAGTATAGGTCTTTGAATTTGACAAGAGTATTGGTTCTATTAAATAACCTGTTTGGCAGGACACTGCTGAACTGATGATAAAGATGAGTAGCTATTATATAATGAAGCTGAACTTATGTTCCACTTCCGTATGGCGTTTCATTGAGTTCGCAATCCCCTGCTTCTTTTTCAAGAGAGCATGAATAAAACTTCTTTTAGCTTGAGGTAATATTTCTCTTGTATATCATACTTAAAACATTTTTTCTTAGATAAATCTAAATACAACTTAAAGACATCACACTTAGCTTGATTTACATTCCAAAGAGAGCTGTAAAATGTGCCATGTTTGGAGAAAATGAACTTGAAAATTAATGCTTGTGGTTGTATTTTGCGTATTTATTTTACACTAAATAATAATCATAGAATATTAGAACGGCTTGGGTTGGAAGGAACATTAAAGATCATCTAGTTTCAACCTCCCTGCCATAGGCAAGGATGCCACCCACTAGATCGGGTTGGCCAAGGCCTCATCCTGCCTGGCCTTGAACACTTTCAGGGATGGGGCATCCACAACCTCTCTGGGCAACTTGTTCCAGTGCCCTCACTACCTTTACAGCGAAGAATTTCCTCCTAATGTCTAATCTAAATCTATCCTCTTTTAGTTTAAGACCATTCCCCCTTATCCTATTGTTAGGTACTTGAGTAAAGAGTCCTCCTCTATCTTTTTTGTAAGACCCCTTTAAGCACTGAAAGGCCACAGGGAAGTCTCGCCTGAGCCTTCTCTTCTGCAGGCTGAACAGCCCCAGCTCTCTCAGCCCTTCTTCATAGGAGAGGTGCTCCAGCTCTCTGATCATCTTTGTGGCCCTCCTCTGGACTCGCTCTAACAGGTCCCCATCTTTCTTGTGCTGGGGTCCCCAAACCTGGGTGCAGTATTCCAGGTGGGGCCTCACGAGGGCAGAGCAGAGGACAGCCACCTCCCTCGACCTGCTGGTCACACCTTTCTTGATGCAGCCCAGGACACAGTTGGCCTTCTGGGCTGCAAGCACACGCTGCTGGCTCATGTCAAGCCTTCCGTCCTCCAGAACCCCCAAGTCAACCCCTCAGAGCTGCTCTCAATGAGTTCTCCGAGTTTCTCCGAGTCTCTCTCGGGGATTGCCCCGACCTAGGTGCAGCACCTTGCGCTTGACTTGTTGAACCTCACCCGGTTCACGTGGTGGGCCCACTTCTCCAGCCTGTCCAGATCCCTTTGGATGGCATCTCTTCTTTCTGTCGTACCAACTGCACCACTCAGCTTGGTGTCACCTGCAAACTTGTTGAGGGTGCGCTTGATCCCATCGTCATGTCCTTGATGAAGACCTTGAAAAGCACCGGTCCCAAGACAGACCCCTGAGGGGTACTGCTCATCACCAGCCTCCACCTGGCCGTAGAACCATTGACCACTACTCCCTGGGTATGACCATCAAGCCAATTCCTTATCCGCCGGATGGTCCACCCTTCAAAACCATATCTTTCCAATTTACAGATTAGGATGTCACGTGGGACTGTGTCAAAAGCCTTACAGAAGTCCAGGTAGATGACATTGGTCGGTCTTCCCTTGTCAACTGATGCAGTCACTCCATCGTAGAGGGCCACCAGATTGGTCAGGCATGATTTGCCCTTGGTGACACTGTGCTGGCTGTCTCAGATCACCTCCTTGTCTTGCATGCGCCTTAACGCTGCCTCCAGGAAGATCCGTTCCGTGATCTTGGCTTGCAGCAGTTAATTACATATGATTACTTGATATCTGACACACACTGTTTACTATTTGCCCTGACAATACAAGACTTGTACTATCCATGATATCAGCTCCAGTACAGAATCGCAGATTATTTGGGATTGGAAGGGGCCTTGAAAGTTCCTCCTTCTCTTGCATGTGCCTTAACATTGCCTCCAGGAGGCAATGTTCCATGATCTTGTCAGGCACAGAGGTGAGGCTCAGTGGTTTGTAGTTCCCTGGGTCTTTCTTTTTACCCTTTTTAAAAATGGGGGTGATGTTTCCCTTTTTCCTGACTACCATGATTTTTCAAATATGATGGAGAGTGACTAGGTGACTCCATCAGCCAGTTCCCTCAGGACCCTGCTATCCATGTTATCAGGCCCAATAGACTTGCAGTTAAGTTGCATCAGGAGGTCCCAAATTTGCTCTTTACTTACAGTTGGAGCGACTCTGCTCCCTCAACCCCCATGTAGAGGTTCGGAGACGCAAGAGACGTGGGAAGCTTGACCACTAGTGAAGACCGAGGCAAAGAAGTTGTTCAATACCTCAGCATTCTCCACGTCTGTTGTTACCGGTTTGCTATCTTCATTTGTCAGAGGCAACACTCTTTCCTTAGTCTTTTTTTTTTTTTTTTTTGCTCCAATGTAGCTGTAGAACCCCTTTTTGCTATTCTTTGCATCCCTCGCCAAGTTTACTTCTGTCAGTGCATTGGCTTTCCTGATCCCATCCCTGCACATCCAGACAGCATTTCTGTACTCTTCCCAGGACACATGGCCCTGTTTCCACCCTCTCTGCATTTCCTTCTTTTGCCTAGGTTTGGCCAGAAGGTCCTTGTTCAACCATGCTGGTTTCCTACCTTCCACGCTTGATTTATTGTGTATGGGAATAGAGAGCTCTTGCACCCTACGGAAAATATCCTTAAAGAGTTGCCAGCTCTGATCAGATCCTCCGTCCCTAAGGGCCGTCCGTGTCCCATGGGATCTCATCTACTAATTCTTTGAAAAGGTGGAAGTTCGCTCTTCTAAAGTTCAGGGTCCTGACTTCGCTCTTAGCCAGGTCCATGTCCCTTGAGATCACATAGGATTGCTCTATGTTAGGAGAGAGTTCAGGCTTTTGAGATGTTCTGCCTGCTGCCTTCAGACTCCTGAAGTACAATGGAAAAGTATGCATCGTAATATTTTTTTCTTGCCATCACTCAGGGACTAAGGTATGAAGAGCTTTAAAGCATCATCCGACTTCTCTTAAAGCAGGTTTGTTCTCACAACAGTTATTTCCAACAGGAGGCTAATCAGCAGATAATGAAGCATACATCAGTATGCACAAACTTTGGGTGAGGACTAGAAGGATCTTGAAGAGTCCAAGAAGCAGGACTAGAAACCAATGGTGAGGTGGGTAGGGGCACGTCCTCCTGTTTATGAAGTTGCCTTGAATGAGCTTAAGTGAACTGTTCAGTTATTCTACAAAAAAAAAAACACTTATAGGATGGAATATGATAGAGTACAGGGAGAAAAGGGATGACCTGGAAGGCCTCTAGAAGTACATACACTTCTTTCTTATTTGCTAATGGAGTCCTTTTTGATGTATCACAGGTAGGTATAAAATACCAACAGAGAACACTGTTGTCAAGTTTTTGTCCTGTCTAGCAGCACTAGTGAGTTAAGAGCAGAGGTAAGAGATGGCTTTTTGAAAGAGAAAGCTGAAGTTCTTAAATGTAAGTCATGGTTTCTGTTGGTTGTGGGTTTCTTTTGGCCCTGCCTCCCCCACACTATACCAGTTTGAATGTAATTCATTGCTCTAGTTTTAGTAGCTGCTTAGATAGTAAAATGTTCCTAGGTCTTCCACATAGTGGTCTTTCCTCTCTGCTTTCTTCTTTTGAAAATATCCTATAGCATGATCTGCAAGAGCCCTTGGGGAGATGTGTGCACAGAAGACAAAATGGCCATCCACTGATAGTGTTATGTGTAAATCTTCATGTGGCTGCGAGCCATGGTATGCACCACATCCCTTGTAGAAGTGATGGGTAGGGAGAAGAAGTAGAGTAAAGGGGGCTGTGCACGTGCTGCTGGAGAGCTTCAGGCTGGCTATCTATGCAGTAGTAGTGTGCAAGAAGCATCAGCGTATGTAGAAAAGGGAGCGAGACTTACATTTTCATCTACAAGAGAAGAAGATAAATCTGCTTCGCGTAGCTTGATGCACAGTTGGAAGAATCGATTGTCTCCTTCTAAGGGTGTAGTTTTGTGCTATGCTGGTAGTTGCTATTTGCACTGTGCTGTAAAACATCCAACTCTCCCTGTGAAAGTTATCTAAGAAATTTTTTATACCTTAGCATTAGCAAACTTGAGAGAAGCAAAGTGAGCCAAAGAAAGACCAGATCTTTTGATGTTGAAAGATAAAAGCAAATGTTATAGGATGATGGTCTTAAGGATATAGGAGAAGATTTTAGAGAAATGTAACCTTTCATTGTTTGAATGGTTGGTACAGTTAGGTGAAAGTAATCAAGCTTTCAGGCATATTACGCATTTTTTTCGGTCAGGCATTCATAAGCTATTTGAGAGGAATGGTAACTGGCCTTTTGATATGCAGTGTACCACAAAGTATGAGTATCATTGTGCTGCGAAATACCTGCCCACTGCAAAAACATGCTGGAGTCCCTAGGATGATCTTAAGGATATTGCAGTTGCTGAACCATATCGTCAAAACCTGTGACGGTATAGCAGCTGATGGTGAAGATGAGTTTCCAAAAAGACAGTAAATAACTTTTTACTGGCTTTTTTCCTTTTTTTTTCTCTCTCCCCTGTGAGTGGATTATGTCTTCGTCATGTATTTATGGCATCATTTCCCCCAAAGTGGTTGTGTATATTATATGTTAGCATCTTGTGTAACTGCAGAATGATGCACTACGTCTGGCTATAACTAAAAGTTGTGTGTGAGTATCTGGTGCTAGCTCTTGAAACCTTTACTAGAAAATTTCCAATACTGTTTAGTTTTGTTATTTTTTAATACATGCCTATTAAAATTAGAAGTTACAATGTGACTTGCATTGTTTGAGCAATGTTTTGGGAAAACGAAGGTTAGGAATAAAGATGATGAAAACCAATTATCACCATAATGTGGGGGGGAAATTGTTATTCTTTTAATCTTATTTAAAAATTCCATGTAATTTGTAAAGACTGATGCTTGCGTATTAACGTCCTTCTGGTGGCAGCTGTCAGCTGGTTATAAAACTGCAATCTCTGTTATTTCCCTTAAAAGTTTACTCTGGCAAGTTTCCGATGTTATGGTCTAACTGTTCATTGACTGCTGCTATATATTCAAGCTCATAGGTAGATATCTGACTCACAGAACGGCTGTGGTTGACTTCTGCAGGTCTTCTGGTCCAACCCACTGCTCAAGTGAGATCACCTTGAGCAGGTTCCACAGGACTATGTCCAAGTGGGGTATATCTGCTGACCGTTTACCCAAGGCTAATCATATGGTGGTTTGGGTTGGAAAGGACGTTAAAGCTCATGTAATTCTAAACCCCTGCCATGGGCAGGGACACCTTCCAGTAGATCAGGTTGCTCAGAACCTCATCCAACGTGGCCTTCAGCACTTTCAGGGATGGGGTATCCACAGCGT
Source organism: Anser anser (assembly GCF_964211835.1). Classification (NCBI taxonomy): domain Eukaryota; kingdom Metazoa; phylum Chordata; class Aves; order Anseriformes; family Anatidae; genus Anser; species Anser anser. Next base: position 149,896 of record NC_139730.1, on the reverse strand, counting down.
CTCTGGGCAATCTATTCCAGTGCCTCACCACACTCATAGTGAAGAATTTCTTCCTGATGTCTAATCTAAATCTACGTTCTCTTAGTTTAAAACTGTCGTCTAATCTAAATCTACGTTCTCTTAGTTTAAAACTGTCGTCCCTTGTCCTATCGCTACACGCCCTGATAAAAAGTCCCTCCCCATCTTTCCTGCAGGCCGCCTTTAAGTACTGGAAGGCTGGTATAAGGTCTCCCTGGAGCTTTCTCTTCTGTAGACTAAACAACCCCAACTCTCTCAGCTGTCTTCACAGGGGAGGTGTTCCAGCCCCTCTGATCATCCTCGTGGCCCTCCTCTGGACCTATTCTAAAAGGTCTATGTCTTCCTTAGGCTGGGGACCCCATAGCTAAACACGAGGTCTCGCAAGAGCAGAGCAGAGGGTGAAAATCACTTTCCTCAACCTGCTAGCTACACTTCTTTTGATGCAGCCCAGGATACAGTTGGCTTTCTGGGCTGCAAGTGCGCACTGCCAGCTTGTGTTTAGTCTCTCATCAACCAATGCCCCAAGTCCTTCTCCTCAGGGCTGCTCTCAATCTGTTTTCCACCCAGCCTATATTTGTGCTTGGGATTGCCCCGACTCAGGTGTAGGACCTTGCACTTGGCCTTGTTGAATTGCATCAGCTTCACATGAGCCCACTTCTCCAGCCTGTCCAGGCCCCTCTGGAAGGCATCCCTTCCCTCCAGTGTGTCGACTGCACCACTCAGCTTGGTGTCATCTGCAAACTTGCTGAGGGTGCACTTGATCTCACTGTCCATGTTGCTGACAAAGATGTTAAACAGCACCTGTCCCGGTACCGACCCCTGAGGAACACTGCTCATCACTGGTCTCCGCTTGGACATCAAGTCATTGAATGCAATTATTTGAGTGCAACCACCCAGCCAATTTCTTACCCACCAAGTGGTCCATCCATCACATCAACGTCTTTCCAATTTAGAGACAAGAACGTCATGCAGGACGGTATCAAATGCTTTGCACAAGTCCAGGTAGATGACATCAGTTGCTCTTCCGTTACCCATGATGATAATACACCGTTCTGTGCAAGGTTAGGTTATTAATTCAGGCAACCCATAGCTCTGCCAGTACAGTTGTGTCCTGACTTTCATTTTTGTTTCTGGCCTTGTTTCTGTTCTCTGTGCAAAATCCTGAGCACTTCTCAAGAAAACCTGCATTCTGCAGAAGTCCTTTTCACATGAGGATGTTTAGTCTCACTTTCATCTAGCTTCTGGAGACAATTGTGTCAAAGTAGACCACAGTCCAGACTTTGACCGAGAGAGACTTTCCACATGAAAAGTGAGGAAGATCAGTTAGAGCAGCAGTCCTGAGTCCACTAACTGTTCAGGAAGTTTTTGTACAGGATAGCACCAGGGTTATGCTTTTCCTCGTTTCCACACCACAGTGATCTTTTGCTTTTTGTACTTGGACTGGAGTACGCTCCTGAAATTACTAATCCTGGCTCTCCCTGTCTTTTAGGAACTCCGTTTCATTTTACTTTGCCAAAGGAGGGTGATATCATTCAGCCCTTGACCAGCATAACACCACCTCTTACTGGCCAGCTTAAAATGGGACCTAGAAGACACAGCACACCAATTGGTGAGTTTGACCTGAATGGTTCTCTTCAGTTTGGAACTTTTTATTCTAGATGCAGGGTCATAGGATAACTCAAACCTGTCTTGGCAAAAAACATTGCTGCTGTATGAGGAGGGCTCATCCCTCGTTGTTCTTTCCTTGGTCTCTAATGAAGATGTTTGCTACCTGAGTATGGGGTTGTACGGAACACATCTTCCTTCATTGTATTCCCATATATAACTCCATTAAAGAATGCAAAAGACCCCTTTGAGTAGTGAAAGCACTTAAACTAAAAGAAGGTTGTTCCCAATATTCATCTTTTTGCAAGACTTTCTCTGCTGGGTTCACAAAGTAACAGCTTGGATGTGTTGGAGAAAAGGAAGCGTATATTTCTGGTAAATAGTAAATCATTCTGCTCTCATCGTAAGCTACGGATGATGCTTGTGCTAAAAAACTTTGATGCTTTCAGAACTCCAGGATGACCAGATAGGAATTTCCACTACTGCACTATCACTAATAATGCATGCAGTGACGCGTTTTCAAAACCAAACCAGGCCCTGAACCACAGCAGTGGGAACCACAATGGCTACTTCCATTTTTACTTCTTTGTTTTCTTATTTTCAGTGGCTGATAGTTGTCCAGACAGCACTATAGCAACTAGTGATGTTACAGCTGAGGGTACAATGGGTACCAACAATGTCACCATGGAAAGTGCAGTGGTATCAGCAGATGTGTCAGAAGTGTGTGAGAAAGGTGATTCTCGTGTAGTTCCTGAAGCTGATGCAAAACTCTCTCTGCAAATGAACCTTGTTACCCCTGTGAATGATGGGAGTGAGGAATCCCTGCGGTTCTGCTTGGAAAGTAAGAGACTGAAACCTCGGAATGTACAGGTTGTACTAGACCTCAGCCCTGACTTAGAACCTCTCCGTGGCATTCCCTGAGACGGTCTCTGAAATCTCGTAGTTTTTCTTCTTGGGCAGTGAGAAGAGAGGCCTCTGTTGTAGGGGAAAGATACTTCCAGCAGACTGAAAATTGTGATGTACATTTGCAATGTCCCTGGACAGAAAAAGAGTTTCCTTATGTTAAGGAAGGAAAAGATACTGAAAGTATGATCTGAATGAGCAAGTTTGATAGCATTTTAATCAGAACAGTGACGTTCAGTCTAATAGCCTAAAACTTGCATATGTATACAGGCTCAGGCCTGTGGTGATAAGTTGGGTGGGGAGGCCTGGGGACCCTTTGTCTGACATTACTCAACCTCTCAGCTCGCTGGGTGTGGGGTGCTAGGAAGGATAGGAGAGACTGTGACACTGAAATCGTCCTTCCCTCCCCTCTTGTTTCAGAGCCTACAGCCAGTGACAGGAAAAATGGATCTTCTGCTGCTGCCAGGTAACTGGGCTTGTTGCTGTGCAGAGTCAACACAGAGGTCTGGTTGGATCCTTTTTCTGCTCATTACCAGTGGAAGGGGGAATAAAAGTTAAAATGAGACATAGAAGCAGGGAACTCTTTTAAAGGCAGCAACAACATTAACTCTTTAGTTCTTGCATCAGGTTTTAAGTGAGTAGACATGGGTGCAAGGTGGGTCCAAAACAGCAGGTTTCCCACCTGCTGTTCTGCTGTAGGCTTTGTGCTTTCCTACTAACATCAGCGTTTTACCTCTTCCTGATTATAGTCAGAGCAGAAATTCATGTCTTGTGCAGTCCAGAATGCAGGTCTGCCCTATCAACCTCTGAAATTTCAAATGTGGTTTTCTTTGTTATTGTGCAATTTTCTGCAAATAATCTCAGCTCTGAGGAGTTCTGAAAGAAAATTCTGTTTGATATGAGGCTGATAGAAACATAACAAAGTTGCTGTTGGATTGAGATCACAGTTTAATGCGTTGACCAAAATGCAAGTTACTTCCTTGATCTTTTCATCTGTATGTACCTATCTTATCACATATGTAAGAAAAAAAAGTTTTGGAAACAGGCTTGTTATCATGTACTGTATTTCCACAGCGCCTAGTGTTGCTTGATTGTATCTTTTAGACTGTACGATTTGTAAGTACTAATAAGAATCTGAGTCAGAAGACACTATCTATAGTGGTCTGAGTGAAGTATAATGGTTTGAAGCAGTGAGAAAACTTCGAAATAAACTCAGTACCTCTTGTCGCAGAATTAGATGCTGGATGGTAAATATGCCTCAGTGCTGAGGATGAATGGCAGTCAGTCCTCACTGACTGAGGTTGGGTTGCCTTTGTAGGTGCAGATTGAACTTGATCTCTCAGAGTCTGCTTTACAAGTCTTTCCCAATAATTTTGCTCTGTCATGAAGATTTTAAATAAGCCATAAATGATCTAATGGTGTTCCCCAGTGGCTGCAAGAAGTAGCGATGGTGAAACTCCTGATGGTGCTGCAGTTTTTTACCCTAAGTTTTCTGGAATTGCTAAATTGCTCTTGGCTGTGAGAGCGTCTGCAGAAATAATAGAAGTGCTTATATAATTGCAGGTCGTTTTTTGATCTTCGAGTGTCTGACCATCTCACTCGTTCTCTGGTTGCATAGGTCAGCAAACTCGATTTTAATGCCAGTAGTTGTTTTCCCAGGGGGGTAGAAAACTCTCTCATTATGCTGTATTTTCGCAATCCCTAATGCTTTTTTTTTTTTAAATCTGCATTGCTAGCTCCCAGAAAGCATCATCTGTGTTCAGTCGTGTCTGTGAAGTTCGGCGAGAGGATGAGGCCAGAGGCCATGACCTTTCAGCTTCTCCATTTAGGTAACTACTTACAGTCTTTGAGTGCCAGTCCTGGTTAGATTTTGGATTTACACACGTGTGCATTTTTAACATTAAGAATTAAAGAAACTACACTGAGTCATTGTCTTTGGGTGACTTAAAAGGTTGGACACAATGAAATTAATATATTAAGTACTGTATGTCTGTATCTCACATGGTAATCACAGAATGGTTGAGGTTGGAAGGGAACCCTGGAGAGTACAAGGTGTCCAACCCCATACCAAGCAGGGACACCTAGAGCACGTTGCACAGGATGACATCCAGGCGGGTTTTGAAATTCTGTCTTTTGATGGGGGCAGTGAAGTTTTGACCTATGAAGAAAAAGTAATTTATATTGCAAGAGTATTGAATGGTTATACTATAGACTGTGATGACCAGGAGCTTCCAGTGCTGAGCAGTATACAGACAGAATGGAAGACAGTGACTCCTCAAAGTCTCTCAGGTATGAGGGAGGATAAATGTGTACTTCTAGTAAGATTCAGTATACAGTCCCATATAATACCTGATAAGGTTATTGACAGGGAAGAGAAATCTTAGTGAAAGTGTTAGACAGCATTTGTGTTTACGCTCCTGCCTCTTCTTGCTAGGTGTGATTACCTCTTTCAGGTCAATGGAGTGCTGAAGCAGACTGTAGGAACTTCAAGACGGCATGACTTTGAGAAGCATTTTGCATAGGTGGTGCTTGTTGTTTGGAGCATACATTGCTTTATTAGTGTTTGCAAAAGCTCCTAGTTTTCTATAGGTGTCAGCAATTCTTCCTGCCACCACATGGATCACTTGAGAGATGTTGAGAAATGTTTTACAATTTGAAAACACACCGAGTTCTTTGCAACCTTAAGAAGCAATTGAATAACTGCATTGCTATTTTTTGAATAGTGCTTTCACCTGAGTAGCAGAATATTGGCCTTCCTGCTTTTTTAATCAATAATTTTGACCTATATATAACTGGTTTGCAGGGGGAATCTATTCAGTTTTCCTGGCACAGAAGAAGATGATGAATTATGTAAAAATCCCAGTGGTCAGCAGTGCCGGCAACACAGAGCAGATGACAGTGGTAGACAGCTCCTGATTCCTCAGAGGATGCAGCAGGGCTGCCATCAACAACCTTCTTGTGCAGAGGAGAGGGAGTCTGTGGAGAATGGTACTGTAAGCACTCAGATGGAACAAGGGACAAGAATACAGAAGAAACCAAGTAAAGCTGTTGCAATTAATGAAAGCCAAGAGAAGCAGGCAAATACTAATAATAAAGGGATTCAAACTACATCAGACTGTCATTTTACCCCAACAACTGCTACAGTAGCAACACAAACAGCAGAAGCAATCTGTAGGCGAGTGGATGTGGGAACCAGTATGTCTGGGCAAAGACCTGGTCGACAAGATGCAAACATCCAAACTGAGGAGAGTGGGGAAAAGCTTGTGAATGCATCTGGAGAAGACACAGACTCTCTGCACAGTCAGGTGGGATGAAGGCTGCGTGTATTTAATTTTACTGCTTTAGAACAGTGAAGTATCCCTTCAGCCAATAAATTCACTAACAGTAATTTCTCTGTCAAAAAAAGCCAAGAGACCTCTTCAAAATGTAAATGTCATAAGCTTTCCTTTATCAACTGTAGACAGCTGCTAAGGTACTGCAGTACTCAGTGGACAGAGTAAGTTTGGGAAGTAAATGTCCTGATATTTTCTGAGAAAATATGGCAAGTGATTTTGTGTCTGTCTGTGTGTGTCCAGACGTAGTTAATGCTATTAAAAAAAAAAAAAATTTTTTTGGATGGAGGAGGAAGTTGTATGAAATCTGGAAAGAATGCTTTGATGCCTCCTATTTGCACCAGTGAACTGGCAGCTTATTCTGCTGCTCCATCCAGTGACAATGGATAAACGCATCAGGGGAGAGCTCCTCTAGTTAAACATTCTAACAAGATGAATTAACTTTGAACTAGTATTTCAGAAAGTTTGCTGCAGACTCAAGAAAAATCACTGCTTTGAAGTTACAGCTTGCATATTTCTTCTGAATATAAAGACTAGAATAATGATCTTTTGTAGACTTGAAATAAGAACTGTGCATCCTCTGGGAAATAGGTTAGAGGGCCATAAATCCACTGTGTGATAGTTATGTGATCTGAGAGCCCACTGAATGAATATCAGAAGCTATACTAAGCCAGTTTGGTGTTTCCTCCTTGGACTGCTGTGATTTCCCTTCCTCTGCCCCTCAACAAGTGAGCAAAATGTGTTCAATTTTCCCTTGTTCAGGGTCTTTCATGTTGTTGCATCTAATTTGCAGCAAGATACTGAAAGGTTCCCTACCGCAGTACTCAAATGTGATTAGAAAAAACTGTACTGCAGAGATGACTGTACACAGAAATTATTTGCTTCTGGTTGTGGTTTGTTTTCATTTTACTTTGTCTTGTTTATACAGGGAGAGGAGGAATTTAACCTTCTTCACCCACCCAGAGGCCAGGTTCAGCGTCGCCACATGCGAACTGTTCGAGAGGTGCGCACTGTTGTTACCCGTGTTATCACAGATGTTTACTACATAAATGGCGCAGAGGTGGAACGAAAGGTAGTTGAGGTAAGTTCCTGTTTTCAGGGCTAAATATACTAATATGTTGGCTGAAAAAATAAATTGTGTTGTGGCTGCAGAAAACGAGTTGAGTGAGCAAACCAGTGTGCTGTGATGACAAGTTTTTTTTTCAATGAGTGAACATGTAGACCATTTAGTGCACATTGAAAGCTGTGTGTTTGTTGCTGGTGTATTTCATTCCTGTTACTGCCTTCTGAAGACACACTTCTTTGCGAAACAAAAATGGACAAAAGACTTTATAATATGCTTCTCACTATTGTAAAATTATTGGGGTTTTGACAAAGCAGAGATTTCAGAATGGGCAGAAATTCTATTAGTCAGCAAAAATCATTTCTACCTGTAAAATTGAACTGTGTAAGACTGTTCAGCCTGTCTTGCAGTTCAGCGTTATCTTTCACCTGTGGTCCACGGGGTTTTGAGTCATGTCGACCAGATTCTGTAAGAGATCTCCAAAAAGCATCTTGAAATAAAAAAAATAAGCCTATTTTTACTATGCTTGTATTGCTGTACAATCCATTCCTTTATTGGAAAATCTTTAGGGAAACTCAAAGGGTAGTCAACAAATGCTGATACGATATATACGGTAAACATATCAGCCTGCTAGCAGTAACACATTACTGCTATTCTGCTATGCAGGTAAATAACATAAGTGTCTTGTGCTAACTGTGTTGTTACAATGAGTAATGGCACAAAGGGATAAATTAGTTCGGTTACTTATGCTCTCACGCTTGACACTACACACAAAATTGCTTATTGTAATATTAAAATAGAGAATTAGATTTTCTTAAATGTGTTTTCATAGGCTATGTAATCGTAATCATATAACCATTTCCAATTTATCTACCAGCATTTGATACCAGTATTGTGTTCACAAACGGTTATATATCCATAAAACTTGAATTGCTCCAAATGACCAGCCATCTGATTTTGATCTTGTATTATTAGTAACCAAAGGCTGATAGTGTCTCATGTAGTTGTTGCACTCTTACACTCTAAAAGGGTGGAAATCATTCAAAGCCAGGCTGATTTCTGGCTTTGAAATCAAAGCCATCCAAGCTCTGTCTTGGTGACTGATTTCTTAATGTGACTTCTTCGTATGGAGCACAGGTACAGGCCTATAGGGAGAGAGCTGCTGTCTACCATTGGTTAGTCCAGACTCAATCTGCATAGCTGTCTTCAATTTCATGAATGTGTTCTCAACTTGTTTGTGTCTGGTGTTTCTACAATGTAGCTTCCATCTAGTAAGTTCATCACCTTTGAAGTGGCCTCTTTTTTCTTCTAAGGAAACTGAGGAGCCTGTAGTGGAGTGCCAGGAGTGTGAGACTGACACATCCTCCTCTAGAACAGCAGTGGGCTCATCACTGACCTCAGGGGACCTTGGCGATGTCAGCTCCTTCTCATCTAAAGCCTCAAGCCTCCACCGCACATCCAGTGGAGCAAGCAGTGGTCACTCTGCAACACACAGCAGCAGCTCAGCACGAGGAACTGGAGCTGTCAAAGGGAAAATGTGTGGTGCAGAAACTGGAGAGTTTGTTTTACCCCTTGGCCGAGGCATCTTAGGAAAACTAAGGTACGTGCAGAGCCTCGAGAATGGAAGAGAAGGTATTTTGCAGAAGTCAACAGCTGGCTTGGGTGAAATGTGAAGCAAGGTAGACCCCAAACCAAGAAATTTCAGGGAAGGATCTGTCTTGATGAACAGAAATAAGGAACAGTCTTTGCTTTCCCATCTTTTCTTCCTGAAGGAGTAATGGTTGTTTCCTTGTGATGCATAACTTTGCTTTAGGTCTTAGCAGTTTAGGAAGGATGAGGCAAAGTTCTTGTCCAGTTGTCAGATCACAGGGAAAATGGAGTGATATAGTGAGGTGATAACTCTTTTCAGAATGGTTAACTGAACTCATGAATTCTCTAGTCCTAGGAAAGGATCTGGTCAGCCAGCATCTCCTCTCAGAGTTAGCCAGACAGGAGCACTTCTGTGTGAGGAAGAGGAGGACTCTGTGCTTGGTACTCGTCAGGGTGGCAGAGCACCTGTTACACCTCGTGGGCGAGGAAGAAGAGGCCGCCCACCATCTCGAACAACTGCAACAAGGTACCCTGGAAAAAGCCGTCTGTAATTTTAATATTGTCAAGGAAGAGAAGGGGGGCCTGCTGTATTAGTGTGACAGAGAACACGGAGAGTTAAGTATTTCAGGAGCTAGTTTTTGGTGATAGCATGTAGCAGCAGCAAGAATCTGTCTTAAGTATTCTTTGTTTAGTAACTGTTTTTACTGATCCTTCTGGGTCTGCTTTTGTCTTTCCTACAGAGATTTAGCTGGAATTCCAGGTGTAGAGGATCTCTCAACTACAGCATCACCTGAGGAGAAATCATTTGTTCGTGCAGTTCGCCAGCCAGACGGAGGGGAGAAATCTGACACTTCTGGCTTCTGTGCCTTACGTCGAAGTGACTCTCCAGAAATCCCATTGCAAGTGGTGACTGGTCCTTCAGACTGTGCAGACTCATCCTCTGGGAGCAGCTTTGTGGGCCTCAGGGTTGTAGCAAAGTGGTCTTCAAATGGGTACTTCTATTCTGGAATGATAACCCAAGATGTTGGCGCAGGGAAGTACAAGCTGCTTTTTGATGATGGGTATGAATGTGATGTGCTAGGAAAAGATATTTTACTGTGTGACCCTATCCCACTGGAAACTGAGGTGACTGCACTCTCAGAGGATGAGTACTTCAGTGCAGGTAAGAGCAGTGCTTGAGGTCAGTTCTTGGGTTCTCTTGAGTTGCTGAATCCAATGGAAGATGGGTGTTTGTTCAGGAGGATGGGAAGCCTAGGTGCAGTTAACAGGTGTCATTTGCTGTCTTATCAGGCGTAGTGAAAGGACACCGGAAAGAGTCTGGAGAGCTATATTATTGCATTGAAAAGGAAGGCCAGAGGAAGTGGTACAAACGAATGGCTGTTATCCTGTCTTTGGAACAAGGAAATAAGCTCCGGGAGCAGTTTGGGCTAGGCCCTTACGAACCTGTCACCCCCCTGACGAAGGCAGCTGACATCAGTCTCGGTAAGGGGAGGTGCTGTTGAGCTGCTGACTCTATGTAGTTTGAAGTGCTCCTGTTTTTCTTCTGGAGCTATGCTGTTACACATCTTGTGCCTTTGAGATGTTTCTGCTTCCTGATCCCAATTACCTATGTTTTAGATCTTTCCGGATATTCAAAAATGTTTTCAGAGTTCATAGAATATCCCAAGTTGGAAGGGACCCACAAGGATCATCGAGTCCAACTCCTGGGTCCCCAAAGGACCATGCAGAAAATCAAACCGTGTGCCTGAGAGCGTTGTCCAAACGCTTGTTGAACGCCAGTAGGCTCAGTGCTGTGACCACTTCCCTGGGGAGCCTGTTCCACTGCTAGACCACCCTCTCAGTGAAGAACCTTTTTGTGATAACCAGCCTGAACTGCCCGTTGCAGCTTCAAGCCGTTTCCTCGGGTCGTTTTGCTGGTCACCAGAGAGAAATCAGTGCCTTCCCCTCTGTTCCTCCTCGTGAGGAAGCTGTAAACCATGATGAGGTCTCCCCTCAGTATTGTTTTCTTCATGCTGAGCAAACCAAGTAACTTCAGCCGCTCCTCACATGTTCGTGGAGTTCATTGACAACTACCTACAAATTGCGCTGAGCCAGATCAAGATCCATCTAACCCTGTAACCCTGTGTACAGCCTCAAACAGCAGCTTTTTTATGTATCTTAGGGGAGATCACGCAGGGAAAACAAGTTTGGATTTGATCTTTGGTCTAATACAGCCTTTCAGTAGTCAAGTCTGTTGAATCTTTTGGATCAGAGGCTGCTTCTGGACCATTGTTTTTATCAGTTAGCAGCAGACCTGAATTTTGTCTGACGCATTAAAACAGAGTTGTAGTGGCACAGTCGGTGTGGCTCATTGTAGTCAGTTTTAGTTTGGAAAAGCATTAAGTAATTTTGTATCATCAGTAGACTTTATCTCACAATTCACTCTCCTTTCCAAATATCTTATTAACATGTTGAGCAGTATATGCCCGAACACAAATACTTGAACTGCTATATAAGTAACTTTGTTCCATGTATTCTTGCCCAGTGATCATCCTTTGTGATGACCAGTTATTAATACATGAGAGGACATTGCTCCTGTTTGCTTTAGTAACTTTAAGTTATAGAGAAGCTTTTGGTAAGATCATATATATATATATATATGTACACACACATACATTTTATTTAAAAACAACAACTCCAGTCACTCATGCAGATCAATCATCATCCATATTCTCATTGATTCTTTGAAAGAATGCTAATGTATTCAAGATGATAAATACAAATAAGTTTTTGTTTCCCACCAGCTCACTTCTTCATGAATCTACCAGATCCTTATTATCATTTCAGTGAATTTGCTGGTACAAAAAAAAAAAAAAAAAAAAAAAAAAAAAAAAAACACAAAAAACCAAAAAACACAAAGCTACCATTTTGTAGTTCTCTGGATTATGCTGGAGGTGTTAAGAAAATGTTTCATTAGTACTATAGTGTGTACCTTTTTATGGAGGTGATTTTTAGGCAACAGATTACGTGCAGCTGTTTGTAATTTAGCAATTCCAGACTTGAATTCCTTGCTATGACTTGCTAAGCACTGGATTACCTTATTAATTCATCCTTCTTCCATTATCCCTACGTTCCTCTCTATCACACGTGCAAATAACTTATTAAGCTTTCTGGTGACAGCATGTTTGTTGAATATTATTTCTTGCCATTTTCCTTTTTGATCCCTTCAGTCTCTTAACACCTGTCCTATGGCATGTGGGTGAGCCTATGACTGAGCCTGGCCAAGGTTTTCGAGAGCCTGATGCCCATTACTTCTTTGCAGCTTGCATTTTGTTACGGCAGTACTTAGTTTTACAATTGTAGCCTTTCCTGTTGTGAATCAAGTGTTTGTGATTGTCGATCGTAGTGTTTTGTTGTCTATTGATCTGAAACAGAGCAAGCCCATTCCTCTGGCTATGGCCAGAGGACATATGTCTAATGGACAAAATCTTTAATGTAAAAAAAGGTGTTTTAAAACTGAAGGCAAGTGACCAGGTGGGTACAGATACGAAACTGAGCACAAAACAAAATCTGTCATGTTCCTTTGGTCTATACTCTATAATGAGATCTTTGAGACCCTTTTCCTGTTTTTATCTCTTGCTCAGAAACCTAGTGGTATTGACTGGCTTGTGGAGAGCAACCTGCTTCCAGGGTAGTGGTGTTTACTGTACTCAGTTACGCTTGGTAGGTGAGGTGGCTGCTGTCATATAAACTGTTCAGCTATGCTGGGTGGAAAAGAGACTGGAAGAGTACTGGGCTTGAGAAAAGAGACATGCAAGCGAGAATGGTTTTTTTGTTTGTTTTTGTTTTTTCCTCTCTGCTGTTTTGCTCTGTCTAAGGGTGGTAGTATGTACCTTCTAGATACTGTTGAGTGTAGCCATCTCTGGACAAATAGGTAGGGGTAGGTGACAGCAGGAGTCCAAGAAGCGTTCGGACAATGCTCTCAGATGCATGCTCTGATTTTTTTTTTTTTTAATTAATATTATTTTGGGGTGGTCTTTTGTGGACCCAGGAGTTGGACTCAGTGATCCTTGTGGGTCCCTTCCAACTCGAATATTCTATGAAAATCAGTTGTTAATCTCTGCATACTATATTACAGATAATCTTGTGGAGGGGAAACGGAAGCGACGTAGTAACCTTGGCTCTCCCAGCACTTCCAGCAGTAGCACAACTCCCACTCGTAAAGGGCTGGAGAGTCCACGCATCCCACCAGGTGTGCTGTCTGGTAAGAGGAAGCTTGTTGCTTCTGAAGAAGAGAGATCCCCAGCTAAACGTGGCCGCAAGTCAGCAACAATAAAGCCTGGTGAGAACATTGTTTTCTGTTCTTAAACTTTATCAGCCTTTTTTTTTTTCCCCCTCCTTGATATTTCTGTAATTGGTCTTTCCACTTCACACAAGCATCTTACTTACTTTTTGCTTATTTGCCCTGTAGGATTTGAGATAGATTATCCCTGGATGCATTCAGTAGCCAGAGATATTTTTAGCACAGTCTGAGTATTTATCTGACATGTTTTCAGTTCTGCCTTTTAGAAGTGTTCTTTACAGCATGTTGTTCTGACCTTAATGCCTCTCTTCTTTCTTACCTGTTTAGTCAGTCCTAATATGCCTTCACAGTTAATGCTGTGAAGGGTCCCTTTGTTTCAGGGTATTGACAAACTGTCAAACATTGTTCTATTAGTCACTAGGGTTTTGATTTGAAGATTCTTTGCAGCCATACGGGTAAAAGATGCCAACCTATCCTAGCGTAATCATAACGAAGTCTTGCCTTCCTTTCTTCTCCAGTAAAACAACTGAAATTGAACACATCCCAAATCATTCCACAGGTCTTTGTGTTGAACCTGACTTGTGAGACTCATGGTGCTTCCATCTCCCCACAGGGGCTGTGAGGGCAGGAGAGTTTGTGAGCACCTGTGAAGGTGTAGACACTGTAGATCCCCCAGTTCTGGAGGACCATCATGGACCATTGCCCCACAATAAGACACTCTTTTTGGGTTATGCCTTTCTTCTCACCATGGCAACACCCGGTGACAAATTGGTCAATCGCCAGAAGACATCAGATGGTCCTGCAGGGAGTAGTGAAGAAGAAGAAGGTGAGGCGAACCTTACCCATTACATTTCCAAGTGGAATGCTGTTGCTTTAGGAAAAGGGCTGGATTTTGTCTGATTAGGCATTGATGTGAGTGTTTTTCCCTTTTGCTTGTTAATCCTTTGCAGAAAGGAGCTAACTGTCAGTCTCTTAGAGAATTTACAACCTGAAATGTAGCAAACATCAGTGGTGATTATAAGGCTGTTCAGCAAGTTAAGAAAGGTATGACAGAAAGATAAGCAGACTCTGAATATATCACTAGTGTAATATAAGAAGGAAGGTTTTAAGAAAAGGGATAGTGCTGAGAAATATAGGACTTGAAAGCATGAATGGATTGCTGCAGTTTGCCTTCGCTAAAGTCATGTTTCATGCAGTGAACTGCGGCATGAAGAAAGCCACCAAGTGCTCACTTAGCTAATTAGGCCATCCTTGCGCTTCCTTCCCTGCTGTCCTTTTTTTGGACTCCTCTGAGGATTTTTGTAGATGTACTTGGGAGAAGGGGGAAGGGATCCCTTATTAGAATGGATGAGAGTTGTGAAGACTGAGGAGGGTATGGACACGGACAGGTTATACCCAAAAATTTAACCTTCTATTTCTGTTCTAGAATTTTTAGATATGACTCCATACAACAAACATTATATAGCACAACAGCTGCGAGCAGGAGCTGGCTATATCTTGGAAGACTTTAATGAAACCCAGGTAAGGACTTGTGTATTAGTTTAGGATGATAGTCACAGAATAATTGAGATTGGAAGGAATTTCTATAGATTGTCTAGTCCACTCCCCCTGCTCAAAACAGGATCAACTTGAGTAAGTTGCTCAGGACATTGTCCAGTTGGTTTTTGAGTATCTCTGAAGGTGGAGACTCCACAGCCTGACAGGGCAACTTATTGTAGTGTTTGACCACCCCCAATTAAAGAAAAAAAATCTTGTATTTAGGTTTGTATCTTCTTGTCCTTTTAGTGGATACCACGAAGCATAGTTTGGCTTCATCTTCTGTACACCCTCCTGTCAGTTATTAATATGCTCTGGTAAGACCACCTAAGCCATCTCCTCTTGAGCCAAATGCGCCCAGTTCTCTCAGCCTCTTCTTGTATATCAGATGCTCCAAATCTAGATCATCTTAATGGCTCTTGGCTGGGTCTGCTCGAGGTTGTCCATGTCTTTTCTTGTACTGTGGAACCTAGGACTGAATGCAGTTCTGCAGATGTGGTCTCACCAGTGCTGCATAGAGCAGCAGGATTACCAACCTTGACCTGCTTTAATGTTTTTCCTAACGCAGACAAGGATGCTGGTTGGCTTGCTGCAAAGACACTCTGCTGGCTCATATTCATCTTGTCTTCCACCAGAACCCCAGGTCCTGCTCTGCAAAGCTACTTTTCACTTGATCAGTCCCCAGCACGTACTAATAATGGAGTTACTCCTACCTGGGTGTGGTACTTAACATTTCCCTTTGTCAAATTTAATGAGATTCCTGTCAGGCCATTTTTCCAGCCTGTTGAGTCCCTCCTGAAGAGCAGCACCGTCTACAATGTTTTTCAGTAGAATGATGAAAAACTGAATTCTTTTAGGCAAGATAGATGGTGGGGAAGCTAAGCATCATTTACCCTTTTCCGTGCATACAAGTGTTTCTTCAGTGTCAGTGTTTGGCTTTGTAAAAGTAAGCTGAAGAGATGAACTGGATATACAGGAAGGCTCCTATAGAGCCATCTCCCCTTTTTTCATCTTCCTCTCTTTTGGTACTTCTGATGAATAACAGGTAAATTTACCATCAGTATATTAAGCACAGTTCTCATAGGAAAGAGCAACTTATACTTCCGATGTAATACAGTGCATTGTAATTTAATGGTAATAATTCTAGGGCATTTCCTGGGGGATTTGGGCAACTAGAGACAGTTCAGCATTTTTCAGTGTTGTCTCCGTGAGAAATGTTGCATAGTTTAAATAGGAGTCAAGTAAAATGGGATGTGCAGAATAGCTCCTGTTACAGTACGGTATGGGAGACAGAGCAGTTGAAACTGAAAAGCAACGGATTTACAACTGGTAAACTACTTATATGATGAAAAACAATTTTGTCAGAATCTGACCAGGCCTCAAGAATCAGATGAAAGTATTCCCTCCCATCTGAAGAATGATTAGTTAGTCAACAGCTAGCTTATATATGAGAAGACTTTGGATCTCTAATTTCAAACAGATCTAGGAGTGCACTTTTCTGAGTTGGCAACCTCAGTACTTGTGACAGGAAGTTACTTTCAAGATGCTTTAGGAATTTCCCAGGCTTGCTTGTTGTGGTGGTGTGATATACCCAGTTTATGTCTAGGAAACTGGAGTGTCCCATAAGGATGAGGGCAACTGATCCAGAAATCTCACCAAATTGCCTATAGAGTAGTTCATCTGTGCCATTGTCCTGGGTAGGTGGTCGATAGTAGAAACCCACAATGGCATCCTTGCTATCTGTCTCCTTAATTCTCATTCAGAGGCTCTCTATGGCATCATCCCCAATGGCAATGGCCATATAGTCTCATCTCTCCCTTACATACAGCAGAACACCTCTACCTCGCCTGTCCTGCCTATCCTTCCTGAACTTCTGATAGCCCTCCATCCCAGCACTCCAGCTGTGGGTCTTGTCCTGCCAAATCTCACTAATACCAGATACATCATAGCTCTGGGAAAGGGCAGAAGCTTCCAGCTTGTCTTGTTTGTTCTTCATACTGCTTGCATTGGTATACAAGCATATCAGATGTGCTCTCTGGAGCAGCACAGATGCTCCTGTTAGCCTTGCCGCCATGAGACAGTGCTACACCCACCATCCATTGGCTTAACTTCAGTGCTCCTAATGGTATCCCCCTCCTGCACTGATCCTAGTTCAAAGCCCTCTCAATCAGTCTCACTAGGCTATGGGCCAAGAAACATTTCCCTCAACAAGACAGGTGGGTCCCACCAGGCCCCAGCAAACCTCTATTCTTGAAGACTCTTCCATGATTATAAATCCCAAAATTCTTGCAGAGGCACTAGTCTTGGAGCCAAGCATTGATGACCTGGACTTACCTTTCTTTTCCCGTCTTTCCCTGTTATTACGGGAAGATTGAGGAAAACATGATCTGTGCTCCTGAGTCCTTTAGTTTTCTCCCCAGGACCCTGAAGTCCCTCTTGATAGACCTCAGGCTTCCTGTTGCTGTGTTGTTGGTACCCACTTGAAAAAGGAGAGGGTAATAGTCTGAAGGCTGTATTATGCTCAGACGCTTCCTAGTAGCATCCCTGAAGCCCTGTGGAGGCAGCAAACTTCTTTGTGAAGGAGGGATCTGGTATGCAGATGGATCAGATTAGATAATATGTGAAATACGTAGGCGTGAATAATGTGGGCACACCTGTATCGAAGCTTTGTATGATGTAGTGATGATGAAATTACAAGTAATGATGGCTCCCAGAACAAGTCTTTTCCTGTAGTTTTATGTGGAGAACATAAAATAGCAGGCAAAGCCAGAACAACATTGTGCAGACTTTGAGGAAGATGGTAGGGTTTTTTTTATTATATACATACTTTTTCTCAAGTCAGAAAATAAGGTTCCATTTTTTAATAAAAAAGGTAAACTGTTCTTGGAGCACATTGCCCGAAGACGCAGTCTTCTCTACTGACTTAGAGTAACAATTTAAATGATGAATCTCCTCCTTTATCTGAAGCGGCAGACAGAGTTATACAAAATTTACTAGGTAGTTTTTGCCTGTACTACATAGCTTGGAATAGGTGATTATTATAGGTACTTCTGATCTCAGAATCTGTTTATCTAATTTGCTTTTCTCACAATACAGCTGTGAAAGCAGGGTTTTGATTGTTTTCTTCCTTAGTGTTCAGCAGTAAGATAACTTCAACAGCTCTTTTTTTCCAAGCACTTTGTCTCCAGTTTACATGTCTTTTCTATCTCCCCTGAAGTGTAATGCAGCATATCAGTGTCTTTTAATTGCGGACCAACACTGTCGAACTCGGAAATACTTACTGTGCCTTGCCAGAGGAATCCCTTGTGTGTCTCATATCTGGGTCCATGATAGCTGTCATGCTAACCAGCTTCAAAATTACCGGAATTACCTTTTGCCAGCTGGTTATAGCCTCCAGGAGCAAAAATTGCTAGAATGGTAAGTGCCATAAGTAATAACCACGATCTGAGTGCACAGGCTGAGGATTTAAGTAAGGAGAGAGAAGCGTTATGCTTGGGAGGCTCTCGAATACTGCAGGTTCTGAAGGTGTCCCTAGTACTGCTCCCCACGTTTTCCCTTCCAGATAGAAACAGCATTTCCACCTCTTTCCTTAGATTTACCTCTAATGCCAAGGTGGCTGCCATGTGCACAAAAAAGTCTCCTGGGAAGAAAGATTTCAGTCTCCTCTTAAGGAAGATGGAATCGGGCAAGATTTCCCACGCACTTGGCTGACCTCTCTAATTGCTCAGAAATGGATAAAGGAGAGCTGGCACATTTTGAAGTCAGGTTCTGTATTTTCTGTAGAATTTAATCCAGAAGGTCTGTTCTAAGAGAACAGTTGTCAGGTCAAACTTCTCAGGTAAGGCGAGGAACAGACAAAAGCAGTTTTCAAATCCCTGTAGGCTTTTGGGCAGGAGACTGATGCCATCTTGCTCAGCCCTGTCAAAGTGGAGGTGTTTTGGACATGCACAGGAAAGGTGATTCAGGATCAAGGAGGAAGCTAGCCCAACTCTGAATTTAGGCTGCCGTGGACATTGCCAGTGTGGTCTAGCTCTGGTTTTATTACCTATAAATAGAGAATTGTTCCAGGTGTTTTGGGGTGGTGGTAAGAGGGCAGGTCACTGTATACAAGATATTCAGAAAACTAATATGAAAGCCAGTAAGGTGACAAGGGGAAGTAGATAATGGTCTTCAAATAAAATCTCAGATTATCAGGTATTTGTAGCAATCTGCAATTACCTTTCTTCCACAGGCACCCCCGAGAAAATCCATTTCATAACCTGAAGGTTCTCCTGGTGTCAGACCAGCAGCAGAACTTCCTGGATCTGTGGTCTGAAATCCTTATGACAGGGGGAGCAACATCGGTTAGACAGCATTATTCAAATGCTCACAACAAAGGTACTCAATGGCTTTCTCAGGCCTAGTAGTTGGGAATCCTGTGCCACTGTGGTCTCTAGTATGGTCTTAAAACCTTTAGGATGGCTTGCAAGGATGTCTATAAAAGAAGGCAAAATGCTGACACTAGCTGTCTGCTTGATTGAGATCTACCTTCCAGTGAAAAGATATGCTGCAGCAATTCAGGATACAAACCATCAGCCTCCAGCTTATGTTAAAAGGGGAAACTTAGTCAAGAATTGCTCCTGGGCCTTCCCCAGGCCACTAAAATTGAGTTTCCATGTCCTTCTGAATTCCTGTGTACATACCCAACTGTCTTTTCCTCTCCATATGGGATGTAGGCCTTAGTAAATGCAGCCGCAGGTCAGGACTCATAGTTATCTACTCCTGCCTGTAATCTTGGCTACTAGTTTTCTGTTAATTTCTGTCTGGACTAGAGCAAATGTACCTGCAAGGTCAGATTTGCTATAAAGCATGTCTTCTAACAAAGAGAATTCATGGGCTAGGAATGAGAGAGACTGGGTGGTAGAGAAATCCATAGCAGTGAAACACACTGATCTGCTGCTGAAAGGAAAGATCCTTTTTCTTTTATTTAGCCTGACCGATGCCTCTTTCCTCCTGTGCAGATATTGCTTTGGGTGTTTATGATGTGGTGGTGACTGACTTTTCCTGCCCAGCTGTTGTCTTGAAGTGTGCAGAAGCATTACGTCTGCCTGTTGTCTCGCAGGAGTGGGTGATCCAGAGCCTTATTTCTGGGGAGAGAGTAGGCTACAACAAGCATCCGAAATATAAACATGACTATGTCCCCCACTAAACTAAAACTTTGCCCTGCTGTCCCACTGTTGTGCAGACTTGTTTTAATCAGATTTTAAATGTTTGTGTAATTGGACAGTGTGCATGGATTACTGTATATAGTTTTATCTGCTGAACTTTTATCATAAAATAAATGTTCAATCTCTTGTGGTAGCTACTGGATCTCCTGTTCTATCTGGATTTATGTGCCTTGCTCAGCTGAGGGAAATTCTTAAAATCCATTCCTTCTATCCTCTCAATTTACCTCAAATTGCTATTGCAGTTGTTTCATTTACAGAGAAGTATGTATTTGATTAGCAGACACTGTCTCCTGTAAGTCAGTTTATTGCACAAGTGGAAGTTCTGAAGACAGACAAAACTTCAGTCATAGTTGAAAACAACAGACTACTTCCTCCATATTCCAGCTTGCAAAGGATCATAGCCCAGCTCCAGTTAAGATACTGCAATTCTGACATCGTAATTCTTGTTTTTTCTCCGCTTTCAGAAGAAGCACAGACTGCCTCCCTAGAAGCATTTATGAGTAGATGCAGAGCTGCAGAAAGTATGGTTTTACTAGTTCAGCGTAAAGGAAAAAGCTTTCTGCACTCAATAGGCAATTGTACAGAATTGGCAGGAAGTGCCACTTAAACAGTGGTTCATCAGGCAAGCACCAACTACAAGGAAAAAATTCCAAGAGCACAAGAGGCATCACCGCTTGCCTTGCTGTTGGTCACAGTCTGAAGAAAAGGTCTGGGTGTTCAAACTCCAAAACTGCAAGAGAAGGATACTGTATTAGCTACATTGAAAGGAGCTCCCTCTACCAACTCACATCACCATTTTTCAGCCAACATTAAATAGCAGGTAAAATTCTGCAGGGGAAAAAGCACATGAAAACTGGAAGTCAAATCATTCTGGCTCTCTTACTTTTCTGTCATAGTATTACAAATGCTTTGCTTCTAATAATTATGGCTTAAATGATAAAAATCACTTACGATCATTTAGATCACTTTGTTTCAGGTGTCTCGTAATAATTCTGTGAGCACCCCTGAAGATACTCCTACCTGCCCAAGGTTCCTCCAGCCTGGGTGTAGTATTTGTTATAATCCAAGCGTAGTAGCAGCTGAGCTAGGTCAGAGTTTATCTGGTGGTTTCGAACACTAGAGAGAATCTTGAAGAGCAGTGATGACTGACGACTGAATCCCTACAAATTACAGGAAGTCATTTCAAGGCATGCTGAGGAAAGCTCTTTGTCCTGCCTAAACATTTAACAGCCTGAAGAAGAAAATCACTGCAGAAGAACTGATGCTTGCGGTCCACTATAAGGTAAGTTGTCAGCCACAAGAATTATTAGGTGTTGGGTATCCAAAAGGAGGGGGAAAGGTACAATCTGATGCACACCTCCTTTCTATTCAGTAGAGTGATTTCTGCGTAACTGCCCACATTCTTCCCCTCTGTGCATATGTAGTTTTTCTACCCAGGAGTTATTGATTAATTAAAGTTACTGCACTCATACAGAAAGTCTCATCTCGGCTTAACAGCTGTAGAACCAAAGTAAGTTTAAAGCCAAGATGACTATTTAGCCAGATATTTGCATGGGAGATAAACACGTACATATAAATATAGATTCACCTTCACCAGAATACTGAGTTGTGCAGCTCCCCGCTCATCTAATGGGCCCAGATTCTGACTCACCAGAGAACAAAAACTATGACAAAGATCTAGAATTTCATTTAAGCAGTGGAAAACCTGCATGGGATAAGAAGTACAAGACAGCAGTTAAATGCAGCTCAGCCCCAGAGAACATTTTTATTATCTAAGAAGTTGCAGCATTCATAACTTAAGATGTTACTAATACCGTGTTTTTAAACGATCAGTAAGGAAGATGAT
Source organism: Anser anser (assembly GCF_964211835.1). Lineage (NCBI taxonomy): Eukaryota > Metazoa > Chordata > Aves > Anseriformes > Anatidae > Anser > Anser anser. The sequence continues at coordinate 128,514 of NC_139730.1, read as the reverse complement.
AAAGCAGCTGTAGCATTGTAAGGCCTTTTTCCCTAATGAAATAGGACTTGCACAACCTTCTACATCATCTCCCCTCGTCCTCTACCCCCAAAACAACCACATTTTGCAGACATCACTGGGGAAACAGTCGTTGGCATCAGTCTACCAGCCATCAACGTAGGCCCAGAAGTTGATCGTTGGTTATCCTATCCAACCATCAGGCCACCACTGCAGCTTCAAGGTTGAGACTAAGACTAAAGAACAGCAAGAGATGTAGTTCAAGGGCTTAGTTCCACTGCTCGCTAAACTTGGAATGTCTTATACCAATTGGGCAAGGTAATTTGCATTCAAGAATGTTAAGAAAAAGCCTAAATGCCTCACATGCATGACTACTGGAACATTTATAAGTTCCAGACTGGAAAATTTAGTATGTTACCACTTCAAAGACTGAGCAAAATAATGAAAGAGACAAGACCCAGGGTATCACGGAGTCTCATTGGCACCAACCAGCTTTCTAGATGTTTTCTGTAAGGCTACATATTTAATAAAAATAGAAGCAACATTTTAATATACTTTTGACTAGAATAACAATATAAGAACATCCTTGAAGTCTACTGTGGAACATCTGAAGTAGTTTTATCCTCCTAAAGTTTGAGACATGGAATTTTTTTTCCCTAGCTAATGCATTTCTGTATGAGTCCCTCAGGAATACAGCTCCCAGCACTATGCTAATTGGTACCTCTTTGATGAAATTGCCTGTGAGAAAAATACAGCAACATTTTTTGTTTTTCAAGTTAAGGCAAATTGATCACCAGAATAACCTGGATTTAAAAACTGCCAGGAATGTAGCATCCACTCCCACCAACTGTAACTTAAGCGATCTTAATTCACTTATCTTTTCTAGTTTATACCTGCTTTATTCTTAGAACTGCAGTCTATACTCTGCAGGAGATTACCAGTGATCTGTTTTTTGAAGAGATTGTCTGATCTGTTTGCAAAGCTACTTCCTGGGGCAATTGGAGAACTCGTTGAAAAAAAATGAAGAACTACTTACAGGCTTTAGGAGGATGAAAGACTGAGCCAACAGATTACTTAAGAAATGGTCATGAGCCAGTCTAATACTCTCAAAATCTCGTGTGGCATTTATCTGCTGGAGAAGCTGTGAGAACTGAGATTCCAGTACATCCACCTGATGGATATGTAAAAAAAATAAATCTCATTAGTATCCTCCTTTATGAGGAATAAGGAGGACCTCAGACCAGCTAAAAGTTTTAATTCAGAAACTTACTCTCCCTATTGCTACCCTTAGATTAAGAGGCTGAGCATCACCTTCTCTCTGCCCCCTGAATGGAGACTTATATACAACAATAGTAACAATAATATAAGGGGGGAAAAATAGATGCTTAAGTATTACCTAAATAGAAAAGAAATTGGTCGCTTTCTTTAAGATTAACTAGTAAAAAAATGTACAGCTAATGTGTAAACAGGTATTTGTCGTCATTTCTGAATTTTACACTGGGAGATGCTATCCGGAGGCTCAGGGCAAAGGCTGCAGTGCAACAGCTCAGCCAAGTTACTGTAGACTCTAGAAAGTCGAATCCCCTCAGTTCAGCTATTGTTGCTATTGAGTCTCACAAAATTATGCTGCTACTAACTACTGTTTAGATTTGAAACGTCTCTTTTTAACTTCAAAAGGTCAAGAGTACAGCTTCTTTCAATTCTTAGATAAAAATGAACTTAAATTAGAGCTCAGTTAACAGGGCAAGGGAAGAAGACAGGATGGTACCTTAATGATGCAACTTCAGGGATGAGTGGGGCCTCTCACAAATGCTTAGTAGCACTTGAGAGCCATAACATTTGCATTTCTATTAACACTCAAAAACTCTACTGATTCAAACAACCAAAAAACCTATAATTGTAGCACTGAATCTGGAAACTCAGAGATAAGTTTTAGCTTAGGACTTCAGTGCTCCCACCATGAATTTCTGCCAGTTCCTGATTAACTGATACGGGTTTAATATTCTGTATAATCCTGACCTGCAGGTAATACTGAAGATTGTCCACAAGGAAAGCCATGTGGTCCCTCAGACGCCACTTGATGGCATCAGTTCTGTTAGATTTCAGGTGTTTGCGTTGCATCTGGAGAGCCCAGCAGTGTTGTAGCTCAGCCTGGACCCGTCGCACGCTTAGCAGATATTTGAACACAACATTGTACCTACAGTCAAAAAATATGAAGTTGTTGAAGATGGAACTCTTCCTTGGGTACAGGTACTGGAGAAGGTAACAGTGCAAGACTGGAAGAAGAAATGGGATGCGATTGTTTGCCAATAGGGTAGAGCAGGAAATGGCCCATGTCAGAATAACAGGTTTCTACTTGTATTGGTTATTGACCTAAAAAGTACAAAGTAATTTCACCATAAGCAGAGAAAAGCAGTTAAAGTTTGACAGATCTATTTTGTTGACAGATCTGCCAGGATCTTACTGTCACTAGTAACAAGTGTACCTTCAATATGACTAAGTGGAAAGAGTAATTTTAAGTTTCAGGGAGCAAGCTACAGTGTTACAGATCTACCTTTTTCTCAGGAGAAGGGGGAAAAAATGAGTGTCTGAGATCAGGGAACCTACAGACATAGACAAAGACCACACCTAGTACTCACTTCTCCAAAACAGCAGGAGTAAAGAGAATGTGCAGTGGCCACTGAACTTTGTAAGAAAGGCCCAGAGCTGCCCAGCCAGATGCAGGGGCTTCACGTGGAGATAACTCCCGGGTAGGCCCTTCACGAGCTTGAGGAGTATCTGAAAACAAAATATGGTACTGAATTAAGTCTTCTTCTCCATCAAGGCAGCCCACAGAAGGACGAAAAGGGGAGAGAACCGAATGAGAAGAGCAAAAGCAAGCTAGGCCATCATGGAGGGCTGTGAAGGGAACAGATTTAATAATTTTTTTTAAACTCCAAAGAAGGGTAATTAATAGAGTTGAAAACAAGATCGTCATATTTCTTCTTAACTCATTACTAAAAATGCAAGTAGATACCTTTATGCTCCTTTCCATGATACTCAATGGTCAAGTGAAGCAGGGGGAGAAGGTTGTCATCATCTAACAGTACCTTATGAGCAGACTGCTGAAATGCAACATTGACATCTGACAGAGATAGAGAGCACAGTTATCAAATACTCATGATGTTGCAGCTAGTGCTAATTTTGCATTCATTCATTATTTATGCAGGGACATAAAAGACAACAGTGATGCACTATTTCTACTCTTTTCATTTAGTTCCACTCAGAGATATGGAGAGAAACCTGCCATCTGAAAGTTTCTAAAAGATGTTTTTTTTTGCCCTCTCTGTGGGACAATTTAATTCAGAAGTTCTGCTCTTTCAAAGCTAATGAAGACATTTAGAGGATAAGATGGGGAGCTCTTCTGTATTGGACATAGCTAACCATCTGCCTACCATACCATAGAGAGGATAGTTTGTACGTGAATAAGCAGCACTCACCATGTTCAGTTACAGCCGTAGGTGGTGTTTTTAACATGTGCTGTGCAGTGTCAATGAAAGCCTGAAACAGCTCACCTCTTCCCAAAAGATAAAAGTCTTTTATAATCTGTGGAGATAAGTTTTTATATATAAGCATATCAAAAACCTAACAGAAATACTAGGTGTCCTAACTGATAACAATTTTATTATTAGACAACTTCTGCCATTTCAAAACAGCTGGAGAGCTCTGAAAGTCAGCCACTGCCCAAAAGGTTTACAATGCCTTGCTTCAAGATGCAAACCACAAAACCACATAAACATAACCCTCTAACTCTGACCAAGTTCTATCACTGCACTCATTCCTGAGATCTGGAAAATGAAAATAGCTTTACGTAAAAGAAGAAAATGCAAAGCCTAAGACGGTAAAGAATTTACTGGGGGAACAGCCATTAAAAAACAAAAAGAACCCGACACCACTAGTTTTAAGCTGCTTTAGCAAGAACAAGCTAGCAGTGGTATTACCTTCAGTTGTCCAAGTAAATCAGATTCCTCCACCATCAGTTTCCAAAGATGCTAGCGAAGAAACAAACAAGTCAACAAACAAAACACAAGAAACCTCTTCTCAGATTTATCTAAACCCATTAAATAAGATCAGTAGCTGTCTTAAAATACTTTTGATGCATACAAAAAAGCACCCATATAAAATACAAGAGCACACTAAAACTCCTGTGAGGTCAAACCATGCTGCTAATTAGAACACTGCTGATGCATAACAGCAAAAAACATGAAGCCTCATGTCAAAAAATAAGCAAAGTCTTATGAATTCATTCCCATCCTAGTTATATTCTCACTTATCCAGTTTTTGGTATTTTTCCAAATTAAAAAAAAAAAGCACCAATGCAAAGCATTTGTCAAAGTAAAAGGCCAACTGTTACATCAAAAGCATGGTATGAAGTTACAAAGTCTTCACAAGTGAAACAACCATTACATACAAATTCCCTGCTTTTCTCCATGCAAATGACTGGTATTTGTTAGTGTACTTTTATCATTAGAATTTGGAGTAACACAACACTCTGAGCCCCATAGGAACCTGAAAGCTACCTGCAGCCTCCGTGCTCCTGTTTAATCACCGATTGTAAAGTTCTTCCCTTCTTCTGGTCATTCACAAAACTCAAAAGCTCCCCAGCCTGTATAGTTATCCGTCCTAGGATCCTTACCTCAGCAACAGTGCTCCGTATCCAGTCAACCACCGATTCAAAGTCCACCAAACTAAAGAGTGGTTGCTGCTTGAGTCGGTGTAGTTCTGCTGCAAAAGTGTCCTCCTGGTTTTTTAGGATGGAGCCTGTGCAAGAAAAGTGTTTTGGACAATACTAAGGAATACCATTTGGAAAATTGCAGACCCCTTCCAGTACAGTTCAGAAAGCACTCTCTTATGTCTGAGAAGAGGAATGGGAACTTGGGGAGGCCTCAAAGTACAAGGTTAGTACTGCAAGTACCATTACAGTACAGACACTTGATGTGACAGTGCTCTAGTATCAGAGTAGAAAAACAAGATTCAGAGAGCAGAAAAAGAAGGAAAAGATTTTCTACACAAACAAACAGCCCTTTTTCTAGGATTGAGCTGTGTTGTTGAACCCACAACTTTTCTGCCGTGTTAATCAGTTGGTTTGGTTCTCCACATACCCTGTCCCTTTCAATTTTATCCTACTGCTTGGACTTGGGGATTTATTATTATTTTTAAAACCACTCTTCTTCCTACCTCTCTGAACGCAAAAAAACAGTCCGATTCAATTGGTCCTTTGTTCTTTGCAATATCGTTAAAGTCACTTAAGTATTTTTGTACACAGAAGTTAGAGACTCCACATCAGTCCTTCCCACTTAATGTAGTATATTTCCAAAACCATCTTCCAGTGTAAACTTATCAGTCTCTCAAAGAAAATCACTAGCTGCAATTGTCTTTGTTTTGCTGTCTTTGAGGCTCCATCTTGATCATTTTCTTCCCCAGCCACTTCTAGGACCATCTTGTAATGAATCTCTCCTATTCATGGCTGGATTCTAATCATAGAACCACAGAATCATTAAGGTTGGAAAAGACCTCCAAGATCATCTGGTCCAACCATTCCCCTACCACCAATATCACCCACTAAATGAAGTCCCTAAGCATCACTCCAACCTTTCCTTAAATGCCCCCCAGGGACAGTGACTCCACCAACCTCCCTGGGCAACCCATTCCAATGCCTGACCACTCTTTCTGAGAAGAAATTTCTCCTAATTTCAAACCTGAGCCTCCCCTGGCGCAACTTGAGGCCGTTCCCTCTTGTCCTATCGCTAGTTATCTGCGAGAAGAGGCCAACCCCCAGCCCCCAACAGCTTCCTTTCAGGTAGTTGTAGAAAGCAGTAAGGTCTCCCCTGAGCCTCCTCTTCTCCAGACTTTCTCCAGTTCCCTCAGCCACTCCTCATAGGACTTGTGTTCCAGGCCTTTCACCAGCTTTGTAGCTTTGTAGCTGTTCTCTGGACACGCTTCAGGTCCTCAATGCCTTTCTTGTAGTGAGGGGCCCAAAACTGAACACAATACTCAAGGTGCGGCCTCACCAGAGCCGAGGACAGCAGGACAATCGCCTCCCTGGCCCTGCTGACTGCACTATTCCTGATACAAGCCAGCATGCCATTGGCCTTCTTGGCCACCTGGGCACACTGCTGGCTCATGTTCAGGTGAGCGTTGACCAACGTCCCCACATCCTTTTCCTCTGCACAGCTTTCCAGCCACTCTGCCCCAAGCCTGTAGCGCTGTATTGGGTTGTTGTGACCAAAGTGCAGGACCTGGCACTTTGCCGTGTTGAACCTCATTCCATTGGCCTCTGCCCATCGATCCAACCTGTCCAGGTCCCTCTGGAGGGCCTTCCTACCCTCTGGCAGACCATGGAATCATAGAATCTTTTCCAACCCTAATGATTCTATGATTCTTTGACACATCCTGCAACATACATACTCAGAGCCAGATGTGCTCCTGTGCCTGTCAGCACCCTTCAGGGACAGGGATACAAACTGAAAAGGCAACATGACACTTACAATAGCTTTATTTATTCAGAGTAAAACACATGGTGACCTGTTGCTGGAAACTTGGAACCGATGTTTGGAGAGTGTTTTTTATTCATTCTGTTCTTACATCCTTCCCAAGCACTTTGATGCAGAACACTGGGACCACTGCTCTGACCTACATACTTTCTGAAGAATATCAGCTGATCATCAGCAACTGTTAAGGAATTCATTCATACAACATTTTGGAAGATACTCATCAGTCATTCACAGGTGAACAAAGAAAACAAGAAAGAGGTTTCTTACCTTTTCTGGTCAGGTTAACATTTTGATTCTCAAACATCTGTACAGATTCTCCTACAAACAAGATTTTCTCAGCAACCCGCACAGGAATGTATGATGGCAGCATTTCCACTCGCAAAGAAAACTGTTTTAAAGATGGAGCTAACATGTTCTCCTCCTCAATCAAGCGCTGTCAGAGACCCCAGGGAAAAGATAAAGGGCACAAGGAAAAAGAAACAAAAGGTTGAGAAAACCAGGCTTAAAATTTTTGAAAAATAAACAGAGCACATTAAAAGCAACCAGAAAAGTAGCAGATCTGGTCTGCCTAATTTCAATAAGGCTGTAAACTTCTTTCTACTTCTGGCATACTAGCAGATCTCCCTACAGAAGATGTTGTTTTCATCGGAAAGGGGGGTGGTGGGAAAAAATGAAGTGCAGCCTTTGTTGAACAGCAGTAAATTGGCTCTCCCAAAGGATAATGCCACAACAGCAAAAGGAATTATTCTTGTAAGTGCATCACATTAGGTTTTTGCTGCCATAAAAATGTTAATTAGCATTAGCAAAAATAATCCTCCTCTATCCCTATTCCTATGTTTTAGCACAACTCGAACATTTGTGGTACAGATGCACAAACACAAATACCTCCACTAGTGAATAGACAGCTTAAGGATCTGAAGGCTTGTATATATGAATTTTCTCAGTTACTTCCTCCAAAACGTTTTTCAAAGGCACAGTATGTTATTAACTTCCTTCTGAAGGTATAAGTAAATATTAGAACTCCAAGTAGAGATGCTATATTTTCTTTCAGAGAAGCAATTATAGCAATACTGATTATTTCATTTGGTTTTCTTGTTATTGGAGGATTAGGTTGATTAGACCATAATCAAAAAACACTATTTTACCAAATTTTTGAGAACGTTTGTTTTGGGAATGAATTCTTCATTTTAATAGGAGAGTTCAGTATGAGTTTGTATATAGATGTTAACAGCTTGGCAATTCTTAAGATTCTTCTGACACTTTTAGATGAGGAAATACCCAATAATTTTGATTTGGTCTATCCCATCAGCACCAAAGGTTTCTTATTTTACTATGTGACAGCAGAACAGCCAACATCAATAGTCAGTAATACTGAACAAGAGATTTAGTTAGGCTGTCTTGTTATCTTCTTGATGTGCCAACGTTTGCCACCAGGGATCTAGAAGACTTACCAATTTTCACATAGATCATACATCCAATACAGTAAAAGGACTGATTTTCTGTCGTCTTTTGAAGTTTTTCCTTGTTTTTGGCTGCGTATAGTCTTTCCTCAGCAAAGACTGTTTATACAAGGCACTTAATAATTATGCAAGGCAGGTTGTAATGGGGATGAATCTTTTATGCATTCACAGCTGGAGTTACATGCAACAAACTAACATCATTGGTGCCCATTAAATGTTTTCTCACGGTAAACTAGAAAATGTGAATTTACAGAGTGGTTCCTCACTAGCACCTGATGTGAAAAATATTCAGATGCACAAAGCGTGGAAGATCACTCCATTGGGAAAGCTGCTTTGCACAAGAGCAATTTAACGGTATGCCATCTATATGAGGAGTTAACGCATTTCACCAGTATTCTGGCAGGCTGCCCCCTTGCTTAACTTAGCACCCTGGACATGTTCTTAGCAGTCTCTAGACTATTCCTTAGCAACTTTTTCCCCAGTAGTGTCAATGGCATTACCCTGTTAAGTAACATTTGCACTCTGATTTGCACCAATGGCTGTGCAAAATAGGTACCTGAGCTAGCTACCACTAGAAAGGGTGCAAATCAACTCAACACCAAAGCTTCTTATACTCTTTCCCCTGCAGTTGTTCATGCTATCATCTATGTCCAGGTTGAGAAAAGCAAAGAGTTGACTAAGGAATCAGAAAAGAGTCGAGCAGGGTGAGTACCACACTTGAAATTACTTGACACCAGTGTCTACACAGATTCTGTCAATATGGCTTTCTGCCTCAAGATTATCCAGTTATGCCCACCAATGTGTCTCTCTTCTTTATGCCTACCTGCAACCTATGACAATATTCTGTTGATTTGCCATCCTACCAGGTGTGGTGGTTTCACCCTGATGGGCAGCTAAATTCCACCACACCGACTCTCACTCCCCTCCTAATAGGTAGAGGGGGAAAAAAAAATTAAAACAGGCACACAGGTTGAGATAAGGACAATTTAATTAAGGGGAAAAAAAAGGGAAAAAAAAAAAAGAAAGGCTACACTGAAGCAAAGACAGAGAAAACAATTATTTTTAACATCCCATCATCAAGCAATGTTTGGCCATGTCTTGTAAAACAGGGCCTCAATACGCGTCACAGTTTTTCGGGAGGACAGATGTTTTCCTAACAAGACTCCCCCCGCCCCCCTTCTCCTTCCCCTTCCTCAGCTTTTATTGCAAAGCGTGAAGTCATATGGTATGGAATATGCCTTTGGTCAGTTTAGGTCATCTGCCCTGGCAATGTCTCCTCCCCACACCCCTTGCCCACCCCCAGCCTACTGGCTTTGAGGGGGTTGGAGAAAGTGTTGATGCTGTGCCAGCACTGTTTAGCAATTGCCAAAACACTGGTGTAATATCAATGCTGCTTTGTGGACAAAGTGAACTGCATCTATGCCAGACCCAGTACACCAGGTCTCAATAATGACCAGTCCAGCATAGTTTGCACTGAAACAAGATAATACATTTCCTCTTTAGTTACCTAAGGAACAAAGGTGCCAAGCCATGACTTGCAGCCTTACCAAGTCCTGCAGCTCTCGTAGCTGTTTTCCTGTAAGTCCCCCAATTCCTAGGTCATCATCATCATCTTCAGGTTGGCCAGGGACATTTCCAGTAGAGGGGCCCTGTTTGATAAAGAACTCTTCATGTTGGTCTAGTAGCAATCCATGTAGCATCCAGGCAGATAGCTGCTTATACATGACTCCATGACACACAGCCAGAATCCTGAGATCAAGAGAAATAAGACAGTGGGTTTCCGCATGCAGTAATCAAAACCTCAATGTACCTCATTCTGGTAAGTCCAGTTAGTTAAATATCTAACACGGATTTTTTTTTTTAAATCAGAGAAGGATGAACTGATCACTCAAAAAACCAAAGCAGCAAATATATCCTGTGAATATGTGGCTTCTGTAGAGAGAAATACTTGATTGCCATAAGTATAAGGAAGTTTGCAGTGGCTTCCCAGTTTTGCTGTTTCTACTCAATTACTATTTCAGCATGAACACTGAAAAGAATTATCCTTTAAGAGCCAATGGCCTGACTTTCTCACCAAAGACAGAAAAACATAGCAACATCCACCCAGTGAAATGTATCTTCCTGAAGGATGGAAAAAAAGAGTAATAGGTCTGCTACATGGAAAACATTTCATGTAGACTTCAAAAGAAGAAAAAACATAGGATCTGAACTTTCCTCAGCCCTAAGTGATACCTCAGTAAGATACCCAAAAATAGAAAGTATGGAGAAAGCCTTAATTCCTGCTTAATTCCTTAATGAACCTGCTTTAGATAGGTAACGGGGACTGTGACAATTTGCCCTGCATGCTACTATTTCTAGATCATGCAGGCTTGTTTTGAGAAGTATTATCTGCTTTTACAAGAAAGATAACACACTGACACTAACTCCAGTTACTACTTAAGAATTAAATAGTTTTATTGCATCTACGTACTTTTCAAGAGCACTGCGAACAGGAGGCAACCCCCCACAGCTATGTTTGTGGACGGTTTCCAATATCTGACATCCATGAATCTGCAGAAAGAAAAAGCATTTAGACTAGGTCTATTATTTGGATCTGTACTAAACTTTTCAAATGATTAAAACACTACACTTCCAGCTAACAAGAAAAAGTGCACAAATCTGACGGAAAGAGATGAAACACACTCTATACAGTGAAAAAAGAGGTGATGACCTTTGTGAGCCTATGTGAGGCTGCACACCCAAGTTTTTTCTCAAAAGTTTCCCTTAACAAAAACTAAGCGTCTCTGGACACTGAAAACATTAGCCTCCGCCTTTTTTTTTTTTTTTTTTTTTTTTAAACTCAGGTGAGGGTGGGAGAGAAAACAGGCTCAGAAAAGAAGAAAGTCCAATTAGCAGCATCTTGTGTTTTGAAATATGCTGTAATTAGAAAATCTGTCCAAGATCTTACTAGTAATGAAACAGAAAAGAGAGTTAAATCGAGTGTAAATGGATTTGTGAAACGTTCAATACTTAGAGTAGTACTAGGAATGGGGCACCCATTACTGAAACAAATTCTTTCCTAGCATTCAGTTGTGGTGTGAGGTCAGAAGATACTTTATCAGCTAAAGAAGAAACTTGTTAAGAGAGACTGGGTACAATCTTACTGTACCTTCTGAGTCTTGATCTGTTCCACCACGACCATTACAGATGGGAAGAGTAACTGAAACTGCAGAACAAGGAACAAAATGTTGAATTAGTTTGCTATGCAAGAGAGAGAGAAATTATGATTGGGTAAGTGCGGACAGCAGCTGATTACACTAATTTAACCAAGCCATCATCATGCTTTCCCCACAAATTGGAAACCATTCTGTGACCTGAAAATCACTGGAAAGAATACATTCCCTCACCTGGATCAAGATGCACTAAATTACTGTATTCCAGCTGCAGTTCAAACTAAGCACAAGCAGCGAGGAATACGCAAGGGTAAAAGTGAGAAACCTAAGATATGTGTTAAAGTGCAAGTAATCCTCTAAACATGATCAGGGGACTACAAATTTGGAGGCATTAAAGCGAAATGACATGACATGAAAGAATATACTTTGTTTATCCCACCCATGTTCTCATTAGACGTATCACAGAGCAGAAAGAGTAACCGAAGAATACTACGTGTTTATTAATATGACATACCTGGTCCAAGGAATAATTAACGTGTGAGATGGAAAGATGTGGGTCAGCCAAAAACTGTAAGAACAAGGCAATTAATGAAAAATTAAAATAAGTTATGGATAAGTAAAAAAGCAGGTTTGATTATATATTCCGTACCCTTAGTTCTCACAGCTTCCCCCCCCCATCTTTTTGGCGTCATGTCCCATTTAGGCTGTAACTTTTAATGAAACCACTGCACAATGACTGTACACAAGGTGTAACAGCTACAAAGCCACCAAGGATTTAATCAGAACCTTCACAACTGAAAACAGAAGTCACAATAGTCTGAGACAGCAATGGGCTCTGAGGCTGTTGAGGCACTTACTGAACTGTACATAAAGGGGACTGACTACTTATTAGAATGAACAGTCATTTATAATGGCACCTCACAGGAATAATTTGGAAGCCATTCCTAAAGGGGAAAGAAAACTATCTTGTCGCCTCTTTAACTACTACCACATAGCCCATTAATTGCAGAAATGACAAGTTTCCACAATCTGTCAGCAGCAGGACAGCCTCTTGTTCCAACTCTCTCTTCTTTACCTCTTGTTCAAGGTCAAGTAGTGCTTGTCGATATGGCTGCAGTACTGAATCAAGACCTGTGCAGAATGCTCGCAAATAAATCCCATGTAATCCACCCTGGTTTTGCTGAGATACATGATGGTCCTAAAAGCAAACAATAAAATCTACATCAGCTCCACAGTGCAGGTCTAAAGAGTAATGGAATTTCTCTGCAGCGTTACACCAGCATCCAACGATCACAACATCTTGAAATGCACCTTAACCCCCCAGAAAGTGCCCGGAAAAGAAACAGCAGAGTTTCATTTAGCTCTTCTGTGTATGCACGCAAGGGCTGCGAATGGTTATCCACATACGCGTACCCACTGGTAACTCCAGTGCTTATTCGTACACCACAAACCCTGGTGAATCTGCAGTGATCACGAATTACCACATCATGTTTCCCCAGGACTGAGATTTTTACATTCAGTCCACCTTTCAACATTGGTTGTTCCGGACCCTCCTTCACTTTCACCACACGGAGCCTTCTGGAGCCCTGTTCGAGAAAGCCCGTTCGTTGGAACTAGTGCAGAACGGTGCCGCTGCACATCCGTGCCCGGAGCGGTTTGGGCGGACCGGCACCCGCTCAGCTCTGCCCCGCCCCGGGAAAACCGCGGCGAGGCGGCCTCACCTGCTGCTGTACGTGCCCAGTGTACTGCTCCACGAATTCGGCGAAGCGGATGTAGTCGGTGCCGAGACGGCAGAGCCGGTTCAGGACGCTCGTCTCGCTGGGGTGCAAGAAGGGCAGTTCCTGGGACACCTGCGGGGAATGACAGCGATGAGGGCGGGCGGGCGGGCCGCAGGGGGGGGCCGGGCCGGGCCCTGCCGTACCTGCAGGCCGCCGCGCTTGCTCCAGGTGAAGGCCGCCCCCGGGTAGCCGCTCAGCGCCAGCAGCAGCTCGTGGATCATCCTGCCGCGCGCCGCCGCGCAGCCTGCCGGGAGAGGCACAAGGGCTGCCGGGAAGGGTGCGTCTGCGCCGCGGCCTCCGGAGGGCCCGCGGGAGAGGCGGAGGCTGCCGGAGGCTGCCGGAGGCCTTCCGCGGCCCGTTGACAGGGTGCGCTCCGCGGGCGGCTCCCCGCCGGGCACGGGAAATAACGGGAGGATGGGCGAGCGCGCCGGCTTTCCGGAAGAGTCACCGGGAGCAGCTGACGAGGCCGGGCTAGTCCGGTCCCCTCCTCTCCGTTTCTGGGGCGCTTTGCCGTGGCCGCAGGAGGATGGTTGAGTAACTCGGGTGGTTGTGATGGCAAGTGTTGATCCAGAAGGTCCCTTCGAGGACAGCAGCAAGCTCGCAACCTTCTAGGTTGTTTTTGCATCTTTGTTTTTGGCATTTCTTATCAAATTTCTTTATTGTTTTCTTAGGATGCGTGTCATTGTTCTATCCGTGTTAGTTTGACCTTGGTCTCACCTAATATACGTTGGTCTCACCTCGAGTACTGTGTACAGTTGTGGGCATCACAATATAAGAAGGGCATAAAACTATTGGTGTCCACAGGTGGGCAACAGAGATGGCGAAGGGTTTAGAGAGGAAGATGTGTGAGGAGTGGCTGAGGTCACTTGGTTTCCTCAACTTAGAGAAGAAGAAACTTGAGGGGCAACCTCATTGCTTTTCTTTCTGTGCATTTTTACTGGTTATGTGTTCATTCAGGAGAAAGTAGTGTTAAGCATAACGTTTATTATTTGGAACAGATACATAACTTTACTGTCCAAATGTGTTTGCTTTGTGATCAGCTTGTTGTAGTGTGCTCTTTTGTGTAGGAGAAAGTTCTTGTGTTATGTTCCTACAGGGAAGAAAAATGTCCTAGTACATAGCCTCACTTTCTAAATAAAATTTGTCTCTTAATACCCTCTCTGACGTGTATGCATTTATTTTCCTATAGCTATCTTTGCGTGTATATTGGGAGCTCCAACAGTATTGTACTATTGTGTATCAATATAATAAAACTATTCTCTTTATATTGACAAAGCTTCTGTTGTCTGAACAAAGACTGTGGAATTTGGCTAGGCATTTGTTCCTCATTGACATAAATATCACAGTGTGCAGTTGTGCCAGGAAAACTACGTGATACTCCTGCTTTTAAGAAGCCATATTTGAGGTTTAGCGCTGTTAGCTTCAATCTTGCGGTGCTGAAATCAGTCACAGTCCTTCCCGTATTCGTTAGAGGCTTTGGTTCAATCCATGCTTCTGACTCAAAGTTCTGTGCTAACAGGTGGCTTATGACTAATACTAAATTGAATTATGATTGTTAACTGATTGTAAAGCTAATTATGCTATAGTCAGGTTATATAGAGTTAAATACGTAGAGAGTGATGGCTCAATATTTGACCCCAGAATGCTTTACCTGTAAATGCCAAATACGTAGCTTAGTGGTATACTGTATATTGCTAATAACATGATGCTTTTATTTATGTAAATACTTACTAGTTTAATCTGAGAGCTCTTGAATCTAAACATAATAGTCTTCTGAAGCCAGAAATCAAGGTTATAGTAGCATTCCATCACAAAAAGTGAGACTGTCAGGTGTCTTTCTTGAGAACAAGGCAGAAATAAACGATGTAACATTTATTAAAGCAGAGGGAACATTTGTTTATTGCAGTTAGGGGTGGGGGGAAGCTAATTTTTTAGAGTTACTGATTTGTTGGAAGTGAGTCGTGCTAAAGGTAAAACTAGAATTAATTATGAAAGCAATTTAAATGGAGATATGGTAGCTTTTCTGTCATTGGAATTTCTTATTTGATGGTGAGAGTTACGGGTTTGATAGAGAGTATTGGTAAGGTACTGTGGCCAGTTTGCAGAATAGGTCAGACCAGATGTCTCATTGGGTCATTGCTTTACAATCTGTAAATGGGTGGCCCATCCCCACTCATTTGCGTTCAGCTAAATATAGTAGTCTGGTTAGGACTTAAATTACCTTATTGGTTCTCAAAGTGCCTTTGTAGGTAGGCTACATGAGAACAAGTACAGAAAAAACAGCATTAAAAGGAGTTAAAAAAGCAAAAGAGGGGGAGGATATCTGTGCCACAGACAAAATGAATTTTGAATTGCACAGTGTTGTTTTCTTTTCTCCAGGTAGCTGTGGGGCTTCCCTGGACCTTACAGATGCTTCAAGTGAAAGAAATTGTACCTGGTGCTTGGAAACAAGTACACAGTGTTTGCAGTTCAGCAAGTGTTTTTGCCAGCTTGCCCATGTTGCACTGTCACAGGGAAAAGGAGAGGTTTTCATGATGGTTATTCAGTGGAGAGATTGCTCACGTTCCTCCAAAGAGGAAGTGCTCCTCTGCTATTTCATCAGCCTGTGGCTGTGTCTTAGCTGCATGTCATGACTATAGCAGGACTGGGCAGGATTAGGGCTCCTCCTTGTCTGTTGCTTGTTCTTAGGCTTCCCTGAGGAGTCCTGCAGACAGTGTGCATACAGGGCTGTGTGCCAGGCAGCTGCTGGCTGTATACATGCATTTTGTGTGTATATATACACACGTGCACACTAAGTGTGTGTGTGTGTGTATATATATATATATATAACACATATGCATGTGTGTTTAAAACATATACAGGGTCATTTGAGGCAATTCTATCAGATTCATGCAGGGCATTCTGGGCCTGTAGGAACAGAGAATGTAGCTGAACTGGGTAATTGGAGAAGACAACAAAAATGAATGTGGACCTAAACCTTATTTCAGGTATAGAGGATAAGATTTAAACATATCTTGAATGAGTGAGGTCTAAAGGGAAAGGTGACATAAGTCTGTAAACACACGAAGTGCAAAAAATAGTATTAAGAAGAAATGACTAATAAAGATGAGAAGATTCATCAGAATGAAGGCTGCTAAGATGCAGTGTGGCACTAGATCTTATTTTTATTTCAGCAGTCTGGGCCAGTTCTATGTGTGCTACAGAGAGAGTAAGTGATGACTTGGAATTCTTAGTGCTAAATGGAACATAGAGCAGATCCTACTCCGTCTTCTGCCTTTGTTTTGCTAGATATTAGGATACGTCTGAAAAATTCTTCAGTGGAAAACTGTTTGAATAGGCTATTATTTCCCAGTCTTTCTTGGAATGCAAGGCCTTACAATACTTTGGAAAGGCGGGTGGAATAATTGTATATACTATACTGTTTGGAGGAGGACAGAGGAGGTTAGAGATTCCTTCTGTTTCAGTGATAGCCTGTAGCTAGGTTGTCTTGAAGTGACTATAGAATTGCAGCTTCAGAATCTTCAGGTTTTCTAAAAATCTTTTTTTTTTCCAGCACCATTCACAGACATCTATCTTGTAAAGGAAGTGGCAAATAAACACCTTCAAAATAACATGTAATAGTAGTTTAAATAAAGGACTGAAATGACTGAATTTTGGAGCTCTTCATTTCCTCAGGGAAGAACTAATGACTAGGCATTAAGGCCAAGTACTACTTTTTTTTTTAAAAAAAAAAAAAAGAATTTATAGCTGAATTTCGAAACTGGAGAAAGAATAGGTATCTCTGTAATGCTATTTGTAAGGCTATCTGGCTAGTAAATATTCAACAGAAAAAAAAAAAAAAAGACAAGCAACAGGAGAGGCAATAGATCAAACACACAGATACACAAACGCTAACAAACAGCAGTTAATGAAGACAGTAACAAAGACCAGAGATCTTAAATCAGTGGAGCCATTATAAGGAACTGTTGAAATATAACTCTGAAGCAGTTTATTCAGAATCTGCAATTATGTGAAATAATACTGTTTTATCTTTCTTATCAGAATAGGTCTTAGAGAAGAGAGTAAGTGTAAGATTATTTTTTTGAGGAGGGATTGTTGGACTGTAAAAACAATATTACAGGATTTTTAGGGGAATAAAAACAGAACAAAACCAGTTCTGCCCTCCATAGATTTTATATATAAACATTGTTTAAAGTCTATTCTCATAACTGCAAAGCAGTCACATGTACAGTAATGCAATGAAAAAAAATTAGAACTGTAACTGTTTATTATAAACCCTTTGTTTCGATTAGGAGATGATGTGTGTTATAGTCTTCCAAAATTGTTGGCATCATTTATTAATAATAATCTATTGCTTGTGTTCATTTTTGCCTCTTTTAACATGACTTAATAGGAAAATTTGGTTTCCTTTGGGATCGTTACCTGCATTCTTGGTAAAACCAGGTTAACTGAATCAAAGCATAGGCCTCTTTAGCCCAATGCCCTATGTCTGATATTGGTCAGCTGAGAATACTGAAGGATAGGGAACACAAATAAGGCACGCTTGGAAAGGGATCGCTTCTTAATCAGTGACATGATCTTCCTGAGCTTTCATTTAGGTTCACACGTTTAGTTGCCTTTGATCAACATTTGTGAATTTATGTAATTCCTTTTTGAGTCTATTCTTTTGGTCTTCAAAATTACATTTCCTTCTGTTTGGTTTAAAACTGCATTCTTACAGTTAAATTTGTGACTACCTATTCTGTATTTTTTGAGAAAATAAAATTCTCACTTTCTTTCCCCTTTTCTCTCCTTCCAGTTACCTCTTTTCTTAACCATGAAGTCTTAATTTAGTTTGTTTCTCTTCAAATGAAAACCATTCCGTAGTTCTGATAATCACTGTTGCCTTTTTCTGTACCTATTTATGTTCTTTATATTTTTCTTCTTAAAGAAGGAATGCACACAGATTTCTGCATTTGCAGGAATTCTATATCTACGAAGATCTCAGTTTGTAAAGCGGGTCTTTTTAATACTGATGTTATGGTTCCATCTTTCGATCATTTGGTATTGAGACCATGTATTCCTGAAGCCTAATGTACGTATGATTTGCTTTACCCCAACCTTCCTTTTTTTCTGGATAATAAAGAGCTCATAATATTAGGTTCTGTGTTGACTATAGAAATTTGAATATTGTTATGGTTTAGATGCATAGCCAAGGCTGAAAATGGATTGAATGATGGAATTGTTTTCTAGAAACACATTAGGAATAAGCACCACTAAGGGAGAAGAGCCATTTAACTAATGGGGCTATATTAACACAAAACCCAAATTCATATGTGTTGTCTGAATTAATTTAGGTAGGAATTTGGAAGTCTTCTAAATATCCTAACAGAAGGTGTAGAACTGATGCCCATTGGAATACTGGGCTCTGGGAAACAAACTCTAAGATGACTGATGAATTTTGGTGGGTTTATGAGTGTGGCTTATATAAATGTGGTTGACTCTGAAAGCGGGGGAATAGCCCTGAGAGTCTGTTGGTATATGTCAGCCCAGTGCTTCTGGATAGACATGCATGTACAGGCAAACTGTTAGGTGTTATCTCTGCAAGAACACTTAAGCAAAAGAAAACATTCAACTGGATTGAACTTTCCAAACTATTTGTGTAATATAAGTAAAATTTGACTCAAGTCTAAAATAATAATGTTTAAAGATTTTTTTTAGGAGAACCAGTCTCTGAATCGTTATCATCACATAGATGTATAATATAGAAAGTTTGAGAATGTTTAACATCTGTTGAGATTATCACTCTTCTGAAGACAATATGTTCCAGCTAAACACACAAAAATAGCAGAAGATATCCATCCACTTGTGAGGCAAATTGGAAAAGGCTTCAAGAGTCTCTGAATGTAGAATTGTATCACATTTTTTTTTGAAATCGTTATGTATTTCTTTCCACAGAAATTTCTGTGATGATGGAATGCACATCTACAAAATATCTGAATCAGCATTACTATTAGCAGCATCTTACTGTGAAAACATTCTTTTTCTCATTTGTTTTCTTTCTACTTACTAGAGCATTCCATATAAAAACAGGTTGCAGACTGACAAACACTTGTTTCATGTTGTCCTGGTTCCAGTTAGGACAGAGTGAATTTTCCTCCTAGTAGCTGGTAGGGTGCTATGTTTTGGATTAGGATGAGAAGAGTGCTGATAACATGCTGATGTTTTAATTGTTGCAGAGCAGTGCTTACACCAGGCCAA
Source organism: Anser anser (assembly GCF_964211835.1). Taxonomy (NCBI): domain Eukaryota; kingdom Metazoa; phylum Chordata; class Aves; order Anseriformes; family Anatidae; genus Anser; species Anser anser. The sequence goes on along the minus strand of NC_139730.1, from coordinate 109,354 downwards.
GGACTTTTCGGCTTCTCGCTCTGTCCTGCCAGCGAGCAGGCTGGGGGTGCAGCAGGAGCTGGGAGGGGACAGACCCAGGACAGCTGACCCCAACTGGCCAAAGGGGTATTCCATACCATCTGACGTCATGCTAAACAATATATAGGGGTGGCTGGCCGGGGTGGGGGGCCGGCTGCTCGGGAATAGGCTGGGCATCGGTCAGCGGGTGGTGAGCAATTGCATTGTGCATCACTTGTTTCTTACACATTATTATTATTAATACTATTATCATTATCACTATTATTGTTATTATTATTTTTCTGTCTTAATAAACTGTCTTTATCTCAACTCACCGGCTTCACTTTCCCGTTTCTCTTCCCCATCCCAGAGAAGGAGGGGGGAGGGTGAGCGAACGGCTGTGTGGTGTTTAGCTGCCAGCCGGCTTAAACCACAACACATGTGCTTACATTTTACACGAGCAGTTGAATGTGAATTGTCAGGAGTATGTATACACCTGACACCATGCAGCCTTGAGGTACTACATTTATTCAGTATAGCTGCTAATAAAACTTGTGCAATGTGTGTATATATATAACTGGGAGATCTAGTGAGCATCCTCAGTAGATAAGGTAGTAATTTAAATGTCCATTGGGTAATTGAAAATCTCTGTACGTTGTTACATTTTTACATTTCACACATGATCTTGGCAAAATACACAAGAAAACTAATTACAGGTACTCTTATTACTTCTAAATCTAAATACATGCAATAGTTACTGTGTTTGTATGTGGCTTTCTTAAACCCCTTTTTGATTCTATCATTTAAAACATGCTTTAGAATTTGCTATTTTTTCCCTATATATTTCCTCTTCATCTACTTAACTCATGTCTACAGGAGAAACAAATTTTTTTCAACAGCAGAAGTGCTTCTTTCTTGGAGTAGTCCATAAGCATAATGTCCTAGAAATATAGCACTTACTGATGTAAAAGCATTTATATATAGCTGCTTTGGCAACAGTAGACATGTTCAGTTAAAAAGATGAGCCTGAAAGTTAAAGTCAGACTTATCTAAAATTCCGAGGGCATATCGCTTGCTCCAGTACAATGCCTGATGCTGCTTTTAGAGAAAAGTTGAAAGTTCTGTAAATCTTGTCTGGTATTGACCTGTGTAGTTATTCCTGTAACTGTTAAACTGTGGCATATAACTCTTAATCAACAGAACCAGCTTTTGTTTAGTCTCTCTTTCACAGATTCCTAAATTTACGTAAATAACATTTTTCATGAATTCTTCAATTCGTTGAGGTTGGAGGGGTCCTCCGGAAGTCTCTAGTCCAACCTGAGTTGCTCAGCACAGAGTCAACTAGAGCAAGTTGTCCAGGACTCTGCCTAGTTAGGTTTGGGGTGTCTTCAAGGATTCTGCTACTAGTTCCAGTGTTTGACCACCCTCAGAGTAAAAATGCTTCTTATGTTTAAATGGTCTTTCTTGAATTTCATTGTGCCAGTTGCTTTTTGTCCTCCAAGCCCTGTATCAGTTGCTCAGTGCCCTACTTGTGCTGAGGAAGCAGAAACTGGGCCCAGCACTCCAGATGTGGTTTTACCAGCCCGGAATAAAGGGAAAGGATCCCCTGTTGGTGGTGCTCTTCCTAATAGAGATAAGGATGCTATTGATCGACCTAATTACTTAATTTGTGCTTTGCTAGTAAGCTTATGCCCTGGCAGCAAAATTCATGGGACTAATTGAAATGGACATGTAGTGACATCTTCAGTACTTTGACTCCTGAGTGACAGGAGAGCCTAACACGTAGTGAGGTGAAGGGGACTGTGAGGGTGTGATCACTTTCTGTGGTAGTGCTGCTGAATATTGCCGCTGTTGTATGCTAGGATTTTGGGGCACTTGGCATCAAACTGTGGCTGACATTTCAAGTGAGCTACTGTGGTGAAGCCAGCAGTTAGATTGGTGGTTCAGGGAGAAGGGCACAGCTTTGCCCAGCAGGGCCAAGTTTTCTTAAGGAGGGCTGATGGGGCTGGGACACTGGGTGGGAGAAGAGGTCCTATGTAAGCCTGGCCTGGCAGAGTGTATGTAGGGTGGGGGTGGGGTAACTGTCAAGGCTGATTTTACCTGGCTGCATTGTATCCACTGGGGCTTGCAGGGCAGTGCTGCGTGTGTAAGGGTTGGAAGTTTTGGGCCTGGTGGTTGTGGAGTGCTGGCTGGCTTGACCTAGGCTGCATCCCATGTAACTGGGCTGGCAGGCCAGAGATTAGCTGAATATTACCAGTGGGACTGACAGGAAATCTCAGGGTGCTACAAGTGGGACAAAGTCAGGTCCCCTGTGAGGGGGACCCCGAGGCAGGCAGGGTGGGGCCCGTGGGGACACCGTGCTCTGTGAGTGGTCAGGCCGAAGTTCCAGCAGGGCTGAAGGATATGGGCTGGGCTGAGCCGGTCGCTGAGTCCGGCTGAAACCACAAGGTTGGCAGAAGGGGCAAGCTGGCGGCCGAGTCGGGGCAGGCTCTCACCCCGACCACGGCAGCGGATGAAGCTGGCGGAGGCGGCCGGGGCGGGGAGAGAGGGAGCGAGCGCGGTGCAGCAGCTCCTCCCCCGCCACACCCGGTGCGGCAGGAAGAGGAACAGCCGCGCCCTGCTCCCGGCCGACCCTGGTCCAGCGCAGCGCCATGGCGGCAGAGGAGGTGGACGGGCTGGCCATATCCCGGCCGCATTATGGCTGTGAGTACTGGGGCTCCTGGGCTCGCGTCCGGGAGTCGGCGGGGCCGCCAAGTAACATCCTACCCGGCGACGCCCAGCCCGGCTTGCGCAGCCCGTCCCTTCCCGGGGACCGGTGCTGAGAGCGGAGGCTGCGGCGCCGCAGGCACGGGGAGAGCGTGGGGTCTCGGTTCTGGGGCTGGCCTGCGGGCTCGGCGGGCCCCACCGGCGGGGTGCGAGGGCTCCTGGGCGCGGCCCGCCGTGCCTCCCACGGGGCGGGCGCCGAGGGTCCCGCGAGTTCTCCCGGGGCAGCCGTCTCTTCCCCGGGCGCTAAAGAGCGCTGGGAGAAGGTGCTGGGCGGGCAGCGCAGGGGCGTTCTCCTGCCGTCGCGGTGCAGGGGGTGCCTGCGCCTCCCGCGGGCGAGCTCCGCGCCTCGCCCAAGATGTCCGCCGCGGGGAGGGGAGCACGGCAGGGCGGGGGCGCCTCTGGTGGGACGGGACGGGACGGGGCGCGGCGGCGGCGGTGGTGGAGTCTCGGCAGGGAAGGGGCGCGGCGAGCCGCCGCGGTGGCGGACCCTTCCGTCTCCCTTCCTGTTCGTTTCGGTAAAGGTGCCTGACATACCATCCGAAACGCGCGATCGGAAGCGTTTAGATTGAACGCCTTCACTTCCTAGAAAACACGCTTACTGTGGAGAGGGAGGCTTTAGCTCAAAGGTTCTGAAATGTATGCTTGCTTGTGCAAGCTGTCACGTCAAGAATGAGTAAAGATGAGGAAAAGGCTGTGAGGCGGATGGGAGATGGCGTAAGCGACAGCCGGTCAGACCGCGCGGTGCCTACCGTGCCGCGGCGAGGCCTGGGGTGGGCAGGGAGGGCAGCAGCAGGTAGAGTCCTGCGAAAGGGGCGGTGTGCTCCGCACTCGGTTTATTGTTAAAAGGAAGGATGGAGCTGGGGGAATCGGGGGGAGGGGGAACTTTCCCTTGCTAGTAGATGTTACCCTGTGGCTTGGGACAGCTTTTTATAACTTTGGGAGGGGTTGATGGAAGCAGAAAGATGCTTCTGAGGTACTTCAGACAGGTTTCTGAGAGATGCTTTGCAATTTCAACCAAGGTCTTGCTTGATCCCAAGTGCTATGGTTGATACCACATCAGGTTTTTTTTATTTTTTTTTAATTAAGGTATTTTAGGTGTAAGCTAGTCTTCGATTAATAGAATGGTATGAGACACTTCCTATTTGTCAAGTTGATCTGTAAAACCTAAAAATGTGCTTTTTTTTCTCCTCATGAGAGCATGGACGAGGTACTTAGCTGTAAGAGTGGAAAGGACAAGCTATATCACCAAGGCTTTGAATGTATAGAATCTGAAAGATTTAGGCATATGCCCATAGGTAGGTCCTCAGCTTAATAAAAAGATGATATGCAGGTTGTGGATCTGAAAGATTCCCCTCCAAATGAGGATCATGAGCATTTCCATCTTTTTAGAGATGAAGTATGACAATATAGAAGAGATTATTTGACATGAAAATACGCTGTTAGCCTTCTTAATCTTTGAGTACTAAAACAGAAGATAGGTGGAGACATACGTGGTCACTGACGTGCTTTTGAGAAAGAGGAAGGCAAAGCTAGAAGAAAATAAGAAAATAGAGGACTTTGCTCAGTGGAAGGTGGGGAAAAAGCGGGATCATAATCAAATGGGGAAATCAGACAGAGGGAAGATGTCAAACTTATGTGATGAGGGAGGAAGGGCAAGGAAACAAGATCTCTTCTGTTGCTTGCAAAGATCAGGTGCGTTTGGTCCCTCATTTTTCTGAATCAAAACCTGTGGTGAGTTCCTGGGGGAAGGGTTGGATATGATTTTTTGTGTGCCTGTCTAGCTGCATTCAGTCTTCAACCACCTGGGAATGTGTTTTTGACTTTTTGCAGCTGTCTTGGATAACGAGAGATTAACAGCAGAGGAAATGGATGAAAGACGACGCCAGAATGTAGCCTATGAATACCTTTGTCATCTGGAGGAAGCAAAGAGGTAAGAATAAGGACTGAAATTTCTGGTGATTTAAAAAAAATAATAAATATATATATTTGGTAAGGGGAATAATTTGGCTGCAGCTTACCTCCTGTCTGTGTTTCTGAGTGGCTATATAGATTCAATTAAAAAAAACCACACCACAACACCTACAAAGAAACAAACAAAAAAAAACCTCAGTAACCAAACAAAACACCCAACCCCCCTACCCTAATAAGTGGTCCTCCCGACTGTCTAGTCTGTTTTTCTGCCTGAAGGAGACAAAAAACATCTCTGCCTAGCATGTTCCTTATATGGAACCTTTTCTAACGTATTCTTAAAGATCCTCTTGTGACAGAGACTCCATAGCTCTAGTGCTTCAGTGTTTTTTAGCACTGGAAGGGTTCCCTGTTACGTAACTTGTATGTCTTGCTGTAATATTACCTTTCTACTTGACAATGGATGTGGAGAATGGGTTATTTTCTTCCTCTTAGCTGCAGCACTTTAAACACGTAAAGTTGTCTCCCTTTTGCACTTCTTAGACTGAAAACCCAACTCTTTCATATTTCTCTGTGGGTCCTATTCGATAAGTATGTAGTCCTTTTGCCTGGGTTGTTCTCTCTTCTCTCTGCTCACTCCGTGTCTTTCTGGAAGTGTGGTGCCAAAACAGAAAAATTTCCAACTGGGGCATTGATATGCATGCTTAGCACAAGAATTGTTTTGTGTATCCTGATAGATATGCTAGTATCATGCATTTACAGTATAATATTTTCATAATGGTATCAAATGGTAGTGTTTTGCTGAGTTGCTACCCTTTTACTTGAAGACATGCTGCTGAAGTTGGTTCTCTGTTCTGTGTTTCTGGAATCATTTGTTTTCCTAAGTGTGTTAATTACTACTGAATTTAATTTTTTCTGACCTTTGCTTAATATGTTGAAAAAAATGTTGAACTTATTCCTGGCCTCCAGCACGTATGTAGGTTTTATGTCATCCTCATGTTTAGTAAGCATGAAAGTATGCTGTATTACTTCATACAAAATGAAAGTATGGTCAGAAGATAGTAGATGCTATGTATTTTCTATTAAAGGAAAAAAAAAACCTAATATTAAAAACAAATCTGTGAAGTCTTATTGTTAATATTCTTGAAATCTTTCTTGCAAACGTTCAATCCTATATGCTGTATGTGCAGAATAGGAATGAGACAGACCAGTTTGCCTATTCCTTTCCCTTCCTGACAGATGCCTTTCATGCCTTTGTATAAATTGAATTTTTTTACTTGAAATTTTTAATGACTGTTGAAACTGAGATTGCGACTAAAGACAAGTTTTAAAGAACAAGATTGAAGGAAAAGAGGTGATGTACTGTTTCTGTTAGTGACTCCTACAAGACTTTTGAAAATAATGCTAGTGTTTCAGTTTGCATTTTGTAATTAGTCAAGAAACGAATTGTGAACATAGAGTTTTATTGTTCTCACAAGGACCTAGGCAATCTAGCCAGCATGATACAGAAAGTAACTTCTGTTGCAGCAGAAAAGTAAGGAACGTGTAAAAATGTGTTCTAAATAGAACTTGCTCGATACTTCTGTCTGTCATTTGAAAGATGGTACAGGTTAAGAGCTGGAAAACTTTCTCTTCCTCTGACTGGTGATATATTTTGGAGCATCTATATAAGTCTGCCCCAGCAAGACAGACGTGTTCCACTGCAGCGTTTTATAGAATGGAGTAGTTCAGTTGGAAGAAACCTAGGAAGATCGCCAAGTCCAACTGTCTGACCTCTTCAGGACTAACAAAAAGTTAAAGCGTATTGTTGAGGGCATTGTCTGAATGCCTCTTGAACACTGACGGACATGGAGGGACATCAGTCACCTCTTTAGGGAGCCTGTTCCAGTGTTTGACCACCCTCGTGGTAAAGAAATTTGTTCCTAATGCCCAGTCCGGACCTCCTGTGGCACGACTTTCTGCTGTTCCTACGTGTCCTGTCACGGGTTATCAGGGAGCAGAGACCAGCATCTCCCTCTGCGCTTCCCCTCCTCAGGAAGCTGCAGGGAGCAATGAGGTCCTCTCTTGACCTCCTCTTCTCCAGACCAGATGGCCCAAGCATGCTCAGCCTCTCCTTGTAGGACATGCCTTCCAGCCCTTTTACCAGCCTTCTTGCCCTACTCTGGATGCTTTCAAGGATCTTAACGTCCCTTTTATATTTTGGAGTCCAGAACTGCACACAGTATTCAATGTGAGGCCACACCAGTGCTAAATACAGCAGAAAAGTCATCTCTCTTGACTGGCTGACTATGCTGTTCAATGCACCGCAAAATGTAGTTTGCCCTTTTGGCTGCCAGGGCACACTATGGCTCACGTTTATGGGAAAGGAAACAGATCTTGTACAAGATCAGTGCTGGCAGAGTATAAAGGAGGACTCACTTGCAGAACTTCATTCCAGGATTTTAATAGTTCGTGCTGCTGTAAAATATTTTTGAAGGGGCTAGGAGGGCTCCGTTTATACTGTAGTCTTTCAGATGCTTCATAACAATTGTCACCGCTGCACATTTACAGAGGTTGCTTAGGTACTAGCAGATAATAATTTTTTCTCCATGCAGATTTGGATGAGGTGGAACTAGTGAGAAAGATACAAATATATCTCAAAATCACCCTGTCCCTCTGAATCAAAAATCTTTAGGATCAAATGCTGAGCTACAGGGAGAGGTGAATGCCATTATAAGTCACATGCATGCTTGAATGAGCCCCAGATAAATCACTTGTGGACACTCTTAGACATTGGCTTCAGAGTGGATGCTTTCTGGGATGCTTGTGTTCTATTCAATTCTTTGTCCAGACTTGACGAAAAAGTTAGGCAAAAATGCCTAACACAGCCACAGCTTTAATATTCTCATTAAGCAGTTGCTTATTCCTGGAGACTTACTTAGCCTTTGGATAAATAATCTTTAACTAAAGTTTCTTGGCTGTCTTGCGTCTGCTTCCAACTATTGCCTCGGCATTGACAAGGCTGAGTAGTTAAGCATTTGTTTTTGCTGCACCTTGTCAGAAATTGTTTTTCCTGTTTTGTCCTGGGTACAAGCCTAGTTGTTGACATTATGTTTTTTGAAAAAGGGAGCGACAGATGTCATTCAAAACACAAGTAGTGGTAATACAGTCTCCCACTTTGGCAGTCAGAGCACGCACTTTGCTTAATGGCCTACAGGCTGTCTATACACATGAGAGGGAATTCCTGTCTCATATAGCTGAAGCCATACCACTTTGCATAAGAGTTAAAGATTGCATGACCAGGAGGGAATCAGGAGTCCTTTGTTTAGTGATTAAAATACACAGGTGACAATAGAAAGGCTTGAGTTCATGCTCTATTTCCAAGAATGTTTTTCATTACCGAGCAGTCTTTATAAAATGTCCTTTAAGTTTTTTGTTTTTGTTTTTATGAATTACTGCTAGTATAGCCAAAAAGAGGGCTTTGGGCTGCATTGCTGGAAAAGAGTTTTAACTTAACAAACAAACAAACAAACAAAAAACCAACACCTTGAATTCAAACAGTTTATTATATTTTAAATTGATATAATTGTCCTGAGATCTTCTGTATTGACTTCTTTGCCAGTTGTGTAACTGAGATGTAATGTGTGAATTAGGTACTGCAGCATTTCGCTTGTGCTGCTGATGACAGCGTCTCAGCTTTAGGTATGGATCGGAGAGTTTCTCATCTTTTTTCATAGTGAGAGATTTTCATATGAAGCTATATCTGTGAGGAGAAGAGGAGGACTTAATAGTGGAGCAAGGTATCTAGTGCATATCACGCTCTCGGAAGCAGAAGAGGTGAATTTTCTAATGTCAACGGCTGTTCAGACAGTGGGAGATGATTGAAGAACAAATCTTATTCCCACCCCATCTCCCCATCATATTACAATATAATATCCCATTCAGACCGTGTAGTTTATATTCAGTTTTTCTAGAACATAAAGGCACCTAAAGGGCAACTAAAATGATATGAATATCATGTTGATGGGTTCACGTGGTGGGCCCACTTCTCCAGCCTGTCCAGATCCCTTTGGATGGCATCTCTTCTTTCTGTCGTACCAACTGCACCACTCAGCTTGGTGTCACCTGCAAACTTGTTGAGGGTGCGCTTGATCCCATCGTCATGTCCTTGATGAAGACCTTGAAAAGCACCGGTCCCAAGACAGACCCCTGAGGGGTACTGCTCATCCCTGGCCTCCACCTGGCCGTAGAACCATTGACCACTACTCCCTGGGTATGACCATCAAGCCAATTCCTTATCCGCCGGATGGTCCACCCTTCAAAGCTGTATCTCTCCAGTTTGGAGATCGGGATGTTGTGTGGGACTGCATCCAAGGCCTTGCAGTAGTCCAGGTAGATGACATTGGTCGGTCTTCCCTTGTCATCTGATGCAGTCACTCCATCAGTTCAGTATCAATAGGTAATGCATCTAGAAGTTGGAGTGATTTTTTTCATAAATGTTAAGAGAGGAGCACAAGATGAAAATTTGCTAGCGCCTAATTTCATAAAAGACTGGATTTCTGAACCATCAGCTCTAACAACTTGTGTGCATCAACTTTGAGTATATGTCGTAGTGTTTTTGTAAGGAACATACGTCAGAGATACTAAATGAATGTAAATAGCTTGTACTTTTTTAGTGGTGTTCCAGGCTTTTGTTTCTTTCTTCAGTAGTTGCTATTCTGATATTGTAATTTAGCACTTTGTGCACAGTAGTTGAAGTAAAAATCGTTTGAAACCTGGCGTTATTCTTGCTACTTAGAGAAAGGGAGGCAGAGTGTCTAACTAAGTTGACCAAGATTGCGAAAGAAAAAAATTGAAATGAAAATTGGTGCTAAAATGAAGATTGCGAAGAAAGAATTCTTATACTATGCTTGGAACAGATATCTCTTTCTTGAATGAAAATGACTTTTTCAGTAAGTGTTGTTTCACACTTAGTTTTTCTTTCCAGTTTCCAAATCATAGTAGCTTATTCAGAAAAGCTGTGACAGTGCAGATAAAACTGCGGAAAGTACCCTGTTCTTTTATGATGTGACAGCTTGAGCTCACAGCAGTCTAAGGATATTCTTATCTGGAATAGAAGTAACTGTAGCTTTTTTTCTTTGGTCCTTATCTAGAAGTGAAACTGATACACAGTAATATTCTTCATCTGGACTCTGATAGGAAAAAATAAATAAATTTGTGGATTACTTGTTGGGGTATTACTACTTTCACTGGCTTTTTCAGTGATGTTACAATGTTTTTGCCTTGGACAGTAGAAGTTCTTTTTTTTTTAAGCCATGAATGTTCATAGATAACATTTTATTGCCATCAATTGTAAGTTGAAATAGCTGATGCTTAGCTCTCACCAGTTCATCTGAGGCTTCTTATCACCCCCCTGTTTGGACTGAGAAGACATTTCTCTACAGTTCCTATACTGTTCTGTTGATGACCTCATGTAGTTGGCAGGGAGTGGCTGTCTACACTGGAAGTGCCTTGGAACGTGCATTCATTGCTATGTTTTCTGAGAGAAGGGTGGAGGGAAGTGTGTATGTGGGGGTATTGAACATGCAGTGATTGAGTACCCCCATCTTTTCCTCACTCTGAATGCTTTCTTTAATAATGACTCTTGGATATAGTAATGACAGGCAGTCCAGGAGGAAAGAAACAGCTCTTTGCGTGGAATTGAATTTGGAGACTGGGGCTTGGCTGTTGAGTTAGTGATTTTGAAGGACTATTTTATGTAAGGCAGGAGAGCAGCACCTAACAGCAAGTAGCTGTGATGTAACAGTTATTGACTATTGGATACTGTAGGGTGCTTCTTAAAACCCTTATTTGCAAGAAAGCAACTTAGTTTTGAGATAAAACTTCAGCAATGCTTTAACTTGCAACCATTTAAGTCTATTTAGAAATGGTCAAGGCAATTAGTTTTGACAACAGAATGGCTGAATATGCCTTGGAAAGGATTTTTGCATAGATGATAATTAAGTTCCTCAGGAATGAGAGTGTAGTACTGGTTTGAAGGCTACTCGGCAGTAACTGTTTGGCAAACATTTGGCAAACAAAAAGTGATTCGGTGTAAGAATACAAACGTGGTCTTTGGTTGAGCTGCGGGTTGCCGGGATGGGGTAACATTGGGAGAAATCCGACTGGTATTACTAATCTCTTGCTTTTTAGTATCTCTGAACTGAAGGTGTCTTTGGATAATAAGAATGCTCTGGGACCTTTTAGCTGCGGACAGCACTTGTTTTTTAGCTCCTCATTTGAGAAGATGTCTTTTCCTTCACAACAAAATGCATTTAAATTTTCACGTACTTCTCTAGAAAAGAACACTCCTGATTTTATAAGTTATAAGTTTATTTTACTTTATCTTCTTTCATCTTCTCAGATTACACCTTGGTTTGTCAGAAATTGGTAGAATGAGTTATTCTGAAAGTTTTTGTTCAGGATTTTTGTGTTGCTGTCTAACACCTTTGCTGAATGGGGTAAAGAAGTGAGGTTGTCTGCAAGTTTCTCATCTGAGAAACTTTTCTTCATTCTCTGGGTGAGAATGCCTGCCACATCTGCAATTGTAAACAAACTAAAAATGTTTGTGATACATATGTCCATGAAATGATCTGGAGTGTGTGTGATCCCTTTCCTTTCATTAGAATGAATAGCATGATTTGTCCCCAAAATGCTACACCTATGTTGTTGACAATGCTGGTCAGTTTAAGAGCCTTTCATCCACAGTTTTATAAATTCTTTCAGATGGCTTATGCAGATAAAGGCTGGAAAAAAAAAAAAAAGTCACCTACTTTCTCCAGTGCTGCAATTCTGTTGAGGTTATGCTGTTTTCCTTGGCACACTTGTAGAGAACTCCAATAGAAAGGCTAAGTGGATGTGACTGGAAGTGTCTAGGCATGGAGGAACTGCATGCAACAAAGGAGAGGGACTCTTGGGATGGCCAGTGTGGTGGTGTTAATGCCTGAATTAGCAGTTACTCATCAAGACCCCAGTATGCTTGTGTTCACTTTCACAAGATCATCTCTGGAGGCAGAGCACAGTGAACAAATCCTGATGACTCACGCAGGTGGGAACTTGACAACTGTCATCCCTTGCCCTCCACGTCAGCTCAACAGATCCTGGACCTTCCGATGCTTGTTGTACAGGTGTTGCAGTCCACAGTTGGGTGGACGACATGAATGTACCTTCCTGGTGTCTGACTGCTGGATAGGCTTCTTAGATAATATGCTTTTTGGTGTGAGTATGACACAGAGTAAAACCTATTTAATTTCAGCGTTCAAGCCAAATAAGTGGGGCTTTCTCTCCTGTAAGGTCTGGCATATTTTGCTATGTTGTTGACACAGGGTTATAACAGCATTTCCAACTCATCTGCCAGTTTACTGGTTAAATAAACACTGCGTTTAGATGAAAGTTGAATACAAGAGCTTTGTCTCTTATGAGGCAGGTGACAAAGATTTAAATTCCTGTTTTGACTTGTTAGATTTCTCAGAACTATTAGGGTGGAAAGTGTAATTCAGAATGCTGCTTTTGATTGAGAATTGGAGAAGAGAATTATAAACCGATGGACAGTCAAAATATGCTTTAGGAAGCAGATCTTGCTAAACAATCTCAATAGAAATATTCCAAATTACAGTTCTGATTGTTTTGCGATTAGGGAAAGGGAGACAGTTTTTCTTTCCTGAATTTTTGTTTTGTTCTGAGCAGAATGGTATTTTGAAAGGTGCTGTGTGATGTTAGTTTATGATTTTTGAAGTATGAATTGAATGTCTGGTTAGCTTTGTTTGGCTCATTTTTCATCTTTTGATTGGCATTTAAACTGTTAACACTGAAAATCAGTTTGACAGAGGCTTCTGCTCTTTTCTGGCAGTTTGTCTAGCATCTTCCAGATTCTTACCAAACTTTGTTACAGCAGTTAGATGAATAAGATACCATTGCAATCTGTATTGCTTGAGGAAGATGATATCACTTACTGCATGTTAGAAATCTTTTGAAACTAACTACTCCCCCAAAATACAAGCTCTTTTTAACACAGGGATTGATAGGTTATCTTATAGTTCTTTGCAGTTTAAAATGTAGATCTCCATGAATTGTGAAACTAGTTAAGTAACTGCCAAAAGCTGAAGCATATGAGCATTTGAGTCTTTGATGGTATAGTCTGTTTTTCAGTCTTTTCCCCAATGCTTTTAAAGAAGTAAAACCCGTACATCAGCAATACATGAGACAGCTTTTACAGAGGCAAGTAACTATCAGAGGAGTGATACTTATTTCAACAGTTATGAAGAGAATCTGGATATATGTTTTCCATAGACTTTAAGCCTAGAGGAAACACCACAATGATTGTATCATCGCTTTTCTTTTAGAACCCAGACCAAACAACTTTACTATGTGACATTTGTGTTGGCATTAATACATTTGACAGAGTTAGATAATAAAGGTATCCAGTGTCAATTTTGAGGCTCAATGTAGTGAGGGGTCAGCCAAATGTCTAGATAGCTCATTCCAATGGATTTTTTGTGTGGGGGTTTTCCAGTAAGAATGTTTCCTGCTTCAGTTTATAGTTTTTTTATTATTTTTTTAATTGTCTTTGTCTCGTTAAAACTCCTGCTCTCACAAATAGCGTGTTTATATTGGTGCTAGTTAAGAGTGGTTAAATATTCTCTAACGGCCAGTTTGCTGACCTGGAAAAAATTAAGTGTTCCTGAGATGAAGGGAGGGGTCATATTCTGTCAGGTGACTGGACTGAATCTCTTGATGAAAGACAACGGCCTCCAGAATGCAAGGGAAGCAACTTTCAGATACGTTGGCTGCAGTCAGAGAAATATTTATCCTTTGTAAGCCACTTTTTTCTGTGAAGTGTTAATTTTATCATGTGCCTAGACAGTTACGTCTATTTTTGCTTCCTCTCTGCCTGCTCGCTTATTACTCTTGTGATATGTCTGTCTCTCTTTGCTTTCCTTTTAGTCTCGTTTTTCTAGCTTCTGCCTTTTCTGCTATTTGATGCCTTCTGCAGCAGTGTCTACCATCCTTCACTGGATTGAGAATTCCAAGGTAGGATTTTTTTGCTTTTTGATGTTTGCTTTCTTTGTATAGTGCTCATCTTTGTTTTCTGGTGCATTGCATGTTTTGTGACGTGTTGCAGGCTGTCTGGGGCAAGGGATGACTTGGACAATAATGTGCTTCGGCACGGTGAATGGCCTATACATAACAAGTTTCTGTAAACTACAGTAAATAATAATTTCATTGTCTGGCTGCTCAGGAGGACCACTTCATGCATGGAGCTATTATGTAGACGTTTAATATTACTTTGGCTTTTCTTTCCCTCCCTAAACATACCACTAGGAAGTTAAATCTTGTCGGCGATAAGCTGTCTGTTTCGTACTTTACTGCAGTAAATAGAATAGTGTCTTGGTTTGGAATGTTTTGTTCAGAATTATGTAAATGGTGGAGAGGTTGGGTGGGGGGGAGTTGGGGGAGTGAGCTTATTTTATTTATGTCCAGAAGAAGAATGAGTCTTCATGTCCAAGAAAGCTGACATAAAGCAACAGCTTCAAAGATGCGCAAACAGGTCTTATGCTATTTAAGAGATTGTGTTGGAGTTAACAGCAGATCTTCACTGATTGCTGCAGGAATTGGAAATTGGCGTATGTAAGTACTTCTGATGGTTTTATAAGACAACGGCAGACATTTCTAGTTAGGTGAATACAGTTAAAAGTCTGATTTAGGGTCACTAAAATTGATCTGTTTATTTTAGTTAATTCTACTTTTGTCCAAGTGTTAATGCAAAATGTATTTGGTAAGCCCTATATAGTTTCTGTATGTGACACTCAAATAATTAAAGCAAATCTAAAGCCCATTTTTATGCTTTTTAAATAGGTATGCGACTCACAAATACATTGTGGTAAATTAGGTTAAAAAAAAATGATGTTCATAGACTTCTATAGAGTAAGTTTCATCAATTAAACATATGCTGCATCTAAGAATTCAGGTAAATATGAATAAATAGAGCATATTTAATTGAGAAAGCAATTACTTAGTTTAATAAAAGGCTGTGTTTATTTGCATCTCTTCCTGGCCTTTGTTGGAGACAGGGTGTTGGACTATGTGGGGAGGGAACTTTTGGTCTGAGATTGTGAACAGGCATAGTGGCTGCTGTTGTCGTCTATGTCTTCCTTGATGGTAGATTCCTGGATTTAGTATGGTTGAGGTAGTTGGAAGGTATTGTCAGCAACTGTGCTCACCAGATTTCTGGACTGGATAGTCTTCTGAAAGAGTGGGCAGAGAGAACAGAAGCAAGCATAGAGATTTAAGCCCAAGAGAAACACGGATAATCATCCAGCAATTTGGGAGGTTTGAATTCTTTGATGGTCTTCTTACCTGTTGTTGTCAATCCTTAGCTGACTGAGTGCTGGCCGCACTCGGAGTAGGACCCTCCGTCTGTGAGGTCAACTGGATATCATTTCAACATTGGGATGAGCTGTAAGGCTCTCAACATCTATAATCTATATTTTTTAAGCTTTTTTTTTTTTCAGAATGAAATACTGTTAATACTTTTTCTTGAACTACAGGTATTCAGGTTTTATAAATAAGCTTATAGTCTTGGACACCACGGATGCTTTTTCTTCAGTAGGCTGAAGGATTCCAGTGTGATCTCTCCCTTCTTTGTTTTCATAGCAGAGTGCATGTGTACGGTTTGTGTTGACATACAAGTGTTTGTTGCATTCAGTAATGGATTTCTAAGAACCTTCCACAAGAGTGCCAATATTTATAGTGCTGTGAATACCTTTCGAGAATGCAAATAATTACTTTTATGAAAGACTTTGAAGAGTTGTCAACAGTTTTGCTAAGCACTTTTTGTGGCTTTTGCACAGCTTCTGTGTGGTGGTTGATGGTTGGAGATGTGGGTTAGCACATGAATACTTGTGCTAGTTTAGTCAATCACAGATTTAGGCTTATTTCGCTGATTAAAATATGTTGTTGTAGTGTAGAGACAGCATTACAAAAAGTGGAGGCTAGTATTGTATTCACCTGGAAAGAGAATCAAGATCTTTGCCCTTGTGTTCTATCTTCAGACGTCCTTTAGGAGGAAATTAACCACCCGCAGCCTTCCTGAAGCAGCCAGCGCTCTTCTGAAATATAGGTGGTATGGAACCACTAGAAGCAAACAAGGAGCGCTGTGGTACTAGCATGCTTCAAAAGAGAAAACTCAAAGGATGCTGTCCCATGATAACAATTCTGTGGCCAGTGCTCTCAAATGAGAGGCTCAGAAGTTTGCATGCAGGTTCTGTTTCCTACTAATGAAATTGAGGCATGAAATAAACAGAATAAGATGTGATATTGTGGACAACTGAACATCAGCTAACACTTAGCATTGGTACCAGACTCTGAGTGATGCTGGTTATCCTTCAGCATGATTTGTGAGTGTTACGTACTCTATCTTAGAATTCTTAACAGCTAGAGGTACAGAAATGTTGTCTTTGAGGCCAACGTACTCCAAGTGACTTCCAGGTGGAGACCGAGAGAATGCCACGCAACAATCCTGTCTCAGAGTTGAAAAAAGTCACTTCCTAGTTCTGCGTACAAAAGGAAAGGCCATTGTCTTGAAATTCTAGGTCAGCTAAATGTTAGGAATTGTTATTTCTGGCCTCTGCAGCTCATTAGTTTTACCCTGACATTGCTAGTGGTTAGTGATGACCAGCAGTTGAGCTATCCTCAGCGTGTGGTTGATAAAGATCACTTTTCTTTTTTCAACTGTTAACATCACTTGATTTTTGCCTTTTGTATTTTCTGTGCCATGTTCTGCTTTCTTTTTGTGCTGGAATGTACTGCATGGTAGTCCTGTCATAAAATATGCAGTGTTCCTTGCAGGTTTGATCTGGTCTTACCATCTGTTCTGCTGTTTGTGTGTATTAAATTGGATACTCTTACAGCAGTTTCTGGAGAGATGACTTGATAGTTCTTTCTCAGGCTTATTTATAATAAGTCTGATTATCAGACTTGCTGTTTTCCAAATTTGTTGCACTGTCTAAGGGTTAGCCAGACTTCTGGTATTTTCACAAGTGAAAGAGCAAAATGTCTGCCAATATGATCGTTATTACATTTTTGCCATGTCTAAGCTCCAATTCTGGTTAAAATTGGCCTATGATTCTGTAGAAAAATGGCACCTTAGTATAATGTCACAATCCTTGATAATACTGTGCTGGGGAGAGAATAAGTCAGTAGGTGAGAGACTGATGCAATTTTTTTTTCCAGTCATTGCTAGTGGAACAATGCTTTATTTCAAAATTTGAAGGTAACACTATTTGAGAGACTGGCTGCCTGACAATACCTGTTGTTTAGGTATTTACTGTTGTGCCTTCTCAAGGAATGCCTGGTTCTAAATTGCAGGTAATAGTACTAGCTGCCTGTAGATACTCAAAGATCTCGTCTTGGAGGGGAGTATGCATTTAATACTAGTTATGCTGACTGACTAGAAAGGTGAATTTATTTAATTTGGACAAGCGTCAGTAGATTTGGAAGGCCTACATTACCCGTGCAGTTGTGTGATGAGATTGGAGAGTTAACTCTGGCTTAAAGATGATCATTTCTGTGCTAGGGATATGGAGGAAGCAGAGTGGGAACTCCGTAGACTGTAATGCCTCTGTAGTGTTTTCACCCTGATGGGCAGCACCTCTGTCTCATTGTCCCTCTTCAAAGGAGCAGGGGGAGACTAATATTTAATGCCTATTATTAACAGACTAGAGCAGTGAGAAACTAAAAGCAAATGCAAAACACCTTCCCTTCCCCCCCTATTCTCCCCCCCCCCCCCCCCCCCCCCCCCCCCAAGCAGTGCAGGGGAATTAGGGCTGCGGTCAGTCTCTAACACTTCCTCTGTTGTTCTAGCATGGTCTCCTTCTCATCTCTTTGCTTTAGTGTGGGTTCAGTGTGGGGTCCCTCCCATGGGATGCAGTTATTATTCCCAAACTGATCCTGCATGGGCTTCCCACTTGCTGCAGTTCTTCAGGAAGTGCTCCAATATGGGTCTGTACCATGGGGTCCTTCCTTCAGGAGCAAACTGCTCCAATATGCCCCCCCCCGGATGGCAGCTCCTGCCAGATTGCCTGCTCCTACACCGGCACCTCCGCAGGCTCCAGCGTGGAGATCTGCTCTGCTGTGGTACGCTATGGGCTGCAGGGGAGTTGAGTTAAAGGATGCCTATCAGAGTCCAACGTTTGCCTGGTTCAGAGCCCTGCTAAGAGCTTTCATTGAAACAGCTTCACAAAGTTGAACGTATTTAATAAGGCAACAGATATAACAGATTTGCAATTGCTGTTGATAAATACACTTACTGCTGTAGTGCTAATATATGATAATAGTGCTAGCAAAATGCTATCCCAGGTATTCCTCACCAAAGGGTGGAGGCGCAGAGCTTACCAAGAAGTTGTCCCTGTCTTGGTGGAAGAGAAAGTCACAGCCTCTTCTAGGTTTCCAATTCCTTCCCCTCCTCCCCAGCTTTTCCTTTTTCTTCTCTCTAACTTCATCTTCTCTTTTTTTCTTTCATCTGTTTACACTAACTCCTAACATTCTTTTATATCCTGACCTTATCTGTTCCCTCCCTGCGGTGATGTTTAGCATGATTTGGGTGAAGAGTTGAGTACTGTAGTCATGTATGTTTAGCATAAACTTCTTTAAGCTCATTATCATATTCAGGAGTGTGAACTTTAATATTCATTTTACACGTAATGAATCAAAAGGTTTTACTCGGGTACCAGGGCCCTCAAGATTCTGTTCTGCTGCCAAAACAGAGCTGTCTCACCAATATTAGACTCCTTCCTCAGCAGCCTCTCATATGAAGCTTGCGGACTTCCATCCACAAAGTTTGTATAAGAGAGAATAACTGCTCAATTCCCCTTCACTCAAGGCTGGTGCTTATCTGAACAAGTCTGACTGTTCTCCACAAGGGGGACAGCCTGCTCCATCATGGACCTCTCCGCAGGCTGCAGGGGAACTTTTCTCTTTTCAGTGGTGCCCAACAACAGGACAAGAGGCAACAGGCATAAACTGAAACAGGAAGTTCCAACTGAATGTGAGAAAGCACTTACTTACTGTGAGGGTGACAGAGCACTGGAACAGGTTGCCCAGAGGGGCTGTGCAGTCTCCTTCTCTGGAGATATTAAAAACCCGTCCGGATGTGATCCTGTGCAACGTGCTCTAGGTGATCCTGCTTGGCAGGTGGGTCGAACTGGATGATCTCTAGAGATCCCTTCCAACCTCAACCGTTCTGTGATTCTGCCTTGGTGCCTGGCGCACCTTCTCCCCTCCTTCAGTGTCCTTGGTGTCTGTGGAATTGTTTTTCTCTGCATTTTCTCATGGCAGGCCCCTTTTGGAGCTGACTGGAACTGGCTCTTATCTAACATGGGGCAGCTTCTAGACTCTCCTCACAGGGACCACCCGTGCAGCTCCCCTGCTACCTAAACTTTGCCACATAAGCCTAATATGGCAACTGAATAAATGCTGTTAAACTACAGTCAAACTAGCAAAAAAAAATTCAAGGTTTCTGTGAAAACCTTATTGATGGCATAGTGTTCTAATGTCTAAAGGGAATAAGCATTGCTGCCTATCAACCAAGTTTATTTTTTCAATGAGACTTGAAAAATGCTTGCCTTTCACTTATTTTTGCCTTTTTTAAGGATGATAGGTATTAGTTTTAACATGAGCATACAAGGTTTTAAATATAAACGATTCTGCATAATGCTTTTCAAAAACATTCTGTCCTCAGGTCTAGCATAGGGTTAAACTATCCTGCAAGAAGGGGGAGCATTATTATATGTAAATTGCCCTGGTTTTGTAGTTACATTAACACCCACTTAGGAACTTGTTGAAACAGGTATGAGTACATTGAGACAGTTTATGTTCTCATTATGGGTTATTTGTCTTTATGGAGGTGCTTAAGCAGAACTTGCTGCCTCTGTGTTCTTTAGTAAGGTGTTAAGTTACGTGGTTGTATGCTCCCTCTTTCCTTTTAGGTCTTTCTAGGTTTGAGCAAGGTGAGTGTTCCCCCCTACTCCCGAGGTTATTCAGAAGAGAATTGTGAGCTTTATTATTAGCATTTGGACTCTTCCAGAGTTCAAGTAACTCAGTGTCCTCTCGAGAGTCTTTGGCTCTGATGATCTAAGGTGTTTAAGTGACATTGCAGAATCACAGAATGGCTGAGGTTGGAAGGGACCTCTGAAGATCATGTAGTCCGACGCAGCTGCCGAGCAGGATCACCTAGAGCACATTGTGCAGGATGGCATCCAGGCGGGTTTTGAATATCTCCAGAGAAGGAGACTGCGCTACCTCTCTGGGCAACCTGTTCTAGTGCTGTCACACTCACAGTAAAGAAAACTCTTGTCCCACTCACAAGGAAGGGGAAAGATGGTTGCTTCAGCTGGTTGTAGGGAGGTTGGACTAGATAGTCGCAAGAGAGGACCCTTCCAACTTCAGAGACTCTGAAAGTTGAGTTGCAGTAGCACAGGAAATGCAGCTGTGTGTTGTAGGATAGGGGAAGAGCGTAATTTAAAAGATAGTAATGAGCTTGCTTTACAGTATCTTTCGGATAACAGACCAGAATTTTTAAACTTACGTCATGTCTTTTCTATTACTCATTCAGTCGCTATCCACATTTCCTAGAACTTAAAGTTGAAGGAGAATAAAGTTTCTGAGAAGAAAGCAGCAAAAAGCAGGAATTTAGTAGTTGCAAAAGAATGAGTTTCCTTTTTTAGCTCATGTACGGAAGCTGGCCAGGTATTCCCAGAAACCTTTTCTTCCTTGTAATACTACTCCTTGATGCTTTTTCCAGGCTTCATATACTGGTTGTGGTTGGAAGCCCCACCTTTTCTCAGACTCAGACTGCCCTCCACAGTGTAATAGTGTCTCATTTGGGATTTGAGGTGCTCTCTCAGTTTTACTGTTTATGATTCCCAATTCTTGATTTGCAGCAGAAGCAGCCTTGAGAACATTCTGTTCAAGAAGATGCGGCGACTAGTATGCTTTTAATCTTTTTGGTAGTGTTTGAATTCCTATTTATAAAAATTACTTGAGGAAATACAACAGTCTAAGTCTCAAAGTACTGCATTTATTTCACGTCAGAAAGGAAAGTATGGTCTTTCACTATCGGAGCCTGTTCGGAAGCTTACAGGAAAGTTGCTGCTTTCCACGCTAAGCTAGACTCAAATTAGCAACTTGCTATATATATACTTTTTCCACTTCAAAATTGTTACCATCTAGGTGCACCATACCTGACATGCTAAATAGAAGGTAGTTGAGACTTTGAGATTAATAATTCTGTTAAATTTGGACTAGAGAGACTGAGCATCCTTTGCGTTGTGAAAGTTTCTCTAATACAGGGTGTTTTGGTTTTTGTCTTTTCTCACGTGTAGCCTCTGTCTGTGACTTGTATGTGTCCCGAGTTGGTGCCTTCTGCACTCATATCCCTTTACTACATAAAATTTGTAAGCTGTTCATATTGAATACCGAACCAATGTCAAAACCTGAACTGTTTTTCTTTCTGCAGTTTGTACTTCTGTACTTTTACTCAGTTTCTTACTCCCATAACATGACCTTTGGGTTGTATGTGTTTTCCAGTTAGTCATATAAGTCCTCTGACTTCAAGTAATTTTTTTAGGAAAGCAAGTGAAACTGACAAGAAGTGTAAGAGACTAGAGGCTTGGAAATGCTGTTGGGTTTATGTATCTTTCCAAAAACTTCTACGTGCTTCTCCAGAACATGGAAGGCAACTTCTGTGTTTCTAGAGTATCTACTCTTTTGAAATGGAGGAAAAAGGTGTTTCCCTTTCTGGATGTGGTGTTGCAGTGTCCTGTTTCAAGTAACTTCTAAAGCAGTGCTAGAGTCTAGTCATTTTTGTGTAATTTGTCACAACTACTCCAACCAGCTACTTGTTTCCTGATTGAAAGTTTCTCCATGCAGAGTCTTTATAATCTGAATGTTCAGAGCAAAGACTACAATTGCCATGGTGTACATTTTCTAAAAAGTGTTTTTTTTTTTTTTTAACGGTTTATTAAGAAACTTAAGTTTGGGGACATGAGAAAGACTAGAAGTGGGTGAGGAGGCTGGAGAATGAGAAGCTGGCAGAAGCTGGAAGATTCTGGTGTGTTGTCCATTTCTTGCTGAGAACCACTCCCTTGAACTATTGCTGTTGTGGGAGGGCTGCCAGCAGGAACATAAAACTGTTTTCTTGCTGTTGTTTTGTGAGTGCTAGTTCCTGAGAAATGTGGTTTCCCTTCTCTTCCCCCTCCTTCCAGGCTCTGCTGAAATCGCCGCTTTTGGAGACATCTCATTGCTGTCCTGATTTTATGATCAGTTAGTGCGGCAAGTTAATTGAAAAGCTTCTTGGCTCCTTTTTCTTGCTTGTGTTAGCTTTTCAAAGGTGTCACCTCTGTTGTTTGGAGCTGTAGATGTGTCAAGTGTGAAGAAAAGGCTTTCCTGGGCAAAGAGGAAGAACCTTAAAATTATGTAGTTGTTTTCATTCAGATGGAAGAATCAGTAGAACTAAGATTTGGGGAGTGTAATAGTGGCTTATTCTAGGTACTTAATGATGAGCAGCTGTGAAACGTTCGTAAGTTTCCTTTTGAATTAGCTTTTCACAGCGTGTGCTGTCTAGAGAGAAATGCTGATACTGAAAATAATGTGAATAACCAAAGCAACAACAGTAAAATCAAGCTGTTTATAAAACCTCTATTGAATCCTGAGAATCCTTTCTACAATGAGTCCGTCAGAATAGCTCTCTGCTGAAGAATCCAGAAATTGGAAAAAAACATCTGGGACTAGATCTTGAAGGAAGAAAAAACCCAAACTCAAACAGAAGTGCAAGAGGTGTGAATTAAAAATGTGGGGACTTAATGCTGAATTTACTCTATGGTTATTTTCTAGATACTCTTGGGTGTAGGCAACAGAATTCACAGATGATGTTTACTTATCCTCAGATTTTTTTTTCTATTTGACTTGTACCTTTAATCAAACACAGAATCCGAGCAAAGAACAAAGCACTAGTGTTACGCTTTTTCTTTTAAAGAACAATGGCTTGTTTATCTTAAAAGGCAGATGGCCACTCTATGTACTGACAGACCACATTGTATACTAACATTTCAAGTAGAGGCGGAGAAAGAATAGATTCAGATGTGAGAACTTGACCGGCATTCCTCTTGAGTTTTAGTAGCAAAGATGTACAGTTATCTGAAATTTGTTTTCCCAAATATTCTGTTTATGTTAGCAGACTTAAAAATGGAGGAGTTGTCACAGAAGAACAGGTTGGCTCTGTGGTAGCTTACAAAAGAAGGAAAGCCTTAGGAATAGCTGAAAATAGATGCAGGCAAGACAATTAAGAAGATTACCTAAGGCTCTGTATCTGCACTAGTCAAAGTTATATTTCATTTGATCATTAAAATGTTGCAGCCTGTGAGATTTTTCATTTTCACAAGTACCTACCTGCCGTAGGTAATTAGAAATGCAGTTTACTGCCTCACCTGGCCTTCTCAGGAGAGAATAAAAAAATGCCTGTGGTGAATTTGGAAGCATCTCATCTCCTTAGGCTACTTCTACAGTGTTTTGTAATTGAAATCAAGAGTAAACTGTGCAAAAATATCGCCAAAATTGAAAATAAATGTTTGTTTACTTATTTATTTTAGTTAATCCAAAGAAATCATCATGTATTTTCTTGTTCAAGCTCAAAAGAGATCATTTTTTTCTGTCATGTTTTCAGCTGTTACAGGTTATATAATTCTTAGCTCTTTCTCATGAGCCTTCCTTGAATGCTGGACTGAAAATTGGAGGTTCAGAAGCAGATTTACATAAAATAGAGTAGTTCAGTTGGAAGAGACCTAGGAAGATCGCCAAGTCCAACTGTCTGACCTCTTCAGGACTAACAAAAAGTTAAAGCGTATTGTTGAGGGCATTGTCTGAATGCCTCTTGAACACTGACGGACATGGAGGGACATCAGTCACCTCTTTAGGGAGCCTGTTCCAGTGTTTGACCACCCTCGTGGTAAAGAAATTTGTTCCTAATGCCCAGTCCGGACCTCCTGTGGCACGACTTTCTGCTGTTCCTACGTGTCCTGTCACGGGTTATCAGGGAGCAGAGACCAGCATCTCCCTCTGCGCTTCCCCTCCTCAGGAAGCTGCAGGGAGCAATGAGGTCCTCTCTTGACCTCCTCTTCTCCAGACCAGATGGCCCAAGCATGCTCAGCCTCTCCTTGTAGGACATGCCTTCCAGCCCTTTTACCAGCCTTCTTGCCCTACTCTGGATGCTTTCAAGGATCTTAACGTCCCTTTTATATTTTGGAGTCCAGAACTGCACACAGTATTCAATGTGAGGCCACACCAGTGCTAAATACAGCAGAAAAGTCATCTCTCTTGACTGGCTGACTATGCTGTTCAATGCACCGCAAAATGTAGTTTGCCCTTTTGGCTGCCAGGGCACACTATGGCTCACGTTTATGGGAAAGGAAACAGATCTTGTACAAGATCAGTGCTGGCAGAGTATAAAGGAGGACTCACTTGCAGAACTTCATTCCAGGATTTTAATAGTTCGTGCTGCTGTAAAATATTTTTGAAGGGGCTAGGAGGGCTCCGTTTATACTGTAGTCTTTCAGATGCTTCATAACAATTGTCACCGCTGCACATTTACAGAGGTTGCTTAGGTACTAGCAGATAATAATTTTTTCTCCATGCAGATTTGGATGAGGTGGAACTAGTGAGAAAGATACAAATATATCTCAAAATCACCCTGTCCCTCTGAATCAAAAATCTTTAGGATCAAATGCTGAGCTACAGGGAGAGGTGAATGCCATTATAAGTCACATGCATGCTTGAATGAGCCCCAGATAAATCACTTGTGGACACTCTTAGACATTGGCTTCAGAGTGGATGCTTTCTGGGATGCTTGTGTTCTATTCAATTCTTTGTCCAGACTTGACGAAAAAGTTAGGCAAAAATGCCTAACACAGCCACAGCTCTGCACTTCTGTTTCCCACGACATCGTGCTAGCAAAGCTGAGAAAGCGTGGGATAGGCGAGTGAACAGTAAGATGGGTTGAGAACTGGCTGACTGGCCAAGCTCAGAGGGTGGTGATTGGTAGCGCAGAGTCCGGCTGGAGACCTGTGACTAGCGGTGTTCCCCAGGGGTCAGTGCTGGATCTGATCTTGTTCAACATCTTCATCAGTGACCTTGATGAGGGAATAGTGTCCGCCCTAAGCAAGTACGTCGATGATACAAAGCTGGGAGGAGTGGCCGACATGCCAGAAGGCTGTGCTGCCATTCAGCAAGACCTGGACAGGCTGGAGAGCTGGGCAGGAAGACACCAAATGAGGTTTAACACGACCAAGTGGAGAGTCCTGCACCTGCGAAGGAACAGCCACGTGCATCAGTACAGGCTGGGGGGTGACCTGCTGGAGTGGAGCTCTGCGGAGAAGGACCTGGGGGTCCTGGTGGACGACTGGTTGACCATGAGCCATCAGTGTGCCCTGGTGGCCAAGAAGGCCAGTGGGATCCTGGCGTGCATAAAAAGGAGCGTGGCCAGCAGGTCAAGGGAGGTGATTCTCCCCCTCTACTCTGCCCTGGTGAGGCCTCACTTGGAGTACTGTGTCCAATTCTGGGCTGCCCAGTACAAAAAAGACAGGGATCTCCTGGAAAGAGTCCAGCGGAGGGCCACAAAGATGACACGGGGCCTGGAGCATCTTTCCTATGAGGAAAGACTGAGAGACCTGGGTCTGTTCAGCCTCAAGAAAAGAAGACTGAGAGGGGATCTTATTAATGTTTACAAATATCTTAAGTGTGGGAGACGGAGGGATTTGGCCAACCTCTTTTCAGTGGTTTGTGGGGACAGGACAGGACAAGGGGCAGTGGCCACAAAAGGGATCACAGGTAGTTCTGCACCAACATGCGAAAGAACTTCCTCACAGTAAGGGTGACAGAGCACTGGAACGGGTTGCCCAGGGAGGTTGTGGAGTCGCCTCTGGAGGTATTCAAGGCGCGTCTGGATGCCTGCCTGGGCAACCTGCTGTAGGGAACCTGCTTTGGCAGGAGGGTTGGACCCGATGATCCCTTGAGGTCCCCTCCAACCCCTACAAGTCTGTGATTCTGTGATTCCCCTCCTCAGGAAGCTGCAGGGAGCAAATGAGGTCCCCTCTTGACCTCCTCTTCTCCAGACCAGATGGCCCAAGCATCCTCAGCCTGTCCTTGTAGAATATGTTATTCATTTAATCTAGTATCACTTCCATTCAGTATGGTGTGTTTCTGTTATTTTGCCTGGATTAACGTGGAGCTAAATAGTTTAAAGTTACGTATGCATGTAAAACAGTATTCAGAGAATTAAAATTCTGTTTCTGGAGAAATTTCTCTGGGACCCAATATATCTCAATCTCATTTAAAAGAAAAAAAAATAGAAACATTGGGTCAGCAGGTGTATTGGGTGTGACTGGGATGAAAGTAACTTTTCCTGCAATGGCCAATATAGTGTTGTGCTCTGCACTTGTAGCTAGAACACTATTGCTATCACACCAACATTTTGGCTATTGCTGAGCAGTGCTGGCACAGCATCAAGGTTCTCTCCCCGCCCCCACCCCCCAAGCCAGTAGGCTGGAGGTGGGTAAGTAGGGAAGGGACATCGCTAGCGCATTTGAGCTAAACCGACCAAAGGGGTATTCCATACCATGTAATGTCACACTCAGCAATAAAAGGTGGGAAAGGGGAAGGAGGAGGGGGTGCTCTCATTATTGAAGACATCTGTCTTCCCAAACAACTGCTATGCATACTGAGGCCCTGCTTCCCAGGATGTGGCCAAACATCACTTGTTGATGGGAATTAGAGAACAATTTTTTCTTCTCTCTGCGCTTCCGTGCAGCCTTTGCTTGGTTTTGTTTCCTCTTTCTTTTTCCATTAATTAAATTATCCTTTTCTCAACCAATGAGCTGTCTTTCTTAACATCGTATGTACTCCTCCCCCCTTTCTTTTGAGAAGGGTGAGTGAGAAAGCAGTTGTGGTGGAGTTCAGCTGTTCAGCAGGATAAAACCACCGCAGTAGGATCCTCTGCCTTTCTTTACACTCATTCCCAGTAAAGTGAACTCATCGTTCCTGTGACCCAATTTATTAACCTTTCTTATATTACACTGTCAGATCTGTTTTATAATATTGGTTGTGCTATTCTGGGCCACTGTTGTTTTGAAAGATGCTTTTCTGTGAAATCAATTGATCCAAGGCTGATCTGTCCTTTAGGAGCTTTAGAGTTTGGGTGGAAGTGAGGCATGTTCTAAGGAAAACACTTTAGAAAGGTTCCCTGGCAGTGGAGCTCCCTTCTTCGGAGAACAGAACAGCCAGGGAGCGTGTTGTCTTTGGAAGAAACTGCATAGCTGAGCTTGCGATACACATTCTGTGGTAGCTTTGAAAAGAAAAAATGTCAAGGTGCACCTGTGTCGTGAGCACAGCAACTTTTCAAGTTTTTGCTGTTTTTCTTTTTTCTTTTGTCACGAGGACCTGCAATAGCACCATTAAATTAAATGAGACAGAAGGAAACGAGAGAAAATCAGTTGTTATGAGGAGAGAAAAGTCAAAGTTCTGTTACTGAAAGTCAGACCATAGTAGTGCCTGTTCCCATTTTTTCTGTTTTTGAAATGTATAGGAGAAGTGGAAGAAAATATATATGCCAGGAACGTAGACTTGATGAAAGCATTGTAGGAAATCAACTAGAGAAATAACTAGCAGATATTTTATGAAAGTAGAATAAAAGAGATGCTTGTAAAATGATCCCGTACTCGAGAGGAAGATGTGAGTGAGTTAAAAGGACAGGTCAACTACTATGTAGACCGGCACCAGTTAAATCACAAGCTGAAGAAGGAAGAATATATTGTTGAGATGGTATCTTAATAACTTCTGAACTCTGTAATTCTGCTTAATATTTTGTCTGAAGCATTACTGATTACTGTCTTAATGACACAGATTTTCTGATAGTGCTATACTGACTTTCAGCCTCTGTGCTAAGTAAATATTATGCTGGAGAGTAACATAGCAGTAGCAGCAAGGAACTTACTTAACATAGAGTTGTGTTCACAAATTGGAATTATATTCAAGTGACCCAATTTGTTCTTCTTGCACTTACAGATGGATGGAGGCCTGTCTGAATGAGGAGCTGCCTCCCACAACAGAACTCGAAGAAGGATTGAGAAATGGAGTCTACCTGGCCAAACTTGGAAACTTTTTCTCTCCTAAAGTCGTTTCTGTGAAGAAAATCTATGATAGGGAACAGACTAGATATAAGGTGAGAGCTGCTCTCTGTGGGTATTGGATTAGGTATAGATTTACAATAGGAAAGTGTGCACGTGGCGGTGCAGACTGAATAAGCAGAAAGTTACATTATTTTAGCGTTACCTTGAAAAACTCCTCCTTCACTTTAGAACATTGGGTAAGTGAGGGGAGTGGACTCTTAGCTTTATGTCTGAGCTTGCATTCATGATAGAACTTGCCTTGTTATAAATAAGCAATATAATACATGGAAGACTTCTAACGCCTTTTCCGTAAGAGTACAGTTTTCACCATCTGTCTCGTCAGTTGTGATATTTTGCCTGCCCTCCCTCTTGTTTCTGCCTATTTTTATTTCAGGCAACTGGTCTTCACTTCCGGCACACTGATAATGTAATTCAGTGGCTGAATGCCATGGCTGAGATCGGTCTCCCAAAGGTAATTTCTATGTTGTATGTGTTGATAAGTATATAATCCCAAAAAGGCTTACATTCTGTGGAAACATTTGCTGTTTAACTAAAATCGTCAGACTTCTATATAGTTAGTTCTTCGTTTTCTAGATTTGCATTTCTGTAGAAAGTCTATCCGAAAATATGCTGACATATTTCATTCTGCTGTGAGAGAGAATGATTAGGAGAAAAATAATATGTTCTTCTGTACAGTATTCTTCATATCACAAGTCTGGCATACCGTCTGCATTCTGTTGAGCAGTATTTGAGCTACGGTTAGATTGTGGCAGTTTTTTAGAAACCTACACTGAAAGAAGCAGTGCAACAGAAAACAATAGATTCTCCATTTTTTCAGATTTGCCTATGAAATTTTTAAATGAATTCGAAATATGTTCCTGGTGTGACTTAAATATGAATTATTGGCTATACTAAAGGAATGAATGGCCTGCTATCTCAGAGGAGTTCAATAAGCGCTATTGTGTGAACATATACGGAACTGTGGTAGTTCTGTGCTGATAATCAAGTTGCATACATGCATTCTAAGTATATTTTTTGTTTGTTTTCTGTAAAACATGCTCAGTACCACCAAAGCAAGCGTTGCATAACTTAATCTGCTGTGTTTTATTTGGATACATGCTTGCAAATTGGTTACTTTATATTAGGCAAAGTTTTTCAAATAACTTGTTGAGGTTTACTAGTTGAGCCTTGTTGGGATTTTTGATGATCTTAAAGGAATAAATTTGGGATTAGGATATATCGAAATACCCCTCAGTAAGTTTGCAGATGACACCAAGTTGGGGAGAAGTGTCGATGTGCTGGAGGATAGGAAGGCCCTACGGAGGGACCTGGACAGGTTGGATCGATGGGCAGAGGCCAATGGAATGAGGTTCAACACGGCAAAGTGCCGGGTCCTGCACTTTGGTCACAACAACCCAATGCAGCGCTACAGGCTTGGGGCAGAGTGGCTGGAAAGCTGTGCAGAGGAAAAGGATGTGGGGACGTTGGTCAACGCTCACCTGAATATGAGCCAGCAGTGTGCCCAGGTGGCCAAGAAGGCCAATGGCATGCCGGCTTGTATCAGGAATAGTGCAGTCAGCAGGGCCAGGGAGGCGATTGTCCCGCTGTCCTCGGCTCTGGTGAGGCCGCACCTTGAGTATTGTGTTCAGTTTTGGGCCCCTCACTACAAGAAAGGCATTGAGGACCTGGAGCGTGTCCAGAGAACGGCTACGAAGCTGGTGAAAGGCCTGGAACACAAGTCCTATGAGGAGTGGCTGAGGGAACTGGAGAAAGTCTGGAGAAGAGGAGGCTCAGGGGAGACCTTACTGCTTTCTACAACTACCTGAAAGGAAGCTGTTGGGGGCTGGGGGTTGGCCTCTTCTCGCAGATAACTAGCGATAGGACAAGAGGGAACGGCCTCAAGTTGCGCCAGGGGAGGCTCAGGTTTGAAATTAGGAGAAATTTCTTCTCAGAAAGAGTGGTCAGGCATTGGAATGGGTTGCCCAGGGAGGTTGGTGGAGTCACTGTCCCTGGGGGGCATTTAAGGAAAGGTTGGACGTGATGCTTAGGGACTTCATTTAGTGGGTGATATTGGTGGTAGGGGGATGGTTGGACCAGATGATCTTGGAGGTCTTTTCCAACCTTAATGATTCTATGATACGCTGTGAAGGTCATTAAAATAAACAGGGGGAGAGCTAGACATATAGAAGGTTTAAGTGCCAGGTATAAGCCAAGATTTTCAGATGGAAATGGGGCCTTGGGGAAAACAAACATGTGAGGAGGCATTGAAGAAACTGGGCTAGGGTCTGGTACGTTCGCAAAGTGACATTTGGTGCCTTATTTTCCTATGTAGAAGAGCCAGGGAGCTGATATTGCAGGATGGCAAGGGTACTTCCTTCAGTTGCTCTTGCCTTTACAGAAAAAGTAATGCTACTTTGTGCTTGTTGGCAACGGCAAGAAACCTGTAAATAACTAGAAAATAATGTACTTCCTTCAGCACTTTTATATTAAATTTAGGAGCTTTGCATTTGAGACTGTCTGAAAGTTTTTTCAGTCTAGCTGACTTGTGTGCAGAGTATCTCAGTCTCCTTTTGTCACTGTCTCCTCTATTGCTCTTTGACCCCATTTTGTCCAAACAAAATCCTCGTTCTCTCTTCTGCTGCGCGTATTTTTTCGTCGTCTTAGCTTTCACCAAAGTCCCCGTTAACTTCTTATGGCCCGGTATCTTGGTAGGCACAAAAAGGAAGGATTGTATGGTTTCATGTGTGTAGAACTCGAGCAGGGAGAAGGAAGCCTTGGTTTGGGTGAAAGAAACAAAAGGAAAGATCGACACTTCAAGTAGGAGAGATGTTGAGCTAGGGGCAGAGAAGCTCAAAGAATTTTGTTTGGTGGGCTGCTTCATTAACGTACTGCAGAAGACTTTGGCTTATCACAGTTATGACATTGAGGTATACAGAGTGAGTATTGTTCAGACTAACTTTGTTTTATCTTCAGATATTCTACCCGGAAACTACAGATATCTATGATCGCAAGAACATGCCACGCTGTATCTATTGTATTCACGCACTCAGGTAAGGCGTACTAGTCAGAAGTCTATTTGCTTCTGAAATCTGTCTAGAAAGCTGAAAACTAAGGGGTAGAGAGCTGAGCTGAAGGGTAGATGGGGACAAATTCTCTAGCAGAACTGTTGTACCTGATTGGAGCAAAGATCGACATAGCCCGTATTTTGTCTCAGACAGTGGCCAATTCAGATGCTGAGGAGAAAAATAACCAGTCAAGTATGTTGTGACTACTACCTTCCCAACGCAGTTCTCCCCTCCCTCTCTACTCTCTGAGCCAGAGATCAACAATAAAATAAAAAATAGGGGCATAAAGGAAAGTTTGAAGACCTAAAAGCTGTCTGTGTAAAAGAACATACTGGTTTATTCAGAGATCAGTCAGCACACTGAATAAAAGCTAGTATGATCACAGCTATGTATTGTAGTATGTGTATCTTGATGTGTGTCACAGTAAGTGATCAAGCAGTAACTGTTGCTGAAAGGTTTCTTAAAATTTAAAATCTCACCTAGACAGTGTATGATAATTTAGTCCCTGAGGAAACTGGTGGGGCCCATTTGTTGATACTTCTCAATTTGATGGGATGACACTTTAGGCTTCCTGATTCCACCTCCTCCCCTCCCCCCCCCCCCCCCCCCCCCCCCCAGCACCTGGCAGCCTGGTTTGGATGGCTTTTGGAAGATGTGATTTTTACAGAAGAAGGATTCATTTTGTGGAATATACTGGGCGATTTAATGCTGGATTGCATACATTTGGATCTTCATCTGTTTGCTCAATTTCAGTTCTCCAGAATAGCTTGTTCTGCTGTTTGATCTGTTGCCAATGTTGCCAATCCATACAGATGGCTTGCATTTGTCTGAACGCTATTTGAATAAAGTTTTAGATCAAGTTGTTATTTATAGAAATGATGAACTTGATCCAAGCTTATATCTAAAATGAGTTATCACTGCAGAATAAGTCACTCAAGAGTTTGTGTAGACCTGTGATGGGGTACGCTGCGGCTATCAAGAGCTATGTTCCTTTTTGTGTAAGTTCTGGTAAAGTTTCTCCCTTGCTAGCAGCTGTGTAGCTACTTTATTCCTAGAGTTGGCTGGCACAAGTTCTTGTTACATGTTTCTTGTTAGAGCCTGGCCATTTTCTATTTTTTTCCTCCTGTACAGTAGTCAGAATGGTGGACAATAACCAAGTTTAAATAGAAAATTAGGCTTGCTGCTGAACTCTTTCTAGATCATAATTAGGAAAAGAAAATTAATTCAGGGAGCAAATTGAATAGTATTTAAGTTAAAGCTGAAGAATTTATAATCTTTCATCTAATAATACCGTTTTACTACTTAATTGGAAAAAAAAAACCTCTTTCATCTGAAATGTTCTATAGCTGGTTTCTCTGCAAAGGCAGACTTCTCAGGATTCTGTGATTTTAAATAATTTTACTTACCATCAAAAGAGAAGTAATTATGCCATGTACATGTAAACTTGGAAAAGGATATTTAAAAAAAACTTATTCTTTTTTCAGGCGTAGTGCACCACTATATTCTGGTTAAAAAAGGAAGACCAAGAACACAGTGTTGTTGACATTCCAT
The DNA here is from genome assembly GCF_964211835.1 of Anser anser. Lineage (NCBI taxonomy): Eukaryota > Metazoa > Chordata > Aves > Anseriformes > Anatidae > Anser > Anser anser. Next base: position 76,836 of record NC_139730.1, on the reverse strand, counting down.
AAATCATAGGTGTTCCTGCCTAGTGCTTGTGTTTAATAAAAATAATAAAATATTGCCTAGATCTGTAAAGATTGGAGATTTAGATTTTTTATGAGTTGAGGTCATGTGAAAAGGTGAAATTGTCTGTCCTTTCTTTGCCATGCAAGTCAAAACTGAGTTCAACCTGAGGAATGGTTATATGTTTTTTTTAAATAATTTATTTTTAATGTTCCTCTATGATCAGATACTTTACTAGAGGGTACAGTATCATGAAATGTGCTGAGCCAGCCTGACAGGCAAGAAGGATGAACTTGTTTCTTTTTCCCCAGTCCTAGCTATCCTTAGCTGTGTGGATTTATCCCTCCTTTGTAGCAGTTCCATTTCTTGTCAGGCTCTTTGTGAGTTGGATCAATTCACTGAAATTACAGAAAAATGACCGAGTAAATATGTTAATACCATTTTAGTATGTTGGATCAGCTTAGTGAAGTCACGTGCAGGTGAAAAGGGAGGCAGAAGAGAGTCAGCTCTCATTCTCTTGGTGATGTGTTATGCTGGTTTACCTGAATGGTTCCTTAAATCTTTATTTCCTAAAATTGTTAGAACCATGAGGAAAAATTACTAGTTCTGATTGATCATTTTCTTTTGTAGCCTGTACCTGTTCAAACTGGGTCTTGCGCCGCAGATTCAGGATCTATATGGGAAGGTAGACTTCACAGGTAAAAAGAAAAACTGTGCCGATGTTGTGTTGTAGGCATTGTATAGGTCAGTGAAAGGATTGTTACTGTGGGAGTCCTAAATGCAAATTAAAATCAAGATTAATGGCTGTGAGAAGTTCCAGTAGTTAAAGCAAAAGGTTTGTTTTGAGTGCTTCTCAGGCAGGTAGTTAAATAGTCATTAATTCACTTATCATTACTTTCACAAATAACAGTTGCTTAATTTTTCACCGCTGTTGGTGTAGGATGCTTTAAGCTTGCCTTCATCCCCTTGGGAGAAGTTTTAATCTGGAATATGGTAAGCAGTTCTGAGTTCCCTTAAGAGTTTAAAGTAGAGCTGCTTATGTCCCCATGCCTCATCAAGGTTTCAGTTACTTGATTTGTGCAGGAGTGTCAAATTGTGTGTTTTGCATTACCAAAATTACTGCCTGAGGGGACACACTAGATTTAAAAGCTTTATTTTCCTGCAAACCAGTTATTGATTGTACCTATAAAAGGCTAAACTAACAGCACTGTTTTTGAGTTACTTGGTGTTTTGCAATAGCACGTCTCCATATTCTCCGTCCCCTTTTCTCAATGCAGTCTCTCTGCAGGAAAAAGGAATGCTGAAGTATTGTTTGTGCATTTTCCTGACTGATTAGCATGTATATTGATATACATAGCTGTTTCCTAGTGCATTGTAGCCTATATAACACTTTTAATGTACGTTTTAGAGGAAGAAATCAGTAATATGAGGCTTGAACTGGAGAAGTATGGTATTCAGATGCCTGCCTTCAGCAAAATTGGAGGAATTCTGGCAAATGAACTCTCTGTGGATGAAGCAGCATGTGAGTCATCTTATGTGATTATTCGAATCAGCATATTAAATAATAAGTGTCAGTTTTAATGCACCTTGTTTTAAGACAGTACAGGTCTTTTGAAAGAGTGGGAAGAGGGTTTGCATGTGCACTCTTTCTGCTAGAACATACTACTAAGAAGTAAGACACCCTTTTTTGTCAGGAACACAAAAGCATGCTGGTTTTGCTTTCCAGTTAACTTCCAGATAATTCTTTTCTTTTCAGTCAAGTTCTCAATTTTTAGCAGGGCTGTTGTGTTTGTGGCTCTCAGGCTGTGGCTTGTTTTTCAGTACATGCTGCGGTCATTGCCATTAACGAAGCAATCGACCACCAGGTTCCAGCTGACACACTTATGGCAATGAAGAACCCTAATGCCATGCTAATAAATCTTGATGATCAGCTGGAATCCACTTACCAAGACACTCTCTACAGAGCAAAACAAGACAAGATGGAGAATGCTAAAAACAGGGTAAATCAATTATTTTAATTCATCGATTTGTTCGCATTACCATTATATATTGTAGCTTAAACTGTGAGGGAATTCACAGAATGTGTTACAGTGCTGTATATATAGTATTCAGTTATTAGTATTTATTCCTGATGATAGTCTAATATGGCTCCCAGTAACCCATCTTCCTATGGTAGAAGACAGCAGTACTTGCATTACACTGTTCAGCTATCTGAATTACGCATTGTATATGTAGACGCAGCATTCATATCATCCTTTATAAGTTGGGAATGCTATCCATCTATCTTCAAACTATATTAATACGTTTTTATATCAATGAAATGGTGAGCATAACCAATTGACCCTCCCAGTAGGGTTCAAGGTAGTTTATTGCACTATATATCAAATGCCTAGCTGTCTTCTGCTTTCCATGTCCTGGAGCTCTGCTGTGTGTTCATATAGAGTCCATAAATTGAAATAAGGTGTTCCTATGCCATTTGTATCAGAGTGTATGCTTTATATGTATTTACTCTAGGGCTTTTTGCACGCGTAGGTCATGGATAGATGACCCATCTCATAGTTCTATATGAACAGTTGCGCTCACTGACTATTTACATGAAAGGATTATGAAAGATCTCTGAAGACAAAGGAGATCATAGAAACACTGACTAGTTTTTATTTCATCTTCAGATTGCCTCAGAAAATTCAGAGAGAGAGAGAGATGTGTATGAAGAACTTCTGACTCAAGCTGAGATTCAGGGAAACATCAATAAAGTGAACAGTAGGTATCATGCTAAAGTAATAGTCCTGGTTAAAAGAATACTTTAAAATGATACCTGTGCTCCTCCTCCTTGCTTTCTATAACAAGCAGAAAGCTGCTGTAGTGCTAGCAGAAGTGGAAGGCAGCTCCCTTGCTGTTTTTTTTTTTTTGCTTCTTTTATTTTTTTTTAACGTGCTATTGGTACATAGTTGTAAGCTGAATTTATTTTGACTTCTGCTGCCTTTCCTTAAGGGGATGGATTACCTGTGTTGCTTCTGGAGCCTCACATACCACCCTGCCGCCCCACAATTCATCTTGAGTAACTTAAGTGTTATTTCCATCCTTTAGCTCCTTGTTAAAAGTACTGTTTTGCAATTGGTTTGGAAGTCTACCATTCAGATTACATACCTAACTCGCCACACATCAGGTCTAAGAGTATTTCTTTCTGAGCAGTAGTTTATACAACCTATGGGACTTCCTCATTTAATGTTTCTTTCAAAATTGTGCTTTACTGTCACTAGCACATGCAGCCATCTCAAAGATTGGCCTAGCTTTGGAACAAGGAGATGCGTTAGCACTTTATGAAGCTTTGGCAACGCCAGCCCTGGGACTCCGAGGACTGCTACGAGAAAACTGTGACTGGTATTTCAAGCAATTTTTGAGTGATAGACAGCAGAAGCAGGAGGTATGGAAAAGCCTAGATCACTGCTGGTTTTTTACCTTTTTTTTTTTTGACATACCATTGTCCATCGTATACTAATTGATTGCAGCGTACCCGTATTACAGTGTAGTGTTGCTTTGAACAACTTAACACTAATAGGCAAAACCATACAGTAAACATAATTATTGTTTAATTTTAATTCTGCATATGTAAGGCCAGCGTAACACTTACATATATATATATATATATAGGTACATACAATTAAAATGCTTTCACAAAACTTGAAAATACTCACTTGTATGTGTATGCACAGAACTGTGTAATACAGATACATCTTTCCTCTCATTTTACTGTTGTCAGTGCTCACACAGTGTGGATTTTTTTTTATAAATACCTATAAGATAAGCATTATTCTACTTTCACTGTGTAAAATCCTATCCATAACCAAGAATGATACTAGATTTTCACTTAAAGCCAACTCCAGTGGATTTTAGGTGCAGGTTGGCTTATATATGCTGCTTATAAAATTCGCAAAATAGATTTAAAAAAACAGTGTTGTGTCAGTTGTTATTACAGTGTCATGCATGTTAATAGGGGAAAATACGCTGCTATACAGATGGTTATTACTACTGCATTTCTTTAGTGAATTACTTTTGAAAAGCTACAGCCAAGTAGACAAGGTATTGCATGCATTTGGATCCAGGAAAAATGCAGACAAGTCAGTTGAACAGTTACAGCAAACTAGATCTTGGGCACTGTGGTGGATACGTATGTACTTGTATGTCATAAGTAGAAAATGCTATGATGTAACTCAACAGTGGCTGCTGGAAAACACATCAGAGAGAGAGACAGCTTTTGCACCGTAGGGAGTATAGAAAAGTTTCCAAAAGTTCAGACTACATAGATAAAGTAAAAGGCTGGAGAAACGTATTTGTCCATAGGAGCTTTGAACCACAGTTTGAAGTAGAAGTAGTTAGAGAGCTGTTAGAGAGCAATTAGAGATCTGAATCTGTAGTAGGGCCTGGCAGTTTACATTGGGGTCCTGGATAAATGTCAGGTTTGAACAGACGACAAATCAGTTATGTTGAGTTCTAGAGAGTAACTATATATTTTAAGTCCTTTATATTTTACTGGTGATAAATAATCAGGTACTGGAGCTGATATTATTGTTAGTACAAGTCTTATATTGTCAGGGCAAATAGTAAACAGTGTGTGTCAGATATCAAGTAATCATATGTAATTAACTGCTGCAAGCCAAGATCACGGAACGGATCTTCCTGGAGGCAGCGTTAAGGCACATGCAAGACAAGGAGGTGATCTGAGACAGCCAGCACAGTGTCACCAAGGGCAAATCATGCCTGACCAATCTGGTGGCCCTCTACGATGGAGTGACTGCATCAGTTGACAAGGGAAGACCGACCAATGTCATCTACCTGGACTTCTGTAAGGCTTTTGACACAGTCCCACGTGACATCCTAATCTGTAAATTGGAAAGATATGGTTTTGAAGGGTGGACCATCCGGCGGATAAGGAATTGGCTTGATGGTCATACCCAGGGAGTAGTGGTCAATGGTTCTACGGCCAGGTGGAGGCTGGTGATGAGCAGTACCCCTCAGGGGTCTGTCTTGGGACCGGTGCTTTTCAAGGTCTTCATCAAGGACATGACGATGGGATCAAGCGCACCCTCAACAAGTTTGCAGGTGACACCAAGCTGAGTGGTGCAGTTGGTACGACAGAAAGAAGAGATGCCATCCAAAGGGATCTGGACAGGCTGGAGAAGTGGGCCCACCACGTGAACCGGGTGAGGTTCAACAAGTCAAGCGCAAGGTGCTGCACCTAGGTCGGGGCAATCCCAGACAGGAGTATGGACTCGGAGAACTCATTGAGAGCAGCTCTGAGGGGTTGACTTGGGGGTTCTGGAGGACGGAAGGCTTGACATGAGCCAGCAGCGTGTGCTTGCAGCCCAGAAGGCCAACTGTGTCCTGGGCTGCATCAAGAAAGGTGTGACCAGCAGGTCGAGGAGGTGGCTGTCTTCTGCTCTGCCCTCGTGAGGCCCCACCTGGAATACTGCACCCAGGTTTGGGGACCCCAGCACAAGAAAGATGGGGACCTGTTAGAGCGAGTCCAGAGGAGGGCCACAAAGATGATCAGAGAGCTGGAGCACCTCTCCTATGAAGAAGGGCTGAGAGAGCTGGGGCTGTTCAGCCTGCAGAAGAGAAGGCTCAGGGGAGACTTCCCTGTGGCCTTTCAGTGCTTAAAGGGGTCTTACAAAAAAGATAGAGGAGGACTCTTTACTCAAGTACCTAACAATAGGATAAGGGGGAATGGTCTTAAACTAAAAGAGGATAGATTTAGATTAGACATTAGGAGGAAATTCTCCAAATGAGGTCGTGTTTGACAGGGTTGACAAGCAAAGGGTGTAGCGTGATATGGATGTGAGAGACCCTACAGTCAACAAATTGGGGCTGAAGGGGCCTTATCTCTAGTGTAAGAACAGAAGTGCCAGAAGAATAATGCCATCGGGGAATCTCTTACCTTTTTCCTGGGAAGGCATCATGACTGGATGCCTCTCTGAAGTGCCTGTATACCAAAGCATGCAGGATGAGGAACAAAGAGGAGGCATTTTAGGGGTCTGTGCAGTTGCAGAGGAGCTGCAATATTACTGGGGTCACAGGTGTGGTGGGATAGGTACTAGAACTGAAGTGCTGCCACGGATTTGGATACAGGCCTGTTGGGAAGAACCGGTCAGGATGATGATGACCACCGAAGAGCAGATCATGCCTGACAAATGTGGTGGCCTTCTACGGTGGGGTTTACAGCATTGGTGGGTAGGGGAAGAGCAACTAACATCATCTGCCTGGACTTGTGCAAAGCATTTGACACAGTCCCGCATGGCATCCTTATCTCTAAATCGGAAAGACATCGATCTGATGGATGGACCACTTGGTGGGTAAGAAATTGGCTGGGTGGTTGCACTCAAATTGTTGTGGTCAACAGCTCAGTGTCCAAGTGGAGATCAGTGATGAATGGTGTTCCTCAGGGGTCGGTACCAGGACAGGTGCTGTTTAACATTTTTGTCAGCAACATGGACAGTGAGATCAAGTGCACCCTCAGCAAGTTTGCAGATGACACCAAGCTGAGTGCTGTAGTCGATATGACAGAAGGAAAGGATGCCATCCAAAGGGACCTGGACAGGCTGGAGAAGTGGGCTCATGTGAACCTGATGCAATTCAACAAGGCCAAGTGCAAGGTCCTACACCTGAGTCGGGGCAATCCCAAGCACAAATATAGGCTGGGTGGAAAACAGATTGAGAGCAGCCCTGAGGAGAAGGACTTGGGGCATTGGTTGATGAGAGACTAAACACAAGCTGGCAGTGCGCACTTGCAGCCCAGAAAGCCAACCGTATCCTGGGCTGCATCAAAAGAAGTGTAGCTAGCAGGTTGAGGAAAGTGATTTTCACCCTCTGCTCTGCTCTTGCGAGACCCCACCTGTGGCCCTTTCCAACCAAAACCATTCTATGATTCTATGAGGGGGAGTAACACTTTAAGTGAGAGATTGTCTTGAAGTGCAAGGAGCTGTTCCTACGGAGGGATGATGTGCCAGTCAAGAATTTACTTGTCAGGGTAGCAGGCAGACCAACATGTATGACATGGGTGTATGCTGCAGACTGTCTCATGAGGCAGGATTAGGTGAGGCCCTGTACAGACAACTGAAAGATGCCTTGTGTTTGTAGGTCTGAGTCCTCATGGGGGGCTTTAACTGCCCCATATCTGCTGGAAGGCCAACACAGCAGGTAACAAGCCATCCAGGACGTTTCTGGTGCGTGCCAGTGATAACTTCTTGGCATAGGTAACTGAGGAGTTGATGAGGGTGGGGGTGCTTTCCTGGTCCTAATACTTACAAGAAAGAAGCGGTTGGAGGTGAGGTCAGCATCCTCCTTGGATGCAGTGACTATGAGACAGAGAAGACAGAGTTCAGGATCCTGAGAGGACGGAACTAGGTAAAAGGTGGGATCACAGCCCTGGACTTCAGGAGAGCCTGAAGACCTTTCTTGGAACTGCTTGGAAGAAAAGCACGAATATGGTCCTGAAAGAGAGATCTAGGAGAGCTTACTGATTTTTCAAGGCTCATATCCTCCAAACTTGATAATGCCTGTCCTGCTGAGCAGGAAGCTGAGCGAAAGTGACAAGAGGCTCTAGTCTGGATGAACAAGGCACTTTTGAGAAAATTCAAACAAGGAAAAGGAAGCACCCAAGAGGATGAGGATGGAAACATGGTCACGTGACTCAGAAAAAGTACAGAGATGCTGTCTGAGCATGAAGGGGCAGGGTTAAAGGCAAAGCCCAGTGGAGCTGAGTCTGACCAGGAGATGTTGAAGGGCAACAAGAAGTACTTGTACGTTGTAGAAGTACTGTGTATTTATCAACAGCAAAAGGAAGACTAGGAAAAACTTGGGACCCCTGCTGAATGGGGCAGGGGAGCAGCTGACGGGACACAGAGGTTGCAGTAGTGAATGCTTAAACAGCTTGGACAAGTGAGCTGGTGGGCTGCGTTCATGAGTGCTGAGGGGAGCTAACCAGTGTGATTGTGAGGCTAGTCTCAGCAGTCTCTGAAAGTTCATGGAGACTGGGGGTGGTTCCTGAGGAACAGAGAGTGAAAGTCCCTCTTATAATCGAGAAGGGCAAGAAGGAGGATCTAAGGAATTGCAGGTCTTGTCAGCCTCACATCAGTCTCTGGGAAGGCGATGTAGCAAATAAAACGGTTCATCTTTACATGTTGTGATGTTGTTTGTCTTTACATCTTCTCTTCAAATATTTATATGCTCTGATACATCAAATATTTTTATACATTGTTTCATTTTTTATAATACATATAACAGTTATATATTATTTATATTTTTTTTTCAGGAGCAGGACTGAATGCACTTGCAGTGCAAGGTGTATGGGAGCTGATTTATACTCCCACTTTGGATGGGGTCTGCATAGAGCTTATTAGGATGTACTTTTCTGCTAATTTAATGCGTTCCATTCCCTGAACCTCCTCAATGTCAGTCTGTGATCAGTAGATTAGCCTGTGTATGTAATACTTCTCTTCTATAGAATGTTAAAGTTTTTTTTTGTTTGTTTTTTTGGAGAGCAGCTTTTTAGTGTTTAGAAGGATCCCTCAATCTAAAGGGGATACAACAGCAATTCATAGCTACTCTTGAGTTATTTATTTTTATAAATGCCAGTTTTGTTTGGTGAACAGCTAAATGATGTTCCTCAGAATAATTTCTTAAAGTGAATGTCCTGCTTTGGGATGCTCTTTCAAGCAGTTAGTCTACTGCTATGCTTTGCTAGTGTTTCTTATTTGGGATTCTGCACGAAAGATGAAACTGAAGGATGTTATGTGTGTTGCTGTTACACCCTTCTGTGGGTGTAATAGGACTTAGTTCAGCAGCTGCTGCTATTCAGAAGATTTGTCGCTTATCTCTGAAGAAAAAAAGAACTTCGCAAGTGATGTTTATTGGGAGCTACAATTCAGATAGGAAAAAAGTTGGGCTTTTTTGAAGTCCTACCAAGCACTGGTGTGGCAGAAACTCTCCATAGTTTTCCAAACGTATCTCTAGGGATGAAATAGGACCGGGAAGGTTTTTACCAAATGTTTTAGTCATTGCAAAACCAAGATTCAGCTGTTTTCTAAACTTCAAAGTCAGATCGCATGCTCTTCCAGAAAGTAGTTGAAAGCTCTTATTATATAAACGTGGTCTTTGGTGCTTCTGGACAGAAATCTTTACTGTGTGAACTGTAATGAAGGGTTATGGCCTGTATAGGTAGTACCCAAGTTACTCTGTCCATCCTGCTCCACAGTTTCATTTTCTGTTTTTATTCATGTGATACTGTATAGTCCAAGAAGCATCACATATAAGCCAAAAATGGATATTGTCTGGTTTTGACATTCATATAGCTCTTTCACTGTTTGGAGGTAAAATGGAACATGAGTTAACATGTACGTTCGTGGCAAGCTACACAAATACTAACTTGCCTGCAGCACACAGCTCATACAGAAAATCTTTTCCCCGCAAAGTTGTCTCCTTTGTCTTACTTGTTTCAAAATATTTGGAAGTGGGGTCTTGCATTTAATAATTGTTGTTTTCATGGGACTGCACTTCTAAAAGGGATCAGGTTGTACAAATGTACTCTTTCAGCATGGAACTGAGAATCTGTTGAGTGTTTTGTCTCCTGAACGCTTGTGGCAGTCTTTGTACAAGGAAAAGCTGCCTTTTTTTTTTCTTTTTGCAGAGCTTTTTGAAGTGAATGAGCTGACATTGTTTCACTCTCCCAATTTGTTTTTTCTCAGGCTGGCCTTACAGGTCTTCTGCAAAAGGAAGAGTTGCAGTTGGGAGTGGATGCTGCTAACAGGGCAGCACAACAATATCAGCAAAGTAAGGAGCAACAGAAATTACTGCAGCAAAGTAGCTGTGGAATGTCATCAGAGGGATGAGAGCACAATATTTGTGTTTATGTGGAGATACATCAGGTTTCTTTCAGACCATTATGAATGTTCTTTAAGTACTTTAAAAATAATCATGACAACTGTCTCTAGTGCCTATTATCCAGCTATTAAAATACTGCTGGAGAAAACAGCACATTAGTTGAAACACTAAGGAACATGGAACTTTTACATCCACCTTAAAGAACGTCTTTTCCAGGCAGTTAGTATTAATGTTGTTTTATGGATCTATGAAGGAAATCCGGATTACTGCGTGAGGTGTGAAAGCTAGGTTACCTATTGACCGTTGATGTAAGTCTTACTTGGTTTGAGCTACAGAACTTCAGCTGTTTTTGTATGCCTAGTTGTTTCTAAATACCAGGTAGCAAATGAAATACAGATCACAATGGCTGACTGTTTTTTGATCAGTGCTTCTGACATCAGGTAGAGCTCTCTTCTGGGGAAGAACGTTCAGTTTTGGCTGTGCAAGAGCAAATAATTCAATTTGTAATATGTAGAAAGAAGGCTGCTAGAGGCATGGGTACGGAGAGTTTAGATTACAAGGAAATAGTGAATGTCTAATAACTAGGAAGCTACCTTCAAAGTATCTTACTGGTTCAGCATAGAGCTTGGCATTTGCTTATCTACTTGTGCTATTTTAAAGTTAGCCAAAGTGCATCTGCTATCGAGTGCTTGTTACTTCCTTGACCTGTATAGACACAGGAAGGAAAAGTCCTTATTAATCACCCATGCAAAAACTTGGCAATTATGAGGCTTCTTGTCATCAAAAGACTGATTTGGTGAAACAGTCCTCTGAGAATCAGGCAAAAAGGTGGACTGGTTTTAAAAATAAGTCTTGTTTTAAAAATGTGTCTTATTTGAAAGAAGGCATTATGTAGTCTAGTTGTTTGCAATAATGGAAGATTAACTGGGGAAAGGGCGGATCACAAAGCTTCACTCATTTCCTGCCACTAAGGGGTTTACTCTTTTTTGTGAAAGGGATCTGATAATTAAGTAGAATAAAAGCGCTGCCATTACTGGAGACTCACCTGTCTGCTTTCCTCATTCTTTTTGCTATCTCTTGGAATTTCTAGGGCTGGCAGCAGTGGCCAAAATTAATTCTGCAATTCGAATGGGTGATGCTGAGAAGACTGTGGCAGAAATGATGAATCCAGAGGCCCAGTTACCAGAGGTTTATGTATTTGCTGCAGCTCTTTACCAAAGGGAGCTGTCCACCTTGCAGCAACAGAGTCATGAGGTAAGTAACGTTCTCTCTTCTGGAAATTGATATGCATCGCTAGATCTACCTTGTCTGTTTCATTACATGTGCCTGTCTTGAGCATTCATGGAACTGTATTGATACTTTGTCTGTTCTGATATGATGTTTAATCCCTAAATCTTGAGCTATTTAGCACTTCAAGATTCTTCAAGCAATAGTTCGTGAAGAGAAAGTAGAATTAATTTGTCCTCTCTGTATGCAGGGTAACCTCACACATCCAGAATTATCTGTTGCTGTAGAGATGCTGTCTTCTGTGGCCCTGATTAATAGGGCTTTGGATTCAGGGGATGTGAATACTGTGTGGAAACAACTGAGCAGTCCTGTCACGGGGCTCACAAACATTGAGGATGAGAACTCTCAAAGGTGGATATTTCCAAGAATCGTGTCTGTCCTTGATGTTACTTATATTTTGTGATTTTTTTTTTTCTTCTTACACTTTAGACTCTTTCATTACTTACTACAGTATTCATTTCTTCTCTGTTGGCACTTGTATCTTCTCTTCGAAATAATCGTTTCTTACTAGTCGCATTTCTGTGCTCTCTTGAAGCTTTCTCATGATTTCAAGTTAAAGGCACGTTCTGATACTACTGGGTTGTCACTGACTCTAGGCTAGCTCACCCACAGTGTTTTTTTTTGCCCTGGACCCTCATTTAGTGTTTTAGTGCTTTTTTTAATTATTTCACACTTGGGCTGGACATCTTTCACACAGGCTTTCCTCTTTATCTTCTTCCCCCTTTTCATGTTTGCTCCAGTTTCAACCCTTGTGTTCTCTGTCCATTTTGTGTTCAGTTCTGTCATGCTGTCTTGTGTGTTCCCTGGCTAGCTTTTCATAACATAACACTTAACGGTTTTGGTTTTTGTTCTTTGATAGATACATTGATGATTTGATAAAGCTGAAATCTCAAACACGTACAGAGGGAAATGAATTTATCACGTGGAATGATATCCAGTCGTGTGTGGATCGTGTGAATTTAGCTGTGCATGAAGAACATGAACGTAAGTTTTCCTTGATTCATACTAGGCTGATCCTAGATCATAAGGTGTGCCAAAAGTGGGGGCATGCCAACACAGAAAGTTGTTGATTGGCTTATGGTTGAGCAATACATTAGACATCTAGGAAGATATGAGCCAGATTTTGTGGTCTGTGATAAAGGGGTCTTGACAGCAGAACTGTTGATGGAGAGATTGGGCATCCAGGAGCTTTTCTGGTATTGAAAACTGTTGTCTCCAAACACCATGTTAATCTTTCCAATCCAAATTTTTACCCTTTAGTTAGGAAAACATGCGATCTGCCCTCAGTATCTAGGATTAGTCCAGAATCTGTATTCAAATGTTTTGGCTTAAAAAGCCAATTTTGCCATTGAAAGTACCTAAGTTCCAGATGTTGCAACCCAAATCTCAAGTTAGAATTGAAATGGAGTGTGCTGATCTTTTAAGAGCTTAATTGTTTTGTTTACATCTAGTTCTGTAAGGAAATTAGAAGCTTTCATTTTCTGTTTTAAGGCTGTGTATGACCAATAGTTGTTACAGCCAGGGACTGTAAAACCTGAAATGACTGATAAATGACTTTCTGACTTTAAAAAAAAAAAAAAAAAAAAACCTTTCCTGTTAATATGAACTAATTGTACATAATCCATAGAAATTCTAAATATATGTATCAAGAACGAGTACCAGATTTCTTAAATACTCATAAAGTAAATTCCTGTTACAAATTGAGAAATGTAAATGGGTGTTAACCTAACTTGTATTTCTTGTATAACTTCTACTTCCGCATTTTCCTCGTTTCTATTTTTAAATGGTCTTTATGGTAATAAGTGTCTTTTAGCAGTGATGAAAGACTGGGACTGAGTGTAATAAAAATTTCAGGTAAACAGAGAATTGGGGTAATTCTCCTTTCTCCAAGAAAGTATTAGTTGACTTAAAATCTGGAGCAAAGATACTGAAGTTTTTGAAAATAGCACAATTAAGCAGACTTATTCTTAGGTAACTCCTTGTGCGGTTCACTACCAAATAGCTTAATTTTCTATTAATTGCTTTCAGTTTCATTAAGGGACTGTGATTTTTTGGTATGACTAGTACTGAAAACCTTGCAAGTAGTAAAACATTTATGTTCAAGCCATCTTTGTAATATTTAGTTTAAAGCCTTCTTTATGTGTTGAGGGGAGAGGTTTGTCACAAGCATTGAGGTGAAAATTAAGTTCATCAGTGTACACTGAGACAAACAGTTACCCTCTGCCACTGTTTGTTGCGTAGCTGATGAGCTGTCTCACCTCAAAAGACTATAATCTAGAGAGGGTTAAAATTTAATTTCGGAGCTTGCTATCTTGATTAACTTACTTCCTGGATCTCCAAATAGACACTGTGTTTCCTGTTCAGGTCAAACGAGTAATTATGTGGAAACCAAAATAACAGGGACCCACATGAGTGCATGCACACACCAAAATGTTAATTTCACAGTGTCTTAGGTCATGTAGTCCAACACCGTACTTATAACACTCCTATACCCTGTAAAACAACAACAACAACAAAAACAACAAAAAGTGCAAAAAATACAGTAATGAGATAAGATGTTCTCCTGGGGAGTTTCTCAGTTCTTTCATCTGTTTGTGTTTCATACGTGCCCTTATGCAAGGATACTTTTATCTCTTATCTGTGAAGAAGTTAGTCCGAGAAAGTCCTCAAGCCATACGACCTTGTATTTTTCCCTTCTACTATCCTGATAAATGGTTTCAAATTCAAAAATGTTTCATAGTGAGGAGTTAAAACATATTTTTGTTCCATGGAGTAGTCTTGTCATGCCCATATTAGCTAACTAATCGAAGATGATTACTGCTTATCTTCCGTGCCCTTTCCTAGGTCAAAGAGTTACCATATCTGCTTTTCTTCTGTCCTCTTGAGATCAAGTAGTCTCAATATTCTTGGGTGTGTGTGCTGTTTTTAAATAAAGGGTTCCCCCACATCCTTCCAAGCACTTGTAGGGAGAGAATTATCTTTAAAGATGTATATGTACCTAAAGTATATGTACGCGTTGTAGAAGGTCGTAAAAAGTCTGTACTGGTCTGCCTGGGTCAACAAGAAGGATGTCAATTTAAGAACAGAAAGAATCCTAATGGTAGTTTTGTTCCTCTACAAGCTAGAGCTCTGTCAGTAATACAGGAAAAGAAGACTTAGTAAATACTAAGTAGTTCTGTTTGGGGAAAAGCAGATGATAGTCATATTGTGATGATAACAAAGTATCTTTCATTTTGGCATTAACTAAAATGTTTGATAACCTGATCATTATTGCTGGACATCCTAAAAGTAGTAAGTGCAGACAGTTTGTGTTCTGCATTTCTAAAAGATCTCTTCCCCCAACTAAATCTATGCCAGTGTGGAAACTGAAACTAGAAAAGGTAAAGCAAGGAACAAGTCCGAACAGGTCTGATAGATAATTATAATGTAATTATAATAATTTATTAACTGTTTGAGACAGCTTACTGAGAATTCTGCATAATGCAGAATCCATCACAATTTTACTGAAGATTGCAATCAAATTATTCCCTAGATATGTCCAAAGAGACAGCAAATCTGAAAGCTAGTCAGACTAGGCAGACTCTTGGTTTTGACCCTTGAAGGTCTCAGTGGGTATCCAGTAATGCTTTTGACTCCGTATTTATCATCTGTTTTTGTGCCTATTGCCATAGGAACTACATTCTAGGTAAAAAGTCATCTGAAACATGGTTATATCTGATGATAAAGACCACGTATTTTGAAGTTCTGGGATATGTGTCTTTGTGTCATTCTTGAAACGTTTTTGTAAAGTACATCTCTGTGGCTTAAAGGAGATCCAAGTTGAAATGGTGCTTTTTGACAGAAACTATACCATCATTTTAGTGATCCTGGTTCTTGTAGTGTCCTCAGTGTGTATTTTTCCTTAATTTTTGCTCCATCCAAATAGCAGCTCTTATCCTGAAATGGTCTCTTTTTCACATAAGTTTTTGTTTCACGATTCTCTTTCTGCATTGCAGAAGGAAAAGGTTTGATCTTTGGATACATTAACCAAATTTGGAAATCCCCACTCTGAGCTCTTCACTTTCTTCTAAAAGATCTTTGGTCTCCATCAATCATTTTTTGATTGATTTGAATTGACACTTCTTTGAGCAGGGAATTAAATCAGGTGATCTGTAGGTGTCCATTCCAACCTAAGTTATTTTGTGATTTACAGGAGATGGTTGTTGTAGAAATGGCATGTATGATGCAGGCTTTGTTCTCATTTAGCTAACTATAAGATATTTGTGTATGTCTATTTTTATTTAGCTGAACTGTAAACTTTGCTTGAGAGCACCCACATCTCTGATAATACGGCTAATAAATGTTTAATAAAAATGATTTCTAAAATATGAAGTTACTGTATTTTTAAATGGTCTTCCATGCAAATCTTTAGCTTCATGTTAAGATTTCTTTCTAAAGAAGCAAAGTAGTCTTGCTTTCTTTACCAGTAGAAATATCTTCTGTTAAAGATGTTGCGATTCTCAGCTGGTATCTGGTTTAGCACTATAATAGCCCTTTTCTTCTGAAGCACAGCTTATGATTATTGTAAAGAAAAGGATCTTTTTATTTCTCCCCCTACCCCTTTCTCAATAGGGATTTTGGCAATTGGTCTTATCAATGAGGCTCTGGATGAAGGGGACACCAAAAAGACGCTACAAGCCTTACAGATTCCTGCAGCAAAATTGGAAGGTGTAGCCCCAAAGGTAGCTCAGCATTATCAGGACACCCTACTTCGGGCCAAGAGAGAGAAAGCACAGGTAAGTGCAATTAAATACATCTCTCAAAAAAGCTTTTGCATCTACGTAGTGTGCGTATGGTGGGTATTCCTGGTCCTGAAAGCCAGGAAACAAAAATGGAAATGGAGAGCTGGGCACTCTGCATGCTGTCAGCTGATCTTACCCAGTCAGCTTGGATCTTTCTATATTAGAGAAAGAGATATACAGCCATAAGACATGAATTTTCACAACCTACAGAGGTGGGCATAAAGATATTAACTGCTCAGCTAATCCCAGGTCCAGAATGAGATATGTATCTCATTTTTGGAGATACAGTACCTCATCTTTTCCTTTGTTTCGTTTTGCGAGGAGACCACGTTTATTCTAGTAGGTCTGAACTTTTGAATGTAAGTCTCCTGCAAGCTTATATATTTTTAGTATTCCTCGTTAAACGTGCATGTAGGCATACTTACATAAGCCAAAAAGTTTCTGAAAAAAAAAAAAGGTAGGTGATGAATTGGGGACGGGGGGGAAGCAAAATACATGCTACTAGCAAAATGTATTTTGATGCCTGTCATTCACTTGGTGACACTTCAGTTGCTAAGCATCCTCAATGCTAAGGATTTTTTGAGCGCTAGTTTATCTTACTTGTGAAGGACTTCTGCCTACTTGTATGGAGTTGCCACTTTGAGTAACTGACTAATGTCCAAGTAAAAACGGAGAGAGGAAGATTGATCTCATCTTATTAGTTTAGGAAAGAGCATGACACTGTGTGTGCATACATGCTACTGATTTTTGAGTAGTATGGATGGGATCCTGATCCCCCCCCCCCCCCCCATATTTACAAAGAAGTAGCAGACTTGCTTGCTTCCAGTGGCCTGAGAGTGTTTAATTTTTTCTGCTGTGCAGCTCATTGCTCTAATTTCTGTGCAGAATTTAGCACAGTAGGGACTAAGATCATATTGTGGTGAACATGGTGATTTGGGTGTTTAGGTTTTTGGTTTTTTTTGTGACTTAGTGTAAACATACATGATGACAATAGCTGAAAACTACACATTGGTGATGAAAATCATTAGCAGCTTCCTCAAGGGCCCTGAAAGGGTTAATGTTCTTCAGGAACACATTTTGTGCTGAAGCATTTCCTTCTGCTGAGTCAGAATGAAATAACAAACTCTTTTTATTGTGCACTTAAGCTTCTGCCAGGCTGGGCTGGTAACTTCAGTTGGCGTGAAATTACCTTATTTAGGCATATGTTCATTTTAGAGCTCCTCCCAGCAGCATGGCAGTAATTTCAGAAATTGAGATCATACTACAACGTAACATTGTGGGGAGAATTAATCACTATCCTAGGTTAAGTCTTACTAACTGGTGATTTCTGAACCTTGAGGCTGAGAGGGATTATAGCTCACCACGAGACATTCTTCAGTTGCTTGTGTGTTAGGGGCACGTATTATGATGCATATTTATCATGTGATGAGTAGAGAGAGACAGCATCAGTCCTGTATTAAGTTATGCTGTGCATGCCCTCTGAAAGCCTGTGGTAGGAAATGCATAGAAAAGCGCTGGGTGGTTCTGATGGTCTTTGGGTTGATGACTCTGCAAGTAGAGATTACAGTTAAGGAAATTGTTTCTTTGATTGTCCCCCACTCCCTGGGTAGGAATTTCTCTGTTGCTGAGGCTGTCATGGGACTGTCTGAGCTTTCAGATAAAATTAGCCTGAGAAAGAGATGTTAGTCTGTAGAAGGGAGTGTCATTATGTATGTTGGTTTCAAACCACAACGGTGAGGAAAAAATGTGGAGGGTACGTGTAAGGAAATGTTCATTTTCAGTCTGGGCCTAAAACTCTTGAACGCTCTAAGTAGTGGCTCTTTTGTGCAACGTTGATGATTATTCCATATCAGAAGTAAATGTTTGCTGTGTTCCATTTATACATAGTTGTTAGAGTGATAGCAGTTTCTTCTTAAGATTTCTTTCATGACTACCTACATGAAGCACCAGCAGGTGGGGAGAAACTACGCTTGGAAGTTACTGGATCATTGTTCATTATGTATATTTTGGTACTTGGTAGGCACTCGTCTTTTTCTTCTAAAGTTTCTGCATGTAATAGTTGATTGGATTTCTTCAAATCACAGCCAAAATAAAGGATATTGTATGATCAATACTCCATAATGAGCAAGCTGTTAAAACAAAGACTTAAAACATGCTTTTACTACTGTGCGTTCACACCTAGCTGCAATATGTACAATGCTTTTTGGCTTACTCGTGCAGGCGTGCAAACTTTTGTGGACAGGGACAAGAATAGCCTGATGCAGCATTAGTTACCTGAGACTTTTTAGCTACTATGCATGTGTGTGCATTGGCACCTTCATTTTTTTTCCCCTCAAAGAATACTTCGCAGATTTCATCTGTAGAAGGACTAACTTGTGTTAGTCTATGCTGAGGTCCACCCAGCTAGAAGACAGCTTTGCAGAAAAGGACCTAGGAGTCCTGGTGGACATCAAGTTGAACATGAGTCAGCAGTATACCCTTGCTTCTAAGAAGGCTAAGAGTATTCTTGGCTGCGTGAGGCAAAGTATTGCCAGCAGGTCAACAGAGGTGATCCTTCTTCCCTACTCAGCATTGGTGAGGCTGCCCCTGAAGTACTGTTTCCAATTCTGGGCCTCCCAGTACAGGAGAGACATGGACATACCGGAGGGAGAATAACATAAGGCCAACGAGATGCATAAGGGTATCGAGCGCTTCTCAAGAGAGTGCTGGAACTTTGTAGACTAGAGATGAGAAGGCTCAGAGGGGGAATCTCATCAGTGTATATAAATACCCAAAGGGAGATGGAGCCAGGCTCTTTTCACTGGCACCTGTTGCCAGGACAAGAGACAGTGGGCACAAACTAAAGCACAAGAGGTTCCATCTAAACATCAGGAATTACTTCCTTAGTGTGCACAGGTGACTGAGCTTGTGACAGAGGTTGTCCAGAGAGGTGGTAGAACCTTCTTCCGTAAAGATCTTCAGAAGTTGTCTGGACATGGTCCTGGGCAACCTGCTTGAGCATGGGGGCTGGAACAGATGACCTGCAGAAGTTCCTTCCAGTCTAAACCATTCTGTCATTTTTGTGTTCCTTGGAAAGGCACATCCTCTCAGCAAATAAGTCTTTAGGATTAACAAGTACAGATTCCTCTGTCTTGAGTTCCCTTACCTGACCTCTGCTTATCAGAGGTCATTGCCATTGACAAAATTCCAGGGTGCTTCTGTTTCCTGGTAATAGTTTTTGAATGGGAGGAGGTATTGAGTCTGGCAATGCTGTAGTCTAGTTGTCTCTGCTAGTCACAAATGCACATGATGTCTGTGCTAAAATTGGTTAGAAAGATACTGAAGTGCTTCTTATTCCCTATGAGACTGAAAACTACTGTATTGGCTATTGCTCAGTACAGAATATTTCACTTTGCAAAACTAGTGATACTTTTCATGCTGTGAACTCTTTCCTCATCATATTCTCTTCAGGACACTCAGGATGAAACAGCTGTACTTTGGCTAGATGAAATTCAGGATGGGATTCATAGGGCCAACAAGGACACAGAGGAGTCCCAGAGATGTAAGTATTGTGGCAAACACTGCAACTAATCCCATTATCAACCAAATAATGGTCACCTAAGGAAAGGCTGAGAGCTAGAATGTCATGGGAATGTGGCAAAGGAAATTAAAATGCATTTGTGTTCTTCAGGTGTAGTAATTTTTCTTTGAAGAATGTATGTCATGTTCTTTAAATGGTACATTTATTCTGTCTTTTTTGGGGGATATACCACTTCTCTGGTTTTGCATGTGACCATGTTACTTCAATGGGGGAAATACCTATCGAATCTCTATCGCATTATTTGACATTCTCAGCTAATTGTGTTTGTCTGTGGTTGAGTAGTTAGGCGTGAGGATGTTCATGTGCAACGTTTAAATGGTATTTTTCTGGTGCACGTTAGCGTTTGTGTGTTATACTGTTGTCTTGTCTCAGTTCTATGAAGTATCTCTCAACTACCTCGATTTTTTTCCCAAATACAGACAAAAATACACATCGGTGATGTCTGCTTTTTGCTCTTTAGTGCAGCTGGCGGGTGGACTGGTCCACCTATCATTACATCCCACTAGAGACGGTACTAGTCATAGCAAAGGCCCCTTTTGAGTCAGTTAGGCATTGTGATTGAGCTCTGTCAGAGGATGCTGTCTTAACTGAAACTGTTGTCAGGGTAGAGCTCAGTGGAAGGATGGAACACTGTGTTGAAGAGAAATACTGTTGATAAATCAGCACCATACTAGGACTCAGAGTCCAAAAATCCTGGGCTGTCAGGCACCGTACCATGTATATATAGCTGGATACTCCATACTAAAAAGACCTCTATTCTGCAAGTTGTCTTGTAGATTTTTAATCTATAATTTGTATTTATATACATATGTACAGCTGAGTATTTGTGTACACACACGCTAACTGTTTCTGTGTGCGTCTGTTGCCTTGCTCTATTCTGTTGTTTTGTGTTTGCTGTGAGTCACTAAGCCCTTGAATGCCAAGGTAACCTGCTTCCTTGTGTTGTCAAAGTTTCCTTAGGAATTCTGGCCATTAATGAAGCAGTAGACCATGGAGATGTTGGCCATACCCTGAGTGCCTTGCGTTCACCAGATGTTGGGCTATACGGAGTCACTCCAGAATGTGCTGAAACGTACCAGCGAGAGCTGGCAGAAGTAAAGAGAAGAAAAATGGCAACAGGTGAATCACAAATAGCTAACTGTTAGCACAATAAATCCAAAATTATTGCATGCAGAATGGAAACAAGATGGAAAAAAAGCCTGTAGGGAGAAGTCTTGTGTTATGGGTGTCTTGTTGCTGGAGTCTTGTGTTATAGGAAATTGAGTCTACTTCATAAACTAAATTAAAAAAAAAAAAAAAGAGAAAAAGTAAACAGGGAAATATCCTCTACTTGTAGAATGTGTTGTGCTTAGGTAGTTCTTGTATTAGTTCCTTAGGGTCTCAGACATTCCTTCTCTTGCTTGGAGGAAGAAACAACTGTATACGTTTATTTCCTTATTGTAATATTTGTGTATGGGAAAGGTAAGACATGTCTGGTTTTGACACTTACACTAGTTTCTGCTTTTAGGGGGCAATGGCAGTGAATGGGTGAAACTCTGGGTGAGAGGAGGCTATCATTATTATCATAACCTGCGGACCAAAGAGGGAGGATGGGATGAACCAGATGGATTTGTGCAAAATGACACACAACTGTCACGGGAGGAGATACAGGTAGGGTAGAAAACATGCGCTATTTTTCTGAAAAGTTGAAGTTCCCACTGTTCCAGTCCTTAATGCAACTCTTAAGAGGTAGTTTCAATGCAATAGTAATGTTAACGAGCTTTGTAACTCATTTAGTTCACTGTGCATCACCAGCCTTTGCGTGTAAAAACTCCTTGTCCTTTTTCAGAAAATTTGTCCTGTTGGTAAAGGGGTACAGGACTGTGGTGTTGCTGTTTATTGAAAGGCAACTTGGAAGTTTCTCTTGAGCGAAGTACAGAAAGCTACTGTAACATCCTATTTCTTGTATCACCATTCTTTCTTTCTGGCTCTTCCTACCATAACACTAAACCAGAGCACCATATCTGGTGTCACTGCGGCATACAACCGAGAGCAGTTGTGGCTGGCCAACGAGAACCTGATTACAAAACTTCAGGCTTGCTGTCGAGGCTATCTTGTTCGCCAGGAATTCAATTCCAGAATGAATTTTTTGAAGAAACAAGTCCCAGCAATCACTTGTATCCAGGTAATGATTTCCTTTAAATCTGTTTCAAACTAGTACTCATCAGTTGCTCTCTGTACACATGCTTATTGACTGTTTCTGTTCGCTTAAACACTTGCAACTCAAAATTATCTCGACCTCATTTTGCAAATTATCTAAAGGCATTTCCTCCCAAAGAGTCTTCGTATAGTTTACTTTTCTATTTTATATATGAGCAATAAAGTCTCCTCAGGCAGAACTGCAGAGAGAAGAAAAATACTTGAGGAAGCTTTACTTACTGCTTTATTATCTGATTCTGTGTTTTGGGAATAGGACAATATGAAGTATGCCATATGTCTTTGTGTTGATAATACCATGGGATGAGTGATTACTGTGATTCCTAATGAATTCAAGAGAAGCAACATAGCTTTCAGTATGCCTGGGTAGAGTCTCCTCTCATTTATCCAGGGATTTGGAGAATTGAGGGCATTAAAGAGATGGTGTGATTGTTCAGCATGAAGTTGGGCACATTTACAGAACAATGAAAAAAATCTTTCTCCGGAGCTGTAACTGAAATGTGTGCAAATGAAATACATGCTTTGCACCCTATTAACACTTTATTTGAGTTGTGTGTGTGTGTGTTTGTTCCCGCCTAAATAGCGCACACGCTCTTTATAAGTATTTAAATAATAAAATCCAACTCATTAAAATAACACTCTCTCACTTTAAGTGTAGTCAAGTCCCTTGCCTAACATCTGTTCTAAGAATCAGTGGTAATGAGTCCGCTCTAAAGGCTTATAATTTTACATCGCTCTACTTTCTAGCAGCAGCATCTGCCACTTGGCCCTGATGTAGAACAGTTTATGTGAATTTGATTGCATAGTTATATACCAGCTAGTATACTATATACTTCTCTAACTGTGTTTCTGAAGGCCCAGGCTCTTCATAGGGTAAGTCTCTCATGGTTACAGTTGGTGGAATAAATAGATAGCGCTTCACTATATATTTTCTACTGTATCTCTCTCTCGTAAGATAAGCATGTCTCCATTACATTTTACTTAGCCAAAAGGGAAGTTGGAAGCTGAGCAGCAGAAAGAACCTCAGGATTATAATTACTTCTCTTTAATTTGAAAAGTAAAGTAAGCATGTGTTTTTTCTGTATTCAGTCTCAATGGCGTGGCTATAAACAGAGGAAAGCGTATCAAATCCGTTTGGATTACCTCCGAGCACACAAGGACCAAGTAGTGAAGGTAGTGAAGGCTCTCTGCTGATTCACTTACTTATTTAGAAACCTTTTGGGTAGTAATCTCTGTGGAAAAGTCTTTTATCTGACTTATTTTGGTTACTTTTCTATAGATTCAGTCAATGACCAGGATGTATCAAGCCAGAAGGCGTTACAGAGATCGTCTGCAGTATTTCAGAGACCACGTAAGAGGCTGTCCTGTTAAATGAATTCAGTATTTAACGTTTTTACTCTTCCCTGAACAAGTTCAAGTGTTATTTCTTTTTACATCCTAGATAAATGATGTTATAAAAATTCAAGCCTTTATCCGAGCAAACAAAGCACGAGAAGACTACAAAACCCTCAGTAAGTATTGCTAAGAGAATAAAAATAATCATAGCATGGTTTGCAGTGGAAGGGACCTTAAATTCCAATCCTCCTGCCATGGGCAGGGGCACCTCCCACTAGACCAGACTGCTCAAAGCCCCATCCAACCTGGCCTTAAACACTTCCAGGGAAGGGGCGTCCACAACTTCTCCAGGCAACCTGTTCCAGTGCCTCACCGCCCTCTGACTAAAGAACTTCTTCCTTATATCTAATCTAAATCTACTCTCGTAGTTTAAAACCATTAGTCCTTGTCCTATCACTACGCTCCTGGCAAAGAGTCTCTCTCCAGCTTTCTTGTAGGCCCGCTCTAGGTACTGGAAGGCTGGTATAAAGTCTCCCTAGAGCTTTCTCTTCTCCAGGCTGAACAACCCCATTTCCCTCAGCCTGTCTTTGTAGGAGAGGTGTTCCAGCCCTGTTATCAGCCTCATGGCTCTCCTCTGGAGTTGTTCCAATAGGTCCGTGTCCTTGTGATGGGGGCCTCAGAGCTGGACACAGAACTTCAGGTGGGGTCTCATGAGAGCAGAGTAGAGTGTAATGTGCCTCGAATCTCTGTTTGCAAGGGATGTTGCTAGTGTGATGTATAACTTCAAGACAGTTAAGAAGATCAATTGGGATGAAGTTGGTAGGATAGTTCAGAGAGTAGGTAGTTCTTGAGACTGAAGGAAAACTTGATTCCAGATATTGCTTCTGCTGCTGAGAAATGGAACCACAGTTAGTGAGGTAAATTCAGCAATGTGGACTACCGTAGCCTGATAGTTATTTGATTCTTTACTGTTCAATTATGTCATGATTTACTCAAAACAATAAATTACAGATGTTGTCAGAAGGTGACAAGTGGTGTTATTTTTTCCTGGCTTGGTTGCTTCTTGACATGCTATTTAAACATTGATAAGACCTGATGTTTTCTTTTTTTTTTTTTTAGTTAACGCTGAAAACCCACCTATGGCTGTGGTTCGAAAATTTGTCCACTTGCTTGATCAGAGTGACCAAGATTTTCAGGAGGAGCTTGAGCTAATGAAACTGCGTGAAGAAGTTGTAACCTTGATCCGATCCAATCAGCAACTCGAAAATGACCTCAATCTCATGGACATCAAAATTGGGCTGCTAGTGAAAAACAAAATTACACTGCAGGTAGGAAATGTGCTGATGAGAGACCAACTACAGAATGAACTGAGCCCAGCGGCAGTTAGCGTGGAGAGCTCCTGGCCTTGGGTCTCAGTTGCTCTGACCCAGCAGAAAATATTGCCCCAGACTTACAGATTTTACTCCCAGTAAGTTCTTACTCCATTCCACTTACTTAGTATGCATCCCTAGAAGGACATCTGTAGAAGAAGAAACAAGACCTGAAGCATTACAAAAAAAAAAAAAAAAAAAAAAAAAGGCAGAAAAATACACAAAGAAGAGAAAACCCACACCAGACTATATTGACCCAATGAAAGCAACAGATTGTATGTTTGAAGGTTTTGAGAACTGCCTTGTTGCTCATTTTTGGTTAAATCGGTTGCACACAAGCTTACATATTTTAGTTTCTCTTACTTTGGATGCTATAGCAGAGAGGGAGGTGATTTCAGAGGCTGGAAATACGCTCATGCCACTTGGAGCTTTTGATTAAAGGATGTCCCCTCTGTCACTTCGCTGACAATTAATTTAATAATAAAAAAAAAAAGGTCTCCCTGATACAGCAGTGCCTTTTATTCAAGATGAAGTTCCGGTCGGCTTTTCATTTGGTCCTGAATGGCATGACACTAGCCTTGTCCCAGTGTGAAGTCTGAATCATTGTAGTAAAACTCATGTCTGAAGGAGGCTCCAGCTCTTGGGCCAATGCCTGCAGCAAAAAGCGTCATTGCTCTCTGAGTATGTAGACGTAGCTAAATATAAAACAGGATTTTGAGTTAAAAAGAATTTTAAAAAGAAATTTTAATTTCCAATTTTTTTAAAATTCCAATTTAAAAAGAAAGATTTTCTCAGACATTTTTAGGATGCTACCAGCTCTGATAGTAATTGCTGCCAAGGGCGACTAGCCCTTCTATGGTTCTCAACAAATTCAGAAAGTCAGGAACAAAACAGAGAAAGCACTGCTATAACAAATAATGCTCTACTTCAGTAGCCCTTCTCACTGCATTTCCACATACAAGCAAGTGGGCTCTCAGATGCGTTTTTTTTTTTTCCAATATTGCATGCTATTAAATATTTAGAGTGGAATCTGTCCCTGTCTGTTCCTTCCAGGACGTTGTTTCTCATAGCAAAAAGCTTACCAAGAAGAACAAGGAACAGCTCTCTGACATGATGATGCTGAACAAACAAAGGGGAGGTTTGAAAGCTTTGAGCAAAGAGAAGAGAGAAAAGCTGGAAGCCTATCAGCATCTGTTCTACTTACTTCAGGTATGGAGAATCTAGTGCTGGTAGAGCATTCCTCTTGTCATAGAGGCTTACGTGTTTTGGCAGAGTCTTTGCTTATACACTATTGTTTTGAACCATCGTAGTTCTTTATGATACTGGCCTTCGTGGACTCACGCACTAAGCATTTTTTCTTTTTGTTACAGACTAACCCAACCTACTTGGCCAAACTGATTTTCCAGATGCCTCAAAACAAATCCACAAAGTTCATGGATTCTGTCATCTTCACATTGTATAACTACGCATCCAATCAGAGAGAAGAATATCTGTTACTGCGGCTTTTTCAAACAGCATTGCAGGAAGAGATCAAGTATGTGGTAGCATATGGCATGGCCTTGCTGTCGAAACAGTTTTTGCAGCTTCTAGAACTGAGGCAGTTTTCACATGATGTCTCATGCTACTGCGCAGATAATGCTGAGCTATCCCTGCATTCTGCTCTTCCCATTTCACATTAGTCCTTTTTGTAGTCTAGAAAGAAGCTTGTCCATTAGGAATGAAGCCTTTTCACTAAAAGTGAAATCTTTTAGTCAAGATTTCACTGCTCGACGGGCAGCTATTTTTGATCCAATGCAAAATCTTCCTAAAGAATTCAGATTAGAATGAATTTTAATGTCTACTTACAGAAACTCCCAACTGCAAACTCAGGCTTTACAAGCCAGGGACAGAGCTAATGCTAAGCTCTCTGGATTTTCAAAACACCGATGAGAAGGCTGAAAATGAGAAACTTTATTGTTGGCATTTTTATTGACTGTCAGGCTTAGGGACTCTGGCTGCCCTCAGGTATATTTTGGTTGGTCAGTTGAGCCTCAGGAGCTTGGTATTATGTGACTTAAGTTCTTTACGATGCAGAGTTGCACAGCTTGCTGTGAAGAAGAATGCACATGAAGTACTGGAGAAGATTACTTTTAAAGCATTTTAAAATGTTTTTTTTAAATATGAAGATGGTATGTGCCTTGAAACAGTGCAAAAAAACAAAAAAATCTTTTCTATTAGTTAGGTCGTGTTGAGAGTAGTTGTTTAGGGAAACGCAGATGCTCTAATCTCTTTTGCTGTATTTACCGTAGTTATATACTAGGAATGGCTTTTGTTACGTGCTTATTTTTAAATACTGAAAGAAACCTGCAGGTCTTTTTCTTCTGCTTATGTAAAACATCCTGTATTTCCTTTATATTTTTGCATTGTGTTCTCTAGTAGAGCATACAATTGGATTTACAGGAATTGTAATTGACGTGCCTACTGGCAAGTCATGTTGGAATTCGCAGATGGTGGTCATAAGGTTCATCTGTCTTGAGAATTGCTGCAGTATTATTCTTACATAGTGTTGCAGTTTATTGATCTATTGAGATTTTAGTACAGAAACATCATCTGTTTCCTGATGGTGGTGCTAAGAAGCATACCTAAAGCCAGTAGAATTACACATACCTTGTACTTGATATTGATTCTTTCTTCTTCAGATCAAAAGTAGACCAAATACATGAAATTGTGACTGGGAATCCTACTGTTATTAAAATGGTGGTAAGTTTCAACCGTGGTGCCCGTGGTCAGAATGCCCTGAGGCAGATCCTGGCACCAGTTGTGAAGGAAATCATCGATGACAAATCACTCAATATCAAAACTGATCCGGTGGATATTTACAAGTCTTGGGTTAACCAGATGGAATCTCAGACTGGTGAAGCCAGGTATGGGAACTGTTACTACTGTGTTTTTATAAACGTTGTCCAGCTGTTTTGCATTGCTCTGTTAATCATTTCTGTTAATCATCCATGGCTTCACTGTGTGCATCTGTCCAGCTGATGCTGTCTTTTCAATCTCCTCAAGACGGCTTTCTTCTGAAAGTTGTAAAGATCACGTACTGGTGGTGCTGAGAGTATTGGAAGGGAATATCATGAAGATGGAAGGAGAAATTCTCTTTGTTTGCCTGTTTTGAATTGATAATTAGCTATGAGATGCCTTTTAAGCTAGAAGAAGTCATAGGAAGAAAAAGTAATTGAGAATCAGTTCCATGTCAGTCTTTGTTCATTCTTTTTTTTAACGTACTTTAAAGGAAGGGGGGAAAAAAGCACGCGAAGTAAAAGCCAGCGCTCCCAACACAGCACGCTGCATGAATTTTTTATCATCTTAAGGTTGAAATGTGCAGCTTGCTCTTTCACCAATTTATTTGCAACCTGAGATACTACTTTGTCACAGATGGCACTTTTTTTTTTGGTCTAGTGCGCATGTTGGTATGCTGTACAACAAGGTACAGTTTTGAGTTAGCTGGGTCTTTTCTCACAATGGCCATTATAAGGAGAGCAGAGGAAATGAAAACAAGAAATCATTAGCTCTTCCAGTGCCTGGAATGTTAATTGAAGGTAATGCACAGCTCTTGACAGACAGTGAATGTAGGCTCGTTTCTGTGTCAAGTGAGAAATTCTGCCTAGCACTAACAGAAATAGGCTAACCTGAGGAGTACTCACCTTCACGTTTGATTTTTTTCAAATAGCAAACTGCCATATGATGTTACACCTGAACAAGCTCTAAATCATGAAGAGGTAAGGACCCGCCTGGATGCCTCAATCAGAAATATGAGGACGGTGACAGACAAGTTCCTGTCTGCCATTGTTAGTTCAGTCGACAAAATCCCGTAAGTCTGGTGTACCATAGTTTATCCTGTAGAAGTTATTGGTGGTGGCTTCATGCTTCTAGCAGTCTTAATTGCCTTTTCTTTCCTTTGAAGTTATGGAATGCGTTTCATTGCCAAGGTACTGAAAGATTCCCTATATGAGAAGTTTCCTGATGCTGGTGAGGATGAACTTCTGAAGGTGAGGAGCTGAACATTTTGTCAATAATTGTAAGCCAAATTGGCTGTGGTAAATGCATCTTGCTGTTATCCTTTGTTGGGTGTATGTGTGGAGAGGAGCATATGCAAACCTATATACAGGTTATTTGTTATTATGGATATAAAATGTTTTACATTATGTTTCTGATTTTTAGCTTCATGTGTACGTCGTATGAGATGTAATATAGCGTCCGAAGGAGGCATCCCATTGCTTCTGCTTTGCTTTTAGTATCTTGGGCATTGTGTCCTTTAGGTTTCTTGGGGTACTCTTGCTCCTGGAAAATAAATCTTGGTTTTGCTGGTATGATCAGAGCCAGCTGCTCTTTCCTTAAAGAGACAATGTCAAGGTAAAAGGTCTGTATGCAAATCTGTTATTCCTAGTTACCTTATCTAAGATACTCTAGTATATTTTAGCAGCAACATACAGTGTTGTTTTCCGTGATGTCTGGTCAATTTTGCATTTTGCATTTCAGTAGATGTGGAGAACGAAAAGAATTCTAACAGTAGGCACTCCCAGATGAGTATAGCTTTGTGCCTTTCATTGCAATTTCTTTGTTTTTATGGCTTTTTGTAATTTTGAAGGTCTTTATGCCTGTGAATGCTTTGCTTGTTGATAAAACAGTTTGGATCTTAAAATACTTGACAATGTCTCTTTAAGTTTCTCTGCCTCTGCTTCATTACAGAATAATTACCAATCTGAATGCTGTTTTCTTCTCTCTTCTAGTTCTGTGCTTTCCCATTCTGAGGCATCGATTCTTTCTGTGCAGGTGAATTAATTTTTTCCATCTGTAAATTTAGGTGGAAAACTGCGGTTTTCATTAATCTTTGTGGAAACAATGTGATGGTCCACATGAAAGTCAAAACTGCAGCTGTGTGCAATGACTGCTTGTAGATTTGTTAGGACCCAAAGCTAGCTATGTAATACCATTCTTCTCCCCCTGTAAGTTTAAATATTATTAATGTGGTTTCTCTCACAGACATATTTTCTTATGACCAGTAGTAAACAGCTTTGACTGTTGTAATCCTGTGATGTCATCTGGGAGAGTACAGCAGGAGCTTGCATGAAACAGTTGTCAGAAACATGACTCTGAAAGCAGTTAATAATTTCCTGGGCTGCTTAGCAATGGCTAGGCTTTTTCTCTGTTTTCAGCTTTTTCTTCAGTCCTCTGATCTCTACTGTGCATTCAAGTCACATGTCAAGCAGGAGAAGCCAAGATTCTGTGACCTGGCCCTCTACAAATTTCTGTGAACCACCAGAAAATACTAGAGCATGCGGTGTGAGAACTTTTGCTTTACATCAGCATGCTGGACTAATCCCTTTTCATTGCTGGAAGTACTTTAGGCAAAATACCAAATACAGGTTACAAGTATATGTGTGAGAGTATGAATAATGGGACATCTTTATTTTTGGTTCCTTGAAGTTTATTTTTATTGCTGCCCACATTTAATGAGGTAAATTGGATTTTGAAATGTCCAAGGCCACTCATCTTCTATACTTCTGAGTTTCTTACCTCTGCATTAAATGATTACTCAGTTACTCTCAATTTTAAGTGGGAGTCTGTAGCTGAAAATGTTGCTGGCTTATACGAGTTATTCTGAAAGAGAAAAGGAATTTGTAGAAGGGGTGGAAAGTAGCTGCTATTTTCTCAGTTTAACTCCCTGGTTTACAATGCTTCTTCACTATTTTTGATTTGTTGGAGACGGTCAATTCTGCATGCATCTCTAAGAATTAGCTGTTGTTCCTTATGGGACAGCAGTACCAGGTTCCTCTATACTATGGTCGTTCTGCCCTCTGTTAAACTAAATTGTTTAATTCTCATGACAGACGGTCATATGCTCACAAGTAGTAGTTCATTGTAATCTGTAATATTGTCTGTCTATATATGTTTTTATAGGTTAAAATATAAAATCTTTATGCATAGGAACATCTGCAGCTGTATTGTCCTGGAACTAGTAGTGCTCAGCGTTCCCTTTTTGTGTTGACTGTCCTACTGCATCTTTATATATAAATGCTAGAGTCTTTGGGGTAGCATCTGCTTGTATATGGCAGCACAGTAGACCATTTATCTTGGAAGGGACCTACCGCTTACAATAAAATAATTTGCCAAAACTCATTTGGAGAAGTTTCAGTAAAATTCACTGGGGGCCTATACCAATTTCTTGATCTCTTTCTTCTCTGCTCAATTTTTCCTAGATTGTTGGCAACTTACTCTATTATCGCTACATGAATCCAGCCATTGTTGCACCAGATGCGTTTGACATCATTGATCTTTCAGCTGGAGGTCAGCTGACCACGGACCAACGCAGAAACCTTGGTTCAATTGCAAAGATGTTGCAGCATGCTGCATCCAATAAAATGTTCATGGGAGACAATGCACATCTAAGCATCATTAATGAGTACCTATCGCAGTCGTACCAGAAGTTCAGGTAGAAGACTTTAGCCAATTTAAGTTGAGAAGTGTGGTGGGGATAACGTTGCAAATAAAAAGGGATGAAAATAAATATTAAATATGATAAATTCCATCCCTGTCAAATATGCAGTTTGTTGAAAATAAGAGATTACACTTCAGACTTCCATAAGCATCAATGATAATGCCAGGTAAAATGTGTACCTGGAATTTACGAACAATACATAGTATATTAATGAGATTGCTACCTCAGGTGTGTTTTGACTTACAAGTTTCTAGAATAAAGGTTCTTTTCTGTGTGTTTATTGTGACACTATGGCCGCGAGCAACTAGAGCGGACGTGCATTCTTTCCTGTGTGAATCCTGCCTTCCTGTGAAAACTAAACGGTGCTTAGGAATAAAGCAGGCTGGCATTTAGCTGTTTGTGTAGTAAAAGAAGCTTTTCATTCAAGAATTGTCATCTTACACCTTTCATCTTTTGGAAGAAAGAAAACTAGATTGCTGGGAGTCAGGGGTGTAACTGCAGCAAAGACGGGATGTGTGAACAAGGTCACATGAACCATAGACCTGTCCTGCTGATGCTGAAAAAGAGCCAGTGCCCACATGGCCAATAACAATAGTTGAATTTTACTAGGTTACTCTTCATGTAATAAAGTAAAGCCGACCGACCGTAGTATGCTATAATGTACCATAGTTTAAAGAAGAATGACTTGGGCTTATCGGGGGAGTTGATGCTCTTGATAGGTCTGTGACTTGTTCTTCTTTTCTTCTCTTCCTTTTTTTTTTTTTTTTTTAAGACGTTTTTTTCAGGCAGCCTGCGAGGTCCCTGAATTGCAGGATAAATTTAATATTGACGAATATTCTGACTTGGTGACTCTCACTAAACCAGTTATTTATATTTCTATTGGTGAAATCATCAATACACACACTGTAAGTATACAGTAGCTGCAGATGCTCCTTGTAATTAGTCCTCACAAAAAGAAATACTGCTTCTGGTTGAAACTTGAGGTAAACAAATACAAAAACGAAAGCTGTCATTTGATTATAGTGTACAAGAGCTTATAAGTTTAGAGAATTCAGTAATTTGATGGTGATTTTTTAAAAATTATTTCAAAAGTAGGTGAGTATATGATAATGGCACAATTTTGAATGGTGATATTGCAGCTTTGGAGTTTAGCAAAGTAAGATCTTTTTCTAAAATATACCAGTGCAAAGTCACGTAACTTCTGTCTAGAAAAGGTTTTATGAAGAACATAAACGTTTTTTATGTTCATCTAGCTGCTTTTAGACCATCAAGATGCAATTGCTCCTGAGCACAATGATCCAATTCACGAGTTGCTGGATGATCTCGGAGAAGTTCCTACAATTGAGTCCTTAATAGGTGACCTATTTTATTTTACCTAAGAAATGTGTGATATTACCTTGGATGATGTGAAGAAGTGCAGTGTTTTTGTTTTGTTTTGTTTTGTTTTTTTTTTTAAAAAAAAGAGCCACCATTGGTATCATTGGTTATCTGGAAGTATGTGGTCTAAAAAAGAAGCAGAAGGAGCAGCAAATTTGTTCCAGTTTATTCCTATGAGTGCAGAACTTGTGACCCTGAAAAAAAACACCTCACTTCTTTCACTTCTTTCTTTTTGTCCCCACTCCCCTCACCTTGCACCATTCCTGTTTCTAGAAGATGGACAGAAACTTAGAAACGTTTTTTGTTCCCTTACGCTGGAGCCATTTCTTTGTGTGTCCTAGCTTGTTTGCAAAGATTTATCTGTTCTGGAGATCTTTATGTTCCTCCTCAGAGTTGAGTAATAAATATAGTAAACAACATGTGTCCCTATAGCAATCTTTGGCATAACTTTTTTTTCCATCCTGTTGAGTGTTTTCTATACACTGTTGAATGTTTGATAGAGAATTTTGTTGTTTTTTCTCTTTTTTTTGGGCTGGAGGGAAGAAGAAACTAACTTCACTGTTAAAATCTGTGGAAATTTTCTAAAAACACTACCTGAGCCGCACAGTTCAATTCTTCATGGTATAACAAACTGAGAAGTTGCACAAGCCTCTCCTTTCGTGGTTTTTATGTTGCAGCTCTTGGTTTTTATGTTGCAGCTAATGGGAGCGTGAAATCTCCTCTGCTGGGTTTTGGGGATGGATGGACACGGTTTTTCTGAGAGGATTCAAAAGTAGTTAAAAAGTTGCTTGTTACGGAAGGTTGGAACATTCTAAAGGAGTAATTGCTAGCCTGTTTTCTTCTGAGCACTCACAAAACAGAACGTAAGAAGTGTTATCAGAGAGAACCTAAACCTTGAGTTTAACTAGAATTTACCCTCCTTCACCATTTCATTTCTCCTGTGTGTATATGATTGCTGTGGTTAATGTCTCAGTTTAATATTTCTACAGCCCTTTAAAAAGGGGGCATAGGGGGAGCAAAAAAGCATCCTAACAACTGTTCTGATGAAAATTCAGCTACTGTTGGAACAGGTAAAATTCCTTGTGACAGGACAGCTTACTTCTGTTTATTAGGAGAGTACAAGCTTGGTCGCCAACAAAGGTTTTGCTATTCGCTTGGAAAATTCATTCTAGTGAGGACGTGGTCAGAAAGACACATTGATACTTTAATTTATAAAGTATTTTGGCCAGCTGCTCTTCTTGGTAGAGTGACATGCTGAGATACAGTGTATAATACACGTGCATCACCCTTAAGGCATATACACTAGAGATTATGTGGTGCCTTTCCGGTGTGTGTAGTCTCTAAATTCGTGAAGAAAATGTCTGTGATATATTGAAGGTGTTTTCAAATGCTATTATTGCAACATCTTTGACGGTAAAGGAAACAATGTAGTTTTTCTAAGGTCTGTTATGTAGGGGAAAAAATGCAAAGCTGTAGCAGTCATGAACATAGAGAATGATGTAATATATAGAATCCTTTTTCACTTAACAGGGGAAGGATCTGGCAATGTTAATGACCCCAACAGGGAGATGCTAGCAAAGACAGAGGTTTCTCTCACGCTCACCAATAAATTTGATGTTCCTGGTGATGAAAATGCAGAGATGGATGCAAGGACAATTCTGCTGAAGTAAGTGAAGGATAATCTACCCACTATGTTTCTCAAGAGAAGAGGAAGAGTAGAACCTGAATTTTCACAGCTAATCTGCATGTGAAAGTGAGAGAACTGAAGTTTAAATCAAGCAAATGTGGTACTGTTACTCAAAATAAACTGAACTTGTAGCCATGTCCTTTAAATGCTGTGGCTTTTAAACTTGTTCTTGCTAGTCCTTTGTCACTGTAGAATTTGTCGCTCTTTAAAAGTGTATCTTGGATGATTTCAGAGGGGAAAACCTACCAAAACAGAAAATACTCCAGTTGTGAGCAAGTGTGATGGCAGCAGTTGGATTTATTTATTGTAAATAACCCATAGCATCCATCACAATTTACTTTTAACTCCGAGGTCTATTGATGTAAAATTAAGATTGCCTATGTAATGTCCTTTGTGTATGTTTTCAATAGAATACATGTGAATAGAATACATGTGTGAAATACTACGTGTAACTGAATGCTTAGCATATGTGATGCTGTACTGCTGAAATTGCTAGTTCTTACGGAATTTGCTGATTTATATAGCCTTTGAGCAGACTACGTCTTTATCCTGTTAGTGAAGTGGAAGACGGTCATAGTGTCTACGTAGCTGAGCAAACTCATCTAGTGGGTGATGTCCCTGCCTATGACAGGAGGGTTGGAACTAGATGATTTTTAATGTCCCTTTCAACCCGAGCCGTTCTATGATTATGATATGATAAGAGTGATGCCGCTCACCTTTTTTGGTTTATGATGCTCTTTTGTACCCTCTGCATTCTCTGTGCCCCAGACTTGACTCTGATAGAGGAAGACTAATAGCTTTTTGGGAAATAGAGGTGTATGTAGACTGATCAAAGTAGAGCAATGAACAGACAGCGATTTCATTAATGCCAGATTTTTTTATTTTTTTATTTTTAAATTGGGAGGACTTAATATTGACTCTTCACCAGTTTTAAGCAAATCCCTGTTGCTGGGATTTATAGAGCAACTACCTGGCATGCAGTTAGGCATTCACCACCTCTGATGCATTCCTGCTCAGATTCTAGATAGCTTAACTGAGAATTCTTCAGATCAGCTTACACTTGGCCTAGATGGAGCAATGATCTCTCAGAAAAAAATTGTATCTCCAACAAATAACATTAAATTAACTGGGTTTCTTGAAAGATATGTCAGTATTTCCCTATCCACCAGAAGGTGACATTGATTTCAGAAGTAAAGATTTATCACACATACGTGCTTGAAATCATCTAAGATGTGAATGGTAAGGAAGGTGTTGATGCACTTTGCATTATCCCAGAAATAATTCCAGCCTGATTGCAAAGTACTGAAGGCACTATTTGGTACTGTCATCTGCCTCAGGGACAGAATTGCCTCAGACTAGGCATTGGCTGTGATTAAGTCACAGATCTTGATCTTTGATCCTGAGATCAAGGAATGACCCTGTTTGTTGTTAAATTAGAGACGGGTACCCGCTTTGGTTCACTTAACATACATGGAAAAAAAAATGTCACATGGAGTTTTTTTGCTACTTGTTACAAAGCACTGAGGTGCACTTTTGGAATCAGTTTCCAAACTTTTCACTGATAAAACAGTTTCAAAAAAGGTAAATCAATTATCAGAGTTCTGGTCTGGTCTAACTTACATCTGGCTAAGTGCATCCAGTGATGATATGACTTCAATGTAAATAAGTACAACTGTTGTTATTGCAGAGCAATGTTGAAGGTCTTCGGGCTTAAACTTTTAATCTCCTGTTCTCCTCGGTTTCTCTGCAGCACAAAACGTTTAATTGTTGATGTAATCCGCTTCCAGCCAGGGGAGACACTGACTGAAATCTTGGGAACTCCAGCTACATCAGAGCAAGTATGAAGAATTTGTTTCGCCACGTTCGTGTTAGACTGAGAAATTGTTTTTATCTAGATCAATGTGGGTATGCTTGGCAATCTGCATTATGTATTGTCGTGAAGTTGTCTCCGCTGATGTTGGAGCAGCGCGTAACAATAACGAGGAAGGAATATAATGGAAATAAATTATACGTGTCAATCTTAGTCCTCTGAGAGTTGCCAGAAAATAGGTATCTAGAAGACTTTTAAACAGTAGGTAGATTTCTACTGGTTCCTGTACGTGGAATGTGTTCATCAAACATGGATTCATCAGAGTCAGTACCAGAATGACTGAGCAAAATTCTTACCCTGTTATGTCGGAGTTGTCAGATGACCTGATTCTAGTTCTTTGTCACCTTAAAAAATGAATCTGCTAATGAACTTGTAAATTCCTGTTCTTCAAGGAAGCAGAGCATCAAAGAGCTATGCAGAAACGGGCCATTCGTGATGCCAAAACCCCCGATAAGATGAAAAAATCCGTGTCTGTAAGGGAGGATGGCAACTTAAATCTTCAGGGAAAAAAAGAGAAAATCAAGACGGGCCTGAAGAAGCTGACAGAACTGGGGATAGTGAATGCAAAAAATAAATACCAGGAACTAATCAATGACATTGCAAAGGTATGCCAGTTGGTGGTTTCCTAGTCGTAGTTGATTTTTTTCCACAGTTTGCAGTGCTGGGAAACTGGTGTGAGTTTTCAGGAGGCGTAAGTTTTGCAGTAGGTAGACATACAAAGCATACCATTTGCTGCAGTGTTTCCACCTCTTCACATTTCAAAAGTCCTTTATTTTTATGGGAATTTCCTGTTTTCTCAAATGCTTGTGTTACCGGAATCTAAGATACCTTAAGAAAGTGTTACAATGCCTCTACAAACTTTATCATGCATGGAAGTTTTTGCTCATAACTTAAAGAAATCCTAAATATTGTTTTTTGTTTGTTTTGTTTTGTTTTTAGTATATCCATTCAAGAATACCTAAAATGCTAAAGTGGGAAGCTAACAAAACAACTTGTGGAAGAGATATAACGCTGTTGTATGTTGCTATGTTGACAACACATTTCATCATATTATACGTTTGACAAAATATTGTGTAGGAAAGATTATGTATGTAAAGTGAATGAATTGTCACCCGTAGAGATCAGATTAAGTATCAGAAATGAAAACAGAAGTTGACTTGAACATGTGATGTTTTTTATTCAGCTGCTCATGTAACATGCTTAAAAATAACTGACTGACAAAGAAAGATGAGGAAGTCGGTACACTGTTATGGTTATAGTTCTTGCTTTGCAAGGTACCCTTCCTACCCAGTGGAGGCAAAAATTGCTGCCTTCCTTAGATCGCATACTACGACACTGTTGACATACGCTATGACAGCGTTGAAATTTGAGAAAGCAACAAAAGGTTCAAATGAACCGCTGTGTAGAGTTGATTAGTTCAACACGGAGAAGCGATGACACTTAAACTGAGACAAGTGTGTCTGAGGAATCTTACTACAACTTGTAGCCTGAAGGAAGGCTAAATAAGATCAGTGCATCTCAGTATGTCTCAGTGCTCTGGGCTCGAGCAGCCAGAGAGCTTCAATAACCAGTAGGTCTCTACATGTCTTGTTCTATGCTGTAGGATATCCGAAATCAGCGTAGATACCGTCAGAGAAGAAAGGCAGAGTTGGTAAAGCTGCAGCAGACGTACAGTGCCTTGAATTCCAAAGCTACCTTTTATGGGGAACAAGTGGATTATTACAAAAGCTACATTAAAACCTGCTTGGATAACCTGGCCAGCAAGGGCAAGTAAGTATCTCAGAACTATGCTTGTGACCCTAGAAATGCTCCTTACGGAAAGAACATGTAGGTCGTTGCTAAAAAGAATTGTAATGCCATCTGCACAAAGCTCATTGGCTAGGCTCGTTACTGCAAAGGTGGGTTCTAGGGAAGGGTCTCAGCGGTGGTGGGAAAGTACAGGGAGAGTGATGGCGCCCCAAATGGGGTCAAAAAGACACATTTGAAAGAAATTTGTCCCTTTGAGTGAGGGAAGTGTAGAGAGGCCAGAGAGAACGGGGTGGTTTGCCCAGATAATGCATATGCTGCTTAGTCGGTCTGTACTATCGTCCTTTCTTGGAGCAGAGAATGAAAACAGCATAGGTACTTAAAATGACAGCACTGATCATGAATTGTCCTCTTTTTTTCCCAGAGGGAGTGGTGCAAGACAATTTTCCTGAAAAAAAAAGTCTGCCTTCCCAGTTTCTCTCCTCTTTACATTGGCAGGCACAGCATTGTCGTTACTAGGCTAAGAAAAATTTTTAAAATAGCTGGGTTTGTTTGCCCTCTCCCATTTTTCATCTGAACATGCTGCAGAATTAACTTCCTGTTTCGAGGAAACTTCAGATATGGGTTTGGACCGTTGTGGTTTGCTGTTGGAAAGGGTGTGATGCACAGATTTGTGAAAAAGGGAAATATGTTAGCCCTTAAGCCTGAAATTGCTGGCATCAGACACCCTTGTTTAAAATAGAATCTGAAATGAAAGGTAGGCCAGGTCTTTCTGTTTTCTCAGACACACAGAAAATTTTAACTCCAGTGCAGTGACAAAGGACAGGCAGCAGGGTAACGAGTAGTCTGATGGGTGAAGATGGGCAACTGTAATGGCTCGTCCATTGAACATGTGGTCAGTACACTGAGATTGAAGAGGAGGTGAGATGAAAAACATTCTAAATCTATCAGGGCCACAGGTCATGCATAAATATACGTAGCATGTGTAATCTTGGATCCTATCATTAATTGCACTTATTTTTTTTGTTTCTGTGTGTGTCAAAGTAACTCTTAGCGGTCCATTTTCAGAGTACCGGTTAACCATAAGAACATTCTCTTTTGCCTAATGATAAATAATACTGCTTTCTATGAAGTATCGTGTTTTCTGCTCCTGTAATGTAAGTTATTGGTAAATAGTCGGAAGTCAAAGATCTGATCAGAGCTACAAATGCTTTGTAGATAAACTTACTAGTAGGAATACATCATCTATCAGCCACGTTAGTCACAGTTGATCAGCTATACTGGTTTTAGCTACTCACCCAAATCGGATTACATCTTCGCTGTCTGACTTCTCTTTATTTGTTTGACTGAACGTCAATTTTTTTCCAGGGTCTCGAAGAAGCCTCGGGAGATGAAAGGCAAAAATAGTAAAAAGATTTCTCTAAAATATACAGCAGCTCGACTTCATGAGAAGGGAGTGCTTTTAGAGATTGAGGACCTGCAAGTTAACCAGTGAGTGTTGTTTTATGACTCATTAGAGCTAAATAGCTTACCCATGTCCCTCTTTTTCTGGGATCGTTGCATTCTCTTTCTTATAACTTGTCTCGGTGGTCACAGTTGACAAATGGAATTCTTCTTGGGTCTACAGGGAGTCTTTGCATTCTGTTCATCCTGAGATATGTCTGAGTTGGTGACAGGCTGTCCAGTGGTTAGCATTGTTGGCAGACTTAGCTATTAAACGTGAAGACATTGTTTTGACCGTGTAGGCTGGCACAGGGCCAAGAAACCTCATATTGATTGGTCGCTTAGCAGTTCTCTTATTTCTGGTTAAACAGGAGCAGATCGCTGGTAGAGAAGTTTATCAGGGTTTAAAGATGACACCATCTTCCCCCCTGCAGCCCCACACTCCCAGTCATGGAAGGGTACCTCCTTAGGTGAATTGCTACTATGGTTAATAACTCTCACTGCTGAAAAATCAGCTTAATGCTAGCCTGGGTTTGTTCAGATGCATTTAGCTAGCCTTGAGAAAGTGGTCTATTTTTTTTTTTTCGCAGGATATAGAGAAGTGGCCTGTTACTAAATTTTTTTTTGACCCTGAATTGAATGATTTTGTACTCTGCACTAAATGGGGTGTGGATGTGCGTGCGCTGAAGTAGGTTGTGCTTGCACGAAGATGTGATCTCCCAGACATAAAACTGTTAGGCTTCCATTTGTTGTTGTGCTGGGTCTTGTTGGCTTTTATGGCATCATTCCAAATGGAGATAGAGTTAGAAGTTCCGAACAGAATTCTTAAAAAAATTATATTCAGATAATTATGTCATTAGGAACTGCGTGTTCAGTAATGAACTGTGATTTTTAATTTCTCAAATATACAGGTTTAAAAATGTGATATTTGAAATCAGTCCGACGGAAGAAGTAGGAGATTTTGAGGTAAAAGCAAAATTCATGGGGGTACAGATGGAAACCTTTATGTTACATTATCAGGTAAGAACTATCCTGTTTAATAATGACAGTGTCTGGTATGTGAGTTCCATGGGATGTACGTGACCAGCAAATAGCTCTTTTGCTTGCCAGACTCTTTATCAAAATTTTAATGACATACATTCTGCCTGAACGGTGTGAAAAGCTGTCTCAAAAACAGACGATCAAGTGAAAAAGATGCAATGCAAATGGAGAATTCAGACTAATTTGTTTCTTTACTAATGAAAGCTTGATCTCTGTCTGTATTCCTATTTACGCTTATATATGTGCACATACATGTACATGCATGAGCACTTTCAACAACCTCCTGCTGTAGCAGAAAGATCAGGAGCCTGTGTCAGCAGTCAGCTAGGCTTGGGTGTGTTGACATCAGCTACTTGTAACTTACGGGTATTCTTTCTGCCACCTTGCAACTACTGGTTTCTTTAGCTGTAGAGTCCTCAACCTTTCTTTACACCAAGCTACCGAACAGGAATACAGACTGAACTTGTGCTGCGTGGTTCCCATTCTTCTTCCCACACTGGTACTGTTATGTCTGGCATCTCTGTCTACATCTGTGTGTCTGCCAAAACTTGGTCCCCAGGAATCGTTAGGTATGTTGATTATGGATGTCTCAGGGATCTTGAAACAGATTGTGTGTAGGAGCACCCTACACAGTGTAGATAAATCTGTGTCACACTCCCTAATCAGCTGCTGGGAGGGACAGCTGTCTTGCACATCCCATATGTGTGCTCTGAGAACACCTGTAGCTCATTCCAATTCTAATCCATTGAAGCTGGTCACAAACTCTTTTGTTCACGTGGCTACCTGATGTTACTCGGTCCTCAAGTACGTGTTGCTGTACTGATGGGTCTTTGTAGAACTGCTGTTCAGAAACAGCACGTGTTCTGAGAGGGGAGTAATGAGGAAACTGCCATTGCTTTTCCAAATACAGCGTTAGCGATGGCTTCGCTTGCGTTGCCAAGATTTTATAGAAAGTAGCAGCAATAGTTTTCTGATATTTACTCCAGCATCACCCAGGCTACACAGCTGCAGGAGGCAAGTTCATATTTCGCAAAACATGCAACATTACTTTGTAGTAGCGCAACCTGAACACCTTCTCCAGTATGTGGTGTTCAAGAGTGAGAGCTGCTGAAAAATTCATTGCCGAGATGAATCAGTGCAGGTAGTCTTATTGCTTTGTCAGGTGCGTCACAGACAAGAGGAAAGTGCAACTAGAAATACTGCGTAAATAATGGAGAACTGGAATCAGCATTGTGTATTTAGTACTAATGGAGGTGCCGTTTATTTCTCTGACTTCAACTGCTGTTTTAAACCACCTCACTGAGGTCTAAGGCAGATAAGCTTTTTAGAAAGCCATACTGTGGAATGCTTTAATGTTTCATGGGTACGTGATAACATTAGGCATATGGAAGTGGGACCCTTTTTGAAAATTAAACTTAACGGCTGTTATGCGAATGAAAGTCCGATGATGTCCAGACCTGAAATACAGCTTTCTTGGAATTGCTTTCTAATTCTGCCCTTTTGTAATTTTTATTTTCTGTACGCACAGATTAAAGATCTGCAAAGTCTTAGTGCATGCAAAATAGCAAAATATGTTGCTTGATGATTTGGTCTTTAGCTTGCTTGTTTTTCTAGCTTGTGCCATGTGCTTTGTGATAGGTATTCCTCAAAAACTTACTGTTTCACAGGGTCTTGTATAGTCATAAGCTGTCGAGGATTACTCACTCATAAGCGTATTCTCTTTGACAGGATCTTTTGCAGCTGCAGTATGAAGGCGTTGCAGTCATGAAGTTGTTTGACAGAGCAAAAGTAAATGTCAACCTTCTGATCTTTCTTCTGAACAAGAAATTTTATGGGAAGTAACTGACCTCTGCTGGCAAGTCTGTGAAAGGGGAGATAAATAGAAACCTGCATATATGACTTGTAATGACTTAGTTATGCATCAGTATATGCCCATACCTTGCTAAAATATATCAAATGTATTATGACGAAGGACTAAGAACCTCTTGTGAATTGACAGTGCTGACTGAGTCTGTAGGGTATTGCTTCTTGTACCTTTATGACCTTTATGTTCTACTTGGAAGGTCCCCTGAGAATGTATTTTTATATGGCACTGGGGATTAAACTATTAATAGGATAAATTTAGGGCTGCTTTATTTGCCTAATCGTGTTCTTTATAAGTCTTGTATTCTGGTTATGTGTACAAAGAGAAAGATGGCACTATAGAGCAATTGATTTATTGATTTGCCTCATGAAGGAAAAAAAGAGTTGCAGATTGTATTCGGACTCCAGTTACTCTCTAACAGCAATGACTGCAATTAAAAAATGGTCAAAGTCCAGGTAATCCATTTGTTTGTGAACTTGTGGTGGTGATGACAGCAAGCCAATTGCTGAGAACGCATAGGGTCTGGAGAATCATGAAGTGTCATAAATGGTTGCTGAACTATTCACGATTATGTGTTATAGACACACAGAACAGCTTTTGTGTCTTATTTTTCTTCATTTGTTTCTCTTAATGACACTATAATTTACAGATGGCCCA
This sequence comes from Anser anser, assembly GCF_964211835.1. Taxonomy (NCBI): domain Eukaryota; kingdom Metazoa; phylum Chordata; class Aves; order Anseriformes; family Anatidae; genus Anser; species Anser anser. The sequence goes on along the minus strand of NC_139730.1, from coordinate 34,254 downwards.
TTACATAGAAGGACTGTGGAATTCATTTATTACTGCATAAGGATGAAAAGAAGCCTTTTGGGAGGGGAAACTTTGAAAAATTCTTAAGATGTTAGCTTTTAGTGCTGCTTGCAAAGCATTTAAAATGTATTTTTTTTCCGGTTTAGAACAATGTTCCATATATCTTTATCTGATTCAATAAATGTTAAAGCTCTACCTGCAGACTTGCCAAAAGTTCCCTTGGGGGAAGACAACTATCTTAAATAGGTCAGTCTTTAAAAAGTTAAAATTTTCTAGCTCTGTCGATGTCCCCATTTGTTTTACTATTTAGTGGATTTTTCAGCACAGTGGTGGTGCTGGCTGTTCTGCTAGATTCAATAAGAATACAGAGACTCTTAAATAAATAAATCCAACCCTAAACTAATTGTTTGTTCTGCCCCTTCTTCCACCCCTGTTTTCTTCTTAGTATTTCCATTTTTTTAGAAGGGACATAACTCTTAATTGCAAATTTCAAGTTACTCATGTGTCACTTTCACTGTTCTTTCAGATTACTGAGTTAGGTTGAACTGCCTTATCTCTGATCTACGTAAGCACTAGTTCATTGGCCTAGATCTTTGCTTATAAAAGCCACTCACAATATTTGAAATGGTTACATTCCTGAGGATAACCTTTCTGTAATCCTTTAATAAGCAATTATGTCTTTCAACCTGCTAACATCTAGACTGTATTAAATACCATATTTTAATGTTGGTGCATGTGGGGTCCAACCCAATAACAACAACAAAAAAAATCCTTTTCTTACATACCAAACCGAAGATAGATCTGTACAGTGTAGAGCATCTGAAAGAGGGAGACTTCAGAACTGGATTTCCACTGCTATCGAAAAAAGAGATGTGAAATGGGATAAAGGTCTTGCCTTGGTTTTTAATTTTTTCTTTAGCTGCTTCTGAATTTGCTGTAACATAGAAGGACTTAAAAATTGCATTCCTTTGATCTGGGGATGGTGAGAATAATGGTGGAATATTATTAAATATTACTAAGAAAATGCAGCTGTATTCTGCAAGCTCTTGAATCACAGAGATCGATTCCTCCATTTTTTTTTTCTAAACAGAATACTTTAAATATATTTTTTTAAACTACAGCTGTGGTCAGATCTGGGAACAAGGTAATGAGGTATTAGCAGTTATCTTATCCTAATGAAGGAAAACATCCGTAACAAGTGATTTACAATACTTGCCTCTTGCCTAGAATTGGCAAAAGTTGGAAAAAAAAAAAATGGTTGGTTGAAATTAATCTTAAAAAATGGAAGGAGTCTACTCATTTTAGCTAACAGTATGAAACGAGAGGTTTTCTCTGAAAGGAAAAACTATTAAAAGATCCGGTCTCAGCACTGAGTTACATGTATTTTATAATTTATTGGTGGCTTAGCTTTGCTTACTCCTTTATGCCACTGTATTTATGATGAAAGTAGCTACGCGTACAAGGCATGTCTGTCTTTCTTTGCTAGTAAAATTTGCCTTTGTAACTCACATCTAAGTAAAAATTCATTTGTCCCCATGGCTGTTGTGTGCAATCTTTCCCAGAGGAGGCGGCCCCCCAACACAAGAGCCAGGCCCTGGGAGCAGCGTGGCAGCAGCAGGCAGGCCCTGCTGAGGAGGACAAGCATTGTTGGGTGGCACCACTTGCCCTGCTCACACGTCTGAGCAGTGGTGAGGGAGCTCTCTGTTTGCTTCCATCCTTGTGAAGGGTTGGAGGGAGACCTAAGGGACATCTCTGAGAGGGGTACTGGATGGGGGCACTTCGGAGCTGTGGCACAGGTGTGAGGCAGTGGCAGAGCAGTGCAGGAGGGGCTGGAGTTGCCGTGGACCCGAACAGGGGGACAGTCGTGGCAGAGCTCCAGGCCTGCGTTGGGGAGCCCAGGGCTGTGCTCCTTCCTCACTCTGAGGGTACTCGTTTTCAAGGAATGCTGGTATTTTTTTAGTCTCGGGAGGAGAAGTTGAGGGGGAGGCTGGGTGCCAGGCCAGGCACCAGCAGTGCTATTGGCGACTCCAGGGGTGGCCCCTGTGAGTGAGGGAAGCAGGGCAGGAGGTAATGGGGATGTGGCAGGGAAGCTGAGAGGGGGTCCCACCAGGTTTGACACAGGATTAAATGACAGAGCGCATTGCGTCCTGCAGTCTGTCAGACAGCATACACTTTGGGCTCTGGGCTTCCTCTTGGCCACGGTGGGTTCATTATTATTACCTCCCTTTTTTGTCCTGGTAAAAAAATGTAGTGTTTCAGACTGCCGCCGCTCAGCTTCCCAGCCGCGAGCGGCATGTTGCTCAAGGCAGATATTTCCTCCCTGACGCGGCGTGGGGTGCAAATTTCTGCCGTTTTCGTTTGTGCTTTTTCCGGGAAAACGGCGTGGGAAGCCGTGCCTGCCGTCCTCGGGACGGCACCTGCTGGCAAAAAGTGGGTACTGCAGGCTGAGCGGCTCCGCACATGCGCGGTGGCGCCCGGGCGTCCTCTGCCCCCACCTGCTGGTGGAAGGTGCGTACCGCAGCCTGAGCGGCGCCGCGCATGCGCGTTTTTTTCCTGCGAGTGATTTGTTACATAGAGTTCTTTTTTTTGGCGTGTAATATGTTATGCTCCTAGACTTTTCTTCCTGTGTAAAACAAAGGTTGAGGTAGTTCCAGCTGAAAAAGTTTCAGCTACTTGCTTGGTCATATCGTCCTTTCAATATTCAAAGCTGAAGCAAAAGCATGGGGATTGTTGCTTCTAGAGAAACACCAGTTCTTGTCTGCACTCATCATGCTGTTGAGCTAAGCTAGGAAAAAAAATAAAAATAAAAATAAACAGCTGCTGCTCCTCCTGCTCGCTTTCTACTTTCTTGTGCTTTGCCCCTCCCCTTTCCCAGGAGATTGGGTTTGGGTGCTGGGCGGGGCCAAACGGTATATGAGCTCCAGGCATGCCATCAGAGAGCTCATTCTGTCTGGGCTGCGCTTTGGGGGTAAGTGCTATGTTTTCCCTTTAGTCAGTTGCATGCAGGGTTCTTTAGGTGGGTCAGAGTCTATGGACTGATACGTTTCCAAGTAGAGACCGGTATGTCCTTTTGAGGTAAGGACTAGTAGGATCTGTTAGAGTAAAACAGTCTATATAGTACTAGGTGCATGTATTGCAAGCAGCTCCTCTTCAGGTGAGTAATTGTTATAGCATGTTTACGGATAGGATGGCGATCTTACTTTGTGTGTTCGCTTTGTGGTTGTGGGTCCCTTATGATTTCTGCAGAATTGCAGGGCTTACTTGTGAGTCTTTGCCTGTATGTCAAATATTATTGAAGTTACAGCCTTGGTGGCAAAGTGATGGAGCAGGGTTTAGGAGATAAGTGTCATCGAAGCTCCCTGTGTAAGCATGTATCTGAAAAGAGCAGCAGTAGGCGTGTAAGGGGTAGTCTTTTTCAGGGTTAGGGACAGTTTGTTATAGTTTTGGAGCTTTTGCTTGCGGTTTGGGTGGCTGTAGAGTTTTAGATCTTGCAGCCTTCTAGATTTTAAGCGCTTGGAATTCACGTAATAGAGGCGTGCTTAGGAGGTGTTGCCGGCTAACTCGTTTTTAAGAAATGGTGGGGTATGGTTCCTCGACTGCATGAGCATGGTAGTATTACTAAGAGACTGAGCAAGGTCCCCTTTTTCATCTGTAAAGGGTAAGTCTGGGATTGCTGCCGTCTGGGCACATTTTCGTGCCCATCACTACAGTTATTTTACTACATCAAATAGAGTAAAATTCCAGTTTCTCTTTTGGAGGTGCTCTAGGTGGCTTCAGAGAACGGGTGGAAGCATCTGCCACGTGGGGTAGGTAAGCGGCTGAGGTAAAGGAGGGGATGAGAGTAACTGTCCTGAGGGTGCAGTGGCTTTTATTGCTGTGGTTGATTTCTGTTCTGCTTATCAGGTGCCACAGGCAAGGTGGGCTGTGATAGTCTTTAGAATAGGAGCAAAGCAGGTCACTGGAATGCTGTTTGGTTCCTGAGAAAGGTGTTGCAGAGGAAAAAGGTGGTCTGGCGTGGCAGCTCCTGATGGTGGTCGTCTTCGGTAGGTGCAGAGGTGCCTGAAGCCCCATCCCGTGGAGCCTGAGCACGCCTTGCTGAGGATGAAGCCTGCTTTCCAGCAGTTCCCAAAACTGTGTTGAGGCTGAAATGGTGTGTCTGTGTTTGGGTTGGGGTTGCACCTTGGTGAGTGTAGGGATAGGATTCAAGCTGGTGCAGCAGAGGGCCAGGCTCCGTTGTCCTGTAGTGTGTTTTGACCCATCAGCATAGCCTTTTGGTTTTCAGATAGCCTACTCAAGCACGTGATTTGTCCTGCGAGTGATGTTATTGCATGGAGTTGGTGTTGTTTTTTTTTTTTTTTGGCGTGTGATCTGTTATGCTCCTAGATTTTTCTTTCTTTGTAAAGAAAGGTTTGAGTTAATTCCAGCTGAAAAAAAATCAGTTATTTGCTTGGTCATACTGTCCTTTCAATATTCAAAGCTGCAGCAAAAGCATGGGTATTGTTGCTTCTAGAAACACCCCAGTTCTCTTGTCTGCAGTCTGCATGCTGTTGAGCTAAGCCAGATTTAAAAAAACAAAACAAACAAACAAAAAAACACAGCTGCTGTGCTGCTCCTGCTCTTTCTACTTTCTTGTGCTTTGCCACTCCCCTTTCCCAGGTGATTGGCTTTGGGTGCTGGGCGGGGCCAAATGGTAAATGAGCTCCAGGTATGCCATTAGAGAGTTCATTGTGCCTGGGCTGCTCTTTGGGGTAAGTGCTTTGTTTTTCCTTCAGTCAGTTGCAGGGTTCTTTGGGCAGGTTGGTGTCTATGGATTTCTAGATTTTAAGTGCTTGGAAATCACTTACTAGAGGGATATTTAGCAGAGGTTGCTGGCTCACTTGTTTTTGGGATGGTGGGATCCACTTGTGTTTTTGGGTTATATTTGAATCTCTAGACGTATGAAGCCACTTGTGTAACTCTCCAGAGGACTAAAAAGAGCTTGATTACACACTACAAGAGGCTTGACCACGTAGGCGCAGTATTACCAAGAGACTGAGCAGGGTCGTATCAGAGTTGCCTTTTTCATCTGTAAAGGGTAAGCCTGTGATTGGCCCGGGCACATTTTGGCGCGGCGCCGCCCGGGCACATTTTGGCGCGGCGCCGCCCGGGCACATTTTGGCGCGGCGCCGCCCGGGCACATTTTGGCGCGGCGCCGCCCGGGCACATTTTGGCGCGGCGCCGCCCGGGCACATTTTGGCGCGGCGCCGCCCGGGCACATTTTGGCGCGGCGCCGCCCGGGCACATTTTGGCGCGGCGCCGCCCGGGCACATTTTGGCGCGGCGCCGCCCGGGCACATTTTGGCGCGGCGCCGCCCGGGCACATTTTGGCGCGGCGCCGCCCGGGCACATTTTGGCGCGGCGCCGCCCGGGCACATTTTGGCGCGGCGCCGCCCGGGCACATTTTGGCGCGGCGCCGCCCGGGCACATTTTGGCGCGGCGCCGCCCGGGCACATTTTGGCGCGGCGCCGCCCGGGCACATTTTGGCGCGGCGCCGCCCGGGCACATTTTGGCGCGGCGCCGCCCGGGCACATTTTGGCGCGGCGCCGCCCGGGCACATTTTGGCGCGGCGCCGCCCGGGCACATTTTGGCGCGGCGCCGCCCGGGCACATTTTGGCGCGGCGCCGCCCGGGCACATTTTGGCGCGGCGCCGCCCGGGCACATTTTGGCGCGGCGCCGCCCGGGCACATTTTGGCGCGGCGCCGCCCGGGCACATTTTGGCGCGGCGCCGCCCGGGCACATTTATCTTAGATCGAGCTAACGAGCAGCTGAAGTAAAGCAACTGGGAAGAGAGGTATTGCAGCAGGTACGCTGTGGCTGTGAGGTGCCTCAGGGGGTGCTTTTCTCTCGTCCCTGCAGGTGCTTGGTGCAGTCTTGGACAGGGAAATCCCCGTGTCACGGAGCAGTGAGGGAAGGTGAGCGTGTTGTCAGCCTGGTCGTCCCTTAACCAAAATGAAGGGACGTAGTGGGTTTATGTGGCAAGGTTTTGGTAGCAGGGGGCTCTAGGGGTGGCTTCTGTGCGAAGAATCTAGAAGCTGCCCCATGTTAGGTAATGGCCCCGCTGCTGAGCGGAGCCAATAAGTGATGTTGTTTGCGCGTCTGTGAGAGCATGTTTAAGACAGGAAAAAAGAAAAAAACACAAAGACGCTGTGCCATGCAGCAGGTGGGAGAGCAAGAGGAGTGAGGAACAGCCTTGCAGGCGCCAAGGTCAGTGAAGAAGGAGGGGGAGAGGTACTCCACGTGCCGGAGCAGAAGTCCCCCGCGGCCTGTGGCGAGGACCATGGTGAAGCAGGCTGTCCCCCTGCAGCCCACGGAGTACCACGGTGGAGCAGGGTTCCATGCTGCAGCTGGTGGAGGAGAGCACGGTGGAGCAGGTGGACCTGCACTGATGGAGGCTGCGGCCTGTGGAAGACCCTTGCCGGAGCAGATTCCGGGCCGGACCTGTAGACCGTGGAGAGGAGACCACGCAGGAGCAGGTGAGCTGGCAGGAGCTGCTGCCCGTGGGGGACCCAGGTTGGAGCAGTTTGCTCCTGAGGGATGGACCCCGTGGTATGGACCTACATCTGGAACAGTTCTGGAAGAGCTGCTGCCTGTGGGAAGGCCATGCCAGATCAGTTGACCAAGGACTGCATCCTGTGGGAGGAACCCCACAGCACAGGGGATGAGGGCGTCCGAGGAGGAGTGGCGGCAAAGAAGCGCTATAGACTGACCATAAACACCGATCACCTGCACCGCTGGGGGGGAGTAGGTGGAAGAGGGTGGCTGGGGGGGAAGGTGCTTTTGGTTGCTTTCGTTTGTTTCTCGCTTCTCTACATTGCGTAGTAATAAGCAATAAATCTTTCTGTCTTTCTATGCTGAGTGTGTTTTGCTTATCACGATATTTACTGTGTAATCTCCTCATCCTTATCTCAACCCTTGAGCCCTTTTTCCTTGTATTTTCTCCCTGTCCTTCTTTGAGGAGGGAGAGGGAGAGAGCGGTTTTGGTGGAGCTCGGTCGCCTACCCCTCTAAAACCACCACAGGGGAAGATGTTCAGGTGTTTCCCTCTGAGGGTCTGAGGTGAGGCTGTTTGTCGCTGCAGTTGTCGCTGGCTGGTTGTCGCTGCAGTTTTTTTAACTACATCCAATAGAGTAAAATTCCAGTTTCTCTTTTAGAGGTGCTCTAGGTGGCTTCAGAGAACGGGTGGAAGCATCTGCCACGTGGGGTAGGTAAGCGGCTGAGGTAAAGGAGGGGATGAGAGTAACTGTCCTGAGGGTGCAGTGGCTTTTATTGCTGTGGTTGCTTTCTGTTCTGCTTATCAGGTGCCACAGGCAAGGTGGGCTGTGATAGTCTTTAGAATAGGAGCAAAGCAGGTCACTGGAATGCTGTTTGGTTCCTGAGAAAGGTGTTGCAGAGGAAAAAGGTGGTCTGGCGTGGCAGCTCCTGATGATGGTGGTCGTCTTCAGTAGGTGAAGCGGTGCCTGAAGCCCCATCCCGTGGAGCCTGAGCACGCCTCGCTGAGGATGAAGCCTGCTTTCCAGCAGTTCCCAAAACTGTGTTGAGGCTGAAATGGTGTGTCTGTGTTTGGGTTGGGGTTGCACCTTGGTGAGTGTAGGGATGAGTTTTAAGTTGGTGCAGCAGAGGGCCAGGCTCCGTTGTCCTGTAGTGTGTTTTGACCCATCAGCATAGCCTTTTGGTTTTCAGATAGCCTACTCAAGTACGTGATTTTTCCTGCAAGTGATGTTATTACATGGAATTGATTTTTTTTTGTTGTTTTGGCGTGTGATCTGTTATGCTCCCAGATTTTTCTTTCTTTGTAAAGAAAGGTTTGAGCTAATTCCAGCTGAAAAAAATTCAGTTGCTTGGTCGTATTGTCCTTTCAATATTCAAAGCTGCAGCAAAAGCACGGGTATTGTTGCTTCTAGAATCACCCCAGTTCTCTTGTCTGCAGTCTGCATGCTGTTGAGCTAAACCAGATTTTAAAAAAAAAAAAAAAAACAACACAGTAAACAGAAACAAGAAACAAACCACCACAGCTGTTGCTCCTGCTCTCTTTCTACTTTCTTGTGCTTTGCCCCTCCCCTTTCCCAGGTGATTGGGTTTGGGTGCTGGGCGGGGCCAAATGGTATATGAGCCCCAAGTATGCCATTAGGGAGTTCATTGTGCCTGGGCTGCTCTTTGGGGTAAGTGCTTTCTTTTTCAGTCAGTTGCAGGGTTCTTTGGGCAGGTTGGTGTCTATGGATTTCTAGATTTTAAGTGCTTGGAAATCACTTACTAGAGGGATATTTAGCAGAGGTTGCTGGCTCACTTGTTTCTGGGATGGTGGGATCCACTTGTGTTTTTGGGTTATATTTGAATCTCTAGACGTATGAAGCCACTTGTGTAACTCTCCAGAGGACTAAAAAGAGCTTGATTACACACTACAAGAGGCTTGACCACGTAGGCGCAGTATTACCAAGAGACTGAGCAGGGTCGTATCAGAGTTACCTTTTTCATCTGTTTTTCATCTGTAAAGGGTAAGTCTGTGATTAGCCCTGCTGGGGCTGCTGTGTGTGCATGGCTTTTTGGCATTTGTGGAGCTCAGTTGTTTTTTTTGTGTGTGTATGGTATTACTTTTTTTTTTTTTCTTTTGAGAGCCAAATAGTGTGTGCGCTGAGCGTGGTTGGCAGGAGGAGGTGGGGAATTGTCTGGCAGGGGAGCTGTTCAGGACTGGTAGGTTTGGTTTCTAGGAGCGTGCGGCATCCTTCCTGTGCGATGCCACTGATTGTTGGGCAGGAACGTTCCAGCTCGTGTGTCTTAAACAACGTAGCTTGTGCAGTGTGTGTTGTGTGGCCCGGGCAGAGTTTGCCGCGCGCTGTGAGCGAAGAATCTCAGTTCGAGCTGGTGAGCAGCTGAAGTAAAGGAGCTGGGAAGAGAGAGGTATTGCAGCAGGTACGCTGTGGCTGTGAGGTGCCTCAGGGTGTGCTTTTCTCTTGTCTCTGCAGGGGCTTCATGAAGTGTTGGACAGGGAAATCCCCGTGTCACGGAGCAGTGAGGGAAGGTGGGAGTTTTATCAGCCTGGTGATCCCTTATCTGAAGCGAAGGGAAGACATTCAGGTGTTTCCTTCTGAGGGTCTGAGGTGAGGCTGTTTGGGACAGAGGAGCAATGTGGCAGGTGGTCGCTTGCAAGCACAGCGGTCATTTTGTCCTTCTGTGTTCCCAGGTGGCATGGGTGATGGTGGCCGTTCCTTTCGAGCTTGGATCTAACTTGCAGGTACAGAGGCAAGTGGACTGCTATTTTGAAACAAAAACATTAAATATGGGGTGACTTCTGTTGTTGAGGGATGGGTGCTAATGCTGTCAGCTGAATGTTTGTCTTCTGACTGTGTTTTCCTTTGTTCAGGCTGAAACGCAGTGTGCAGTACAGGACGTCACGACGCGAGCTACCTCTGGAGTGACTCTGGTGAGTGATGAACAGAGGTAGGTGTTATTTTTGGGGTGTGGTTGTCGCTGCAGTTTTTTTAACTATATCAAATAGAGTAAAATTCCAGTTTCTCTTTTGGAGGTGCTCTAGGTGGCTTCAGAGAACGGGTGGAAGCATCTGCCACGTGGGGTAGGTAAGCGGCTGAGGTAAAGGAGGGGATGAGAGTAACTGTCCTGAGGGTGCAGTGGCTTTTATTGCTGTGGTTGCTTTCCGTTCTGCTTATCAGGTGCCACAGGCAAGGTGGGCTGTGATAGTCTTTGGAATAGGAGCAAAGCAGGTCACTGGAATGCTGTTTGGTTCCTGAGACAGGAGTTGTAGAGGAGAAAAGCTTTCAATATTCAAAGCTGAAGCAAAAAAAAAATAAACCACAGCTGCTGCTTCTCCTCTTTCTACTTTCTTGTGTTTTGCCCCTCCCCTTTCCCAGGTGATTGGCTTTGGGTTCCAGGGAGGGCCTGGTGGTCATTGAGTCACAGGCATCCCATCAGAGAGCTCATTCTGCCTGGGCTGCTCTTTGGGGTAAGTGCTTTGTTTTTCCTTCAGTGAGTTGCAGGTTTCTTTAGGTGGTTAAGAGTCTATGGACTGATGCGTTTCCAAGTAGAGACCGGTACGCCCATCTTTGTGAGGTAACAACTAGTAGGATCTGTTAGAGTAAACCAATCTAGTAATAGGTGCCTGTATTGCATGCAGCTCTTCTTCAGGTGAGTAATTGTTATAGCGTGTTTACGGATAGGATGGCAGTGTTACTTTGTGTGTTTACTTTGTGGTTCTGGGTCCGTTATGATTTTTGCCAAATTGCGGGGCTTACTTGTGAGTCTTTGCCTGTATGTCAAATATTATCAAAGTTACAACCTTGGTGGCAAAGTGATGGAGCAGGGTTTAGGAGATAAGTATCATCGAGGCTCCCTGTGTAAGCATGTGTCTGAAAAGAGCAGCAGTAGGCGTGTAAGGGGTAGTCTTTTTCAGGGTTAGGGACAGTTTGTTTTATTTTTGGAGCTTTTGCCTGTGGTTTGTGTGGCTGTAGAGTCTTTAGACGTTGCAGCCTTCTAGTTTTTAAGTGCTTGGAATTCACGTAATAGAGGTGTGCTTAGGAGGTGTTGCTGGCTAACTTGTTTTTGGGAAATGGTGGGGTACGGTTCCTTTTTTTTTTGAGTTATCTTTTAATCTCTAGGTATATCAAGTCATTTGCATAACTGTCCAGAAGCTTCACAAGGAGCTTCAGTACGCATCAGAAGGGGCTTGACCGCATAAGTGCAGTATTACGGAGAGACTGAGCAGGGTCACCGTTCTCATCTGTAAAGGAGAAGTCTGTGATTACCCCTGTTGGGGCTGCTGTGCATTCATGGCCTTTTGGTATTTGTGGACCTGAGGGTGTGTTTTTTTTTTTTTCTGGCTCTCGTCTCTGTGTTTGTCCTCTGCAAGGAGCTGTACTGTTTGCGTATCCATCACGGATATGACCTCCTCTTTTTGTTTCTTGTAGCCCAGGGCATGGGCACGGACACTTGAATGAGGCACGAGGGTGAGTGGACGGCAGTGTGGGCCCTGAGTTGGTCAGTGGATTGTGTTAGTCTGCTTTGCCTGTTATGCAGGCTTTGGAAGCACCTTGCGACAGCAGAGTACATCTCCTGCCACGCTCCTGAGGCGCGCCAGGCGTCAGCGGTTCCAGTTCCTGAAATGCTGGAGATGCTCGGAGCACAAGAGGAGCTGGGAGCGTGATGCATCTCCTTGGGATGTTAGGTGAGCAAAGCGGTGGTACTGGGTTGGGGAACGTGGGTCTGGGGCTTCTTGGCTGTTGGGGTAGGGGAGGAAAGAAGAGGAGTGGGTATAGACTGTTTTGTGGATTTTCACGTTTGTTTGTTCTTTCTCCTTGGTCTAAGCTATGTGACCTTGGCTCAGCACAGTAAATGGAAGCGCTAAGCCTGGATCGAGAAGGTGAGCGGAGAAAAGTTGGGAAAAGGGCATTGGTTTTGGTTTGGTAGTCTATTGGTCCCACCTCTGGGCGACTCCTCTTTTCCGGGGACGAAGAAGATAGTGGGGACATCCTAGTTGGCCTCTGTGGTCCACCTTGAGGATGGATTGTGACCCCTGAGAATTAAGTCCAGGGGCAAATACTGTGTGTTTGGGGGTGGTTGGCAGGGGAAGGCGGGCAGTTGTCTGGAGTTGGTCTATCTGACTTCAGTAGCAGAGCAGGTCAGTGGACTACTGTTTTGTTTTTGAGGTGGGTGTTTCACTAGAAGAAGTTTGGCTGGTGTGCCAGTGCCTGATGGCACTTTATTTCTGCAGGTGAAGAGGAGCCTCGTGCCGGAAGCAATGTCCTGGCTAGCCTTTGTGTTCCTTGATGAGGATGGAACCTGCCTCCCATCATTCCCAAGCTAAGTTGCGGGGAAAGTGCTACGTTTGCTTTCGGGTTTTGAATGTACACATAGGGCGAGGGTCTGTGCTTTTAAGTCATTGCTGTGGATGGGGCCTTTTAGGATTGATCACGGTCAGACAGTGTATGGGGGCGTGGGATTCTGTCAGGTAGGGCTTGAGCACGTGCCAGGCAGGGCAGTTCCAGCTTGGTGTCTGTGTTCTGTGTTGTCTGTGCTGTGCTGTTGCTCCTGGTGCTTGGCAGGCCCTGGGGAAGCCGTCCTGAGGGTGTCGAACACTTGACCTCACTGGAATAATGCTGATGCTCAATTGGAAGCTGAGCATTTCTTATCTTGCAGTGGGAGCCTAAAGAGATCATTTCTTCTGTGCGTGTAATTTTTTTGTATCAAATGTTTCTTGATGCGATCATCATATGTTACGCGCTCCTCAAATCTTGATATCCTCATTGCCTTTTTCCACTGGACAGATTAGATGGGCAACTTGTTAGCCACACCAAAGGTCCTAAATGCTTGTTTCATCATCGTAGGGCTGATCTGAGCACTTCTTGACTTGCAGTCGCAGCTTAAAGCGCAGATGTGTTTCAGGTCTTGTGCATCATATTCTGTTTCAGATGGCATCTGTTTCCATCCTCGCTGTTGCGGAAGTCATGTGGGCTTCATCAGGAGCTCTGTCTTGAGAGTTCATTTCCGAAGCATTTTTCTTCTGGGGTTTGCACTCCCCATCCTTCTGGTCTCTTGTCTTAAAGGCAGGCTTTTTATGCCTCCATCATCCCAGTTCTGGCAGTTGCTTCCAGTCGCATGTCGTGACATTTGAATCTCTCCTTGGGTCTGCTGCAGGGCACCTGTTCTGACTTGCTGTATGGCTTCCCTCTGGGAGTCCTTTTTTTGCGCCTTGTGTTCTGTGTTTTGTTCGTAATGTTTGTAGCGTGCCTGTGTGTTTGGCCTGGAGCTGTCCTGCCTGGCAGTTAGTGATGGTAGCTAACGTGGCGGTGTACTAATACATTGTCCGGACTGTTTTGGCAAAGACATCCGGTCTGCCTCTGGGCACGTACTGAAGGGCAGCTGGCACAGAGTCATCTCTGTGGTGTTTGGCAAATGTGGAGGGGGAGACTTGAGCTGCTTGCGAGCAGCTGTTTGCATAGTGCTTGAATAGTGCTAGAGGAGAGGTCTGTCATTGAATCTTGAAAGCTCGCAGATACGGGGTTTTGATTTTTTGTTTGTATTTCGTTCCCCTCCCCAGTAGAGGGGTAAACCTTAGGAGGAACCGGTCACAGGAAAGAGCTCCTTTTGGAACCGTCAAGGACTCGGTAGGCAACCCGGTGACTGGCTTGATCTACTTTCTAGGTGCTGAGGCAAGGGAGCTGCTGTTTTGAAATGATAAAATTAGCCATGGGGTCCCTTGTGTTGTTGAGGGATGGGTGCTAATGCTGGTATCTGAATGATTATCTTCTGACTGTTTTCATTTGTTAAAGCTGAAACACAGCGTACGACCTGGGGCTTCACGACCAGAGCTGGTTTTGGCAAGGTGAGCGATGAACAGATGCAGCAGTTATTTTAGGGGTGCGGTTGTCACTGCAGTTACTTAACTACACAAAATACAGTTAAAGTCCTGTTTATATTCCAGAGGTGTTGTAGCTGGCTTAAGAGAGCAGATGGAAGCATCTGCCTCGAGGGCAGGTGAGGGGGCAGAGTAAGGGAGCAGGTGAGAGTACCTGTCCTAGCTGTGCTGCGGCTTTGGATGCTGCCGCGGCCTATGCTTTTCTTTTTCTTTCGCAGGTGCCTCGCACAGACTCAGAGGGGCCAAGCTGCACTCTGAAGAACAGCACGAGAAGGGCAGGCTGGTCGTGAGTGGAGCAGTGGAGCAGAATGGCCAAGTTGCGCAAGGTGACTGCGAAGGGTATCCATCTTGCTTTGAAGGTGTCATGGCAGGCTCTACACAGAAGTGGCTGAGGATTTGAGAAGAGGTTACAGAGCATCAAGGAGCGGCACGTGCAGTGACGGTTTCCAAACGGTATGGTTGCTTTCTCTTCTGTTGGTCAGGTGCCACAGGCAAGGTGGGCTGTGACACTAGTCTTCAGAATCGGAGCAAAGCAGGTCACTTGAATGCCGCGGGGCATCTGAGAAGGGTGTTTTAACAGAAAAAGCTTGTCTGGCATGGCAGTGCCTGATGGCAGTGTGTTTCCACAGGTGAAGAGGTGCCTGAAGCCCCATCCTGTCTAGCCTGCGCACACCTCGCTGAGAAGGAAAGCCGCTTTCCAGTAATTCAGAAAGCCAAGTTACGTCTCGGCCTCGAGCATCTGGGGCGTGTGCCTGTGCTTTTGGGCCTGTCTGTAGCATTTGGCACCTGCATTAGTACTTTCTTGGCGTATGTTTAGGCATTTGGGGCCTGTGTCTTGGGGGGAGGGTTTGGCTGTTTGGTTCCTGAGAAAGGTGTTGCAGAGGAAAAAGGTGGTCTGGCATTGGCAGCTCCTGATGATGGTGGTCGTCTTCAGTAGGTGAAGCGGTGCCTGAAGCCCCATCCCGTGGAGCCTGAGCACGCCTCGCTGAGGATGAAGCCTGCTTTCCAGCAGTTCCCAAAACTGTGTTGAGGCTGAAATAGTGTGTCTGTGTTTGGGCTGGGGTTGCACCTTGGTGAGTGTAGGGATGAGTTTTAAGTTGGTGCAGCAGAGGGCCAGGCTCCGTTGTCCTGTAGTGTGTTTTGACCCATCAGCATAGCCTTTTGGTTTTCAGATAGCCTACTCAAGTACGTGATTTTTCCTGCAAGTGATGTTATTACATGGAATTGATTTTTTTTTTTTGTTTTGGCGTGTGATCTGTTATGCTCCCAGATTTTTCTTTCTTTGTAAAGAAAGGTTTGAGCTAATTCCAGCTGAAAAAAATTCAGTTGCTTGGTCGTATTGTCCTTTCAATATTCAAAGCTGCAGCAAAAGCACGGGTATTGTTGCTTCTAGAATCACCCCAGTTCTCTTGTCTGCAGTCTGCATGCTGTTGAGCTAAACCAGATTTTAAAAAAAAAACAACACAGTAAACAGAAACAAGAAACAAACCACCACAGCTGTTGCTCCTGCTCTCTTTCTACTTTCTTGTGCTTTGCCCCTCCCCTTTCCCAGGTGATTGGGTTTGGGTGCTGGGCGGGGCCAAATGGTATATGAGCCCCAGGTATGCCATTAGGGAGTTCATTGTGCCTGGGCTGCTCTTTGGGGTAAGTGCTTTGTTTTTCCTTCAGTCAGTTGCAGGGTTCTTTGGGCAGGTTGGAGTCTATGGATTTCTAGATTTTAAGTGCTTGGAAATCACTTACTAGAGGGATATTTAGCAGAGGTTGCTGGCTCACTTGTTTCTGGGATGGTGGGATCCACTTGTGTTTTTGGGTTATATTTGAATCTCTAGACGTATGAAGCCACTTGTGTAACTCTCCAGAGGACTAAAAAGAGCTTGATTACACACTACAAGAGGCTTGACCACGTAGGCGCAGTATTACCAAGAGACTGAGCAGGGTCGTATCAGAGTTACCTTTTTCATCTGTAAAGGGTAAGTCTGTGATTAGCCCTGCTGGGGCTGCTGTGTGTGCATGGCTTTTTGGCATTTGTGGAGCTCAGTTGTTTTTTTTGTGTGTGTATGGTATTACTTTTTTTTTTTCTTTTGAGAGCCAAATAGTGTGCGCGCTGAGCGTGTTTGGCAGGAGGAGGTGGGGAATTGTCTGGCAGGGGAGCTGTTCAGGACTGGTAGGTTTGGTTTCTAGGAGCGTGCGGCATCCTTCCTGTGCGATGCCACTGATTGTTGGGCAGGAACGTTCCAGCTCATGTGTCTTAAACAACGTAGCTTGTGCAGTGTGTGTTGTGTGGCCCGGGCAGAGTTTGCCGCGGCGCTGTGAGCGAAGAATCTCAGTTTGAGCTGGTGAGCAGCTGAAGTAAAGGAGCTGGGAAGAGAGAGGTATTGCAGCAGGTACGCTGTGGCTGTGAGGTGCCTCAGGGTGTGCTTTTCTCTTGTCTCTGCAGGGGCTTCATGAAGTCTTGGACAGGGAAATCCCCGTGTCACGGAGCAGTGAGGGAAGGTGGGAGTTTTATCAGCCTGGTGATCCCTTATCTGAAGCGAAGGGAAGACATTCAGGTGTTTCCCTCTGAGGGTCTGAGGTGAGGCTGTTTGGGACAGAGGAGCAATGTGGCAGGTGGTCGCTTGCAAGCACAGTGGTCATTTTGTCCTTCTGTGTTCCCAGGTGGCATGGGTGATGGTGGCCGTTCCTTTCGAGCTTGGATCTAACTTGCAGGTACAGAGGCAAGTGGACTGCTATTTTGAAACAAAAACATTAAATATGGGGTGACTTCTGTTGTTGAGGGATGGGTGCTAATGCTGTCAGCTGAATGTTTGTCTTCTGACTGTGTTTTCCTTTGTTCAGGCTGAAACGCAGTGTGCAGTACAGGACGTCACGACGCGAGCTACCTCTGGAGTGACTCTGGTGAGTGATGAACAGAGGTAGGTGTTATTTTTGGGGTGCGGTTGTCGCTGCAGTTTTTTTAACTATATCAAATAGAGTAAAATTCCAGTTTCTCTTTTGGAGGTGCTCTAGGTGGCTTCAGAGAACGGGTGGAAGCATCTGCCACGTGGGGTAGGTAAGCGGCTGAGGTAAAGGAGGGGATGAGAGTAACTGTCCTGAGGGTGCAGTGGCTTTTATTGCTGTGGTTGCTTTCTGTTCTGCTTATCAGGTGCCACAGGCAAGGTGGGCTGTGATAGTCTTTGGAATAGGAGCAAAGCAGGTCACTGGAATGCTGTTTGGTTCCTGAGACAGGAGTTGTAGAGGAGAAAAGCTTTCAATATTCAAAGCTGAAGCAAAAATAAATAAACCACAGCTGCTGCTTCTCCTCTTTCTACTTGTGCTTTGCCCCTCCCCTTTCCCAGGTGATTGGCTTTGGGTTCCAGGGAGGGCCTAGTGGTCATTGAGTCACAGGCATCCCATCAGAGAGCTCATTCTGCCTGGGCTGCTCTTTGGGGTAAGTGCTTTGTTTTTCCTTCAGTGAGTTGCAGGTTTCTTTAGGTGGTTAAGAGTCTATGGACTGATGCGTTTCCAAGTAGAGACCGGTACGCCCATCTTTGTGAGGTAACAGCTAGTAGGATCTGTTAGAGTAAACCAATCTAGTAATAGGTGCCTGTATTGCAAGCAGCTCTTCTTCAGGTGAGTAATTGTTATAGCATGTTTACGGATATTGTGGCAATCTTACTTTGTGTGTTTGCTTTGTGGTTCTGGGTCCCTTATGATTTCTGCAGAATTAAGGCAAATATTATGAAAGTTATAACCTTGGTGGCAAAGTGATGGAGCAGGGTTTAGGAGATAAGTATCATCGAAGCTCCCTGTGTAAGCATGCATCTGAAAAGAGCAGCAGTAGGCGTGGAAGGGGTGGTCTTTTTCAGGGTTAGGGACAGTTTGTTATAGTTTTGGAGCTTTTGCCTGTGGTTTGTGTGGCTGTAGAGTGTTTAGACGTTGCAGCCTTCTAGTTTTTAAGTGCTTGGAATTCACGTAATAGAAGTGTGCTTAGGAGGTATTGCCGGCTAACTCGTTTCTAAGAAATGGTGGGGTACGGTTCCTCGACCGCATAAGCACAGTAGCA
This sequence comes from Anser anser, assembly GCF_964211835.1. Classification (NCBI taxonomy): domain Eukaryota; kingdom Metazoa; phylum Chordata; class Aves; order Anseriformes; family Anatidae; genus Anser; species Anser anser. The sequence goes on along the minus strand of NC_139730.1, from coordinate 16,812 downwards.
TTACTAAGAGACTGAGCAGGGTCACCTTTTTCATCTGTAAAGGAGAAGTCTGTGATTACCCCTGTTGGGTCTGCTGTGCATTCATGGCCTTTTGGCATTTGTGGACCTGAGGGTTTTTTTTTCCTGGCTCTCGTCTCTGTGTTTGAGTCCTCTGCAAGGAGCTCTGTACTATTTGCATGTCCACCACGGATATGACCTCCTCTTTTTGTTTCTTGTAGCCCAGGGCATGGGCACGGACACTTGAATGAGGCACAAGGGTGAGTGGACGGCAGTGTGGGCCCTGAGTTGGTCAGTGGATTGTGTTGGTCTGCTTTGCCTGTTATGCAGGCTTTGGAAGCACCTTGCGACAGCAGAGTACATCTCCTGCCACGCTCCTGAGGCGCGCCAGGCGTCAGCGGTTCCAGTTCCTGAAATGCTGGAGATGCTCGGAGCACAAGAGGAGCTGGGAGCGTGATGCATCTCCTTGGGATGTTAGGTGAGCGAAGCGGTGGTACTGGGTTGGGGAACGTGGGTCAGAGGCTTCTTGGCTGTTGGGGTAGGGGAGGAAAGAAGAGGAGTGGGTATAGACTGTTTTGTGGATTGTCATTTTTGTTTGTTCTTTCTCCTTGGTCTAAGCTACGTGACCTTGGCTCAGCACAGTAAATGGAAGCGCTAAGCCTGGATCGAGAAGGTGAGTGGAGTACAGTTGGGAAAAGGGCATTGGTTTTGGTTTGGTAGTCTATTGGTCCCACCTCTGGGTGACTCCTCTTTTCCGGGGACGAAGAAGATAGTGGGGACATCCTAGTTGGCCTCTGTGGTCCACCTTGAGGATGGATTGTGACCCCTGAGAATTAAGTCCAGGGGCAAATACTGTGTGTTTGGGGGTGGTTGGCAGGGGAAGGCGGGCAGTTGTCTGGAGTTGGTCTATCTGACTTCAGTAGCAGAGCAGGTCAGTGGACTACTGTTTTGTTTTTGAGGTGGGTGTTTCACTAGAAGAAGTTTGGCTGGTGTGCCAGTGCCTGATGGCACTTTATTTCTGCAGGTGAAGAGGAGCCTCGTGCCGGAAGCAATGTCCTGGCTAGCCTTTGTGTTCCTTGATGAGGATGGAACCTGCCTCCCATCATTCCCAAGCTAAGTTGCGGGGCAAGTGCTATGTTTGCTTTCAGGTTTTGAATGCACACATAGGGCGAGGGTCTGTGCTTTTAAGTCATTGCTGTGGATGGGGCCTTTTAGGATTGATCACGGTCAGACAGTGTGTGGGGGCGTGGGATTCTGTCAGGTAGGGCTTGAGCACGTGCCAGGCAGGGCAGTTCCAGCTTGGTGTCTGTGTTCTGTGTTGTCTGTGCTGTGCTGTTGCTCCTGGTGCTTGGCAGGCCCTGGGGAAGCCGTCCTGAGGGTGTTGAACACTTGACCTCACTGGAATAATGCTGATGCTCAAACGGAAGCTGGGCATTTCTTGTCTTGCAGTGGGAGCCTAAAGAGATCTTTTCTTCTGTGCGTGTAATTTTTTTGTATCAAATGTTTCTTGATGCGATTATCATATGTTACACGCTCCTCAGGTCTTGATATCCTCATTGCCTTTTTCCACTGGACGGATTAGATGGGCAACTTGTTAGCCACACCAAAGGTCCTAAATGCTTGTTTCATCATCGTAGGGCTGATCTGAGCACTTCTTGACTTGCAGTCGCAGCTTAAAGCGCAGATGTGTTTCAGGTCTTGTGCATCATATTCTGTTTCAGATGGCATCTGTTTCCATCCTCGCTGTTGCGGAAGTCATGTGGGCTTCATCAGGAGCTCTGTCTTGGGAGTTCATTTCCGAAGCATTTTTCTTCTGGGGTTTGCACTCCCCATCCTTCTGGTCTCTTGTCTTAAAGGCAGGCTTTTTATGCCTCCATCATCCCAGTTCTGGCAGTTGCTTCCAGTCGCATGTCGTGACATTTGAGTCTCTCCTTGGGTCTGCTGCAGAGCACCTGTTCTGACTTGCTGTCGCTGTATGGCTTCCCTCTGGGAGTCCTTTTTTTGCGCCTTGTGTTGTGTGTTTTGTTCGTAATGTTTGTAGCGTGCCTGTGTGCGTGTTTGGCCTGGAGCTGTCCTGCCTGGCAGTTAGTGATGGTAGCTAACGTGGCGGTGTACTAATACATTGTCCGGACTGTTTTGGCAAAGACATCCGGTCTGCCTCTGGGCACGTACTGAAGGGCAGCTGGCACAGAGTCATCTCTGTGGTGTTTGGCAAATGTGGAGGGGGAGACTTGAGCTGCTTGCGAGCAGCTGTTTGCATAGTGCTTGAATAGTGCTAGAGGAGAGGTCTGTCATTGAATCTTGAAAGCTCGCAGATGTGGAGTGTTTTTATTTTTCTCCAGTCCTAGATAAACCTTAGGAGCAACCGGTCAAAGGAAAGAGCTCCTTCTGGAGCTGTCAAGCTCTCGTTCGGCAGCTCGGTGACTGTCTTGATCTACTTCTGAGGTGCCGAGGCAAGTTGTCTGCTGTTTTGAAATGATAAAACTAGACATGGGGTCCCTTGTGTTGTTGAGGGATGGGTGCTAATGCTGGCAGCTGAATGATTACCTTCTATGTTTTTGTTTGTTAAAGCTGAAATACAGCATACAACCTGGGACGTCACACCCAGAGCTGCTTTTGGCAAGGTGAGCGATGAACAGATGTAGCAGTTAAAGTTGGTTTGCGGTTCTCATTGTCACTCGAAGTGTCCCCTCTTTTCTGTTTTAGAGGTGTTGTAGCTGGCTTAAGAGGGTAGATGGAAGCATCTGCCTCGGGGTAGGTAAGCGGGTAGAGGTAAGGCAGCAGATGAGAGTAACTGTCCTAGCTGTGCTGCGGCTTAGGATGCTGCCTTAGCCTATGCTTTTCTTCCTCTTTCACAGGTGTCTCGCACAGGCTTAAAGGAGCAAACTGCATTCTGAAGAGCTGCTTAAGTAGGGGGGCTGGTCATGAGCTGGGTTGGAGCGGAATGGCCAAGTAGCACGAGGTGACTATGAAAGGTCTCTGTCTTGCTTTGCAGGTGCCATGGCAGGCTCTTCACAGAAGTGGCTGAGGATTTGAGATGAGGCCGGAGAGTGACAAGGAGCAGCACGTGCAGGGATGGTTTCCAAGCGCTGCGTTTGCTTTCTCTTCTGTTTATCAGGTGCCACAGGCAAGGTGGGCTGTGACATCAGTCTTTAGAATGGGAGCAAAGCAGGTCACTGGAATGCCGCAGGGCATCTGAGAAGGGTGTTTTAACAGGAAAAGTTTGTCTGGCATGGCGGTGTCTGATGGCAGTGTGTTTCCACAGGTGAAGAGGTGCCTGGAGCCCCATCTCATCTAGCCTGCACGTGCCTTGAGGATAAAGCCTGCTTTCCAGCAGTGTGGAAAGCACCACCAGTCCGTGGTGCCGGCCCGGCCGAGTTGGAGCATGTGAGCAGCTGAAGAAAAAGAGCTAGTGAAAGAGAGGTATTGCAGCAGGTAGGCTGTGCCTGTGAGGTGCCTGAGGATCTGCCTTTTCTTTTTTTTCTTTTGTGGGTGCTTCCTGCAGCCTTGGAGAGGTGAATCCCCACATTGTGGAGTGCTGAGGAAAGGCGAGAGGGTCGTCAGCCCAGTCAGTGTCCCTAAGCAAGGTCCCCCTAAGGCAAGTCCTTGAAGTGTTTCCCCTGGTTTAGCAGGTGCTGCAGCAGGCCTTCCTCAGAATCTGCTGAGGGTCTGAGGTGAGGCTGGGTGGGATAGAGGAGCAGTGTGGTGGGTGATTACTTGAGAACACAACGATCATTTTATCCCTTTGTTTTCCCAGGTGGTGTGGGTGATACTGGCTGTACTGTTGGAGCTTGGACTCAGACAGGAACGGGTGAGCACAACCATATGTTGCTTCAGTGGTAGTCAGTATTGCGGAGGAGGTGGGCATCAGGGCCGGTGTGCTAGTGAATGCTGGTACGCTGTTTTTGCAGATGATGATAAGCCTGGCCATGGACTAAGATGTCTCTCAGTGTCTGTGCATTTCTTGAGGTGGAGGGAATTTACCATCCAGCAATCTGAGAGCTAAGTTGAGGGGCACCTGGTATTTGCATATGTGGTGTGGCTGATGGGAGCTGGGAGCCAGAGCAGCATGGAGCCAGCCGGCTGAATATACTTGGTGCCACTGTGAGGGTGGTTCAGGCTGGGTCACCTTCAGGCTGCTTGAGGCTGGGTCACCAGGCTAATAGAAGGAGCAGGGGGTATTTTGTAGTGTGAGTGTATGTGCCAGGCAGGACAGTTCCCATCTGTTTATTTGTCTTGTAGTGCTGCTTCTGCAGTGTGTGTTCTGTGTCATGCACTCCTCGGGTCTTTGTGTCAAATGTTTCTTGATGTGATCATCATGTTACGTGCTCCTCAGGTCTTGATATCCTCATTGCTTTTTGCACTGGACAGACTAGAAAGGCAACTTGTTAGCTGTACCAAAGGTCCTAAATGCTTGTTTTGTCATCATGGGTCTGATCCGAGCACTTCTTGTATTGCAGACGCAGCTTAAAGCGCCGATGTGTTTCAGGTCTTGTGCATCATATTCGGTTTCAGATGGTATCTGTTTCCATCCTCACTCTTGCAGAAGTCATCTGGGTCGCATCAGGAGCTCTGTCTTGGGAATTCATTTCCTAAGAGATTTCTTCTGGGGTTTGCACTCCCCATCCTTCTGGTCTCTTGCCTTGAAGGCAGGCTTTTTATGCCTCCATCATCCCAGTTCTGGCAGTTGCTTCCAGTCGCATGTCGTGACATTTGAGTCTCTCCTTGGGTCTGCTGCAGAGCACCTGTTCTGACTTGCTGTCGCTGTATGGCTTCCCTCTGGGAGTCCTCTTTTTTTTTGCGCCTTGTGTTCTGTGTTTTGTTCGTAATGTTTGTAGCGTGCCTGTGTGTGTGTGTTTGGCCTGGAGCTGTCCTGCCTGGCAGTTAGTGATGGTAGCTAACGTGGCGGTGTACTAATACATTGTCCGGACTGTTTTGGCAAAGACATCCGGTCTGCCTCTGGGCACGTACTGAAGGGCAGCTGGCACAGAGTCATCTCTGTGGTGTTTGGCAAATGTGGAGGGGGAGACTTGAGCTGCTTGCGAGCAGCTGTTTGCATAGTGCTTGAATAGTGCTAGAGGAGAGGTCTGTCATTGAATCTTGAAAGCTCGCAGATACGGGGTTTTGATTTTTTGTTTGTATTTCGTTCCCCTCCCCAGTAGAGGGGTAAACCTTAGGAGGAACTGGTCACAGGAAAGAGCTCCTTTTGGAACTGTCAAGGACTCGGTAGGCAACCCGGTGACTGGCTTGATCTACTTTCCAGGTGCTGAGGTAAGGGGGCTGCTGTTTTGAAATGATAAAATTAGCCATGGGGTCCCTTGTGTTGTTGAGGGATGGGTGCTAATGCTGGCATCTGAATGATTATCTTCTGACTGTTTTCATTTGTTAAAGCTGAAACACAACGTACAACCTGGGACTTCACGACCAGAGCTGGTTTTGGCAAGGTGAGCGATGAACAGATGCAGCAGTTATTTTAGGGGTGCGGTTGTCACTGCAGTTACTTAACTACACAAAATACAGTTAAAGTCCTGTTTATATTCCAGAGGTGTTGTAGCTGGCTTAAGAGAGCAGATGGAAGCATCTGCCTCGAGGGCAGGTGAGGGGGCAGAGTAAGGGAGCAGGTGAGAGTACCTGTCCTAGCTGTGCTGCGGCTTTGGATGCTGCCGCGGCCTATGCTTTTCTTTTTCTTTCGCAGGTGCCTCGCACAGACTCAGAGGGGCCAAGCTGCACTCTGAAGAGCAGCACGAGAAGGGCAGGCTGGTCGTGAGTGGAGCAGTGGAGCAGAATGGCCAAGTTGCGCAAGGTGACTGCGAAGGGTATCCATCTTGCTTTGAAGGTGTCATGGCAGGCTCTACACAGAAGTGGCTGAGGATTTGAGAAGAGGTTACAGAGCATCAAGGAGCGGCACGTGCAGTGACGGTTTCCAAACGGTATGGTTGCTTTCTCTTCTGTTGGTCAGGTGCCACAGGCAAGGTGGGCTGTGACACTAGTCTTTAGAATCGGAGCAAAGCAGGTCACTTGAATGCCGCGGGGCATCTGAGAAGGGTGTTTTAACAGAAAAAGCTTGTCTGGCATGGCAGTGCCTGATGGCAGTGTGTTTCCACAGGTGAAGAGGTGCCTGAAGCCCCATCCTGTCTAGCCTGCGCACACCTCGCTGAGAAGGAAAGCCGCTTTCCAGTAATTCAGAAAGCCAAGTTACATCTCGGCCTCGAGCATCTGGGGCGTGTGCCTGTGCTTTTGGGCCTGTCTGTAGCATTTGGCACCTGCATTAGTACTTGCTTGGCGTATGTTTAGGCTTTTGGGGCCTGTGTCTTGGGGGGGTTGTGGAGCTGCTTGTACACCTTTGGGGCTTGCATCTGGGGGGGGCGGGGGTGGGAGTTGCTTGAACACCTTTGGGGACTGTGTCTGGGGGGGTCAGGGCCTGCATCTGGGGGGGTTGGAAGCTGTTCCTACAATGTAGGGATCTGTATCTGGGGGGGTTGGGAGCTGCTTGTACACAGTATGGGCTTGCGTTTGGGGGTGGGTGTTGGGAGCTGCTTGTACAATGCAGGGATCTGCATCTGGAGGGGGTTGGGAGCTGCTTGTCCACCTTTGGGACTTGCATCTGGGGGGGGTTGGGAGCTGCTTGTCCACCTTTGGGACTTGCATCTGGGGGGGGTTGGGAGCTGCTTGTACATCTTTGGGACTTGTATCTGGGGGGGGAGTTGGGAGCTGCTTGTACACTGCAGGGTCCTGCCTTGGACATGGTTTGTAGCTGCTTGTACAGCTTTGGGGTCTGCAGCTGGGAGGGGTTGTGAGTTGCTTGTACATGCTAGGGGCTTCCCTCTATGGGGCTTTGGGGCCTGCCTCTGGGGGGGGGGGGGTTGTTGTGAGCTGCTTGCACACCCTTGGGGCCTGCCTCTGCGGGGGCTTGGTGCCTGTGTCTGGGGAGCGGGGGGGTTCAGAGCTGGTTGTACAATATAGGAGCCTGCGTTGGGGGGGGGGGTTGGGAGCTGCTCGTACACTGGAAGCCTGGGTTGGGGGGGGGAGGTTTGGAGCTGCTTGTGCACCTTTGGGGCTTGCCTCTGGGGGGGGGTTGGGAGCTGCTTGTACACTGTTAGGGCCTGCCTTGGGGGGGGGGGTTGGGGCATGTGCCTTGGGGGTGGGGTTGGGAGCTGCTTCTACGCTGTAGGGGTCTGGGTCTTGGGGGGTTGGGGCTGTTTTTACAGCTTTGGGGCGTGCCTCTGGGGAGGGTTGTGAGTTGCTTGTACACGCTAGGGGCTTCCCTCTATGGGGCTTTGGGGCCTGCCTCTCGGGGGGGGGGGGGTTGGGAGCTGCTTGCACACCCTTGGGGCCTGCCTCTGCGGGGGCTTGGTGCCTGTGTCTGGTGAGTGTGGGGGACGGGGTTCAGAGCTGGTTGTAGCGTAGGAGCCTGCGTTGGGGGGGGGTTGGGAGCTGCTCGTACACTGGAAGCCTGGGTTGGGGGGGTGGAGGTTTGGAGCTGCTTGTGCACCCTCGGGGCCTGCCTCTGTGGGGGCTTGGTGCCTGTGTCTGGGGAGTGGGGGGGTTCAGAGCTGGTTGTACAGTAAAGAAGCCTGCGTTGGGGGGGGGGGGGGTTGGGAGCTGCTCGTACACTGGACGCCTGGGTTGGGGAGGGAGGTTTGGAGCTGCTTGTGCACCTTTGGGACTTGCATCTGGGGGGGGTTGGGAGCTGCTTGTACACCTCTGGGACTTGCATCTGGGGGGGGGTTGGGAGCTGCTTGTACATCTTTCGGGCTTGCATCTGGAGGGGGTTGGGAGCTGCTTGTACACTGTTAGGGCCTGCTTTGGGGGGGGGGTTGGGGCATGTGCCTTGGGGGTGGGGTTGGGAGCTGCTTCTACGCTGTAGGGGTCTGGGTCTTGGGGGGTTGGGGCTGTTTTTACAGCTTTGGGGCGTGCCTCTGGGGAGGGTTGTGAGTTGCTTGTACACGCTAGGGGCTTCCCTCTATGGGGCTTTGGGGCCTGCCTCTTGGGGGGGGGGGGCTTGGGAGCTGCTTGCACACCCTTGGGGCCTGCCTCTGCGGGGGCTTGGTGCCTGCGTCTGGTGAGTCTGTGGGGGGGGTTCAGAGCTGGTTGTAGTGTAGGAGCCTGTGTTGGGGGGGGGGTTGGGAGCTGCTCGTACACTGGACGCCTGGGTTGGGGGGGGGGAGGTTTGGAGCTGCTTGTGCACCCTCGGGGCCTGCCTCTGTGGGGGCTTGGTGCCTGTGTCTGGGGAGTGGGGGGGGTCAGAGCTGGTTGTACAGAATAGGAGCCTGCGTTGGGGGGGGGGGGGTGGGAGCTGCTCGTACACTGGACGCCTGGGTTGGGGGGGAGGTTTGGAGCTGCTTGTACACCTTTGGGGCTTGTATGTGGGGGGGGTCGGGTGCTGGTTGTACACCTTTGGGGCCTGCCTCTGGGGAGGGAGGGTGGGGAGTTGCTTGTACACCTTTGGGGCCTGTGTCTGGGGGGGCTTGGGGCCTGCGTCTTGGTGGGGGGGGGTTGGAGCTGGTTGTACACCTTTCGGGCTTGCATCTGGAGGGGGTTGGGGCCTGCCTCTGGGGGGGTGGTTGTGAGCTGCTTGTACACCTTTGGGGCCTGCGTCTGGGGGGGGTGGGAGCTGCTTGCACACTGTTAGGGCCTGCCTTGGGGGGGGGGGGTGGTTGGGAGCTGCTTCTACGCTGTAGGGGTCTGGGTCTTGGGAGGTTGGGGCTGTTTGTACACCTTTGGGGCGTGCCTCTGGGGAGGGTGTCTGGTGTTTGGGGGCTTTTCTGTAGCGTTTGGGGCTTGCATTTTGGCTTTGGGATGTGTCTTGAGCTTCTGGGGCCTAGCTGTAGTGCTTGGGGCCTGCATCTGGGGCTTTTCTGTAGCATTTTGGTCGCGTGTTTGTGATTTGGGGTCTGTATCCAGGGTTTTGCCTTTTTTGTAGTTTTCAGCTTCATGTCAGTTTCTTTGTCGGTTTCCTGGGGTTGGGGCAGTTTGGGGTTTGGATCATTAGTCAGTGTCATTAGCGTTGGGGGGTTGATATGAAGGGTTAGGGTTGTGGTTAGAGTTGTTAGGGTTAAAGGGAATAAGGATTTTAGGGTAAGGGGATCAAGGTTGTGGGAATAAAAATGTTTTTGCACAGAGTTACATTGTTTAGAGGGAAGGAAGGTGGTATCGAGATATGCTTGCAGTGATAAGAAAGCTTACCAGACAACCTTGTGAAATGCAGACAACCAGAATCCTTAGAGCAATTGGTTGGAAATCACGGTGTAAGAAACATTACCACCTCAAAGAGGAAAACAGTCAAGGAAAAGAGAAAATTGACTTGTAACAGGCCAGCAGCTGTGTATTTTCAGTGAAGCACCGGGTAGATCGTGAACTTGGATTACCCAGTCAATGGGGAAACTGGGGAGGGTCCTGGTCACCGAGAGGAAAAAAAAATTTATATAAACTGTGTTATGGAACTAATAGGTAGTTTGTGGGACGCCTGCCATTGCAATCGTGAATAAAAATGCTACTTCACTGAGATTCTTGCCTGAGCCTATGTTATTGGTTACAGAGTGTTTCTAACAAGGTGTTAGGGTTTTAAGGTTTCAGGGCTAAGGCACTAGGGTTGGGTTTCAGGGTTAGGGTTTTCAGGGTTTAGGGTTAGGATTTTAAGGTTGTTAGGGCTGGAGGTATAAGGGTTAGGGTTTGGGGGTTAGTGTGTTAAGGTTTTAAAGTATTTTGTGGTTTTAGTGTTGATAGGGTTTTTAGGGTTAGGGTCTTAGGGTTTTAGTTACGGTCAGGTATTTAGGGTTAGGGTTTTAAGGTCTTAATGTTTTTTTTAAGGTTAGGGTCTCCAGGGATAGGGCTTTGAGAATCTTTACTTTTTTGGGTTAGGGTTTAGAGGGTCTTAATTTTTAGGGTTAGGGCTTTTAGGTGTAGGTCTAGTGTGGTAAATTTTATCGGGTTAGGACTGTAAGGGTTTTTAGGGTTAGGGTTTCTAGGGTTTTTTGGGGTAGGGGTTAGGGTTAGATCCGTGGGAGCCGTAGGGTCAGGGGTCAAGGTTCTTAGGGGTTAGGCCCAATATTAGGGTGGAAGGCCAAAATAAGAGGGGGGGAGCTCCCCCCAAAATTGAAGGGTTGAAGCCCAAAGTTAGGGGAAGGAATGTCAAAATTGTGGGGTCCCTCAAAATTGGGCGGAAGAACTCTTAATATTAGGGGGGAACCCAAAAAAGGAGGGTGGGGGACTCTACAATTGGGGGGGACCCCCAAAATTGGTTGGGTCCCCCCAAAATTGGTTGGGTCCCCCCAAATTAGGGGAGGAACCCCCAAAATTGGTCGGGTCCCCCCAAATTAGGGGAGGAACCCCCAAAATTGGGTGGGCGAACCCCCAAATTGGGGGGAAGAAGACTTAAATGGAAGTATGAAATTCCAGAATTGAATGTGGACCCCCCCTAGAGCAGTCTTCAGGGGTTTAGTGTGGTAAATTTTATCGGGTTAGGGCTGTAAGGGTTTTTAGGGTTAGGGTTTCTAGGGTTTGTTGGGGTAGGGGTTAGGGTTAGATCCGTGGTTGCCGTAGGGTTAGGGGTCAAGGTTCTTAGGGGTGAGGCCTAATATTAGGGTGGAAGGCCAAACTAATAGGGTGGGAGCCCCCCAAAATTGAAGGGTTGAAGCCCCAAGTTAGGGGAAGGAACGTCAAAATTGTGGGGTCCCCCAAAATTGGGCGGAAGAACTCTTGATATTAGGGGGGAACCCAAAAAAGGAGGGTGGGGGACTCCACAATTGGGGGGGACCCCCAAAATTGGTCGGGTCCCCCCAAATTAGGGGAGGAACCCCCAAAATTGGGTGGGCGAACCCCCAAGTTGGGGGGGAAGAAGACTTAAATGGAAGTGTGAAATTCCAGAATTGGATGTGGATCCCCCCAGACCTGGGGAGGAATCCCCAAACTTGGGGGGGGACCCCCAAAATTGGGGTTGAAGCCCCAGATCCCGGGGAGCTAAGCCCCAAATTAAGGGCAGGAACCTCAAAAATGTGGTGAGAACGCCAACATTGGGGGAAAGAACCTTAATATTAGGGTGGCAGGCCAAGAAAGGATGGTGGGGGGACTCCAAAATTGTGGGGGGCTTGGAACTGGGGGGAATCCCCAAAATGGAGGGGGAAACCCCAAAACTGGGGGGGGGCGAAGCACCAAATTGGGGGAAGGAACCCCAAAATTGGGGGGGAAGAACTCTGAAATGGAGAGGTGAGACCCCGAAATTGAGGGGAAACCCCCAAAACGGCGGGAAAACCCTCCATAAACACAAAACGAAACCGGTAATGTAACAGAGCAAAAAATGGCGTCCTACGGCAAGCTGCGAGGCTCAATTTTCTGGGGAATGCTGGGAAATGTAGTTCTTGGGCACCGGGTTTCCGGGAATCCATATTGTTTTCCCAGAGCATGCCGGGAGATGTAGTTCTCGGACACTGGGCTTCCGGTAGGCCATGTTGGTTTCCCAGAGCTTGCCGGGAGATGTAGTGTTCCGGCACCGGGCTTCCGGGAGGCCATATTGGTTTCCCAGAGCATGCCGGGATATGTAGTTCCCGGGGCATTGGACTTCCGGGCGGCCATGTTGGGATTCCGGTGCATGCCGGGAGATGTAGTTTTCCGGCACTGGACTTCCGGGCGGCCATGTTTGTTGCCCATAGCATGCCGGGAGATGTAGTTTTCCGGCACTGGACTTCCGGGCGGCCATGTTTGTTGCCCATAGCATGCCGGGAGATGTAGTTTTCCGGCACTGGACTTCCGGGCGGCCATGTTTGTTGCCCATAGCATGCCGGGAGATGTAGTTTTCCGGCACTGGACTTCCGGGCGG